>NC_079492.1:115559524-116799647 GCF_020520425.1 Spinacia oleracea
AGGAGATATGTCTTTTTAGGAAAGAGTTTTTGGCGGGAAAATTTTTAACCAGAAAATTACATGTGTCATTTCTGGTGTCTCTTTTAGTATATAGTAATAGATTATTTCAAAAACAGAAAGTCCTAATTTGTAATATTCACATGTAGTGTGAACTACGTCGAATTTCACAAAACTTGAATGTGCGGCCCTCGATATTATTGGAAAGAACTATTGGTCTTGTGTGTTAGATGTTGAAATTCACCTAGATGCAAAATACCTTGGTGATACAATCAAAGAAGGAAATAAAGCAACAAGTCAAAACAAATCTAACGCTATGATATTTCTTCGCCATCACCTCCATGAGGGCCTTAAGATTGAGTACTTGATTGTAAAAGATCCACAAGTCATTTGGAGCAATCTAAAGGAGGGGGTATGACCTCCAGAAAACTGTAATATTACCTAAAGCTCGATATGGCTAGCTGCATTTAAGACTACAAGACTTTAAGCATGTAAGTGAATATAACTCAGCTATGTTCAGAATTACTTCACAATTGAAATTATGTGTAGAGAAAATCAATGATGCATAAATGCTGGAGAAAACATATTCTACTTTTCACGCAAACAATGTTGTCCTACAATACCGTGAAAAGGGATTTAAGAAATATTCCGAAGTTATATCTTGTCTCCTTGTGGCTGAGAAAAATAACGAGATATTGATGAAAAATCATGAATCACGTCCAACTGGTTCTGCTCCATTCCCTGAAGTGAATGCGACATCCCATAATGGAAAAGACAAACACCACACCAACAATAGTGGTCACGGACGTGGTCATGGACGTGGACATGGATACGGTTATGGTCTAGGTTGAGGTGGTTCCTTTAAGAACTCATATTCCCACCAAAAGTAGGACAATAAATGTAACACCCCATATTTTTTGTCCTTTATAAATATGATTTTATATTATATGGTTAAAAATATTTGTTAATACAACTAGATTGTTTATACGTAATTTCGATACCTATTTTTATATTGTCATTTACGCTTTTTAAACATCTATTTCATGACCGATTTTATTATTGTCGTTTTGCATTAGTTAAGCTATGTATTTTCGGACCAATCCTAGAATGATTATAATTATTAGACGGTCTTCTTAAACTACATTATGTAAGTTGTTTACATTTAGTTTCCATACTTATTTCCATTACTAGATTTTAGCCCGTGCGATGCATGGATTCTATTAAATTGTTACTTTTAAATAAAACTCATATGTATATACATACCAATTTTATATATTAGATTAGATTAGTTTTTGATTTTGCATTAAATTTCATTTTAGCTTTTTAAAATAAATAAATTATGAGAGTGTTTGTTTTTGGATGAAATTGTATATGCGTAATGTTAAAAATTAATTAATAAAAATATCAACGTGACACTTAATTATTTATCTACGTGGCACTCGACCTTTTTTTTAATTCAAAATTAATTTTGAAATCTTATTTTTCGGCAGAAACCATTGGATTTCCTACGTGGCGCTCTAATATTGGATTAATGATTGATTTTAAATTGAATCTTATTTATTTTATTTTAGATTAGTGTTTGGTTTTGGATGAATTTTATTTTGGATTTATTTTTTAATTATATTATTAGAGTGTTTGATTTTAGATGGAGTTGTATATATTAGTAATTAATTAATTAAAACATCTACGTGACACCTAATTAATTATCTACGTGGCAATTGATTTTTTTAATTCAAAAATAAATTAGAAATCTTATTTTTCATTGGCCGAAATCAATAGTAATATATCTTAGGTGGCGCTCTAATATTTCAGCAAATATGCCTCCTTTATATTTATAATATATATTAGATTATCGTATAGCTTATTATCCCATTAAATGTTGGACGGTTACATTCATTTTATTCATTTAAGTAGATGCATAGAAACCTATTTCCTCCATCATAATGGATAACTAACGATTGAACCTTGTGCCGTTTGATTTCATTTGAGACACTTTAAGCTCTTGATAATTCATTTGCTTCTTAACACTTCGTTTTATATTCCTCTTCTCTTACCCAGCCATAATACCTTTTGGGTTCTATATTTTCAACTTTCTATTGCTCCATTCGACAACATCAAGCATATTTTACAAATGATCTCTTTCCCTTTCTTTTCTTATTACTCCTATGAGCAGTAGCATGATGCAATGTACCATAGTTTTCGTCCCGGGTTTCTTTTGATGAAGTTCCTTACAAGGATGCGAGAACGATGATTTCAATATCCCATGAAGATCGAGGTAACTAGCGGTGTCCCCTAGTTTTAGGTTGATCTTATAAATGTTTTTGATAGGAGGATTATGTTAAATGAGGCCATCAGTCCAAGTAAAAGGCCCAAAACAGAAGCAACAAATCAAGCAAGCAGCCAGCAATCAACGTAGGATCATGTGATCATTTATGACAGTTTGTCATCTTGTGATTAGCTGTCTTTTCTAGGATATCTTTCTAGGGACTAGTGTAAGTTTTTTATTGGTTGATAGTTAACCTAGTTTTGGGTGTATCCACTATATAAGGGAACACTTGTAATTGTAGCACACAATTCTCATAAATCAAATATATGAAACAAATGCTGGTTGCTTAACTCTTTCTTGCTGAAATGATTATCAAAGTCTTCATGGTATCAGAGCCAGGTTCGACTAAATCAGCTCTTTCAATTCTCTTACTGTTCTTGTTATTTCAACATGGTACATAGAGTAACTAGTATAAAAATCTATTCTTTATTTATAAAGCATTGTGTTTTGAACTGCTGATTTCATTAGCCTAAAATGGTTAAAATAGAACCAAGTAGTCCCTTGTATCTGCATCCTTCTGATGGAAGCAGTGCTATTGTTGTAGAAAAACTAGTAGGGTCAGCAAACTTTAGATCTTGGCAAAGGTTTATGGAAATCAGTCTAGCTTCTAAAAGAAAGTTAGGATTTGTTAGATGAAGTAAAGCAGGAAGCTCGGGATACTTGCAATAGCATGGTTATATCTTGGATAATAGCAAATGTGTCTGAATCCATAAAAAAGTCTGTCATGTTTGTGAATAGCTGTGAGCAGATCTGGGAACAATTGCAACAAACATATACTGTGACAAATGGGTCAAGAAAATATAAGTTGAACAAAGAAATATATGAAACAAAACAGAAAGGAAAACTGATTTCTGAATACTATACTGAAATGAGAACACTGTGGCAAGAGTTAGAGAATCTGAACTCTCTTCCACCAATTACTAGCCTTACAACAGAAATCAATGCATTCATACAGGCTTTGAATCAGCAACAAGAGGAACAAAAGTTGTTCCAGTTCTTGAATGGACTGGATGAAGTGTTTGGACCTCAAAGAAGCAATATATTGATGATGTCTACATTACCCTCTGTTGAGATAACATGCAGTATTTTACAACAGGAAGAGTCACAGAGAGAAGTCCTTAGACCTATGAAAGAGGACACTAAGGTTACTGCTATGTTTAGCAAAGGAATAGACACAAATTGCTTAGCTTGTGGTAAGGGAGGTCATCTCAAGGAGAAATGTTGGACTGTAGTAGGATACCCTAGTTGGCATCCCAGAGGTCAAGGAGATCAAAAAGGAAAAGGAAAGGTGTTCAGTCCATACAATGCAAGAGGTGGAAAATGGACAAGAGGTGGAGGCAGAAATGGAAGAGGTGGAAGAATGGCTGCACAGGCACAAGGATCTAGTGAATCTAGCTCACAATCAGTAAACTCACCCTTCTCAGCTCAACAACTTGAAGCTCTCATGAAGCTGCTTCCACTTCCTTCACAGAAAAATGAAAATGGAGGATCAATTACAGATGAAGAAATAGATGCCAGTTATGCATGTATGGTGAATTGTCATTATGCAGGGACAATAAGAAATGAATGGATAATAGATTCAGGAGCATCAGATCATATGACTGGAATTCTTGAGAATCTGACCAAAGCTGTAAGAATGGGAAATGAGGCTCAAATCAATCTGCCTACTGGTCAGACTTCCACAATATCACACAGTGGATTGGTGTGTCTGAAAAATGATATGCAACTCAAGAATGTGTTGTATGTGCCAGAATTCAAACATAATCTGCTCTCAGTTCAGAAATTGGCTCAAGACAATGGGTGCAAAGTAGATTTTTACTCCACCTATTGTCTGATTCAAGACATACACAATCAGACAATAAGAGGAGTTGGGACAGCAGTGAATGGTCTTTACTATCTGGAGAATGAACCCATGGAGACTGTTTTAGAAGAACTCAAGAAGAAAGTCAAAGAAGAAAAAGAAGGAAAAAGAAGTGCAAATACAGTAGAGAGCATGAAAATCCCCTCACTGGTGAGTGATGCGCCTGTGTTGAAAGAAACAACACTGTGGCACCAGAGTTTGGGACATGCACCAATTGTGAAATTCAGAAGATAAACAATTTGAAAGGGTTTAACAGGATGAAGTTTGACACCTGCCTAACCTGTCCTCTTGCCAAGTTCACTAAGCTTCCTTACACTGTGAGCAATAACAGGGCTAAGGAAGTGTTTGATCTTGTTCACATTGACATTTGGGGTCCCTACAAAGTCTGTACAAAGGGAAATCACAGATATTTTCTCACTGTTGTGGATGATCATTCCAGAACTACTTGGGTTCATTTGCTCAAACACAAATCAGATGCATTTGAAGCCATTGAAATGTTTTCCAATATGTGCAAAAATCAGTTTGACAAGTACATAAAGGTGTTGAGATCAGATAATGCCTTGGAATTTGATGATGACAAATGCAGACCTTTCTTCTCAAAACTTGAAATTATACATCAGACATCTTGTGTGAATAGAGCACAGCAGAATGGAAGGGTGGAGAGAAAACACAGGAATATACTTGAGATGGCTAGGTCTCTAAGGTTTCAAGCTGGTTTGCCACTGCAGTTTTGGGGTGAATGTGTGCTTGCTGCTGTGTACATTACCAACAGGTTGCCTATACCACTTCTCAACCACAAGTCACCATTTGAGGTATTGCACAAAATTGAACCTAAATATTCTCATATGAAAGTCTTTGGTTGTTTAGCTATGGCAAGTAATCCAAGTAGAGTTGTTGATAAATTCAGTGAAAGAGGTGTACCATGTGTTTTTCTTGGATACCCTCACACACAAAAAGGCTACAAACTTCTAAACTTGCAAACTAATGTGCACTTTGTAAGTAGGGATGTCAGATTCTATGAAAATATAATCCCATATAAGTTGTTCAAACCTCACAGTGCATCCTACAATCATGTCCCTAGTGAGAAAACTTCACAAATTGCCTCTGGAAACTGTGAAGATACTGATACTGGAGAAGAGTTGTCTGAAAGAGAGGAAGAATCTGAACAAAGTGAGACTGAAGTGTTACCTCAACCTGACCCTCAAACACAACCTACCACCAGAAAATCCTCAAGACCACACAAAACTCCCTCCTGGCATAAAGACTACCACACATCCAATAATGTTTTTGTATTCCAACCTCACCAAATTCAGAAAACCACCACTGCTAACCTCACTCCTCAATTCTTCTGCTTTCTAGCCAAAATCACAAAGAATCCTGACCCAACTCACTTCAAAGAAGCCACAAAAAACCACAACTGGGTATAAGCCATGAATGAGGAGCTTGATGCTCTTGAAGAAAATCAAACATGGGAAATAACTGACTTGCCACCTGGTAAAACAGCCATAGGATCAAAATGGGTGTACAGAACTAAGTATGACAAGAATGGAAACCTTGACAAACACAAGTCTAGACTTGTTGCCCTTGGAAATAGGCAGACCTATGGCATTGACTATGAGGAAACTTTTGCTCCAGTGGCAAAAATGACCACTGTTAGATCTTTACTTGTTGTGGCATCTATTGAAAATTGGTATGTGCAACAAATGGATGTTAAAAATGCCTTTTTGCATGGTGATTTACAGGAGACTGTGTACATGAAGATGCCACCAGGATATGTTGGAACAGGAAGCAGAATCCAAGTGAGAAAAGAGGGGGAGTTGTTGACAGAATCACCAAGAACAAGAAAAGTTTGTAAACTTCTCAAGTCTCTATATGGACTCAAACAGGCACCTAGGCAGTGGTTTGCCAAACTGAGTTCAGCTTTGAAATCATATGGTTTCACTCAATCAAAATCTGACTACTCAATGTTTACTAAAGATGCAGGATCACACTTTACAGTCATACTTGTCTATGTGGATGACCTGATTGTTGCAGGAAACAATTTGACTGAAATCAATGCAGCAAAAACATTTTTATCAAGTCAGTTTCACATGAAGGACATGGGTGAGCTGAGATACTTTCTAGGAATAGAAGTTGACAGAACAGAAGATGGAATATTTCTGTCACAAAAGAAATATATTCTTGATCTTTTACAAGAATATGGATTGACTCACTGCAAAGCTCTGAAGTTACCTATGGATAGTCATCAAAAACTTGCTGCTGATGTTGGTGACCCTCTTCCTCATCCTGAATTGTATTAACAGTTGGTTGGAAAACTCATTTATCTTACAATCACCAGACCTGACATTGCATACACAGTGCATGTGCTCAGCAAGTTCATGCATGCTCCTACCTCTGCTCATCTTCAAACAGCAAAAAGGGTACTTAGATATCTCTCAGGGGCATCTGGACAAGGGATACTACTTGCTAGCAAATCCAATGCACACCTAACTGCATTTTGTGATAGTGACTGGGCTGGGTGTCAAACTACAAGGAGATCAACTTCAGGTTTCTGTATCCTGTTGGGTCAATCTCCTATATCTTGGAATTTCAAAAGACAAAGTGTTGTATCCAGAAGTAGTGCTGAAGCTGAATACAGATCCATGGCCTTAACAGTCTGTGAAGTTATGTGGCTACAACAACTCTTACAGGATATTGGCTTCAAAAACATGGGAACTACACCAGTTATGTGTGATAACCAAGCAGCTCTTGCTATTGTAGCAAATCCAGTACACCATAAGCGTACTAAACATGTGGACATTGACGGTCATTTCATCAGAGAGAAGACGGTTGAAGGGATCATTAGTCCATGTTATGTTACTTCTTCTGAACAAGTTGCAGATGTCTTTACTAAGTTGTTGCCTACATCTTAGCATCATCATCTTCTATCCAAGCTTGGAGTTCGATCCTCCTCACTCTAAGCTTGAGGGGGAGTGTTAAATGAGGCCATCAGTCCAAGTAAAAGGCCCAAAACAGAAGCAACAAATCAAGCAAGCAGCCAGCAATCAACCTAGGATCATGTGATCATTTATGACAGTTTGGCATCTTGTGATTAGCTGTCTTTTCTAGGATATCTTTCTAGGGACTAGTGTAAGTTTTTTATTGGTTGATAGTTAACCTAGTTTTGGGTGTATCCACTATATAAGGGAACACTTGTAATTGTAGCACACAATTCTGAGAAATCAAATATATGAAACAAATGCTGGTTGCTTAACTCTTTCTTGCTGAAATGATTATCAAAGTCTTCAAATTAGGATAAAATGTACGTTATATATACAATTATATGATTTTAGTATCATGCTTAGGTTGTCTTGTATTATATAGTCCCATGTATTGTTTATATGATCTGGGATTTATCGTCTTGAATCGAGCTTGTTTTACCTTCCTGTGGATTTTATGTTGGGTTTATGTTGAGGCGGAATTAGGGATGGCTGATGGCATGGTATTGCTTCCTATGAGTATAGTATATGATTGCATTGTAGCGTGTGTTGCATGAGTCGGGGTTCAGTGCTAGTAACTGTGGGCTACATGATTATCGCGTGTGTGTTGATCGGTGTGCTTGAGGGCGTGAGATGGCGTTGGAGTAAAACAGAGTATATGCATGTGGTTTTGGTTTTATTACTAGTATGCTTAATGACGATTTTTATTGTTGCTCATGCGCGCTGACTTGCTACTATGCTGTTGACTTGTTTTAGGAATTTCTATTAGGAATATCTTTTATTTGTACTAGTATGTTGGAATATGATTACTAAGTATGTCTTACTATTTTAAACTCTTATGAAATTGTTACATTATGATCTTGTGAGACACCGATACCTATCCGTAGGGACAGCATGGTCCCGATTTTCTAATGAATGATCGATTCGCTTATTTGAATTTTTTAATATGGGAAATGGAATCTCGGAGTTTAACTCGTTACTTTAAGACTAAGGTTACTCCAAATTTTCAAAGTTGGGTTTCTTATATGATTTTTTGAATCTATCGATTTATTTAATTTAATTGTTTTCTAGAGGTTAAGATCTCCGTAGGGACGGCATGGTCCCCGGAAATGAGCACGCCAAGCCCGGACGGCATGGTCCAATGGGTTACTCTCGGATAGCATGATCTAGAGTTCGTTTGGTTAAAGTTGTCGCTCAAATTCTAGAATTTACCCCTGGACGGCATGGTCCAATGGGTTACTCTCGGGTAGCATGATCCGGAGTTCGTTTGGTTAGAGTTGTCGCTCAAATTCTAGAATTTACCCCTGGACGGCATGATCCAATGGGTTTACTCACGGGTGGCATGATCTGTGAGCTAGGTTTGAGAGTGTGGCCATACTTAGACTAGGACGGCATGGTCCGAAGGGCGTATCCCTAACTTTACTCCATTACGATGTAAACTGTGAATTTACAGGCGCTTGTTCTTACCTCTACTTAATGCGTTTATTTTTAGACTAGTTTAACTATGTATTCTTATGAATAGTAAATTTTCTCTTTTCATGATATTTATCTCAATGATTATAGGTATGAATATCTTAAGAGTCATGTTATTGTGAGTATATGCATTTGTCCTTGTTTACTATTTGTCCCTGTTTATTTTATTCTATTATTCTTATTGATTATATTTGTTTAGTAAACCTTGGACTGGGAGAGCTGCTAGTTGCTCCCCACTGATTGTGGATTGTTGTTCAATATTTCATGTGAATGATGTTGGGCTTTCTTTTGGACTTTGGGCTCGAGTTGTGGTGCGAGTTTAAATGAATTAGGAACTTTAGTTGTATAGTTCTCTTTAAATTCCTTATTTCTTTTAATTATTCACATAGTTAAACCATTTGTTTTGATAGTGACATTCCCAGAAGACGGTGTTTCCGCCACCGTCCTTTTTAATAAATACTTTTCTTTCTTATATTTATATAGTTAAATTTCTGGGTTGTTACAATAAAGATGGTAACAAACAAGAGAAAGATAAAAGTGAGAATGTGACCAATGTATGTTAGCGATGTGGAGGAAAAGGTCATTGGTCTCATACATGTCATACACCAAAACACTTGGTTGAGCTCTATCAACAATCAATGAAGCAAAAAGGAAAGAAAGTAGAAACAAATCTTGTGTATGAAGATGACGAAGGTGACTTTTAATGTGGCAATACAACTCACCTAGAAGTTGCTGATTTTTTGACCTCCCCCGAAGGGAATAATTAATCCTTAGATTCGATTATGGTCATTTAAAGAATGAACTTTGTTTCCATGAATTAATGTTATTTAATTTTGAATTTTATTTGTTCGAACTATGATTTTATATGACATTGTTAAATTTCGATTGTTAAGTTATTCATATATATTTTTTTTTTCATCTATTTGAAGAACATGTATACCTCTCAAGTTTAGTTAGCAATTAATGGTGAAAATTTATGCCTAACCGACAGTGCAACTACTCATACCATACTGAAAACCAAGAGATATTTTTCTCATTTGACAATGAAAGAAACTAGTATGAGTACCTTATCAGGTAGTACAAAGAGAATTGAAGGCTCCGAAAGAGAAAATATATTATTGCCTAAGGAAACGAAATTTGAAATCTTTGATGCATTATATTCTCCCAAGTCTCAAAGAAATTTATTGAGTTTTAAAGATATTCGCCATAATGAATATCACGTTGAGACAACAAGTGAAGGAAAATGTTGAATACCTTGGCATCACGAATATTACCCAAGGCACTAAGCATATTCTAGAGAAATTACCTGCATCCTCCACTGGTTTGTAATACACTAAAATCAATACAATTGAAACATATGCTACAGTAAACCAGAAGTAAATAATTTCACTATTTGGCATGACCGGTTGGGCCACCCCGGTTCAATAATGATGCGAAAAACAATTCAAGTTCATGTGGACATTCATCGAAGAACCAGATAATTTTTCCTAATGATTTCTCATGCGCTTCTTGCTTACAAGGCAAGTTGATAATACGACCTTCACCAGCCAAAATAAATTTTGAACCTATCAATTTTCTGGAATGTAGGAGATATTTGTGGGCTGATTCACCCACCGTGTAGTACATTTAGATATTTTATGATTTTAATTGACGCATCTAGTAAATGGTCACATATATATCCTTGTTATCAACTCGCTGGCGTTTGCGAAACTACTTGCTCAGTTGATTAGATTACGAGCATATTTTCCAGATTTTGCCTATTTACCCTTATTTCTCCTTCAAATTGCAGTGCTGCCACTTGATTGACGAGTTTCGTTAATCAACGTAATTGTTTAGGGTCCGTTCAGTGTCGTTTTTTATTTCAGTTTTCTATTTTTTACAAAACTAAAATCCAAAATATGAAAATCATAACAAAGTAGAATCCAATTTTTTATTACCAATTTTCAAAATTAACCTAATTACTATAATTATGATTATTTTTTAGTTTGTGATTCAATATAAAATATATGGCTTATAAACCAAAAAATCCAAAAACTGAAAGGGCAGTGACATGAATTACTGTTGTTGCTATCATCTTTCTCCTTTTCTCCATCTTCAAGACCAAAGGAAGAAATTGACCCACAATCTCAAACCTCCATTTCAACCCTCAAGCTCTCTCTCTCTCTCTATAATTTCAGATAAAACCTAAAATGCCTATCAATTGAATTCGATCACATTGCCTCAATCAATCCTTTTGGAGGTCTTACCTTCTATTTCCCTCAAATGGGGTGCTCTGTTTTCGCCTGTCGTTTCGGATCCAATTCGGGTATTCGGGCGAGGAAGATGAAATTAAGAGGAAGAACAAGAGAAAGGGTAAGAAGACGTAGGCGAATTGCTTTTCTGGTGGAGGGGAGGAGAGAAAAAATTAGGGTTTAGGTTTGATAAATGAGGAAGATTTTGTGTGTTTATACCCATTTACATCATCCCCAGTGCTACTTTGAGAAAAATCAAACAACAATGTGATCAGCTTGTTAAGTCTCACCAATCAAAAGGACTCACACCGGCTCAGGTTTATTTAATTTCTTTTCATTTTTTATCTATTTTTTGGGCCTATAGTTTCATTAATTTTGATGATGATGGGAAATGTGATTTTCCAACCTAGATTAAGCATTCGAGTTTGTCACTTCGTGTTTCGATGTTTTAAATTGCATGTAGTGTTGTTGATGGTATTGACCTTGATCAATATTTGTGGTTAAATGAAGCAGGATTGAATGCTGACACATTGTTAGTTATTGTAGAAGATTGTTATGGAAACTAAAGATTAGTCTGGTTTTAAGACGTTGACAGTTGATTTAGGGACTTGTACTAGGCCAGTTGTTTAAACATGATTTGCATAACTTCAAATTGATAATCAGTATTGCCTTTCATGCTTTAGAATTGTATTAGCTTGTAAAATCCTGCTGGCATCTTGTCATCTGTTAGGTTTCGAGTTAATGTGTATCAGCTGTATGTAATGGACTAATGGTTGTTAGGTTCTTGCTATGAGAATTTCCTAAACCCTCATTGCTGTCATCATCAACCTGGAGGTAATTGTTATTGAGTAGAAAATTTGAGTACAATGTGTTCGAGACAATGCTTATTACAACACGAATGAACCGAACCTACTTACTATTTATATAAAAATCTGAAAGGAGAAAAGAGTATCTACCTAGCTAACTATTTAGAGACTTTATGCACAAAAGTCAAAGATTTAACAAAAATCGTTGTTAGGCCTATAACTGAGTTGTTTACTTCAGTGTATGAGAAATTCAGTATTATTTAAATTTTTAACTGAAGAACATTATCCTGCATCATAGAGCGCTACAATGGTCAAAAAGTGTCTTTAACCTTGAAACATGTTAAGAACGGTGGAAAGGTGGAAGATGCCTGAAATTTACCTGGGAGCCATAAGCAATAGGAGGAACTATGTTCAAAAGGACTGTAACAAATGTAGAAACCAAAGATTCTGTGGTGAAAAAATGTTTCATCCAATGGAATATCTCATGAGTCACTACTAGAAATAAATTAGCTAAGCAGACTCCCCGAAGTTCTACATGCACGAGTATTCAATAAACTATATTTTGGTTTTGGTTTATGTTCTTTTATGATACGAATTTGAAACAAATACGGAGTATTTCAAATCAAATTATGTATATACATTTTCTTTTATAATTGTTGTCTAGACATAGAACAATTAATTCCCTATAAATCACTTAAACTTTTACCACATTTTTTGCAATTAAGAGCATTTAAACGAATGAAAGAACTACGTACTTTTCCAGGTTCCCTCTTCCAGACTATAGGTCTTGCCTTGATCCTGGTTGTTTGATGTACCTTGTCTTCCTTGCTATATCCGAGTAGTTTGTGAATTATGTCATGTATTTATTTTAACAGATCATTTTATAAAACCCATGTAATGGAAAGAAGTGCTTAATTTCAATTTTCAACGGAATATTGGTTTTTGAAGGAGATATTGCCATCTTGATGTCAGTCCAGTTGTGTACTCTGGTAATTGGTGATCCTGAGGAGGTTTTGTGTATCTTAGGTTTCTTCTTTTCATATAATTTTTTTCTTCTTTCGAGCAACAAGAAGACCTACATTTGAGATCAACGTTAGCTGGCACTTTGAATAAGAAGATAGAAAAGAAAGGAAGGGGAAGGAAAACAAAGGGAGAGAAAGGTGGAGCTCCACTTCCCTCCAAATTTCTCCAATTTTGGAAGGATGATATTTATTAAAAAGGGAGAAAAATGGATTCCTCCCTCTGCATTCCCTTCCTTCTCCCAAACCCTTATCCAAACAAGGGACTTCTTTCTCTCCCTGTCCCTTCCCCTCCATTTCTTCTTATCCAGATGTAGTCTAAGTTGCAGTACACTTTGGTATGTGGAATAGGTAGGGGAACACAATTTATTACTCTAAAAGCGTGCCATTGTACCATGCACCACTTCAGGTTATGTTTCGTGGGGTGAGAGAGAATTAGGTAATAAACTGGTTGAGGTTTGTGGCGCTGAGGTGCTTGAACTCCTTTTTTCCTTTATGTGCGGCTGGAATGCTGCGTGGAATTGATGGAGTGCAGGAGTGTAGTTCAGTTTGCATTTATTGGTGAGAACTACTGACTATGGTTTATTTTCGGGTCTTTAGAATATTGAGTTTAGGGTAGAACTAGACGTGGAATGCTTTGGGGTAATCGGTTCATGTCCAACAACCTTCGATTGTATTGGATTGAACTTTTTCCAGTCCACTTAGACACTTATACTCCTAATTTGGACACAAATCAAATTTATTTCAAACTTGTTGAAGTGATTTTGAAGTATTTGATTTACTTCCAAATCCGGAGATTGTTTTCTTAAAATAATTAGAATTTTCCATTAAATAATAGAATAATATCAACTTTTTGGATTTATTTCTCATAACAATTCAAAGTTAACAACATTAGTTTAATTGATAACAATACTCCTAAATTAGTACGAATTGAGATATTATCCCAATAAAGAAACTGATACAAGTACATATGATTGTAAATGAATTGATTTTACTTTAAAAATACTCTGTAATCCAATCGGATCATACATTATCGGATGAAAATCATATTGGGATTTTTTTTGACGTTAATATTGGATTATTTTACTTGTCTAAACTTGGTTTTTGAGAACCATTTCACACATAAGGTAATTAAATTTGCAAAATGGATATCTTTCCTAAACAATACTTACAAAATTACTTTTAATTAAATTTACACAAACCCTTAATAAAGGCGGATGTACAACAAATATTGTAAGACAATTGTAAAGTTAACTCAAATGCTTAAAAGTTATCCCAATATTCAATTATTTTTTTGGTGATGAATTCGTTTTCTATAATAAAAGTCACTTATCACTCATGATATATAATGGTGACCATATAACTCTTTTAAAAAATTTACCCGTCAAAATTACTTCATAACATAAAAAAGTTAATCAAAACATGTTAAAAGTTATCAAAATCTGACTTTTTATTAAAGTTATCTTTTCTCTTCTTCTAATTTCAATAATTTTAATAATAATTAAAATTGTAATGGAGTATCATCAATGCATCGTCACACTTTTCTCTCTTCTTCTAATCTCATTAAATTTAATTTTAAAAATAATTTTAGAAAATTTAGAATTGTTTCCATTTTATGGGATATGTTCCATTTCTAAAGCTCCTTCTACTGAATGCAGTCTTGTAGACTATGATGTGTGGTTATATATAGCACCTCCAAATCTTTGGATTATCTCATCAAATTTTCTTCTGCCCTTCTTCATTTCTTCAAATTTGTTCTTTGATTTTTCAATTCTTAGTTAACCTTTAGGTTTGCTTCTTACTCAAATTTCCCCTAAATTTCTTATCCCAAAAGACTGTCTAAATTTTTGTTGTTGTTGTTGTTGTTGTTGTTGTTGGAATACACAATATTCGATTTTTTTAAATTAATATTTAAATCTAGATTTCCCTTAAAAAAGTTATCAAAATTGTCAAGAAATGATCCAGTTTTATTTTTTAGATTATAGTGAATGTGGCTATGCTAATTTTTTTTTAATAATGGCGAGGAAATATGAATATCGGAAGATTCTACTCTCGAGGGGAACATCTAATGTAACGTGGTTGTGCTGTATATGTTATGGAAACATGCAAATCATGAATTCATGATATATGTTATAGGTCCAGAAAAAACTGGAATTCAAGAAGGGTACAATTAAAATATTTTATTCTAGTTAAATAAAAAATTAAAAAAAATTCTCTTACAATATTTTGTGGGATTTTGTAGGCAATGATAAATAACAAAAAGTTCGTCTGTGTAAGGGTTTGGAAGGGCCCTCGAAGCTTATGTTGTTAGTTTGTTGTTGTTGTACTTTGTAAACTCTTTGTAGACTCTTTATGATTAATGTGTGATTAAGCCGGTGTCAAAAACAAAAAGATAAAAAAAGTTGTGTTGAATACCAAATTTGTAGGAACAGATGCAGGCTTTGGTGGGTTGTGCTTCACAGTGGCAATGTGACACTGACAACTGATATTAATTATTTGATTGACTATAAGATTTCAAGTGCTTGTTACTTGTTAAAGTTGTTACTGCCATTTGAGATCTAATTTATGAAAAATCTTTAATTTGCCTATATAATCTTATTAATTGCTCTTATTTTGATACAGATATATGATTTAACTTATGGATATGTGTAACCTGACATGATAGGAGGATGGCTAAATCAGGGTTTCCGGAGGGCGATGAATTGGCTAGGCTCTTGCCCGACTACAAGTTGGATGGACTCATTGGCTCTGGCTCGACCAGTGTAGTGCACAAAGCGACTCATGGGACGACTGGATGTTCAGTAGCCATTAAGATCATATCCTTGGAAGATATCGGGGCAAACATGTCATATGATATAGGTGATGTTGATTATGTTGTATTAATGCTGTGTTTGTTTAACTTATTGCCAAAATACAGGAAGTCAATTGTTTCGCCTCTTATATATGCTTGGGATTGCTTCTACACGAGAAAACCGTTTTTCTGTCCCGTTACATACGTAGTACTAGCATACAGATTGAGATATATGGTTGTCTTTGATGAAATTACAGAACTCCTTTGTGTCCCTCGTTACTTTGATTGTAGAAACAGGTGGTTTTACATTAAGGTTTTGTTGCCCTGTAACATTTGTCATTGACTTAGTTATGTGTTGTTTCGACTATGTTATCATCAGGGTAGAAATTTGTTACATCACTCCGTTAGGGGGTTAAGAGACTGAGCTGCTATTTTTTTCTGAGATTCTGTACTTTCACCTTGTAGTTGAACGAGAAATCACAATACTGAAACGACTAGCAAACCCAAATGTAATTCAACTGTATGATGTTGTATACACTCAAAATTATACATGTCTAGTGATGGAGCATGCCTCGAAAGGGGATTTCTTTGATTATGTTTCTGTGAGGGTGAAGTTGCCAGAGGATGAAGCACGTCCATTTTTCCGGCAGGTAGGTATTAGATTGCACATAGATTTTATCTTCTTAATGGGCACATTCTTCAGTATTTTTCATTTTTAGATACTAGTAAATGGTTTGATTCTCTTTTATTTGGACTCAGTTGATATTAGGTGTGGAGTACTGCCATGGGATGATGGTTGCACATCGCGACCTGAAGCTTGAGAACTTGCTTTTAGATGAAACTCTCAATCTGAAGTTATCTGATTTTGGCTT
This sequence comes from Spinacia oleracea, assembly GCF_020520425.1. Lineage (NCBI taxonomy): Eukaryota > Viridiplantae > Streptophyta > Magnoliopsida > Caryophyllales > Amaranthaceae > Spinacia > Spinacia oleracea. Next base: position 115,575,879 of record NC_079492.1, read on the forward strand.
AAGTGCCATAATGAATGATGATTATATGCTGGAACGAGGCTGTGGAAGCCCACATTATGCTGCTCCAGAGGTTTGAATGACTTTCTTGTACTAGAATATGTCTGAATGTAAAATTTACTGTTAATTGGAAGTTGCGTGCATTTTTCGTTTTAGTATGTATGCGTGTTCAACATTTCCCAAACACTGCCTGCAGAACCTTATACGTTGTAACTGTTTTTATAATCGTATTGAATGTTTGTGTTTACTGATGGGAATACCTCAACTTCTTCAATTTAGGTTTTATCAGGAGAAACATATCATGGACCTCAAGTAGATGTATGGAGCTGCGGCGTAATTTTGTATGCTGTTATCACTGGTGAATATCCGTTTGAAGCTGCAGATCCTGCTATCCTTTTCAGCAAAATAAAGGTAATTGTAATTTTGGCTTGATATAATAATAACCTTGCCGAAGTTGTATATTAGGAATTAGTTCTTGCTTCAATTCATCCGAGTTTTGTTTCTTTTTTCCTTACTTGGCCTATTGTAAGTGCAGGGGTGGGTGGGAGAGGGAACGACGTCCATAATTTCTTGTTAAATCTAGAATCTTTGGACTTGTAAATTTTTCCTTTGCTATAGGTTTTCAGTTAAAAATGCAGGAAATGAAATGAAAGATTTCCTGCCATAGAAATCAATGATTCTCAGGGGGGAAATGTATTTCACTATTTTACTACTATACGTGAGATCTCTAATAATTTATACTTAATTCGTTGTTTGTTTGTTTGTTTGTTTGTTTGTTTGTTTGTTCAGAGGGGGCGTTTTAGATTTCACGATAACATGTCATCTGAGGTTAAAAAGCTGATTTCCGGGATGCTTAATGTTAACCCTCAGAAGCGATTAACTATCGCAGAGATTACTCAACATCCGTGGTTTCAAGCTTAGCTGCCTAAGTACTTATGCTGATGAGACTCCTCTATATTCATTCAATGTACAAGGAGAAATAATATATGTTTGGATATAGCAATGTTCCATCTGATCTTCGTCGTGGTTGTTGTTTGAAGTTTGAACATTATCTCGGCTTATATCCTTTTTATTTATGGGCACTCTATCCCTGTGTATGTACTATGAAAAACCTATGTATTTAATGGATAATTATTCATAGTAAATATCAGCGATATGATTAGTGTACGCGTATTTTTCTATGAAATGTGTATGAAGGAATCTAACGATAACTAAAAGGTTTTTCTACGATTTACAAAATTACGAAAAACTTCAAGTATTTACAAACTTTAAGTGTATAATGATTGAATACAAGATGTTTTCTAACAAAATTTTATACATACAAAGAGGGGGAAAGACCTACAATTCAATTCTTCTAAGATGTGTGGACTCCTCAGGGTCATGTAGACCCCAAACTCTAGTTTGTTGTTGCACCACCAAAATTGAAGCTTTGATTTTGTTATTCAAAGTGAGCATTTCTCCGACCGGTCCCAACTCTCCGGAATAGTCAGTCAGTTGTGTAAGTTCAGTCATTAACTGTGAGTTCTTATGACGTCTTCCTACCAAAATCAAGTCGTAATCATAATTCTCCATAGATTTGATCAGAGTTATCAAAGACGTGGCATCATTCAATACCATCTCTTGATAAAATATTCTATCTTCTTTGTGCAAGGTGTTGAGACTAAATTCACTGAGAATATCTCCATCTAACAACTTGCTTTTCTCATTGTCAGACATGTCTTGAGAAGAAGTACAAGTGCCTGATATTTTTTTAAGGGTTAGGTTTACTCTTGGATTCTCTGACATTCTCATGCCATATGCTAACGCTTCTCGGTCATCATGGCCCCCGAAAAAGAAGACTGCCACGCTATATAGTCCGGGCTTTGATGTTGATGGTCGTATTTTCTTTTTCTTGTGTGATCCTCCATGGTCAACAAGGACACCAACAGAACAAGGAGCCTTGTCAAGAACTTTCTTGTTAAGGTTCCTGTAAACAAAAGACTGTTCTAAAATCTCTTTATCACTACACTGTCTTTGGAAAGGAATTATGATAAACGAAGTCCTCTTTTCTAAGGCGATAGAGCACACATCATTGTGCATAGATGCAAATGGGGATATACCCTTGAAGCATTGCACCGTGAATAGGCCTTGGTATTGTTGCTCTAACTTGTGGAATGCATTAAAAATCCTCTCTGATTGGGTTGGGTAAACAGAATATGTTTCTCGCGGTTGATGTGCAACAAGTAGGGAAGAAGACCGCCCTATTAGCCTTGTTAGATGCATGACAGTTAAGTTAATAGGACTTGCTTTGGTTGGATGGGAAACATGCACCACACTCATAACTTCCCTTACATTGTCTGCACTATGTACACATGCCAAAATGCGTAGCTCCTCATCTCGTTTATTGTGTCTTATGGTCCTCCTCTTAAAAGCCACATATCTTCTTGATGGATCATATAGCATCTTTACAACAGGCGACAATACTCCTGTCATGAACACCACTGATATGATCATTATCGCAAACCCTTCATCAGACATCCCCTGCAAAAAGATTTACGACTAAGATGAGTACTGTACTGGTAAGATCATATATATATATATATATATAGTCAATTATATGTAAGATAGAAAACAAGATTGAAGCCTTACGCTGTCTTTCATTTTGTGATTCAATAATGCCAATTCAATGAGGCCTTTTGCATTCATGATAAGACCAAGAGAAAGGGCATCTCGAAATGGCATCCTGTAAAACAATGGGGGTGCAATCGTCCCAACGACCTTCCCAATGAAGGCAACAAATACGACCAACTGAATAATGCCTACATTCTTCAACTTCTGAATAGCAAAAACATCCATTTGTAGACCGCATATGGCGAAGAAGATGGGCATCAAAAGCACAGATACGAAAGAATCCAGCTTTTCTGATAAAGCAGCTCCTAAAGGTGGTCCATCAGGTATGACAAGTCCAACAATGAAGGAAGCTATAACTGCGCTAATCCCAATAACTTCGCCTATAAAACCACATCCTAGAAGTGCCAAAAGAACACCAACAATATACCTCTCTTTAACTGGCTCCCCTTCAGGTGTTTTCCTGATTGCCCATAATACCGCAGGTCGTATTCCATATAAGGCTAAAACAATGAAAAGGACAACTGAAAGAAAAGCTCCTACAGATGATGAGAATGATTTTACTTTAGCTATCCTAAACGCGAACCTAACTGTTACTAAAGACCATTGTAAAACATCTGAGACTACTGAAGAAGAAGAGGCTAAACGCCCTATTTCCGAGTTTAGGATCTTAAGATCAGCAAGGAAACAAGCAATAACAGGGAAGGCTGACATAGACTGAGTCTCAACAACAAAGGGAAGTATTGTCAACATGTCATTGTCCAATGAACCAATATGTTGCAAAAACACGGCAACCAAACTAGACAACACATAAGGAATTACAAACCCTAGTATTCCTATGGCTATCGGCTTCTTCCCCGAATTCAATGCCAAATTTAGATTCATCTTTACTCCAAGCAGAAATATAAATAGCATCAGGCTAAAAACAGATAAGTTTTCTAAAAGAACTCTGCTTCTCGCTGGGAATATTGCTGCTAGAAATTTCCTGTTATGTCCCAGGACTGAAGGACCTAGAACCACGCCGCCCTACATGTAATATAATATCCAACCATAACATTGTTTAATTAATATATACGGAGTATGGTTTAAAAGCCTAATAATTTTTTGTTATAAAATGATACAAATAAATATATGATGATCGAGTACTAACCAAGATTTGGCAAACAATGGAAGGCTGGCCAAAAGGCCTGAGAAGGAAATAAGCAACACGCGTACAAATGGAGATGAGGGAGAGCTGGAATAGCAAACCCGGTATGCTGAAACGGAACGGATCATCCCCAAAGAATATGCCCCGAGATCCAGTTCGTCCCAAAGGATGACATATGTATCCATTACCTATGCTAAATGCATCATCTTCTGTAAATGCTTTGTTTTGTGCTTCTAAAACCATTCTCCTTGTTCTTGTTGTTGTTGTTGTTGTTGTTGTTGTTGTTGGTCTTGTTGTTGTTGTTGTTGTTGTTGTTGTTGTTGTTGTTGTTGTTGTTGTTGTTGGTCTTGTTGTTGTTGTTGTTGGTGTTGGTGTTGGTCTTGTTGGTGTTGGTCTTGTTGTTGTTGTTGTTGTTGTCGGTCTTGTTGTTGTTGTTGTTGCTGCTGCTGCTTCTAAAATCATATCATTATTACTCTCATCCTGCATTAGCATTGCAAATGCTGCCCTCCCCATTGAAACTAATTAATAACTTCCTACTATGATGATCTCCACCCATCACACTTACCAATAATTTTACTCATTTGGCGCTTATGAATCCCCCCAACATCATCTTCTAATTAATTAATTGCTAGCAGTTAATGAAAAATCGAGTTTTCGACCAACTTTGAAAGAATGGTGTGGTTGAATGGAAAAGAGAGAAACCAAAAATGACAAAGAGAGATGTTTAGAGACAATTAGAGAGAAAGAGATGGGTGGAGGAGCAATAGAGTTGGAACGGAAGAGAGAATTGAGGGATATTAACCGTTGGCTTTCTATTTTATCCTAATTAAGGCAAAATAACTTTGACATCATGTTTAATTCAAAAATATAAAACAATCACATTTTAATCAAACTATAATGTAATTTTGCTAATGCACAACATATTATACTTTGTGGAAAAATAAGACTTCATGTAGTTTTTTTTTTTTTTGGACATCGGTGACTTCATGTAGTTTTCTTGACAAGATTGCTAACATTAGACCATGTGCATTCTTCAATAAAGGTCAAGTGAAAAATAAATTCTCTCTCATCCTTCTCCTTCTACCACCTTATCTTCCACTAACTTGACATATCTTTTACTTAAATCTCTCTATTTTCTTCTACAATCTTGACTCAAGATCATTAATTTCTCTTACCTACTTTTTTACTTTTACATATACTACACTTTAAATTCACCTTCAAACACAATTATTAATTTTAACAAACAAAAAATGTGAAATTAAATTAACATACATATAAATAAATAAAAATGTAACGTACAATCTTAAACATACATATATAGCACAATGAAGTAAAATTATATATCATGTAAAATTTTCTACAAAAAAAAATATGCGTTGCATGCATGGCAGCACCACGTGAACCCAAAAAAAAAAAAATGTGTTGCATGCAATAGTACAAAATGATATTAGCCAATATTAGTCCAGGATAATACTCTGTATGCAAACAGGAAGCAACAATTGCCTAGACTCATGCAAATTGCGCAAAAATTTGGCCCCACATCCCATTTCAATTAACTTGACATTGGATCACATATATGACCCGAGTCAAGTTAATAAAATTTTGACCCTTGTATACTGTCAACATTGTAATCATTTTGTCATATTAATTATCACTTGATCCAAGCTACATGTCAAAGTTGTGTGTGCTATTATGGAAGTTTTTAAAACTATTTTAAGAGGGAATTTTTAATCCTGTTAGGATGAGGTTTTTGATATGTTGAAAAGTTGAGAAAATGACGTTCTTATTATTGTTTATGATACGATAGACTAGAGTATTATTATTTTGAGAATAAGACATTATAGACTAACTTACGTAAAATAACTCCCGTGCAAAATATGCAATGCATATAATGATAATTAAATTGAGGCAAATTTGCTAAAAACAATCTTTTATAATCCTTTTTTTTTGCTAAAACAACCTTTTATAATTTTTTTGTGAAAACATACCTAAAAGTAAAAATGATTTGCGAGAGACAGCCTTTTGGTATTTTCAGGCTTGACCTTCATTTTTCCGGTTTGATTTGGCCGGTTTTACTTATTGCACCTACTTTCCCTCCCTTTTTCTCACTTAAAACCCATTTGGAGCCAAATTTTTTGCCAAAATAAAACCCCCAAAATTGGCTTCTATGTTCTTCCCCAACCAATTTTTTTTTCCTCTCTTCCTGCTTTATCATTTGCATAAAATTGGTAGATTGCTGCTATACTAAGTGATTTTCGACACTCTACCACTAATTTTTGGTAAGTTTTGTTCATTAATTTTGCTTAATTTTAATGTAGGAAAGTTAGGGGTTTCCCCCCCTAATTCATTAATTTTTGCCAGGAAACAGTTTCGGGGGCCTCCGAACAAGGGTATTCGGGTTCAAATTTTCTTTGAGTTTATCAGAGAAGAAATTAGGGGTACCGGCAAAAGTAAAAGGTTTTGAGTTTGATGAAGGCAGAGAAAATCGAAAACTTCCGTCATTATTGTTGTGATTGCTGCTACTATCAGGGATTGTAGAGTCAAGACCATCCATGAGTTCCCAAGAGTTGATGACTTCTATAGCAGATGGAGGTGGGTCAACGGAGAGAGATTTGGGGGTGAGAGTGAATCAAGGAAGTGGCTTTGGCGGTGTCATTGGGAAAAAGTGATACAATGTGGTGGCTAAAGGCGGCGCTTTCGATTTGGGAGAAATCTTCATCTTGGTTTAATGGCGCCAGAGAACTCATAGGTTTCTCAGTTTTTTTTTTTTTAGGTTTTAAGGAATTCCCTTTTATACGGGAGACAAAAGGGAGGGAAAAGGGTGTAGTTAATGAAAAACGAACGCACGTGACCGTCACGTGAGAAGTCAAGCCGGATAATGGTGGGTCGACTCCTGAAATACCAATTAGGTTGTCTTTTGCAAAAAAAAATTAGTTAAAGGTTTGTTTTCGCAATTTTTTTTATAAAATGTTGTTTTTTGCAAAAAAAAAAGATTATAAAAGGTTGTTTTTGGCAAATTTGCCTTAAATTGATGATAACAAAAAAGATATTACCCTGTATTATTTTTTAATTTTTTTCTTCATTTTTCATATGAAACTGTAATATGTTACTTATAGCCTTATAGGTGGTTGATATCTTATTAGAGCACGTCTTTTAGTTGTAACCCTAGCAATATCGGAGTTCATAGAATCATAATCAAGATGCTTTTACTGAAAACATATCTCCTAACTCCTAAGTGACTTGTACGTTCATGAGGCTTCCAATGCTTTTAACAAACACAATTTATGGGCCCTGTTTTCTAATCAAACAATGTATTTGAGAATGAGCTAAAATTCTTTGGAGAAAACTTACACGAGAGCTTCCTGGAGCATGTATATTTTCTCTGTACGATTATGTTACATTTTGATATCACGCGTTCATTAGTTCACCTATTCATATGGACGATTAGTTTAAAGCAACCTTCATTGTCGACCCCTTAGACATTTGAATAATTTTGTGATTAACAATGAGAACAATTCGATTTCTTTGTTAGAAACCTTTAAACATTTGAACTTTGTGCATGTAAATGGTAAACTTAACTTTGTGCATTTATAAGTGTTGCACTTATTCGGAAACTTTGTGCATTTATAAGTGTTGCACTTATTCGGAAATGGGGAAATATTTCACATATTTAACCAAAAAAACATTAAACTTTGTACCAAAAAGAAAAGACAAATAAAATTCTCATTCTGTACAACTTTTGTAAAACAATATGACATCATAATTCCTAATCTAAGACCTAAAAAATCTCAATTAAAAACAATACTACCACCATTGATGAACAAGAAGACCTCTTTTTCTAAGAGAAGACAAGAGATTAAGACATTGATCATAAGTCTTATCATATTTAGGACTTCTAATCCCAGGACAACATTTCTGCCACCTATTATAATGACATTCTAAAAACATCTCATCAATTAAACAGATTGCCCCTGTTTCTATCAACCTTGGAATCAATTGAAACTCTGTTCCTTCAACATCCATTTTTACCACCACAAAATCTCTCTCCTCAAATTCACCCTTCAACCACTCTGCAAAATCGAAACCCCGTATTTTATCGACGTTTCCCTCGAAATTTATCGATGATTGCACCGGTTGAATCCTTCCCATTCCCCTGTTTCCTCTGTTTCTTTTGTTCACCTCAATCGTTTTTGTGGGTTCTCTGTTTATCTCAAAGAACAGTGTCTCATTTCTCACCCAAGCTGCATAAGGAAGAAGCTTAACGCCTTTTTTTGCTTGTAATTCTCTGTGGAAAGATTTATCGGCTTCAATTGCGAAAACCTCGAATGTTTTGTTCTGTTTTGGGTACCTTTCGTTGAACCAGCTACCAATGCTGGACCCATAGCTTCGAGCCCCGACATCGATGTAAGCGTATCGGGGCTTGAAGCTTATATCAACCATAGAAGAAAGATACTTTACATTCTTTAAGTTCCTTTTCAGTGTACTCCATGGTTTCAATGGCTCTTTCTCAATCAGAGGTTCTAAATTCTTGATCAATTGAATTTTATACCCAGAAACAGAGCATTCATTATCTTCTCTGTGAATTTTATTCATTGAATTTCTGGATTTCTTCAAGATAATCTGACGAATCGAGGGAATTGAAGGGCTAGGACCAGGTATATCACGAGCCTCCACAAAATTGCAGAAATCGAAAAGCTTGAGAACCGAACGAAAGGCGTAAAAGTCTTTGGTTTCTATGTGAATTACAAGAACCCCAGATGGTTTCAGCGTTCTTCCAATCTCCCCAACAAAACCCAGAACCGGAATCGAAGAAGGGAGGTCGAATTTATGGAAAAACATAAAATCGAAAAATTGATCGGAAAAGGGTAAATTAGAAGCCGAGATTATCCCAGAGGAGAGAGAAAAAGATTGATTAATTCCAAGGTCTTTCAGAGCGATAACGTGGGATGAAGAGAGTGAAAACGAGGAAGAATTAGGAGAGAGAAAGCCATGGAAGATGAAATCTTGGAAGATTTTGGAGTAAAAATCGTATTCAGTCGAACCGCGAAAATTGGGAAGAAAAGTAATTTGGGAAGATTGTCGTTGAAGAGATGATGATGATGTTTTGGAGAAGAAGCAGAAATTTGAGGAAGAAGAATGGTTGCAGAAATCGCGATTGAAGGAGATGATGTAAGCAAAGCGTAAAAGGAAGAGGAAGATGAAGAAGATGAGAAGACGAAGGAAGATGTTTTTCACGAAACTTGGCTTCATTTTTGTTAATGGCGTTTCCTGTTGGCGCGGGAATTAGAGTGCTGATTCTTGTTTATGTGGAGATGATTAAGAAGTTATACTTGTACTCCTTTTTATTAATTTTAATGGGGGTTTTGGTTAGGGGGGGGGGGGGGGGGGGGGGGTATTGGCCCATGAAGTCCGAATCAAAAATTGGGTTTGAGCCCAATTGTTAGAATCATTTTTTTTCAGAGGAAATGTTAGGTACCGAAGAAGTTTTTTTAGGCTTAAGAAAGTGTACTTTGTTTGTGTGTAAATGTGTGTAAATGTGCGATGCATAGATCTTTATTCATATGGATTATGATTAAAGTTTATTGTAAATTAGTATTGTGAACAAAAAGAAACAGGATAAACTCAATATATCTTATCCCAAACTTTTTATATTCCAAACAGGAGTATATCTTATCCAAACCTGTCATTTATTATACAGAGTACTGCTTAATTTTTTTATAATCTTTGGACCCCTCTTCTTCTGTCAATTATGCAATTATGTGACCAATCTTATAATCGTAGCAAAAGAACCTCAATAGCGAATGATGACACTAATTGAAAAATAACTCAATTATCTTTCTGTTTTTGACATACGGAGAAACATAGGTATTGGCTTGGTGGTAAAGATACTATTACAGTCTCATGTATGATAGTTCATGGGTTTGAATCCACCTTTCCCTATTGTAATTTTTTAAAGGGAGACCTTCCCCGTTGTAATTTATAATGTCCTCATGGCTCAACTGACAAAACCCGATTATTGTGATACGTGCGACAAGCTTGTGAGACCCAGGCTCAACGTATTTGACCATAACGTGTAATACCCTGACAATTCCCTTTTTCTAAAATAACCCTTTTATGAATATAACTATAGAGAATTATCAAAGTATTATCGCCCGTGTGAAAACGTAACGGCTTATTCAGAATTTTGCAGCGGAAAACATAACACTAACTTTTAGGTTCATAAATAATCGATTACATATTAAGCCCAAAACCAGTTAACGGAAATAAGGAAATACGAATAGTACGACAAATTTCAAATCCAAGTTAACAAACCAAATCACTTAATAAAACATATAACTACAAGCTCTCTAATCCCGATCCCAATGATGCATCATCTTCAAACCTGTAGATGGGCAACGCTTATTGATCCTTAGAGACTGCTCACCAAAGATGGGTCATCACAGGATCAATAAGGCATAGCCATGATCAACACACACAAACAAAGCACGCAGGCCCGTCCCTAGAGTTTTGGTGGCCTATGGGCGATATAATAAATTGGGGCCCTAGTTAATAGATAAACTACAAAAATTATAACTATAGAAAACTTTTCCCTTCGAAATGGAAATTTTTATTACAGTAATTCATCAAAAGGTCTAATAGAAAAAGTTAAATAACATTTTATAAGCTAAAAAAAACTAAAAGTTAAAAATCAAGTACTTGATCATACTACAAAACGTTGTCTTCGAGCATTTCTAGATGCAAAATCACTAATAGTAGTGTCTAAATCAATATGCTCTAATATTTCCTTCTCTATAGATAAAATAGCTAGACCATTCAACCTTTCTTGCGACATTGACGATCTCAAATAAGTTTTCAATAATTTTAACTTCGAAAAACTTCTTTCAGCAGATGCAACAGTCACTGGCATTGTTAAAAGGATTCGATAAGCAATTGAAACATTTGGATAACAATCTGCAGCTTTGACAAACTTGAGAATTTCCAATGCCGAGATAAATTCATTTGGCAAAGTCAATTGTAAAACTTTCAATTCTGAAAAAAGATCATCTGCATCAACATCCGAAAAATTATTATGAGAAAAAATGTTGTTAAAATTTGTGAAAGATTTTCTTAATTCATCATTATCCAAAGATTTCAATCTTTCTGAATCAAACAAAAATCCAAAAATACTTTCAAAACCCTTTAGTTCCTCAAATCTATTTTTCAAAGAAGTTATAGCCATATCAACAACCACTAGAAAATAATTAACTCGAAAAGATTCTTCGGGTGATTGTATTTCATCATCATTATCATCCTCATCAAATTGTCTTCTTCTAATTATATGACGCTTTGTTGGAAGTGTTGGCTCAACATTCATATCAAATGCAAGGTTTTTGGAAATATTCATACTAGATTCAAAACCTTCATTTCTATACTTCTCAAAATATAACATTACATCTCCCACTTCTTTCATTGTAGCTCCAATGCACATAGATTTAGATTGCAATTTCTTACTCACCATGTTAATAGCAAACAAAATTTCATACCAAATCACCATGCCAAGCAAAAATTCAAAACTGGATAAAGAATTAGACAAACTTTCCGCTTCACTTGATGCAAGGGCATCATTGCCACTAGAATCATACAATTCTAACAAAGCTAATTTGATTTGAGGTGCTTGATATCTAATAGCTTTAACACTTTTGATTCGACTCTCCCATCGAGTATAACACAAAGATTTCAAAGTTAAACCCGGAACATTATCAACTAAAATTTTCCATCTTTTAGGAGAATGTGCAAATAATGTATATATGCGTTGCACAATTCCAAAAAAAGACTTAGCTTTAGTGCAAGATAGTGCCATATCGGATAAAGTAAGATTTAGACTATGACAAGCACATGGCATGTATAAAGCTCTTGGATTTATTTCAAGTAATCTCTTTTGAACCCCTTGGTGTTTTCCTTTCATATTAGAACCGTTATCATAACCTTGACCTCTCACATTATCAACATCTAAATCTAGGGACTTGCATATATTTAACAATTCATTGAAAAGGCCTAATCCAGATGTATCATCTACTTTTAAGAACTCTATGAAAAACTCCTCTACTTTTATTTTATTATTTGATACATTTGTTCTTGATGACTCGTATCAGGCGTACAATCAAGGATTACAGAGAAATATTTTGCCTCTTTAATGATCCCTATTATGGAAGTTCTCACACTTTGGGCTAAAAGACAAATCAACTCGTTTTGTATTTTATGACCAAGGTAGTGATGGTGAATTTCTTGGCTTCGAATACGTCTAACATGATCTTGCATTATCACATCAAATTCAGCAATCATTTCAACTACCCCTAAAAAAATACCATTACTATCCTCATAAAGTTTTTCATTAGAACCACGAAAAGCTAGATTATTTTTTAAAAGACATTTTACAACAGATACTATTCTGATTAAAACTTGTCTCCAACGTTCTTTTTCCTTTAAAATCCCTTCTTGCAATTCTTTATCAATTCCTTGATTCGTTTTTAATCTTACTTTTGCCTCATTCCAAATATTCATATTAGTCATATGCTCAACACTATTCTTATGTTGTTTAAGTCTCTCACTAAGATGTTTCCAATTATCCACCCCATCAGTTGCTAAAAGACTAATTTTATTCTGAGATGTGAATAATTTGCAACAAAAACAATATACTTTATTAGCAACTTTAGTGTAAATCAACCACTTTCGATCACTAGTTTCTCCATTACTCAACTTTCTAGAATAATAAGTATCTGAAAAGTGCCTATTAATATTATCTTTAGGATATGTAAGATTTAATTTTCTTATAGGCCCCTTTTCTACTATAATATCCCTAACTCTGTTGTCAAGATTACCCCAATTCATAGGATCATAAAAATCTAATGGAGGGACTAAGTGATCATCAATGCCTACATCATCACCACTTGTCGAATTTGGTACATTATCATGGGCATTCAAATTAGCAGCATCCTCATTTATTGGATTTTCATCACTCAAGTGTTCAAGGTCATTTTCATCTACACCCAATTCACCACCATTTGAAGTCTCTCCTGCTCTTTTAGAAAAATAATTGTGAATAGCCCTTTTTTGTGTTTTTATTAAATTCTCTGTTCGTTGCTTTCTCTTCTTTTTTTCATAACCAAATAATTTCTTTCTAGGCAACATTATATATTAAAAACATAAGCCAAACATAAATTAGAAAATTAGTTAAAGAACAGTAGCACCTGATCTTGTACTTTTCAATTGAAAAGTGAGAACACTCTGCTTTTAATTGAACTTCAAGTCTCCAAATCCACACAGATGTAACTAATCATCACAATTCACATAGAAAATATAATCAGAGATTCAGAATAACATATTACAAAACTAAAATATCAAATTTAGTTTAAAAACTAACATCAGACCTAAAATACCTCAAGGATTTCAAGGTTTTTCGAATTACTGAAGCAACAATTGCCGAATGTCGATCTTCCCGTTCTTCCTCGTGAAACACTCCAACACAATTAGCAATTGAAAGGTGTGTAAAAATCAGAAGAAATAAGAATATTTTTTGATATATAGAAGACATGAAGGGAGGTTTATTTATAAGTATAGATTGTGAATCGAATTTCATTGTAAATTAAAGATTACCGTTAATTGAAAACAAATTTAGAGATTTTTTAGGAGATTGAATGGGGAAGGAAATTTGGGGGAAATAGTAACAGGAAGAAGAAAAATCTGGAAAAAGAGGTCTGATTTATAGGGAGTTGGTTTCTTGAATTTTTGGTTGAGAAGTTGAATCATTGAAGGTTGATTTGGAAGGGAAGAAGGCGGAAGAAACAATGTGGGAAGTTGGTATTTTGGTACTCCACTACCCCGTAACTTGCTGGAGATTTAATTTTTTTTTTATTATTATTTTAAATCATATAACGTAACTTGGGCTTCTAAAAATTGGGCCCTGGGCGGTGGCCCCTTATACCCTGCCCCAGGGCCGGCCCTGAAAGCACGTAATCAGCAAAACTGAGTACTACATACTAAAACAATAATAATCCTAACATGATACTATTAAACGAACAACCCTAACATGATACTAATGAACATAAATAAGGGCAGACAAAACATGATAATTTGACGACCATACTTGACTAGAATAGGCTAGACTTATAACAATAATATTATTTTAGTTGAAATAGACAATGGACCGAGTTGTCCGTCCGGCAGTCTTTACTAAGGAAGACGAGGTACGGGCGCGACTCCGTAACCTCAGAGACCTGCGATATCGAGGAACATTTGAATAAAAATAGGACACGGTGATCAATCCGGTCCGAGATAAAGGCCATGGGCTACCACCATGAACCCCAACTCCTGTTTGTCCGTCACTTTAGACGTGCACAGTCTAAAGCTATTGCTACTCAGTTTCACTTTACATGATTTACAAATTGAGACTCTGTTATGACTCAATGATCATAAAGGCATCAATCAAGACTCATTCCAATTTATCCAACCTTTCCTTTAACCATGATCAACCCCTGTATATGGGTATAAAGTTTCAACTTACTAAACAAGGTCCACCGCCCTCATAAAGTAGTGAAAAGCTAAAAAGGGAACAACAATCAATCGATCCAAACCAACATATATAGAATAATCTAGTGTTCCCAACCAACATGTTTGTATCAATCATCCATACTAACATGTTACAATTCTCATAATGCAATATAAGTTCAATATGTCCGTCCAACAGTATTAAACATGCAATTTCAACATAACCAAGTTCGTCAATAATATCAACATAACCAAGTTCAACAACAATCTCAACACAACCAAGTTCACCAACAAATTCAACATGGTTTCAACAATTAGCACACATTCCAAGCACACAGGTATGTACGTACCTTGTGTAAACAAACTGCGAAACCACTTTAACAATTCAAAATTCGCCTAAAGAGAATTCTCCGCCTAAAACAACCAACAATTATTCCCAATCAATTTCTAATCGTTCGCAACCATAACAAGGCATTCTAAGTACATTCTAAACATATTTAGAACATTCCCCAATATCAAAACTTGAATGTTTAATCTCCTAGCATAATAATTATTGAATCAATGATCCCCAATCTTTCTAAACTCCAATAAAACATTCTTTTTAAAATTTCCAGCAATATAAAATCGTTTAAAAATTCATCAAAACCAAATTATCATGCCCGAAATCATAAAAATCATAACTTTAATAATTCATAATCATCTTAAACCATTAAAACCTTAAAAATTCATGCTTTAATAATTAAAAATCATTATTTCAATGCAGTTAAATAATCTGAAAATTAAATTTATTATTTAAACATAATATATAATCTGAAAATCTAACTAATCATAAAAACGTATAATTTAAATTCAAGAACATAATTTAAATTATTAAAACTTAATTAATTTCATTAATTAGTTTAGGGTTTAAAGAAATAACCAAATAAAGGAGGGGAGAGTGTGTTGGCCGGCGGACAGAGGCACGTCGGCGGCAGGGTCGTTCGCGGCAGCGGGTCAGGGCGGTCTCGGAGGCTGAACACCGCAACTGGTGGTGCGAGTGGGTGGTGATTCCGCTGGTTGCGTGCGAAAGGAGAAAACAAAGAGGAGAGGAAAAGGGCGTCGGCTGGAGCAGCGGCGACGGTGCAGGTGGGGCGGCGCAATGCGGTGGAAACGGTGAATGTGGTTGGCGTGCACTGGTGGAGAAGGTGGTCGTAGTGGTTGCTGCGCAAAATAGAGCACAAGTGAGGGGGAAGACAAAGAACAACAAGAGAGAGAAAGGAAAACGAAAGAGAAGAGGAGGAAGGAGAGGGAGTTACCGGCGGTGGGGCACCGGTGGCGCAGGGACGGCGGTTAGGCAGTGGTTGCCGGCGACGGCTGCAAAGATAGGAGCAAAGTTTTTGAGGGTTTTGGCTGGTTTACGTGAATGGAAAGAAGAAGGGTTTTGTGTATTTGGTTTTGAGTTTCACGTGAAGTTGGAAGGGAAGGGAGGAGAAATTTTGGGCTTACTTATTTTGGGCTTTGTCAACTTGGGCTAGGAATAGAATTGAGTTTGTTTGAATCCAAAACGGTTAGGATTGTTTTCTAAATTCAATCGAACGTGTTTTCGTAAAACGAATTTTTTTCAATGTAAAGTTCTAAAATTATTTTGATTTCATAAATCGTTAAAAAAAAATTTAAATGTAATTAACTAAAATAAATATACGTTAATTATATATTTATTATTAAAATTCGTAAATTCTATTAAATTATAAATAACTATACCTTAAAATATATTAATAAAATCTATAAATTTACGGGGGATTACATAACGGCCTTAGGTTCCCTTGTTATTCCTGGTGTGGGAATCGTTCAACATACATCTAACGGAGTAGAGATTGAGGGTTCGGGGGACATTTACTAATACGGGGAGTGCAATGCATTAGCCCATGAAGCGGTCCTTGCTAGTTCAATGTAACGAAGACGAAACATGTGTTAGACTACATTACTAATCTGAATTGCTTTAATGCACAAGTATTAACTAACAATCGTCAAGATGTGATTTAGATTGATTTAAGCTACCAAACAATAATCCGTATTGTCCCAAGAATATCTTATTAGGCGTGATAAATAATCATATTATGTTTGACATATTTATAATGGTGATTAAAGCAATAAAACAGATTATGTGTTAGGTTATGATACATATGAATAAACATAAATCATGCGGAAAAATCATAAAGCCAGGAAACATATTATTTACACATAATCATTAAACATAATTCAGATGCATACACTTTGTAGCGTGCCCTCCCTAGCTGCGCCCGAACCGAACAAGAACAAGTCTTTAGGACTCCAAGTGTCGTCCCTCCGTAGATAGTCCACAGCACGTCCGAATCCGCCTTAAGCTTGACCAACTAGAATCGCCCTTAAGGTTACTAGGATTTTCGGCTATTTGGGTTGCAAGTGTTTGGCTGATTTTTGCTTGAAAATCTTACCTTTTGAATACTTCAAATCTCGATGTAAATATGTGACCCTAGGCACCTATTTATAGAGTTTATGGAAATGAATTATAATCCTACTAGGATATGGATTTATTAATTAGAATCCTATTAGAACTCTAAATAATAAATTTAATCTTTTAGGATTAGGATTTAATCAATGCACGAATTCCGATAGGATTAGGATTCGTTACGAACACGAGCACACGCACACGCATGCACGCCCGCACGCAGGCCTTGCGGCCCACGCCGAGCGCACATCGCATGCGGCCTCGCAGCCCATGGGCTTCGTGCGCGCCCGCCATTGCTTGGCTGGGCCTGGCCTTGCGCTGGGCCTGGTCGAGCAGTTGGCGTGCGGCTTGCTGGGCGTTGGCCTGGCCTCGTGCTGGGCCTTCGTCTAGCAAGCCTCGTCCGATGCTAATTCGTACGATACGCTTTTCGATTAAATTCTCGTTTCCGGAATTCATTTCCGATACGAACAATATTTAATATTTCCGATTCCGGAATTAATTTCCGTTTCGAACAAATATTTAATATTTCCGTTTCCGGAATTATTTTCCGATTCCGATAATATTTCCGATTCTGACAATATTTCCGTTTCCGGCAATATTTCCGATTCCGGCAATATTTCCATTTCCTATAATATTTTCCAATACGTACCATGTTTTCGTTTCCGGCTACATCTACGACTTGGATAATATTTATATTTCCGATACGATCCATATTTCCGTTTCCGGCAATATCATCGTTTCCGGAGTATTCATTTCTTGCTTGTGACGATCTCAGTTCCCACTGAAACCAAGATCCGTCGATTCCGAATATCCATAGATAGAGTATTTAATTCCATTAAATACTTGATCCGTTTACGTACTATTTGTGTGACCCTACGGGTTCAGTCATGAGTAAGCTGTGGATTAATATAATTAATTCCACTTGAACTGAAGCGGCCTCTAGCTAGGCATTCAGCTCACTTGATCTCACTGAATTATTAACTTGTTAATTAATACTGAACCGCATTTATTAGACTTAATATTATATTCATACTTGGACCAAGGGCATTATTTCCTTCAGTCTCCCACTTGTCCTTAGGGACAAGTGTGCATTTCCTAATTCCTTTGTCGCTCGATGCTTGCTCTTGAACGTAAGGTAAGAGTTGTTATCCTTATTATGTCCAGAGGTGTTTCTCGGTTTCAGAGTTCAACTGATCAAATAAACAGATAATCATAGCCTATGATTCATCCGAGCACGGCCATGCATTTTACAGTTTCTAGCTCTCCGAGTGGCCTTGTACAACTTTTAAGCATCTCATCCCGATTTATGGGAGGACAATCCCAATCTTGCGATCTTGAGATTAGACTTCGTTTGATAGGTGATTACCTGAGCGTTGCCTTTATAGCCTCCTTTTACGGTGCGACGGTTGGTCAACGTCAAAGTAACCAGTTCTCAAACAAGTAATCTCAAATCACTCAGGTATTGAGGATTTAGTGTCTAATAATTTTAATGAAATTTACTTATGACAGATTTTCATCTCTTACAGTAAAGTTTCATAGTTCTTTCCGATACTAGTCTTCCCAAAGTAAGTATCTATGCAAATGATTATGACATTGCCATGTCCACATAGTTCAAGAAACAGAACTACTAGTCATCTTGCATTCTAGTCGTCTAACGTTTTCTATGCGTCCAATTTTATAGATAACTCCGACCAGGGACCATTTTCAACTTTTGACATTCAAGTTCACTTGATAGACATTTATTAGTCACAGGACTGGTCCTGACAGTCTATCTTGAATATTTCGTCAAATTGAAGGGACTCATCATTTAATAAACCACAAATTAAATGGAAAATGAATTCTATTCATTTATTGTGAATGATTAACCAATAATGTTTTACAAAGTATTAAACTCTAAAACTTTAAAACATTAAATAAGGACATCAAAGCCGTTCTCCAATATGCTTGATTCCCATAGCTGCAGTGTGCGAGTTGTGCTTCGCCTGCGGCAGAGGTTTAGTCAATGGATCTGATATGTTGTCATCAGTTTCAATCTTGCTTATCTCGACTTCTTTTCTTTCAACGAACTCTCGTAGAAGGTGAAATCTACGAAGTACATGCTTGACTCTTTGGTGGTGTCTAGGCTCCTTTGCCTGTGCAATAGCTCCGTTATTATCACAATACAGGGCTATTGGTCCTTTAATGGTGGGGACTACACCAAGTTCACCTATGAAATTCCTTAGCCATATAGCTTCCTTTGCTGCTTCATGTGCAGCAATGTACTCCGCTTCAGTTGTAGAATCCGCAATGGTTCTTTGCTTAGCACTTTTCCAGCTTACTGCTCCTCCGTTGAGGTAGAAGACAAACCCAGACTGTGATCTGAAATCATCTTTGTCGGTTTGGAAACTTGCGTCCGTATAGCCTTTAACAATTAATTCATCATCTCCACCATAGACCAGGAAGTCATCTTTGTGCCTTTTCAGGTACTTCAGAATATTCTTGGCAGCAGTCCAATGTGCCTCTCCTGGGTCTGACTGGTATCTGCTCGTAGCACTGAGTGCGTACGCAACATCCGGGCGTGTACATATCATAGCATATATTATTAAACCAATCAATGATGCATATGGAATCCCATTCATTCGTCTACGCTCATCAAGTGTTTTTGGGCACTGACTCTAAGCAAGAGTCATTCCATGAGACATGGGTAGGTAGCCTCGCTTGGAGTCTGCCATCTTGAACCTATCAAGCACCTTATTGATATAAGTGCTTTGACTAAGTCCAATCATCCTTTTAGATCTATCTCTGTAAATCTTGATGCCCAATATGTATTGTGCTTCTCCTAGATCCTTCATAGAAAAACATTTTCCAAGCCAAATCTTAACAGAGTTCAACATAGGAATGTCATTTCCGATAAGTAATATGTCGTCGACATATAATACTAGAAAAGCAATTTTTCTCCCACTGACCTTCTTGTATACACAAGATTCGTCTGCGTTCTTGATGAAACCAAAGTCACTGACTGCTTCATCAAAACGTATATTCCAGCTCCTGGATGCCTGCTTCAATCCATAGATTGATTTCTTTAGCTTGCATACCTTTTTAGCATTCTTTGGATCCTCAAAACCCTCAGGCTGTTTCATAAACACAGTTTCTGTTAAAACGCCGTTTAAGAAAGCGGTTTTGACATCCATCTGCCATATTTCGTAATCGTAATATGTAGCGATTGCTAACATTATCCGAATAGACTTTAGCATTGCAACTGGTGAAAAGGTTTCATCGTAATCCACACCGTGGACTTGCCTGTATCCTTTTGCAACCAATCTAGCTTTGAAAACTTCTAGTTTCCCATCCTTGTCCTTTTTCAGTTTGAAAACCCATTTGCTTCCAATGGCTTGGTAGCCATCTGGCAAATCGACCAAATCCCAAACTTGGTTTTCAGACATGGACTCTAATTCAGATTGCATGGCTTCTTGCCATTGTTTGGAGCTAGGGCTCGTCATAGCTTGTTTGTAAGTCGCAGGTTCATCACTTTCAAGTAATAGAACATCATAGCTCTCGTTCGTCAAAATACCTAAGTACCTTTCCAGTTGAGATCTATATCTCTGCGATCTACGCGGGGTTACATCTCTAGATTGTCCATGATTCTCACCAGAAACTTCTAAAGATCTCTGAGTTTCATCCTGAATGTCATCTTGAGCATTCTCTAGAGTTTGTTGTTCGACTCGAATTTCTTCGAGGTCTACTTTTCTCCCACTTGTCATTTTGGAAATGTGATTCTTTTCCAAAAAGATACCATCTCGAGCAACAAACACCTTGTTCTCAGATGTATTGTAGAAGTAATACCCCTTTGTTTCCTTTGGATAGCCCACAAGGATACATTTGTCAGATTTTGGATGAAGTTTTTCTGAAATTAATCGTTTGACGTATACTTCACATCCCAAATCTTAAGAAAAGACACTTTTGGAGGCTTTCCAAACCATAACTCATATGGAGTCTTTTCACCAGCTTTAGACGGAGCTCTATTTATAGTGAGTGCGGCTGTATTTAGTGCATGTCCCCAAAATTCTATTGGAAGTTCGGCCTGACCCATCATTGATCTAACCATGTCTAGCAAGGTTTTGTTCCTCCGTTCCGACACACCGTTCCATTGTGGTGTTCCAGGAGGAGTCAATTCTGATAGAATTCCACATTCTTTCAGATGGTCATCGAATTCATAGCTCAGATATTCACCGCCTCTATCAGACTGCAGTGCCTTAATCTTCTTGCCTAATTGATTCTCTACTTCACTCTAAAATTCCTTGAATTTGTCAAAGGATTCAGACTTATGCTTCATTAGGTAGACATAACCATATCTACTGAAGTCATCAGTGAAAGTGATAAAGTAGCTGAAACCACCCCTAGCATTTGTACTCATTGGTCCACATACATCTGTATGGATTAAACCCAATAGTTCAGTTGCTCTTTCTCCAACTTTAGAGAAAGGTTGCTTTGTCATTTTGCCAAGTAAACATGATTCGCACTTACCATAATCCTCTAAGTCAAATGGTTCTAGAATTCCTTCCTTTTGAAGTCTTTCAATGCGTTTCAAGTTAATATGGCCTAATCGACAATGCCACGGATAGGTGAGATCTGAATCATCCTTTTTGGCCTTTTTGGTATTTATGTTATAAACTTGTTTGTCGTGATCTAATAAATAAAGTCCATTGACTAATCTAGCAGATCCATAAAACATCTCTTTAAAATAAAATGAACAACTATTGTCTTTTATTAAAAAGGAAAATCCCTTAGCATCTAAGCAAGAAACAGAAATGATGTTTTTAGTAAGACTTGGAACATGGAAACGCTCTTCTAGTTCCAAAACTAGCCCAGAGGGCAACGACAAATAATAAGTTCCTACAGCTAATGCAGCAATCCGTGCTCCATTTTCCACTCGTAGGTCGACTTCACCCTTGCTTAACTTTCTACTTCTTCTTAGTCCCTGTGAATTGGAACATAAGTGTGAGCCACAACCTGTATCTAATACCCAAGAAGTTGAATTAGCAAGTATACAGTCTATAACGAAAATACCTGAAGATGGAACGAGTGTTCCGTTCTTCTGATCTTCCTTTAGCTTTGGACATTCTCTTTTGTAATGGCCTATTCCATCACAATAAAGACAGCTTGATGTGGACTTGTCCTGCTTTGATTTAGCATTGCCCTTGGACTTTCCACTTTTCTTGAATGGTCTCCCTTTAGCCTTGAGTAAACCTTTGGCTTCACAGTCCAGTATTATCTCAGCCTTTCTGACAAGGTGAACAAATTCTGCAACTGTTTCTTCTCTTGGTTCACTTAGGTATAGTTGTTTGAAGCGACCAAACCAACTATGCAGTGAATTGAGCAAGATAGAGACTGCCATCCTTTCGCTTATTGGTGTTCCTAGCAGACTTAGGCGATCGAAATATGAAAGCATAAGATCCACATGGAACCTTAGTGGGACGCCTACCCTTTGTTTAGTACGAAGGAGCTGAACATGTGTTTCTTGGACTTCCATCCTATAACACCTGTTGGAAGAACTAACATTTAGACCAGACATTGATTCAATCAACTCATGGACGTTCAGGTCCCTGTCCTCCGTGCTTCCACGACAGATATCCCTCAGATTCTTGATGAGCGTAAAAGGTTCATAAGCTACAAACCTTCTAGCCCATTCATCAGGGATATTGTTCAGCATGAGACTCATAACCTTTTTGAGATCCGCATCCCAGGCGGAAAATCTTTCAGGGGTCATGTCTCTGGCATAGTAGCTTGGCATGGGATGTAACAGTACATACTCAAGTCCAGTGAGTCTGACTATTTCAACTAGCTTAGCTTCCCATTCAAGAAAATTTGTTAGGTTCAGCTTGACCATAAGCTCAGAACCCATGATGATGTTTTGATTGTTGTTTGCCATAGTAAAAGTACAATTGAAAAAGAATAAACAAATAAATAATCTTTCACAGTTTCTCTTAATAAACTTAAATTCTAGCATACATGCATAAATCAATGTTCATTAAGCATTTTATTCAAATTATGTGTTCCGGTAGGTGTGAATAAAATTATTCCAAGATCCTAAAACCCATTGAAGAATTAAGCACATTATGTATTTAGACTCAATTCTAAAATCTTTTAGGTAAGCAAAAGCCTTTTGCTAATAGTCTAGAAACTACTCTTGGTTGATAGGTACGTCTAAGAACTTATTAGGTAAACCTATCGATTTTTCCACGACATAAAAGGACTCCTTACTTAAATCGTTGAGTTTCACCAAAACTAACATATACTCACAATTATTTGTGTACCTTACCCCTTTAGTATCGATAAGTAACACCTCGTTATGGCGGAAAACTATTACTAAGATCGATGTAAAGGATATCCAAGTAAGTGTTATTTTGGCATGGCACCTTTTAACTCAATTTTTAAGTTTGGAACTTAAGGCTCTTACTATGTTGGTTAGATTTTAAGTGAACTAAAATCCTTAATCATGCAACATAACCAAGCTTTGATCTCATGCATATTTAAGACATATTTAATAGCAATAAATAACTTAAAGCATGCATAAGATAAATGTGATCTAGTATGGCCCGACTTTATCTTGAAGCTTCAACTTCAAAGTCCGTCTTGAAAATGGATCGGAAACTCCGTCTTGAATTTCACCGTGGGATGCGTCATTTTCTTCAAGTAGGATAAGCTATAATTAAACTAATTACAACTATTTGATGGTACGCAGACCATATTTTAATTGAAAAATAAATTTGGTGCTTTAGACCAATTACATTCAAATTAATGGTACGCAGACCATATTTTCTATCCTATTTGGGCCATACTAGTCACTTCATAACCTGCAAAACAGTACATATACAATATATATATATACCATTCATCCATTCATTATCATGAATGGCCCACATAATTGGTTAGTTAAAACACATTGTATGCATCACATAAATATTTGCAGCAATTAATTAAGGGCACCAATAATCTACCAATTATTCAGTCCTTATTAATTCTAATCAAGTTGTTTAACCTTAAAAGATTTGTAGACCTAATCAAGAGTTTATGACTAAAATTGCTCCCACTTAAACCAATAAATTCATATGCTTTACTAATTTCAAACATAAAAATGTATTTCTAGTCTAACCGAAAACATACAAATTTAATTAAAATTTAAAGCTCATATAAATTTATAATTGAATCCACTTATTTAATTTATTTCAGTTGAATATAACGAATTTAAATTAATTCAAGGTTTAATTTTAGTAAAATAATTAGTATAAATTAAAATTTATAATAATTATAATAATCAAAATTAAATCCCGAGAAAACAATTTAAATTATTAATTTTAAAATTAATTAAAATTACTCGAACTGAAAATCTCAAATTAAAATTTAAAACGCGACAATCGTAACACGACGAGCACTTGGGCTTGCGCCCAAGCCCTGTCGAGTGTTCGTGTAGCAATACGCAAGCAGGCCACACGCAACGCAGCAGTGCAGGCCACGCTGCGCGCGCCCGCTCGCTCGTCGCGCCTGCTTGCCTCGCGTCTGCTTGCTTGTTGGGCGTGGCAGCACGCGCTGTGGCGCAGCACGCTTGCTGCCCACACGCGTCTGCCCGGTGGCTTGCGCCTCGGCCCTTCGCCCTTGACCACTCGCCCATATGCGCACAACACTCGACACAGGGCAACGTGCTGCCTTGTGCTCGTGTGCCATGGCTCTTGCTCGTTGCATCATACCGCATGGGCGACGAGCTCCCTTGCTCGTCGTCGCATGTCCGCACTATACAACACCCCTTAATGGTAACATGTAGCGTCCATTGCTTTGTGCGTGCAAGTTTTATGATCGAATTGCATAAAAATTAAAACTTTTATTTCCAAAATTAATGACAAATTAATATATCATATTAATTTCATAATTTTAGGGAGAAAAATCGAAAATTTATTAATCAATTAATTTCCGGTTAACATGGATTCAAATCTAGGTCATAAAAATTAAAAAATTAACATAAATTAACAATTTTTATGGTGGATTTTAATCATTGGTACCTAATTAAATTATTAATTAATCATGAAAATCAAATCAATTCTAAATTATTCGAATTTCAACAAATTAATCATAATTACAAATTAGGTTGTATAATTAACAAGTCTAGGCATTCATAATTGTTAAACATATACAGTAGGTCAATCAAAAACTCAAGATTTATCAACAAGAATCGCAAATACTTAATTTTACATCTTAAATTTACAAACTTTTGCGTTCGAAAAACTAAAACCTCCGAAAAGTCATAGTTAGGCTTCGAATTTGGGAATTCTGAGTTCGGCCGAAAATAAAATTTTAGAATGCCTTTTACATGCGGAATTGACACAAAAATCACTCGATTTGGATGAGTAACGAAGAAACTGCCGAAAAACTGCGTACATATAATTAAATAAACGCAATTTGCAATTAATTACGAAAATTAATCACCCTTTTAATTCTTTGCAAATTTGTAAAATTTAACCATGTTCATGCAATTTAGATTATGAAAATAATAAGAGGCTCGTGATACCACAGTTAGGTTATGATACATATGAATAAACATAAATCATGCGGAAAAACCATAAAGCCGGGAAACATATTATTTACACATAATCATTTAGCATAATTCAGATGCATACACTTTGTAGCGTGCCCTCCCTAGCTGCGCCCGAACCGAACAAGAACAAGTCTTTAGGACTCCAAGTGTCGTCCCTCCGTAGATAGTCCACAGCACGTCCGGATCCGCCTTAAGCTTGACCAACTAGAATCGCCCTTAAGGTTACTAGGATTTTCGGCTATTTGGGTTGCAAGTGTTTGGCTGATTTTTGCTTGAAAATCTTACCTTTTGAATACTTCAAATCTCGATGTAAATATGTGACCCTAGGCACCTATTTATAGAGTTTATGGAAAGGAATTATAATCCTACTAGGATATGGATTTATTAATTAGAATCCTATTAGAACTCTAAATAATAAATTTAATCTTTTAGGATTAGGATTTAATCAATGCACGAATTCCGATAGGATTAGGATTTGTTACGAACACGAGCACACGCACACGCATGCACGCCCGCACGCAGGCCTTGCGGCCCACGCCGAGCGCACAGCGCATGCGGCCTCGCAGCCCATGGGCTTCGTGCGCGCCCGCCATTGCTTGACTGGGCCTGGCCTTGCGCTGGGCATGGTCGAGCAGTTGGCGTGCGGCTTGCTGGGCGTTGGCTTGGCCTCGTGCTGGGCCTTCGTCTAGCAAGCCTCATCCGATGCTAATTCGTAAGATACGCTTTCCGATTAAATTCCCGTTTCCGGAATTCATTTCCGATACGAACAATATTTAATATTTCCGATTCCAGAATTAATTTCCGTTTCGAACAAATATTTAATATTTCCGTTTCCGGAATTATTTTCCGATTCCGATAATATTTCCGATTCTGACAATATTTCCGTTTCCGGCAATATTTTCGATTCCGGCAATATTTCCATTTCCGATAATATTTTCCGATACGTAGCATGTTTCCGTTTCCGGCAACATCTACGACTTGGATAATATTTATATTTCCGATACGATCCATATTTCCGTTTCCGGCAATATCGTCGTTTCCGGAGTATTCATTTCTTGCTTGTGACGATCTCAGCTCCCACTGAAACCAAGATCCGTCGATTCCGAATATCCATAGATGGAGTATTTAATTCCATTAAATACTTGATCCGTTTACGTACTATTTGTGTGACCCTACGGGTTCAGTCAAGAGTAAACTGTGGATTAATATAATTAATTCCACTTGAACTAAAGCGGCCTCTAGCTAGGCATTCAGCTCACTTGATCTCACTGAATTATTAACTTGTTAATTAATACTGAACCGCATTTATTAGACTTAATATTATATGCATACTTGGACCAAGGGCATTATTTCCTTCATTATGGCACGTTACAATTTAGTTTTGCTATATTGCGGTTCTCAGGACACTTACCACTCGCCTTAGCAGAGCCTCCTTTAGCTTTAGAACAACCTTTGTACTGACTTTTAGATCCTTATCCTTCCTTTAATTCCGGCAGAGTTTCCCCTTAGATTCCTTGGTTTAGGCTTATGAATTGGCTATAACTTTGGTAGTAATTTGGATGGTTTGAGTGCTTATACGGGCAGAGTTCTGAAGGAAATAATGCCCTTGGTCCAAGTATGCATTCTATGTTAAGTCTAATAAATGCGGTTCAGTATTAATTGACAAGTTAATAATTCAGTGAGATCAAGTGAGCTGAATGCCTAGCTAGAGGCCGCTTCAGTTCAAGTGGAATTAATGATATTAATCCACAGCTTACTCTTGACTGAACCCGTAGGGTCACACAAATAGTACGTAAACGGATCAAGTATCTAATGGCATTAGATACTCTATCTATGAATATTCGGAACCGACGGATCTTGGTTTCAGTGGGAGCTAAGATCGTCACAGGCAAGAAATGAATACTCCGGAAACGATGATATTGCCGGAAACGGAAATATGGATCGTATCGGAAATATAAATATTATCCAAGTCGTAGATGTTGCCGGAAACGGAAACATGGTACGTATCGGAAAATATTATCGGAAATGGAAATATTGCAGAATCGGAAATATTGCCGGAAACGGAAATATTGTCAGAATCGGAAATATTACCGGAATCGGAAAATAATTCCGGAAACGGAAATTTTAAATGTTTGTTCGAAACGGAAATTAATTCCGGAATCGAAAATATTAAATATTGTTCGTATCGGAAATGAATTCCGGAATCGGAAAATTTAATCGGAAGCGCATCGTACGAATAAGCATCGGACGAGGCCTGCCGGACGAGGCCCAGCACGAAGCCAGGCCATCGCCCAGCAAGCCAAGCGCGCCGCACAAACAGCAAGGCCAGGCCCAGCAGGCTGCGCGCAGCGCGCACAGCGCGCACAGCACGCGCAGCGCACAGCGCGCACAGCGCGCGCAGCGCGCAGCGCGCGCGGGCGCTGAGTGGGCTGCTGCTCGCGCGCACGCATGAGGCCCATCGTGGCTGTCGTGCGTGTGTGTGCAAGTGTTTGTGTTCGTGCACGTTTCCTAAAACATGCAGAGTTCGGTTAATGATTAAATTCCTAATTCTAATTGATAAATTAATTAAATTAGAGTTCTTGTAGGATTCTAGGTTTGATTAATTTGTATCTGAATAGGATTTCGATTCCCTTTCCATACCGCTATAAATATGAGGCTAGGGCTCACAATTTATAACACAAGTTTAAAAGTATTCAAAGTGAGTTTTTTGAGAGAAAATTCAAACACACATCTTGCTCAAATTGCCGAAATTTTCTAGTACCTTAAGGGCGATTCTAGTTGGTCAATCTTAAGGCGGATCCGGACGTGCTGTGGACTATCTACGGAGGGACGACACTTGGAGTCCTAAAGACTTGTTCTTGTTCGGTTCGGGCGCAGCTAGGGAAGGCACGCAACAAAGAGTATGCATCTAATCTATGCTAAATGATTATGTGTAAATAATATGTTTTCCTGGGTTTATGGTTTTTTCCGCATGATTTATGAATTGTCATATGTATCATAACCTAACAGTGGTATCACGAGCCCCTTATTATTTTCATAATCTAAATTGCATAAACATGGTTAAATATTACAAATTTGCAAGAATTAAAAGGGGTGATTAATTTTCGTAATTGTTAATTAATTGCAAATTGCGTTTATTTAATTATACGTACGCAGTTTTTCGGCAGTTGCTTCGTTACTCATCCGAATTGAGTGATTTTTGTGTCAATTCCGCATGTAAAAGGCATTCTAAAATTTTGACAAAAAGAGTATTTTTCTGCCGAACCCAGAATTCTCAAATTCGAAGCCTAACTATGACTTTTCGAAGGTTTTAGTTTTTCGAATGCAAAATTTCGTAAATTTAAGATGTTAAATTAAATATTTGCGATTCTTGTTGATAAATCTTGAATTTTTGATTGACCTACTGCATATGTTTAACAAGTTTGAATGCCTAGTCTTGTTAATTATGCAATCTAATTTGTAATTATGATTAATTTGTTGAAAATTAGAATAATTTAGAATTAATTTGATTTTCATAATTAATTGTAATTTAATTAGAAACCTATGATTAAAAACCACCATAAAAATTGTAAATTTACGATAAATTTTAAATTTTTATGACCTAGACTTGAATCCATAACAATCGGAAATCAATTGGATAATAAATTTTCGATTTTTTCGCCCTAAAATTATGAAATTAATATTATTTATTAATTTGTCATTAATTTTGAAAATAAATTTTAAATTTTTATGCGATTCGTTCATAAAACTTGCACGCACGAAGCAATGGACGCTTCGTGTTACCCTTAAGGGGTGTTGTATAATGCGGGCATGCGACGACGAGCAAGGGAGCTCGTCGCCCGTGCGGCACGAATGCAATGAGCAAGGGCGTAGTGCACGAGCACAAGGCAGCAGCCCTGCCTTGTGTCGTGTGCCACGAGCAATGAACGAATGGGCATGGGCGAAGAGCGAGCCAAGGCAGTCGCGTGTGGGCAGCAAGCGAGCTGCGCCACAACGCGCGCTGCCTCGCACAAGAGCGCGCAGCCTCGCGCGCAGCGAGCGCAAGCTCGCGTGCCACGAGCGCTGCGCCCAGCATTACTCGCGCGCACAGCGAGCGATGTCGCGCGCCCAGCGAGCGATGTCGCGCGCCCAGCGAGCGATGGCTCGCGCGCCCAGCGAGCGATGTCGCGCGCCCAGCGAGCGATGTCGCGCGCGCGCACTGCGAGCGATAGCTCGCGTGCGATGAGCGCTGGCGCGCGCAGCAAGCACCAATGCGTGCGGAGGCTTGCGATAGGGAAGCAGCAGCTATGCGACGAGCGCATGGGCTGCGCGCACATGGCCAGCAATGGCTGTGTGCGTACGGCCCATGGGCGTGCAACGCGTAGGGTGTTTGCGTTACGATTAGATCGTTTTGAATGTTTAATTTGAAAATTTCAGTTCACGTAATTTTAATTAATTTTAAAATTAATAATTTGAATTATTTTCTTGGATTTTAATTTTGAATATTATAATTATAATAAATGTTATTTATTCTAATTATTTTACTAAAATTAAAATCATGAATTAATTTAAATACGACTGAAATTAAATTAAATTTTTGGATTCAATTATAAATTGATATGAGCTTTAAATTTTAATTAAATTTGTATGTTTCCGGTTGGACTAGAAATACATTTTTATGTTTAAAATTGGTAAAGCATATGAATTTATTGGTTTAAGTGGGAGCGCTTTTTAGTCATAAACTCTTGATTAGGTCTACAAATCCTTAAGGTTAAAACAACTTGATTAGAATTAATAAGGACTGAATAATTGGTAGATTATTGGTGCCCTTGATTAATTGCTGCAAATGTTTACGTGATGCATAATGTGTTTTACTAACCAGCTATGTGGGCCATTCATGATAATGAATGGGTGAATGGTATATATTGTATATGTACTGTTTTGCAGGTTATGAAGTGACTAGTATGGCCCAAATAGGATAGAAAATATGGTCTGCGTACCATTAATTTGAATGTAATTGGTCTAAAGTACCAAAGTTATTTTTCAATTCAAATATGGTCTGCGAACCATCAAATAGTTGTAATTAGTTATAGCTTATCCTATTTGAAGAAAATGGTGCCTCCCACGGAGATTTTCAAGACGGACTTTGAAGTCAAAGCTTCAAGATGAAGTCGGGCCATACTAGATCACAAATATCTTATGCATGTTTTAAGTTATTTATTGTTTTAAATATGTCTTAAAATGCATGAGATCAAAAGCTTGATTATGTTGCATGATTAAGGATTTTAGTTCACTTAAAATCTAACCAACATAGTAAGAGCCTTAAGTTCCAAACTTAAAAATTGAGTTAAAAGGTGCCATGCCAAAATATACACTTGCTTGGATATCCTTTACATCAATCTAGTAATAGTTTTCGCTCAGCGAGGTGTTACTTATTGGTCCTAAAGGGGCAAGGTACACAAATAATTGTGAGTACATGTTAGTTTTGGTGAAACTCAACGATATAAGTAAGGAGTCCTTTTATGTCGTGGCAAATTCGATAGGTTTACCTAATAAGTTCTTAGACGTACCTATCAACCAAGAATAGTTTCTAGACTATTAGCAAAAGGCTTTTGCTTACCTAAGATGTTCTAGGATTAAGTCGACAAACTGTGCTTAGTTCTTCAATGATTTTAGGATCTTGGAATCATTTTATTCACACCTGCCGGAACACACAACTTGAATAAAATGCTTAATAAACATTGAATTATGCATGTATGCTAGAATTTAAGTTTATTAAGAGAAACTGTGAATGGTTATTTATTTGTTTATTCTTTTCAATTGTAGTTTTTAATATGGCAAACAACAATTCATTCAACATTCGATCAATTCTCGAAAAAGAGAAGTTGAACGGGAAAAACTTCCTTGACTGGCAAAGGAACTTGCAAATAGTTCTTATGCAGGAAGGAAAGGAGTATGTCCTAGATGAGGCGATGCCCGAAGCTGCAGGCGACG
Organism: Spinacia oleracea; assembly: GCF_020520425.1. NCBI lineage: Eukaryota > Viridiplantae > Streptophyta > Magnoliopsida > Caryophyllales > Amaranthaceae > Spinacia > Spinacia oleracea. The sequence goes on from NC_079492.1 coordinate 115,607,160, forward strand.
GGGTCACTCAGGCAGCCCTCAATCGTTGGATTGATGCCAACAAGGATGTGAAATGTCTAATGCTCGCCACCATGAGTGCGGATCTGCAGAAAACGTTCATCAACTCAGATGCTTTCACAATCATCAGTGAGTTGAAGAACATGTTCCAAGATCTGGCTCGAGTCGAAAGATTCGAGACTCATAGGCAAATTCTTGAGACCAAGCTTAAGAAAGGCGAGCCCGTAAGTCCACATGTTCTCAAAATGATTGGACTCATTGAGAATATGAGTCGGCTGGATCAGCAATTTTCTCAGGAAATGGCTATAGACACCATCCTCCATTCTCTTCATAGCGGGTATGATCAGTTCAAACTGAACTACAGTATGAATAGTCTGGACAAAACGCTCACTGAGCTTCACGGTATGCTGAAGACCGCTGAAAAGACGCTCAAAAGTGATAAGCAGGATGTGCTTATGGTGCGTGGGGGCAAGTTCAAGAAATCTGGAAAGAAGAGGAATGCTAAGAAAGGTGGCAACAAGGCCAGCCCAACTAAGCAAACTGGCGCCAAATCTGCAAAGAGGAAGGTCAGTCAACCCACTTCTGAATCCGAATGCTTCTACTGCAAGAAGAAGGGGCATTGGAAGAGAGATTGCTTGAAGCTAAAGGAAGATCAGAAGAACGGAACAGTCGTTCCATCTTCAGGTATTTTCGTTATAGACTGTATACTTGCTAATTCAACTTCTTGGGTATTAGATACAGGTTGTGGCTCACACTTATGTTCCAATCCACAGGGACTAAGAAGAAGTAGAAAGTTAAGCAAGGGTGAAGTCGACCTACGAGTGGGAAATGGAGCACGGATTGCTGCATTAGCTGTAGGAACTTACTATTTGTCGTTGCCCTCCGGGCTAGTTTTGGAACTGGAAGAATGTTTCCATGTTCCAAGTCTTACTAAAAACATCATTTCAGTTTCTTGCTTAGATGCTAAGGGATTTTCCTTTATAATAAAAGACAATAGTTGTTCGTTTTATTTTAAAGAGATGTTTTATGGATCTGCTAGATTAGTCAATGGACTTTATTTATTAGATCACGACAAACAAGTATATAACATAAATACCAAAAAGGCCAAAAAGGATGATTCAGATCTCACCTATCTGTGGCATTGTCGATTAGGCCATATAAACTTGAAACGCTTAGAAAGACTTCAAAGGGAAGGAATTCTAGAACCATTTAACTTAGAGGATTATGGTAAATGCGAATCATGTTTACTTGGCAAAATGACAAAGCAACCTTTCTCTAAAGTTGGAGAAAGAGCAAATGAACTACTGGGTTTAATCCATACAGATGTATGTGGACCAATGAGTACAAATGCTAGAGGTGGTTTCAGCTACTTTATCACTTTCACTGATGACTTCAGTAGGTATGGTTATGTCTACCTAATGAAGCATAAGTCTGAATCCTTTGACAAATTCAAGGAATTTCAGAGTGAAGTAGAGAATCAATTAGGCAAGAAGATTAAGGCACTGCTGTCTGATAGAGGCGGTGAATATCTGAGCTATGAATTTGATGACCATCTGAAAGAATGTGGAATTCTATCAGAATTGACTCCTCCTGGAACACCACAATGGAACGGTGTGTCGGAACGGAGGAACAGAACCTTGCTAGACATGGTCAGGTCAATGATGGGTCAGGCCGAACTTCCATTAGAATTTTGGGGACATGCACTAAATACAGCTGCACTCACTATAAATAGAGCTCCGTCTAAAGCTGTCGAAAAGACTCCATACGAATTATGGTTTGGAAAGCCTCCAAATGTGTCTTTTCTTAAGATTTGGGGATGTGAAGTATACGTCAAACGATTAATTTCAGACAAACTTCATCCAAAATCTGACAAATGTATCCTTGTGGGCTATCCAAAGGAAACAAAGGGGTATTACTTCTACAATACATCTGAGAACAAAGTGTTTGTTGCTCGAGATGGTGTCTTTTTGGAGAAGGATCACATTTCCAAAATGACAAGTGGGAGAAAAGTAGACCTCGAAGAAATTCGAGTCGAACAACAAACTCTAGAGAATGCTCAAGATGACATTCAGGATGAAACTCAGAGATCTTTAGAAGAATCTGGTGAGAATCATGGTCAATCTAGAAATGTTACCCCGCGTAGATCGCAAAGATATAGATCTCAACCGGAAAGGTACTTGGGTATTTTGACGAACGAGAGCTATGACGTTCTATTACTTGAAAGTGATGAACCTGCGACTTACAAGCAAGCTATGACGAGCCCTAGCTCCAAGCAATGGCAAGAAGCCATGCAATCTGAATTAGACTCCATGTCTGAAAACCAAGTATGGGATTTGGTCGATTTGCCAGATGGCTACCAAGCCATTGGAAGCAAATGGGTTTTCAAACTGAAAAAGGACAAGGATGGGAAACTTGAAGTTTTCAAAGCTAGATTGGTTGCAAAAGGTTACAGGCAAGTCCACGGTGTGGATTACGATGAAACCTTTTCACCAGTTGCAATGCTAAAGTCTATTCGAATAATGTTAGCAATCGCTGCATATTACGATTACGAAATATGGCAGATGGATGTCAAAACTGCTTTCTTAAACGGCGTTTTAACAGAAACTGTGTTTATGACACAGCCTGAAGGTTTTGAGGATCCAAAGAATGCTAAAAAGGTATGCAAGCTAAAGAAATCAATCTACGGATTGAAGCAGGCATCCAGGAGCTGGAATATACGTTTTGATGAAGCAGTCAGTGACTTTGGTTTCATCAAGAACGCGGACGAATCTTGTGTATACAAGAAGGTCAGTGGGAGCAAAATTGCTTTCCTAGTATTATATGTCGACGACATATTGCTTATCGGAAATGACATTCCTATGTTGAACTCTGTCAAGATTTAGCTTGGGAAATGTTTTTCGATGAAGGATCTAGGAGAAGCACAGTACATATTGGGCATCAAGATTTACAGAGATAGATCTAAAAAGATGATTGGACTTAGTCAAAGCACTTATATCAATAAGGTGCTTGATAGGTTCAAGATGGCGGACTCCAAGCGAGGCTACCTACCCATGTCTCATGGAATGACTCTAAGCAAGACTCAGTGCCCAAAAACACTTGATGAGCGTAGACGAATGAATGGGATTCCATATGCATCATTGATTGGTTCAATAATGTATGCTATGATATGTACACGCCCGGATGTTGCGTACGCACTCAGTGCTACGAGCAGATACCAGTCAGACCCAGGAGAGGCGCATTGGACTGCTGCCAAGAACATTCTGAAGTACCTGAAAAGGCACAAAGATGACTTCCTGGTCTATGGTGGAGATGATGAATTAATTGTTAAAGGCTATACGGACGCAAGTTTCCAAACCGACAAAAATGATTTCAGATCACAGTCTGGGTTTGTCTTCTGCCTCAACGGAGGAGCAGTAAGCTAGAAAAGTGCTAAGCAAAGCACCATTGCGGATTCTACAACTGAAGCGGAGTACATTGCTGCACATGAAGCAGCAAAGGAAGCTATATGGCTAAGGAAGTTCATAGGAGAACTTGGTGTAGTCCCCTCCATTAAAGGACCAATAGCCCTGTATTGTGATAATAACGGAGCTATTGCACAGGCAAAAGAGCCTAGACACCACCAGAGAGTCAAGCATGTACTTCGTAGATTTCACCTTCTACGAGAGTTCGTTGAAAGAAAAGAAGTCGAGATAAGCAAAATTGGAACTGATGACAACATATCAGATCCATTAACTAAACCTCTGCCACAAGCGAAGCACAACTCGCACACTGCAGCTATGGGAATCAAGCATATTGGAGAATGGCTTTGATGTCTCTGTTTAATGTTTTAAAGTTTTAGAGTTTAAATCTTTGTAAAACATTATTGGTTAATCATTCACAATAAATGAAAGGAATTCATTTTTCCATTTAATTTGTGGTTTATTAAATGATGAGTCCCTTCAACTTGACGATATATTCAAGATAGACTGTCAGGACCAGTCCTGTGACTAAGAAATGTCTATCAAGTGAACTTGAATGTCAAAGGTTGAAAATGGTCCCTAATCGGAGTTTTCTATAAAATTGGACGCATAGAAAACGTTAGACGATTAGAATGCAAGATGACTAGTAGTTCTATTTCTTGAACTATGTGGACATGGCAATGTCATAATCATTTGCATAGATACTTACTTTGGGAAGACTAGTATCGGACAAGACCTATGAAACTTTACTGTAAGAGATGAAAGTCTGTCATAAGTAAATTTCATTAAATTATTAGACACTAAATCCTCAATACCTGAGTGATTTGAGATTACTTGTTTGAGAACTGGTTGCTTTGACGTTGACCAACCGTCGCACCGTAAAAGGAGGCTATAAAGGCAACGCTCAGGTAATCACCTATCAAACGAAGTCTAATCTCAAGATCGCAAGATTGGGATTGTCCTCCCATAAATCGGGATGAGATGCTTAAAAGTTGTACAAGGCCACTCGGAGAGCTAGAAACTGTGAAATGCATGGCCGTGCTCGGATGAATCATAGGCTATGATTATCTGTTTATTTGATCAGTTGAACTCTGAAACCGAGGAACACCTCTGGACATAATAAGGATGACAACTCTTACCTTATGTTCAAGAGCAAGCATCGAGCGACAAAGGAATTAGGAAATGCACACTTGTCCCTAAGGACAAGTGGAAGACTGAAGGAAATAATGCCCTTGGTCCAAGTATGCATTCTATGTTAAGTCTAATAAATGCGGTTCAGTATTAATTGACAAGTTAATAATTCAGTGAGATCAAGTGAGCTGAATGCCTAGCTAGAGGCCGCTTCAGTTCAAGTGGAATTAATGATATTAATCCACAGCTTACTCTTGACTGAACCCGTAGGGTCACACAAATAGTACGTAAACGGATCAAGTATCTAATGGCATTAAATACTCCATCTATGAATATTCGGAACCGACGGATCTTGTTTTCAGTGGGAGCTAAGATCGTCACAGGCAAGAAATGAATACTCCGGAAACGATGATATTGCCGGAAACGGAAATATGGATCGTATCGGAAATATAAATATTATCCAAGTCGTAGATGTTGCCGGAAACGGAAACATGGTACGTATCGGAAAATATTATCGGAAATGGAAATATTGCCAGAATCGGAAATATTGCCGGAAACGGAAATATTGTCAGAATCGGAAATATTACCGGAATCGGAAAATAATTCCGGAAACGGAAATATTAAATATTTGTTCGAAACGGAAATTAATTCCGGAATCGGAAATATTAAATATTGTTCGTATCGGAAATGAATTCCGGAATCGGAAAATTTAATCGGAAGCGCATCGTACGAATAAGCATCGGACGAGGCCTGCCGGACGAGGCCCAGCACGAAGCCAGGCCATCGCCCAGCAAGCCAAGCGCGCCGCACAAACAGCAAGGCCAGGCCCAGCAGGCTGCGCGCAGCGCGCAGCGCGCACAGCGCGCACAGCACGCGCAGCGCGCAGCGCGCACAGCGCGCACAGCACGCGCAGCGCACAGCGCGCACAGCGCGCGCAGCGCGCAGCGCGCGCGGGCGCTGAGTGGGCTGCTGCTCGCGCGCACGCATGAGGCCCATCGTGGCTGTCGTGCGTGTGTGTGCAAGTGTTTGTGTTCGTGCACGTTTCCTAAAACATGCAGAGTTCGGTTAATGATTAAATTCCTAATTCTAATTGATAAATTAATTAAATTAGAGTTCTTGTAGGATTCTAGGTTTGATTAATTTGTATCTGAATAGGATTTCGATTCCCTTTCCATACCGCTATAAATATGAGGCTAGGGCTCACAATTTATAACACAAGTTTCAAAGTATTCAAAGTGAGTTTTTGAGAGAAAATTCAAACACACATCTTGCTCAAATTGCCGAAATTTTCTAGTACCTTAAGGGCGATTCTAGTTGGTCAATCTTAAGGCGGATCCGGACGTGCTGTGGACTATCTACGGAGGGACGACACTTGGAGTCCTAAAGACTTGTTCTTGTTCGGTTCGGGCGCAGCTAGGGAAGGCACGCAACAAAGAGTATGCATCTATTCTATGCTAAATGATTATGTGTAAATAATATGTTTTCCTGGGTTTATGGTTTTTTCCGCATGATTTATGAATTGTCATATGTATCATAACCTAACAGTATTTATAGTGTAGACTGGTAGAATTCCGATAGAATTATGATCTCTTCAACCAGATTTAAATCTCTTTTGTTTCTGGCTGAAACTGTATTGGGCGCAAGAAATTTCTCGCGCGCAACACCTGGGGGCAAGAATATTCTCGCACTGGTATTTGGGCGCAAGAATATTCTTGCGCTGCCCAGATCCGCTTTTTCCTGGAACTTTGATCTTTAACAGCTCATAACTTCTTCATACAAACTCGAATTCCAGAAACTAATATCTTGTTGGAAAGCTACGGAATCCAGCTTTCAAATGGCACCGGTCTTGCATCAATGGGATTCTTAAATCTCGAGTTATGACCCAAAGAGTGAAAGTCGGTCCGTTTTGGCAAAACCCAACTAAATGTCTTATAACTTATTCGTTTTATATCGGATTTGGGCTTATGATAAGTCTATGAAAAATCTTATTCCAAGGCCTATACAACCACGTAATGTGCGTGATCCAAATCATAATTTATAAGAATTTTAAATAATTAAACTTACGGCCCGACCCAAGTCAAATAAAATAAAATAATGAAAAATTCCACCGTTAGCCCCTTCGTGCAAAAGTAAGCCCAAAACCCAAAATTAGGCCTTGAACTGAAACTGAAGCAAAAGTGAAAAAATCGATGCAACGAGGCATGGGCTTGCTCGCAGCCATCGCTGTTATAACTACGAAAGATGAACATAGTGCATAAATGAGTAAGTTACCAGTTGTTTATCTTTGTTACCACGACGAGTTCCTCTTCTTTTTGTAATTTTTCTCTCTAGCTGATTAGCATCGTACATTATGCCGCCTGTATTGTCAGGACTCTTCTTAGTTGGAGCCTTGTCGGGTGTTTTCTTTTCCACCGGACTCGTCACAAGATATTTTTTCTTTTTATTGACCACATCAAGAATTGAGAATTCCATTAAAGTGTCCATACCATCAGGAAACTGGGATGTCGTGAAGTGGATATTTCTAATGTTGATTGTTGGACACCATCGTCATCCAAATATACTCCGTTTTTATCCGGGTCAATAATCAACTTCCTTTTCACATAATTCCCGACTGGATTTAAGAACGGAGAACATCCTCAATTACCCTTTAGGCTGTTGTCGTTGATAGAGAATGGGGAATTCGGAGAACATCCTCGATTACCGTCCCTTGTTTTCATCGACTTAATTATGAGGTCCTTCACTTGATTCAATGTGTAACCCATGTTGGATATCCTCCAATTGAGTTGAATCACATGGTTTTCTATAACACTCATTCGCTACTCAAGCAACCATGACATAAGAGAAAACAAATAAGCAATTATTCAAACCCAAAAACAAATGAAAGGCTTTTGTAATTCAAAATTTAATCTACTTACATCTAAAACAATTTCAAGGGAACCTTTTCCATTTGCATCTTGTATCCCTTCGAACATGACCAGTACGGTAGTTTTCCGTTACTAACCTGTATTTGGGAAGTAATCCGGATACCTTCGCTTGCATTTACAAAGAAACAAGGACTCATAATCATCATAAATTCTACAAATTATAAATTAATGTACAATTCAATTAGGGTTTAATGCTCAATTCACCTGAGAAGGGGCTTAAATTGAAATTAAAGAGAGCGAAATTAGGTTTTAGAAGAATAGAATTTATTAGGGTTTGAATGTACAATTCTGGGAGTGGGTTAAATAGAGAGAAATTAGGTTTTAGAATAATAGAATTTAGGGTTTGAATGTACAATTATAGGTGTAGGTTAAACAAGAAAGTGGAGGGCAGAAAGCGGGAAATAAAGTAGAAGGGTTTCACCGTCGGGAGAAAAAATGGGGAATTTACGGACACGTTGTACTAAATCATCATTTTTAATTGTGTTTGGATACTATCCATGAATGATGTTGGTAATATCCATAATAACTTACGATAGGTAGCTACCAACAATGTGTTTGGATACTACCTTGCAGATGTTAGTAATTTCCTAAGGACATAAGGATGGTAACTCGACCACCAAAGTGTTTGGATACTATCCATACATGATGTTGATAATGTCCAGAAGAACATGAGGAATGAATAGAGCTGGCAAAATCTGACACGACACGATAACACGACACGAACCGGATACGAAAAAAGCGGGTTAGTGTCAAGGTTTTACGACCCGTTTAATTAAACGGGTCAACACGACACGACACGTTTAATTAAATGGGTCAAGTTAGTGTTGAGATTCTCAACACGAAACTAACACGACTTAAACCGATTAAGAAAAATCAATCAATAATTTGATGTAATCGGTTAAAAACCTTATAATAAAGTCAACTTTATCGAGCAAACACGACAACACGACACGAACCGGACACGAAAAAAACGTGTTAGTGTCAAGAGATTATGACACGATTAGTTAAACGGGTCAACACGACACGACACGTTTATTAAATGGGTCGGGTTAGTGTTGAGACTTTTCCAACCCGTTTATATTCGACACGAACACGAACACGACCCGACACGACACGTTTGCCAGCTCTAGGAATGATGGGGTTGATTTGTTGGCCATCGGAACTCCGGCGAGAATTAGTGATAACATTGGATTAGCTTAAGCAAGAGGAGAGAGAAATAAAGTTAATTGTTAATTAACTTTTCTAATTATTTTGTTTATTAATTTCCGAAAATACTAATAATTAATTTTGAAAATTTCAAAAATTACAAAAACTATTTTCATAAAATAAATTGTGTATTTAAATTTAAAGATAGAACAATTAAATTGATTAAAATATATTATTTTTATTAAATTTAAAGGTAAAAAAAAGAATTTTGTATAACCCATATTAATTCTAAACGATGGTCATTTTTACTATGACCATAGCATATAGACAAACATAAAACGAATTAATTAGTGTGTCTGAGATTACATTTTACATCTAACCGATTTTGTACAAATTACAAACTTCGATGATAAACTAATTAATGTTAAGCCTCTAGCCTATACGTGTAGGACTGTAGGTAGTAGAGAAGAAAAATAAATAAAGCATATTTTGAGATTAAAAAAAACGCGAAAGAGACTTTTGTCTACTTGACTACTAAAAGGCGCCACCGCCATCTAATTTAGCCTAATTAAATATCCTCCTTTTATTCTTTTCATTTTAATTACTACGTGCTAATTATATCTCTTTTGGCAAGTCATGGTGTATGTCACTCGTGACGTGCTGTTAGTGTCATCACTATTCACAAATCACTAATAGTCCAATACACTATTTTAAGCTCATGAATCATGCTCTAATTGCAGTAACTTGATTGATAGGAGGATTTGGTTATCACATGTAGATGTAGTACTCATTCATTAGTCATCGCAATTTTATCTAGGTTCGTGCAACATGAGGCTGTTGTCGGCGCCTATTTTTTTTCCTTTCTATTATTAAGGAATTCTTACCACGTTTAGTGAGTAGACTAATTTTTTGCGGGAGTTTAAATGAATATCTCGATGGACAGCATCCCTCCAACTGAGACTTTTCTATACCCAAAACTCGAACCCAAGACAGAGCTTAGTTAAACTCGATTGGGTGCTTAGATTACTTAAGTGTTCACAAGCGTAGCGCGACATATAAAGAGGGTTCCAACACCTCCACCACCCCACCCCACCTCACCCCCCGTCGTGGATGGTAGTAGTAATTGGTTACTGCCTTACAAGTCTATTTTAAACCTTGTAGTGACAATATTTTCAAGTTCATGCGACAATGAGGCTGATGTCTACTCGATCCACTCCTTTCCAGCTTGCCACGTTTGATTTTAATTTTCTCCTTTCTTCGTATTCATCGTCCAAGTAATCAACGTCATCAACTATAAGAGATTCGGACAATCTAACAATTATCTGCCGACGATTGAGTACGTATTAGTTGAAACCATGCATGAGTGCGGAATAAATTTGAATGTGAATGGTACTTGAACATAATTCCAAGTTGAAACATTAAGTTTGACACCGGACAAGAATCAAAGTGACGCTGAGTGAGTTTTACTCTACCGACATCATGCACTCACGTACACTAGCTAATATCTACCTTATTTCATCCTAATTCCAAACATACTGCCATTTAAGACTCTCTTTGTTGGAATTTGACCAACCAACCAAGCAAAACCATGCAAATCTACTTAATTCGTCCAAAACTACAAGTCAATTAGTACCCATTGAACCTTACTATGAAGTTACTACGTATAACATAAGTCAAAACAATGAAAAGCTATTCCAAAGTCTTCTATATATACTACTATAGTATTATAGAACTATGGTCTGTGGAGGAATAAGTACACTTAGAAATATAGAATTGTCAACAAACATCCCTCCAAACAAATTACATCGTGTGGCCGGGCGTAAGAAACGGGTTATCGGTTTCTCCCTCCGCCTTTCACTTAAAGATCCTATGATCAAACTGAGCACAACTCGTCTCTTCATCGTCTTGATCGATACTTCGTAAGTAGTAACAAATTAAACAAGCTAAGTATGATATAAACCCGGCCAATTTGACACAATCACAATTCATATAGTTGAAGTTTTTTCTAGAGATAAATTAAAGTATTTTATACATACAATTCCATGTACATTACACAAATGGGCGAAACTCTTGTATATGTCATTTCTGTGTACACTAATATATAAACAAATAAACAAACAAACCAACCCAATGTGGAATACAATAAACAAATGAATCCTGATCTTGTTTTTTTTGTCAGTATGAAGTAATAGACCCCATTCCGTGACCTGGCCTGCTCAATAACCAGGTTTATGAACTAATTCTACCAAGTACCAACTTCCTCTTAGTAAAAATTTCCTAAAAAAACTAAGAGGCAAAGTATTACTTTCAGCAAAGCAATGACTCAAAAAGCATGTCTTCTTTTGGTTCCTCCTTGGCTTTAATAGTAGAAGTAGTTGTAGCAGTAGTATTAGAAAACATGTTGTTGTCTGAGTATTGAGGTTGATTCAAGTAGCCAGAAAACCCGAAACTCCCCGGATTTTGCAACAACTGTAATGTAAAAGGTGATAATGGTCCTGCCCCGTCGAAAGACGAGGGCATTCCTCCTTGATTACTAGTCTGGAACGAATGAGCGTTACTTGTATAGTTAACAGCTGATGGCTTTATAGCCATTAAAGAAACTGGAACATTGTTAGGAGCCATGGCTGCCCTGCTCATCCCGCTGCCTCGGGGAGCTGGCACGTCATGGTTGTGCTTTCCTTCGTAGGTTGTGATCACTGCCCTAAGATCATGAGCTGCCCGTTCCACGTGTTTCCTCACCGGGCAACCTGGCTGCGTGCACTTGTAGTAGCTCCTGTAATTTCGCATCATGTAGAACTCCATTAGATGATCGAAATGTTTTAAATGTTGCAATAGGTTTCCAAAATATAGCTACTGTATGTATGAACTCAGCTTCGACTAATTGAAATGGACCTAATCATACATGTATCCATAACTAATTAAAGATCCCGGACTGGATAATCATCAAATTAAATTAATTATATTTCTAATTAGCAAAGTAATGATCACCACTCATCTATAAGGAACTTTTTTTATTGCCTAGCTAGACCCAAAAATGTGTTGAAAAGGCAGACAAATTTCAATACAAAAATGTCCACTAATTAGTATCTAGACACGGATTAATACTTCCATTTAGAGATTGATTTAATTACCTTGGATTAGGATTTCCCTTAACCACTTTTTGACCATATTTTCTCCATCTATATCCATCATCCAAGATATCAATATCACTAGTTGTTTGAACTACAACTCTTGGCTCCCTCACTGCTCGACTCCCTGGTGCAGCTGACATGCATTCATTCTGATCAACTTCTCCTCTCCTGATTTCACCAAAACATATCAATTAATTAGCAAATTATCCCCCAAAAAAACATTTAAAAATTCATGAAACTCAAACAAGTTAAAGGCGTACCATCTTTTAGCCTCGGGTTCATCACCATCAGCTGATGATCTACTCCTATGAGAACCCATGTCAACCTCATCATCAGCCATCGAAATCGACGAATTCTCTGGGGTAGCACCGGAATCCATTTGCCCCGAGGATGATCTCTGCGGACCTAATGAATGATCATGGTAATCATTTGAGGACGATGGAGGAACAGAACCGTTTTGAAAAGCTGCAGAAACAGCTGAAGCGGCTGCAGAAGATCTCCGAGTATTCACAGGCTTAGGATGATTATGACTACCCTTATAAACAATCTCAGTAATCTGACCATCTATTGCTGTCTCAATCTTCTTTTTCATTGGACAATTGGGAAACGTGCATTTGTAATAACTTCTTGGATTTTCACTCCCTTTTACCTGTTTTTGTCCATATTTTCTCCAATTATACCCATCTTCTGATCTTCTCTGTTCTCTTATGTATTGAGCTGGTTGGTAGGGAGGGTTTTGGTCTGTCTCATACTTTACAACGCTTCCTTGGTTGTAATTCTCACCAGGAAACTCTGATTTCACCATAGCTGTAATTGAGTTCGAAGATCCATCATTCTTTTGATCGAAATTCCATGATTGTTGTTGGGGTTGTGCTGGTTGTTGTACTGGTTGGTTTTCCCTTCCTCTTACAGCCTGTTCCTGAATTTTTTTTAAAGATAGAATAAAACTGTTATTAACAAGTAAGCATAACACGCGTATTTCCTCACAGTCGTCTAGGTAGAAAATATTTAATTAGACGCGTAATTTGGATACTTCTATAATAAAGTTTCCAAAATCGGTATTAAATCTTTAGTAAGTAAAACAATAAAAGAAAGTTACTTACATTAAGAAATGAAGGTTGAAACATGTTGGATGAAACATGATTAGGCCTTGTTTGGGTTTGGAAAGTAAAATCTGAATATTTGTTCACATCTTCTTGTTTGTTGTTGTTGTTGTTGCTGCTGTTGTTGTTGGAATACGATTTCCAGTTTGCCGCAAAAGCCCCCGTTGTCGGAGATGGCAACACCTGCAAATTTTACACAATAAACCTTCATCATTACACAATCCGAATGCTACGAGAATACTTGACGTAATTACGCAATATTATCGAGAATATTTTAAAAGTGTTTTAAGCTAATAATTATTGTAATTATTGGTTTGATTAATGATTAATTCAACGTTGTTGAAGAGTAAGAGATGAAAAACTCACATGAGAAGAGGAGAGAAGAACAGGGGAGTCTAAGAGATCAGTAGGACTTAAACCAGGAGGAAAAGCAAAATATGACGAAGGTGAGACCGGAGGTGGAGATAATGGGATTGAAGGAGGTGGTAAGGACTTGAATTTCGGGATACCGGAGCCGGTTCGGTCGGCGATACGATCGGATAAGCTCCGGTTAGGTACGGTGAGCTTGGAAGAGTCGTCGGCGCCGGAGTTAAGCAGGTCGGTGAAGGAGGAGTTGGTCATGAAATTGTAATTGTTGTTGTCTAAGCTACCATTTGAGAAGCCCATAGCCCATAAAAATGATAAAAATGGAGAGACGGTTTTTTGGATGAGATGATGAGTTGGTGGAGACTGGAGAGAGAGAAAATTATAAAAAGGTAGAGTGGGAGAGAGTTTTATAGGGTTGAAGAGAAATGGGGTGGAAATTGATGTGTATTTTACTAGTTATGACGTACTCCGTATATTACTCCGTATTAGACATGGGAGTCTGTATTTAAGTGGAATGTTAAATACTCCCTCCGTCCCGGAATAATTGATCTGTTTTCCTTATTGGGTCGTCTCTTAATACTTGACCTTTTTCTAAAAATGGAAATATTCTAACAATATTATATTATTTCTCACTCCACCCCTATTAATCCACCTACCCCTACTCCATACAAAAAATAATTAAAAATTCAACTTCTACTCTCCCCCAACTCCACCCCTTTACACATTTTCCACTAACTACATTAAAATAATACCCCACTATCAACTATTACCTACTCCCTCCGTTCCATAATTATCTTCCTGTTTGACCAAAAATACGGATTTTAAGAAAAGTGGAATATAGTACATGAAAAAGTGGAATAAAGTACAAATGATGATTGAGTTGTATGGAAAAGTGGAATAAAGTACATGTGAAAGAGAATATAGTACATGGAAAAAGTGGAATATAGTACTTGGGTGAGGTTTTCAATTCAATTTTAATTAATATAGTACATGAGAAAGTGGAGACCTTAGTAGCCAAAATTAGAAACAGGAAGATAATTTTGGGACGCTCGTTTAGGAGAACAGGAAGATAATTTTGGGACGGAAGGAGTATTAAATTAAATAAGTCAATTCAAGTCCCTTAAACTCTGTGCCGGTCAAACCGGGTCGAGTATTCCGGGACGTAGGGAGTATTTACTACTGTATGCAGTAAAAAGTTAACTATAAATATCAAGTACAAGTATATATAAACTTGAACCAACATAAGTTGGTGGAGTTGGTGGGGAACTCACCTTGTGATTTGGAGGTCACAAGTTCGAGCCCCATCAACTGCAAAATGCTTGGGAGTGGCTCAAGCGATGACCTGCGGAGCTGGGCTGGTTAACTTGTGCTAGGTGCTGGTTCAGTTAGGGTCCCTTCTTCTTACCTATTATATAAATATATATATATATATATATATATATATATATATATATATATATATATATATATATATATATATATATATATATATATATATATATATATATATATAAACTTTAAAATACATCCATGTTAAAAATTAGAGATCTAATATAAATATTGTTATTACTCCATATTTTGTAGTGCAGATTGTAAATGTGCTATTGAGATCAAAGAAATAGTCTTTTTAACAGATAAAATCTAAACTAATTGGAGTTTATTAAACTTGATCAGACATAATTGCAAAATATTAAATTTGATAGAGTGACTTATAACACTTGATTGTAACTCATTAATCTGTTGCAACTTATCTAAACTTATTAAAGTTAAAACTTATTTTTAAAAAAATTAAAGATAAAATTCTTTAATGATATAGATATAATTTAATTCGCATATAAAGTAAACTTAAAATACTTTAAAAAGTTCAGATTGATTCGAGTGTGAAGTTACCAAAGAGTTTGATTAAAGCCAGCAGTAGTACGGTAGTAGACCAGCAGTAGTAGTAAAAGAAGAAGACATAAAATTGACAATATTTGGTTGGTTAAATTTGTTTAATAATATTTAAATAATTGATAAAATCGGTCACGTAACGCGCAAGGCATTTTGAGGTTGGCATCTTCCGCGAAGGTGAGGGACCATTTGACCGTGGAATTCCCACGGCGAGGCAGCAATCAAAAAATTAAGAAAATTAATGGAAAATTAAAAATAAAATAAAAAAAGAGGAAAAAAATGATAATAGTGGTCAAAACATGTGGGTTTGACTGGATTGGTGAATAAGGATACATACAAAGCAGACAAGAGAGGGAGGAGGCGGCTGAGTGAGATACGAGAGGAGGAGGAGAGAAAAATAAGGACGTTTCCACAGTTTGTGTGTGGGTCCCTTATCCTCATTCTTCATATGCAGCACCACTGTGGCTTCTTACTATTGGTCCTCTTACCTTTTTTTTCCCCAATTTGCATTTGTACAAGGATGTTTTACTTTTCCTTTCTGCTTCTTCTTTCGATCATTTTTGTGCATTTCATACTTTCCATTTTTGGGCAAAAGTAACTTTAAAACTTTAAAAGAAATTCTTGCTACACATTACCACAAATTTTTGGCTTGCTTTTTTTTTTTTTTTGGGTTTGTTCTTAAAATATTACTCTCACATAAAATATACAACTTGTAATTTCATTACTTTGATATTTTTCTAAAATTCACTCAACTTAACATTTAGTATAGAAAATTTGTGCGATTGACAAATAATAATCGATGGAGAAACTATGTACTAGTACTAACCTAACCTATGTATGACAATGAGTCTATATATCGTAATGCTATTGAGGATTGAACTTGAGACTTTTCCTACGATATATGAGAAGCTACCATCAAACTAATCTTCCATCTGTCATATACCACGTATATACTAGTACATGTTTGATCACTTGATGTATTCGTAGCTCTTAGAGCAACATTATCAATGAACAAAAATAAAATGTCATCATCTTTTCTCTAACTTTCTCTCTCCTCCGCTTCATATGTCATGAACAACGGTACATTTTATTCCTTAACCATGAACCAAAGTAGAAGTTCATCCCTTTTTTCTTATCTCTTCAACATAAATATAACAAAAGTACAAAACTAAAAATTATATTAAAGTGAATGTTTTGTTGAGTACAAAAAATATAATTTCATGGTGGAGATTTTTATTATGTTTTCTGAATTTTAGATTTTGAAATAATGAAGCTCGCTTGTATTATCTTTATTTTCTCTCTCCTAAAATACCGTGTTATATCACTTGCTCAATGATTGTGCCAGAAGTCATCAACTCTTATTCTACAGCGGACGTTAGCTCAAACACTAATAAACGTTTTCAAGTGTTCCTTCAAGTATTTGATAAATCAAATATTGTTTTGTTCATTATTAGTACCAAAAGAATATTGTCCATCAAATATAAAAAAAATATTTTGTCCATGGCTAAGGTTTTGTTTTGTTCACCTTATTTTCTCTTATTTCAGTAAAAATAAATTTAGAAAAAATAAGGGTTGATCAATTAAGTATACTCCATCTGTCCTTTAATACTCGACCTGTTTTGACCGGACACGCTTGCCGATGCACAACTTTGACCACCTATTTCTTTAACTACATATTATAAAAACTTATAAAAATATTAATATTTTGAAAATATATATTAAGATGAAGCCAACAATATATTATATACTAACATTTATTTTCATATACTAGAAATAAAATAGGGTCAAAGTGAATTATGTGAATAGTACAAAAAGTCAAAGCATGTCAAGTATTAAGGGACGGAGGGAGTAATTTATAACTAAAATAAGTTTTGATAAGTTTAGATAAATTCAGTTAAAATAAGATAAGTTCCGGAAAAATAAGTAAAAATCAGGTAAATAAAACACACTCTAAAGATGATGTTAGTGTGCGTCTCTTTCAAATAATGGTAGATGATGAAATATTTGTGTTTATTTAATAAAATTACTATATATGTATAATGTATAATGTATATGCCCTTTTAATTTATAAACAAGAAAATAGTCACTATTGAAAATACAAAGTATAAAACTAAATGAACTTGGTATTTTAATATGGCAAGATTGGCATCCCAATTCGATCAGACTTGATACTCCGTACTAACCATTTTTCATATACTCAATAGTCCGTACTCAAAATTCGATCATATAAAAAAAGTATATACGATGTATATGGTTTGAATTAACTGCCAAATTGTCTTATTGAAAGGAAATTACATGGTCATAATAATCCATTAATCTATAACAGAACTATTTTGAGATGTATTTTATTTGATTCTGTTAATAATTGATCAACTTTTGGAAGACAAGATGAACTTATGTAACCCCACGCCAACTTTTAAAACAAGACAGGCTTCTAGATAAACAAGGATCCCAATTGTCGTCTCTCACACGTTTGATGAATTGTAGTGATGCTGGATTAAAATCATGGTATCACACTTCCCAATTTCGTCCGTCTGTCACTCCTATAAATCCCAAAAGCATTTCTATTTTCAGACTTACCCTTTCTCTCTCCTTTCCGGGTTTGGGTTACGGGGCCTGGTGTTCGTGGGCAGGCCCCTATTTAACAAGAACGCATACCCTGATCATAAGTACAAAACACAACGCACAAGTCCAACGTATGATATTTTTTAAGGAAGATTTTCGTGTTTTAGATGCCGGAGTAACGAGTCTGTTCTTAGGCGAAAGATAAGCTACCCAAAACGTCTCCTATTCGGGCAGGATATACAATGTATGAAATCTTGTCAACCAAGGTGGTTGACAATGACATCAATCCAACCGTATACGCTATCTAATCCTATATAATAACATTATCACAAAGTTGACAGACGTACAATAATAATAATTTTAATTGATAACAAAATTTCTGTTAAATTAAGTCCTTATCAAGTTGTTGTCCCTCATTATATGTAAAGATCATGGGATTTCTCATTTCTCATTAAAAATACAAACAAATCAGGGCAAAAGTGAAAGAAAAAAACTAAAATAAAATAAGTAGATGTGTTCTTCTGCCTGGTCCAAATGTAATGGGTCCTGAGTGTCTACTACGGAGTACTTTGTAGGTTCCAGTTCAATGGGTCTGTGTCAACCTGCTCAACTCATAAAGGAATTTTCTCAGTCATTTGTCAACCATCAAGTAGTACTCCCTATATTTTAATGCATCTTGTCTAGAATTCAATGATTCGGATTTTCTCGGTCATTTGTTATTAAACACAAGAAAAGGGATTTATCGAGGGAGATCACCTGAGGTTGAAAGGCTTTGTCTCTCCAGTGAAATATACAGCCGCGGCTCTCCATGTGATTTAGAAGAGATTGAGGAAGCATAGCTTTAAAGGATTCATGGATCTTCGCTTTCTTTAATCCCCTGCAGGCCAGCAAGGCTGCTGCTAGTCCATTTGGGCTCAGTCCGGCCAAATGTAATATCGTAATGTTCTGCAACGGGCTCCTGCTCGCTAATGCTAACAGCCCAGCGTCAGTAACTGAGCAATATGACAGATTTATCTGCCAACATGTGTAAACAAGGCCTGTCAGAGTTGTGTAATCAGGATAATGAATCAAGAAATAAAAAATAAGAGTTTGATCAATACCTGTTTGAGGTTTAAGGAATGACGAGCTAGAGGAATCATTCCAGAGTTGTTGATTTTGTAACACTTTTTTATGTCTAGTACCATAAGTTGCCCACATCCAGCAGCAATGGACGCTAGACCTTTTGATGTGATAAGCGAGCACCCTCTGGCTTCCAATGCTTTTAATCTCCAACATTTTGATAACGATATTAGAGAGACATCGGTAACTTGATCACAATATGCAATGTTGATCAACTCAAGAATAGGGCAGCCTTGAGCTATTGATGCAATGCCTTCATCAGATATTCTTATGGCCCTGATAATGAACAAAGCCAAAAGTTACCGAAAGTTACCAAAAGTATTGGAAGCTAATGTTATTTGAGTTTGCATTTCTGGAAAAGTATTTAAATGATTTTGTCATGAACTCAAGCAATCAATCTATTAATCCATCTATTTACCTGTATAAATCAATCTCTTTTAACTGAGAGCAACGCATCCCGACTTGAATCAGGCCTTCATCACTTTGTAGGAACATATAGATGCATAAAGCGGAATTTCAGGAAACAATTTCCTAACATCTATCACAGGATCTCATGCATAACAATAGTATAGATCAGATTAAGTCGAAAGAATAATCACCTTTGAAGCGTGTTCTCCCGTTCGTATGCAAGCTTCGAAGATCTTAGAGCCCCACTTGTTGCTCCTCTACTCAGTCCACAAGCACGAATTGAATCCCACGTATGCTAGTACGGAAGAGAACGATCACAATCTGTCTCTTGCTTTGTTTGGGATGTACGGCGTTTAGAGAATTAGAATTAGGGTTTTGGTGTTTTCCTTTTTGTCAGATATTGAATGAACGTGATTTCTAAATCCCTGACATTATAACTATTATAATGTGAGAGTTTTAGGTTAACACAAAACCAAAGCCCAACATTCTTCCCTTAACAGACCGGTTGCCATCGGGCCTTTTGGGCCCATTCCAATTAATGCTTATATGTGTGACCTTATAGGATTAATATATTTTAGTTGTAGGTCCAATCAATATTGTCCTGCTAATCACATTTATTCTCTAGCAAGCAAATATGATTACTAAAATAATTAACTTATTATCTTCATAATTAATTCCTATTTATATTTAGTAATTGCCGGAAATGTCTAAGGACATAATTCCTTCAATCTCCCACTTGTCCGAAGACAAGAACGCAATGCTAAATTCCTTAAGTCTCTTAATGCCAAAATTTGATAACACACTGTTATTCTCAAACTCTAGTTTCTTGATCGCCGAGTTCGAACTGTTCAAATAAAGATTAACTTTTAATCCCATTCCGCATGGCCATGCAATTTTCAGTTCTCGCTCATCAAGAGGCCCAGACACCATTCCTATCAAATAGGAGGACTTATTCACTCTTGTATGACCATAACTCCCACTCAATTCTTAGCCCACCTGATCATTGCCTTTATAACCTCCTTTTACGGCGCGGCGTTTAACAGCGTCAAAGTTAAACTAATTGTCTCGTGGTTATTAAGACATACTCATGTCTAAGGAATCCACTAAATATAGAAGTTTGATTCTACTTTTAGAATCTAGTTAGGTCAAGTCACAATGCATCAAGTATACATCCATATAATCAATTAGACATCCCTATGTCTCCATAGCCCATGGAACTGCACTATCAATTAATTACATGCTAGTCTTCTCATAAATCACTTATGTCCAATTTAGTGATTCAGACTAGGGACTTAATAAGTTGTGATTTCAGTTCACTTTAAAGGGTTCCATTATCAAAACGTTTTCGATAATCCTATTTGAAAACACAAGTTATTTGGACATTTTATTTAATACTAAACCAAACAATTAAATAAGAATGAACTTTTATTGATAAACATTCAAAGCATAATAAATGTCTTTACAATTGTAAACATAAAGTAAACAAACTAAAGCCATTCTCCCATATGCCTAAGCCCCATAGACCTAGTATGACTCTCATGCTTAGGTTGAGCAAGCGGTTTAGTCAGAGGATCAGCCACGTTATCCTCAGTATGAACCTTGCTTACTTTCACATCCCCTCTTTCAACGATCTCTCGAATAAGATGGAATCTCCTGAGCACATGTTTGGATTTTTGGTGCGATCTGGGTTCCTTGGACTGGGAAATGGCACCATTGTTGTCACAATACAACTCAATGCCATTTTCAATGCTAGGAACTACACCAAGTTCACTAATGAACTTTTTGATCCAAACAGCTTCTTTTGCTGCATCACTTGCTGCAATATACTCAGCCTCTGTTGTAGAATCTGCGATGGTACTCTGCTTAGAACTCTTCCAGCTCACAGCCCCTCCATTGAGACAAAATATGAAACCAGATTGTGATCGGAAATCATCTTTGTCACTTTGGAAGCTTGCATCGGTGTATCCAGTGGCAACCAACTCATTATCTCCACCATAGACCAAGAAATCATCCTTAGTCCTTCTTAAGTACTTAAGGATATTCTTTGCTGCCATCCAGTGCGCCTCTCCTGGGTTTGACTGGTATCTGCTGCACATACTCAAAGCATATGCAACATCCGGTCGAGTGCATACCATGGCATACATAATGGACCCTACTGCAGAGGCATAAGGAACATTACTCATGCGCTTGACCTCATCAGGTGTCGAAGGACACTGAGTCTTGCCAAGTGAAATGCCATGTTGCATGGGAATGAAACCTCTTTTGGAGTTTTCCAGCTTGAACCTTGCAAGAACCTTATCAATATAAGTCTCTTGGCTAAGTCCAATCAGCCTTTTGGATCTATCTCTATGGATCCTTATTCCCAAGATGTATTCAGCTTCTCCTAGGTCTTTCATGGAAAAACAACTTTTAAGCCATTCCTTGACTGAATCAAGCATGGTCTTGTCGTTTCCTATGAGAAGTATGTCATCCACATACAAGACTAGGAAAGCAATACTACTCCCACTCAACTTCTTGTATATACAAGATTCCTCTTCATTTCTGAGGAAGCCAAAAGATTTGACTGCCTCATCAAATCTGAGGTTCCAACTCCGGGATGCTTGCTTAAGCCCATAAATGGACTTCTTAAGCTTGCAAACTTTTCTTGGACTGTTTGGATCTTCAAAACCTTGTGGTTGTGTCATGTACACATCCTCTTTCAAGAACCCATTCAAGAAAGCGGTTTTGACGTCCATCTGCCAGATCTCATAGTCATGAAAGGCAGCAATCGCAAGAATTATCCTAATGGATTTCAGCATGGCTACTGGTGAGAAGGTTTCATCATAGTCAATACCATGAATTTGTCTAAAACCTTTTGCCACTAGTCTTGCCTTAAAGACATCAATGTTTCCATCTTTGTCCTTTTTCAGTTTGAAAATCCATTTGCAACCTATGGGTTTAACCCCATCAGGCAAAGCAACCAAGTCCCATACTTGATTTTCAAACATCGAATCCATTTCGGATCTCATGGCTTCAAGCCATTTCTTGGAGTCTTGACTCGTCAAAGCATTTGTGTAGCTAGTAGGTTCCTCATGTTCTAAAATCTCTATTTCAGAACTTTCAGTCAAAAGGAAATCAATATATCTCTTTGACGGAATGACAGTCCTACTAGACCTACGTTGGGGAACAACAGGAGAAGTTTCCACCTCATTAGGTTGAGGGACTTCGCATGGATTATCTCCAAGTGGGACGGTAGAAGGCGCATGAATGGAATGTACCGCCTCCTGAGCATTTTCATGCTGGGTCGTCTCTGACGAGGTGTGAACCTCATCCATTTGTTGCTCATCTCGAATTTCTTCGAGATATACATTACTCCCACTTGTTTTTCTGGAAATAAACTCCTTTTCCAGAAAGACACCATCGCGAGCAACAAACACTTTGTTTTCGCTTTGGTTGTAGAAGTAGTATCCCTTAGTCTGTTTTGGGTAACCCACAAAAAGACACTTATCGGACTTGGGTGAAAGCTTATCAGAAAGTAAACGTTTTACATAAACTTCACAACCCCATGTCCTTAGAAAAGACAATTTTGGAACTTTTCCAGTCCACATCTCATATGGCGTCTTTTCTACTGCTTTGGACGGAGCTCTGTTGAGTGTGAATGCCGCTGTTTCAAGCGCAAATCCCCAAAATGAGGCAGGAAGGTTAGCAAGACTCATCATGGACCGAACCATATCTAATAAAGTTCGATTCCTTCTTTCGGAAACCCCATTCAACTGTGGTGTCCCTGGTGGAGTCAATTGCGAAAGTATTCCACAATCTTTCAAATGATCACCAAACTCTTGAGATAAATATTCACCACCACGATCGGATCGCAATGCTTTAATTTTCTTTCCAAGTTGGTTTTGTACTTCATTTTGGAATTCCTTGAACTTTTCAAAGGATTCCGACTTATGTCGCATGAGGTAAACATATCCAAATCTGCTCACATCATCAGTAAAAGTAATGAAATACCCGTACCCTCCCCTAGCCAAAGTACTCATAGGTCCGCAAACATCAGTATGTATGAGGGCTAAAAGATCATTGGCCCTTTCACTTGAGCCTGTGAAAGGAGACTTTGTCATTTTCCCCATTAAGCAAAACTCACATACTTCAAATGATTCAAAATCAAATGATTTGAGAATTCCATCCTTATGAAGTTTCTCTATGCGCTTTGAGCTTATGTGGCCTAATCGACAATGCCATAGGTAAGTAGGGTTCAAATCATTTGGTTTGTGTTTCTTGTTTTCTATGTGATAGATATGGTTTTGTAAGTCTAGTACATACAAACCATTTGATAATTTAGCAGAGACATAGAACATACCATTCAAATATGCTGAACAACAATTATTCATAATTTGAAATGAAAAACCTTCCGAATCCAAAATCGGAATAGAAATTATGTTCTTGGTAATAACTGGAACGTAATAACAATTATAAAGTTCTAATATTAAACCAGAAGGCAAGCGTAAACTATAATCTCCTACAGCTAAAGCAGCAACTCTTGCTCCATTGCCTACTCGGAGATCCACTTCGCCTTTGCTCAAGCTCCTACTTCTTTTTAGTCCCTGCACATTACCAATAATGTGAGATCCACAAGCGGTATCAAATACCCAAGAAGCAGTTGTAGCTAAATTAACTTCTATGACATAGATACCTGAAGTTAAAGCACCAGTCTTCTTATCCTCCAGATATTTGGGGCAGTTCCTCTTCCAATGACCAATCTTGTGGCAGTGGTAGCACTCATGTTGAGCAGCTACCTTAGCCTTGGGAGTGGCCTTTGGCTTGGTTGAAGAGTTCTCATTGGCAACTACCTTGCCCTTGTTCTTCTTCATGGGAGCCCCTTTCTTCTTGAACTGCTTACCTTTACTAACCATTAGAACATCCTTATGTTTAGGTTTACTTGGTAAGTTTCTCTCAGCCTGAATTAGTGAACCATGCAACTCTTGCAGGGTAGCCTCCCCTCCTTGCATGTAGAAGTTCAACTTAAAGTTATGAAAATCTTCAGGCAAGGATCTGATGACTATGTCAGTTGCCAGGTCCTTAGGATAAGGGAAACCCAATTTCTCCATGGTCTGAAAATGTCCAATCAAATCGAACACATGCGGACCAACGGGCTTCCCCTCTTCCAACTTGGAATCCAGAAGTTTGCAGTTTGCTTCAAATCTCTCCAATCTAGCATTTTTCTGAAACAAAGTTTTCAGTTGCTGGATTATGCTGTAGGCATCCAGACCATCAAAACGTTTTTGATACTCTGGTTCCATGCAAGCAAGCATCAAGCATGTTACTTGCAAGGAGTTATCCTCTAGAGTTTGTCTAGCTCGCTTTTGAGCTGCAGTAGCATTTTCTGGCAAGGGTTCAGGGAGAGGATTGTCAAGAACACTTTCTTTTCCTTCCGCTCTGAGAACAATTCTCACAGCCATTTGCCATTGTAGGAAGTTGGTAGCATTCAGTTTGTCTTTTTCAATTAGAGGACGCAAGTTAAAAGTAGAGTTGTTTGCACCAGACATGATAACTACAATAAAAAAATAAAGCAAGATTCAATATAATGTTTATCAAAAGTAGCAATTAAACAAATTCAATTCACTACCACCCTTTATTCAAAATTAGAAGTCCCCATTGAATAAAGAATTAACCAAGATCCCCTCCCACTACAATCAAACGGACTTTGGCCCTGCTACTTTAATTTATAGTATTCGAGGTAAGTAAACATTTTACTAATTATAACTAATTATAACTCTTGGTAGACAGGTTAACAACTCTTTGTATTTTCCTATCTCTTAGCTTCAAAACCCAAAACTTTGTATTTTGATAGTTTTGTTGAGTTAAACCATACATTGACATGTAAGTTTCAAAAACCTACCCTACTATCCCCGGAATTATAAGCAACACCCTGCTTTGGCAGAACCTATTACTCATGATCTAAGGCTTTATAGGCGTTGTATGGAAAAGCACTTAAACTCAATATTATTTTGGGACCTAAGTTTACTATGTTGGTTAATTTAAAAGTGAACACATTGCTTTAAATAACCACATACATAAACTCAATAAGCATTTTAAGGCAATATAAAATGCATAAAAATTAAATGTGATCCTAGTATGGCCCCTAAAAAACAAGCTCAAATCTTCTTGGGTTTCTGTTCATCTTTCTTGGATCTCCATCCTTGAATTTCTGATTGAACCTTCTTACTCCATCGAGCTTATAATACGAACTTTATAATCTAATTTAAACTTTTAAATTAAATTACAACAATACAGAACGATGCGCAGATCGTATTTCAAAGTTTACAAGAATACAAAACGATACGCAGATCGTATTTTCTATCCTATTTTGGGCCATACTAGTCACGTGCCTGTAACAAAATATCATATATTCCATACACGCATATCATATAATATCAAAATATTATCATTCATTCATTTACTTAATTAAAGTAAATGACCCTAATTTACTATTAATCATATTAATAATTATCTTATTTTTAATTAATTAGCCTAACTTTAATTAATTAAAACAATTATCTTATTATTTTGATTCAACCAACATTTCAACGTGTCTAATGTATATATGGAATTGTTTGGTCAATATGCTTTGTAGTTTGCGGTACTAACGAAGTAAACCAAAACCCAATGGATCATGTATTCACGTGATTTTGAAAACCGAGTCACAGCACCACAAAACCCCAATTCAATTAGGTAGCGCCTACTTCATCAGTTCATCCCCTTCACCATAGAATACAACCACGTCGGAAACCAAGCAACAATTACGAGGTTTCTCCCGCAGCTTCGCTTTTCGGCATCGATCTAGTAGCAGCAACGGCAAAACGAGCCACCGCGCAGCCACCAGCACAGAACAGAGTCACCACGGAGCATCCACGCAACTGTTGCGCGAGCCCACCGATTTTCCCGCTTGTGCAGCCTTGCTCTACAACCCCGAGACCCCAGAAAACCTTGCCCCCGCACAAGCTGCGCACAATCCCCTTTTCTCCCACTAAATTCGTGCAACAATTTGCGTGAATTTGGTAAGATTTCAAGCAACAATTTGATTGAATTTGGGGGGTGTGTAATTTTCATAAAATTAGGGTTCATAGAAGAATTGGGCATAATTGGGTACGAAATCGAATTAAATAGGCTAAATAATCAAATTATTTACATATAAATTTCGAATTGTTCTTGATAATTTTCAGATTTATATTTACATGAAAATCGAATATTTTCAATGTCTTTATAAATTTGTACAATTAATCGTAATTAGTTGCATAAATTTAAGAAATAAATCAAAACTTTGTTGTGAAGCTCAAGTTTCGGGTATGGCAGATGTGTTTTGACGAGAGTACTTTGTATAAGATCAATATTTTATACAACCCAAACAATTTAAAATCAATATTTTAATTAATACATATATAATTTTCTGTCGTAATTGAATCAAAATAATCAAGAATATGCATCAAAAATTTAAAACTTTAATCATGATCAAAATTAAGGTATGCAAGGAGCTAACTGATACCACTGTAGGAACATATAGATGCATAAAGCGGAATTTCAGGAAACAATTTCCTAACATCTATCACAGGATCTCATGCATAACAATAGTATAGATCAGATTAAGTCGAAAGAATAATCACCTTTGAAGCGTGTTCTCCCGTTCGTATGCAAGCTTCGAAGATCTTAGAGCCCCACTTGTTGCTCCTCTACTCAGTCCACAAGCACGAATTGAATCCCACGTATGCTAGTACGGAAGAGAACGATCACAATCTGTCTCTTGCTTTGTTTGGGATGTACGGCGTTTAGAGAATTAGAATTAGGGTTTTGGTGTTTTCCTTTTTGTCAGATATTGAATGAACGTGATTTCTAAATCCCTGACATTATAACTATTATAATGTGAGAGTTTTAGGTTAACACAAAACCAAAGCCCAACATTCTTCCCTTAACAGACCGGTTGCCATCGGGCCTTTTGGGCCCATTCCAATTAATGCTTATATGTGTGACCTTATAGGATTAATATATTTTAGTTGTAGGTCCAATCAATATTGTCCTGCTAATCACATTTATTCTCTAGCAAGCAAATATGATTACTAAAATAATTAACTTATTATCTTCATAATTAATTCCTATTTATATTTAGTAATTGCCGGAAATGTCTAAGGACATAATTCCTTCACACTTATGCCAAGGCAGATCCCTAACTTAAAGCAGGAAAGCCTGGAGCATCTAGATATAGATTTTAGACCTGCAATAGGAGCTGTCATAAGCTTGCTACTAAAACAGAGTGCGAACGGATTTCCAAGCTGGTGTATAGAAGTGAACCTTCATCATCTATATTATTATCTGTTGCATCTAACTCCTCTAGGACTCGACACCGTTGTCCAATGAATACAAAAGCATCTGCAGAGATACGAGAGCAAGCCTCCATCTTAAGGGAAGTGAGAGCAGTACATGAACTTGTGATGCAGTCAATAGATACAACTGATATCTTACGGCAACATGTGATATCTAATTTTCTCAATTGAGTATGCTTCCTCACGATACAGGCAATGCCTTCATCAGTTACACCCGAGCATTTACTCAAGCTAAGCTCTCTGAGAGAACAAGACAAGTTTCCTATCATCCTCAATGCAGAACAAGTGACCGGGGAACCATCTAAACTAAGACATTGCAACATTGAGAAATTCTCAAGACATTTTGCCACGTCAAGTGTAACCTGTACTCAAACAAATAACAATTAACCAAACTATACCCTCTTAGATAACTTGTAAAATTGTGCATACATCACTTGGTGGTTGTTACTTACAGCTGAGCCATATGCTAATATAATTTCTTTCAGACATCCAGCACCTCTAGTCAAATTTGCTATACCAGTGTGACTGATGTTCTGACGGTTGGATAAATCAAGTGTCTAGTGGAGCAATAATATGAATAAAAAGCAGAGTCAGAAACCACGAATAAGTAGGTACGGAGTGTCATTTAAAGATATCGATCAGCCGAAATCGTGAAAACAGGAAAAGTAATTAGAAGCATGAAATTGCAGACCTTCAACATAGTGTGACCTTTATCAAGAAAAGCAAGCCCGTCATCATCAATGCCAAGACATCCCACTAACACTAGATCTTCTAGATAAGATAGTTGCAATATAGGCGTAAGGCTTTTCTCTGTAATCTGCAATACATGTTATTAAGGATGGATAAGTATTTTTCAAGCCCAAGATTAGTTATTGTGCAACGATATATTGCCCAAACAAGAAACGGAATTTGGCTATATAGGCTGAAGTCTTTTCTCAGTAATCTGCAATGCATGCTTACAAGTTACAAGCCGGAGCTTGCAATGGAAGAGCAGCTCAATCACATCACATAGATGCTTCGAAGAGAAAATTAGATAACTATCCCACGGACTCCTAATTTGACAAGTTTTTTGTAAGAAAACTAGATTAAGTCAAAATGTTCTACACCAGGAGCTTTGTATTAGCTAGGTAGCTTAGAAGGGTAAGTCAATTACTCATAGAGCCTCATTTGTGTCTGATATGTATCCAAAGTTGTCACGATAATGACATCTGATATGTTCGAAGTACTACGTAAGAGATATATGACTTGCTTACGCTAATAGAGGAAATCTTCCAATTGTGCAACAGTGAGAATCATGCAATATTATGTTAGATGACTCTACAATCTACTCTACATTCATAAGGGTAATCATTAAAAACAAAGTCTACAAACAGAAGTCCTCTAACATTATATTGCATGATTCTCTCCTAGTGAGCTCACAAAATTCCTCATTCACACTTATAGAATGTAATATTAATCTCTAAGTCAATTACTCAATCAACCAATAACATAATTCCATCAAATATTATTTATCCATTTAACCAAACATTATGCCACTTTCAATTTCCAATGCAATACCATCCAGTTATGCAGTATAAATGAAATACTACTACTTCTGCCCCATTTTAATCTTTCTACCATAAACATTCGATCATAAAGCCGAAACTTTAACCATACATTAATTTTAAAATGGGAAGAGCAAATACCGGGACATAAGACAGATCCAAGCTGCAAAGGTCCTTGCATTTGAGAGCAAGAAGACCAACCCCTAAATCAGTAACCCTTAAACACCATTTCAGACTAATCCTCTTCAATTTCTTACACCCAACAGCAATACACCCGATTCCCATATCTGATACCCGTTTACACCTCACCATTAACAACCTCTCCAAATTCCGGGCCCGGGAAATGGCGGCGGCGGCGGAGTCACTAAGTTCAGTGGCATTACTAAGGTCCAGCTCCACCAAATTCGGGCATTTTGATACCAGATCCGAGACCCCTAACCCGGTAACAAACCTGCATAAAGTGAGCTTGAGGGAACGCAAGGCGGGTCCTAAAGACGACGCCGTTTGGAGTTGAGAGTCGGTGATGCGGGGGCAGAGAGAGAGGTCGAGATGAGATAGGAAGTGGTAACGACGGAGGACGCAAGGGAGGAATTCGGGTCGGAGGAGTTTGGCTGATCCTCTGTGTTTTGATTCGGCGGAGTGGAATGATTTGGAGGAGAGAGAAAATGATTTTACGGCGAGGTGGTCATCTTCGATTGAGAGATGATCGAGGATTAAGAAGAGGATTTCTTCGTTGAGGAGGTCAAAGTAATTTTCTTGCTTCATGGATTTTGCCATTAGAGGTTTGTTGGAGTTGGATAGAGAAAATGGTGGGAAGTACAGAGAGAAGTACTTGCTTTTTAAAAGGAAAGGGAAGTAATGAATAATGATGATGAGGGAGATTACCAATACTACCCTTGTCCCTTGTGCCGTGAGCAAAATCGGACATCCGATTCGATTTTTAAATGTCTAGAATTTGGTAGAGTTGTTAAAACAGTAAGAGGTCGTTTGGTTGGAGAAGGGGAAAGGGAAAGAGAATGAGAATGGGAATCAAGGAGAATGGAATGAAAATTCTTTGTTTAGGAATGTTGTTTGGTTTGTCTATTTTTCTCCTCTCTCTCTCCTAAGTAAGATAATAAATAATAAATAATAAATAATTATTAATTAATATTTATTATTTATTATTTATTACTAATTATTTATTAATCATTATTTATTATTTATTTATTATTTAATATTCATTATTTATTATTAATTATTTATTATTAATTATTTATTATTAATTATTAATTACTCCCTCCGTCCCGGAATACTCGACCCGGTTTGACCGGCACAGAGTTTAAGGGACTTGAATTGACTTATTTAATTTAATAGATAGTACTACCTCCGTTTCTTAATGTTCTTTACGCTTTGAAATATGTGTCCAAAATATGAAAACTTTGGTCGTGGATTCTCACTGTTATACATCAAAATGTTATCATGTAAGATATTGTTAGATTGGTCTCGTTATGTACTTTAATATATCAAATTTTTATAATTTTTCCACATACGAAAATGGATATATAAGTCGTTAAATATTGCATTGGAGTCCGTGCAAATAGTAAGCGTAAAGAACATTAAGGAACGGAGGTAGTAGTTGATAGTGGGGTATTATTTTAATGTAGTTAGTAGGAAATCACTACAAAAAAACAGGATTCATAGTGACGCTTTTTTGGTCGAAAAGTGGCGCTAAAAAGCGTCACAATTTTCTATTATGACGCTTCACCAAAGCGTCATTATTGTTTGGGCCACTATATAATGACGCTTTTAGTAGCCACAAAGCTCAAATTTTGTGACGCTTTTTTAAGCCACTCCCTTAATATAAGGACGCTTTTAATGGTTGATTTTTGTCGAGCTGCATTTGAGCCAAATCGATTGTGATGCCACAAAGCGTCACAATTTACCTCCCCATATTTTCCACCAAAACTATTATGATGCAAAAAAGCGTCACAATTTACCTCCCCATTATTTCCCACCCAAACACCTTTGATGCAAAAAAGCGTCACAATTTACCTACCAATCATATTTTTTTATATTTTTCTAAATAGATAAACTTTATAACCAAAACTTTATAGCAGCAACACTATAAAACCTGCAAACAGCTCAGCAACCAACCACAACAGAAACAACTGACTGCAACAACAGAACAAAACAGCATATTTGCATTGTCCAGTAATCAAACGTACTTGTAATCACATACTTAATTTTAATAAAAAACATCAATGTGCGTATTTGCATTGTCCAATAATCAAACTAGTTAAGAACATACCAAAATAAAAATAGGATCCTATATTATATATCCATACATGAAATTTTTGTCTTATATCAAATCACACTAGAAATAAAAATAACTAATTTCGTTCCTTTAACATCAAAGAACTGTTGGTTCCTAAATCCCCGTGATTGAGATCGAAGCTTCATATCTTGATCTAATTGTTATCTTTGCCACCTTAATCATCATTAATCTACACATAAAAAAAATTATGTCATATTTGTGAAATGTAAAAAGTATTAACACTATTTTGGAATAACCAAAAAATCACTATAGAAGAAGTCATTTTATATAGTCTCACAGAAATATGGTCATTTCATTTCAGGTATGATCAACAAAAATCAAGAAAATTACTATACGTATAATCTGTTCATTACATTTCAGGTATTACTCTCTCTAGTCTCTTTCCTATTTTTTTTATTGATTATGAGTTTTTCTTGATGTTTTGCGGTTGAATGCAATATTTTATGCACCAGATATAGTGGGACACTAGTATAGTACCCGTGCGATGCACGGTTTATAATCTAAATATAAA
Organism: Spinacia oleracea; assembly: GCF_020520425.1. Lineage (NCBI taxonomy): Eukaryota > Viridiplantae > Streptophyta > Magnoliopsida > Caryophyllales > Amaranthaceae > Spinacia > Spinacia oleracea. The sequence goes on from NC_079492.1 coordinate 115,639,121, forward strand.
TTTATATGAAATCTGGTAGACAATTATCATCAAAGTAGAGCTTATAGATATTCTCCAAATTAAAATGAATGATGGGTAAATTTGTTATTGCTCATTCGACGCGTCTTATTTATTAAAACAATTAAAACCAATAAGGGTACAGAGATAAAATTATTTTCATTCTCATTCACCACTTGTGTCAAGCATAAAATTATTTCAACCACATTTCACTTCAATAGTAATATCCACTTATTACTCGCACACTCGCCCCATCAACCTAATTACCCGATCATTTAACACCTACCTATCATTTACTTGATTCAGTTAGAGATGACTTTAAGGCGGGGTGGTCCTTTACACATGTACCCACCTACAATTCTCATCCCCATCCCTGCCGTCCACGATAGGATTGATACACACCCATCCAAATCCTCGTTTCGAGAGATAGAAAATAAAAATTCATCATCGCTTCATCACCCCACATGTATCCACAACCGCCTCAAATTCACCCCTAGACCCAATAAGTTTTTTTTGGTAAGACAATTTTGAAATTTAAAACTTTATTCTAAAGTCTTTGCACAAATCGTTTGTCTGATAAAGATAAAAAGAGTAAATAAACAAACCATTATAATATGTTTTTTTTGTGTGTAAATGAGGCACAAGGGCGGGGATGAGAAACAATCCCAAAATTACCTGGAACCGGGTTAGAAGCTCTAACTAACTGAGCTATCCATCACTCTCACAAACCATTATAATATATACTCCTAAGTTAGTAGTATTATTTTTTCTATATATGTAGGATTAACAACGCAGGCGGGTCAAATCTAAAATCCATCACCGCTCGTTCACCCCGCAACGTATACATTCTTTTACCCCTCATCCATCAAAATTTCCTCGATCTCCGCCCACTTATGGAGGATACACATGCGGATCCCCCAAAAAACTTGCCCCACTAACACTTTTAGCCTGCATATCCGCACTCATCTACAATTCTTATCCCTATCCCCTCCATCAAAGATAGGAATGATATTCATCCCTCCAATCCCCGTTTTGAGAGGTACAAAATAAAATGCATCCTCTCTTCATCACCCTCTCCCGTGTATCCACATGCACCCGCCTCAAACCCACCCCTATACTCAACATTTTTTTTTTGGTAAGACATTTTTGAATTTCTATTCTCGAGTATTTGACAATTCGTTTGTCTGATTTGAATAATTAAGTAAATAAACAAAATTATAATAAGTAAGTTATTAGTAAAAAAATTTTATATTCATAACAACGTAGTAGAACTTTTAGTAAGTGTTAGTTATGCATATTATATTTGGTAAAAAGAAATGAACCATTTGATATTACGATTCTCGGCCCTATATTTTCGAAATATGTATACTATTTGCGTGACATTATAGGGCTGTAAAATATTTGATGTTGTAAATTATTTTAAGTTTAATTATTTATATTAACGAAGAGGCGAATCAATGAGTGACATTGGTCATCACCACATTGATTTCCACTATTTTAGTATAATTTTTGATATTATAAGATAATCAAATAAAAGAACAGCACTTGTCAGCACCATGTATTTAACTGTATAAGATATAACCATTACAACGTCTATGGCTTATGATATAATATATTAAATTTGTATTATGTAAGTATTTAGACAAATCTTACAAAATGATACGGAGTACATGACTATGTTCATCATAGTCACCAAGAGATGTGTAATATAATAGTTAGTGTAAAAATAAAAGAGTTACATCTAAAAAATTGAGGAGTTACATAGTAGAGTAGTAGATAGATTAGGTTACGTAAGTTTTTCTCTTGTTTAAGGAAGTTACATACTCCGTACTTTCTTTTTTAAAGTAATAAAATATTACTTATAATTATCGAATTTAGTTGTCAAAATATTATACAATATTATAGTAACCTTTTTTTTTATACTATATTCATACTTCATTGATTTTCTAATTTATTTGTATTCTAGTTATGTAAGTACAAATCGGTAGATTACATTAATTATTTTTTATAAATATCCTACTACGTAATCCGTTTAATGGATTATTTAAAAAAAATATATATAATCATATATTGTTATATTTGTTACCAAAATATAAAAACAGATTTTATAAAGTATTACTCATGTATAGAATGACATTTTTTTTAGGAAAATAGAATCAAATACTTTATTGGGTAAAAAGGTAACAAAATAATTTACAATCAAGTATTTTATTTTTTAATTTTTTTATATCTAAAAGAGAGGCCAATCAATGAGTGACATTTGTCATCACCACATTGATTTTCTCTCTTTTAGTATAATATATAGATTGGCTGCTAGAGTAGCACGTTGTGGTCAAGCAAATGCATTAAAAGCTGCTCTTACTGCTGTGGCGAAGAGCAATGAGCAGATTGACCACGACCTGTTTGTAAAAATTCTAAGTAATCCGACAATTTTAGAACAGTTAGTTAGGCATCAAGGTCCTCAGAGTATCTCCAAGCCTTTATCTTCTGGAGCACCCGTGTACAGGATGGATACACCAGCTCAGTATAATAATATGGAAACAGGATCATCCTCATCCCCAATGATGATGTCAAATGGGTTAGTTTACCCGTATACTAATGGTACTGGACCTATGACCCATCAGCAATCAATCCCACCGCTCTCTGTACAGTCTGGTTCTGGTTCTCAAATGAAGGATCTCAACTACTACAAGAACTTGATTCACCAACATGGAGGAGAAAGGCAAGGCGAGCCTCAAACCTCAAGCTCAAGCTCAACCTCCATTTTCAACCCATCCCATTCCCATCCATCAGTCAGGAATAATAGATCAAGAAGTAGATAATTCAAAACCAAGGGATGCAAAACATAAGGTGATGAAGCCTTGAATTTATTTCAATAGTTTAAAAGGTTGCAGACATGGTGTGAATTGTATTTATCAGCATGACATGTTGCTCCAGCAACGGGTTAGTAGCATCTCAGAAATGCAGAGTGCAAAGAGAATGAAGATGGATAGAGAGATTAGAGGACCACATTCATACAGTTAAGTTAATCTGATGATAATTTCTTTTTGGTTCCAGGAGATATCCTTAATCAATCTCCTGAAAGAATTGTGCCAGATTCGTAATCCTGATCTTTGGACATACATGAATGGAATCCTGGTTCTCCAAAAAGCATTCTTGTGGGAGAGATTTCTGTCTTCCCTACAGATAGCTTCGTCCTCGTGTGCATACAAATTTTAATCCAGGAAGAAAGAGTTTTCACCCTCATTTGGCACCTTTGTATACTGCTTCGGCTATCTTTATTTGTTTCCTGAGGTTTTTATTTCGTTTCTTGCTAATTTATTTCTCTTGCCCCCCTTTCAGCACACCATATATCAAGTTGAAATAAATAACTAAACTAGTTGGCCTGTATGGAATTATGTAACTAATTTTTTTATGTACCTTGGACATATCATCAATCGTTATTTATCTTAAATGGTTTGACATCACGTAATACAGATGGATTATGGAGGTATATGAGCAAAACCAGTATATTAATTGTTCTCTCAAGGAAAAGGGTTTGGACATGTTTCATTAACCTCCTGTGTAGAAGCTCCTTGTTCCGAAGTTTGAGATGTAAATTGAGAGGCAACAACAGGATTAACAATTAGAGAGGGTGTCTGCCTATGTAAAGAACGATAGTTAGATAATTTAGGAGCCGTAGAAACATCTGGATGCAGGAATGTAAAGCTGAGCTTAGGGTAACTGGTTGTTCTCTCAATATTATGCTGAGAAGGAAGCCGAAAAATCTTTGGTTTACTGGATTGAAACATAGACTTGGATTTGTATGTTGAAAGATAAATGTCGGCCAGAAGTAGAAACTGTTGGAAAGTGAAGAGCGTGACAGGGACTGAGGCAATAAGAGCAACCGGAATAGGAGCCCAGCTCATGCCCTCTCGGAAAGTGATGAAGAATGTTGCTATTGAGATGAGTAGCAAGATGAGCCCATTCATGAGCTTTAGAGGCAAGAATTTGTGGCAGAGAGAGCTGTCCAGATTCAATATGGTCCAACTGATCCCGTTCTCTTCTGTTTTGGATGTCGTAATAAAGAAGATAACTTCTTATATAGTGATTTTTGGTTATATATGGTCCAACTGTCGCTTTTTACTTTTACCATTGGTGTATTCTCTAAGGTTCTTATCGTCTATAATAAAATCTTCATCAGTTCAGTAGTCTAGTTGCCTAATCTATTTCGTGACGTGTAAGACTTCATGAATAAATTAGTAACCAGTATTACTATTCAAAATTAAAAGGTATTATTTATTTTTCTTGCATCATCAAATAGATTTTTTAATTTATGTTCTTGCAACAACCAGCAGCAAAGTATTCATATTTTATAATTTTTGATATTATTTGATCAAAAGAGTTCATTCTTTTCATGTTCTTCTCCTCCAAATTCTAAGTTCCTGATCAAAATTCCTATAAAGGGTGGGGTTGGGGGAGAGTAGGAGTTGAATTTTTAATTATTTTTTGTATGGAGTAGGGGGTAGGTGGGTTAATAGGGGTGGAGTGAGAAATAATATAATATTGTTAGAATATTTTCATTTTTAGAAACAGGTCAAGTATTACGGGACGGCCCGATAAGGAAAACAGGTCAAGTATTCCGGGACGGAGGGAGTATTAATTATAATTATTAATTATTCATTATTTATATTTATTATTTATTATTTATTATTTATTATTAATTACTAATTATAAAGTATTAATTATTAATTACTAATTATAAATTACTAATTACTAATTATTAATTACTAATTACTAATTATTAATTATTAATTATTAATTATTAATTATTAATTATTAATTATTAATTATTGATTATTGATTATTAATTACTAATTACTAATTACTAATTATTAATTGTTAATTATTAATTATTAATTATTAATTATTATTAATTATTATTAATTATTATTATTTATTATTTATAGAGAGTGGTCAAGGGAAAGGGAATGGGAATGGCAAACCTTGGGGGGTGGTAGGGTATCATTGTAGAGGGATTTGGGGGCAAGTGAAAAAGAAAATAGGGTAAAGGGAATGACAAAAACCACCAAACAAACAACAACAAATGGAATGAAACCTCATCATTCCCTTTCCCTTTCCTGAAAACCCCCAACCAAATGCCCCCTTACTTCAGTCGATTTCGGGTATGGTCATCTCGGGTTTTGATCTGGTCAGGTCGTGTCGGGTCATTTTATTACCGGTGTAGACCGGGTTCAATCTGGGTTGATTATTTGTCGGGTCATGTCGGATTATATTTTTCATTTCGGTATAGGTGGAGTTTGGGTCGGAGCTTTTCTAGTCGGGTACAATTTTGGATTCGAGTCTTAACGAGTAGGGTTTGAGTCAAACTTGTAGCAGTTAATTTCGGATTCGGGTCAAGTTCGGATTGGATATTTATTGGGTCGGTTGAAATTCAGATGAAGTTCACGACACGAGTTAAGATCAGGTCAGATAACTATCAGGACTAGTCAAATTTAAACCTTATAATTGACTTTTGTAAAATTGGTTTAACGCTTTTCACTTGTTTTAGATTAGGTAATTATAAACAATAATATTAACTTGATTTAAGTTATTATTTAGTTAGGTCAATGACAAATCGGTTTATCAACAAGTCGCGTAAAATCAGGTAACGAGTTGTCATGAGTTGGGTCAATAACAGGTTTCATGGGGTTATAATCGGTTTTGGGTTGACATCGGGTTGGGTGTTGAATCAGGTCCGAGTCATTATTCGATCGGGTCAGTTGACTCAATTCCGTTATCGGTTATATTTCGACCGGGTGCCAAGTCCGGATCATGCATAAACGAGTCGCAATCGGTCTTCGATTTTAACGGGTTGGATACGGTCGGGATACAAGTTTCCTATTTTAACAACATTTCAGGTCTCGTGTAGGGTCTGAGTCCTTAAAAATATTGGTCGGTTCAGATCGATTCCTCGGGTCAGGTCAGTTTTTGACAACTCTAGTATTTGGGCATGGGCGCTGGACTAGTACGTAAATAATAATAATTATTACTTCCATCCATGAAATCCTGTTCAAAATTATTAATATGAGTATTGATTTTGCTAACTGAACACATAAAATGCTACTCCCTCCGTCCTAAAAATTATAGTCATGTTTGACTAAAAATACGGGTTTTAAGAAAAGTGAAATATGGTGTAATAGGAAAGTGGAAAAGTAAATATAATGTATGGGAAAGTGTAAAAGGTGGAATATACTCCCTCCGAATTTTATTAAAGGATATACTTTGCATAAACGACCGTATTTTATTAAAGGACACACATTCTTTACAAGCTTAATCCAGACAAGAACGCAGAAACAAACACTGATGATGAGGGAACTTCCAGAAAGAGCAAATCTGGAGACAACAATTTTCAAGAGGATTTAAACAACAAAGTCATATGTCAACAGTAATGCACAAGGAATAAATATATCACTCGTCTTCAACAGTAATGTGAAAGAAAGAAAGAAACCCTGGCGTCCATGTGGTCACCAGCAGAATCTATAAAGCCAGGAAAAAAGAGAGGGGGATGCTTGACACACACAAGGCTGAGGTCACCAGCATCCCAAGTCTTTGAAGATCAAGACGGTGAGACGAATACTATTGTTGCTGAGGTAAATGGTGCTGATGTGCCTGTTGGCTGTTGCTGCATACTGAGCTAGTGAGTAAAAGATAGCTAGTGTATCCAACTATAACCATAATCCCATAAAAGATAGCTAGTGACTTCTCTGGTTGTGCTCATTAGTCACCCAGATACCTCAATATAATATAGCAATATAAGTTTCTATCATAAACAACATGGGGTTTTGTATTATTCAATTCGCTTACTTAATTTATTTTAGAGATTACAGTGTAATTCCAATCGGAAAACCTACACCAGAAACCATAGTCGAAACATAATATATGCAAGTACATGAAGTTTAAAAGACAAGGTAAACTACCACTTCCATCTTTAGGGAGGTAGATCGAACAACCAATCCCTAAAACTATTATATGCTGCATAATAACCAACTAGTCAATTCAAGTAGAGGACATATGGTAGTTGATATGTAAGGTTTCAGGAAGGTAAATTGACTTCTGCTGAGTTCATTAGCTTAATTTTGGGATAATATACTAACATTGCTAACTGAAGATTTATAAAAGCATTATAAAAGAAAAGAGAGAAATTGAGAATCACATGGCATCGGTACATCGGATAGCATCATCCCCAAAATTCATCCTTGAAATAAATTAAAGAAACAAATTACTTGAATATCTAAAATTTACATGACATGGTATACAATGCAGCATCATAAACTCAGAACAACAAATATGTGAACCATCAAACTGTGAAGGGGAAAAGCACATTGATCACTCACAGAAAAAGGAATTTTGTACCTTTATATGATGAATTTAGATATCTAATTCAATACAGGTAACCTTAAGTCCTTGACAACCCAAAGAGAAGAAGAGATGACTGTATCAAGTGAAGGAAGAACTAAAACAAAGGGCTATGAGGTTAGAAGGCAAGAGTAAATATTGTGTTGGTAGAGAGCAGGATAACAAAAAAATGGCATTGAAATAGAGAAACTGAAAGAAGGTTTCAGCTAAGTTAAGACACAGAAATGGAGATGTAAAGAAGATATTGCTTGCTACATAGAACAGAAAATCAGGATATCCCTTTAACTTATTGGAAGTGCTTGATGCCGTAAGATTTTCACACTACACCAATACTATGCTTCATTATATAACTGCATAAATGTAGTACTACAACTGTCCGAGGCATTTCACCTTCTTTCTTCCTCCCAAGTCCTCTAACATAATTCTAAAAAGGCATCCGCAACTCTGCAAGTCCGCAAAACAAACTTGATATTCCCTTGTCAAGGAAACACATAGCATAAAAAAATCCGTAACAAAACTCAAAGAACCAGCAAATTCAGAAACACACTCATTAAATCGATCAGATCATTTAACAACCTTTGCTACTAATTCTAAAGTAATGGGTAATTCTCTATGTCTTAACGGCTACCTAAAGATAGTAGACGGGGATTACACTAGTCACTATCAAACAGTTAAAATCCAACTAAAAGGAAATCATACAGACGGGAGAACGGTTGCAGTGCTTAAGGCTCATCTGCGACATGATTCTGGAAATTGAAGCATGAAATTGGTAAGCTCTTGTCTACCACATCAGTAGAAACATGAGCTGTTGCAGAAGGTGTCATGGTAATAACTACATTGTCATAAGGTTTCAATAAAAGAAAAAAGCCCACTATAACTTTGTAAACTTCCACAATCAATGACAATTAGATAGACACAAAATGCTTTTACCTTGATAATCAACCAATCATAGTAGTTTATTAAGAAATGAGCAAAATTGAATCAAAATAATGAACAATTAAATTTTCTCATTTGAACAAATGAAGAATTATAATTTTTCTCATTTGGAATAAATGAGCAAATTTTTCAGTACAACCAGCTTCAGAGTAGATTCTAAAAGTATTTGCTCATCTGTGTCAACAATCCGAAAACAATTGCGCAAAGAAACAGAATTCAACATCACATATTCAATCATTTAATCATTTGAGGAGCTTCAAATTAATCAATTTTAACTAACCAACACTGTAATCATCAACACAAAATCACAGGAAAGAACAATCAACAACCTACTCAATTGCAGAAAATTCCAACAGGAACTAGAACCCTTAAATTTAATAAAACCCTAAAAATAACTCACGATAGGAGAAGACGTATATATGGTGGCGGTCGGAGATGGAAGGGTGGAGATGGTGGCGGCGCGGTGGATGACGGTAGCGTTGAGATGGTGCCGGCGCGGTGGTTGCAGCAGGTGAGGAGAGGAGAGAAAATCACGAAGGAGCTCCTGAGAGGGAACTCGTGAGGAGAGAGAAAATGGAGAACTAGAATTCAGGAGAGAGAAAACCATTGTTCTTTCATTTGATGATGATGCCGATTTTTTTTTGTAATATTTACAATAATGCCATTACTAAAAACGCAATAGGAGCGGTTAGATCGAATCTCTGCGTACGCACGGGATCACTTCTCATTTTAAGCTTCTTTCTCATTTGAGTATTGTAAATCGCCAAATCGGTGCATACCTATCTGTATATTAATTAGGACTTTTTGCCAAAATGATCTTTTATAAACGTTTTTTTTGCGAGAAAGGACCTTTTGTGAAAAAAGTGGTGAAATGGGACCTAAAACATAAAAAAATTTGTTGACTGGGACCTTTTACCGGTTTCTTGGAGTTCACCCAAGATCCCGACAACAACTTTGACACGTGGCAACCGGAGAAGGCAACATGTCGATTTAAAGATTTAAAAAAAAAAATATAGCCCAAAAAAATTTTTTTTTTTTTTTTGCCCCATATCGATTTTTTTTTTTTGCCCCAAATCGATTTTTTTTTTTACCCCAAATCGACTTTTTTTTAGGCCCCAAATCAAATTATTTTTTTTGCTCCAAACCGATTTTTTTCCCCAAATCGATTTTTTTTTTTTGCCCCAATTCTCCCTCCAAAATCTCAACTGCCTTAAAGTTCGTCACTGAAATTGTGTGCCACACATTGTTATTCATAGCCACACGAATCAGGTTTGCTATTTTTTCGCCTCAAATTCCTCATCAATTGTTCTAATTTTGCGTTGAAAAAATTAGGATTCTTCGTAAAATTGGGCAAAAAAAAAAATCGATAATTTTTTTGGGCAATTTTTTTTACTTTTTTTAGGCAATTTTTTTTTTTTTTTTGCATTTTTTTTTAAACATTAAATGGACACATGGCCTTCTCCGGTTGCCACGTGTCAAAGTCGTTGCCGGAATTTTGGGTCAACTCCAAGAAACCGATAGAAGGTCCCAGTCCACAAAAAAAATTATGTTTTAGGTCCCATTTCACCACTTTCGTAAAAAAAGGTCATTTCTAGCAACTCCAAGAAAATGGATTGCTAATGAATTGTACTTGAAAATTTGGGAGAGAATTGAGTGTAAGGTTGCGAATTTTTGAGCAATTTTTTGGAGAGAGGTTTGACAATGGAGGCTCTGTTCAATGGGAGGAAGAAGGAAGAAAAAGTGGAGGGAAAATTAATTTTGGGTCGTTGGTTGTGGGCCCCACATACGGAATTGTAGACGGACGTTAGTATTTGGTGGTGATTTCTAAAACTTTGAACATAAAAGGTGGTTTTTTTTTTAAAAAAACATATAAGGTGGTTTTTTCAAAAAGTTGAACTTTAAAAGGTGGTTTTATCCAAAAAATCCTAATTATTGTTATAAATGTATTGTATTGTGGATGCCCATTATACCCTAGCATCCTTATCATATATAATACATGTATATGTACATATTATATTGATGGGAATAAAATGATAACCGCCTATTTCTCTCTTCCCCTCTCTCCCTTTCTCCCTAATTTCATAACACGTGATCAGCACCATCGCTCATCGACAGAAGATAACAATGGGAACGAAAACGAAAAGAAAAGGAGATCATCACTAATGTAAGTTCAGTTTGATTGTTTGATTAATTTAAATTTGATCACTATGTACGGACAAAAGTATGTTATAGTTCGACTTATGTTTTATATTTTTGGGGCTTATGATTTATCTACTTCGTTCAGTTTTGGGGTTGCGATTAATTTTTGTTCCTTCTCAATGGATTGTTTGTATTGTGATTTTCAGTTTTGTGCCTCAATTTCTGATTACATGTCATATTATGTTTAAATTTGTGGGATTAACCGTTTTTTTTTTTTCTTCTTTTTGTTGCAACTTTCTTGCGTGTGTTTTTGTATATGATTGATGTTGTTTTCTTTGGCCGAAGAATACATTGTTAAACGGTTATATAATAATGTGTTATATTGTACATCAGTACATGTTGGTATTAATTTAGGTGTCTAATTATCATGCATATGATGATGTGTTAGTACTTGATCAAATTTTCTTTTTATATTTCGTATTAGCATTTTTAATTGATGTTGGAGGTTGTATTTCTTAATTTGTTTGTTCTAGCCCGCAATTTTGTCATTTTATATTGCTAATTGATGATTAGTGACTACTTCCTAGTCCCCTCATATTAGTGACTACTTCAATTATCCACTAGTATAGTTTACCTACACTAATTGTATTTTTATTGCGGTTGTATTATGATTTCATAGTTTTATATGATTTAGACATTGTATTATTTTGGGTGGTTTATATTATGATAAATCTTGTTTATAATTTTAGAGAAATTGGTTTTGGAACCATTTGAACATGGTTGATTTCTTGATCACCACTTCTGAAAGAAGTAATTGGTTATTAAAGTCTAACAATGCCTCTCATACATCAATGAGAATAGATCATGAAGAGATATATGTTTAGTGGGTATGTAAAATTGTTCCCACAATAGTTAAGAATGAAATATATGCAAAGATCGGGGAGAGATAGCTTTTAAGTTTACAAAATAATGGTATATGGACTAAAATGATATATGTATGTTAAATGTGGTACAGGTCTTGTTCATAAATTATGAACACAAGTATGATTTTATGAAATTGATATCATCCTGAAGATGAAGAAAGAAATATATGTTTACTGAAACTGATATGTACCACAATTACAACGCATACTCTTGAAGAGTACAAGCCATCTCTCCATAAGTTTTGTTAAATTGTCTTGCTATTACAAATGAGACACCGGTTTGTGTCGTTATATCACATCACAATATGTTCAAATTATAATATTTTATAATTATAGTGATCACTTAGGGAAGATGACCAGCAGTTATCGAATGAAATATTTTATATGATATTGTATATGTACGATGTGATAATTCAGGCCATCAGGGTTTAAGAACACCCATCATGAGAATTTGAAAATTCTTGTCAAATAAAAATTTATGTGCTGACATCCCTCATATGTTGTATATATTCAAATGCAAGACATAATGATGAGGTTGAGTTGTATTTCAATCAAATGGTTATAATGAATCGATTGAGAAAATAAATACAAGAGATATTAATTACTTTGAAAACTTGTATAATGATATGATAGGTGACTTGAAGTTCACCATGATAGTAAGTGACCTGAAGTTCACCAGAATGATAGTAGGTGATTTTAATATCAACAAGAAGTTTACAAATGTTTTATGATTGATTTAAATATCGCAAATCTCTTGATTGGGGCAATCATACGTCAGCACGAAATGAGCAAGTATGAAAAAAATAAAAATAAAATACAACTGCACAGTGCATCTACTCCCCATGATCAATGTTAATCTCCAGAAGAGAACGAACGTATGAAACATTTATTAAAACACACGTTGAAAAGTGTATTATCAGTTGGAGAAGGATTTTATGCCCCATAATATATTGAAAATATTTTCCCAACTTAGGGGGAGACGAGCTAGAATAAGTTGGCAAAATCGAAAGATAATATATTGATCCTCATATGAGTAAGTGTAAATGCCAACTGTATGTCCTCAAAGTATGTTTGGACATAAATATCTATGACTTGATTATGTTAAATTGTTACATGTTCAGATGCATAAATGTGTATAATGGTCATAGTGCTCGATGTTACTATAATGATCTTGCCAATATCTATTTAAATATCTGCACCTGAAGTGTAGGTTATATATACGGTTCCAACATAATGATGAATTATAGATTTATTATGTGAAATGGCAAGATAATGCAGTTGATGATATTATTGAAAAGAAAGAAAACACTATTATATAGTGTATGAAATACCCTTGAAGTGGTATAGATATCTGAACTATAATAGATGGCCCGTGTGAAAAAGGTGAATGGTACCTATTGAATAAGTATTCAGATATCATTGATGATAACATGCAAAGTATATGTTGAAGAATTTTGATGATACCGGTATATGATGGAACCGAAATATAATGCATATGCGAGAAATAATTGATTTTGAATAGGGGATCGTAAATCTATGTCTATTTCGACGGAGACATAACTATAATGATCAAATGAGCTCATGGACCTGAAGTCCAACAAGGTATGTATTTGAAATATTCACACTGTACAGTGTTTTGCATTTTGAGTCTTACATTCATATGCATGTGTAATAAAATAGGTAAATGCATCATTCATCATACATTTAGTTTGTTTTATGTTTTATCATGATATGATTTTGATTTATACAATTATAGTTTCATATTACATGTTTCAAAACTATTTTGATGTCGCATATGAATATGCATCCAAAGAATGGTAAGACGGATTTGCATCTTTATGAATATTATAAGAGGAGTTTCTGACTCCAATGGGCGAATAATTGCAAAAGAAGTATATATATGATGTTGATTTAATAGCATGTTATGAATCATGCAAATAAGAAGAGTTCCTGAAGAACTTATACATGATGTTCTTAAACATCTAGCCCTTTAAGTTTTGCATATGAATGTCATAACATTGATCAAATATTATCTAAACTCTTGAAGAGTGTTTTTGAACTGTCGTCTCAACCAGTAGTTTGAGTACTTGAGAATTATGAAATATACATATTAGTTTATTCACGGAAGAATTCTTGTACAAATATGAGTTTATTCAAAAATATAAGATAAGAGTATGTAATGTCCTTACTTGAGTTTTATTTTATGGTCCAGAAGAACCATAAATTACTTTATACCCTAAGTTGGACAGTGATATTATGATTTATCATGTATTGTCATGAAAGTATGACTAGAGAAATTTTGATCAACATTGATGATTACTACTACTTATGACCTCCAGAAGAAGGTTTATATATGTCCAATATGAAAGGATACATTTTGTAATATTATGTACAAGAAAATATATTTATTTCAGGTATTATTTTCAAAAGTCTGGTGATATAAATACTCACCTAGTGCATATAAGTGAAGAATTGAAAATTCAAGTCAAATTGTGGACAATCAACTTTCAAGGAGCTTCACGTTGCTACATTTGGAAAGCTATCAACAATTTTAGATTCATTGAACTAGAAGATCTCAAGTGATGTATTCATCAAGGGGAGAAAATACGCGTTGCACTCTTTTTCCCTTAACCATGGTTTTGTCCCATTGGGTTTTCCTGGCAAGGTTTTTAACGAGGCAACATCCCAAGCGTATTATGATGAGTGTTGTACTATTTTCCTTCACTAAGTTTTTATCCCACAGAGTTTTCTTAGTAAGGTTTATTAATGAGGCATCATTCCATGTATAGTACAGGGTCATTGTATTATTTTAGATAATGGACATCCAAGGGGGAGTGTTATAAATGTATTGTATTGTGGATGCCCATTATACCCTAGTATCCTTATCATATATAATACATGTATATGTACATATTATATTGATGGGAATAAAATGATAACCGTCTATTTCTCTCTCCCCTCTCTCCCTTTCTCCCTAATTTCATAACAATTATTAGGAGTTAATGTTTTCCGTCGTGTATTTCTTATATTCTTTAAAATATCTCTCTTCAGTTGTTATTTTGTTCATTTGCCATATACTATAGCCGTTGTAGTGGAGTTTAAAAACGGAAAACATTAACGAAAAACATCAAATGGTAGTGTTAGTCAAACAAGCCAAACTAAAATATAATTTTCTTTTTAAAAGATAGCAATTCACAAAACCATCAAACTTAAAGGTAGTGTTTCATCAAATTACCCAATTATTACTTATTCATGGAACAGGGGGTTTTCCGCCTTCCTCGATTTCTCTCTCCTCTTCTTTCTTCACTCAAACTGATTAGGGCATCGCAATTTGCTCCCTTTCCCTCTCATTTCTTCTGCTGCAACTATTTTTCTGCTAGATATTGGTAAACATATTTGACGACAATGATGCTATCTGGCGATATACCTCCTAATCAATCCATTTACGTTAAAAATCTCAATGAGAAGGTTAAGAAAGAAGGTAAACCCTAATTTTCCGCACTCTTTTTGAGTTTAGCAGCCTTCATTTTTGCAAACCCATGTTTTTATACTTTTTGTTTGCTTAGTCGTCTTCAATTTCAAACCTGTCGGTATCTAATCTATCTGGCATTTGCCTTTAATTGTACAATTTGTATAATTTAGGCTATCGATTTCCCCCATTTTTTTTTTTTACTTTTTTATAATTGAATCAGTTCATTTAGCAATTCAGAGATGAGAGATGTAATGGTGTCAGTGTGTGTTAATTTAGTTGCTAATTCAAGTATTGGAATTTGTAGCATGTGAGAAATTCTTTTGATTTTGACAGAATTGAAGAGGTCGCTTTACTGCTTATTCTCTCAGTTTGGGAGGATACTGGATGTCGTGGCTTTGAAGACGTCTAAACTTCGAGGTCAAGCTTGGATTTGCTTTAGTGAAATTACTGCGGCGAGTAATGCTGTTCGGCAAATGCAGAACTTCCCTTTCTATGATAAGCCTATTGTAAGTACATCCATTTACAGCTGTGTACTCCGTCGTTGCTACACATTGGGTTTTCTTGCTCTGAATTTGAGACTGTCACTATCTAGAATGATATTGTGGTTAACAATCTAGAACTGCCTGTCTAGATAAGCTATCACTATACCTTGTAAAGAATTGCAGAAATCTCTTCTCTTCCTTGTATCTTGCCTTAATGCAACATGCTCTTGCTGATAGCCTGATACACGACATTCTATTCGCCCTTCTTGTGTTGCCCACTATTTCTTTCTGGATCATCCAAGCTATTTAACCGCATTTTGTTTTTCTTATTCAGTAGGCCAACACTAAAAATATACATGTCCTCATAAGCTACTGGCTAAGAAATAATTTTAGTTGTGCGACCAATGCTAGTTCAATCAAATTCTATGATTCACATACTTGTTAAACAATGTTGGAGTGATGAACACGTTCTAGTTTGCATGGTTCATATAAGGCTCCGGTTGGTTTGGTGTAAAACGTATTCATGTAAAATTAGTTTAGAATTATGTTTTCCCTTGAAAACAGTGAAAACGTTTGGTTTGACGTTTTACACCAATCGAAATGGAGCCTAAGTGGAAAAAATATAGCAAGTGCGTGCTACACTCTGAGCTGGAGTTCTCATATCACTAGATGTGTCAGCTTGTGAAACTTGAAGGCGAGGGATGAGGAGAGAAAAGAGTATACTAATGACTCAAATGAGAATAAGAAAGATACATGGTAGCAACAAGATTGGACACAGCAATCTACTAAAATTGGTATGAGATCCTAGACGGTGGGGGGCATTTGGTTATCTGATTTGTACTGATGGGCACAGTAATACAACCAAGTACAAGCTGTACAACTTCCAAGATTATGAGTCTTCCACTAGTACATAACTTTTGTTTGATTAGGAGATTGCCAATACATATAGTTCAACTGGTCTAGCCTTTGTTTACAAATTTAACATATGGACCTCAGTAGTTAGTTGTTTGCAGCTGTGAACTACTGACTTCGGGGTGTACTAAAAACTACATGGGCAAACTGCAAGTGGTTTTAGCTGAACATATACTCTTGAGTGATGTCTTTTTGTAGTGCACTTCATGTATTGACTTATGTGGTGTTAATTTACTTGTTCCTCCACCCTGTATTCCCGTTGCTATTGTACTCTATATATTTTTGTGACTGGTTGAGAATATAGGTGACAATAAACATTCATTTTGAAATCCACATGTTAAGGCTCAAAATATATTGCCATTATTGAACATTTGACAACTTAAAGTGGACAATGAATCAGATTATTTGGCTTAGGCTTCAAAGAGAATTAATCATCTTGAAATATAACATTTTGTATATTATCTCAAAGTCCATGCTTACTACAGATTTACAATTCTATAGACTATTTATTTTCTGGTGCTGGAAACTTTGAATAACCATCCTCCACACTCCACAGTATGTAGTGTTGGGCGGTTGGGCCTGTTGGCCTGACCTCCCAATCAGTAACGGGTCTTAGTTCAGATAAACTGCAAGCTCTCACATGAAAACAGTACACATGCTAGCCTGTCTAACATTGTCTTGTTCTGCTTTTTTTCATTTTGTCAGCGGATACAATACGCAAAAGCCAAGTCAGATTGTATAGCGAAAGCAGAGGGGACTTTTGTTCCTAAGGAAAAGAAGAAGAAACAACAGGAGAAGGGTAATGACCCAATTCTGTTCTTTGACTTATTGTATTGTCAACATTTTCATGTGGTTAGCAATTTATTGATCAGTATACTTGTTAGAAAACCATGGTTACACAATTATTTGTCACATTTTGTACCTAATCATTATTGTCTGATAGGGAAAATCTTAGAAAATTGAGTGGCTTGAAAGTCTAAAGGAGCTGTGGGAGATTAATGTTTCATGTGTCTTTCACCACCTCTCAAACTCCAAAATATTAAGAGAATTGAAGGAAAGGTATCAATTGAGAGCTACCAATACCTTGCATGCAGTAGTTGTCCCGAAGAACATATCTTAAGCCCCAATCTTTTGCATCTGAATTTGGTGGATACATGCTTGTTCAATTGACATCTAGGGTTTGATTTAGGCTTACCTGATTCGTGGTTCGCTTCGGAATGGGTTCGCGATTCGCGGGTTGGTTGATCTTAGGTTCGCTAGAGGGGTTTGGAACTTTTTGTTTCCGTGGTTTTTTTTTAAAAAATATTCAAAATATCATACTCTGTTCCAACTTTATTGCATCACGGGGGTTTTGTTGATGGAAAAAGTAGAAGAGAGAAATATAAATATACAAACTTGCCCATGAGTATATAAATCGACAAGAGTAAACATGCAAGGCATATTGGTATTAGTAGGGTAAAAGCAAAAAAAATTATTTCCTAAAATGGATATGGTTTTATGAAACTTCCTTAAAAAGGCAAAAGGTGCAATAATATTGGAACGGAGGAAGTGTATTTTTTATTTTATTATTCATACTAAAAAAAACAGTTAATAAAATAAAGGAAAGAAGAAACAACCCAGATGCATAAGCATTAACCTTTCACATCCGTTATAAAACCATAAAAAAATAAAAAAGTCAAAGCCCACCAATTCACCACTAAGAGTAAACAATGCACATGAATAAAAATCGACGAAATGGAAATCCACTTGCAGCCATTTGGACTTTGAAAAGACAAAAGAACGACAATAACAATTGACAATCGCAATCAGCATGTATTTCCTTATAAAACAGAAGCCCCGACATTTTTTTTCCTTCTCTTGCCTTCCCTGACCTTCAATCTGTAAAACTAGGGTTTCGGATTCGGCACGACAATACCAGCACTTTGGTTCGCGAACCACAGGGAATTGGTTTGCTGAAGAACTGCGATCCGGTACGGGCGAACCAATTCGAGATCCGGTAACACTGGTTTGATTACTCAAGTCATTGGTCTGAAACTTTTGTTCATCGGGGATTCCCTCTAAAATATTGAAATAGACCAATTGATTTGTCCTTCACCAACCACTAGAACCTGAACATACAGTTAAAAATTTCAACTTATAGGTTATATACTGAAGTAATTTAGTGTGTTCTCAAATAGTAAATTATGGGAAACGTAGGTCAATTCTATTTTTTGGCCGGGGGGTTGGTGGGGGGAAGGAGATTGGATAATGTGGTGACCATGGTTTGAACCATGCAGGCTACTGATTTGACGTCCTGGAAGTTTCACAGGTGTGATTTAGATGAGTCCAGGGAAGAAACTTCTTTTCACTAGTACTGAAATACTGATTGGGCACAAGAGACACTTGCTCGGCATTGTGTGCCCAAAAAAAATATCACAGTGCTAAAAAGTTAAACAGTATATAATTTGAAAGTGACGTTGGACAAGTTTGTTTGAAATTGGGTAGGAGTATATATTAAGAACACTGGGTAGTATTATCTTGGAGAGGAATAGTTGGTCTGATGGTATTTTAGAGTCCTGCAGCTGTTATCTTCTTCGTGGACCCTCATGTAAGCGACATTGTGTTGAAGGGGTGAAGCCATGAAGGTATATAAAATTGGTCAAATATAATTCTTTTGGAAGGGGAATTTTGGCAAACATGAAGTACTATTATAGTTTTGATGGATTAGATGCTCACAAACTGCTAGCTACTAACAAGTTATTAGATAGTATCTTTGCTAGCTAGAATTGCTAGCTAGAATTGAAGTTGAAACTTACAAGCATATGGAAAGCAGAGCAGCTTTTCACCATCAGGCTATTAGAACTTGACCAGCTCTTTGTGCCTTTTTACTTTAGTTTTATTTGTCCTGGGCATTAGCGGATTAACCCCCACCCCTTCTTCATTGAATCTTGGCTAATAGTATTAGTCTATTGTGTCTTAGCTTGCAATTCTTTGATCTAGTAATGTTAAAGATCTTGGTCCTTGCCATTTCCTAGAAATGGAGGGAGTAGTACACAAGGAAAAATCAAAAAGGGGACATGAGAAAAGGAGGCAGTTAGGCATGTTAATCATTTGTCTAAGTATTCGATCTAGCGGTTAGCCAACTTGGCAACCTGAATGTTCTAGGAGAGAGAAGAATATGGGGTAGCAATGTAGCATGAAAAAGGCCGTAATAAAGATAGTTTGACAATTTGGCTTAATGTTAATAAAAGTACAACTAAACTTTTTTATTGAAAAAGAGTAAATCAAAATTTAGCAGAGATCATAATGTGAAGATTTGAAGAGAGATAAAACGGGACTTCAGGAAATTTTGGCCACTTAGCTAACTATTAGGTATCTAACAATTAGCCAAGTAATAAGATGAAAGAGTTACTATTTGGCTAACTGTTAGGTATCTAATAGTTAGCAAAATGACCAAAATATAGAGCAGATGGTAGAAAAGGACAGCTTGTGGAAGGAATCAACATGAACCTTTTGATTGTTTGGCTATCTACAGAATAATAGTTAGCTAAATTGACATTTTTGAGAAAGATTACATGGATACTTCTATTATCAGATATATATCCTAGAGATCAATGCCTAGGACTAATTGTGGGACCAAAGATTCAGCTTGCATGCCTCGATTTTGCCAAAAATTTGCCAAGGTCGGTCATTTTCAAATAAGAGAAAGATTGACTTCCAATCTTGCAGATGCTCCCTTCAGAACCATGCCAGCTCTCCAATTGCCATTAAGATAGTCCGCCTTTTCGATCATATGATTGTAAGATCACTATTAATCTTTGATCTACAAAGTGGAAGGCAATCTGGATTGGCTCAGGATAGTTTTCGTGGTAGGATCGTAGTAGGATATTTTGAATCATACATGATCTAACAGGCTCATGTTTTTTGTTTATTAGATCATTTATGATTGTAAATATTCGTGTATAGAGCATAATAAGCATGTGTATTAATGAACTAGTGGTGGTTCATAGGAAGTTAGACCTTTGATCATACATGTGTACTGTGTAGTAATGGTTTATTATTGCCCAATAGTGAGAGCTGATTTTTGAGGTCATAACTTAAAACTCTTTTTGCTTCATCCATAATGTGGGATAATCTGGACAGAAGGTGAAGTGAAGCTAGAAATTAGTATGTATGTACAAGTGCCCCTTTAAAGGCTGTGTGTAAGTGTGCAACTCATTTTTTGGTTGCTAGCCTGATTGAAATAGAGAAGGGAAGTCTTTTTTGTCCCAATTATTCTCTTATGTTTGCCAGATTCTGTAGTGTTGGTACTATATGTGACAATTATTTCATTATTGTAAGCTACATTTCAATTTTGTGAAAGCATTTTAATGGAAACTCCCCGTATGATTTTCTTTTTGGATAGAATTTAAAGGGAAACCTCCCTTCATGTCGACACAATGATCGTCGTATATTTGTGCAAAATAAATGAGAAGGCAAAGACAAATCTTTGGAGGTCCCAATTATCCTCTATGTGCATTCATTAGTCACTGGAGCATGTATGAGATCCTCTTGGGGTTTGAGCATCTTCAATGACAAATTAGAGTGTATGGTCTAAGACTACGTAAGACAAAGGTTGCAAACTTGCAATCATGGCCATGACGAGTACCCATTAATCCGTATTTAATCACCAAACGAATCTTGCTTATTTCAGAGTTTATGGCTCATGCATGTGCGTAGATCATCTTCTATTCCCTCCCCCTTTTTGTAGTAATGGGCTACTACTCAAAATTTGAACTTATCCATGGTTATAGACCTTGCAGTAGTAGGGTTAGTGGTAATATGTTGTCCATGTATGCGTATCTCAAATTTAGTTAATGCGCTACTACTCAAAATTTTGCTTTCTTGAGGCTCCGTTTTATTCGACTTATTTTTATTGAACTTATATTATCTGAACTTAACTGAACTTATCTCATTATCTGAACTTATTTTATCTGAAAAAAGCTTATTTTGTTTATTTGTGTGTAAAAGTATCTGAAAAAACTTATTTTTTCTGAACTTATATTATTTGAACTCATCTGAACTTAACGGACTTATCTGAACCTAACTGAACTTATCTAAACTTATTTTGTCTAAAATAAGTCAAAATAAGTCGAACAGAGCCTTAATATTTTTCTTGTAGTCTTGCAAAGTGCAGTCCTTAGTGTTATAAGTTGGGTTTTCTCGCCCTTCTGAAAATTAAAGGATATAATTTGTGCAACAAAAAGTTTTTAGTGGCAGGGAAATCTCAAATAAGTACAGCAAAGATTCATGATATGCAAGCAACCTTTTAAAGTTACTTGTCATCTCATACTAGTGGTCCCAAAATCTCTTTTAAATCTCATTCCAAAGACTATTGTTAGAAAATTGAACAAAGCCTCGTGGATTGCTCAGTAGCTACTCCCTTCTGGATTAGTGAAATGACACTTTAGTCTAGATACTTTTGTGAGCTAGACCTTCTTTTGCCTTCATTGGCAATCAAGAAAGTATATGTTATTAGCCTCAAATTGCCCTTTTAACTTGCAATAAATCTGTGCCTCATTCCTGTATCCTCTATAGCACTTTTGGACGGTGGATGTGGATTTCAGTAAAATTTGAAGGGAATGCTTCTATTGTTGCCGAAGGGTCTTTTAATAGGCTGATGATCATTGGTTTCAAATATCACGAATCATGACCCATTGTGTGGTCTGAAGAAGTCTCTTATGTCTTAATCAGCCATTTGGATTTATACTTCTATATTAGGGTGGTTACATAATTTCCCTTGTTGAAAACTTAGTATAAAAGCCATAACTCACCTATATATCGTTCTGGATAGTGACGCACCATTTTGTTAAACCTATTTTGAACTATAGGATAGTGGATCGGATCAATATGGATAGATATGCTACTTGGTCATGTTACCTCTGTTACAAAGGAAATAATTTGAGTATAAAATAGGAGAAAATAATAATGGATGATACAGAGTATGTACAGTGATTCATAGGGATGATATGCGAGTAATGTCACAGTTATTCGTATGGATGATATGCGAGTAATGTGACAGTGATTCATACGGATGATATGTGAGTAATGTGACAGTGATTCATACGGATGATATGTGAGTAATGTGACGGTGATTCATAGGGATGATATGTGAGTAATGTGACAGTGATTCAAAACTACCTCAGATGGCATCCTGCAAAAGCTGTAAATCAAGCCCATGAACCCCTTTTAAGTGATAGAAAACCTCAAAGTTAATTTGAGGGAATCCTCGTGTTGGTTCTGAAATGGCCATGAATGCATCGATGATATTGTATCTTCCTACCGGATGATATTGACGAAATGTGTTGCAACAAAATTAGGGTAACCTCCTTGGTGGCTTGTGATAACTGATCAGACATTGCCATCATGATCATATATACTCCATAACACAGTTCCAAGGAATGTGGTAATGATGGTCATGCTCATGTATCAGAAGCTTTACCAGTTGAGACTAGAGAGATCACATTTTATAATTCGAACTATCTGATCCTTCTTTTTTTCTGGAGTTTTGAGTATCCTGAATGGCAATTAAGTGGGTATTGTGGTCTAGTGTACTTGCACTAGCAATATTTCTAATCTTTTCAGTAAAGATGGTATATCCGCTTTTGCGTCACTTTGCATGATATTCCTTCCTTCGATTTTGGATATGATATTTTTATTTGTCTTTTGCAGGTGAAAGGAAGCGACATGCAGAAGACCAAACTGCTGGCGCTGCTAATGGTCCTGCCGCTCAAACCAATGGTGGCCCATCTGTAAGTACTTAGTAGTCTTCTGTTCTCTTCACCCTAGAACAACTTGTATTAGGAGAAATGAGTTCAGTAGTTCCAATGGACCATCGGAATTGGTTCTTGTTGTATACTGTTTCGGAGCCTTGGCTTAAAGCTAATTATTACTGTCACAGGCTTCACACTGCAAGACTGGTGCACAGGAAGCAATAGCTCCAAACAATATCTTGTTTGTACAGAACTTGCCCCATGAAACAACAAGTATAATGCTGCAAATGCTCTTCCAGCAGTACCCGGGTTTCAGGGAAGTGCGGATGATTGAAGCGAAGCCAGGGATTGCTTTTGTGGAGTTCGACGACGAGGACGAATCTGCAATAGCAATGCAAGCTCTTCAAGGTTTCAAAGTTACACCACAGAACCCCATGGAAATCACCTATGCTAAGAAATGATTCCATTCCCCTCAAAAAAAAAGAAAAAAAAATTGATTCCATTGTGAACCTCTTATGGGAAATGCCTGAATGTCAATGGCAGCTATAGACTGTAATTCTACTGTAGGTGAGCAAAAGAGATAAATTTTGTTCAGAGGTGTCCTACATTAAGTCGAATGTACATCAGATGATATCAGTGACAAACATGTTACAATTTGTCCAACTCGCAACTCGCAACTCGTTTTACATCCAAGTAATCTAATATTGTGTGGTGAGTGGTGAGTGGTGAGTGGTGACTACTGAATGGGATATTTTAGTTTGTTTTCAAGGAGATTGTTTTTTCAGGAACCGGAATGAGGAAGGAGCTTTATATACACTCATGTCATAAAATTCAGATACCAAACTATTTCTGGTGTAATTTTTGGACTACACCGTATATTTACCATTACACATACTCTTCCACTAGGATACTGAATTGCCACCAAAATACATGTCGAATCTGGAAATGTAAACTAATACGGAGTACACCTGGACGTATGTATGTGTAAGAATTTATAAAGTCCTGCATAGAGTGGATTGGTCACCGGCCAACGACCCTAGAGAAAGAAATGTGTTTAAAAAAGAGGAAATCCTGTAAAGTAGGAATCGAGATCAGAGAAGGGCGGATGTAAAACAAGGAAGGTTCCTCTACGCACTGACCAAGCCAGCTTGTAAATGTTGACTGCTTAACCTCTACTCCGTATATATATATAAATACTCCCTAATCCCTATATTTATACTTGTATATAAATCAGGCCACCACTTTCAATCGCTTCCTATCTTCTTTCTTTTGCTCACTACTCTAATACTCATAACACTATTTCTTCTGCATCTCATTCTCTCTCTCTCTCTTCAAAATATGCCTGCAGCTGTCTTATCTGAGAATACCTACCAAGGAGTTTATCTCATGCCCAAAGATAATACCCCTAGTTCTATTTCATTCAGAAGGTAACGTATTAATTATTCCTCTCTATCTCTTCCTCTTTTCTTTTATTGTACGTGTAATTGTTGTGTATTTTTTTTTGAAACCGGTAACGCGAAAATACATTATTAGGACTCCCTCCGGCCCTCATTTTGGCCCTCACTAGCTATCTCTAATATTAAACTTTCTACCACATTATATTCATGTATTATATTTATATGGGAAACCAATTAAACCATTCCTTCACCCCCTTTTGATCGGAACCATATTTCATCAGTAATGTAAATCCCTATATTATATATACATACTACCTCTGTTCCTTAATGTTCTTTACGCTTTGGAATATGTGTCTAAAGTATGAAAACTTTGAACGTGGATTCTCACTGTTATATACATCAAAATGTTATCATGTAAGATCTTGTTATATTGGTCTCGTTATCTATTTTCAAAATATCAAACTTTTATAAATTTTTCACATACGGAAATGAATATATAAGTCGTTAAATATTGCATTGCATTCCGTGTAAATAGTAAGCGTAAAGAACATTAAGGAACGGAGGTAGTACATTTTTTGATACATGCATACTCCCTCCTTGAATTCCAATCTGTGTGGTTTTCAAATTTTAATTAATTGCATAAAACTAATACTCCATACTTCCTACGTTAAGAAAAATTTGAAATAATTTTACAAAGGTGTACGAAGTAGTGAGAATCAAAACAGTCAAAGTTTACATCGAAAAGTCAAATGTGCAACTACTCCCTCCGTCCCTTAATACTCGACCTATTTTGACTTTTTCACTATTCACATAATTTACTTTGACCCTATTTTATTTCTAGTATATGAAAACAAATGTTGACCATCTTAATATATATTTTTAAAATATTAATATTTTATAAGTTTTTATAATATGTAGTTAAAGAAATTGGTGGTCAAAGTTGTGCACTGACAAGCGTGACCGGTCAAAACAGGTCGAGTATTAAGTGACGGAGGGAGTATTTTTTAAAATCGGGGGCTACGGCCTACGGGTATGAATGTGTTAGTGTTATTTACACACAGTACATCTAACTAGAATATAATTAATATTCTTTTGGTGACTTGGTGTGTAGGTTGGAGGGAAAAGTTGCAATAGTAACGGGTGGAGCAAGAGGAATTGGAGAAGCAACGGTAAGACTATTTGTTAAGCACGGTGCTAAGGTGGTGATTGCCGACGTGGAAGATACCCTAGGCAAATCCTTGGCGGACTCTCTCTCTCCGTCCGCCACCTTCGTCCACTGCGACGTCAGCCTCGAAGACGACGTCCACAACCTAGTGGACACGGCTGTGTCACTGTATGGAAGACTAGATATACTCTTAAACAATGCCGGGGTGTTAGGGTCCCAAACTAAGTGTAACAAAAGCATCCTTAACTTTGACCCTAACGAATTTGACAGCATTATGTCGGTCAACGTTAAAGGGGTAGCCTTAGGGATCAAGCATGCTGCCCGTGTGATGATACCACGAGGCGGTGGCTGCATCATCTCGACCTCTAGCGTGGCGGGCGTCATGGGTGGGATGGGCCCCCACGCCTATACGGCGTCAAAGCATGCGATTGTGGGCTTAACAAAGAACACGGCGTGTGAGTTAGGGCGGTTCGGGATCCGAGTTAATTGTATATCTCCCTTTGGGGTGGCAACTTCCATGCTTATCAATGCATGGAGAAGTGATGAAGATGAAGATGATGAAATGGAATCGGGATTGGGATTGGGATTGCCACGTGAGGAAGAAGTGGAGAAAACGGAGGAGTTTGTAAGAGGATTGGCTACTTTGAAAGGTGTTACTTTGAAACCAAAGGACATTGCTGAGGCTGCACTTTACTTAGCTAGTGATGAGTCTAGGTATGTCAGTGGTCATAATCTTGTTGTTGATGGTGGATTTACTACCTCCAAAAATTGTGTTGCTTTATGACCATTTCCACCCATTCTTTTAACCTAATTTTTCTTCATTATATTATTAGTTCAAACTAGGCAAAAGTGTGTTGCAGAAATTACCAAAGATTTTTAGTATATAATAGTGGCACTATAAATTTGGTGCAGGTTTGAGGTTTACCAAAGTCCTTTGAAAATAGGAAGGAGTTTGAAAAGTGGTAGAAAAAAAGAATCAAAGTATATTTTATTAATTCATTAATTACACCTCGTACTTGTATCACATGGTTCACTCATATTCATATACTTCCTCCGTCTTTTAATACTCGCAACGTTTGGACTTTTGCCACTATTCATATAATCTACTTTGACTATTCGTAGTGTTTTTTATATAAGATAAAACATAGTCATGTGGGATCTTGTTAGATTCGTCTCAATGTGTATTTTCAAAATATCAACTTTTTATAATTTTTGCATAAAGAGAATTTAAGATATAAATGATCAAAGTTGTGCATCGGCATGCGTGAAACTAACAAACGTTGCGAGTAATAAAAGACGGAGGAAGTATATCATTATTTATGTGTGTCTAACTCTTTATATACCAAAAACATACTACCTCCGTTTCAAAAAATTCTTTACAGTTACTATTTGCACGAACTCCAATGCAATATTTAACCACTGATATATTCAATTTCGTATGTGGAAAAATTATAAAAAGTTGATATTCTGAAAATACGTATCGATACCAATCTAATAAGATCTTACATGTAACGTTTTGATGTATATAATAGTGAGAATTTACGGTCAAAGTTTTCATATTTTGGACACATATTCCAAAGCGTAAAGAACTTTCAGAAACGGAGGAAGTATTTAAATTCTAATGCTTCATGTATGTACTCCATTTTACCTACCTAGTAATGAAATGGAGTTTGTTTTGTTTTCGATTTATTACTCCCCCGATTGTACATGTAACCATGAAAGTTTTTCAAAATAAAGGTATTTAAAGAGTAAGAAGGTAGTGGTACTATAAGTCAACAAGTATATAGGAGGGTCCTTCTCATGGGAGAGCCCCTAATGGATAGAAACCAATAATGGAAAATAGACTACAATTACTACGAAGACTAATATTTAAATAATAAAAAACTAAATGGCCGATAATTGCTATCATGGCTACTGACCGATTTGCCGATGAACACTAATTTTAACGATATTTTCAATTTCCTTGAATTCCGTATTTTCAAGTATAATTGATGAGCTTGTAATGGTTAACTTTACGTTTGAGTCACCTACTGTCCTAATCTCCTTGAAAGCTAATGGTTGAAATTCCAATTTTCTCAACAAGCACTAATGATTGTAAGGATTCGTTGTGCAAAAGTACGAATTTAATTGACTTGTGAGCACATGGTTATCACTTTTGTTTAAATAAATCGAACATGATATATAGGACTATAGGCGTAACTTTAAGTGATACTTATAAGATCATAATATATAAGACTATAAGAGTATTATATTTCATCTTTTGATTTATATGGATCTCCTGACCATCGAAGAGGGTACTCCAACTTAATTTTCTTTCACTTTTTTATGTTATTCAGAATATAAAAAGTCAACTAAGACAAAAAAAGTCAATCTGATCCAATAGTACAAGAAAATACCTAATTTGGCACAAATTATACAAATGTTTAATGCTAATGCTATTATAGGTATTACCACTAGGCACTAGCTCACTAGTTAGTGCTGGATACAACCGTTTAGACTGTACTACTGTAGTGTGAAGTGTGATCACAAACATTTAGCTGTCCACAACATAATACGAATGCATTAAAGTTGAATTTTTTATACAAGTTAAAGTTGACTTTATCAAAGATGTAGTTTGACCTTGACCAACATCTAGCTTTACAACTATCTTTCTCCGAATTAGGTCTCTGTATATAAGTATATAACATGTCATAACATACCATCGAGCTAATATGTACTACCTTCATTTCATAATTTATTTTAAGGTTACTATTTGCATATAAGACAAAAAGTGAAAAGTGTGTAATAAGTTAGATGAATGGAATAAAATATGGATAAAGTAAGTGAAAAAATGTAAAAAGGTGGGGGAATGTAAGAAAAAATGAATAAAATAAAAGAAAGTGAGTGGAAAATGATAAATGTTGTGGGGTATGAGGGGTAAGGCAGTAAAGTTCGAGGCGTGATACACCGTTGGTAACTAGTGGGTCTATAACCCCATACCCAGGGAAATTTAGTTATTCTGCGTGTTTTTGTTGACAAGTCAACAAAAGTAACTTCCAAAGACTAATGACAATATTTATAAAAACAATGACAACATTTATAAACACATGCAATGACATCATTTATAAAAACAATGACAATAATATTCTTACTAGAAAACATAATTATTCTAAAACACAGCTTAAAAACGAAAAACAAAACCAACAGTAACCAAATAATCAATGATGGAATTTAATACACTATCACAGTAATCAAATAATCAATGACGAAATTAATACAATAATGACAGGAGGCAAATAATCAATGACAGTATATCCAAATGACATATTGTAACCATATATACGATCATTCCAATTCTAAGATCTAAGCATTCTAAAATCATAATAATGTTAACAATTAAACGAACTTACACAAGTGATGTTAAATCCACATGAATTTGTTGAAATTCACAATGGTTTAAGGTAGAAAATGATGTAATTACCGTAGGAGAGGAAAATGGAGAGTGAGTGGAAGATGATGGAGAATGGAAATGCAGAAGGGGGAAAGTAGAATGGAAATGCAGAAGGAGAGAGGTAGAAAATGACTGAGAATGAAAATGCAGAAAGGGAAGAGGTAGAAGATGATGGGGTGCGCCAACTTTTTCTTTTCTTTTCATTTAACTTTTCTTTTAGGGTGGGTATGCAGTGTAATACCCGCTGGTTACCAACGGTGTATCCTCCTTAGAATAAAACACAATATAAAGAAAATTATGAAACGAACTAAAACGAAAAAATAAAGACCATTTTAAAACGGAGGTAGTATTGTGGAGTAATATATACTTCACGTAGTATACTTATACTTCCTATATATTTTTGGTAAGGTAAAATAAAAGGCTTTATTGGGGCGAAATCTCTCTCTGCTAAATCCAATATGAATTAGCGGATTAAACCCTTTAAGAGTTAGTTGGGGAAATAGGAGTAACATGTTATTTCATTCAAAAGTGACATAAAAGTTTAGAATGGGTAAGTAGACTTTTTGTGAGTCCAGGTAATTGATCAGATCACTGACATTAATGTTATGGTATACACCGCGTCTTTTCTCATATCCCATGTAAATACTAGCCGTAACTCGTAAGTATCCTCCATTACAACTTGGCCAGATTAAACAACAAACCTTATGAATCATGCAAAAATCCTATATTCCTTTATCTAAGGAGCTAGCTAGCTAGAGTTTAATTAATTATCATATATATGGTTTGTTGTCCAGTAACACAGCAACTGATAATATCATTACGTAGTACATAAAAATTAAAAATAACAATAATAACAATAATAATAATAATAATAATAATAGATCAACGACCTAATTAAACGCAGGACCACTTAGCACTAACCAGTAACCACTATTTCATCTCCTTAATCTATCATTACGTACCCCTTGCGCATATTCTAAGGTCAGATCTATTAGTGTACATGCATACAAATGTGAATTGAAAACAAGACATATATATTTTGGTACATTCATAAAAAAGATTGCATGTATCTTTTGATATCAGCTACTCCAGCAGTCCAGCGTACCTCAAATCTGGCTAGATACTGTTAAGTAGCTATGTGGTGTAAAGATGGGAGAATCTCTTTGATTCATTACCTAATTAATTAATTAATCTACCTCGCTTATCGCGATATTATATACGAAGTATTTTGTTTGGTCTACCTACTAATAATAACTTAATAACTGCTGTACGTGCTAATCTCATTTCATTTTATTCTAATACTACGTACGTAACTAACTATTTTCTATAAACATAAATTGTACACTTTTATTAGTACTAGTGCGTCTTATTGTACCTCTACAAAATATAAATGAATGTACGTAGTTTAGTACTATATATATGTGGTCAAGTTTGCTTATCGTAGCTAATGCGAACTACTGCGTGTTATCCCACTTTTCGTACTAACGACATAACTACTTTGATGTTTGATCATGTCGTGTCGTCAGGTATTGTTGTGTCCACAAGTTATGACACGTCGGATAAACAGGTCGGACGAGAGCACAAGCGACAGACGATGCACTACAAAATTATGCATCAATTAGAGATGGATTTTGAGACGGATACAACAAACGTCTCAAAATAGAGACGGATTACTAAATTTCGTCTCTAAATTAAAATTGAGATGAAATTGTATAGGGAGTTTCAAAAATTCCGTCTCAAATTTGTAATGGATTTGCAAGAATTCCGTCTCAAATTGTTTTGAGACGCTCTCTATAGAGACGCCCTATTTTCCTCTCAAATCCGTCTCTAAGCATCATTTTGAGACGGATTTGGACTATATAGAGACGAAATTCCTCGTCTCTATAAAATGATTATTTTGTAGTGATGGTGCATAGGCGACGAACAACAAAGGCTAAGCGTCTGGGAATTAGGTCAAGATCAGAGCCCAAACCCCAAGATTCAGCGCCGTCAAGAAGGTTGAACCAAGTCAAGTAGGCAGCCGAAGATCAAGGAGAACGTTGGAGATAGAGGAGAGGCTTGCGGATACTGGTTTGCAACAACTCCCTATTTCTTAGGGATTCTCCCAACCGACCTATCCGTTGGGCTCAAGCTATAAACACGAGGCCGCATTCAACAAAAGCACGTTAACTCAAGCATTCAAGCACTCTTAAGAATATTACTCCAACATAGCAGTCATTAAGCAGTTATTGTATTCTTTTCATTCTCGCAAAGCACTCTTTTTACTTAGTTCTCTTAGGTTATCTAGTGGATTGGTAGCCTCATAGCTACCCACGGTTTTTCTCCCCATTCTTAGGTTTTCTGCGTCAATATCTCCTTGTGTTGTCTCCCTTTTATTTCTTTCCGTATTAATTTGCTTAGTTAGTGTCGACCCAAGCCAAGTGTCGCCCCTAGATGAAATTTGGCATAAACAGTTTGGCGCCGTCTGTGGGGACATTAACTAGGTTTTCCGTAGAAAAATTCCCTTAAAAATACCCCTCACAAAATGTCTTCCGCAGATATGACACTCGAGGAGATCCGAGCAGCCTACGCCAAGGACCAGGCAGAGTTGGCTTTTTATATTCTGAATAACAAAAAAAATCACTTATCAATTAGCAAGTTTGGTTTATTCAAGACAATGACTGTTTTCGTATAAGAAAATCATATTCATGACACTACGTTTAATTAGGTGGGTTTGGCATGCATTTTAGAACATCGAATTTCCTAATTTGTACGTGATCACTTTGTTTTAAGTCAAATTAAAGGAACCTAGTCCGGTTGTCCAAGAATTATCTTTGTTAAGCATGATTGGAACTTTGTATATTGTTGATTTAGCATGTTGGGTGATAAAAGCAATAAATAGTAAAGCAAAGCATCACAATAGAAATAAGGGGTGCAATAAGTAAAGTTATACACCACCTAGAATGGACTAGGTGTAACCAAAAGGAATGAATAATGGACTAGGTGTAACCAAAAGGAATGAATAATAAAGGTGAGAAATTGAAAGGTGCAATATTGAAATAAGCAATTGAATAAGCAACGTAAGCATAAATAATTGAAGTTGCAACAATAGAAATTGAAGGTGCGGTGTTGGAAATCCAAACGTGAAACACTTGTTCAAGTATGACTTGGTTTCCCATGGATTCAACTTTGAAAGAATCTAACTTTAAATTGAGACTGCTCATTAAAAAGTACCATCGATTTTGAGCTTGAATGTTGAACTTGAACTTGAATATCAAAATTAGGAGGCTAG
This sequence comes from Spinacia oleracea, assembly GCF_020520425.1. NCBI lineage: Eukaryota > Viridiplantae > Streptophyta > Magnoliopsida > Caryophyllales > Amaranthaceae > Spinacia > Spinacia oleracea. The sequence continues at coordinate 115,671,374 of NC_079492.1, forward strand.
ATTCTTAAATATTATAACTTTCATGCTAAAAGATCTCATTTTTAATATGCTCCAAGACTTGAACTTGTTATAATTTAAAGAGAGTTTGCTCTCATTTAAATGTCCTTGAACTTTGAATATTTGAAATTGAATATTGAACATGAAACTTTGATGCACATTAGTTTTAGTTTGAAGAAGTTAGTTTGAAGAAGGAATTGCACTTCTTCAACCATCTTTGAACAATAATAAAGTTAGGTTATTTTGTAAGATTGTATGATGATTGTTGTAAAGAGTATTTTCAAGAGTGAAAACCTCATTTACTAATCATTATTTTCGAAAACAAATATTAAAGATTAGAACTTTGAACTTGAAATGGAGTAGAGAAGATCATTTGAGGAGGATTCAAGTATGAAACCCCTTAAAGATTACTCCTTTTGTACAAATCCTAGTTTAAGTGAGTTATGAACCCACTAAACATCATAGGATATTTGAAATTAGAAGATTAGAAGCATATTAAGTAGTAAAGTATGGATATTTAGGGCCTCAGATTACCTAGTTTTGCTAGGATGGTGCTTTCAAGATGTTTCCCCAATTGCTTTGATGTTTAGAACTTGAATATTTTAGGAAGTTTGTATTTTTAGGAGAGTTACGTTGTATTGTGGGAGAATTATTTTAGCATTACGATTAGGTGGAGATTTTCTCCTCCCCATTTGTGTAAAAATGGGGGGTTTTATAGGAAAAGAGGTTTGCAACTGCCAGCGTGGCCGACGCCAGGCGCAGCCCTGCGCTAGACGCTAGTTCTACTGGTAGAAGGACGTTGACGGTTGTCCTTTAAGGGCAGCTGTCCTTGTTTGGATGGTAGAAAAAGATTCTTTGTACTATTTCTTGGAGGTTAAGCATTTTTTATGTCTTGAAAATGACGTTTTTGAAGCTTTTCGAGTTTGCTGATTTGTACAGGGTTTGCTCAGTTTTGCGGGTCGGTACCCGGGATGCTCCGTTTTGTGGGTCAGCGCCCGATTTTGGATTACTCAATGGCATTTTGATTGAAAACGTGCCTCAGAGACTGATCATGGCATCCATTTTGAAAGATTGTGTTTGGATTTTGAATTTATATTTTGGAATTGAAATTTTGTACCAAGTTCCAGGATGGGAACGGATTTGGGAATTAGATTTTGGATAATTGGACAGAATAAGTTCATTGTATATATCTTATCAATTGGGGCTTCCGCTCGGAGTTGCACCAACCTTGAAGCTAGGTTAATGGTTTCGTCATCCGCCTAAGGGGAGACACAAATTAGGTGTCTACAGAAACGTACATAATTACTCCGTTTCATAATAATGTTTCAGTTTCTATTTTTCACACTTGCCAAAAACAGAAATATAACCCCTAAAAAAATACTGAGGAAGTATTATGTATTCATATTAATTAGTACTACTATAGTACTATATAGGAATGTGATCTCGGTTCTCAATTAGGCTTGTTAAATAGGTCGTTCGATATCATATTGAAGTTAAAGCTAGAATCGTTTTTAGGTTTAAGTCGAACAATATTTTTCATGAATAACAAGGTTTTCACTCAACGACCTCAACTAAAACTATACTGCTATATCGCTTCCATGATATTTAAATGGAAAAATTGAGTTTCATAATCCCAACTTCTGTAACACCCCAGAAATTTAACTATAGAAATACAAGAAATAAAGGTAATTCCACAACCGTCCCATTTAATAAACACCTTTATTTCTTTTATTTCTAATAGTGAAATTTTTGGAGTGTTACAGTATTGTAATCCCCCTGCTTTGCTTTAAAATGATACAATGTACTACTTATTTCACCAAGGTGCACCTTTCTTTTAGGGGGTACATGTGATAAGATACTCCACAGTTAAGCGTGCTTGGCTGGGAGTAGTCTTACTGTCTTAGGATGGGTGACCTCATGTAAAGTTTTCCAGAGTGTGCATGAGTGAGGAAAATTAAAATGCGCCTGAAGAATTTGTGGTGGTTTGTAGGGCTAGTTGTATGCTCATTTCGTGACAATCAGTTCCACCCGAATTAAGGGTTGGGGGTGTTATAACTTTAGCCGGTTCGCTTTTTGTTAATCCCAACTATGTATTATTTTTAAATAATTTGAATTTTCAGGTTCATTCACTTTAAATGGGCCTAAATGACCTGCTACTAGAATTAATGGTCACCTTTATTTTATTTATTCTTTTGAAATAAATAAATATCAAATTAAAAGATCCGACATACGGAGTAGTAATTTCAATTGGATAACCAATATCAAAGAGAATGACGAAAAACACATAGAGGAAAAAGAAAGTACACACAGAATAAAACCAAATAAAAACTAAAAGTAGGCAAAACAATGCTTTATGATTCATGCATTTTCCAAGCTCGATTTCTCTCTCTAGGAAAATTCCTCGCTAAGAATTACTGTAATAGTCTCTACTTGATTACTTGTTGGTCCTCTTCTAATGGAAGGGGATCCACCTCCCCCACCTGGTACTGCGGATATCATCATGGTAGATGATAACAACCATCAGCTAGCTCCTGAAGTTAATATGGATACCCATAGAAAACAACAATCTTTTAGAGATGCGGTTCAATCGTCATCCCAATGGTTTGAAGAAGCAAGAAAGATAATTGCTACATCCACTGAATGGGACGATGAAGATCCAATAGACCATAATGATATCAACACCTCTGTAAAGTTTAGCAAGGAAACTCTCACTAGATTGAGGAGTCCTTGGAATTTAACCCTCATGGGTAAGTGCTTGGGAATTAATGTTAGACCTTCTTTTATGGCTCAAAGAGCTAGAGTCATGTGGAGGCCAAAAGGATCTCTGAAAACCATAGACTTGGGTCAGAATATTTTCCTATTCAGATTCTCACTACTTGATGATTATGAAAGAGCTTTCTTTGGAGGCCCATGGTTCATCTTAGATCATTACTTGATGCTCACGAAATGGAAACCTAATTTCAGACCTTCAGTTAATTCGTTTGAGAAGATGACAGTGTGGATTTGCTTTCCAGAACTTCCAGTAGAGTACTATGACAAAGAGGCTCTTTTTGTGATAGCAAGGGTGGCCGGAACTCCAGTGAGGGTGGATTATGCGACGGACCGATTGACAAGAGCCCGCTATGCACGTGTCTGTGTTGAGATTGATCTAAAGAAACCTTTGGTGACAAGTGTAAAGGTTGGTGGCAACAGTCAAACTATTATATACGAGAATATAAAAACTTTATGCTTTACTTGTGGCAGAATTGGCCATAATAAGGACAAGTGTGATAGTCAACTACTTTCTCAAAAGCATATTGGAAGTCATATGGAAACTTCTGGTTCGGAAATGCAAGGTGCCAATAATATGATAGTAGACCAAGGTCACCAAGGTACGTCCATTACCCAGATTAATCAACATAACAATGTTTTGTCTATTGCAGGTACAAGTGATAAAGGGGTAGGAACGAATATTAGCGACGCCCGAATTACTAATAATATCGAAAGAAACGTCTCAATAGATGATGACACTTATGGTCCATGGACGGTTGTTACTAATAAAAGATACACTAAACCGAGGGTAGATTCCTCAAAAAACAAATTCAATAAACAACATAACACTAATGTTAACATTAATTCCTATAAAAGAAATACGGGTACTAATCAGAATAATCCTTCTAGCACAATCCGACCAATGGGAGATATAGCCAACAAGCGTCGATCGGATTTAATTTCCAATGAATTACATACTCAGAGTTCTAGTGCCTTAGTTAGTAATGAAGCTCAAGATTTCAATGATGATAGAAATATTTTGGAAGGAGAAACAAGTAACGTCCTTTCTTCTTCCCCTCAACCATCGAGCCACGTGTTGGTTCCTTCTCAAGAAGTGGCATTGGAAAGTGCTACTGCTCCCCTTTTGCCCAATAGCATTCCGCATGCGTCCTTTATTAACTTACCTCCAAGTCTTCCTTCTTTACTTTCATATTCCACTTCTGAAATTCCTCTCTCTCCTTCTCCTCTCACTGTTGCTCGGAACTCCTCCAATGGATCGAAAGAAATCAACACCTCAAGTGACAAATCAAGCTTCTCTCAAGCTGTCCCCTCCGAAAACTTTGCATGCAACCACTTCTCTAGTCAATCCGTCTCCGATTTCAACTTACAGGAGGCGACTGAATCTGACGGCGGTACCATATCACCCCCGCTCTTCACCAAGGACTCAGATGAAGGAAATAATGCCCTTGGTCCAAGTATGCATTCTATGTTAAGTCTAATAAATGCGGTTCAGTATTAATTAACAAGTTAATAATTCAGTGAGATCAAGTGAGCTGAATGCCTAGCTAGAGGCCGCTTCAGTTCAAGTGGAATTAATGATATTAATCCACAGCTTACTCTTGACTGAACCCGTAGGGTCACACAAATAGTACGTAAACGGATCAAGTATTTAATGGCATTAAATACTCCATCTATGAATATTCGGAACCGACGGATCTTGGTTTCAGTGGGAGCTAAGATCGTCACAGGCAAGAAATGAATACTCCGGAAACGATGATATTGCCGGAAACGGAAATATGGATCGTATCGGAAATATAAATATTATCCAAGTCGTAGATGTTGCCGGAAACGGAAACATGGTACGTATCGAAAAATATTATCGGAAATGGAAATATTACCAGAATCGGAAATATTGCCGGAAACGGAAATATTGTCAGAATCGGAAATATTACCGGAATCGGAAAATAATTCCGGAAACGGAAATATTAAATATTTGTTCGATACGGAAATTAATTCCGGAATCGGAAATATTAAATATTGTTCGTATCGGAAATGAATTCCGGAATCGGAAAATTTAATCGGAAGCGCATCGTACGAATAAGCATCGGACGAGGCCTGCCGGACGAGGCCCAGCACGAAGCCAGGCCATCGCCCAGCAAGCCATGCGCGCCGCACAAACAGCCACGCCAGGCCCAGCGCAAGGCCAGGCCCAGCAGGCCGTGGCAGCGCGCACAGCGCGCGCAACGCGCGCGGGCGCTGCGTGGGCTGCTGCTCGTGCGCACGCATGGGCGGCCCATCGTGGCTGCCGTGTGTGCGTGTGTAAGTGTTTGTGTTCGTGCACGTTTCCTAAAACGTGCAGAGTTCGGTTAATGATTAAATTCCTAATTCTATTTGATAAATTAATTAAATTAGAGTTCTTGTAGGATTCTAGGTTTAATCAATTTGTATCTGAATAGGATTCCAATTCCCTTTCCATACCCCTATAAATATGTGGCCTGGGTTCACAATTTATAACAGAAGTTTAAAAAGTATTCAAAAGTGAGTTTTTGAGAGAAAAATTCAGCCACACATCTTGCTCAAAAGTGCCGAAAATTCTAGTACCTTAAGGGCGATTCTAGTTGGTCAATCTTAAGGCGGATCCGGACGTGCTGTGGACTATCTACGGAGGGACGACACTTGGAGTCCTAAAGACTTGTTCTTGTTCGGTTCGGGCGCAGCTAGGGAAGGCACGCAACAAAGAGTATGCATCTAATCTATGCTAAATGATTATGTGTAAATAATATGTTTTCCTGGGTTTATGGTTTTTCCGCATGATTTATGAATTGTCATATGTATCATAACCTAACAGTGGTATCACGAGCCCCTTATTATTTTCATAATCTAATTTGCATAAACATGGTTAAATATTACAAATTTGCAAGAATTAAAAGGGGTGATTAATTTTCGTAATTGTTAATTAATTGCAAATTGCGTTTATTTAATTATACGTACGCAGTTTTTCGGCAGTTTCTTCGTTACTCATCCAAATCGAGTGATTTTTGTGTCAATTCCGCATGTAAAAGGCATTCTAAAATTTTGACAAAAATAATATTTTTCTGCCGAACCCAGAATTCTCAAATTCGAAGCCTAACTATGACTTTTCGAAGGTTTTAGTTTTTCGAATGCAAAATTTCGTAAATTTAAGATGTTAAATTAAATATTTGCGATTCTTGTTGATAAATCTTGAATTTTTGATTGACCTACTGCATATGTTTAACAAGTTTGAATGCCTAGTCTTGTTAATTATGCAATCTAATTTGTAATTATAATTAATTTGTTGAAAATTAGAATAATTTAGAATTAATTTGATTTTCATAATTAATTGTAATTTAATTAGAAACCTATGATTAAAAACCACCATAAAAAATTGTAAATTTATGATAAATTTTAAATTTTTATGACCTAGACTTGAATCCATAACAATCGGAAATCAATTGGATAATAAATTTTCGATTTTTTCGCCCTAAAATTATGAAATTAATAATATTTATTAATTTGTCATTAATTTTATAAATTTTAAATTTTTTATGCGATTCGTTCATAAAACTTGCACGCACGAAGCAATGGACGCTTCGTGTTACCCTTAAGGGGTGTTGTATAATGCGGGCATGCGACGACGAGCAAGGGAGCTCGTCGCCCGTGCGGCACGAATGCAATGAGCAAGGGCGTAGTGCACGAGCACAAGGCAGCAGCCCTGCCTTGTGTCGTGTGCCACGACCAATGGACGAATGGGCATGGGCGTAGGGCGAGCCAAGGCAGTCGCGTGTGGGCAGCAAGCGAGCTGCGCCACAACGCGCGCTGCCTCGCACAAGAGCGCGCAGCCTCGCGCGCAGCGAGCGCAAGCTCGCGTGCCACGAGCGCTGCGCCCAGCATTGCTCGCGCGCACAGCGAGCGATGTCGCCCGCCCAGCGAGCGATGTCGCGCGACCAGCGAGCGATGTCGCGCGCCCAGCGAGCGATGGCTCGCGCGCCCAGCGAGCGATGTCGCGCGCCCAGCGAGCGATGTCGCGTGCGATGAGCGCTGGCGCGCGCAGCGAGCACCAATGCATGCGGAGGCTTGCGATGGGGATGCAGCAGCTATGCGACGAGCGCATGGGCTGCGCACACATGGCCAGCAATGGCTGTGTGCGTGCGGCCCATGGACGTGCAACGCGTAGGGTGTTTGCGTTACGATTAAAGATCGTTTTGAATGTTTAATTTGAAAATTTCAGTTCACGTAATTTTAATTAATTTTAAAATTAATAATTTAAATTATTTTTTTTGGATTTTAATTTTGAATATTGTAATTATAATAAATGTTATTTATTCTAATTATTTTATTAAAATTAAAATCATGAATTAATTTAAATAACGACTGAAATTAAATTAAACTTTTTGGATTCAATTATAAATTTATATGAGCTTTAAATTTTAATTAAATTTGTATGTTTCCGGTTAGACTAGAAATACATTTTTATGTTTTAAATTGGTAAAGCATATGAATTTATTGGTTTAAGTGGGAGCGCTTTTTAGTCATAAACTCTTGATTAGGTCTACAAATCCTTAAGGTTAAAACAACTTGATTAGAATTAATAAGGACTGAATAATTGGTAGATTATTGGTGCCCTTGATTAATTGCTGCAAATGTTTACGTGATGCATAATGTGTTTTACTAACCAGCTATGTGGGCCATTCATGATAATTAATGGGTGAATGGTATATATTGTATATGTACTGTTTTGCAGGTTATGAAGTGACTAGTATGGCCCAAATAGGATAGAAAATATGGTCTGCGTACCATTAATTTGAATGTAATTGGTCTGAAGTACCAAAGTTATTTTTCAATTCAAATATGGTCTGCGTACCATCAAATAGTTGTAATTAGTTATAGCTTATCCTATTTGAAGAAAATGGTGCCTCCCACGGAGATTTTCAAGACGGACTTTGAAGTTAAAGCTTCAAGATGAAGTCGGGCCATACTAGATCACAAATATCTTATGCATGTTTTAAGTTATTTATTGCTTTTAAATATGTCTTAAAATGCATGAGATCAAAAGCTTGATTATGTTGCATGATTAAGGATTTTAGTTCACTTAAAATCTAACCAACATAGTAAGAGCTTTAAGTTCCAAACTTAAAAATTGAGTTAAAAGGTGCCATGCCAAAATATACACTTGCTTGGATATCCTTTACATCAATTTAGTAATAGTTTTCGCTCAGCGAGGTGTTACTTATTGGTCCTAAAGGGGCAAGGTACACAAATAATTGTGAGTACATGTTAGTTTTGGTGAAACTCAACGATATAAGTAAGGAGTCCTTTTATGTCGTGGCAAAATCGATAGGTTTACCTAATAAGTTCTTAGACGTACCTATCAACCAAGAGTAGTTTTTAGACTATTAGCAAAAGGCTTTTGCTTACCTAAAATGTTTTAGAATTGAGTCGACAAACTGTGCTTAATTCTTCAATGGTTTTAGGGTCTTGGAATCATTTTATTCACACCTGCCGGAACAATAAAATCGAATAAAATGCTAATAACTTGTTTAAATTGCATGGTTGCTTTAATTTCAAGTTATTATTCATGATAAATGTTTAGACTTTGCATGCTTCAATGTATGTTTTAATTATTCTTTATAATTAAATATCTTGCACTGCAATAAATCCTTTTAGAAAGGTAACAGTAAATTTCCTCGATTGGTAGTGAATCCAAGAACGATTCACGGAAATGAGAGAAAGTGAGCAATTTAAAATGTACGTTTCTTTTAGCGACTTTTATGGTTGTTTTCGAAGATCAAAATCGAATGGCAAACCAATTGGTGCTTGTGAATTCAAAATACACTGTAGTTTTGAGATCATAAAGCATTGAGCTTAAACGCTCAGCTTTACCAATGGTTAACAACCTAATATCTTTGTCCATTTAATTCTCGAATGAGTCTAGTCCCTAGACATTCGAATAGATCGATGCTTAGAGAACTTTAGAAGCTTCTAATAAGATCATCTAGTTGAAACAAAATATTCAACATAAATTAAAATGGTAAAGAACCTTGTTGGTGACATTGGACATGTCTAACAAAGTATAAAAGTCAACACTAAAGAATTCAATTCTTAAGACTATAAGAAAGGGTACAAGAAATAGGAAAACGAGGAACAAATGAAAGGAATTTACGATTCCGTTTCTACCTATAAGTTTATGTTTAAAGAGAAGTGACCTAGCAATCAAACTTCCTTGGTATCATATACCGCTTAAGGTTCTTACTTCGGTAATAACTCAAACAATGAAAGCTAGGATACACTAATGACCTACAAGTGGGAAATGAAGCATGGCAATGCTACATTAGTTGTAGGGTCATCTAGTTTGTTTTAAGTCCTTTCAAAGGCTGGAACTTAATGGCTATTTTGTTCCATAATCAGCATACCTAAATTTCTGCTTCAAACACAGAAAGACTCACATTCAGAAGAACAAAAACAATGCTTGATTGTTTGTTCATTTGAATGAAATGGTCATTTACAGAATGAGTCAATATGCTTGATTAAAACAAACAACTCTTTAAAGAACTTTACTAGGTTCAAATCAACCCCTTGATTTGAGTTCCACAAATCTTTGGCATTGTTGCTTAGACCATATCAACAAGTTAACATTCATAAGCTCTATTTTGATGGACTTCTGAAAGTTGATTGATTTCTAGATCATTTTAAGACTACTAGTCTTACTTGTTGAAAGTAACAAAAGATATGAACTATTGTTAGAACGCCTAGACAATGGAGTTCAAAGCTAAAGAAAGATTTTATGGCTTTATTATTTCACATGGATTTGAGTGAATATAGGTTTATTTACTCAAATGTGATATAAGTTGAATCTGTTTGGCTAGTTCAAAGATTCAGAAGTATAAAATCCACTTGGCAAGAAATCATAAAGATCTAGGTTAGATCATGTTGATGATTACTTGAGACCAAATATGATCATCAATGATTGTGTGTTGTAATTTCACAATCTAGCTCCATAAGATATGGCATATCTAAGTTGGAATGATCGAAGTCGATTAGTACTTGATTCAATCAATGATGGATCATAAAGACTTTTCCTATAATCTCTAAAACAAAATGCTCAACTACCACCAAACTAAACCAAATTCGTCAAAGCTATTGAAAAGTAATTTCAGAATATCTTTTCATAATATATCTAAAGAGTTCTTAAACTCAGTGGGAGCTTAGTGTTTGTTATTCAACAAACTAAGGTCCAAGTATAGATATATGTTTCATTGTGATTTATTCAAATGAGACACAAGGGTATTGTTTCTACCACGAATTTTTGAGAACATAATGTTTGTTTGCTCGAAATAATGTCCTTTTGGAGATTCGTTTCCAAAATGACAAGTGGGAGAAAATAGACCTCGAAAGTTTTCAAGGCGAACAACAAACATAAACGGACATTCCGGAGGCTTTTCGAAGTGCTTCAGAAAACCCGAACTTATTTTTTAAGGACTTTAGAAGTGGCTTTAAAGAATAGACATCTCTTAGAAGACTTTACAAGTGCTTCAAGGAGAACAGAATATTCAAAGGACTTTCAAGTGGCTATTGATATTCTATTGTTTGATGTTCTATACCCAAGTAGGCATAGAATTCAAGTCACTGAAACTATGAGATTCTTCTATCAGATAGTGAAGAAACATAGAGATCAGGTCAATGAAACTATGAGATTCTTCTATTAAATAGTGAAGAAACCTACAACTTGCAGTCAAACTATTATAGATTAATGAGTTTGTGACTTGTAAGAAAGCTATGACGAAACCCAGATTCCCTAAAATGGTTAGAGGCCATATATAGACTCAAATGTTTTAAATGGTTAGAGGCCATAAAACATACTCAATGTTTTGATGACAAAATTGAAATTTTGTTGATTTGCAAGAATAGGTTCACACCTATTGGTTGCAAGTTTGTTTTAAGGATAAAAACCATCAAACATGAAATTGTGTTCACACACAAAGCGAAATTAGTTGCTAAAGGTTACAAGCAAATTCATGGCATGGATTGTGTTGAAACCTCATGCAAAATCATAATGCTTAAGTCTATAATTCAAGCAATGATTGCATATTGGTACATATAGCAAGTGGATGACAAAACGTATTCCTCAATCAAATGTTGGAGTATAATATGTACATGGTATGTCATAGAATTTGTGGATCCAAATAAATGCTTGAAAAGGAAAGCTAGCTTATAAAATCTAAGTACAGATTTAAGCAAGCAATTGGGAATTGGAACTGTATTTTAGTGAAACTAATAAGTATTTTAGTTTCATAAAATATACATGATTCTTATAGATATATAAGAAGTTTAGTGGGAGTACTTAAAACTTAATTGGTCCTATGTGTATCACACACATATCTCTCTATTGTGAAATAACATTCAAATGCTAATGACTTAGATTTGAAATTATTCATCAATAATGGACCATGGCGAAACTTAGTACATACTGGGTATTAAGATCTATTTACAAAGATCTTATGATATTATTTTGGATTAAGTAATGGCATTTACTAAATCAAACACGAAAGTCTCCATTGGAGATATTCGACCCATGTGAATAAATCTAAGTAAAGGATGTTTGAACTATGTATAAGCATTTACTAAGTTAACATCAAAGAATCTAATGAGATTCTTCACCTATATTATATGTCAAAGAATTTAGCTGGATTCAGTATCTACTGAAATTGAATGAGCTAAAGTTACATGAATAGAATTCAATTGGAATTATTCTACAAAAGAATTTATCATGTATGATATAATATGAGGATCGCCAAAAACGTATCGTATGACTTTAGGCATGACGAACATATACCAATCTCTATTGATCTAAGTGAAGACCAATTAGATTGAGATCAAGAAAAACTTATGGTACCTGAAAAGGTACATAGGATTACTTCTTGATTCAAGGAAATAAAGATATGCTAAATATTGATGCTACACGCATAAACACTGGCAAAAGATCAAGCAAGACCCTTTGGAGTTAACCATTGATAAGGACGAGCTATAGAGCATCGTGTTTTGAAATGGCAACATGGATTGGAGACCATGAGTTGTTGCGTGGGAAATTAAAATATTAATTTCTATGTTCTAAGATAGAGTTGGAAAGTTTTCCACATGTCTGTGAACTGCTTGGATAAGTAAATCCAAACAAAGCATCACTAGCAACAGTTGAAGTAAAAGTAATTATTGCCTAAGAAGCAATAAAACAGGGTTGTTTAAAGTTCTTCACTGAACTTGGGTAGATCACCTGTCTGCTGGCTTGATGGTTCTTCATTGAAAAATGCGTAGAACCACTCTTGAAGCAAGAAAAACGTCTGCTAACTTGATGGTTCTTCATTGCAAAATGAGTAAAACCACCATCGAAGTAAGAAAGACTAGATCACATAATAAACAAACTCGAAAAGATCTTATCATCATATCTCGAAGAACATTCGATGAAAAGAATATTAAGATTGGCAAAGCGTGATAACTAAACCTATGCAACAAGTGAGAAGCAACACTCACGTTGTAGCACTGGAAATCAAGCATAGCTTTGAATTCCATGAATTGTTTTAGAAGATGGGTTTGAGGCCCATGGTTATAAAACATTGGGGTTGAACATTTATCATATATGAAATGTATTTTCATATTCCATTTAATCTTGGTTTAGTATTAAATGATGAGTCCCTTCAAATTTGACGATATATTCAAGATAGACTGTCAGGACCAGTCCTGTGACTAAGAAATGTCTATCAAGTGAACTTGAATGTCAAAGGTTGAAAATGGTCCCTAGTCGGAGTTTTCTATAAAATTGGACGCATAGAAAACGTTAGACGACTAGAATGCAAGATGACTAGTAGTTCTGTTTCTTGAACTATGTGGACATGGCAATGTCATAATCATTTGCATAGATACTTACTTTGGGAAGACTAGTATCGGACAAGACCTATGAAACTTTACTGTAAGAGATGAAAATCTGTCATAAGTAAATTTCATTAAATTATTAGACACTAAATCCTCAATACCTGAGTGATTTGAGATTACTTGTTTGAGAACTGGTTGCTTTGACGTTGACCAACCGTCGCACCGTAAAAGGAGGCTATAAAGGCAACGCTCAGGTAATCACCTATCAAACGAAGTCTAATCTCAAGATCGCAAGATTGGGATTGTCCTCCCATAAATCGGGATGAGATGCTTAAAAGTTGTACAAGGCCACTCGGAGAGCTAGAAACTGTGAAATGCATGGCCGTGCTCGGATGAATCATAGGCTATGATTATCTGTTTATTTGATCAGTTGAACTCTGAAACCGAGGAACACCTCTGGACATAATAAGGATGACAACTCTTACCTTATGTTCAAGAGCAAGCATCGAGCGACAAAGGAATTAGGAAATGCACACTTGTCCCTAAGGACAAGTGGGAGACTGAAGGAAATAATGCCCTTGGTCCAAGTATGCATTCTATGTTAAGTCTAATAAATGCGGTTCAGTATTAATTAACAAGTTAATAATTCAGTGAGATCAAGTGAGCTGAATGCCTAGCTAGAGGCCGCTTCAGTTCAAGTGGAATTAATGATATTAATCCACAGCTTACTCTTGACTGAACCCGTAGGGTCACACAAATAGTACGTAAACGGATCAAGTATTTAATGGCATTAAATACTCCATCTATGAATATTCGGAACCGACGGATCTTGGTTTCAGTGGGAGCTAAGATCGTCACAGGCAAGAAATGAATACTCCGGAAACGATGATATTGCCGGAAACGGAAATATGGATCGTATCGGAAATATAAATATTATCCAAGTCGTAGATGTTGCCGGAAACGGAAACATGGTACGTATCGGAAAATATTATCGGAAATGGAAATATTACCAGAATCGGAAATATTGCCGGAAACGGAAATATTGTCAGAATCGGAAATATTACCGGAATCGGAAAATAATTCCGGAAACGGAAATATTAAATATTTGTTCGAAACGGAAATTAATTCCGGAATCGGAAATATTAAATATTGTTCGTATCGGAAATGAATTCCGGAATCGGAAAATTTAATCGGAAGCGCATCGTACGAATAAGCATCGGACGAGGCCTGCCGGACGAGGCCCAGCACGAAGCCAGGCCATCGCCCAGCAAGCCATGCGCGCCGCACAAACAGCCACGCCAGGCCCAGCGCAAGGCCAGGCCCAGCAGGCCGTGGCAGCGCGCACAGCGCGCGCAGCGCGCGCGGGCGCTGCGTGGGCTGCTGCTCGTGCGCACGCATGGGCGGCCCATCGTGGCTGCCGTGTGTGCGTGTGTAAGTGTTTGTGTTCGTGCACGTTTCCTAAAACGTGCAGAGTTCGGTTAATGATTAAATTCCTAATTCTATTTGATAAATTAATTAAATTAGAGTTCTTGTAGGATTCTAGGTTTAATCAATTTGTATCTGAATAGGATTCCAATTCCCTTTCCATACCCCTATAAATATGTGGCCTGGGTTCACAATTTATAACAGAAGTTTAAAAAGTATTCAAAAGTGAGTTTTTGAGAGAAAAATTCAGCCACACATCTTGCTCAAAAGTGCCGAAAATTCTAGTACCTTAAGGGCGATTCTAGTTGGTCAATCTTAAGGCGGATCCGGACGTGCTGTGGACTATCTACGGAGGGACGACACTTGGAGTCCTAAAGACTTGTTCTTGTTCGGTTCGGGCGCAGCTAGGGAAGGCACGCAACAAAGAGTATGCATCTAATCTATGCTAAATGATTATGTGTAAATAATATGTTTTCCTGGGTTTATGGTTTTTCCGCATGATTTATGAATTGTCATATGTATCATAACCTAACATCAGATGGGGACACAATTATCAACACCAATACCGTCTACTCAGAATCTCTTCCCGATAACAGAGGCAATGCCCCTTTGCACCCCGAAACCAGCCAGGCCATCATCACCGCCAGAATTGCAGGGTGCGCTTCTTTTGTTGGATTCCCTTCACCGAAAGGAGGAGGAGGTAATTCGCTTCTCACCCCAGAGAAGGTTTCAGATAGATCAGAGGGTGTACCAAACCCCTCTGGTTATCCCAAAAGGAACTCCTACGTTTCACTTGCTCTTAGAAAGCCACAGACTAGATATGGGGCGAGCGGATCGCTTTATGGTAATGTTCATCACGAGAAGTCAGGTGGTGGGCATGCAAGTTCAAGCGAGGTACAGTCAACTACCAATGAGGACGATGGAAGTTCATACACTGGTAACTCCGATTCGACTAGAAGATATAGGGTCGATGGGGATGTTCGAGCAATGGAAGGACTCCTCCCACAGGGCCCAAACCCTAATTCTGAAAGGTTGGTAAACAATCTCCGCCCTCTCCCGTGTTTAAATATGAAGATTGTGATGTGGAACGTTCGAGGTGCTGCGAGATATGACTTTCTCCCTTATGCTCGTCATATGGTCGATTCCCAAAAGCCTATGGTTTTCATTTTCATGGAAACAAAAGCTGATGATATGCGTGGAAGACAAGTTATGCTGCAATTAGGGTTTCAAGAGTATAAGGTGGTTCCTTCTAATTCCCGTCGTGGAGGGATTTGGGTTTTCTGGAAGTCTTCAGTTAGTCTGGTCACTTTCTCAACTGGAGAACATTTTTTCCATGCCCTTTTTCATTTCAAATATATGGGCAAGGAAGCTTTAGTAACTGGCATGCATGCCCCTAGTGCAGCTGCTCAAAGGCACCAAATGTGGAAGGATATTCAATCGGATCTTCCTCCGTCAACTACTCTTTGGTTGATTGGGGGAGATCTGAATGAAGTCACTTCTCAGTCTGAAAAAAGTGGTGGTAGGCCTTTTAGACCCTCTCAATGTTCTGATTTTACTAACTTTTGCGACGAGGCGGCTCTAATTGATATAGGATTTTCAGGCAATCCCTATACTTGGGATAATATGAGAGAGGGTGTAGCTGCTATAAGAGAACGACTTGATAGAGCTCTTGTTAACCCTCCCTGGATTAATGACTTTCCTCAAACTAAGGTACTTCATTTGCCTAGAACTTTTTCAGATCATTCGCCAATTGTTATTTCTATGGATAATTCATACATGCATGGCTGTTTTCCGTTTAGATGCAAAGAAGTCTGGCTTGAGCACCCTGATTTTGAGAATTTTTTTGTCAATAGTTGGAAACGCCCTAATGATGAGTTTTTAGATGGTCGTGATACTTTTCTTGAAAAAGTTAATAATTGGAATCATAATGTTTTTGGGAATTTGACTAAGCAGAAGAAAAGATTGCTAGCTAGAATAGATGGTATACAAATCGCTTTAGCTAGGAACCATTCCAACTACCTAATTCAATTAGAGAAAAACTTAACTTTGGAGCTTAATGACATTTTCAGAAAAGAAAGAATTATTTGGGCTCAGAAAGCAGGAATCAATTGGAGAAAATATAGTGATTATAATACTAAGTATTTTCACCTGATTGCTAAAGTTAAACATTCAAGAGGAAAGATTCTAGCTGTAAAGGATATCACTGATGATACTTGGATTTTAGATCAAAGTCAACTTAAGAAAGTAGCTGCAGATCACTTTTCAAGAATTTTTAGCACTACTCATGTTTCTAGCTTGAGAACTATTACTTTTAGCCCAACCAATACTATAACGGATGCTGATAGAATGAATCTTATGAGGGACCCAGATATTATGGAAATTAAAAATTGTCTTTCTCAAATGGATTCTATGAAATGCCCGGGCCCGGATGGGATTCAAACTATCTTTTATAAGCGTTTTTGGGACACTTTGAAGGATACGATATGTAATTTTGTGATAAAGTGCTTTAAAGATTGCGATATTCCTAAGAGTATTAATAAATCTTATATATCTCTTATCCCTAAGAAAGAGGCGCCCACGTATATTTCGGACTTTAGACCTATAGGACTCTGTAATACGATTTATAAATTAATTACGAAGGTCATTGTCACCAGAATAACTCCCATTTTGGGCAATATTATTAGCCCTCTTCAGTCTAGTTTTGTCCCGAATAGGGGTATTGAGGAAAATATAATTGTGGTTAAGGAAGTTGCCCATTTTTTTCATAAAGCCAGTAAAAAGAAAAATGTTATGGCCTTGAAGATCGATCTTTCAAAAGCGTATGATAGTTTAGAGTGGAGTTTTATTAGAGAAACCCTTATAGGTTTTAATTTCCCTAATGGTCTAGTAAAGTTAATCATGAATTGCATTTCGGGCCCTCTTATCAATGTGCTTTGGAATGGTGAGTTAACTACGGATTTCCGACCCTCGAGGGGAATTAGACAAGGTGATCCTTTATCGTCTTATATTTTCGTTTTTTGTCTTGAAAGACTTTCGTTAATGATTGAAAACCAGGTGGGACTAGGAAATTAGACTCCTTTGCGACTTTCGAAAAACATATCTTTGTCCCATATTTTTTATGCAGATGATGTGTTTTTATTTGGTTCAGCTACTTTGAACAATTTAAACACTATTATGGAAGTAATCAACACTTTTGGGGATGTTTCGGGCCTCAGAATAAATCTTAATAAATCAAGCATTATCTTTCCCCCTAAAATGAATCATTTACTTCGCGCAGAGCTTGCTGGTCAGTATAATCTTCGTTCCACCACCTCTTTTGGGAAATATTTAGGAATTAACATTAGTGCCAATAGACTCAAGATTAGTAATTATTCTGATCTTTTACAAAAACCATGGATAGAATTAAAGGTTGGCAGGCTAAATTGTTAAACATGGCTGGGAGATGCACCATGATCAAATCAGTTTTGAATTTTTATCCAGTGTATGCTATGAAAACTTGCCTCATCCCAAGTGGTGTGTTGGATTACATAGAGAAGGGTTTCTCAAGTAAGTACAACGCTATGACACCTCTAGCAGCAGAACTTTTGGCCCTAAGAGAAGGTTTATCCATGGCAAAGGCTTTCAAGATTAAAAAAATTAGGAGTGGAGACGGATGCAGATTCTTTGATCTTTATGCTTGATACTTCGGGAGTGAATCCATATCCTCATCATGAACTGACTGCAGTCATCGAAGATGTGAAGAATCTTCTCAAGGAAGACTGGGAGCTAGAATTCAGACATATTCCTAGGTTCAAGAATGTGGTTGCGCATATTTTGGCTGCAATAGGAATGGAAATGATAGTTGGCCATGTCACTCACTTTGATCCTCCACCACGAGTGAGAGTGGACTATGAAAAGGACAAGGCTTCTGCTGCAAAGTATGATGTTGGTTCGACTTCTATAGCTCCAATCCAAGTGTAATGCTCATGAATATAGTTTGTGCTTCATGTCCTTCATATGCCTGTTTAGAGGTGGTATATATTTTGCTAGTAGTGTCATTCTAGAATTGCTTCTGACTTGTAAGTTAATAGGGTGTGCTATATTTTGGAACTTTGTTAGTTTTTGGTGGGCCGAGTTCCCTACTACTTCTGCTAGGATGGGTTGGAAGTGGTTGTTTAATATAGTTGTAAGAGGAAGTGTTCTAATGTTTGTAAAAGACCTTAAGTAGTTAATATTAATCTCCGTAGTTACTTAAAAAAAAAATGGCAAAAAATATATTGAGAGTTTTGGAGAATACGACTGAGGAAGTTTGATTGAATTTGTTGAAGAAGAGTGGAGATGGAAGTTGAGGTTGAGATGGTTGCCATGTTTGATGATCAAAAGAAAATGAGCAAATCGTTTTATTTTTTATATTTTCTTTTTAAAATTCATTAAATGTATTTTATTTTTTATTCAAAAGTCAACTAAATATTTAAAACTTATAAAAATAAGACACATGGCCTCTTTTGAGTAGGTTGTACCAGATTTTGGCCAATTTAAAGCGAGCGATCTCTAAAATTCGGCTTATTTTAAAATAATTATAGTTGCGATTAATTAAAACGAACTGGCTAAAGTTGGGATTATTATATTTCCTTTTGAAATTTCATACTTCGTATTTCTTAATTTATTCCGTAGTCCAAAGTCCAAACCTAGAAATTTTATTTCCAACAAAAAATAAAGTTTTGTCGATTGAACTTTTACTCTCGTGGACCATCATGAATAGGGGTGATGGACTACGCAAATTTTTGGCTATACCCGGGTACAGCCAAAGCTGGCTGTACCTCCATCTAAAACGATGTCGTTTTGTGTTGTTTAAAATGAACATTAATATACTGGTACAAAAATGAACATTTACTATTTCGGAAATGAACATTTATTTATTTATTTGGAATGAACATTTACTATTTTGGAAATGAACATTTATTTATTTGGAAATAAACTACAAAAATGAACATTTACTATTTCGGAAATGAACATTTATTTATTTATTTAGAATGAACATTTACTATTTTGGAAATTAACATTTATTTATTTGGAAATAAACAATATAGGCGCTTGTAAAAACATAAAAGACCAATGAAGTGAACAATTTCATTATGAACATTAACCATATATTTATTGTGAACAAACAAATAAACAAGAAAGAACAAATAATTCAACAAAAAAGAACAAACAATATAAAAAAGAACATAAAATTCCAGAAAAAAGAACAAACAATACAACAATTATGAACAATTTTATGATGAATTTTAAAGCCAACATGAAAGAATAAACAATACAACAATAAGTTTGATAAATGAATTTAAAAAAAACAAGAAAGAACAAACAGTACAACAAGAAAGAACAAACAATACAAAAAGAAAGAATAAAAGATTAATGAAGAGTTTAATTATGAACATTAACCATATGATTATTATAAACAAACAAATAAACAAGAAAGAACAAACAACTTAAAAAAGAACAAAAAATTCTTGAAGAAAGAACAAAAAATACAACAATTATGAAAATTTGATGATGAATTTAAAAAACAACATGAAAGAACAAACAGTACAACAAGAAAGATCAAACAGTACAACAAGAATGAACAAACAGTACAATAAGAATGAACAAACAATAAATAAAAAAGAACAAACAGTCAACAAGAATGAACAAACAATATGATCGAGCGTGTCGTTTTGGGGGTACAGCCAGAGCTGGCTGTACCCGGGTACATCAGTTAGCGATATGATGGACTATACTTCCTCCTATATCCACGCAATGACGGGATGGCCCATTTTTAATATATCAAGCCCAATAGATGAAGTTGAATCACTGCACCTCCATCTCCTAGTTTAGGAAACCATTTCTTCAAACTCCTTTTAGCAGCAAACATCCAAAAGCTCCGACGGCCAAATGTGGCGGCGTTTTCTAGCCACCGCTGGTACAGCTACGAGCCACCACCATTTATCCAATCTCACTCCAATCACTGCCGTATTAGCAAACGAAACCTCCCGGTTTTACTCCGCTAAACCCTCGAAATCGACACTTGCAAAGGTGAAAAAGAAGTTCAAAAGCGATGGAAAATCCGACGACGTTGGCGGCGGCTCTTCGGCTGAGCTGGACGCTGAAATGGAAGGGGATCAACTCCGTATAAGGTTGCTGGAAGAGGATGACAAGGATAGGTCGCTTGATGTGGGCCTCAATGGTCTCCCTCTCTTCACTTCCACCTCTTCTCTCTCTCTCCTCTCGCGCAAGGATACTTGCTCTTACATGAAATTCAGGTTGCCTCCATTTCCATTTTGAAATTCAAAATCTGTTGTATTTTATACGAATTTTAATTTGATTTTTGGTATTGAAATTTAAGGTTGGAGGATTTGAATGCTGCGGTGCCGGAGGGATTGCCGAGTGGGATGTTGAAGGAGTTTGATGATTCAAAACGATGCGCTTTGCTTGTTCGACAGAGCTTTTTGGATCTTCGTGATAATTTCCGGCGCATTGTTGATCCCCCTACTTGGTCCTCTTCTTCTGGTAAAGGTAGTTAACTATACTACTAAAACCCTAAACCCTAAAATCGTACCATATGTAGTTTGTATTTATTTTGCAATTTAGCTGCTTCTTAGATATGCTATGTTGAATAACTGAATCCTGAGTTATGGTAGAGTGAAATGTGGTTGTTTTGGGATTGATCAAGTGGTTGTGAACGTGTCGAACACCTGTTATCTATCTCAAGAATGGACCTTTAAGATGATTGTGTACACTAGGATATTCAAATTCTTGCAAATGCCATGAGAATGAGACTTGATAGGCTTTTATTTCTGCACTTATTTTGATTGCTCAATAATGTGCGGTGACATTTGTGTATTTGTTGTTGTTTACCAGTCCTGTTGCCTATGTTCTTCATTTAGCTTTTCACTTTCCGAGTTCTATCTGATTGCTCTGAGCTGAAATTGAGAAACTTGGAAGTTATTCAACAAATGATCAAGTTCTACCTGAAAGATCATTTTTCTGGTGATAACTAATTAGTTTATTTCGTATATGAGTACCACATTTGATGATATGGTTGTTGTTTTGTCAATTCTTAAGTATAACTTATTTGACGTTTCACAAGTTATCAGCTATTATGTCTTGATAGAGCAATCTGAGTAGGCAGCCTTAACTTAAAATGATGTTTTTTTCCTACAACTAGCAATTTTGCGTGGAATTGTTAATACATGATTTGCATGCTCATTTCCTAACTCTATCTCTGCACATGGAATGCGTCAATATTTTCAGCACCAAAACTTAGAAAACAGATTGTCTTGGATGGTCCTCGTAGCTGTGGCAAGAGTATTGCACTTGCAATGCTTGCTCATTGGGCTCGTGATGAAGGCTGGCTGGTCTTTTATTCCCCCAAAGGTCGTGATTGGACTCATGGTGGATTTTTCTATAAAAACCCAGAAACTGGTCTTTGGGATTCCCCTCTTCAGGCTGAAAATATTCTGAAGGCAAGTTCTGATTTCTGTCTTGAACTATTGTGATTAAACAATTGAAAGGTTGCATCAAAGTGACTATATCATCAAATGTCTCCACGGTAGACTGGTAGAGACCAGAGAGGATGTTAATTTAATTTCTGGTACTTCACAATTATCATCAATCATAAGTTTATAACATCATGGCATCATCATTAGCATGGCAGCATCAACAGTACCTGAATTCTTCTAAAGGAAGCTCTGTCTCGGGCAATATAGATTGTAGGGGGTCAAATGTGTGCAACATTACCGAGATGTGTTTCTATAGGATATACGATCATAAACACAATAAGTGAATAACTATCTGCTACTTGCAACAAATTAGTTTCCATTTTTTGGTAATTAACTCATAGTCTCATACAGTAAGTAATGCTCCGTATATGGATCTGTTATGCATGTCTTGATTCATATTTCTATATCCTAATTCATATTGTCTTGTAAATGTTTTGAAAGTTGCATATTTACCAAACATTCATTCCTCTCACTCTACAGGACTTCCTCAAATTTAATGAAACCTGCTTGCAAAAAATTCTTTGTCAATCATCTGATCCTATTCCACTAGGAGAAGGCGCCGGTGTGGGATTCTTGAAAGGAGCAGATTCCATGGCGATGCCAGAGGGTTCAACTTTATATGATCTAATCCAGATAGGAATTACTCATACACATGCTGCGGTTGGTGTGCTAGTCCGTTTGCGAAAGGAGTTATCGCTGGTGAAAGATGTTCCGGTACTTCTTGCGATTGACCAAGTAAGTCCTAAGTGCATTAGCTTCAATGACCTCTATTCCAACTCGACTGGCTGCCAATCAAGTTAAATTTGGTCAATTGTTAAAGATTTGCGTCTATCTAGGCTTACGTTCTGCTTATTTTGCTGGCTGCAGTACAACAATTGGTTTACGTTTAGTGAATTTGAAGAAGTTGTTACACCTCGCTCTTCAAGACCAATTCACGCTAAAGAGATTGCAACTGTAAGAACTCTCAAAATGTCTCTTAAGTCTCCGTTTTTAATGTGTGATTGTGGGCTCTTGTTCAACCTAGGTGTATACATAACTTGGCTGTAAAATATGGTAACATTGCACAGCTTGTCTTGATATAGATGGCTCATCACTAAATCTTTACTGTGCAGGTAAATGCATTCAGACCTATGACGCATGATGACATGATGGTTGGTGCATTCTCACATTCAACGGCAGTGGGGAAGCTGCGTAAAGACTTGCCTGATGTACCAGATAATGCTCGTGTTGATTTCCCTCGGTATACCCTGGATGAAGCTGCAGCTGTTTGCCATTATTACGTTAGGTATGCCTTCAGCTTATTGCTATACAATAAAACCGTCGCCAAAAGTTGTAGCATATGTTATAGAGGTTTATGGTTTTATCAATGTAGTTGTTCTTCGAGATTTTGCATATTTTTCTCCTCTTTTGTGGTTTGACCCTGCACTGCAAATTTTCTTGCCGGAATTAAATTGTCTACAAATGGGAGAGAAATTTTGTGGGTATTTGCCTGCTCGGAATTATATTTGCTCCAGGCTGTGGTTTAGTTGCCTCACTTTGAGATGGAGATCAAGTCATAAATTTTTCTGCATATATGCGGGACGGAACGGTTTATGAACTGCTGCTGCTCGTTTTAGTCCTTCTCATTGGATTCGTCTATTGTACCTAGCTGCACACATATTCCCACTGGGCCATTTGTCTGTGCCTGTGATGGTTTCTAAAACTGCATAGTCTTTTGTGTTAGAAATTGTTCTCATGTCTGATTGTGAAGAGCATAGTGGTTCATGCTTTGACCTTTTAACATTTTTACAAACGTAGGCAAAGGCTTATCCGCCGAGAAGTTTTCACAGAAGAGAAGTGGAAGAAGATGTATTATCTTGCAAATGGAAATGGATCAGAGATGAGATGGCTAGCACCCTTAATGTGGTGAATTATGTACAATCCAGTTGTCGGTTTGACTATTCAGCTATACATCCCAAGTCGGTACTACATATTTTGTACCTTACCATCCTGATTGCTAGCACCAGGAATAAGCTAGGTCCTGATGTTTCCTTGTAAACCCCATGGAGTGGTAGCAGTTTTTTTTCTTTTTTTTGAAGTAATTCTCCGTATTCCCTCTTCCCCCAAATAGTTATTTTGTCTCTCACTTCCTTTCTTTTGAGGGTTTTGAAACCAAAAAGAAAAAAGCAGAGAACTCCATTGGCCTGAATTTCAGGGCTTAATTTTGTATCTACTATGCAATTGATGATAGATATGTTTTTTGGTCTATTATTCTTTGGGAATGTTATAAATCTTGAATCTTGATGGTTCTACTCTTGCTGATTTATTCTATTGTCACTATCTTTCTTTTATGTCATGTTGCCCTTGCCATTTATGTTGTCCTATTTGCCTTCTCCATTTGGTCACAAGAGTTTGAATCAACTAAGAACATCTCCAGTGGTTGTAGCAATTTGCAAAAGTTTCACGCTACTAGCTTAAATGTTTGAGTGATTTTAATAAATTAGCTTGGAAAAAAGTGGTCCATAGAAATTTAAGCAATACTCCGTGATAAAAATAAAATGGATAATTATAAAGTGGACCTATTTAAATATCAAGCTAGCTTAGTAAATTAGCTTACCATTGGAATACAAATTAGATATAAAGTTAATTAGTTTAAAATCTTAGGTGGTATAACAAGCTAATTTGACAATTAGCTTGCCATTGGAGATGCTCTAAGAAATTAAATAGCAGAGCTCTCTGGCTATGTCCCAGAGATTGAAATTTGTTATGCCAGAACTGAAATTCACAGTCTCACTTGGAGACTTCCCTGAAAACTAATAATTTCATCAGTCAAACAAAACTAACTTCTGTACATCCTCTTTAACTACTCTACAAGAACATATCTATATGTCGGTGATGTGTCAAATAAGAAAAGTTGTGGGTAACAAGATGAAACACATCCTCACATACTGAGACATGAACCCAATTGCCAAACCCTATTTTCATATGACATTCTGCCTGACAGTCTAATGGTTTCAGGTAATTTTAATTGCAAGATGAAGAATGGTAAATGCAGGAAATCAATCCAGTGGCATAGACATGTAGATAGATCAAGTTTTTAACTTGCTTCAGTTAGAATTTCCTCTCAATTGAATGAAATGTTTTGCTTTCAAAGTTGTCAATAAATAAATAAATAAAATTATAGTTGTTTTCGTCCATCTAAAAATACCAAAACCAATGAAGCAAGGAAGTTATAATCGCTAAACCCAGGAAATACAGTTACTCTAAATTTGCTCCTCCCAACGAAATGCTTCCTAAAACCAAGCTTGTACATAAGATTTGTCTGCATCATATTGAAACTTTAGTCAAACTCACAAATAATACTTATGACAAGTGCAAGGATGCAGCAATAACAAGCGAAAGAAAGATGAAATAGTAAGCAGCTTATGAGTTATGATGAGCCAGGGCTGTAAACTGTTAGTGCTGAGTATCATGCATTACCTGAGCTACTATGAATTTGTCCTGATAAATGGTGCAAGTTCTCCAGAAAACGCAACCTCTCATTGCAAAATTTAAGTTTGCGCCATTCTCTCCCGCCAGAGTTACACTCAACTCTATTTTATTAAATGAATTCAGCTTCTGTTCCACCTTGAAAAACAGTTCCTCACAACCATCTCCCTTGAAGCCTTTCCAAGACCCGTCCTACATATAGACATAATAACTATAAACTAATTACTTCTCATCCAACTTAGCAGGATCCACAACCAAACATTGCTGCCAAAATGTCGCATAATTTCATTGCTCAAAGTCATCAAGTACATACAGCTCTGAAAAACTGATCACCAGTCTTGTTATTCTTGCAAATTAAGGTTCTGAAACCAGAAATTTTGGAGCAAATTCTGGGAAACTGAATGAACATTGATTTTGCAAACTACAGTTCTGAAAAACCACTTGTTCTTGAATGCGAATACATTACACAGGTGCAATTGAACTAACCGAGCACGTACAAAGACATAACAGTATAACACTATAACACAGAACCTATTAGGTCATGTTCTCTTCACCTTGTCATTGTTACTTATTGAATCAGATCTTATTAAATCAGACCAGACCAGACCAGATCAGACCAGCAACATTCAGACTAGACCAGACCAGACCAGCAACACATTCAGACCAGACCAGACCAGACCAGACCAGACCAGATCAGACCAGCAACATTCAGACTAGACCAGACCAGACCAGCAACACATTCAGACCAGACCAGACCATGAATGTTTAATTATTTATTATAATTATAATTATAATTATAATAATTAAAAAAATTATTGCTAATAACTAATAATATTATAAATTAATAATTAATAATAATAATAATTAATTATTAATTATAATTATAAATATAAGTAATAATTAATAATTAGTTATAATTAATAATTAATTCATAGTTATAATTATTAATAATTATTAATTAATAATTTATTATTATTATAAATTAATTATTAATTTAATTAATATATAGTTACCAATTTTTAATTATTAATTATTAATCATTAATTAATAATTAACAAATAATAATTTTTAATTATTCATTATTAAAACTTAGGTATTAGTTAATTTTTATTAAATAGTCATTAATTATTAAAAAAATTTAATTATTAAATAATTTAATATTAATTTTTAATTATTTATTACTTATTATTTATTATAATAATAATTAGAAAAGTTCAGACCAGACCAGACCAGACCAGCATGAACCAGACCAGACCAGACCAGCATGAATCAGACCAGCAAAATAAAAAATCAGATCAGACCAGACCAGACCAGACCAGACGAAGAGAACAGAGCCTAAGTGTGTTTTTATAATTAGTTTAGTTAGTTAAAGTCTCGTGGGGTCGTACCAGGGACACAAGATATTCCGTACTCCGTAAAATAAAATTACTGAAACAGTTTGACATCAATTGCAGAAACAGAATGAAGCACAATATCCCAATACCAAAATTAAAGGCAAAATTCAATAAAATAAAGAGGAGAGAGAAACTGACAGGAAACCGGAAAATAGTGACGAGAGGATTGCCGGAGGAGTCCAACAAGACACGCCCACGTAAGGCATGATCAAGTACCGGCAAAAGTGAAGGAGCGTCGGCAACTTTGAAGATCAGGTTGCCAAAAGCGTCGGAAAAGCGGACGCCTTTTCGATTTTTCTTCACGAATAAATCAATGGGTATTTGTGGAATTCCCTGATGAGCTTCAACAACTACCTCTGAACTTTCTCTCTCCTCTGAACTCAAAATCAAATTGGTCATCCCACTGAATCTAATTTTAATTTTAAGTGAAAATCTGAAAGTTTGACATTCTTATTTGCTCATATGATTCATATTAGCCAGGTTGAATTGGGAAAGAGAATCTGCCTTTTTCCTAATAATTGCACCAACCAGGCAACTTCCAACTTGCGTTTTTTATACGCATTATTTTCTTATTATTCAGCAAATAAAATTGCCGTAAGACACGAATTTGGATTAGGTAAACAGATTTGATTTCCTTCTAAAGTAAAATTTGGAGAAACAACTTTGATAACCAGATAAACTGTCTAGGTTATTTCATTCATTAAGTAATGATTGTTGGCGCAACTTTACCATCCAGCCATCGTTTTCCTACACTGTAGTACTCCGTAATATAGCAGTAATACACATCCATTTTTACAAGCAAAAGGCGGTGTCATTCTACTGCCGCTAAATCTCGAGAGAATATAATTAGTTACAGACAATGCTTGTAAGCCTAAAAAAACTCAACGATGTGCCCATCTCCAGTCCTCGTCGTCATCAGCATAATCATGAGAGTAATGATTGTTATGGGTTTCGTTCATCTCATCATCGGATAGCAGATCTTCTGATTGGTCATAATCCACTGCTTCCTCCGATTTTATATCACTTTCTGCTTCACTTTCCTTTTCTTCTGATTCACTCCCAGATTTTGAGGATTTCTCCTCTTCCTCATCCGAAGACTCCTCTTCTGGGTAATCATTATTTGGATGTTGCTCAGCTGACACCCAGAGTAAGAAATTTCATATCCTCATTAGATTAATGGTAGACTTGGAACAGATGATAAATCAAACATATCAAGGGTAGAGATGCATATAGAACTATAGATTACCATTAGAGTCGTCAGTTTCATAGTCTGAATCATTAGGACCATCATAGTGATAATCATCATCATCAACTTGAACCCTGACCAAGATTGTGCATAAGTAATAAGCATAAAAGAAAAAACATACAAAGGAAATGGATACAAAGGAAATGGATACAAAGTAAGATTGTACAAATAATGTATTAAGCCAGATAAGCGCACAAGGAAATTCGCATACAAAGGAAATGGATAAGATGCCTCTGTTTCATCTGTCTTTTCCATGATTGCATATATGTCGTACACATACTCATCAGCTGAATCTGCAAAGAGCAAGATTAGTTATTAACCAACAATTGAGCACCACATATTCGCATAATGATGTTCTCTTACAGTTTAAAGAAACAAGTTACAACCACAAAAAAGTTATAAGTCAATGCCGATTTGTCTCATGCCTGACCAGAAACAGTTCAAAGAAACACAAAAACTCACAGCTAAAATAACAATTTGAACACCCACCATCTCCTTTGTCTAATAAGTACTATCCACCAACACATGTCGATACTATAGTCTTTTGCGAGCACAGGCATAACAACAAAGAAAGCAACTTCGAAGTACACAAAAAAAGAAAATGTACAAACAAACCTTGTCTGGAAGCATAGGAACAAATGTCTGATTCAATCTCTTCTACAGCCCCAGGGACACACTCCCTTAAGAGAGGCAAGAATTTACTGAGCATCTCCTGATCGTCCAAAGAGATTTCTCTGCAATAATCAAAGTAATTATTGCATCTTTTTAAATCCACAATATTAAACAGGTACAATTATAATATGGGCACAACTGCAAAAGGGACTTACTCCTGCCTTTTCACCGTCTCGTCTTTATCAACACGGAGAACATCATAGACACGACATACTTCATCTAAAGCCTCATCATGGATTGCCTCTTTATTGCCCATTCTACGCTTCCATATTTGTTCAAAACGTGCACTTTTTGCAATTTCCTAACAGAGGAAAAAATGACACAGCAAATTAATGGATGAAGATTTTAAAACTTCACTGATGATACATCCTTTTGGAATAAAAACAAACAAAATCTGCTTGATGTTTCATTATGTCATAAATATTAGAAGAAATAATTAATTAAAGGTGCCCCAGGGAGACATGTCTGGTAATGAAGGGTTCCCTCATTAAAGAAAAGTAGCAGTGCGACAAAATGCATGTAGAGCTATTAAGATGAATTGATGATACTCTTCCTGTGGCTTAGACAACAGGTGAAGTCAATTTTTGTAGCAATTGAGACAACAGTGAAGAAACTATGGAAGAGAAAAGTGGTTCAGGTAACATACAACCAGGCAAATGTGCCTACTTGATGAAACTGAAATTGAAAGACAGTAAAGCACCCATAACTATATTGTGACAAACATTTGAAAATATTGTTATTGGTGATATTCATGGTTTGAAATCCCACGGAAGAAATTACCTCTTGTTCTTGCTTAGCTTTGGACAATAGCTGGTCATGCTTCTGCAAAGATCGGAGGCAAAACCAATAAAAAAAATTGCCTTTACTTATCCAAAACAGGAGAGGAGGGGAGGTCAGCACATACATTCTCTTTTTGGAGAGTGCGTTTTCGCTCTTTAGTGCTAGCTTTAAACTTGGAATCACCATCAGGAGTAGGTGGCTGAATACAGAGCATAAAGTAAGCAAACATGAGGACAAGAAGGAAAAAAACTTCTTGGAAACATTGGCACAGCTAGTCAAGGATCCGATTGCGGCAATGTTAGACAACATTTTGAATTCATTCACCAAGCACTCCTAAGGAAGTAAAGGTGAAAAACAGAACATGAAGCGGCAGATGCTACAAAATCAAAATCAAGTTCTTCTGGGAGGAGAGAGCATACTGGTCTACCAAAATGGAGGCCGGTCTAAAACCAAACATCTTCATCAGATACCTAGACAACACATACAGGATGTTTGTCCATCGTGGATTATCCCGCGAGTCCACATAACAACTGGGACGCATACTCATTCACCACCAATGTCCGAAAATAGCAATAGTATATACATAATAGTTTGGGACGTCTTACAAATATTGTCATAGCGATTGTATTTCCCAACATTTCCCGGCTAAATTTGAATTGATATACGGGAGACAAGGCCACAACTACAGCAAAGGGTATTTTGGTTATATAAGGTCGATCTTAGTTTTGAAGAGTTTGGACAATCCGACAATAATAACAATCATTTCCAGAAGAATGAATTGCATAAAAACTAACCACAAAGGATTGCAAAAAGTGAATGCTAGCTTCAGAGCTGCTAACAGTTTCGACATGTTCGACTAGGACCCTTTTGATCTTCGATTCCTCTGCCACAAGCACAAGTAATAATATGAATGAAAACTAATAGCACTAACATTTAACTTCCAAAATAAAAAAATATGTTGGTTGTTCTCAAATTCTCAACCCCAAAATTGCAACTTCACCAAAGTTTAAGCTAAACAATGAACAGAAACAACAATGGAAAATCATTTCAAGAACAAAAAGCAAAATTACCACATGCAACACTACTAACATATACGAAGTATTAATTTATATGAAAAAGAAAACCCAGAAAACAAAGGGCAGAATTCAATTACCAGATAAATTCACAACATGCTCCATAAATTAACCTAATTTACAACAATCAAACAAAATTACAATAAAAAACTATACCTTGAGTAGAAGAATCAGAAATGGATAGCTGACTAAAATCGATTAATGGACGCTTCACAGGTCTCTCATTGATTTCCAGCCCTGCATTCCAAAATCGTCAAAAATAAAATTTGCAATAATTAGGGGAAAATTTGAAAAGAAGATTAAAATAAAAGCGGGCATACAGAAAGCGTCAAGAGGAGATTGGTCAAGCTTGCGCTTAACCCTAACGATGACAGCCTTGTTATCGCCGTTGTTGTTGCTCGACAACCTTGAAATTGAAGAGCTTTCCCCGACTTCACCATTACTTGACTCCATTTTTTTGGTTCTCCCTTTAAGTTTGAGTTCAAAGTGGGTTAATTTTGCGGGTTTAAGGGTGGGTTTTGCCCAGGATTTGTGGGAGACCTCCAGAAAATGTTCTTTCACTGCAACTCGTACATGATTGATTGATACTTTCTTTATTTATTCGCGTTTACGCTCTAATTGGAAATAAAAATTCGTGTTTATTTCCGATTAAATTAGGTCAAGGAAATATTTTCGGATATTAAATACACAAATTCTTATTTACAATGATTGTACAATAAATATTGTACACTAGAGTAAAAGTTAACTCAAAATGCTTAAAAGTCAAACCTATATATGTAAAAGTTATCTATTTTTTAGTGATTTTTTTTTCATTTTAATAAAACTTATTTCTTCAAAATCACTAATAATGTATAAAATTAATCATATAACCTTTCAAAATGTTTATCTATCAACTTTTTTTACTAATATAAAAGTTAATCAAAACTAGGTTAAAGTT
This sequence comes from Spinacia oleracea, assembly GCF_020520425.1. NCBI lineage: Eukaryota > Viridiplantae > Streptophyta > Magnoliopsida > Caryophyllales > Amaranthaceae > Spinacia > Spinacia oleracea. Next base: position 115,702,516 of record NC_079492.1, read on the forward strand.
ACAAGAAAATGAGTAAAAGTTATATTGGTGTACAATAAATTTATTGTGCACCTTGTGCGCGCAAGGCCTTTTGTATTAAATATGTGCTTGCAAATACATATCATAGCAAAAGATAAAATAAGAAAAATGACAAAAATGTTGTGAAATACATTGAAACGGGAGGTGAAATTGGGAGAGAACAACTGTGTGTTTTATTCCATGAACAACATGCTATATATACATACAATAAAATAGGGTTTGCTTGAGGAACAATAAACCCTAAGATCTAGAATATTCTGGAAATATACTAGGGGTATAATTGGCATCCACATAATATTCATAACACTCCCCCTTAGATGTCCATTATTGAAGGTTATGCCTCGTTAAAACCTTACTAGGAAAACCCCGTGGGATAAAAACCTAGTGAAGGAAAAAGAGTACATCATTCTTCATAATACGCTTGAGATGTTGCCTCAGTAAAAACCTTACCAGGAAAATCCAGTTGGACAAAACCTTGGTTAAGGGAAAAAGAGTTCAACGCATATTTCTCCCCCTGGTGAATACATCATTTGAGATCTTCTGGTACAATCAATCCAATATTGTTGAGTAGTTTCTCAAATGTAGCAGCATGGAGTTCCTTGAAAATTGATTCTCCAAAATTTAACTTGAATCTCCAATTCTCCACTTGAACAGATGAAGTGAATATATTTATCACCAATGTTTTGAAAATAATACCTGTAAGATCATTTGTTTTTCTCTATCTCATTCGATACGTTTGTTTTCGAGTTTCTCGATGCATAATACTTTAGCTTCACCTTAGATAGATACATTTTCTTGTATGAAACTTATCCATACATATTGGACATGTATACCTTCTTCTTGAGATCATAAATGGTAGTTTTTAATCAATAATGATCAAACTTTCTTTGGTCATGAAAATTATAGATAAATAACAATATCATCGTCCAACTTGGAGGTATAATATAGCTAATAATGTTATTTATACTATGGTTCTTCTGGACCATAAAATAAAATTCATCATAAGGACATTACATACTTTTATCTTATATTTTAAGATGATTCATATTTGTACAAGAATTCTTCTTTGAATAATTGAGTATGTGTATTTCATAACTCTTATGTACTCAAACTTCAGGTTGAGTTGTCATTTCAAAAACACTGTGATCTTTTAAAGTTTTGATAATATCTCATCAATGTTGTGATATTCATATGCAAAACTCACAGGGCTAGATGTTTAAGAACATCATGTATAAGTTCTTCAGGAACTTTTCTTATTTGCATGATTCATAACATACTATTAAATCAATATTATATTTCCTTTGCAACTAATATCCCAATGAAGCAAGAATCTCATCTTATAAATTTCCGTAAAGTTGCAAATCCGTCTTACCATTCTTTGGATTCATATTTCATATACGACATCATAATAGTTTTGTTATATGAAGTTATAACTAGATAATTCTACATCATACCATGATAAAACATAAAACAATCTAAATGTATGATGAATGATGCATTTACCTATTAACTACACATGTATATGAATGTAAGACTCAAATGCAAAACATTGTACAGTGTGGATATTTCAAATCCATAACTTGTTGGACTTCAGGTCCATGAGCTCATTTGATCATTATAGTTATGTCTACATCGAAACAGACATAGATTTACGTTCCCCTATTCAAAATCCATTATTTCTCGCATATGCATTATATTTCAGTTCCATCATCTACGAGTATCATCAAAATTCTTCAGCATATACTTTGCATGCTATTCATCAATTATATCTGAATACTTATTCAATAGGTACCATTCATTTTTCCTCACCGGCCATGTATTATTGTTCAGATATCTATACCACTTCAAGGGTATTTCATACACTATTATATATAATCAATAGTGTTTTCTTTATTTTCAAAAATATCATCAACTGCATTATCTTGCCATCCTTTTCATATAATCACTATGTTAGAACCGTATATATATTCTACACTTCAGGTGTATATATTTAAATAAATATTGACAAGATATATAATTCTCAACACTTAATATATGTAACATCGAGCACTATGACTATCATATACCTTTATGTCTCTAGACATTGTAAAACTTAACATAATTAAGCCACAGATATTTATGTCCAAACATATTTCGAGGACATAAAGTTGGCATGTACACTTACTCATATGGGGATCAATTTATTATCTTTCAATTTTGCCAACTTATTTTTGCTCGTCTCCCCCTAAGTTGGGAAAATATTTTCAATATGTTATGGGGCATAAAAAATTTCACCAACTAAATAATACACTTTTCAACATGTATTTTGATAAATATTACATACTTTTGTTCTCTTCTAGAGATCAACATTGATTATGGGGAGTAGATATAATATGCAGTTGTTTTTTTCATATTTTCTCTTTTCATGCTGACGTATGATTGCCCCAATCAAGAGATTTATGATGCTTATTTATGATACTTAAATCAATCACAAAACACTTGTAAACTTATTGGTGATCTTCAAGTCACCTACTACCATTCTGGTGAACTTCGGGTCACTTACTATCATGGTGAACTTTAAATCACTTATCATTATACAATTTTTAAAAATCATTAATATCTCTTGTATTTATTTTCTCAATCGATTCATTATAACTATTCGATTGAAATACAACTCAACCTCGTCATTTTGTCCTGCCTTTGAATATATACAACATACGAGGGAGTGTCAGCACATAAAATTTTATTTGACAAGAATTTTCAAATTCTCATAACGGGTGTTCTTAAACCCGGATGGCCTGGATTATCACATCATGCGTATATAATATCATATAAAGTATTTCATTCGATAACTGCTGGTTATCTTCTCAAAGTGATCATTGTAATTATAAAATACTATAATTTGAACATATTGTGATGTGATATAACGACACAAACTGGTGTCTCAATTTTAACAACAAGACAATCTAAACAAAACTTATGGAAGATAGTTGGTACTCTTCAAGAGTATCCATTACAACTTTGGTACATATCACAAAAGTATACATTTTCAGAATGTAGTATAGTACTCATGCTCATAGAGCGAGTCAATAAGACATGATCAAATATGTGTACCAAGTTTAACATATTGTATTATAATCATGATCATATACTACTAATTTTATTATGTTGAGATATCTCCCCCTTATCCTTGCATGTATATAAATTTGATTCGGGAGGCGTGCTACAATGTCTATTAGACATATGTTTTCATTATCTCCATACACCATGTTTATCTATAATTTATTTCCTTTTGATGAGTGTTAATAAAGTTCAACGAGATGTTTTGGTGTAATGGGCCCAATATTTTTTTTTCTCCGCAACCAACCCAAAAAATATAAAATTTGAGTTTTCTCATCATTAACTTTTACATACTTTTCATCACTTACAATCCCGCTTCTGGTGTATATGTGTATTTTAAAATTACTCTCATACTCATTTATTCCGCCATGACTATGTCGTATTTACTTTTACATTGTCGGTCATGAGTCTCATGACTACTGGCATGATCTTTACCATTTTATTCATACAATATCTCATTCACTTCTGGGAATGGTTGACATAGTTGAATGTGATCATATTTTTTCAAGAGTTCGTTATTTTTCATCCACCAAAAGAAAAAATATGAACTATTTAAAAACTTTCTTAAAACTTTCTCATAATTATCGTGTCTACAAGACAATACTAGTTACATGAAGAATAGAGCATATTGGCAACACACTTTCGAAACTACTACAATTTATGTGTCATATTTCCCTTGGACTATATAAGAGGGTATGCGGGTCTATAATAGTCAAATATTTAGACTTAAGTCATGCACCTCTTTGACTTGTTGTCTTATTTTCTATTTTAATGACTTCACAAAAACTCGAAGCACATATGTTGATGTGTAATTTTAGCATCTAATTAAGACCATTGATAAATGCGACATTTTTCAAAAAACCAACACCCACAAATTTGTGTTTTTCCAGGTTTTATAGTACAAAATCAAGTGGATACCAAAAAAATCAATTGTCAAAAATTTATAATGTAGTAAATATAAATTCCACATGGAACTTTCACCCTTTCAAATAAATTAACTTAATAATAGATTTGGTTCACCATCTCATAATACTATACAAGATGCAAGAAAAGATATTGATAATTTCTAGAGGGATGATGATAATAAATGGTTTAATAAATAATTCACGCAGTATTATATAGACCTTCTACCAACATAATTAGTAGTTACTTGAATAATCGAATGTCCCAAATACCAATTTACAACTTATTTCACATATCACAACGATCTTATATATAATCGATCAAATACTCTATATGCACGAACCAACCGTGTTAAGTTGTTAACAATTAACCAAGATGAACTAAAATAACAATGCGCTACAACATCTATATTTATGATCAAAAATTATTAAGTATATATCACTTATTATAAATACCAAATCAAGTTTGACCTAACTTTTAATAATAAAACCCAAACAACAAATTTCATAACAAAACTGTAATCAAATAGATTTATATCACAAACCATGACATGTGTACAAAATATGGAATCAATCAACTCGATCAATCCTTATACATTGTGTAGCAAGTGACAATGCTAAACTTATATCTCTTCTATATTAAAAAGCCCCAACACCCATCACTTTGGCGTACTTTTTTTGGAAATTTTTTTGGACAACTTTGCCCTTCTTTGTTTTACTCCGTATGTTTTTTTTTTCTTATGTTATGTTACCTATATAAAATAGCCGATCAAAACAATATGTTTTGTCGTAATTTTTCCTTCCAATTAAACCCCTCCTCTTAACAATTTATTATAGATTTATATCATTACCTATATAAAAAGCCGAAAGAGTTACAACATTTTGCGTTATTTTTTAATACTCCCTTTGTAATTTTTTTAAGAGTTACATGTTGATCGTCACAAGTGGGGTAGTTGGGACAATAAAGAAATATAAATAAAATAAGTGGGGTGAAAAAGTTAAAAAAAATGAAATTATTTATAATTTAAGTGGGGTCATAGAAAAGTAAAAATAATAAACAATTGGGGAATGAGTGTAAAAGTTACCAAAGATGGAATTGTGACTCATAAAAAAGTATCGATCGGATATAGTAATTGTGACTCCTAAAACACTACAAAAATATAGAGCAGGGAGGGCGACACTTTTTAAACAAAGAGGGCGCTTAAATTATCGCCTTTACTTAATTAACCAACTAGGGCGACATTATATCGTTGTCGTACACATAAACAATAGGGGCGAATAGAGTGGGGTCGCCCTTTTTGTTTAAAATACGAAGGCGCGCGTCAAGAGTTGCCCTCTTTGATCAGATGACTTTATGAAAATAATAAAACATAAACCTCGAAAATCCCAAATTCGTTATCGGCCATTATGACTCTCCTACTCTTCTGCCAGAGTTCTTCAAGAAACTCCAGACACAAACCCTAAAATCCCAAATTCGTTTTCTCTAGACAAAAATCAATCGATTCTCAGTTTTTTCGTTGCCCTCTCTCTCCCTGATTCTCTCCCGAATTCCTTCCTAGATTTTCCTAATTGATTGAATTTCTCAACTTCGTCTATGCTTAGTTCGTAACCTCGGGGATTTGTTCGAAAAAAGCCCGATTTATGCTGAGATTTGTTTGAGAGAAGATCAATTTCCGCAGATATTTGTTCGAGAGAAGGCCGATTTCTGCTTACTGGTATCATCTACTTCTTTTGATTTTTCCATGAATGTGGCAAGTGTTCTACACTTCTACTTTCATTGTTTTATCTTGTATGGTTAATGTTGTAATTGATGAAATTATAATATGGTTAATGTTGTAATTGATATCATGAAGATTGCGTTTTATTGATTTGGTTGTTGACTTGTCGGAATAATGTTCAATTTGATTAGTTATTGAATTTGTTCTCGTTGGATTTTAACAGAATTGTTTATTTGTTTGGTTGTATTGTTCATCAAAACAAAATTTAAACTAATTGTTTATTTGTTTGGTTGTACACAATCTGAATTGTTTATTTGATCCCAATATTGAGGCTGAAGGTGCATCAAAACTCTCGTTAAAAACCTATTTGTCAGACTAATCCCAGTGTTGCAATGACTACAAACAATACCGCTCCCTTTTTTGTTAGGGAAACTAATTAAGGGATAATGTTACTGACTTAGTAAATCATAATATAACCAAGACCTTTCTATATAAAATTCACAAATTTAAATGTTGAAAATCCCTTTTCTAGTGGATCTAATCCTGCCCCAATTTTCCAATAGATATGCTTTGTTTGGTTATCAGCAATTTGCCAGACGAATAAGTGGATTCAGACAAACTAGCTTTTTGCAGGAGTAAAGCCAAAGTGCTTATTGAATTGGAGTCTAAGTCTGTAACTAGTTTATGGATCAGCTTGTGCGTATTATCACATTAAGCCTATGCTTGCAGGAACATCTGACTTAGCTATATGGTTGTTTTACCCTTTTAATGGACCGTCTAGAGCTAAAGTTGGGGTTTTTAACTATACCTTTAGGTGAAATAGGGGAACATGTAGGGGATTGGGAACATGTAACCTTAAGGATTAGTAACTTTAATGGTTTGTTAAGGAAGGTGTTTTTTTCACAACATGCTGGGGGTGAATGGGTGTACCCTACGGACCTTGAATTTGGTGAAGGTAATAAGGTTGTAGGGTATGCTTCTTTGCACGGTCATGCTACTTACCGTAAACCAGGGGAGGTGTTACAAGGGTCTACTTATGTTGGAATAAAGAACGATACAGAGAAGAGTAACTATGTCTGGGATACTGGTAATGGTTACAAGATCATCTCTGCGGATTATCTAGGCACTGTTACCTTGAAAGCTTGAAAGGATTTGAAGGAGATGAATGTGCATCATAATTTAATTCCTATTAAGATAGGTGATAAATATGCCATCCCTAGAGCACCATATCAGTTGACATCTATAGAGAGGCGTAAAGTATTGGAGTTCTTGTCCAAGGTTAAAGTGCCAGATGGTTACTCTTCTAACATAGCTCGATGTGCAAGTATGGAAGATGGAAAAATCTCAAACATGAAAAGTCATGATTTTCATGTGTTCTTGCAAGATTTGCTTAAACCGGCATTTCAAGGTATCTTACCTAAGGAGGTGCTAGAACCTTTGGTTGAGCTTAGCTTATTTTTTAAGCAATTGTGTTCTAAAACTCTAAAAATTGATGTGTTGGAGAAGATGGAAAAGAGTATTGCAATTACTCTTTGCAAGCTTGAAAAGGTATTTGTTCCGGCTTTCTTTGATATTATGGTCCACCTTCCAATCCACTTGGCCAATGAGGCCAAGATAGCTAGCCCAGTGCAGTATCGTTGGCAATATCGGTTTGAAAGGTAACAAGTTATTCCTTTATATTAATATGTGAAGTTATTTTTTTATTGCAACATGTTGTGTAATGGTTACCGCTTGTAGGGAAATGCACACAATGAAATCTACTGTGAGTAACAAAGCACAACCAGAAGGCTCGATAGCTAATGCACGCATAATGGAAGAATGTCTTTCCTTTATATCTAGATATCTAAATGGGATTGAGACCAAGTTCAATCGCATGAGTAGAAATGACATGGATAGGCAAGAATCTCTGTTGTTTAAGTTATCAGCTTTCCAAAAGAAGGGGAATCCACTAGGCAAAAGAACATTTAAGCAATTGAGCTTTTTGGATTGGAAGCAAGCTCAATTGTATGTTCTGATGAATTGTCAAGAAGTACAACCATTTATAGGGTAAGCTATCATCTTTTCTATAACTATTTTATTACAAGTGTCAAGAAGTGCACTAACACTTGTATGTTGTACAGAGAGTACACCACTATACATGGGCCAAAACCAAGTCTAGTTGATTGGTTTCGATCTCAGGTAAGTGAACCGAGTGTAGTTCATTAATTTCCACTTTATATATTATAATTTAAGCTACTTAAGAAATTCATTATCATAGATTTGGAAGCTTTACACGGAGGGGGATCCAAGAGTAACAATTGGTTACTATCATTGTCACGAGGCCCGAGTAAGAGTGTGAAAAGCTATCAAGGATACTATGTAAATGGGTATCGCTTTCACACTAAGAAGCGTCAAAGAAGGCGAAAGACGCAAAATAGTGGAGTAATTGTTAAAGGAGATGCAGAGAGTGGAGAAAAGGACTTCTTCGGGGTTTTGAAAGAAGTCATAGAACTTGAATATGATGCATCAAATAGTGGGGATACAGAACCTATTGTGGTGTTATTTCGATGTGTTTGGTTTGATGTTTATCGGCGAGGGATAAAAAGAGATAAGTTTGGCGGCGTAAGTCTCAATTTCAAAAAGTTCTTAGGGACCAATGAGCCATTTGCTATGGCATCTCAAGTAGGGTAAGTTTATTATGTTAGGGCACATAATGAGCCAGATTGGAGAATTGTTATTAAGACTGTCCCTCGTAATTTCTACAATTTCCTATTGTTGAGGTAGATGGCTCTGATGATGATCATGACGACGTTGGATTGGACTTTGAAGTACCAAATTCAGTGGAAGGTGATGGAGATGATGGAGATGATGATGATGATGATGATGATGTTCTCTTACCAAGAAATGATGTTCCTCCAGAGTTGGTAATGCAAGTGATTTTAAGTTGGAAAATGAGGTTGTGAATGAAGAGGAAGAAGAAGAAGATAGTGAGCAAGATGAGAAAAGTGAGTCTTGTTCCTAATTTCAATCTGTTTGCATCTGGTTTTGACCTTAATATCTGCCCCTTCTTTACTTTCTGGTTTAGTTGTTTGCATCTGGTTTTGACCTTAATATTACATAAATTTCTAATTTATAGGTCTTGTTCCGTTGTTTTCAGAAGTTGATTTGATGGCTTCTAGCTCAAGAAATTTGCCCGAAGGTGAGTATATATGATTGGTTTCTAGCATTGTTATTAGAATCTGTAAACTAACCACATTCTGTGGAGCTTCTGATATCGATTTCTGATTTTACAGGAGAAAAAACAATCAATCTAGACACTCAATCATCATTATCGCAACTAGACTCTACCACTCAACAACCTAAGAAAAAAAGACAAGGTATATAAGTATTGTTATTACTCTCATGTTTGATATCGTAAGCCTGCAGACATACTAATCTAGACAGATTTTGAGTCACTTTAAGGTCAGTTATGCCATATCTCTGTATTTACAGTTGCTCTCTAAATCTGGAAATTAAGAGCCATGGATGATAAAGTTTATAAAATCTATCTGGATGCATGCACTTCCGTTTTCTATATTTGGGCGATCCTAAACTTAATATTATTACTGTCTTGCTTCATCTTGTTTCCATTATTCAATGTTGCCATTAATTTTTTTTCTAAAGTTTATTTCGTTGAATTTCATATCCTTAATATTGGTTAGATATTATTGGGACAAACTAATATAGAAAAATAAAAAATCTCTTAGGACAGTGGGATTACTTAATGAATGGAATCAAATGGGACAGTGGGATTACTTAATAAAGTCTTAAAAAAAGTGAGTTATTCATAATCTCTGTTACTTTCTTTGACCCCCTGTAGACACCTACATTTGTCCCCATTTCCGAAAGGGAAAGGTTCGATGATGAAAGCATAAATCTCCACTTGACAACGCATCTCCTATAAAATAAACGAATCTCAATTCCCCTTTTCATTTCACCCGAAACCTGCTATTTATGGAAACCTGCTAAAAATAGTAACTGCCGTAAAAGGTAGCTTCTAAAAGTGGCAAATCATAAAGGATAGAAAACTGTCAGAATTAGGTGTTGCATTCCAACATAAATCCTAAATGAGATAGAAAACTGCGAGAATCCTATTCCTAATATGATTCGGAAATAAGAGTTACGTATTAATTAAAATCCTAACGAGCCTAGAGTTCGTAACGGGCCCAGACGCATTCCGTCATGAAATTGATACGCACTAAAAGACTGGATTAAGTCTCAAACACTCCGGATTCTAGGAATCCGAATCTGACAAAGAAACGGCCCAAACAGCAATTTCAACGCCCAGCCCTGGGCGCTGAAATTGCCTGGATCCTATTTTCCACGCCCAGAGCTGGGCGCCGAAATCTTTGACGCCCAGCCCTGGGCGCTGAAAATACCTGGGACGTGTTTTTTCCTAATTCTTTGTGGATTAGAACTCTGCAATTCTATCTTTCCACGAACTCTTCCCTATAAATACAGCCCCAAATTCGACGTGAAAAGAACACACAACAACACAACAATTATATTCTGAGTATTGACTCCAACCCTTAGCCTAAGCCTCACGCTGCGAAACTGTTCACGCGTTCTGTCGCAATCGATCCATAAATCGAACAGAACGTATCATGTCCCATAATTGAGATTCGTTAAATAAAAAGGAGAAATAGCAAAGTCAAAGTGGTTAGTTTTCTGAGAACCGTGACGCACCTCTCAAGGGTGCGTCGTAATGTGTCCCTTTTCGATGATTTAACTGTTTTCCTCGCCCTTTTTATGAACTGTTAAACTAACTAAATCTGATTGTTCTATCACGCCTAACAAATATAATATTTTTGGGAAATCGGATTATCATTCTAGGTCCCTTAATGCTATTTAAATCAGATAATCACGATCGAATTAGTATTATATGTTGCATATTGCTAAAATCAACTCAGATTAGTTTAATAGTTAACGCATGTCCCTTCAATTATTTATGCTGAGCTAGTAAGGATATCATGCCTCTGGAGTTATCGACGAGCGAAGCACTCCTCTCGGAAGTTACAGTCCCCCGAACCCTCAATCTCTACCTTGTGGGTGTATGTTGAGAGATCCCCACACCAGGGATCACAAGGGAACCTACGGCCGTCGTGGTCAAACATAATTGCACTCCCTTTATGTCACGATAACCGGGTTTTGTCAGTTTTTCTCATTGTCGTTAAAAACTGAATGACGACTCCTATATTACTAGTCAATTGGGTGTATACTCATAGGAAATCCAATTACACTTGATTGAATAAAAGAATCGTCACACTCACGAGGGACGAGGTCACGCATTAGCCTCGTGCTTTTTCGACCCCCCTCACAGTGGCGACTCCGCTGGGGAATAGTGAAGGAAATACTCGTGCTTGTAGGTAATCAAAATAGCCGAAGGGTGAAACGATCCTACCCCGCGTTTATTTCCCCATCAAGTTGGGACGACCTGAAAATCAGCATATTAATGTGAACGGGCAGAACCGCATAACGAATCTCGGCTCCCTCGGGAGTTGGGACTAAGGATACCTTTTTTCGCCAATAGGGGGGTGCATATGCCGTGCATGTTTCCCACTCGGTACTTGTGCAGGTAGTACACCTATCCCGAACCCAATCGCTCGCTCATTAGGTCCCTCTCGCCTGCATGCCCCCTTGGCTTGCACTTGCGGGTTGGCCTCTTGAGCGAAATTCGTCTGTTGAAGACACTACCTCGACCGGGGCATGTGTTGAATCTACGATAGAAGCGGTACCAAGCCAGGCGCAGATAAACTACCCATAGAAGCCTATCATAAACTACTTGACATATTTAATTTTCAAATCCATGTTTGTAATGTAGTTATGTGTAGCAAAATATGTGATTGTGTGTGACAAACTATCCTAGAAAACCAACGACCTTAAAAATTGTCCAAACATTCATAAACTAATTTTCCAAAGAGTTATACCGAAACACGTGTTCCGCAAACCCGAATGATCGCCACAAAAATAAGCGACGCTCGGGATGGCCTGTAACGAATCCCACAAACGCTGCTACGCGTAAAGGACATTATTAGGCAAGCACGCAAATCGAAGTCGCATAAACAGAAGACAGAAAACGAGAACCAGCCAGGGACGCATTTTCAACGCCCTTGGCTGGGCGCCAGAATTTCTCACGCCCCTCGCTGGGCGCTGAAGTTGCTGCTTGGCCTTCTGGTCAGGCGCAGCAGCCTCGGTGCCCGCGCGAAAGGAAAATACGTAGCGCAAAAAAATGTTCGTAAAAAGAATTGCTACGAGGGCGTATGAAAAGGCACTCGATTCTAAAAGCGACTTATAAAAAATTAAATAACTCTTTGTGTCGTTGTTAGGCCTCCTACGACGACGATGTTCGGCACCCAAAAACCGAACATGCCAATCAAAATAACTTTGAATGTTACATGGGCAAAGTATTCAAAAAAATGATGTTCGAAAAAAGTTTTCAAAAAATAATGTTCAAATAAAAAATAAATAAATCCGAGTCTAGACTAGGCTATGCCAAAGTACAATCCAAATCCTAAGTCTTAGTTGTCTTATCCATAGAATCGGTCCCAATGCTTGGTATCGTTCTGCAAGTTAAAAGGTTAAACCATGTTGAGTCTCCCTTCCTAACATTTAAATCAATAAAGCACCCATATGTAATTGTCATCCCTTACTAAGAATTTACGGCCTCAATACTCTCTCACCAATAAAAAGAATATATTATAGTATTTGCAAAATGGAAACGGTCACATTCTGGAAATTATTCCCCCATAGTCGCACAACCCCCAAAGTGAACCTAAGGTGTCAATACCATTGGCAAAGAAAAAATTAATGGCCTCAAGGCTTATAATCACATTGGGTCACGACTATCATAGTCCTCTCGAGTCACTCACTCCTTGAAATACTACTAAGTACGGACTAAAAGATTTTCCATGAATGCAACATGACCAACCATGAAAATACCCAAATCGGCATACCGTAAGGCTACCATTGGGGTAAAGCAATACACGCTAAGAGGGAAGCCGCACTAATGATTCTAGTCTCGCAAAAATAAAAATTCGACCTCCCCAACTAACTACCTTGGCAACATTAAGCAAAATGGCGCATGACAAATGAACACCCAAGGGTTAAAATCTAAAGTGTCAACAAACGAAAGGTATGGTCCAATTAGCCTAAGTCTGAGAGTCGCTTGGTCAAGTGTTATAGGCTTACGCCACGTCATTATTTTGAGTCTAGGCCACCTCCTTGTATTCATACACGGGTTATAATCAGAAAGATTAATGAAAGTTCGAGTCTAAATCACAACTTCCAATTAAATCCCAGAAACTGGAGTCTGAAAAGAAACAAAAAAAATTATTTTCGATGTAATTCTTTCGTTAGATTTCAATAAGGTAAAAACAACATTTTGAATCTACGCTATTTGCACATTTTAAGAAACGACTAAATACGCTTGCAAAGTAAGACAATTAAAGGTCCACTATAGGCCTACCAAACGAGGCTCACTCAGTCTCGCCTCGTGACTCAAAGACCACAACCATCTACCTTTTAGCCCAAATAAAAAATTGAAGGATTTATGTTGGGGAAAAATCCCAAGCAAAAAGAGAAAATAGAAAGAGAAAAGAGCGAGCCGTGAAATACTTAGCCCGTACCTCCCAAAGTGCGAAATTTACCCAAGTAAACGAAGGAAAAGAATTGAGTCAACCAATCCAAATCATAAAATTCTACGATGTCTACCCTTTCCAATCCTTATGCTCTTACACGCCTTCGCTCTGGGGTCCCTGTTCAGCTCATTTAACCCATCCATGTTCTCATTGCCATAAACCAAGAAACCATTACCTCGACTCTTGTTCCTGAACTTGTTGTCAACTGCAAACCACGCACGGCCATTGACACGTGCGTCATACCCATTATTTCCAAAGCCCAAAACCTGTTCTTACACCACCATTAGCATAATGAACATATAACTTGTGTGGATACATCCTGTTGATCGATATACCCTTGAGCTGTCCCCATACTACTCATTGGCCTTGATTGATGTAAACTCGTGACACTAGCCTGAGGCTGTAAAATGTGAATCCTAGCAGATGTAATCCTTATGCTTGACCAATACCTAACTTATCCTATCTCATTCAACCCATCTTTCAAAGCCGTCTTGAGTCACAAATAAATAAATAAATAAAAAAGACAAATGAAAAGTACATTCTACGCTCAACGTAAAAATGAAAAAAAAAAAATGTAAAAAAGCAAACTTTGCAAAGCGCCTTTAAAAGTTAGTCTAAAAAGAAAAAAGAAACATTTAGCGCACCAAAAAAGATCCGCCCAGAAGTCATTTTCAGCGCCCAGAGCTGGGCGCCGAAATCTTTAGCGCCCCTGCCTGGGCGCCGATTCTCTCTGCTTGCTAAAATTTGTCCAGAAGTGCTCGTCATTTTATCCGCACATACACGGAACAATAACGAACACTTGGGGGGGTACAGCACGTATTCAGATATACGTACCACCAAAAAATACATGTACTCAAAAAAAAAATATAAAACAAAATTTTGGCAGCAGATTTAAATAATAATAAACTTCACTTATTCTACCATTTCAAATAATATGTTTCCACCTCGGAACGTACTTGTTTAAAATCCTACAACATTCTCATCAATGGCAGGCCCTGTGCTCCTTTTGAGGCAAAAAAAGGCGCTCGTTCCCACCTGTCTTCTTCCCGGTAGAGTGAAAGAGGTTTTTTCACTTCGGCATTCTAAGAAACCATTTTCTAGGCTAAGAACTACGCAAGACCTGATTCCAAATTAAATCTATTTAAGGCGGATACGTAGGCAATCCATGATTCGGTCCAACCAATATTAAAGCCTATAGAAAAACAAGAATAAAAATAGAAGTCCCTTATTGAAATTTAATTACTTGCAATCCAAGTCGAAAGAAAAATTGAAAGCACGAAAAAGAATCAAAGTCATCAAGATGCCAAAATGAGCACACATCGAAAAATAATAAGGGCACGTACCCTTGCCAGAAGGAGCACTCACACTCCTAGGCACTTAGCCAAGACTCAAAAAGATCGCTTTGCCTCAATTGAATGGGGGCTAGCGCAAGCGTCCATGACCTCTAAAATACTCGACTTGACCCTCCCTAAAGCGAACTAACTCAAAGACTTTCTTTCACCACTAGACATAGTAGTTCGCTTAAAGACCTTGTTTCACCACTAGACACAGTCATGATCGCCAACAAGTAATAAAGGCAGTAAGCTTGCAATAAAGAGAATTGTTCTACGGCATTGCCCCATCGTTCCTTCGAACTCAGGGCACCCGTTCATGGTAATTCAAATGCTTGCGAATCCCCTTTGAAAAAAATAAACAGACATTGTCAATAGGACTTGGCACTCAACCAAGGCTCACCCTACTCAGACATATGACACGGGCATCTGAAATCGAAATCTAAAAGCATCATTAATGGGAAGACATAATAGAAATTGGGGGCTAAAAAATTGAAATGGAAGATCTAGGGAAAGAACTAAGTATACCTTGACCTTTTGTACGGACATACACCAAGCAAATCTAAGTCAACTTGAAAACGGTTTATATTCCCGCAATTCTGGAAAAGATGGCCCTAAAAGCCTAAAGCATATGCCAAACGGACACAAGTATATCTTGATGCCTGCACCCTGGCCTCCAGCAAATCCTTAGACAGCATTCCAAAAATCGTAACAGTATTTTGATTCACTCAAGTAATCCTGTGCGAACCCTTCTATAAGTCAACTTACTTAGGACACCTCATATTGTACACAGTAGGATTCGGATTTTGATAAATTTCAAATAATTTTCAAAGACTTTTTCGAACATAATAAAGTGTCGTTGGTTTAAGCTAAGTATGTGTTTATCTCGATGTTGCAAAGTGAATCGAAAAGATTTCTAAATATGATTATGGGTAAAGAAAGGCACCTAGCTTTTGGTCAAGGCATACTCAAAACATGTGACTACCTTGACCATGGCAATGTCGCACAATACGACATTTACAAGAGAAGTAGCAGGTCACTACTCGAACGTACCTCGCACTAAACGAGTCTGGTTCAAACTATTCATGATCCATGTCACCATGAATGCATAAAGACGTATGCAAAGTATTATAGCACCAAGCCAATCCCGTAGCTACAATTGGGGGCTTGAGAAAAACACTCTAAAAATGCTCGAAATGATGATTTTATCGCAAATTCTCGACGCTAATGCTATACATATGTCATAGGGGCTCAATCCTAAGCTTTAATCGTGCAAAACGAACCTTAGAATGGCTACAACCCCTCCCAAATTCTAAAGCACTACTTAGAATATATAAAGTCACCCCACTAACAAGGGTAACTGAAAATCGCGAGTCACCAAAACTCCGATCAAACCACTGCACATAACGCTCGCCCTATAAAGCGCCCGTTACACAGTCTACATCGTTCCAAAGCAAAAGCGGAAAAAAAAATATTGTCAAAGTTCTACCCAGAAATCATTTTCAACGCCCAGAGCTGGGCGCCAATATCTTTAACGCCCCAGCCTGGGCGCTGATTCTTTCTGCTAGCCAAGTTTTGCCCAGATATAAAAATAAGAAAGAAACACCTATTACTCTTCGCATCGAACGAAGTAATAAGCCGTGCAAACCCACGCAGAAGGTGCTACACTTGTTCGAACACCTGAACGAGGCGTGATAAAGTACTCCAATGCAGAAAATAACAATGATATCCCAACACCTGGAGGAATGTTCTAAGACACGTCGTTAGGCCACACAAGCCTACGTCGCACCATAAAATTTAAACCATCCCACAGTACAAGTCTAAAAAGTAAGGCACATTGCACTAATGCAAGCACGACCAAGAGTAAGAGGCAAAGACTACTTATCGCCCAAATTCAAAATGCAAGCCACACGACTTCCACATTAAGGATTGAAAGTAGCAAAACATTACCTGCCACGGAAGGGATAGCTCGCACCTACACGAGCGGAACCCCAAGGCATCTTTCTCGAAAGAACCTACAAAAATCGTACGCCAAAAGGAAGCATCCCGACATGCATACTTGGGGGCTCCAAGCTACGAAACGAACATAGCAAAATAAAAAGAAAATGTCTGAACGATCAAGAAGGGCACGATGCTTGAGCCCACTTCATGAATTGGCCTGAACCCTATCAAGCTTCTAAGCAAACTATTCAAAATCAGTCATTGCTCAAAAAATTATTCAAGCAAACTGATTAATGGACCGCACACAACGGCCATTCTATGAACGCTCGTTCGCACATACATATCATCATTCTAAGTATCGAACATTCACGAACGCGTTTAAAAGGAAAAATATACAACAACAAGAGCGGTCAAAGTCTTACGCCTCAAGGTATGTTCCTCGGGCCATATAGACTCTCCCAACTATCGCAATAACTGTACACCTTAAGAGCAACAGTTCCTTAAAATAATCGCCCCAAAGCGACAAGCACCGTAGTCCACCAATCGGCTACGGCTTCTCAAGAGAATCATCACGTTCTAAAAACAAAGGAAAAAACAAAAGAGAAGAGAATACATAGAACTTCCAAGAGGCCAACTGTGTCACCAAGAAAGCTCGCCAGGAATTATTTTCAGCGCCCAGCGCTGGGCGCCGAAATCTTTAACGCCCAGGCTTGGGCGCCGAAAATGATCCCATACCCTCTCTGACTTCTATAGGGCCCTGCCATATTCATTTGACTTGAAAGTTGCCGAAAGTTGCACCTCACGGCTTTGTTAAGAGTAGCACACCGCTACAAAGATCGCTCGCACTTACGAGCACAATCCCAAATACGATCAAGGACATTACAGAATGCGTATCCCCAAGGAACCTCTTTGACAAGAAATGACCGTCAAGCATGAGTGCTTGGGGGCTCGAAAGAAAATATATTATGCAAAGTTAAAAACAATATTCCCAGACTGCGCTGTACGAAGTCCCGTGTTTGGATGTCTCAAAAAATAAAACCGGTTTACGACCTCAAGACAAAGGTCGCCGTTGAGCCGTTGATACTTATACATAGTCTCCTAATCAAGGACCCAGGTAGTGGAAAAATTGAGCCGAAAAGACTAGCTCAAAACCATAAAAAGGTGATGACCACGAGACTATGGTCCATCTAAACACATTGTCAACCCACATTTAGGTTGCAACTAAATCCGAGCATCCCTCGGAAGAATTCGCTCCTATAAGAATGAATAAAAAAGAAATTCTCAAAAGAAATCACAAGAAAAAAATGAAATAGGGACTTGCCCACCTCAATCGGGCAACATCGCGATACGCAAATCCCAAATCGAAAAGACGAATTCAGGTTCGCTCACCTTCAGCGAGCGGGGCGTCCACCCTTAGCGGACAAGGCTCGCCCACCTTCAGCGGGCGGGGTCTGCGTCACTAGCCGCGCAGGTCCTCAGTTTTCGAAAAATAAAGTCTTCAAATTCAAAATAGGCTCTCCATCTTTAGCCGGCGGGGTCTACGTCACAAACCGCGTAGGTCCTTATTTTCAAAAAAAACAAAAGAACTTCAAAACAGACTCGTCCACTTCTATCGGACGGGGTGTCCACCCTTAGCGGACAGGCTCGCCATCTTTAGCCGGCGGGGTCTACGTCATAAACCGCGTAGGTCCTTATTTTCAAAAAGCACAAACAAATTTCAAAATAGATTCGTCCACTTCTATCGGACGGGGTGTCCACCCTTAGCGGACAGGCTCGCCATCTTTAGCCGGCGGGGTCTACGTCACAAACCGCGTAGGTCCTTATTTTCAAATTTCAAAAACAGATTCGTCCACTTCTATCGGATGGGGTGTCCACCCTTAGCGGACAGGCTCACCATCTTTAGCCGGCGGGGTCTGCGTCACTAACCACGCAGGTCCTTAGTCGCTGCAGCGATAACTCTTTTCGGTTTTCCCTTTTTCCAAAAATTAAAAGGATTGGTTTTCCGTTTTTCCAAAAAAGAATGATGTGCTGGATTTTCCTTCGTTTTACGTCCCATAAAAACAAGGGGGTTTTCTCGTTTAGCTAGCCCTAAAAATGAGAATCTTTAAAAACATTTTTACCTCGTGATTGGGCTTGGCCAGGCCCAATTACACTTTATAGCTTTGATTTCGAAAACATCTGTAGCTACTCCCAATGACAAAGTAAGGGAGTTTCTACGCACCTTTAGATTCTTCCAATGATAAAGTGAGGAAGTTTCTATACTATCAGTTGACAAATCCCAATGACACGTGAGGGATATGTCGACACTTCAAAGTGATGACCCTTAAGTCAAATGTTATCACTCGGGGGCTCGTGAGACCCTCGCCAAAACAGGTCACTATGGCTTGTGCGACGCACTCCGTCTAATACTTTGACCATCGTCTTACTCCAAGACTCAGTCAAAGTGGGGGCTAACTGTAGATACCTACATTTGTCCCCATTTCCGAAAGGGAAAGGTTCGATGATGAAAGCATAAATTTCCACTTGACAACGCATCTCCTATAAAATAAACGAATCTCAATTCCCCTTTTCATTTCACCCGAAACCTGCTATTTATGGAAACCTGCTAAAAATAGTAACTGCCGTAAAAGGTAGCTTCTAAAAGTGGCAAATCATAAAGGATAGAAACCTGTCAGAATTAGGTGTTGCATTCCAACATAAATCCTAAATGAGATAGAAAACTGCGAGAATCCTATTCCTAATATGATTCGGAAATAAGAGTTACGTATTAATTAAAATCCTAACGAGCCTAGAGTTCGTAACGGGCCCAGACGCATTCCGTCATGAAATTGATACGCACTAAAAGACTGGATTAAGTCTCAAACACTCCGGATTCTAGGAATCCGAATCTGACAAAGAAACGGCCCAAACAGCAATTTCAACGCCCAGCCCTGGGCGCTGAAATTGCCTGGATCCTATTTTCCACGCCCAGAGCTGGGCGCCGAAATCTTTGACGCCCAGAGCTGGGCGCCGAAATCTTTGACGCCCAGCCCTGGGCGCTGAAAATACCTGGGACGTGTTTTTTCCTAATTCTTTGTGGATTAGAACTCTGCAATTCTATCTTTCCACGAACTCTTCCCTATAAATACAACCCCAAATTCGACGTGAAAAGAACACACAACAACACAACAATTATATTCTGAGTATTGACTCCAACCCTTAGCCTAAGCCTCACGCTGCGAAACTGTTCACGCGTTCTGTCGCAATCGATCCATAAATCGAACAGAACGTATCCTGTCCCATAATTGAGATTCGTTAAATAAAAAGGAGAAATAGCAAAGTCAAAGTGGTTAGTTTTCTGAGAACCGTGACACACCTCTCAAGGGTGCGTCGTAATGTGTCCCTTTTCGATGATTTAACTGCTTTCCTCGCCCTTTTTATGAACTGTTAAACTAACTAAATCTGATTGTTCTATCACTCCTAACAAATATAATATTTTTGGGAAATCGGGTTATCATGCTAGGTCCCTTAATGCTATTTAAATCAGATAATCACGATCGAATTAGTATTATATGTTGCATATTGCTAAAATCAACTCAGATTAGTTTAATAGTTAACGCATGTCCCTTCAATTATTTATGCTGAGCTAGTAAGGATATCCTGCCTCTGGAGTTATCGACGAGCGAAGCACTCCTCTCGTTAGTTACAGTCCCCCGAACCCTCAATCTCTACCTTGCGGGTGTATGTTGAGAGATCCCCACACCAGGGATCACAAGGGAACCTACGGCCGTCGTGGTCAAACATAATTGCACTCCCTTTATGTCACGATAACCGGGTTTTGTCAGTTTTTCTCATTGTCGTTAAAAACTGAATGTCGACTCCTATATTACTAGTCAATTGGGTGTATACTCACAGGAAATCCAATTACACTAGATTGAATAAAAGAATCGTCACACCCACGAGGGACGAGGTCACGCATTAGCCTCGTGCTTTTTTGACCCCCCTCACACCCCCCAGTTGTGTATGAGCAACAATGTAAACCAATACACCTTTTATTCATGTATTTATAACACGGACTGCTGGAAGTACAATCCATAGATGATAGCCTCACAGTAGACTTGCTGCAGTTGAACTTCAAGATAGTATTACTGTCGGTAATGCTAAATGGTAAGGTCTGATTCAGCCAGATTCCACCAGATCGTAAATCAGCTCTTGTACAACTGTTCCTGTAGAACTCTTGTGAACTGATCATTAGCTGTTGGATCTTCGGGGAAATAGATGTGATAATGTATGATGATCCATTGAGAGTGTCGAGCCATAGCTTTCCTGTGGTGCACCTCACTTTATAAAACTGGTCACCACATCTTTGTGAAGTGCTAAGTGGATAAGGTACTGGGGTTTTCCCACAATCTGGACACCAAAGTGTAGCTACTGCTTATTGAGTAACAGAAAGTAGAACTACTACTACAATTTGCAACTGTACCAGAAGCTTATACTTCAGCTTCGCGTGTGTCATCTCTGTTACAGTATCAGACCGGTGCTAAAAAAAATTTATACTGCCTCTTCCATGGTCATGGACTCAAGGTCTATCAAAGTTCTGGGATTTGTAAGTGTTTAGGAAATTTGAATGGTGTTCTCTCAAGTGGACTTCAGATATGACAAACCTTACTTTTTCCTATTTGAAAAACAAACAAAGAATATAACTCATTCCAATGAACCAGGGTTAGAAGTATAATTTTTACCATTGATTGATAATTAAAAAGTAGTTATTGCCTAGGAACACTAATGACAGCAGGTTGGCTGTAACTTCCTAGGCATCAGCATTATTAGTTTTATCGCGATCAGTAGGTTTCACCGAAAAATATGATGTGATGTTGCAGGGTGAAGTTATAGCCTAGACTAGGACTTTCATTCGTAGTTGCAGTAGATAGACTAATAGACTATATGTATTGTGCTGGTTGATGCCGCAGTAACTAAGCTTGAGTCTGCAAGAAAGTTGCTTTATGTTATTGCATAGGAGTAGACAGGTTCTGATATGGCTGCCCCTGACTTATTTTATTTGTGTTCTTTTTTATTTAGGTCCTTTTCGAGGTCCAAGTAGAGCACTTAAATATAAAAAACTGAGAAGTACCGAACCAGGAAAGGTTAAGGTTCATATTCCATCCTCATTGGGAGCTGCTGTGGGTAAGAATGCAAACCAATTTGTGGGTGAATGTGCTGATTGGGTGAAGGAAATATGCCCTCTTAATGTTCAAAGCTGGAATGATATGCCTGAAGACGCAATAGATCGGTTATATAGTAGGATTCATGTATGAAAACCCCCAAAATTTTTGTTGATTCTCAGTAAGTTCAAGTTATTGTCTTGTTAGCAGCTGATATTTTTCTACTGACTTTTTTGTAGGCAAAGTTTGACTTCGGTGAAGGTGCACACATTCCAAAAGCGATACACATTCAGTGCTCTAACCTTTATAGGCATTGGAGAGAAAGGTTGAAGGCTGACCATTTTACAAAGTGCAAAAGTTTGAAAGAAGCAGAACGTGCTTGTCCAGCAACTATAGACCTTACCCAATGGAGGTGGCTTATATATAATTATTGGGGCAATCCTAAACAGAGGGTAAGTATAGTGAATATGCTTATACTATTAGCCTTATAATAACTTTATTAATCCAATATGTTAATGTTGTAAATTTAAGGAAAAGAGTGAAAAGAATCGGGCGAATGCTCTTTCAAAGAAGATCAAGTCCGCATGTGGTGCCAAATCAACCGCTAGGATAATTTATGAATTGGTGAGCTTCTGGAAGTCTTAATTTCAAATTCGAATTCCTCTCTGGTTTGTTTACTCATTTGTGTACTTTAAGTTTCTAGTTTGAATACTATCATTTTACTTTTCCTAGGAACTTGAGGCAGAAAATGAGCAGGAGGTCAATGAAGATGAGCAGGAGGTCAATGAAACTAATGGTGATCCTATATATTTGAAGCTATGGGAAAAGTCAAAGAGGTAATTGGATTATTTATATCTAGTGCATCATTTTTTCTCTTATTGCAAATTTTTATCTTCTTAGTTTTATCACCATAGGCATAAAAATGGGAAGTTTGACGATGAGGCCGAAATCAAGTACAAGTCATTTAAAGAGTTACATGAAAAAGAAGTCAGAGAGAAAGGAGCTGACAATCTTATTTTGGATATTGCCTACAAAGAAGTGCTTGGATATCGTTCGGGTTATGCACGTGGGTTAGGTAAAGGCCACCCTATGTTATCCAAGGATGGGAAGAAAGGAAGAGCAGAGCTAGAAGCTAATGTGGAGCATCTGAAGAATGAAAATAGCATGATCAGAGCAGAATTTGAGTCTCATAAACTGGAGGCTAAGAAGAAATAGCAAGAATTAGAACAAAAGCTTCAGTTAATCATGGACAAGATTGGCTTGACATAAATAAGGTAAGTTTTAATATTAAAGTGAAATTATTTTGAATATAAACTCATGGGAAAGGGGGGGGTAAATGCAATCAATTTATGGGGAGATGCTGCCGAAATTAAGACGTGGGTGTTGTGTTGGGGCGGCTGATTGCAGGAAGTCAGGGAGGGTAGCTAGTTTTGCAGTTACAGTTAGATGTGTGGTGTTGTTGTTGGTGCTTTGTGGCAGTGTGTTGGGACTGGTTTTTTTGTCTTGCGCCTGAGCTATCAACAGGTTGTGGTTATGCAGCTACTGTTTTGTAGTCAACTGACATAAGTTGACTCTATGGGGTTTGCTTTGGGGCTGTCTTTTTTTTTTCTATAATAGTTTTGGAGTGGTGGTGTCTACTGATTTTCTACAATATCATTAACAATAAGTTGTGCTATCTCTATCCATACACATTGATCAGGTAAAACTTCAATGAACAAACATACTCCATGAGAATTTTCACGTGTGGAAATGTCCGCACAAATCAATATCATATTGCATATATCTCACTGAAGAGAACATTAATGATGAAAGCTGGCTACTGTGTAAGCAATCTGATTGAGTAAGCTCCACCTAGTATATAGGCGAAAAATAAGAAGTGATGTTACACTTTCAAAAGATAAAGGGTTTGCAAGGAAAAGCTCTTCCCCTGCTGCATCTTCATCTGTTCTGAAATCAAGTATATATAAATTAAAACAAGCAAAAGATTTGTTATAGAACAACTCCACAGAAAAAAGTAACACAAGTTTCAACAGGGGCAAATAAGTTGAGACACGTCAGACAAAATATTGTGATTAGGTGTTTGTTTTGTTCTTAAACTTTGAATGAAATCAGTTTAATCACCAGTTCGATCTGTTCACCCCTAACCTTGTTATCTGAATCCTTTATCTCTTTCTGTTTTTGTTCTTCCATGTGTTTTGTTATTCAGTCTATGGCTAGTAATTTGAATCACGCACGCCTTTTTTCGACTCTTGGTTGTTGTATTTTATGACAGATAGGTATTTTCATAGTTAAATTAGTCTTAGTTATTATCTTTTGTGACGGATTGGTGTTTTTGAACAATGCTAATGTACTTAGCAACAGTTTGAAGTATTACGACAAATCTGGGCACTTGTTATTTATATAATTCCATCTTCGCATCATGCTGCAGTCATGGTTGTGTGTGCATCATGCTGCACTCATGGTTGTTAGATTGTGCTGAAGACATGCTGCTATTAGGATTTTTTATGGCTAGCTACTGTTCTTATTTTGGTTTAGCAAGTGGTGTTCTTGCTTTTTTGGTTTGGTTTAACTGGTTTAGTGCTTCCCATCAGGCTGCTATTCTACAAATTTTTGTTACCATTAATCCCCAACACGAATGACATGGTGCTGCATATTCAAAGCAAGTCAACGTAGGAATTGCTCATCTCCGTATTTTCTGTCTCTATAACATAATGGATGCATCTGATTCATTTGTGTCTTGGAAGAGCAAACATTGTCTACTAGTGGACTAATAGTTGTTCTAAGTATGCTTTTTTTTTTTTGTGTTTACCAGAGAGAAAATACATGAAACTAATTGTTCTATATTTGTTTACAGGAAATATGTTTTTTTGGCCTTGACGAGTCTGCTGATCGGTATATCTTTTGTTGCATGAGAAGTTGGTTTTCCTGCTAGCTTCACATACTTAGTTATGCTTAGGAGCTTTATGAAGTTTTATGAACTATTTTGTTAAGTTGTTGGCTTGCTGCACTCAGGAAATATATATATATATATATATATATATATATATATATATATATATATATATATATATATATATATATATATATATATATATATATATTGATTTTTTGGAGGCTGTAAAAGAACTTTCGAATGTGCAAAGATTTGTTATTGTTTGTGGTATGAATTATGTCATTGTCCTATATCAGGTTCTTGCCTACCTATCAGATTATTTTTTAAAAAATAAAATAATTATCAAAGAGGGCGACTTTAGTTGTTGTATTTGATTTTGAACAAAGAGGGCAAAACGCTTGCCCTTCTTGATATGATTTAAGAGGGCGACCAAATGTACTCTGCCGTCCTTGATTCTTACCAAAGAGGGCGAATGTGGATGCCTTTTTTGAATAAATCAAAGAGGGCGAAGAAAGTTGCCCTGTTAGATCTCAACCAAAGAGGGCGACTTTTAATGTTTGTCCTGAAAAGCTAATACAACGACAATAACAGGGCGACCTTGAGGGCGATTCTAAGGTCGCCCTTATAGCTTAGCAGGGCGATAATTTTAACTAAGAGGGCGACTTTTTTCGCCCTCTTTGATCTTATATGTTGTAGTGAAAAAAGACGAAGGGGGTATGATAGATATGATTATGAGATATCGTAGTATTGGATATAGTAGTAGTATACTATGTATTAGATAAGAGTTCATCCAAAAAGGTTCATGGCGTTGTAATTAATTAAGTATCAATATAATGTAGGGAGTTTTTAAGATAATTTTGAGGCCGGCATTACTTCAAGCACGTTGCCTAATTAGAAAATTCAAATGAATTTATAATCTTGATTATTTAGACATATGTTAATATGCATGCAATGACAAATTTAAAAATTTCATACAAGCATGTTGTCTAATTGCAATATAACAATGTTTTTATGTTATAGAAAACAACCTAATAAATATGAATAGTACTCCTTCTGTATTTAAATAGGAGATACATTTGACAGGGCACGAGTATTAAATAAGAATAGTTGAATGAAATAAAATAATAAAGCAAGTGGAGTTGGGTAAATATTTTAATCAAGTAAAATAATTGGAGACCATTAAATTTTGGATTAGTGTGGGGTGAGGGTTTATGAGATTAATTGTTTAATATGGTAGTGGGTTATAGCGTAAATTAGATTGTCCAACACGTGTATGGCACGTGCTTCTCACTAGTATTGATAAAAACAATTTCATTATTTAAAATTCAAGACAGATGTTAGCAAAGTAAATAACCACATTAGAATTTACCGTCTATGATCATGTATAAAAATAAATTATTCAATAATCTATTATGCAAAAATATCATTAGTAATTTTGTACTCGACCATGCTTAAAAACATAGATGCATTTATCACTAAAAAAAACATTGAATAATGTACACCTTTACACTTATGATATATATTGATCAAATAGTAACTAAATATCGTAGTTTTTTTTTTTGCTAAGCAAGAGAGAATAATATTAATTGGATCAACAATTACAACTTAAGCCAACTCCAAGTCATACAAACCAACTAGGTTGGACTCTATGCCCTTGGAATCAGCAAAAACAAAGCTAAAACAAGCTCTAAAAACACAACCAGAATGCCTAAAAGGCTATTACAATTTTGTGAACCAGTCACTATCCCTCTTGCTTACATGTTTTGGCAAAACTACCTGAATTCTGCTCTTAACCATTTGCTTCAAAGCCTTCATACTCTGACTGACAGTGGGAATGGTACTCTCCCAAAAGCTAGTGTTTCTACATTTCCAGATCAGATAGACAGCAGCACCAACAACTGCAAAATAAACCTGCTTCCTGAACCTTGAAGCTCTACTTTGTCCAGCTTTCCTGAGTAACTGAACCAAATTTCCATGAATAGAGAAGCCAATCCACTGGTGAACTGCTATAATAATTTGCCTACTATACTGGCACTGGAAGAATAAATGCTGATGAGTCTCATCATCCAGTCCACAAATCAAACAACTAGCAGATTGACTAATGCCTATCTTTGTTAGCTTTTCCGTAGTCTGAAGTTTGGATTGAACAGCTAACCAGCAGATGAATCTATGCTTAGGAACATTCAGCCTATTCCACACCATTTTATCCCAATGCACCCTTGGCTTATTCCCTACAAGTTTCTCATACACTTGTTTCACTGAATACTGAGGCATGTTTTCAAACTCTGCAAGAGTAAAAAACTGTTTTAGTTTCTCCTTTGTATTACAAACTTGTTTCCAGTACCAGCTAGCAGTAGAGACAGGCTGATACTCCCACCAATCCCCATCCTTTAAGTAGACTGAATTGATCCACCTAATCCACACATTATCCTGCTTCTTGACTAAAGCCCATACATATTTTCCCATAAAGGCTATGTTCCAAGTCTGAACATCTCTAAACCCCAGACCTCCAGTTTGGTTGTCACTACAGACCTTATCCCAAGCTATATTGCTTGGTTTATGACTGAAAGCATGACCACTCCATAGGAAGGCTCTGCAGATCTTCACTATATCCTGTAGAACACTTTTTGGAAGCACATATATTTGAGCCCAATACATATGCAAACTTAGCAATATTGAGTTAACAAGCTGCATTCTTGCTGTATAGGATAAGTTCCTAGAACTCCAAACTTTGATCCTGGTTATCATCTTATCCACCAGATGAGCACACTGAGCCACAAAAATCTTCTTAGAGCATATAGGAACACCCAAGTATTTAAAAGGCAGCATACTTCTAGAAAATCCAGAAACATCCACTACCCTCTGAATATCAGATTCCTGCATACCATGACAGTAGATAGAAGATTTTTGTTGATTTGCCTTTAAGCCAGAAGAATTAGAAAACAATTTGAAAGCTTGAAGCAACAAGTAAATAGACTGATAATCTCCCTTGCTACAGATAATCAGATCATCAGCAAAACATAAGTGAGTAAGACCAATCCCCTTACACCTTGGATGAAATTG
This sequence comes from Spinacia oleracea, assembly GCF_020520425.1. Classification (NCBI taxonomy): domain Eukaryota; kingdom Viridiplantae; phylum Streptophyta; class Magnoliopsida; order Caryophyllales; family Amaranthaceae; genus Spinacia; species Spinacia oleracea. Next base: position 115,730,277 of record NC_079492.1, read on the forward strand.
AAACTGAGGCATAGACCTCACTCTATTCAGAATTCTAGACAAATATTCCATGCAAATGACAAACAACAGAGGAGAGATAGGGTCTCCTTGCCTCAAACCTCTCTTGGATTTAAAGAAGCCATGCATAGAACCATTCAGCATCAGAGAAAACATGGGAGTAGACACACATTGCATAACCATATCAACAAATTGCTTAGGGAAATCCAACAATTCCAACATCTCCTGTAAGAAATGCCAATCAATAGTATCATAGGCTTTTTGAAGATCAATCTTCATAAGACAACTAGGCTTAACCCCTTTCCTCCCATAATGCCTGACTAAATCTTGAACAACCATAATATTATGAACTATGTATCTCCCATGAGCAAAGCCTCCTTGATTCTCCAAAATGAGATCAGGAAGAACTTGTCTTAATCTCCCACACAAGACTTTTGTTATGCACTTATAGATGGTGTTGCAGCAAGAGACTGGCCTGAACTCACTCACATCTTTTGGACATTTAGTCTTAGGGATGAGAGTAATCACAGTGTGGTTCACCTCCTTCAAGATTTTTCCTTGCTGTAACATATCAAGAATGGCTGCAATGACTTCATCCCCAACAATATGCCAAGCATCTTTATAAAAATAAGAACCAAAGCCATCTGGACCAGGAGCTTTAATACCTGGAATAGAGAAAATAGCCTTCTTAACTTCATCTGCTGTATAGGGAGCATTGAGAATAGCTTTATGATGATCCATACAAACTGGCCCTGCTTAACCACCTCCCTGTTTACTGGTGTTCTATTATCAGAAGTACTACCTAGTAGCACTTTATAATAATCCAAGAAAGCTTGGGACACCCCATCAGCTGTATCTTTCCATTCTCCTTTCATATCATAGATGCTATAAACTTGGTTATGCACCTTCCTGATCTTGATACTTTGGTGAAAAAGGGAAGTATTCTCATCCCCATCTTTAAGCCAAGACAATTTTGCTTTCTGACTGAGGAAAGCCAAATAAGCTTTATGTTTCTCCTTATAATCCTGAATTGCAATCAACTTTGCATCTGCAAAACCTTGATCAGTTGGATTATTATGCATTGCAGTTTAACGAAATCATAAAGTAGCGATTAGAAGAATTTAAGTCAGAAAAGTAATATTTTTAAAATCACTATACATATACTCGAATCATGCATGTCCAACATTAAACTATCAAGGAGTAGTTTAATATAAAGCCAACCGAAAAATTAAAAATTAGGCTTTCATAAGATCAAATAGATTGATGCCGTAATCAACCTTTCCCTTGAAATCATGCTATAGGACATTACAGATTCTATAGGACAAGTATGGGTATTAATCGAAACATATGATATAGGACAAAGCTATATTAATTAAAACCAATATTCACCAACTCAAAGAATAAAAGTTGCATCGCAATAGAATCGTATTAACATAAAGGAAACCCATGAACTTTGTTTATAAATATAATCAGATCGGCCAGATAAGAAATAATTGCCCATTTATCATATATTGCATGTTCATAAATTTCAAATAAAAAAAAAAATCACTTACCTCAATGACATATATGACTTCCTTTGTTTCTTGTTTACTCAGTCGGCTAAGTTTTGGTGCTGATAACGTATTATGAAATACATTAAAACGGGAGGTGAAATTGGGATAGAACAACTGTGTGTTTTATTCCATGAACAACATGCTATCACTACAAAATTATGGATTATTAGAGACGGAATTTGAGACGGAAACTATAAGCATCTCAAACTTGAGACGGATTACTAAAATTTCGTCTCTAAATTAAAATTGAGATGGGATTGTATATAGAGTTTCAAACTTTTCGTCTCAAATTTGTAATGGACTTGTCAAAATTCCGTCTCAAATTTTTTTGAGATGCTCTCTATAGAGACACCCCATTTCGTCTCAAATCCGTCTCCAATCATCATTTTGAGACGGATTTGGACTATTTAGAGACGAAATCCCTCGTCTCTATAAAATGATTTTTTTGTAGTGTATATATACATACAATAGAATAGGGTTTGCTTGAGGAACAATAAACCCTAAGATCTAGAATATTCTGGAAATATAGTAGGGGTATAATTGGCATCCACATAATATTCATTAACAAAAAAGAAATTGAATGGTACTTTTTTAAACAAAAATGGTACTTTTATTTTTATTTTTAATAGAGTGATACTATTTTTAAATGAATGGTACTTTATTTTTTGTCTTTTAGCTATTTGTCTTTTAGTTGATATGTGTGTTGCCACACATATCTGATATCCGAAAAAACGACCTTAGATTAGTTCCGTGCTCATATGTACATTCGAAATTTATTATTTGATTATTTTTAAAAAAAGATAAATTGCTTTTTACAAGCTACATAAATTGAAAATTTATTTTTTACCACCTAAATAAAATAAAATTTACTTCGTATTTTTACCATCTGAAAACGAAAAAATAGATGAAAACTTTATGTGTTACTACCTAATTCAATTTCTCTCCAATTTTTTTCACTCACTGTGTGATTTTCTTTAACTGTTTCACCCTTCTATCTTTACTTCCATTAAATTTTGTCAATTTTGTGAATTAATGGTGGTGAAAAATTATGTGAATTCATGGTAGATAAGGAAACTGACAAGGGAAAATAAGAGAGTTAAATACATGAAATCGTAGAATAAAAAAAACATATCATTTATATTGCCGTTATTGTGCCCCCACATAGTATTTTAATCTATTTTTCCATTTTTCAGGTGGAAAAAAAAACAAGTTTTAAATTTTTTGTAGGTGGTAAAATACAAGTTTTAGTTTTTTAGTTGGTAAAATATTATTTTTCGATTTTTATAGGCGGTAAAAAATAATTTATCCTTTAAAAAATTTTAAACTAAAATTTTTGTTCCTTAAAATTAATGCGTAATTAATAAATCTTGAACCTACTCATTTATTTATTTAATATGCAATTTTATCCCTACTATGTATTACTACCTCTGTTCCTGAAAGTTCTTTACGCTTTCCGTTTTAGTTCATTCCTAAAAGTCCTTTACACTTTATTTTATTCCATTTTTATCATGTAAAATTTACATTTACACCTTTATTTGGCCCATCACAACATACAAGTTGTAATATTTTATTATGGGAGTCAAACTTAATTTACCACTTGCATTGTTGGGCAACTTATGACCACTCATTTTCTCACTTGTTGCCACCATCGTTACATGCATGTTCACCAAAGTTTCTTAATTATCGTGCAAATAGTAAGCGTAAATAACATTTAGAAATGGTAGTATATGTTTAATATGATAATTTGACCAAAATATTCGATATGCGTGATTACCAAAATATTTTGAACCAATATATTTTCTATTATTGATATGACGATTTGACTAAAATATTACCAAAATCGTTTAATACAGTCATATTTTATAATCCAATATTTTTGTTCCATACATAAATACTATAAAAAAAATGAAGTAGATATTTTTTTTAGGAAAGGGTTTTTTGGCGGGAAAAATTTGCACCACATGTGTCCTTTCTAATGTCAGTTTTAATATAATGTAATAGATAGATTCTTTTTGTTTTTTGTAATATATTTTCCAAGGCCGAAAGTATTTTTTATGCAACTTTGGAACGTTAAATTAAAAAGTTAATAGTTAGAAGATATTTCCTTCGTACTTGTTAGGAGTTATATGTTCACTGACACAAGTGTTAAGGAATGTGAATTGATTTTCTTATACTAAGGATGGAAGTAGGGGTGTTCATTGGTTCATACCCGGACCGGACCGGACCGAAGACTGGAGTTTTAAAGCCGATACAAAACCTGAATCAAGCCGATTTAGACCGGTTGCAGACCTATTTCTATACTTTTTTATTTTTTCTGCAAAATACGTTAAATATAAAATATTAAATCTCCGGAAAATACGGTAAATTGAACGCTAAGAAAAATACGTTCGAGATTTATTAATTACGCAATAGATTTAAGAGATAAATATTTCAGCTAAATATTTTTGAAAAAAAATGGTCAAATAATAATTTTCAAATATCCGTATGTGCACGAGACCTAATCTAGTATTACTATATTATGAGATATTTTATTTTAGCTTTCAAAAAAAGGTGTTAAACAATTAGTAACCCAGGATCCATTCTACAACTTGGTTCCTATAAACACCAGTAATACTTGCATCTTTGTAACACCCTAATTATTTGTTGCTTTTATAAAATATTTTCTTACTTAAATAAAGGAATTACTAGAATATTACCGTGACCGTGATAACGGCTAAAGCTAGTACCAGAATTACGCAGCTGAAATAATTAACTTTCAGAACATAATAAATATAGTTATTGGGATTTGATACAAGTTGGAACCATATAGGCCCAACCAAAATTCAGCTTAAAACAAAATAATTCATTAACTAAGTTTTAGTCTAGACATTCTTAAAATAGAGTTCAAAACTATGTAAGAATAATTAATCACTCTCAACCATCCCATCCTGAATGATAATTTCACTTGCAAGTCACCTCTATAAGTCCTGCTTAGAAAATGTTACTCCCCAACAAAGCAAATGCAAGTGATGGATCACACTAGTGGAAAAAGGCTTATTTGCATCCCCGCATTTGCCACGCCATTCTGAACATGCGAAGCAAATAACAAATTTTAGCATAAAATTTAGTGATTTGCATCGCAGATTTGTTAAACTGCGAGGCAAATGACTCTAGAATGCCCCCCAGAGTCATTTGCCACGCAGAATTATAAATCTGCGATGCAAATTACTCAATCAAGTGCATCGCAGATTTATAATTCTGCGTGGCAAATGACTCTAGGGTGCCCCTAGAGTCATTTGCCACGCAGAATTACAAATCTGCGATGCACAAGCTTTTGATTTTTTTTTCTTCGAATTCCCGCTCACACTTAATTGCAAAACGAATTAATATTCAACACTACCGCCCTCCCCAACGAAACCACCACGAATTGTGAGCAATAACCTAGGTTTTGCTCGACAAACAACACTGCTTCACACCCAAACTCAACAAACGACAACACTGCTTCACCGGCGGCTTCATTGTCGTCGTTCCTGTTCCGGCCCCTACGTCGTTCTTTTGTTCGTCCTGATAGCGCATCCCACCACAAGGCCCCTGCCGTCATTCTCCAGACGATGCAGCGCACAACAAGGCCCCTGTTCCGGCCCCTGCCGTCATTCTCCAGACGACGCAGCGCTGGTCCCTGTTGACGCCGCCGGCCACGCCGCCGCACACTCCGCCGGCGCCCCTTCTCAGTCACGTCGTCTCTCCTCTTTTAATAATTAGGTACATTTTAAATTGTTTTTAAATATTTATACTTTCAATATATAATTGGGTTTAAATTTAGTGTGTGGAATTTATTTAGTTGAATAAAAAAGTTGTTACATTTAAGATTGAATTTAAATTTTGATGTTAAGATTGAAAGTTTGTGGATATTATTTAGTTAAATTTTAATTGAATTTTAATTGTGCATTTTGATTTGAATTGTGGATATTATGATTGAATTTTAGTTGTACATTTGAATTGAAATTTAAGATTGAATTTTAATTGTGGATATTATTTAGTTGAATAATTGGGTACATTTTAGGATTTAGGTTTTGTTGAATTTTAATTGTAGTTTTTGATGAATTGGAATAGGTTATTATAATAGTTGGTTTTGTTGAATTCTAATTGTTTATTACATTTAGGTTTTGTTGAATTAAAAGTTATGAAATGAAGTTTTGGGTTTGTGTAGGTTTATGAGATGGTTTGTGTAGGTTATGAAATGAATTTAGGTTATGAAATGAATTTAGGTGATCGATATATGAAATCATGTTTTGGGTTTGCTACAAAATTTGGGTTTGTGAATTTGTGATGTGAAATGAATTGTACTATGGGAACTTGTTATTAGTTATGGTAGGTTTTGTTGGAAGCCATGGATTTATAATGATATGAATAGCCTAGTTTATATTCTAACATCTTGACAAAATTTGGTCATATTGTTTTATCTTTAGTGGTTGAAAATGGATCGGAGTTGGATGTATGGTAGTAAACGATTTTCTACAAGGTTCTTACAAGGGATTCAAGAGTTCATTAAGGTTGCCTTGAAACATCAATCAGAACATGAATCAAGTTTAATTCTGTGTCCTTGTTGTGATTGCAATAATTCAAGGGGGTATCGGGATATTGATGATATTGTTGATCACATAGTTCGTCGCGGTTTTAAGGGTAACTACACGACGTGGACATGGCATGGTGAGAGCATAGATCATGGGGCAAGTTCTAGTATGCCGAGCTCGAGTCAACATAATAATTGTGATAATGGTGATGATAATGAAATTGAGGATGATATTGGTGTTGAAAGTGAGGAAGAAGAGGAGAAAGATAGGATAGATGATATGATGCATGATGTGGAAGACCATCATTTCGTTGAGCGTCCCCGTATGTATGATAGTATAATCAAAGCTTCCGCAACACCGTTATATCCTGGTTCTACACAAACTTTACTTGGTGCCGTCATCGAATATTTCAACTTAAAGGTGGAAAACGGTTGGACCAACAAGAGTTTTTCACAGTTTTTGGAGGCCACGTCCGGTAATCTTCCTGAAGGAAACAAACTTCCAAGGTCTAACTATGAGGCCCAGAAGCTTATGTGTCCTTTGGGTATGGATTACGAGAAGATACACGCGTGTCCAAATGATTGCGTGTTGTATCGAAAGCAGTATGCAAATCTGCATGAGTGTCCAAGATGCGGATTGTCCCGTTACAAGATCGTGGAGAATGATGCAACATCAACAAAGAAGAAACCTTCTCCGCCTAAGGTGCTTTGGTATCTTCCTATTATACCAAGATTTAAGCGCCTTTTCTCAGAAGAGAAAACTGCAAAACTTTTGAGGTGGAATGCCGAAGGGAGGAAGAAAGATGGGTTAATGAGGCATCCTGCTGATTCTCCACAATGGAGGAACATTGATCGAAAGTACAAGGTCTTTAGGGAAGAAGTTCGGAATCTCAGGCTTGGTCTTTGCACGGATGGAATGAACCCATTTGGGACACTTAGTACCCAATATAGCACTTGGCCGGTTCTTCTCACCATATACAATTTGCCTCCTTGGTTATGCATGAAGCGTAGATACATCATGTTGTCGCTCTTAATCTCTGGGCCTAAACAACCCGGAAATGACATAGATGTGTATCTAGAGCCACTCATTGAAGATTTGAAATTGTTGTGGGATGAAGGGGTGTTGATGTTTGATGCATACACCAAAACCAATTTCACTTTACGTGCCATGATTTTTTGTATGATAAATGATTTCCCGGCTTATGAAAATTTGTCAGGGTATTCTGTAAAGGGAAAGAAGGCATGTCCAGTTTGTCATGATGATTTGGTCTCGAGGCGCCTAAAATTTTGTGGGAAAGATGTGTACATGGATTACCGGATGTATCTTCCTGAAGATCACCAATTTCGAAAAGAGAAGGAAGCTTTTAATGGAGAATTGGAGATGAGAGAAGCTCCTGCCCCCTTATGTGCGTGTGAGGTTTATGAACGGGTTAAAGACATTGAGACAGGGTTTGGTAAGCCTTATAAAGGTCAGCCAAGTGGTGGTTACAAGAAGAGGTCTATCTTTTGGGATCTCCCATATTGGAGAGATTTGGAAGTTAGGCATTGTTTGGATGTAATGCATATTGAGAAAAATATTTGTGATGCCATTGTTGGGACATTGTTGAATATGCAAGGGAAAACGAAGGATGGGCCTAAAGTTAGACAAGATATGGCTGCTATGGGTCGCTCCGAGTTGGCACCTCAAGAAAGGGGAAAACGCTGGTACCTTCCCCCAGCTTGTTTCACCTTGTCTAAAAAGGAGAAAGCTAGCTTTTGTGAGTCTTTGCATGGCTTAAAGGTCCCTGCTGGTTACTCTTCAAATTTTCGTAGACTTGTGTCCATGTCTGACTTGAAATTAGTTGGAATGAAATCTCATGATTGTCACGTGTTGATGCAACAATTGCTGCCGGTTGCAATTCGAGGGATATTGCCGCCACAAGTGAGGTATACCATTACAAGATTGTGTTTCTTTTTCAACACAATTTGTAGCAAGGTGATCAATCCAACAATACTGGATGATTTGCAGGCCGATGTACTTGAGACCATGTGTCGGTTTGAAAAGTATTTTCCGCCATCATTCTTTGACATGATGCCTCATTTGATTATTCATCTTGTTCGTGAAATTAAGCTTTGTGGGCCAGTTTGTATGAGGTACATGTATCCCTTTGAACGGGAAATGGGTACCTTGAAAGATAGAGTGATGAATCCGGCCAAACCTGAAGCTAGTATTGTCCAACGAACTGTCGCGGAGGAAGTTGCTGCATGGGTTTCTCAATATATGGCACGTTTGAAAGAAGTCGGAGTACCAAAGTCTAGACATGATGGGAGACTTGGGGGTCAAGGTACAATTGGCAGGAAAAGGATATCAATCGGTTCTGGAATGATGTGTAAGGTTGAGCTGTTTGTGGTGCAAAGTCTTGGTGAAGTCCATCCATACGTGGCTGAGCACATGAACTTTCTTAGAGAGCAATATCCTTCAAAAAATGGTCCTCAACTGATAAAAGAGCATAATCGTTCATTCCTCACATGGTTCAAGCGTCGAGTGATGGATCAATTTTCCGACACGCCTAATGAGGTATCTGACATGGTGAGATGGTTGGCATATGGTCCTAAATGTCAAGTCATATCTTATGAGGGGTAAGACATCAATGGCTATTCTTTTTACACGAAGCGACAAGATGACAAAACGACGATGCAAAATAGTGGTGTTACGGCAATATGTTTGTCTTCAGAGTATGCTAGTGTAAAAGATAGAACACTTGTAGATAAGACGAACTCTTACTATGGAGTCATTGAAGAAATATTAGAGTTGGAATATAAGTATTTTAAGATTCCTCTATTCCGGTCCTAGAACGACCCAATTACCCTTAAATGTGAAATAATAGATTGTAAAGAGCCTTAGAAAGTTGTAAATATGCATATTAAACGTGTAATAAGTTTGAAAACATTCCTTAGGTTCTTTAGTTCAAAGTTGGGTTCGAAAACGTCATATTTGCCTAAAAATGTCCTAGAACGACCCAATTAGCCTTAAATGTGAAATAATAGATTGTAAAGAGCCTTAGAAAGTTGTAAATATGCATATTAAACGTGTAATAAGTTTGAAAACATTCCTTAGGTTCTTTAGTTCAAAGTTGGGTTCGAAAACGTCATTTTTGCCTAAAAATGTCCTAGAACGACCCAATTACCCTTAAATGTGAAATAATAGATTGTAAAGAGCCTTAGAAAGTTATAACTATGCATATTAAACGTGTAATAAGTTTGAAAACATTCCTTAGGTTCTTTAGTTCAAAGTTGGGTTCGAAAACGTCATTTTTGCCTAAAAATGTCCTAGAACGACCCAATTACCCTTAAATGTGAAATAATAGATTGTAAAGAGCCTTAGAAAGCTGTAAATATGCATATTATACGTGTAATAAGTTTGAAAACATTCCTTGGTTCTTTAGTTCAAAGTTGGGTTCGAAAATGTCATATTTGCCTAAAAATGTCCTAGAACGACCCAATTAGCCTTAAATGTGAAATAATAGATTGTAAAGAGCCTTAGAAATTTGTAAATATGCATATTAAACGTGTAATAAGTTTGAAAACATTCCTTAGGTTCTTTAGTTCAAAGTTGGGTTCGAAAACGTCATTTTTGCCTAAAAATGTCCTAGAACGACCCAATTACCCTTAAATGTGAAATAATAGATTGTAAAGAGCCTTAGAAAGTTGTAAATATGCATATTAAATGTGTAATAAGTTTGAAAACATTCCTTAGGTTCTTTAGTTCAAAGTTGGGTTCGAAAACGTCATATTTGCCTAAAAATGTCCCAGAACGACCCAATTAGCCTTAAATGTGAAATAATAGATTGTAAATAGCCTTAGAAATTTATAACTATGCATATGAGACATGTAATAAGTTTGAAAACATTCCTTAGGTTCTTTAGTTCAAAGTTGGGTTCGAAAACGTCATATTTGCCTAAAAATGTCCTAGAACGACCCAATTAGCCTTAAATGTGAAATAATAGATTGTAAAGAGCCTTAGAAAGTTGTAAATATGCATATTAAACGTGTAATAAGTTTGAAAACATTCCTTAGGTTCTTTAGTTCAAAGTTGGGTTCGAAAACTTCATTTTTGCCTAAATATGACCCAAGGAAACAAGTAAAGTAGTGATTTATAATTGCACTTACATGTAAAATATTCTTTGCATTTACATGTGTACGTAAACAAAGTATATATAATTGCATATTTTATCGAATGTGTATTGCTTTTCGGAGTTACAAGAGATTAAGTGGACAATCTAAGGGAACTAAATTAACATGGTTTCCAGCACAGGTATAATTAGTTTATTATTTATCTAAGTATCAAGTTTTTCAAAATTATAACATACAATGTGATAGAAATTTTACAATGTTATTTATTTTAATGCATGTAGTGTGCTCAACAACCGGGATCACTAGAATGTGGCTACCACATCATGCGTTTTATGTACGACATAGTAATGAATCATGGTAATAGTCAAGATCTTACTAAGGTATGTTCTCATAAACTACGTACTTTATATAATAAATTGAAGTACACAAAACTATTATATTGATCATCGATCGTTGATAAATTGAATTATTTACACTTTTGTAGGATTTTTCAAGAACATTGCCTTATTCACCGGAGGAGATTAATGAGGTGAAAGATTTTTGGGCAGATTACTTCATGAACAATGTCGACTTTTAGCTTAGTTTGTAATATGAACTCGATCTCTAGCTAGATACCTTTGTTGTAGTAATTTTATGTTTGTTTTGTAACATATATGTTGGTTGATCTATGACGAATTTAATTGCCTTTTATTGGGAACGTTAATTACGGTGTAAACTATTGTGACAGGTATTATTTATATATGTATTCCCGGTATTGGAAGCGTCTACTTTCAAAGACGATCATGTCGGAATTTCCAATAAAATATTAAAAAACCTATTTAAAAAAAAACAAAAAATAAGTCATTTGCCACGCACGTTAGCTTAATGTGCGAGGCAAATGACTTAATTTTTTGGCGCCCAAATTGTCATTTGCGTCGCACATTAAGCTATTGTGCGTGGCAAATGATTTTTTTTTCTGGCGCCTGAAAGTCATTTGCCACGCACTTTAAGCTAATGTGCGTGGCAAATGACTTTTCAACATGGTGCCTGAAAAGTCATTTGCCACGCACATTTGCTTAATGTGCGACGCAAATAAGGGTCATTTGCATCGAACTTTTGTGCGATGCAAATGACTTTTAGTCATTTGCATCGAGATCTTTTGCCCGCACAATGTGCGATGCAAATGAGCTTAAAAGTGCGATGCAAATGACCCTTTTTCCACTAGTGTCATCATAGAGTTATTATGGCAAAGACCATGACCAAAAGACATGAAAGCACGTAATCATCAAAAGTTGAGTACTACAAGCTAAAGCAAAGCATATAACTAACATGCTTAACTCCAAGGGTAAATAAGTGAATCCACATGCAAAATTCATATCCATAAACATTCAATCATAAAGACAAGACTCGACTCTTAACACAACTCTTGACTTTACAATATTAATTAAGATGGTATAAGGATCGAACGAGTTTCCTTCCTCCTTGTCCCCAAAATGGACTAGTGTTGAAGCTACCGAACACTAAATAAAATAATAACTTGTGCCACCTCTAATGTGACGGAATTTCCTTCGCATAAAATGGTAGTACACCGTCTTGTATCACTGTTAGAAGTCAGGGGCTCCTACCGCAAACTCCCCCATATGTTCATAATCAAGATGCATACGTTCCAAGAGCTTTGAAGCTTATTCACGTTTTCTTTACGTTTATCTATACTATTATATTAAAAGGTGTTGTGAAGAAAGTTTATGTGCCACATAGAACTCTCTTGTTTACACCACGTCATCCACTCACCAAGGTTATGTGACGTTATTGACAACCAAAAATCAATACAATAAGGTTCGAATACAAGACCTCAAGTTTGCATGGAAAATAACTCTCATTACCATCTTAACCAACCACTAATTGTTATTTATCCATGCACATTAATTTATAAATACATATTAACATGAAGTCTAAAACAATTAAATCTTTATGTTACCTTTGATTTCTTATGGACTATATAGGAATAAGAATACGAATTAAAGCATTAGGAAAACCACAAATTAAACATTATATCATAAGTCTAATGCCCTGCATACATCTAATTTGGTGTTCATTAATTTGAAGCACTTAGTTCCTTTAGAAAATAAATTAAACGAATTGTAAGATGATCTAATTGAAAATTTACTTGGCATGATAGGTGACGTACTCCCTCCGTTCTTAAATATTAGTCATGTTTTGACTTTTCAACTCGTTTTAACTCAATATTTAAACGTAACTATCTTCAATTACGTATGTTAAAAAAATTGATATTGTTAAACTACACATTAAGACAAATAAAATAAGATCTCACATGAATATGTTTTGAAGTATGTATTGGAAAGAAATTAGAAGATTCTCTTCAATTGTGAATAGTGTCAAGATTCCTAAAGGGACTAATATTCGATAACAGAGGGAGTAGTGTACATGTGTAGTTGATGAACTTAATGAATCTTTTAACGTTTATGGACTATATGTATTTGGGTCAAATATTGAGCCGAAAAGAAATCATGAATATTTAATTATTCAAAATAGCAACCAGAGCATCGCTCGGGCCACACACTTATTAATATTTTATTCAAATGTCAACTCAAGACACAATCAAATAAACAACACCAATTAAACAAACAAACATTACTTTTTTTAGAATCCTTTAGGACTTGTGATCAAAGAATACTTGACTTCGATTAATTAACACCTTGTTCCTTCTCAACATGATTATATTAACATATATGTGAGTCCCATCATGACCAAGTTAACATGAGGGTTGTGTCATGAAAACACTAATAGCTCTTAGCTAGCCTTTTCCTTCCCTTCTCAACATGATTATTAGCATGTGAGTCTCAACATGACCAAGTGTACACGAGGGTTGTACAACTAGGCACAAATAAACTTATGCTCCTTGAATGCTAGACGTACATAGCATAAAATAATCTTCCTTAACATGCTTGACCTTAAAGTACAAACATAAATAGCCTCCTTCCATGCATATAAAATCGTACACACATAAACCATACTTGAACAACATGTTTGTTAATTAAATTCAACAAACATAAACCATACTAACATGGTTGCTATACAATCAAACATGAACCAATAATCCAAGTAATCATGAATCACAACAATACATATATAACATGTAATCATATGAACGATTTGGGTTGCCCTAGACTTGTACGTACGGACCTTGCGTGTTTAATCAGTGGGGCACCTTGTTCATATTAATTAAAAACCTCCTCCTATCATAAAATAATAATTCTTAATTGATCACCATGTTTATTAAACCAGCAACATAATTATATTTAAATCGCTTTAATCAATTAGAAATTAATAGTTTTTTAACGTAAATACCAATTCAACTAATTACTTGAAAACCTAGCATGAACATTTATCAATTTCATGCATAAAACCATTAAAAATGGACAATTTAACGTTCATAAAAATATGAAAATTTATAATTGATTACCATAATTAAAATTAACATCTAATAATGTTAATCAATCAATCATACAGTTTTAATTAAAACCCTAATCAAGAATTATAATTAAAACTATTAAAATCCATAAAATTCATCTTTATTAACTAAAACGTATCAGAAAATTTCAACTCCATTAAATAATTTAATTCATCAACGTTCAACTATAATAATCTAAACTTTAATTTTCCATAAACATAATCCCAAAACAATTTACCAAAGTAATTGCAATTATAACAATAATTTAAATAGAGGAGAGGAGAGAAAAAGAGGAAACACATGTCACCAACCGACCACTATGGTCCGGGGCACAACAATGGTCGACGAAAAAGAAAGACGGAGGTGGTCGGTACGACTGGCCGAGGAAGAGGAAGAAGCAGCGCAACAGCAGTTGCTTCGCTGAGGGCTGTTGTTGCCGCTTTTGGCTTGCGTGCATTCAGGCAGGGGCGTTGGGTCGGGGTTACACGCGGGACGTCGCACGAGAAGAGGGGACGACGCAACAGGGTTGGCCTTGTTGTTGTCGGGGCTCGAACACAGCAAGGGAGAGAGTGAAGGGCCGGGTGAGATGAGAGAGAAAATTAAAGTTAGAATGTGGGGATCTGTGAGGAGTGGATTTGTATTTATAGGTTTAGGGAATCCTTGTTGGGATAGGCTTTAGGATTCCCTTTTTGGGCTTCATTAATTCTCAACTAGGTTTGGTTCAATTCGTTTAGGCTTGGAATTGAAACTGGACTAGGCTAGCTTGACTTTAAAATTATTTTACTTTCAAAACCCAAATTAAATTCCCCAATTAAATTAAAATCATTTTCTCTCCAATTAAAATAATTAATATTTTTAATTAATAAAAATACATTTAAATAAATATATAAATGCAACTTTAATTTATAAATTCTATGAAAATCCTTTATACATATAATAAATATATTTATAGTTAAATAAATATACGAGGTATTATAATCTTCTCCAACAATTAAGCAGGGACTCAGGGAGTATCACAGTTAAGTTTCAAAAAATTGTCCGGGGATGGAGTCCAATGTGAAAAAGTTTTATGAAACAGTAGAAAAATTAGTTAAGCAATTGAACAAATTAGTTAAGCAATTGAAATAATTAGTTAAGTAATTGAACCAATTAGTTAAGGAACATAACCAATTAGCTAAGCAACGGAACCAATTAGTTAAGCAATGAAACCAATTAATTAAGCGAAGAAACTAAGCTAAGCACTGAAACCAATTAGTTAAGCAATAGAACCAATTAGTTAAGTCTGAAATTCAATTAGTTAAGCAACGAAACCAATTATTTAAGCAACATAACCAATTAGTTAATTATTAAACCAATTAGTTAAGCAATGGAACTAATTAGTTAAGCTCTGAAAATAATTAGTTAAGCAATTAAACCAATTAATTAACATTTTATGAGTTTTAGTTAATAATAAGTATGTTTAAAAATCATAACTATTAAACTCATAAGTTTAACGTGCTATTTGTCTTTATACCTTAACTATTTTGTTATTGGAAATTTGCAAATTACAACCTAGATCTTTAGTGATTTTGCAAATTACTACCTAACTTGTTAAAAGTTGTCAATTACTATGTACGGAGTAGGTGTTTAGTTATTGTTGTCAATTATTACCTTAGCCAATATTCCGGTCAATTAGTTACTAATCGTATCATAATCAACCGTTAATCATACATTAATTTTTATAATTAATTAATAAAATTATTTTAAAAAAAATTAAAATATTAAAGTACGATTCAGGGTTGATTATGAAATATTTATGAATTAATGAATTTTTTTATTAATTAATTAATTAAAATAATTAAAGTATGATTACTGGTTGATTATGATATGATTAGTGATAAATTGGCCGAAATATGAGCTATGGTAGTAATTGACAACAATAACTAAATAACTAGGTAGTAATTGACAACTTGTAAAAAGTTAGGTAGTAATTTACAAAGTCACTAAAGACCTAGGTATATTTGCAAATTTTCCTTTGTTATTCAATTATTATGTTTTAATTTTTTTTTTCAAAATAAAAAATTTCGCAAGGAAAGAAAATTGTTTTTTTTAATGAACATACTGACATCAGCAAGCACCAACATGACTACCATAAAATTAGTATTTTCTTAAGGCGATATCTTAACACTTCTAAAGTCATGAACTTGTATTACTATTCACACAATAGTGAATGGACTAACTCACCCCCATTTTGTGTCTACATATTTTTTTTGTCTTATTCTTAAGAATAGTGGACGGACTATATTACCCTCTTTATTTGCATCCATGTATTTCTTGTACTCCCTCCGTCCTAGATTTGTTGTTAAACTTACCTTGGCACATAGTTTTAGGTGATAAGTGGATGCTTGGTTATCAATTGTTATTTTATTGAAAAGGTAGATGTGATAGAAGTTAGTGGGGTATTTTTTTAATTGAATAAGAGAGAGTGTGGGGACAAAAATAATTTAGTGGGAAGAGAGAGATAATATAATAATTGTGGGGTCATTCCTAATTTAAAAGTGTAACAACTAATCTGGGACGGACGAAAAAGGAAAGTGTAACAACTAATATGAGACGGAGGGAGTATAATTTAATTTCTCTTTTTTATGCGTCCGTCCTCTCTTCTCTGGTTACCTCTTCTCTGTTCTCCCCACTTCTCATTTCGACAACCTCCTTTCGCCCCTTCAACTCCATTTTCGAACCATGGGTCTCATCTTCTCTCCCCTTCGAAAAATTTGATCCTATCCGAGCTATCTCCTTCATTCGACTTTAAAGGACTTCCATGTATTTTTCTTCTTTTCTTCCCTCAGTTTATGAGTTTTTGAATTTTTTTAGGTTTGTATTCAAATTTCGAATTTTATGGGGGTTTTGGTGTTTCATATTAGGTTTTCGTACTCATCTCACCTCACACGAGGGAGCTCTACATAAGGTAATTTATTTGTCTTTTTTCTTCTTCTTTTATAATCATCTAATCATTCTTCTTCTTTCATCTGATTGTATTTTTCTTTTCTTCGATGTTTGGATTACCAGATTGCTACTACTTTATTTGTGGGTTCTGATTTCTTTGTTTTAATTGTGTTTCCGATGTTTGATTTTGACAATTTGATTTTTATATTATGCGTTGGCCCATTGATTATTAAATATTGAAATTTGTCGAATACTTAACTAGCATAGATGAATTTTGTTGTGTTAAGTTGCTTTTGTTGTGTTGAAGTATTTGGGAAGTTGGAGTATTTGTATTTGAAAGAGAAATGAATGAGGCATATGGGGCTAATGGTGTTTCTGACCATTCGGTTCATGTTTCTTCTGTTTCTCTTCTATGCATGTTGTAAGTATCTGCCATTGCAGTTTATCAATTGGATTATTAAGTACATGGATGTTCTATCACAATTCACAAGGAACGTCAAGAAGTTTCACCTATCCTTAACAAGATCTCTGAATACATTGAGGCGAAGATGAAATATTTTTAGCTTATTCTTCTAAAAAGGTCATAGTTGAAATGTATTACCAAGTAGAATAAGCCTAAGTGATGAAATATTAAACGCAAATCCTTGATACATTCTTTCCTTGAATATAATATGTAAAACAACATACTTTCGTACATCCCTGCTACCAAATAATTGTGAGTTTAACCGTACTAAATTATGTTTATTAAGTCCGGTCTGTCAATAAAATTGTCTTATAATTGGTGTAATTAGTGGATATCGATTAATTGCCTCAAGCTTTATAAATAATTCTTTTGCTGTTGGGACTGACACAATGATCCCACGAGAAGTTGGATAGATAAAGCCTTCACCAACGACCTTATCAATACAAGACAGTAATCAGTAATTGTAGTGCCCATCCACATTCAACAGCCCCACCTGTGTTTGAAAAAAAACACCAAATTAAATTGCACAAATTCAATGAAAAGATAGTAGCCATGCTTTTCAATTATGCTTAAGATTGATGTTGTTATGACATACATCAATTAATATTAATGTTTTTATAATATGTCGTTAGAATTCAAAGTAGTTCTTCCATGACACGCAATTGTAAAATATGATTCCAAAGGGATAATGATGCACCATGACTATGTAACAGACATATAATTGGCTAGATTTACTCTTTTGAGAAGATAGAGGTTTGAAAGTAGTTTTGAGATGGACATGGTCAATACGGGCAGTCTTCTATGAAGGGTTTAATGTGGCTATTATTCTTTTCTATTAGGAATGTTGATGGACTCATTAGGGGACCTTTCAGCGGATGTTTTTTTTATAGTCTTATACACTTCTATGGCAATGGGATTGTTAGGAAAAGAATGAATTTGAATTTCATTATCCTGTGACAGGAAAGACTGATTGATATGATTGTAGGATTTTTACCCTTGTTGTTTGACTACTAATCTAAACACAATCTTGACTTAACTTTTTGAAAGGAGGATCGAGAGAAATCTTAACAATACTCCCACAGTTTTTGTTATGCAAAAAAAAGTTTAAAGGGGGTAGAGCATATTCTTCTTGGTGACACATTTCAATTATGAACCTTTCAAAATTTTCTTCTGCCTCTCTATAGTATTGAATCCACTTGGTTTTAATAACTATTGATATTATTGTGGCTTATGTTGATTGAGATAGGTATTTCTTTCATGATCAGGACATCGACTCAAAGCATTGATTTTCTTTCCTATACATACTTGTTTTTGAAAGGTCTAGACTAGATAGTCGTATCTATGGTGAGTCTTGGCACACTGTTCTTGATTTTACTATATCCCTATATGTTCAACTTATTAAATAAAAAAATATTTCTTTGGTACCTTTAAAGATAGTTCCTTCCCATTTATTGCAATATGTTCAAAAAAGATTAGTCTTTTTATTTAGATGACTTCCCGCATTCACACATACTCAATTACAATATTTTGAATAAGATAATTTGAATTCTGGAGTAGTAACTAGACTACAAGACATTAACCAATTTCATAGAGGGAGTTAAACCACTAAATATTTGTTGGTGCCTGATCTGTAGTGTCTCTTGTTTTGGCACATGTGTTATCACTTGTATCTATATGCATTTAGGCCAAATATCCACCATCATCTGCTATACATACTTTGTTTCATATTTATGATTAGTTATGTATGGTTATGGGTCTCTTTTTCTTACTGCATCAGGTAGCCAAATAGGCCTCTAACATGGTCCAAGCAAATGATAATTTCTGCATAATTATTGTTTGTGAAGGTCGGACAATCTACGAGAACATGATAGCCATCAAGTGGTTTGACCCCCTCATTTCTCCTCTATTTGATTTTATCTTTTGTAGTTTAAAGTCATGTTTCCCTTATTTTAAGGAAGTCCCTAATGTATACGTGTAGCTTCTGTTGTAAGTTTCATATGGCGGGGACATACAACTACATGTTAACGGGTTATAGTGAGTGAATTGCTGAAAAGGTGTTACGTAGATTTTTGCTAGCTATTTTACATAGCCAGTCTTGATTAATTACCTACTCAAATTTACTCGGTTGATTTTCTATCTTTATCGAGTGTTGTCCCTTCAATTGTTAAACTAGGTCGAGAATGAGGCCACGAGGGTGATTGGGCCAGTCCATGTTAGAAAAACTTTGTTGACCCGTGGTTCATATTGAGGGATAGAAGAGTGAGGGGAAAAGGCAGGGAGTGCCTATTTTCTTCTATATATATTTGGAAATCAACATTGATATTGTCTCTAACTACACTCAATAGTAGTTGATAATTTGGTAATTGGTACTTTTTCATTTGCAGTGAGTGTTAATTAGATGCATTTAAAAACTATATAAAAGTCAAATTAACATCAAGACCAAGTTAGTGAGTATTAATTAGATGCCTATTCAATTTTATTATGTTGTTTCCTCTGTAAATATGAATCCTTTGGTCTTTGGAGAGCCTAAACTTTCCCACCTTTTGGTGGTTCTTGGTTCAAAAGAAATCGCAGTCAAAGATTTTAAGCTGGCAAAGGTAGGATGCCATTAAAGCTTAAACTGCAAGATGAGTCTTACAACGGAAATCACTATGCAGTTACAAGTTTAATGGATCAACCACTTTGTTCAACATTAATAGGAGGCATACCTTATGTAGTATGTGGTTTTATAATCTTTTAGGTGTCATTATTATCTACCTCTTATTTTCACCCTCGACTATCTTAATTAGGAAAGGGTTTTCAAAACCAAGTATTTTTCAGGTGAGGAGGTGGGGGTGGGGAATGCAACATGGAACGAAATGATTATGCAATGTCAAACGAAATATTATTATTTTGTGATCAGGGGCACAATATTTTCATTAGAGTTGCATAATAGTAGGTAAGTTAAGTTGTTAACACAATCAATGTGGGTTAGAAGGGCTTGGTCCGGGGAAGATTTGTTTAAACTCATAGCCTCAGGGTCAAGTTCAACATCAAAAATTATTTATTGTTGGAACTGAGATCTGAAAATGAAACCCTTGACATTATCAATAAGCTAGAGGTTGCAGCACTATCATGGAGAGAAAGAATCAAACAAGTCATTGGCATCAAGACTCCTGTCCGAACATCTTGGCCCTTTATGAAGGAGCCAACACCCGAGGTTGGTAAGGCGGAAGCACTGTTGTTTTCTACAGATGCACTTCTAGTTGAAGATGAGGTGTATGTACCTTCCTCACACCCTCAATGTCACGGGAATATAGTATGGCAAGGTGGTAAGGTTAGTACTATAATTGGATACATTGACTTGTAATAATTTGATCCATGTAATGACCAATAAGAGTTATGTTATCTGAGTATGTTCTTTCTCGTAATTTATCCTTTACCAAGAAAAATCATTAAATTAGTAATTATGTTGTTTAGAAGTAGAAACCGAATAAGGGATACTATGCCTTGGTGAAATTAGGAAATGGCTTTTTGAGAAGTAGGACACAGAATATCACAAAATTTCAAATATGATAGATATGATAGATATGAAGAATTACAATTACTGAGTTACATTGCATATTATTAGTTATCTTTTATATAAACAAAGTGTATAATTTTTCAGTTTAGATTCATTTTGTTTACTGAAAGAGTGACCGACAAAAGAAAATACGTGCAATGGATTTTTTTTACTAAGCTTCAAAGAGTTTTAAAAAATAAAATGATTGAAATTCAATAATGTGAAAATGAAGAAATGATACATTATGTGGTGTTCTTGCAACATGCATGGTATAAAAAGTATGTTTCTGGATTTTGTTTACTCTAAATTGATCTGACTTCTGACTTTTTGTCTTCGTCTATACCTTCATGAATAAAGTCATTAAGAACATGATTACTTAGTGTAAGGTTATGATACATATGACAATTCATAAATCATGCGGAAAAAACCATTAAGCCAGGAATACATATTATTTACACATAATCATTTAGCATAGTTTAGATGCATACTCTTTGTTGCGTGCCTTCCCTAGCTGCGCCCGAACCGAACAAGAACAAGTCTTTAGGACTCCAAGTGTCGTCCCTCCGTAGATAGTCCACAACACGTCCGGATCCGCCTTAAGATTGACCAACTAGAATCGCCCTTAAGGTACTCTGAATTTTCGGCACTTTATAGGCAATTGTGTGACTGAATTTTGCTCTCAAAACTCACTTTGAATACTTGAATGCTCGATGTAAATATGTGACCCTAGGCACCTATTTATAGAGTTATGGAAAAGGATTTGGAATCCTATTAGGATACTAATTTATTTAATTATAATCCTACTAGGACTATAATTAAATAAACTAAATCTTTTAGGATTAGATTTAATCATATGACAAATCCCGGTAGCTTTAGGATTCGAGTAGCACACAAACACACACGCACGCACAGCAGCCCACGAGGGGCGCTATGCGCGCGCGCGCAGCCCACGAGCTCGCAGCCCACTGCCGCAAGCCCACACGCTGCCGTAGCCTTGGCGCGCGCTGGGCCTGCCTTGCGGTGGGCCTGGCGCGGCCTTGGCTGGTGCGTTTGTGGCGCGCTGGCTTGCTGGGCGATGGCCCGGCTTCGTGCTGGGCCTTTGTCTGGCAGGCCTCGTCCGATGCTAATTCGTACGATACGCTTCCGATTAATTTCCCGATTCCGGAATTCATTTCCGATACGAACAATATTCAACATTTCCGATTCCGGAATCAATTTCCGTTTCGAACAAATATTTAATATTTCCGTTTCCGGAATTATTTTCCGATTCCGATAATATTTCCGATTCTGACAATATTTCCGTTTCCGGCAATATTTCCGATTCCGGCAATATTTCCATTTCCGATAATATTTTCCGATACGTACCATTATTCCGTTTCCGGCAACATCTACGACTTGGATAATATTTATATTTCCGATACGATCCATATTTCCGTTTCCGGCAATATCATCTTTTCCGGAGTATTCATTTCTTGCCTGTGACGATCTCAGCTCCCATTGAAACCAAGATCCGTCGATTCCGAATATCCATAGATGGAGTATTTAATGCCATTAAATACTTGATCCGTTTACGTACTATTTGTGTGACCCTACGGGTTCAGTCAAGAGTAAGCTGTGGATTAATATCATTAATTCCACTTGAACTGAAGCGGCCTCTAGCTAGGCATTCAGCTCACTTGATCTCACTGAATTATTAACTTGTTAATTAATACTGAACCGCTTTTATTAGACTTAACATTAAATGCATACTTGGACCAAGGGCATTATTTCCTTCAGTCTCCCACTTGTCCTTAGGGACAAGTGTGCATTTCCTAATTCCTTTGTCGCTCGATGCTTGCTCTTGAACATAAGGTAAGAGTTGTCATCCTTATTATGTCCAGAGGTGTTCCTCGGTTTCAGAGTTCAACTGATCAAATAAACAGATAATCATAGCCTATGATTCATCCGAGCACGGCCATGCATTTCACAGTTTCTAGCTCTCCGAGTGGCCTTGTACAACTTTTAGCATCTCATCCCGATTTATGGGAGGACAATCCCAATCTTGCGATCTTGAGATTAGACTTCGTTTGATAGGTGATTACCTGAGCGTTGCCTTTATAGCCTCCTTTTACGGTGCGACGGTTGGTCAACGTCAAAGCAACCAGTTCTCAAACAAGTAATCTCAAATCACTCAGGTATTGAGGATTTAGTGTCTAATAATTTTAATGAAATTTACTTATGACAGATTTTCATCTCTTACAGTAAAGTTTCATAGGTCTTGTCCGATACTAGTCTTCCCAAAGTAAGTATCTATGAAAATGATTATGACATTGCCATGTCCACATAGTTCAAGAAACAGAACTACTAGTCATCTTGCATTCTAATCGTCTAACGTTTTCTATGCGTCCAATTTTATAGAAAACTCCGACTAGGGACCATTTTCAACCTTTGACATTCAAGTTCACTTGATAGACATTTCTTAGTCACAGGACTGGTCCTGACAGTCTATCTTGAATATATCGTCAAATTGAAGGGACTCATCATTTAATACTAAACCAAGATTAAATGGAATATGAAAATACATTTCATATATGATAAATGTTCAACCCCAATGTTTTACAACCATGGGCCTCAAACCCATCTTCTAAAACAGTTCATGGAATTCAAAGCTATGCTTGATTTCCAGTGCTACAATGTGAGTGTTGCTTCTCACTTGTTGCATAGGTTTAGTTATCATGCTGTGCCAATCTTAATATCATTTTCATCGAATGTTCTTCGAGATAGATGATAAGATCTTTTGAGTATGTTTATTTTGTGATCTAGTCTTTCTCGCTACAATAGTGGTTCTACGCATTTCTCAATGAAGAACCATCAAGTTAGCAGACCCTTTTCTTGCTTCAAGAGTGGTTCTACGCATTTTTCAATGAAGAACCATCAAGCCAGCAGATAGGTGATCTTCCCAAGTTCAGTGAAGAACTCTTTAACATAAACAACCCTGTTTTATTGCTTCTTAGGCAATAAGTACTTTTACTTCAACTGTTTAGGTTGCTAGTGATGCTTTGTTTGGATTTGCTTATCCAAGCAGTTCACAGATATGTGGAAGACTTTCCATCTTTATCTTAGAACATAGAAATTAATATTTTAATTTCCCACGCAACAACTCATGGTCTCCAACCCATGTTGCCATTTTCAAAACACGATGCTCTATAGCTCGTCCTTGCCAATGGTTAACTCCAAGGGAATCTTGCTTGATCCTTTGCCAGTGTTTTATGCGTGCAGCATCAATATTTAGCATATCTTTATTTCCTTGAATCAAGAACTATTCCTATATACCTTTTTAAGTACCATAAGTTTTTCTTGATCTCAATCTAGTTGATCTTTACTTAGATCAATAGAGATTGGTATATGTTCGTCATGCCTAAAGTCATACGATACGTTTTTGGCGATCCTCATATTATATCATACATGATAAATTCTTTTGCAGAATAATTCCCAATTGAATTCTATTCATGTAACTTTAGCTCATTCAATTTCAGTAGATACTGAATCCAGCTAAATTCTTTGACATATAATATAGGTGAAGAATCTCATTAGATTCTTTGATGTTTAACTTAGTAAATGCTTATACATAGTTCAAACATTCATTACTTAGATTTATTCATATGGATCGAATATCTCCAATGGAGTCTTTCGTGTTTGATTTAGTAAATGCCATTACTAAACAATATCATAAGATCTTTGTAAATAGATCTTAATACCCAGTATGTACTAAGTTTCGCCTTGGTCCATCATTGATGAATAATTTCAAACCTAACTATTTAGCATTTGAATGTTATTTCACAATAGAGAGATATGTGTGTGATACACATAGGACCAATTAAGTTATTATGTACCCCCACTAAACTTCTTATATATCTATAAGAATCATGTACATTTTATGAAACTAAAATACTTATTAGCTTCACTAAAATACAATTCCAATTCCCAATTGCTTGCTTAAATCTGTACTTAGATTTCATTTCAAGCATTATTTGGATCCACAAATCCTATGACATGCCATGTACATAGTTTTCTTCCATCATTTGATTGAGGAATACGTTTTGTCATCCAATTGCCATATGTACCAATATGCAATCATTGCTTGAATTATAGACTTAAACATTACGATTTTGCATGAGGTTTCAACACAATCCACGTCGTGAATTTGCTTGTAACCTTTAGCAACTAATCTAGCTTTGTGTGTGAACACAATTCCATGTTTGACGGTTTTTATCCTTAAAACAAACTTGCAACCAATAGGTGTGAAACTATTCTTGCAAATCAACAAAATTTCAATTTTGTCATCAAAACATTGAGTATGTTTTATGGCCTCTAACCATTTAAAACATTTGAGTCTATATATGGCCTCTAACCATTTTAGGGAATCTGGGTTTCGTCATAGCTTTCTTACAGGTCACAAACTCATTAACCTATATGATAATAGTTTGACTGCAAGTTGTGGGTTTCTTCACTATCTAATAGAAGAATCGCATAGATTCAGTGACCTGAACTCTATGCCTACTTGGGTATAGAACATCAAACAATAGAATATCAATAGCCACTTGGAAGTCCTTTGAATATTCTGTTCTCCTTGAAGCACTTGTAAAGTCTTCTAAGAGATGTTTATTCTTTAAAGCCACTTCTAAAGAATAAGTTCGGATTTTCTGAAGCACTTCGAAAAGCCTCCGGAATGTCCGTTTATGTTTGTTGTTCGCCTCGAAAACTTTCGAGGTCTATTTTCTCCCACTTGTCATTTTGGAAACGAATCTCCAAAAGGAAATTATTTCGAGCAAACAAACATTATGTTTTCAAAAATTCGTGGTAGAAACAATACCCTTGTATCTCATTTGAATAAATCACAATGAAACATATATCTATACTTGGGCCTTAGTTTGTCGAACGACAAACACTAAGCTCCCACTGAGTTTTGCAACTCTCTAGATATATTTTATGAAAAGTTATTCTGAAATTACTTTTCAATAGCTTTGACGAATTTGGTTTAGTTTGGTGGTAGTTGAGCATTTTGTTTTAGAAATTATTGGAAAAGTCTTTATGATCCACCATTGATCGAATCAACTATTAATCGACTTCGATCATTCCAACTTAGATATACCATATCTTATGGAGCTAGATTGTGTAATTACAACACACAATCATTGATGATCATTCTTGGTATAAGTAATCAACAACATGATCTAACCTAGATCTTTATCATTTCTTGCCAAGTGGATTTTATACTTCTGAATCTTTGAACTAGCCAAACAGATTCAAACTTATATCACATTGAGTAAATAAACCTATATTCACTCAAATCCATGTGAAATAATAAAGTCATAAAATCTTTCTTTAGCTTTGAACTCTATTGTCTAGGCGTTCTAACAATAGTTCATATCTTTTGTTACTTTCAACAAGTAAGACTAGTTGTCTTAAATTGATCTAGAAATCAATCAACTTTCAAAAGTCCATCAAAATAGAGCTTTTGAATGTTAACTTGTTGATATGGTCTAAGCAACAATGCTAAAGGTTAGTGGAACTCAAATCAAGAGATTGATTTGAACCTAGTAAAGTTTTATTGTTAAAGAGTTGTTTGTTTTTAATCAAGCAAATTGACTCAACCCGTAAATGACCATTTCATTCAAATAAACAAACAAACAAGAATTGTTTTTGTTCTTCTGAATGTGAGTCTTTCTGTGTTTGAAGCAGAAATTTAGGTATGCTGATTATGGAACAAAATAGCCATTAAGTTCCAGCCTTGAAGGACTTAAAACAAACTAGATGACCCTACAACTAATGTAGCATTGCCATGCTTCATTTCCCACTTGTAGGTCATTAGTGTATCCTAGCTTCCATTGTTTGAGTTATTACCGAAGTAAGAACCTCAAGCGGTATATGATACCAAGGAAGTTTGATTGCTAGGTCACTTTTCTTTAAACATAAACTTATAGGTAGAAACAGAATTGTAAATTCCTTTCACTAGTTCCTTTGTTTTCCTATTTCTTGTACCCTTTCTTATAGTCTTAAGAATTGAATTCTTTAGTGTTGACTTTTATACTTTGTTAGACATGTCCAATGTCACCAACAAGGTTCTTTCCATTTAATTTATGTTGAACATTCTGTTTCAACTAGATGATCTTACCATAAGCTTCTAAAGTTCTCTAAGCATCGATCTATTCGAATGTCTAGGGACTAGACTCATTCGAGAATTAAATGGACAAAGATATTAGGTTGTTAACCATTGGTAAAGCTGAGCGTTTAAACTCAATGCTTTATGATCTCAAAACTACATTGTATTTTGAATTCACAAGCACCAATTGGTTTGCCATTCGACTTTGATACTCGAAAACAACCATAAAAGTCGCTAAAAGAAACGTACATTTTAAATTGCTCATTTTCTCTCATTTCCGTGAATCGTTCTTGGATTCACTACCAATCGAGGAAATTTACTGTTACCTTTCTAAAAGGATTTATTGCAGTGCAAGATATTTAATTATAAACAATAATTAAAACATACATTGAAGCATGCAAAGTCTAAACATTTATCATGAGTAATAACTTAAAAATTAAAGCAATCATGCAATTTAAACAAGTCATTAGCATTTTATTCGAATTATGTGTTCCGGCAGGTGTGAATAAAATGATTCCAAGATCCTAAAATCATTGAAGAACTAAGCACAGTTTGTCGACTTAATCCTAAAACATCTTAGGTAAGCAAAAGCCTTTTGCTAATAGTCTAGAAACTATTCTTGGTTGATAGGTACGTCTAAGAACTTATTAGGTAAACCTATCGATTTTGCCACGACATAAAAGGACTCCTTACTTATATCGTTGAGTTTCACCAAAACTAACATGTACTCACATTTATTTGTGTACCTTGCCCCTTTAGGACCAATAAGTAACACCTCGCTGAGCGAAAACTATTACTAGATTGATGTAAAGGATATCCAAGCAAGTGTATATTTTGGCATGGCACCTTTTAACTCAATTTTTAAGTTTGGAACTTAAGGCTCTTACTATGTTGGTTAGATTTTAAGTGAACTAAAATCCTTAATCATGCAACATAATCAAGCTTTTGATCTCATGCATTTTAAGACATATTTAAAAGCAATAAATAACTTAAAACATGCATAAGATAAATGTGATCTAGTATGGCCCGACTTCATCTTGAAGCTTTAACTTCAAAGTCCGTCTTGAAAATCTCCGTGGGAGGCACCATTTTCTTCAAATAGGATAAGCTATAATTAAAACTAATTACAACTATTTGATGGTACGCAGACCATATTTGAATTGAAAAACAACTTTGGTTCTTTAGACCAATTACATTCAAATTAATGGTACGCAGACCATATTTTCTATCCTATTTGGGCCATACTAGTCACTTCATAACCTGCAAAACAGTACATATACAATATATACCATTCACCCATTCATTATCATGAATGGCCCACATAGCTGGTTAGTAAAACACATTATGCATCACGTAAACATTTGCAGCAATTAATCAAGGGCACCAATAATCTACCAATTATTCAGTCCTTATTGATTCTAATCAAGTTGTTTTAACCTTAGGGATTTGTAGACCTAATCAAGAGTTTATGACTAAAAGGGCTCCCACTTAAACCAATAAATTCATATGCTTTACTAATTTTAAACATAAAAATGTATTTCTAGTCTAATCGGAAACATGCAAATTTAATTAAAATTTAAAGCTCATATAAATTTATAATTGAATCCAAAAGTTTAATTTAATTTCAGTCGTATTTAAATTAATTCATGATTTTAATTTTAGTAAAATAATTAGAATAAATAAAATTTATTATAATTACAATATTCAAAATTAAAATCCAAGAAAATAATTTAAATTATTAATTTTAAAATTAATTAAAATTACGTAAACTGAAAATTTCAAATTAAAATTTCAAAACGATCCAATCGCAACGCAACAACCCCACGCAACGCACGCCCATGGGCCACACGCACACAGCCATCGCTGGCCATGTGCGTGCAGCCCATGCACTGCGTCGCATCGCTGCTGCTGCTTTCCTTCGCAAGGCATCACGCGAGCTGGTGCTCGCTGCGCGCGCCAGCATTCGATGCACGCGAGCCATCGCTCGCTGCGCTCGCTAGCCAGCGCTCGCTTCATGCGAGCCAGCGCTCGCTGCGCGCGCTTGCCAGCGCTCGCTTTATGCGGGCCATTGCTCGCTGCGCGCGCTTGCCAGCGCTCGATCCTGCGAGCCATCGCTCGCTGCGCGAGGCATCGACGCTGGGCGTAGCACTCGTGGCACGCGAGCTTGCGCTCGCTGCGCGCGAGGCTCCGCACGCTTGCGCGAGGCAGTGCGCGCTGTGGCGCAGCTCGCTTGCTGCCCACACGCGACTGCTGTGCCTTTCTTTCGCCCTCGCCCATTCGTTCATTGCACACAGCCCACGACACAAGGCAGGGCTGCTGGCTTGTGCTCGTGCACCATGGCCTTGCTCATTGCATTCGTGCCGCATGGGCGACGAGCTCCCTTGCTCGTCGTCACATGCCCGCACTATACAACACCCCTTAAGGGTAACACGTAGCGTCCATTGCTTTGTGCGTGCAAGTTATATGAGCGAATCGCATAAAAATTTAAAATTTATATTTAAAATTAATGACAAATTAATAAATAATATTAATTTCATAATTTTAGGGCGAAAAATCAAAAATTTATTATTCAATTGATTTCCGATTAACATGGATTCAAGTCTAGGTCATAAAAATTTAAAATTTAACATAAATTTACAATTTTTATGGTGGTTTTTAATCATAGGTATCTAATTAAATTATAATTAATTATGAAAATCAAATTAATTCTAAATTATTCTAATTTTCAACAAATTAATCATAATTACAAATTAGATTGCATAATTAACAAGGCTAGGCATTCAAACTTGCTAAACATATACAGTAGGTCAATCAAAAATTCAAGATTTATCAACAAGAATCGCAAATATTTGAGAATTCTGGGTTCGGCAGAAAAAGACCATTTTTGTCAAAATTTTAGAATGCCTTTTACATGTGGAATGGACACAAAAATCACTCGATTTGGATGAGTAACGAAGAAACTGCCGAAAAACTGCGTACGTATAATTAAATAAACGCAATTTGCAATTAATTAACAATTACGAAAATTAATCACCCCTTTTAATTCTTGCAAATTTGTAATATTTAACCATGTTCATGCAATTTAGATTATGAAAATAATAAGAGGCTTTGATACCACTGTAAGGTTATGATACATATGACAATTCATAAATCATGCGGAAAAAACCATTAAGCCAGGAATACATATTATTTACACATAATCATTTAGCATAGTTTAGATGCATACTCTTTGTTGCGTGCCTTCCCTAGCTGCGCCCGAACCGAACAAGAACAAGTCTTTAGGACTCCAAGTGTCGTCCCTCCGTAGATAGTCCACAACACGTCCGGATCCGCCTTAAGATTGACCAACTAGAATCGCCCTTAAGGTACTCTGAATTTTCGGCACTTTATAGGCAATTGTGTGACTGAATTTTGCTCTCAAAACTCACTTTGAATACTTGAATGCTCGATGTAAATATGTGACCCTAGGCACCTATTTATAGAGTTATGGAAAAGGATTTGGAATCCTATTAGGATACTAATTTATTTAATTATAATCCTACTAGGACTCTAATTAAATAAACTAAATCTTTTAGGATTAGATTTAATCATATGACAAATCCCGGTAGCTTTAGGATTCGAGTAGCACACAAACACACACGCACGCACAGCAGCCCACGAGGGGCGCTATGCGCGCGCGTGCAGCCCACGAGCTCGCAGCCCACTGCCGCAAGCCCACACGCTGCCGTAGCCTTGGCGCGCGCTGGGCCTGCCTTGCGGTGGGCCTGGCGCGGCCTTGGCTGGTGCGTTTGTGGCGCGCTGGCTTGCTGGGCGATGGCCCGGCTTCGTGCTGGGCCTTCGTCTGGCAGGCCTCGTCCGATGCTAATTCGTACGATACACTTCCGATTAATTTCCCGATTCCGGAATTCATTTCCGATACGAACAATATTCAACATTTCCGATTCCGGAATCAATTTCCGTTTCGAATAAATATTTAATATTTCCGTTTCCGGAATTATTTTCCGATTCCGATAATATTTCCGATTCTGACAATATTTCCGTTTCCGGCAATATTTCCGATTCCGGCAATATTTCCATTTCCGATAGTATTTTCCGATACGTACCATGTTTCCGTTTCCGGCAACATCTACGACTTGGATAATATTTATATTTCCGATACGATCCATATTTCCGTTTCCGGCAATATCATCGTTTCCGGAGTATTCATTTCTTGCCTGTGACGATCTCAGCTCCCACTGAAACCAAGATCCGTCGATTCCGAATATCCATAGATGGAGTATTTAATGCCATTAAATACTTGATCCGTTTACGTACTATTTGTGTGACCCTACGGGTTCAGTCAAGAGTAAGCTGTGGATTAATATCATTAATTCCACTTGAACTGAAGCGACCTCTAGCTAGGCATTCAGCTCACTTGATCTCACTGAATTATTAACTTGTTAATTAATACTGAACCGCTTTTATTAGACTTAACATTAAATGCATACTTGGACCAAGGGCATTATTTCCTTCACTTAGCGTCTTATATTGGACTCCTAATATGTCATATTTACACATGATATGAACATTTGATTCTTGAAACATATTCCAGAGTTTTTGGAAACTTGGCTTTCAGCATCCTGTCAGAGATAAATATTATGCATGCAAGAAGATCACTTGGCAATTTCAATTCACCAGTGGAAACTTACTTGACCAGGATCAAGTATAAATGGAAAATTAGATGCCCCATCGCCCACCCAAGTATAAGGAATTCCCTTGTTGAAAGAACGAACAAGGGAGATATATGGATACTTTAGTGACTCAAACCCCATCAGAAGCTATGATTCAGATATTTCGTCGCGAATACTGAAATTGTAGAGCGTTTAGTGTTACATGTGGATGCTTAAATATCAATGACGACACCTATATTTTAAACGTGTACTAAGAAAATTTACTTTATCTTAGAAACACGTCGCCAATGTTGCATGTATAATGCTATGATAACAATTGTGGATAATTTAATGTTTAATATTGTTTGTGGATGCTACAGTAATAATGGCACTTGTATTGTAAACGTACTTAAAATTCATGTTATCAATTACACGCAAATCAAACTTTTGCATTGTTTTTCTAGCATTTACCCTAGATTTGTAGAAGTCATTTTTTACGTATATTTCTACAAAATAATTGTTTATACCTTGGGGGATCCTGCGCGCTAGCGCACGGTCCAACAACTAGTTACACAAAAATTGTCGCTTCTTCAAATATAGAAATGTTCACTACGTACTCATGTAATGTTGTGAGTTAATCGACATGACAAGCTTTGAGAAATCTTCAAATATAGAAAAGTTCAGTACGTAATAATGTTGTGAGTTAATCGTCAAGACAAGCTTTGAGAAATTATTTAAGAAACAAACAATAATCGACTGACATACGGTTTTTAATTTATAACTAGTGTGTAGCCCGGGCGATGCCCCGGTTGCTACATTTAATACTTAAAATTTTAGATTTTTCTTGAGCTCAATATTTGACCAAAATACATGTATTTCATAAAGTGAAAACATCCATAAAATTCGTCAATTACAAAGACACACTACGTCATTTATCATGCTAAGTAATTTTTCAATTAGATCATTTTACCATTTGTATTATTTGTTTTCTAGTGGAACTAAGTTCTTCAAATTATTAAACACCAAATTATATATATAAAAAAATTACGTCAACATGTTTTTCTTGTTTTAATGCTATAATTATTATTACTTTTTCAAAATAGTCCAAAGAAAATAAAATGTCATGTAAAAATTTAGTTGTGTTTAGACTTATGTTAACATTTATTTATAAATTAATGTGAATAAATAAACAACAATGAGTGGTTGGTTAAGATGGTAATGAAACTTATCATCTACACATGAGGTCTTGTGTTCGAATCTCATTGCATTAGTTTTGGTTGTCTATGACATGGCATAACACTCGGTGAGTGGATAATGTGGCGTAAAGGGGAGAGTACTACGTGCCACATATACAATTTTCACAACGCCTTTTAATATATTATATAGATGTTATAAATATATTGTATTATGGATGCCCATTATACCCCTGACATCTTTATCCTATATAATACATGTATATGTACATATTATATGAATGTAAATAAGATCAATAACCGTCTGTTTTCTCACTTCCTCTCTCTCCCATTTCTCCCTAATTTCATAACACGTTATCAGCACCATTGCTAACCGTCGATGGGAAAAGGAAATTGCGACTAAACAAACGAGAAAATAATAAAGAGAATCGTCACTATCGATGTAAGTAAATTCACTAAATATTAATTGATTTACATGAATTGTATGATACTATATTTGTTGAATTATAATCTGATTGTGATTTTAGTTAGTCAAATGCTTTTATTTTTCATACTTTAATTTGATAAATACGGTAATTTTGTGATTTCAAATACTGCGTTGCCGGATATACTTAAACATATGTAGTAACCGTTTGTTTTATAGTTCGGATTTGCATAATGTTACGTGTTAGTTTTGGAGTTTAGAGTAATATTCTTTGGCCTGACATGTATTATCCATCATGTTTTGGAGTTTTCGGATTTGATTGTTATTTAAGTAGTTAAATACGTTTATTTTCATCATATTTTATTCAAAAGGTCTTGTGCGCACTAGGTGTACAATAAATTTATTGTACACCAAGATAACTTTTACCTATTTTTTTGTAACTTTAATCTAGTTTTGATTAACTTTTATATTAGTAAAAAAACGTTAATAGATAAGCATTTTAAAAAGGTTAAATGATTAATTTTATACATTACTAGTGATTTTGAAGAACCAATTTTTATTAAAATGAAAAAATTTATCATTAAAAAATGGATAATTTTTACCTATATAAATTTAACTTTTAAACCTTTTGAGTTAACTTTTACTTTGGTATACAATATTTATTGTACAACCATTGTAAATAAGAATTTATATATTTTATTTGTTATCTCCGCAATCGATACATCACGGTTTGGTATTATATCGATGTTGCGTTGATCATGATGCAAAGTATTTGATGTACCATCGCAGACGGTTATCGTCATTAATTATAATCTGCTGTACTGCTATTCTATTATCATTATTCAAATGTTTTTATTGTCATCATTGATTTCTTTAATTCATATATTATCGATTCCGTTGCCTTTGTTGTCTTATGTTGCCTTTATTTTCATATATATATAATCAACATATAAGCATAATCTTATTTTATTTGTTATAGAATTATCTATTTATAATTTCGTAATACATGTTTTCCTTGAGTTTATTTTTGTATTAATTTGTGTGTGCTATTGTGAAAAGATGATTGTGTATCATGTATGGTTATTATAATTGCTTTTATTTGTTGTACATCACTTCTGAATAGAATAACTGGTTATTAAAGTCTATGAATGCCCCCTCATACATCAATGAGAATAATTATGAAGAGATGTATTTAGTGGGGAAAACAATATTTCTTACAATAGTTAAGAATATAATATATGTAAAGATTAGTGGGAGATAGCTTTTTAGTTTACAAAATAGTGGTATATGGATTAAAATGATACATGGATGTTAAATGTGGTACTAGTTTTTGTTCATAAATCAATGACTCCTTTTATGAATACGAGTATGAGTTTATGATATTGATATCATCCAGAAGATGAAGAAAGATGTATATGTTTATTGAAATTGATATGTACCACATTTACAATGTATACTCCAGAAGAGTACACGCTATCTTTCCATAAGTTTTGTTAAATTGTCTTGCTATCACAAATGAGACACCATTTTGTGTCGTTATATCACATCACAATATGTTCAAATTATAATATTTTATAATTCCAGTGACCACTTAGGGAAGATAACCAGCAGTTATCGAATGAAATATTTTTTATGATATTATATACGTACGATGTGATAATTCATGCCATCCGGGTTTAAGAAAACACCCGTCATGAGAATTTGAAAATTCTTGTCAAATAAAAGTTTAATTAAGTGCTGACATTCCCTCATATGTTGTATATATTCAAAGGCAAGACATAATGATGAGGTTGAGTTGTATTTCAATCGAATAGTAATTATGAATCGATTGAGAAAATAAATACAAGAGATATTAATTACTTTGAAAACTTGTATAATGATATGATGGGTGAATTGAAATTCACCATGATACTAGGTGACCTGAAGTTCGCCATAATGTTAGTAGGTGACTTGAAGATCACCAAAAAGTTTACAAGTATTTTGTGATTGATGTAAGTATCGTAAATCTCTTGATTGGGGCGATCATACGTCAGCAAGAAAAGAGAAAATATGAAGAAAACAACTGCATATTATATCTACTCCCCATAATCAATGTTGATCTCCAGAAGAGAACAAAAGTATGTAATAATATACGTTGAAAAGTGTATTATTTAGTTGGTGAAATTTTTTATGCCCCATAATATATTGTAAATATTTTCCCAACTTAGGGGGAGACGAGCAAAAATAAGTTGGCAAAATTGAAAGATAATAAATTGATCCCCCATATGAGAAAGTGTACATGCCAATTTTATGTCCTCGAAATATGTTTGGACATAAATATCTATGACTTAATTATGTTAAGTTTTACTATGTCTAGAGACATAAAGGTATATGATAGTCATAGTGCTCGATGTTACATATATTAAGTGTTGAGAATTATATATCTTGTCAATATTTATTTAAATATATACACCTGAAGTGTAGATTATGTATACGATCCAACATAGTGATTATATGAAAAGGATGGCAAGATAATGCAGTTGATGATGTTTTTGAAAAGAAAGAAAACACTATTAATTATATAGTGTATGAAATACCCTTGAAGTGGTATAGATATCTGAACTATAATAGATGGGCCATGAGAAAATATGAATGGTACCTATTGAATAAGTATTCAGATATCATTGATGAATAGCATGCAAAGTATATGTTGAAGAATATTGATGATACCGATAGATGATGGAATCGAAATATAATGCATATGCGATAAATAATGGATTTTGAATAAGGGATCGTAAATCTATGTCTATTTCGATGTAGACATCGTTATAATGATCAATTGAGCTCATGGACCTGAAGTCCAAAAAGTTATGGATTTGAAATATCCACACTGTACAGTGTTATTTTGAGTCTTACATTCATATACATGTGTAGTTAATAGGTAAATGCATCATTTATCATACATTTATTTTGTTTTATGTTTTATGATGGTATGATGTAGAATTATTCAGTTATAATTTCATATTACATGTTTCAAAACTATTATGATGTCGTATATAAATATGCATCCAAAGAATGGTATGACAGATTTGCAACTTTATGAATATTATAAAAGGAGTTTCTTACTCCAATGGGCGAATAGCTGTGAAAGAAGTATATATATATAATGTTGATTTAATAGCATGTTATGAATCATGCAAATAAGAAGAGTTCCTGAAGAACTTATACATGATGTTCTTAACATCTAGCCCTTTAAGTTTTTCATATCAATATCACAACATTGATGAGATATTATCAAACTCTTAAAGAGTTTTTTTCGATCAAACTGTCGTCTCAACCAGTAGTTTGAGTACTTGAGAATTATGAAATATACATATTAATTTATTCACGGAAAGTTTCTTGTACGGATATGAGTTGATTGAAAATTTTAAGATAAGAGTATGTAACGTCCTTACACTGAGTTTTATTTTATGGTCCAGAAGAACCATAAATTACATTATACCCTAAGTTGGACAGTGATATATTATTTATCATGTATTGTCATGAAAGTATGACTATAGAAATTTTGATCAAGATTATTGATTACTAATACTTATGACCTCCAGAAGAAGGTTTATATATGTCCAATATGAAAGGATACATTTTGTAATATTATATGCAAGAATATATATTTATTTCAGGTATTGTTGTCAAAAGTTTGGTGATATAAATACTCACCTAGTGCATACAAGTGAAGATTTGAAAATTCAAGTCAAATGGTGGAGAATCAAATTTCAAGGAGCTACATGTTGATACATTTGAAAAGTTATCAACAATATTATATTCATTGAACTTGAAGATCTCAAGTGATATATTCATCAGGGGGAGAAAATACGCGTTTTACTCTTTTTCCCTTAACCATGGTTTTGTCCCATTGGGTTTTCCTGGTAAGGTTTTTAACGAGGCAACATCCCAAGCGTATTATGATGAGTGTTGTACTCTTTTCCTTCACTAAGTTTTTATCCCACAAGGTTTTCTTAGTAAGGTTTTTAATGAGGCATCATTTCATGTACATTATAGGGCTATTGTATTATTTTAGATAATGGACATCCAAGGGGGAGTGTTATAAATATATTGTATTATGGATGCCCATTATACCTCTGACATCTTTATCCTATATAATACATGTATATGTACATATTATGAATGTAAATAAGATCAATAACCGTCTGTTTTCTCACTTCCTCTCTCCCCCCTTTCTCCCTAATTTCATAACATATAACTAGTTTTTGAGTTCGGGCTATATTATTGGTTACTACATTAATAACATACGTACATTATTTATATATTTTCTTTTTGCAATGATAAAATGAACACATATAATAGCTTATTGGTAAAAACTTTATTAATTTAGAGAGAAAAGAATTGGATTGTATTGATTGAATGAATAATATTGCAGCAACTAAGGCTATATATACAAC
The DNA here is from genome assembly GCF_020520425.1 of Spinacia oleracea. NCBI lineage: Eukaryota > Viridiplantae > Streptophyta > Magnoliopsida > Caryophyllales > Amaranthaceae > Spinacia > Spinacia oleracea. The sequence continues at coordinate 115,767,719 of NC_079492.1, forward strand.
TGATTACATGATGTGTGCTAACCAATAGGGAGCGAGCTAGAAGCTAGGATCCAATCAGGATCATTAACATGTACACCTAAGCTATCTAAGCTGACTATTACAAGGTGCAAGTAACAGAATCTCTAACAAACTTTCGTGAATATATATAGGGGTGTTTGTTGAGCATGTTTGCTTCTAGAATCATCCACAGCATTGCCGACTGCATGACCATGCAACACCTTGGTTGTGTTGGACTTGGCTGGTTCTGCAGAAGTTAGTAAACCAACACCTGCAGAAGAATGTAAACCAACAAAGCTAAAGGTTAGAGATTCAAACCTTACACAAATTGATCATGTTTAAGTGTTTAACAATCTTTATGTGTATAAAAATTACATGGAAAGAACGATTCACATATAGAACATCACGTGTTATATAAATTCCAATAGAAACATCTTTTAATAATATAGTATATATTTTATTTTTGAATATTACGCGTGCACTACATGCAACGGTGTGAACTTTATACTTCCATGCTTTGTAGAACAATTTGAAGCTGTACGTAATGACATCTCCACGTTCTGTTTGTTTCAAGTTGATTGGCCAAACATTAAAAAATCTGTTGCAATTGTGAAAAGAAACTCAAGTGTTTGATGTTTGCACGTCTAATCCTCCAATTGATTCCATAATCCATACTTCCATGTTTTTAAGAATAGACTAGCACATTAGCACCATTGCAATGGAGGTTGTACTGTGCTTCATTTTCTTGTTTAAAACATGTAACTTGTAAGATAGGCGTGTTAGCTAAAAGTGTCCATGTTTATAACTATGAAGTATGAACTAGTATGAAGTAGGTATTGTAACGTAATTGGAAAATGAGATACGTGAGCGTGTGTTTTCGAGGAAAGACATGAACAGTGTGGTGGTATGCCATATCATTCTCTCAATTTGGTTTTTGGTTCATGAGATTAATGTATTATGCATCTGAAGTCTTGGCAAAGTTTCAACTGTTTTTGGTGGGAACAAATTATAGTTCAAGCAAATATTATTATTATTATTATTATTATTATTATTATTATTATTATTATTACTATTATTATTATTATTATCACATATTCTATTATTTCCGATGGAGTCAAAGATTCATTTGTTCTTTTGGCTGTGGGATGGAGTCAAAGATGGTTTTCCCGTTATCGCTTTTAGGTCAATTGGAAACAACCTTTCTGCAATTGTAGGGGTAAGGTTGCGTACACCCGACCCCCCTTACCCAGTTTCTTGCGGGAGCCTATTTGAAGCAATGGGGTAATGATAATGATAATGATGAATTAACGCCGCCTTTGAGTGCTTAATGATATCGTCTCAACTGTTAATTTTGTAGATGGGTCCTATATATGCTCGTATCCTATTAATCCAAGCATACAAGTATGTACGTAAATCATGTTCACATTTCGAGTGTAGAAATGTTTCTCACTTTTTGTATTTGCCAAAGAAAATGTCCATTTCACAGCATTTGCTTAACGTAGGGGCTTCAAGTCGCTGCACGTTGCAGTTCTTTGCTTCCACAAAATTCAATCTAGCTACCTAGCCAAGTTCTACTTCGTATTCAAATCAGTTATTTATGCTCTCATCCGGATAAACTAGCTATAGTAGAAAAAACCTTCAAATGACGCCATCTATGTAAAAATGCGCATTCACATCGTGCTTGGAATTCAATAAACTCGAGATCAGGATCACACTAGAAATAATTATTTGAAAAGCAATCTGCGTAGTTAAATTGTTTTGCTTGTAATCAATTGCTTGTTGATTTAGTGGTGATTGGGGCTACACTTGGTAGGGAGAACCCGTGTTCGATTCCTCGCAACAACAATTGGGAGGGGACTGGAACCTAACCACCCAGAACTCACCCCCGAATCCGAATTAGTCCTGAGGGTGAACCGGGTGCTAACACCAAAAAAAAAAAAAAATTGTTTTGCTTGCAGTAAATTTAGTATGAACCTTTTATTGCATAGGCAATAAAAAAAGTGTCTGAATTACCAATTATATATTGTGTACATACTTCTTGTGGGCTATGCCACTGTAAATGTGATTATCCTACAAAGAAGCAACGTAAGTAGGAACATGAATTCACCATGTCTAAGAAGAATGTAAATTATCTTTTGAGGAAGAGCGTAAATTTTAAGATTTATTCTCGTTTTCTTTCAGTAACTAACAAGTTTAAACACAAGCCTTTATCTTCAAAAGTGTTTTAACATTTCCTTAATAGGCTAATCGACAATTTCGATGATCGATAGAGTTTTTACTCCTGTGTTTGTAGGTGCTTGACTATAAATGTATTTGTCTTCACACTTGTTTTGGATAATCTAACTAGGGTAATAGTTTTACATCATACTCATAATTAGTCCATTGAAAAGCCTCAATTACCGCTCTATATTCGACATTTATTACAGCCGGTTTTGTTACTCTTAATCAGCAAGTTTAGCCATGAAATTAGATTTCTTCCATTCATTACTGGGACCCCTAACCTATATGTGGGTGGTTCTCAATAATTAACCTTGCGGCATCTCATTATTCTGTCGACAGAGACAAATTATTAGTGGCAGAAACTCCTGTACGACGATTAGTCACACCTTTACTCTTTGGTGCAACGAGTTGGCTGGTCAGGAAAACTTGTTACATTGTTGAGAGAAGACACTTAAATTATAAGTTGAGTGAGACCAGTCACACTCGAGACTAGGTTGGACGGCTTTAAATCATGTTACGTTCATGGTCATGGGACGAGATTGGGAGTAGCAAAGTTACCCCCAACCCCAACCCCAACCCCAACCCCAACCCCAACCCCAACCCCAACCAAGAAAGGAATTTAAGTAGTTGTACATATTATTAGTAGTATATGGTATGCATGCACATCAAAATATTAATGCGTGTATATGATGATCACTACTCATGTATTTTCATCCATCATCAACATTAAAACTCAAGGTGGTGGTAGATACAAATCCACATTCTATTTCTTCTATCCACAATATATATTTTTGAGTTTTGTCCCAAACTGCAAACATATCTTTCTATAACTCCTTGTCTTTCATTCATTCGCGTCTTTTCCCTCTCAAAGCGGGCTCTTACACTCAAATTCTTCCTTTAAAGAAAGACAACAGGTTGATCAAATATCTGAGCTGAGTGATTGATATCGATTTTAGTCCAAGAAAAGTCAGTACAGTTACCTAGCCATGCCTCGAAGCACAGCTCTTCAATGGCTTAGCTTGGTAGGCATCATATGGCTTCAATCAGTTAACGGAACAAACTCAAATTTCCCTGCTTATTCTTCCCAGCTGAAGCAACTCCTCTCTCTATCTCAACTGCAACTCAACAACCTTGCACTTGCATCTGATGTTGGGAAACTCTTTGGTTGGTTGGCTGGCATTGCTGCCATTTACCTACCTTTATGGCTCGTCCTTTTAATTGGTTCTACTCTCGGCTTCATTGGCTATGGCTTGCAATATCTTTTCCTCACCCATTATATCACATTCCTTTCTTATTGGCATATCTTCTTTCTCACAGTTTTAGCAGGAAATGGTATTTGTTGGATCAACACAGTTTGTTACGTGGTTGCCATTAACAACTTTCCTTACCACAGACAGGCTGCTGTTGGTCTCACTACTAGCTATTTAGGGTTAAGTGCTGTAATTTATACAGCGGCTGTTGGTGCGTTTTCTTCTAAGCCTTCTCAAAGGGCTGAAGAATACATGCTTTTCAATTCTATCTTTCCTCTAGTAGTAAGTGTCATTGCTGCACCTTTTGTCCGGCATATTGATACTGGAAAGCCTAAAAAGGTTGAACATGGGTTTTTTGTTGTTCTGATGATAACAATAGCTACTGGTATATATGCTGTAACCAGTAGCTTGGGACCGATCTCAAGGAAGTCTTCACCATGGTTTAAAGTGGTTGGTTTAGGAGGCTGTTTAACAGCACTGTTAATAATTCCTATGGCAGAATTTATGGTTGGTATATTGGAAGAAAAATGTCATATAAACAGGGAAAGACGAGTATGTGATCTTACAACTGATGCTGATGAAGTGGATGATCATCAGGATGTTGAGAATCGAATTAAAGATCAGGATAATGATATTGTTGAAGGTAAGCAGGAGATTTGTGCCATGGAAGATATTGGTGTCAAGTTGATGCTGAAGAGACTGAATTTCTGGCTCTACTTTTTCACATACATTTCTGGTGCCACTCTTGGTTTGGTTTATCTGAACAACTTAGGACAAATAGCAGAGTCTCGAGGCTACGCTAGGACATCTTCTTTGGTCTCATTGGCTTCTGCATTCGTATTTTTTGGCCGTCTCTTGCCATCCATCCTAGACTATGCTTACTCAAGGTATGCTCCTACTACTAACAACCAACTCTTATATGTAAACTTATGCAAACTGGAAACAAGAAACTGATATTTAAGGTAAATTATGTTTAGCAGGAGCAAGTGCATGGTTCCAGGGCCGGCTACTATAGCAGTTGCAATGTTACCAATGGCAACAGCATTCTTTTTGCTGGTGATCAATGGAAGCAACCTTTCTCTTCATATCTGTACAGCAATTATAGGTTATTCTACAGGTGCAATCACTGCCATTTCTGTTACTACAACAACAGAGCTATTTGGACCGAACAATTTTGGAGTGAATCATAATGTTGTGGTGGCAAATATCCCTTTAGGTTCCTTCCTATTCGGAGGTTTAGCAGCACTTTTGTACCGAACACAAGGACATGAACATGGCAGATGCTTGGGTCTGCAATGTTATAGCATGACCTTCCTCATCTGGGGATCCCTTTGTTCTCTAGGAGTTGTCCTAGCTTTAGTACTTCATTTTCGTACTCGCAAATTCTATCTGCAAAGGTTGTAGAGGCAGAGTAGCATACATATACGTAGTATAGTTGTTATGCTTACTTACAAGGAGAAATACTAGGCAGCATTTTAGGATCTGTTGTCTTTTTGACAGCCCAAGATACTAGCTACCAGGTGCATGTATTTTTCTCTTGGCAGTTGCAGGGCTGTGTATACGTAGTAGAGTCACTAGATCGAGTCATAAAGTTCTTGCTTAATTTGACAAGATGTGTTAATACTAGCAAATGTAGGTGGATTATCAGTAGAGTTTCTGCATACATGATAATTCCATGACTTGAGGTTTCATCAGCTCTTTTTGTTTCTGGGTATATATCTTCTTCAATCTGTTTAATTTGGTAAACTGCCCACCCTTAATTCAGACCTGAAGACTAAGATAATCCTACAACTCTAGACTCCAGTAGTAATATACCAATCCAAATTCAGATTTCAGATATACTGAATGTCATTGGAATATTACGCTTTGATGCCTTTCCAACCACAATATCCAACTTTTCTTAGAAGCACAAATATTCTTATGCTCTCCTAAACACCAAGAATAGCGCTCCCAACAGCGCATACGTGGCATACACCTTGCATGTAGAGTGTCTATACACACCTTCATATGCGTACATGAAGAACACGCGATCCTCTGTGTGTGTGGCTGGAATCACTCTTCTCAATGATCTCAGGTGCACCACATAACATTTTCCATAGAAGAGAGAGAGAACAGAGAACCGATTACTAAAGTCTCTAATTCCTAAGCTAAATAAAACATTCCGGTTATATTCTTATAAGTTGTAACTAAGAATAATCAACACACAGGTTTCCTAGGAATATGGCAGGTAACATCATATAAAGTTCCACAGGCTGGAAAGCAAGTTAGCTGAGGGGCTTTAATTAACATACACATTTCCTAGGAATTGTTTGGAGAAATTAAATGAACTGTGAAATTCAATTTCGTTTAGACCTTAATTCTCATGTGAACCAAACAGACACTTACGCAAGTGCATAACCCTCAACCAGCCTGTCAATTACAATCACTAGTACTAAAAAATTAAAGCATGTCAAGGTAGTAGAAGAGGAACATTACACTTCTTATGACAAGTCAATATTCACATCTATGAAAGGTCCTTGTCCTTTTCTTGCCACTATTGTCCTTATCGGAGATCTTTATGTGACATCGTCTGGAATTCTAAAAAATGATATAGAGAGGGGGGAAAAAATATCAAAGTGTTGGTTTCAAAAAGACTTTCCTTTAACATCGTTTATGTAATATTGGAAGCGTGAACCAACATTTTGTAGACAGTGCAGTATAAATCCATAAATCAAGGTTTTTAAAGAAGATTTTTCTCTCCTAAGTTCAAAAATACCTACAGTACTTCTTTCCTCCTTCAAAAGATGTTTTCTGCTTTTTGTTTAAGTTCATCCTTTATAATCTTCTTACTTTAGCTTACTTTCAATTTTGGCAAAGAAAAACCCTTTTTTATCCTCGCTTACCCAATCACATGAGTCTTTTTATACTATTGAATAAAGTAGTATTCATATCTCCAAAAAAGAACATCTTTCTCTACCCTAATGGTAGAAAAGAAATCTATTTTCACTACTTCTCATTTTCATTTTCCGTTGGTATCCATTACTTGAGCAATAGGAAGATGTTTGAACAACGGAAGAAAAAATATTAGACTTAAAAGACAATCTGAAACTGATCCGACCCAAAAATAAGAGTGGCATATACCTCAAAAGAATGGAATATGTCATCTTCTATCATCACTATGGGAGCAATTTATGGTGAAAGTTTTTAAAGTTTGATATGAAAAATTGCATTGAGTAATATTTTAAGAATAGAGGAAGTACTACACAACAATAAAAATAGCTGAGGCTAACTTATAGCAATGAAATGGTATACTAGCCAAGAGTTCTAGAGAAGTAGATTGAATAATAACGTGGGAAAATGGATTAAGAACCATACACATAGTTAGGCTAGAGAGCTGTCCTTACGAAACAAGGCATTTGGAGGAGGTTATTCCCATTTATTGCATTCCAAATTGACATTTCCCAAATTTGTGCTTGTTTTTTCATGTACTTGGGGAATTGTCATTGGATCGACAACTTTTGAACCTAGCAACCCTAATAACTTGGGTTAATCACACTTTAAATTCAGTTGAAAATGTCATAGCAGGTGTAGGTAGTTTTCAATTAATTTTGGAAACATTTTGATGTGACCTTTTGCTATTAATTCCACATCGTGTATCTAGCCACATAACATGTACGGAATATATGGTGTACTACGGCCCAAAGAAGGTAACGTGGTTGCTCACCTTTTGGCTGAATATCGCTCTACGGGCCTATGGGGTTGGGTGATCATATTCTTACGTAGCCATAGTCTCACTGTTACTCAAACTAAAGCCTGCTATTTTCGAAATAACAAAAACACACCATCTCAACAAAGAGGTATGTCATTCATATTGTAAACCTATTATTAGAAGAAATTTTTTCTATCAATACCAAAATATTCACCTGCCTATAAGAGCAAACTTCACATAAACTTGCTGCAACTGTTGATTGAAACTAACTATACACTAAAGAGATGGTAATGGGAGTTTATATTTTAGTCAACTTAATTAGCTGAGTAGTTAGTTTTTTTAATTTGTTAATTGCTTCCTTAAAATAAGGATAATTAGTTAATAGGTACTCCGTAGTATTAGTGATAAAAATAAGATTACCTAAACCTTGTACGTACTCTTATTCATTCATATTACTCCCTCCCATTCTAAATATGTGTCCATTTTCCAAAAATAGTGTTCCCTTATAAGTGTCCACTTTCTATTTTTCAACATATACTTTTCCCACTTTTCCATACACTTTTCCCACTTTTCCACATACTTTTTCCACTTTTCTATAAATCATTATTAATTTTTCTTACACATTCTACACTTTTCTCACTTTTCAATCACCACATCCACTTTTATTTGTACTTTATCAATAAACAAATATCTACCTTTTCCTTTCCCAATTATCTACTTTATCAATAAACAATTATCTACTTTTTCCTTTCCAAAAAAAACATTCACAATCATTACCTCTTACACACAATTCAGTTTTATTAAATCCCGCGTAAAAGTCCAAAGTGGACACTTATTTAGGAACGGAGGAAGTACAATAAACAAGATGTAGTCAGAGAGTTTTCCTGAGTTGCCATTAATGGAAATTATCAAAGCTCCATCTTCTTGCTTTCTACTCCCTCCGTCTCTTTTTGTTTTTTACGTTTTCCTTTTTGGGTATTTCAAAATGTTCTTTACATTTCCTTTTATATTATCACATAAATGACTTAGTATTCTATCAAAATTTGTGTCCAATTATTATTTTAACCAATTAAATTCATTGGATCATTTAATCTCTCACACTTTTCCATTGGGACATTAAATTTTTCTCATTTCCCAATATCAGAATTTTGATAAAAGTGAAAACATTATAAATAAACGTAATTTATATTGTTTAAATAAAAAAAATGAGGAATGTCGATGCAAATTAATTAATCGTTAAAACGCGTGAAAAATGTCAAACGTAAAAAAAACAAAAAGAGACGGAGGGAGTAAATCACGAATTCTGACACTTAATTATGTAGAATCATCCTTACTTGTTTTTTCCAGCCGATAAATAATGTTTGGTTACCCATACTGGTTTTCTTAAGTTCCTAACATCCTATCCTATGTCTCACACATCTTTTGTTCCAAAGGGGAATTGACAAACAATGATGGACGTCTAAGTTCTACATCTTCCTTCTATTCCTATCCAAGCAAATCCTTATATATATTGACAAACAATGAAGGGGTTTAATTCTCGTAGGGATTCAATGTAAAATTCTAAGTGTTGCAACTTGCAACTACAAAAATGAAACAAGTATTGTCCGTGGAAATTTTATCGACTTGTGACATGGATATCTCCCTAAATACTTGGATATCTCCAACGTCATTGTGATGGCTAGTGACATCATGCTAAAAGACCTCTGTTCCTCTTAATTCCTTTTGGGCCACAGGCTACAGGCCCACACGTTTATGGGGGGCCTAAAAGAGTAAAAGATAGGTCCAACAAACATAAAAGCCGTCAGATAGGTTATACACTTTTACTATTGTAGCCCTGTAGGCATACAACACTTAACATTAAATTAACAAAGGGTTTATGCATGTTGCATGCATCATTAATCCATGATACACCACACTCTTGCATGCATATTACATGCCTATCATATATAGAAACCACAGAAATATTTGTTTGATGAATATGAAAACACCAAATATAGAAAATATGAAAGTTGATTGAATGATATTTGTAATTCAATTGGTCCTAGTTTTTGTCCTGAACAGTCTATGTCTATGGCCCTATTCGGCGGTATTTTTTCAAGTAGAGAGAATTTTAAGTCAATCAAAAATATTTCTATAGGTTAAAAAGACAATGCTTGTGAAGTAATTTTTTGGAGGGAGGCATAACGTCGGAGTAATTCACTTGTTAGTTAACCCGAACATTTTACACCTTTTCTAACCTCTAACAACTTACATGTACTTAAGTTGTAAGTTGTAACGCTACTAGACTATTACAATACAATTGCTGAAAAGGAACTCTATCGACCGCCCATTTGTTATTTTCTCCCAAAACTTGTCAATAACCATTTCACAACCGTCCAGCAAGCCCATTGGTCACTATCAAAGATAGGTTTTTTGGTGGGAGCCTTCAATTATATGTAGTTTCTTGGTTGCTATTAGATGAAATTGGTTGAGGGCTTCTCTTGTGTAAATTTCAATTTTGATTGTCTTTTTTTAAAAGAAGAAAAACATTATTAAAACTGTACAAAGTAAAATTATAAGTAAATCAAGAGGACAATGTGTAATTAAATTATACGGAGTGTTCCGGTGTTGAAGTTGATAGAACAATGAGCTTCGAATGAAGGCCCTTTCGAGTGTGTTGAAAACCTTGCTAGCTTGAATGAGTAATGTCCGAATTCACCTGCACAAAGACAAAGTTACTAGCCTCGGGGTGTTTTCGAGGAAAGCCCCTCCGATGCCTAAGTAAGAACGATGCTCGGATTTTAGAGAGAGAAGTTCTCTAGAGAGTAGTCTAAGGCGATAAATTGGACATACCTTGAGGTGTGAGCCTTGGCGGCCTATTTATAGTGTTTGTGTAATAAATGTCCACATAGGTCATTTATTGTTTGGTGGGCCTTGGGCCTTGCTGGCTAAACAACCTTTTTGGAGTGTTTGTGAGTTTGATGTTGTTGTATTGAGCCATTGGGCTTTTGACTTAGTGGCCAAATTGAAAGCCAATTGGGAGCCCAAACACGGAGTATGAAGTATATCTCTAGTAGGAGTAATTTGGGAAAGCCGCAACCACCTTAGAGTCGGCTTAGACCATATAGAAGCTAATAAAGTTACTCTTTCCTCTCTACTTTTAGTTAACATAACAAAGCAAGGTTTGTTTGAGTTATGCCAAATGAAGCAAATGTTTGGCTCTAGTCACTAGTCCTAAGTAGAGAAAAAAAAAACACTTTTCTAACAGTGCCCGCTCTCTTTTTTAGAGGAGTATGTCTCATGTGAAACCGCCATATGCGTAAGATTATTGATGTCAGCATAAAAAATTAAAATATAATTATTTGGCTAGAAATTATAACTATTTGATTGGAAAGTATAACTAATAATAGTAGAATAACTATTTGATTAAAAATAATTCTGTAAAAGTTTGTCTTATACATAAGACCATCTTATACTTCCTCTGTTTCATAAATATCACACCATGGTTGATTTTTACTCCTCTAACACATTACTTTGACTCTTAATATCTCAAATCGTGTGTAAGTAAAAATTATAAAAAATGATATTTAGAATATATATCCATGCGAATCTAAAATGACCCCACATGACTACAATTTTCTTGCGTATGAATCACAAAAAATGACCAAAATCGTAGCATGGATAGTGTAAAAAACCAAATGGTGTAATATTTACGGAACAGATAAAGTATACGTTTTTGTATATTGAGCAAGCTCTATGAAACGTAATTACAACTCCCAAGTTGCATGTGTGATTACATTTCATAAAGCTTGTTCAAGCAAGTGCTAGTGTTGAAATGTTGATACCAAAAACATACGTTCTCTCCACCCCTAAATAATGGGTCACTTTCTAGATTTAGTAACTTAATTACGGAGTACAAACTTTCCCATACTACTCTTTACCAAAAATTCCAAAAATGATGGGATGGAGGTTCTCCCCTCCTTGTTTTCACTTATTTCAAATCTAATAAGATAATACGAAGTATAAGATAATACGAAGTATAAGATAATACTTCCTCTGTTTTGATATAGTTGCAACACTTCCCTAAAATGGAAAATGTCACAATAGTTGCAACACACTTAAATTGAAAACATTTTTGGAAAAATTACTTTAAATAATCAACATTTCGACGATTTTCCGTTAATACTCCAACCTTTGAATTATTATCTAATAATCCAACCTTTATACCCCATTAACTTTTATTGAACCCAAGTGACTTGAAACCGGCTAGAAAGGTCACTTTTTCTTTCCCTTAATGCGTCTTCTTCCTCCTTCATCTAGTTCTTCTGACTCCATAGTCCATAGCCTTCCTTCCTCCAACCCACCATCATCATCATCAGTTCGTCACCAATAAGACCAAACCCTCCTACCACCCTCCACGCTAAAACACTAACAACACAACCACCACCCTTCACTAAAACTGCCCCTCTTATTAAAAAGAAGTTCAATCTTTTTTATCTTTGTAAGTTAAAGATCCCTGCCTTCAATTGCCTTGTATTTTTGCGAATTTTCTATCAAGAAATAGATCACTAACTTTAGGTTAAACCACCTATTTAGCAAACACTATACACCATTGTCGCTCATGTGTGTTCTACTAATGGTCTTCTATTTCATAACTACTCCAATTTTAAATAAAAAGGGGGAAAATAAAATTAAGGTTAATCAAACAAAAACTGAGCCTTCTTTTTATCTGCAACACCATCAAATCATGCAATTTTCAGATGCAAATTAGCCTTTTATAAAATGGTGGTTGGCTGAGGGGAGGAGATAATTAAGGGGGTCTGCTGGGGGAGGAGAGAAACAGGTGGTGGATTTCGGTTGGGAGGTACGTTGAGTTTCCAAAAAAAAGAAAAAAAAATTATTAAAGCTAAGTCTTCACTAGAGAATGGTGAAGGAAGATGATGAAGTGGGGGTGAAGGAAGATGATGAAGAAGGGGTGAAAAAGACCAGAGAAAGAAAAGAAATAGGAATAAGGGATTTTTTTAAAGATTCACCTGAGAAATGGGACCCATCCGAACTTTTTTAACAATTACATGCCACGTCATCAATTATTACCGGCTAAACCTGTAAGGAGCAATAAAAGTTAAAGGGGTATAAAGGTTAGATTAATAGATAATAATCAAAAGGTTGGATTAATTTTGGAAAATCGCTTAAATGTTGGATTATTAAAAGTAATTTTCCCTAACATTTTTTACCCAAAGTTACAACTTTACACATAAGATTAAGTAAGTAATGTGACTAAAGTGGTTGTGGCCCATTTCTTAAATACCGTGTAGAGGGGTATGTTGCAACAATAAAGAATCGGAGGAAGTATAAGATAAGGTAAAATAAGGGTCAATAAGATAATACTTCGTATTTGATAGTTTAGGGCCCATACGATAAAATAATATATGATAAGTACAATAGTTACATTTCAAAACTCCAATAATGGTCAATAATATAGAATAAGATAATAGCTAATAAGTTCAAATAGTATAATATAAGGTTAATAAGATAAGATAAGTTAATAGCCAATAAGTGAAATGCAGGTGAAGGGAACACCGGAGTCGTGGAGATGTTAGATGTAGAGTCTTAAAGAGTAAAGGATAATAATGTTCTTTTGCAGGAGGTTTTATATATGCTTCTATATTTAGATCTTGTCAAAAGCTAGGGAAGAAGATTTGCTATAAATTGTGAGATCTCAACAGTGTTTGTCTTAAAAGTTTGTACCTTCAGCTATAGAAGATATATCTTCATGGAAGCCCTCCAAGAATTTATTTTGGGAAGCAGAGAGTTTTGAGTAACACGTAGGTATACAGAACATTCAAGCCATTGCTACGAGTAGAAACAGAAATGATCAGGTCGGACATCTCTAGTTACGAACTAAAGGATGTTTAGTTGTTCTTAGAAGTTAGAACAATGTTTGTATTTGAGTCGAGAGAACTGGCCATAATTCAAGTTTTCACCAAATGAAGGGTGACCCCTTTAACAAAAATCTAATTACTTAATAGCAAAGCCCTTGAAAATCAAGGTTAGTAGGATGCTCCAAGTATAATGCCATATAGCAGGCGCCTTATAGAATACAAAATGTGAAGATACAGTAGATCTTCTGACCCTATGAACAAGAAGTTGGTCATTACTTATCCTCGGTATACAGGCTTTACATTAGCATGACTGCTTGAGAAACGCAAAATCTAGCAATTTCAGTCAGGAAACTTAGGGTGTGTTCTATTCATCTAATTTTCACTTATTTTTTCTGAACTTATTTTTTCTGAATTTATCTTATCTGAACTTATCTTATCTGAACTTATCTGAACTTATTAAAACTTATCAAAACTTAATTTAGTTATAAATTTTACTTGACCAGCCCTTATTTTTCTTGAACTTATATTATAAGAACTTAAATGGGATTATTTTTCCTGAAACAAGTGGAAATAACGTGAAAGGAACACAGTCTTACTGCTATGTATTTGAGGATCTTAGTCTGTGTAGTTGACAACCAAAAAACCAAATACAGAAGTCGACTGGGTTTCTCATAATTCCTTTCAGGAGCATGCTAATGTAGATTGGGCAATCACAAAAAGTGCATTAGGTATATTGAGCCCTAGGTATTTTGAATTTTTAATCCAAAGAACCTAAAACAAAGCATAATATATGCACAATTGCAACTGTCAAACAACAAATTCACTCTACATGGTAGCACAGAGAACAAGCAAAATTAATTTAGATGACAACGAAACCAAAAATACAACATAAGTCTGTAAGACCAATACCAAGTAGAGACTCCATTATGTTCGAAATGGTGTTTAAATGAATGCAAGAGAACACTGAGCTGACAAGTTATATTTACGGTGATAATAAAAAATTCATCAAAATTAATATAGACAAGAGGGGAAAAAAAAAAGCTCAATCTTCAGTTACAACAAATTGATTATAAGCCATGTACCATTTTGCATAACCCAGTAGCAGAAGAAAATGTTTAATGCTAAGCAACAGACATACTAGGAAAGAGAACGAAAATCAGTGAATTCACCTGCAGGTTGCAGGAAGATGCTTATGCTTAACAATGCTCCAGATAGGCTAGCACCATCACTTGTCAAATTTTGAATTGTTATATATTCATCTCATATCATTCATCTAATGCTCCAGGTTTCTGCAGGTAAGCATATATATCAAAATGTCATACTGATGAGTACATGGAATATTCAGACTCAGCTAAATATCTGCTATTGCTCAGAGGGATGTCCACTACAATATAACATCCCCAGCTATATAAAAATAATGAGCTATAATTGACTTTTTAGATCAAATCTTACCAACTGTGATCATTAATTTGTCAAAGTACTTACAGTTATACATCATTGCTAATATTAACTTTTAAAACTTTTATAAGACTGTAAATTTGACAGTTGAGAAATAGCAATGAATTTGAATAAATAAAATGAAAACCTTACCCTTCTAGAAATAATCCTATTTGGAAATTCTTCATTCCACGCATTCCAGGCATTTCTGACTTCATCCAACTCCGATTCTAGTATGCTCGCATTAGCATCCAGAATCTCAATCCATTCCTTCCAGGGAGACTTATGAGGGTCCAAAAACTTAGAAACCTGAGGTACCAGTACAGTTACATAGAACTTATCTACTTCCTTTTTAATTTCTTCAGAATCAGCTAAGGTCTGCATCTCTGGCCTTTTTTTATTTCCAGGAAGTTTCCTCAATCTAAAGTCATTTCCTCTTAAAAATAAACCTTCTGATGGAGCAATAGGTAGGACAATTCTCGAGAATTTGTTGAGTGACAACATTAGAATATCTCTGGGAAACAATCCACGTTTAACAGCTATAGCGGTGCCAACCATTTTGCGGATCTGTCCAATTTACAACAATTACGAGCTTAGGGGTTATAGTGATTGAAATAACTTAAAATGAAATCAAATTTGGAAAAATAACAAAGCAACCCAGCCAAGAATTTATACCAATGACGCCACTTACAGAGAAAGTATGTTAGACAGAATTATCAAAGAAGCTGGAAGAAACATATATATCCTCCCTCCAACCAGTAAAATATCCGGTATAAAAGAGAGAAAAAGGTTGAGAAATAAAGCGGAAGTGCTAGTATATTGCCAAATCTCAAGTCTGTTTAAACTACTCATGAGTAGAACTTATCCAAGGAAAAATAGACAACAAACAGAGTACACAAAATTGTCTATTTAAATGCATCACGTTGGTCCTACATTTCAAACACGTATGAGATTTCTCTTAGAAGTGGCATAGTGGAATTACATGTAAATGTATAACAGCTAAATCACATGGAGCAAGTATCTATTGACACCTAAATTACGATCCAAAAGGAATGTGCTAGAAAACTATACTGTATTGCTAAAACTGGACATAGGCCAACCACCCACCAAGTCAAAACCAATCAATGAGTTAAAGTTGCGGACAAACTTGCATGATGTTGTGCCTTTCCTTGAACCTGCAATCTCAATGAAGTAGAATAAGCCCCCAACAATCAAGTCGATCCATAACCATAATAACGACAACAATATCGAAGCCTTAATCCCAGTGATGGTGTCGGCAACATGAACCAAGGTTTTATCTCCTATGCTCGTCAACCATGAGGTCCATGATCCTGTTCCTCCATTCCTTTCTACATTCCTGCAAAAAGAAAACTTCTTCGTTTCATTCTTAACTCCTTCCATCCAAGTCATCTTCGGTCTCCCTCGGCTTCTTCTAAGATCCCCATGATCCCAACCTCCATATTCCTTACTGGTGCATCTTCTGTTCCCTACATCCCAGACTACAAGCGTTTCCAGCATAGGCTGCATCTACATGAACCCACATATTGTATTCCTTTGCAACATCGCAAAGCGGGCCCACCTCGTCTACGGCCGCAGTGGAAGTGGCCCCCACGGTGGCGACAAGGAAAAGAGGAATAAAGCCGGCGTTGACATCGGCTTCAATGGTGGCTCTTAGTGAATCTCCCCTTAGTGAAAAAGCATGAGTCTTTGTAGTCTTGATAGTACGGAAGTTATTAGGAGAAATTCCGGCAATTTTAGCGGACTTGAAGAAAGAGCAGTGAGTTATGGTTGTTAAGATGGCTTCACATGTAGTTCCCATCATAACACCACCACCGCCGCCATCCCAGACCATTGCAGTTGGTCCACTCAATATCAGCAACTCCTCTTCATATTTAATTCTATACTTGTAACCATAACCACTTATATTATACCTAAGATACACAAGAAATCCAGCAGCAATCTACCTACTCACCAGCTCACCGCATCATCCTACCTTATCTCAAATCTCAACAGCTGAAATATGTTCTGAAAACAAATCCGATTTATACATCCTACCATCCATTGCTTATAAGATGTTGACTAATGGGGATAAATCACACTTTGTCACCTAGACCAAAAGATCAATGAACTCTATAACCTACAATATATTTCCAAGTTTCTAACAATATAATATCTTATATTTGCAACCTGGTACAGACTACAGACTACAAATAAAAGATATACGTAGGAATGTAGGATAATGAAAACATCTGGTTAACTTACCCAAAAAAACCTCTGCTTAACAGAAATAAAGGCAATTAACGGAGGCTTACTTGATGCAACATGAAAGACTCTCCACATATCGAGAGCTCCACAAAACCCATTTCAAGTGACTGATCCAACTTGCCACAAGAACACTGAAATATCTTTCTCCAGTGAGCAGCACTGAGCTTGTCCGCATCATCACGCTCGTGAAGCCATCTAGCTTTAATAACAGAAGAATTTTTCTTTTCTGACTCATCACCATGGCTATCTTCAGAATCAAACACCTCATCAAGATCACTGTCGTCTGGCAAATCAGTGATCAGTTCTTCATCACATAATGCATCTGCATCATCAACCGAGGACTGAAAATCGTCATTATTTTCCTCTACCTCTGCAAGTGGCAGCTTATTAGATTTTTTGTGTCTTCTATTTGCACGTCCTTTTAGCGGCCTTCTTCGATATTTTGATCTGGCTGTATAATTATGATAAGGATATTCTCCCTGCAAAAGGCATCTAGAAACAGTTAAGTAACGAAACTTGTGTATATCAGCCAAGAAAACCAGTAATTTTACTGTAAGCAACCAAAAGCATTTATAGTCCCGTTAAAAATGAAGCCGTTTCTAACAAACAGAGAGTAGCATGCATAATGAAAATAAGCAAGTATACATGACTTTAAATTTGTCCATTATAGATATTCTATAATGAAGAATTTCATGTTTTCAACTATTACAGAGTTAACAGAACCACTATAAACAAAAAGAAAATCATATAACATGGAAGAACATCCCCGATTCCCTGTCTTATTTTACATGATAACTCATTACAGTGTAGATGTGGTTTATTCATTATTTAACCTTGTCTGGATCCAGTATGAGCCAAAAAAATCAAATGAAGAAACTGACTGTCGCAGATGATAAGTAGAAATGATACAAAGAGAGATACCTCGAAATTATTTAGAATCTCATTGAAGTCTTTTATATGATAATCAATTTCAGCAGTGGAGGAGTGACTTGTTATTCCAATAACTTCAGCCGGAAGAAGGTATGCATAATTCCGGACATGACATTCCCGTCGAGGATCAAAACTCCTAACGAAATGAGATTAGGAAGTATTGAGACAGATGTTTATGTTGTTTAGTTTGATATGCATATGCAGTTTCCTAACACACTTTAATATGTACACAAACATAGGGGGGGGAAAGTTCATGAATAGGCATATACTTTACTTCATTGGAAATCAAGCATCAATGCATCCACTGCAAAGTTTTCCAAAATCATGGGATAGAAGGGGAATTGAGAAGGAGAGGGAAGAGGAAGGGTGGGAAGGAGTACCTAGTACCCTTTCATTTTTCTTCCAAATGGTTCATTGAAAGGCGAAGGAAAATAGTTCCTTCATATTCCCTTTCCCATTCAAATATCCAAACAAAGGGGAAATGGATTCATAACTTTCCCATCACTCCCACCTCCCTCCATATACACTACAAGTCTACAGAGGAATAAGCTTCAAGAATGACTACATATTCGAAACGATAAGGAGAAAAATCTATTGAATTGCTGATGCCCCGTAGATAGTGTTCAATTAGGAATTTGCACTTATTCATTGCAGTCTTGATTGCATTGAAGGTGAGAATCAAATTGTTAAATGAGATGCACAGAATTTATACACATGAGAAAATTTGTGTAAAAGGATATAGAGTGATTGAGTCAAAGATTTGCTGCTAAATGCAAGAAGAGTGAGCACATTACCTTTGAGAAGGTAAAATACTAAACACTCTTATATCATTAGGGAGATGCTGGTTAACGTGGTCTGCAAGAACGAGACCATTAGGGTCATTCATCCACGCATAATCAGGAATTTCCATTTTCAAAGATATCATCGTGGCAAGTGAATGAACCTAGAAAACAACCAACAAAAACAACTCCACAATTTTTAACCCATTGCATTGTTTAGAAAGGAGGAGTGACTGAAGGTGAAATGTTTCAAGCTTACTCCTTTATCGGTTCGGCTACTTCTTGCCCAGGCAATTTTGTTCAAGTTACCAAAATTGGTGTCGTTGATGGCACCGGCTTGGTAAAGGGCATTCTCCAAAGCTTCTTCAATGGCTACAATTAAGAAAGTGCAGCAGTTTAGGAAGCTAAAATTGACAGTTCAACGTCTCCAGCAGTTGTACTGTAAATCTGTAATTAACAAAGATACACATTCCACTGATCGCGGGGCGGTTGTAGACTCGTAGTGACTGAGGGGTCGAAATGACACCCAAAATCCAACATCCCAGCAATTTTGCAACTAGTAACAAACTAACAACAGGTAACAAACAACTCTATAAACAGTTAAACACTTCTCTGGATCACATTGTTATGGTTTTAAATCTCAATCCCTTGAATCAAATGCATTAAGACTGATAAATTCTATAGAAATTCGATCAACATTCAATCAAAACACAATGAACAAGAATATGCAGAACAAAAACAAAATTAAGATAAAGGAAATAAACTTACTGGGAATGTTATCCTCTTGTTGTTTCTGCAAGCCTAATAAAACACA
This sequence comes from Spinacia oleracea, assembly GCF_020520425.1. Classification (NCBI taxonomy): domain Eukaryota; kingdom Viridiplantae; phylum Streptophyta; class Magnoliopsida; order Caryophyllales; family Amaranthaceae; genus Spinacia; species Spinacia oleracea. Next base: position 115,786,960 of record NC_079492.1, read on the forward strand.
AAACAAAGACAAATTTGAATTTTTGTTTATAAATTATACCGATTAATTACGAACATTTGAAAGGGAATATGAGAGAGAAGGGTGAGATGACCTTTGTAGTTGGAACCAACATAACCAACGCGCATGACAACTTTCTTCTTTCGGAAAGATTCCCATTTCGAAGGAGAAGCGACTGATTCATGAATCTGGGGTTGAATTTGGGGTTCATGAGTTTGAGTAGAATCAGAAATTGAAGGTGATGATGAAGTAGTGGAGTAATGGGCAAGTAGCTTTATATTCAATTGGGTTTTATGCTTATAGATAGAAATATTCCATGGATATGAAAAGGGTTTGAGTCTGCCATAATTATTACCAGTTCTCCACGGAGTTGTCAATGGCAGACGCAGAGACCATGCCGCCATTTTTGCAGTTCTAGTGATACACTGATAGACCAGGCACTGCAAATGAAGTACACCGCAAGTATATCCAAACCAAGGCTTGGCTACAAAGTGGCTACAACGCCTACAAGGCTCCGGATGACCGAGGGCAGTAGGCCGTGCCTCGTGTTGGGGCTGTGGGCTTAGAGAGGTTTTTTTTTTTTTTTTTTTTTTTTTTTTTAAGGAAAGATAAACGAAAGTTAGGATAGGCTTCTCTCAAGACTATATCCTAACTTATCTAGAGATATAAACGTCGTTCTCTCTCTCCCTCCTCTCCCTCTCTCAAACCCTAGCCTCCTTACTTCCTCCTTGTGCGAGGATTGTTCTCCCTCGAAAGATAGGGTTTTTCTTCTCCTTTTAGGGAGAATTTTCTTAGGTTAGAGGATCCTATATTTCTGGTGTCAAGGGAGAATATTATTTAATTTCGCAGGAGAAATTGATTCAGCGATGAAGATTTGTGCGGTGTCGCAGCAGATGTCAGTTCTACATCTACAAACTACAATCAATTGAATCTGATTTAATTCAATATCAAAATTACAACAGATCAAAAGACCCCCTCGTTGAAGGTTGTATCAAACAACGATGTGTTAGAGGGTATACAAGATGTTCGATGCGCGATGATCATAGTTTTGCAGAAAATGAGTTTTATTTGATTCAATTTGTTATGTATTTGACAGATTCAGATTTCTTTTGTAGATGTCGTATGACTTTTTATTAATGAATTAATTTTATTTAAAAAAAAACTTATCTAAAGATATAAAATAAGAAAATTTAATATCTATGTATGGGTCAATTTCTTGGTGCGTTTGTATGCAATGACCTAAAGCAACAACATAATCTGCTGCGCGATTGGCTTCCCTATAAATGTGAGAGAAGAAATACTATCAAAATTATTCAGAAGTTGTTTGATATCATTCATTAATACCTGTATCTTCCACGGGCATTGAGTTTTTCCCTGCAAAATGTTTATGATTAATAAATTATCACCCTCAATGAAACATGTCGTATATTTTTTTCGATGGCTAAAAGAAGACTGTGGGCTTAGAGCTGGCCAGGCAGTCGAGTGTCGTATGTTTCAAATAGGTTGTCTATGCACAACTAGCCCCCTTCGCTACCCTATGTGTTTAGAGATCAACGAGTGTCGCTTGACCGTGCTACGCACGAGGTATTTTTAGGTAAAAAAGTACCCTTGAAATTTATGAATAATTATTTTATCAATCATCCAATTGATGTACGAATATCTACAAAGTACCGTTGAAATTTATGAATAATTATTTCACTAAGTTTGGCCTAATTAACCAACCTACTACTATCTATGACTAAGTTTCAGTAAAAGCACTACATTAACCTTATTTTACTATAGTCGATTCGCCCAACCAACCTTCACTAATCATTCGTTCATTGAAAACCCATCAACCTTCAATAATCTGCCACTCCTCAAAATAAATGGACTTCATTAGCATAGATATTTAGTTTACATCAACAACCTTCTGTTAGTCTGCTACATCAACTACGAGAGACTATGGTCTTCAAAACTACTACTCTTAAAAGCTTTGGTTGTGCTAGAGGAAGTAATACAACCTAGATTTGGGTTCATTGGCGAGATTGAGTAAGGAATTAAGGAGCAACGTTGCAGAAGTTCTGTGATGATTTGGATTGAACGAAATTGATTTTTTTTTTAAATCGGAAAAAATATAAAGGGGGAAACGAGGGAATTGGTGATTTATGTTTTTGAGGGAAATGAGTGAACTGTAATTAGGTTATTAACTACAAAATTAGTGAAATAATGCTATATTAGAGAGAACTTAGATTACTAATGCTATTTTAGAGAAAGTGGCAAAATTTTTGCTACCAATGAGAATTTACAAAAGTATAATGCTATCAAAGAGAATTTCTCATTGTTGTTTAAAGCCTTATCGTGTAATAGTTTATGCAATGTAATATATCCTATGTTTTCCCGTTTATAAAAAATACGTAATAGAAAAAAAAATTATCAAATATCTCTATTCTATAAGGGAACATTTGAGTTCAATTTAATAATTGCACTTTTGGTGTTCCCCTATAGTAAAGTCCATTATACCTCTGGTAATTGGCAAATTATTAAAAAAAAAAAAAACTAATTAAACCAGCAAACAAACAAGCAAAGAATAAGTCAAACGGAAGACCACAAATCAGGAAACTCATTCACGCATAAATCCTCGGTTTAGTCAACAAAATCTGTTAAATTTATAACCCACTTATATCACGCACCAAATCTTCTACAACAAGAACACAAGCAAGGAAAGAATTATAATTTTAAGGAAATAAGCCCTACAATCTCTCATTTTCTCCACAAACACAATAAAAGTCAAAAATACCAAAAACAAAAACGAATAACATTACAAGTTATTACAATTTCCAAAGTTAATGAAATTGACATATTATACTCTTATTTTGTAACAGACGGATTATACTTTGTAACTAATGAAAAAAAGTAGTCTACATCATTCTAAGAAAAAAAAATCATGAAACGAGTCTACTCGAGTTCGTTCCAAAATCTTCATCACCGTTCTTCTTGAAGTTGCGCCGATACAAGTAAGTATATTCTTCTCCCGGATCCTTGCAAGAAAATATAAACAGAAATTGAACAATTCATGATGATTTCCGATATAGAAAAAGCTCATCTTTTTTAAAATTTTTGTTATGCAGATTCAATAAACTTTCAAAATATAAAGTATGTTAGGCATCGTCCAATTAAACAAAAAATTAATTTAAATATTCATGAATTTTTATTATGAGATCTTCAAACTTATATGTATACAGGTTTAGAATTTAGTTTTAAATCCGTCATCTCATACAATAACCACGAACGATAAACTTTGGAATAAGAAGGTATGTTTTACATAAACCTCTTAAACAAAAAAAATCGTAATATACATGTTTTTGTTGAGTTTTATTCTTGGTTATATTTTTTTTATATGACGTCTAAGATATAACGCTTTAATAGACCTTTAACAGTCCACAAATTCATATTTGTATGCAGGTTTTAAATTGCAGTTTTCGTCATCACATACAATAACCACCGGCGGCAAATTTAGCATAATAAGGTATGTTTTCCATCAACCTCTTAAAGAAAAACGAATCGTAATATTGCATGTCTTTGTTGAGTTTTATTCTTGGTTATATATTGTTTTTATATGTCATTAAAATAACATTCCAAAATTGATTACATCAAGGATACACATCACTAATAATGTTAATAAGTCATACCTTCAATCAGTTTCCAATATGTTGTAGTGTCGATCATCAACCTGCCATCAATCTGCAGATCCAAGGCAACATTAATTACACCCTACACCAAATTAACACAAATAAGCACTTTTGCAGTCTAGAATGCTACAATTATCAGGAATATTTTAAATTGTGAAAAAATACACATAATTGCTACAACCCATCACAATGTCGTACAAAAATTACCATGAACATATGCTTATATACGTATCCTTGCCACTTAAATGTTAACTTACAACTTCAGTGATTATTCCTCAAAAAAAAACTATCCTAATTGAAAATATCAACCTCACTCGATCCATACCATTTTAATCAACATATTGATAATAAGGCTCGCACTCATTAATTTAAAAATGATGAACTTATACATAGAATAATCGACTATACATGTATTTTAAAGATGAGAATCTACGCACTTAAGCATGGAATAAACAATGACTCCAAAAACAATCAACATCAACAACTTTATTGTTACATTTTTCTCTTTTTATTTCCTTTCTCCAAAACCAAAGCCCCCCTTACAGAAATATCCAACCAAATAACATAGTAAGTACCCCCATAGCATTAGCTCTTCTATAAATATCCAACTAACCAAGAAAATCTCCATCATAAAGGAATTAATTTGCAGGGTAAGCTTACAGAGTATGGATCATGTTGGTTGTTGATTGCAAACTATTAGCAATCCTAAGCTCCAAATGTACTGAGTATGACCCCGGAGACTCCAAAGACCCTAAACTTGGCGATCTAGCAGTTACAAATAAGTGAAAAGGCATAATCATACACGTAAAGCAAGTTATTAAGGCACATGTATGCCGAGAATGAAGGACAACCATGCAACATACTGACAATCATTATGATAGATTACATATTTTGCTGACTAAACATAAGATTTATGCGTGAATGAGTTTCTTGATTTGTGGTCTCCCGTTTGACTTCTTCTTTGCTTGTGCGTTGCTGGTATAACTATTTTTATTTTTAATAATTTTTTTTCCAATTACCAAGGGTCTAATGGACTTTTCTATAGGGGACACCAAAAATGCAATTAAATTGACATCATGTGTTCCCTTATAGAATATAGATAGTCGATGAATAGATTATGAAACCATATGGGCTTTGTATTTGAGTGGTATAGGATGACCATTTTAGAAAGAAAAAAAGTTATTTCACTGATGTAGTACTACCTTTGAAGAATTTAATTATAGAAAATTTATATTTAGTAGCTTTTAGGAGCAGTGATAAGATGATGATAGCGTATGTATTGTTGTAAGTTTTTGTCGTCTTTTTAGTGGTTAGCTTGTTCTTGATACTTTCCTTTAAGTGGAGTTGAGGTTAGCTGAAGTTTGAGAAGGCAGTTTAGTTGCTCTTGGTTATTAGTTTATCGGAGCTGGTGGTCAAAGCTTTGATGAATGTTGTATAATACTTCCTCCGTCTTTTAATACTCGCAACGTTCCTTAGTTTCACGCATGCCAATGCACAACTTTGATCATTTATATCTTAAATTCTCTTTATGCAAAAAATATAAAAAGTTGATATTTTGAAAATACATATTGAGACGAATTTAACAAGATCCCACATGACTATGTTTTATCTTATATAAAAAACACTACGAATAGTCAAAATATACTATATGAATAGTGACAAAAGTCCAAACGTTGCGAGTATTAAAAGACGGAGGAAGTATGAGTTATGTGGGTTTAGAAAAGTACATGCACTAATGTAATCTTAGTTGGGGTTTTCTTATTTATGGAGTAGATAGTTGTTGCTTAGTCCATAGGATTTAGATAGTTGTTGCTGGAATGCATTAATGCTTATGATTTTGCATGCTAGTGATGAATTAAAAAGTGATACCGCAAGTGCACGGTGTCTAGCAGATACTTAGCAAATACGGGTCGATCCCACAGGGAGACAAGATCTATTAGTTTTTGCCCAATTATACGAACTATTTCAATAACGAAAGTTGATTTTGAGTATTAACTAGTAAAACTAAAGCAATAATAAAAATGCGTAATTTATCAATGAATTAAAGGTCTAGGGGATCTGTTCGGTTCACCATGCTTATACCAATCCAAGAACACAAATCAATTCGGAAATGAATAAACTAAGCCGAGTAATTAAAGTACATGCTAATCCTACGGTCGGGGCTTAACACTTTCAATTGAACATATGCAGTACGATCGCTAACGTAATCAGAATTGCCAATTGCTAGACCTAATCAAACGGCGGGCCGAGCCGGGTTCGGGCCGCGCTTGGGCATAAAAATCAACCCGCTATGTCGGGCCGGACCGGGCCAAGATTTGGGCCAAAATTTTGTGCCCAACCCCGCTATTTTCGGGCCTAAAATACCGGGCTTTTCGGGCCATTTTCTGGTCGGGCCAAATTTATAACTAAAAAGTGTATTTTTGTGTTTCCCAAACCCTCCCAAAAAAATAAATTTTCGGGGCGGGTCGGGTCGGGCCCGGAAACCGGACCGGAAAATTCTGCCCAAACCCGCAAAAATTTCGGGCGGGCCGGGCCGGGCTCGTCTTGATCAGGTCTACCAATTGCACTAAGCCTCTAAAAATACGATCTTTCAATTCTAATTCCTATTAGCTAGATAATCAATCCATGAAAATGGCCAATAACATGAATCAACAATTAAAACAAATCAATTGGAATTACTCAAGAAATAATCTATAAACTTACAAACTTAAATGCATAACAATCATGGTATAAACATGGCTTCCCTTACTTAGCCCCAGAATAAAACTACTCGCTCATGACTAAATTAACAAACATGAAATATATATGAAATAACAATGAAATTCATAATGAACAATAATAAGAAACAATAATTCAAAGCAAGAAGAATTATGAAAATACCTCTATATTGATCAATCGAATGGAATGTACTAGGGCTCAATAATATGAAGAGAGAAAAATAAAACTAAGCGTTCAAAAGAATTCTAAGGAAATAATAACATGAGGGAAATAAATTAATTCCCTTGAAGTATTTATATGCTTCCTAAATTCTAAAATAAAATAAATAAATAAATAATAGAAGTCGTCAATGATTGGTTAATGGACGGTGACGTGGCGATGAAGTCCGAGAACGACTCGGCCATCCAAGAGATGCACATGGGCATGTGTGGGAGGAGCAACGAATCGGAAAGCAAGATCCCTCGCTGCATCGAGGGATCGCTCGCTGGGAGAGTGCGCGACGAGGGGCTATAGCATGCGTGCATAGGCGAGGCATCGAGTAGAAAGGCCTGGTGCATAGGCGCGAGATCTCTCGCTGGTCCGAATGATCCCTCGCTGGCCCGAGAAGCATCCCTCACTGGGATTTGTACGCGACGAAGCATGGTGGGCGGCAACTCCAGCGCCTACGATGGATTGCCAACTCGCGAGGCAGAGGTTTTGCACACAAGGGATGGAGAGAGATCTATCGCTGGCTGTCGAGCCATCCCTCGTTGGATGTTTGAGCGTTTTGTTTATGTCATAACTCTCATTCTATAATGCCGCTAAGGACACGTGACCTATCGTTGGAAAGCTCTTTAAGCCTAATTTCTAGCCCAATAAAAAAAATGTCTCATTCCGATCTATAGAACTTGAGATATCATCAAAAGAGTGAACGCGTGTCCGTTTTGATGCTTAGAAAAATAATGTTTAGCTTCGTTGTTGACTCAAAAGCTATCCCGAGAGACATGTAATGATCCTTGAGTCAACATCTCATTCGTTCATCATCCAAATCAACTTTGAACACTTTGAAAGCATTCAAATGACCATAAAATCACCTGACATATTAAAGAAAACACGAACGGGACATAATATAGTACAATAACGACAACTTATGCAAATGCGACTCTAAATGCAACTAAAATGAGACGAATGCCTAGAAATGCAACCTAAATGCGCCTAAAATACCCTATACAAATATGATTCATCAGCTAGATGGACTTTATTTAAGTTACCTCAGTTTACTGATCACTTTCCACATTGCGCAAAGTGGGAAAATAATACGGGTGCCAAAAGTTGTGAGGAATGGCTCAATAAAAGAAATCGAACAACCAATTTTGTCCAAGCATGAATGCATCTTATGGAAGATGCAGGGTCTATCATTACATCCTAAATAGGGAGATTGTTGAGCAGGTGTATGTGCAATGTGAGATGATCCCTCTCTTAAGATCAGAGTTTGTCGATCATGGGTATGTTGGCATGTTGATTACTGGGACAATTATTGTAGTTTAGTTTGTCTATGCTATGTTTGTTAGATCAAACGATGTCTTACTACTGAAGTTGTTGAAATTGCTTAAATAAAGGCCATAACTAATGTTTGGGCTCTTTGTTTTAAACTTTTGGTTTTCGGCTCTTTGTTTTGTTTTAGTTATACACTGCAACTTAAGTTGGATGAAGGTCTTCTGATCTCATATTTCCTACTAGTATCCTATGCAACCGATGCGTGCCGATATTTTCAAAAATTAGATTTGATATATACGCAAGTAATCTTCCAACGTTTTATAAAAATTTTAAACAATTTTTGCAAGGGTACGCATTATCGATCTCTTACGTGGACACCTAAGTGCTAAGTTACTAAAATAAAGTTTGATCACAATGAACAAAAATAATATTTCAATGACCTTCTTCTTTAATTTGTTAATTAAAGCATAGTCTTATATACACGCTACTTGTGCTTAAAAGTATGCACGTTTGTTAAAATATGTAAGAAAATTATTTAAAGAGAAAGAAAAAAACATATTTATATGCAACAAGATATATTTAGGAATTAATGTAAAAACAAATTAACTAAAATAAACGTAAAAAATTGTGTTTTTTACTTGTTTATTTTTTTTGCCACAAGGTGCTTGTATAACCATATAAAATTAGGGTGTGATTAAAAGTAAGACTAAGTTTAATTTTGTCAAAACAAATGCAAGATTGAAGTGATGGATTCCATTTTTTAAAACTGCCTTAATACTTGTTTTCATGTTTTCTAGAGAAGTTCAATTAAATTCTTGTTGACTTTTGATTGTCACATGCATTGGAATTTCCTTTTTTGCAACACGACATTAAATATTCAGTTTTTTTATAATGATTACAATTAAGTATTTAATTAATTAAATTACATTGTTAACTTATTAAGGGTGTTATAGCCTATTCCACAGGGGACACCAAAAGGCCATCTATCTATAACTATACTAAAAGAGAGGTCATAAATGCATAACTGACACATGTCGTGCTCACCTTAAAAAATTTCCCGCTCTTTTTTCTGCCCTAATTAAAGAAATTAACCGTATGTAATTTTTACTATTTTATTAAAATACTATCTTATTTAGTATGTAATATGATTAATTTAGGAATAATGAATCGTATTAATTTATTACTCTATATAACATACAAGATATATTGTCATACATCTATAATATATTTTCTAATCTATGGAGATCTCCATGAGAATATTGACATCGTTACTATTTAGATACTTCGATAAAGTAAACAGAATAATTATTCATGTACTCCCTCCGTATTTTTTTATGAGTCATACTTACCATTTTCGACCGTATTTTATTAGGAGTCACACTTCTATTTTTAGTAACTTTTCTACCTCACCTTCTAATTATTTAATATATCTAATTTCATCTAGGGACCACCACTCAGTAAACTCTCTTTCTACTTTGATTAAAATACTTTTCTCATCATCTTTTTTCTATTTGTCTATTACTCCCTCTCCCACTTGCTTTTAATTATATAGATTAGATTCAACTCTCATTCCTTAGTACGCGTCCCGGTCAACATGTGACTCCTAATAAAATACAGAGGGAACACTTTAATTAATTTATGTACTAATTTTCTGTTAAAATGGTATTGTATTATTGATTAAAGTACATAGTGCAAGGAGAAAATAAAACAATATTACATGCAAAAACCGTGTAGCATAAACCTGATTTTATATATAAAAGGACCGCTCTAACAGAATAATTACGCGTACTATAATAAAAAAAATTCCCCTTCCTTAATTAAACAGAATAATTATGCATGCACTTTAATAAATTTATGACAACACAATATTATTGAGTCAATCATTACCTACAAATAAGTATACTAAGTATTGATATAAAAATTGTTTGTCTATTGAAAGGAATAAATTTTCTCAATACAAGATTGAACACTTAATATTTTAACATAGTTATACAACCCAAACACTCTAACAATAATGTTGCCTAATTTAAAATAATTCTATTATCAAATTAATTTGTGCCATAAAAATTCTCTAACATTTAAGAGTTGAACTATATTTAAGAGTACTTGATCAAAATACAAGATGACTCACTATGTACGCTTAATTAGTTTTTTTGAAGTTTTAAATAAAAATTTTGTAGGTTAGACATGTATTAATTAATATGGACTATATGGTTACTCGAGCAAGTAAAGTGGATGGAGAAGCGGGTAATGATCCTTGCATTATGCGAATATGAGGTAGGTGGGTGGAGCTAGGGAGTGGTGTAAGTGGGGTTTGAGATTTTAAGGGGGTAAGGTGTAATAAAAGTTATCTAAATAGAAATAAAGTAGAAGTGTAATCAACCAAAAAAATGGGATGAAAATGAAAAAGCGTAATAAAAAGAAACTAGAGGAAGTATTTGCTTCTCTTATATATGTAGTAAACTAGTAATTCATTCCCTTATATATTACAGAGTAATAATTATTTCCATATAATAAATAAAAACATGCATAGTATGATAGAAGTATGGGTTAGGGGAAAACATATTGATGCTCTCTCTATGGTTGATAATCTAAGTATGAAGTATATTTTAGGTTATGTTCAAATTTAGAATTGTAAACCATGTATCGGTATATTAATTAAAACTAGTTTTTACCCCGTGCGATGCACGAGTATTTTAATTTAAAAATTCGGTTACATCGTTTATCTAATATAAAGTAGGATACGCAAATTTTGAAATAATAAAATGTGAAGCATTTGGAGTATAATGAAATCAAATTTAGAATGTGAAATAAATAAAAGTAATTTTGAAATAAAGTAAATATCTAATTAAGGAGGAGAAGTGAAAAGGATGGATATAAATGATGACTTAACAAAAATTAAAATAATAAAAAAGATATAATACGTGGAATCACTTTATGTAAACACTGTGTTTTAAAATATTAGTATAGATATGATCCTCAATAACTTAAATTTTTTTTACTTCGACCAATTCTATACTTTAAAAAAGAAACAATTTTCAAATAAGATGCCTCCAATTTCATTATTTATTTCTTATCTCGTGGTCCTTATTTCCTATTATATTAATCTTTCTATATCATTCATGGTTCCTAACTTACCCACACCATCTTTTTCCAACAATAAATATATCAACCTTTATCAATTTCTAACAATAAATAATTAATCCGATGTCCCACTTGCAATTAGTTTATTGAATTCATCTTAAACCTCCTAAGAGTCCTAAAGCTTTGTGACGGTCAAAATGTAACTCATGTTAAAATATGGAGGGAAAAGTTATAATTAAGTCTTTAGTATTTATTAAACAATTATCATGATTAGTTTCGTAACGTACATAGTAACGTAAATTTATAAAGGGATTTTTTTTTATTATGACGAGTTATATTACTTATATATATTAAATCATAAAAATTAAAGCATCTAAATTAATTATTTAAAATACGAAATCATATAAATTTAAATGTATGAATTTTGTATCATCACTTATTGAAAATATTTATAATTTTAAATTAGTGAGAGTTTAATATTTGAATTTTTTAAACCGTGCAATTGCACGTGCAATTGCACGGGTACTCTACTAGTTTACTAAAATAACTTCAATAATTTCCTTATAGAATATAGATTCAGACTTTACTATCCAATACTTAATTTGACCATCTATGCAGCATTAAGAAACTTCATCATTGACTTTTTCACGAATTTTTCATAACTATATATTATTATAAATATATTTAATTTCCTAATCCTCATTGTACTTGTATGTTTATTCTGTTCTAGTTTTTAATTCTGAAGCTTGCTTGATCTAAATTAGTGAAGTTCTTTTGGAGGCTCGAAATTACCGGTTTACATGTGGCCTTGTTTATGTTCTAGAGCCTGGGTAAGCCACTTTCATTTAATGGTTCTTTTAGAATTAAAGATTGGTTACTGTAATCTATCATAATGATTATAAGTATGTTGCATAGTTTTCCTTTATTCTTGGCATACATGTGCCTTAATAACTTGCTTTATGTGTATGGTTAAGCCTTTCCACTTGTTTGTAACTCCTAGATCGCGAAGTTTAGGGTCTTTGGAGTCTCGGGGGTCACACTCAGTACATTTGGAGCTTAGGATTATTGATAGTTTGCAATCAACAGCCAACATGATCCTTACTATGTAAGCTTACCCTACAAATAAATTCCTTTGTGATGGACCTTTTCTTGGTTGGATATTTATAGAAGAGATAATGCTATAGTGGTATTTACTCTGTTTTTTGGTAGGATATTTCTATAAGAGCGATTTTTTTTGAGAAAGGAAATAAAAAGAGAAAAATGTAATAATAAAGTTGTGGATGTTGATTGTTTTTGGAGTCATTGTTTATTCCATTCTTAAGTAGATTTTCGTCTTTAAAATACATGTATAGTCGGTTATACTATGTATAAGTTCATCATTTTTAAATTAAAAAGTGTGAGCCTTATCATTATGTTAAATAAAATGGTATTGATCGAGTGAGGTTGATATTTTGAGTTAGGCTAGCTGTTGTTTTTGAAGCAATAATCACTGAAGTTGTAAGTTAACATTTAAGTGCCAAGGATACATATATAAGTGTATGTTCAAATAATTTTTGGACGACATTGTGATGGTAATTATGTGTATTTTTTCATAATTCAAAATTGTTGTGGGAACTTTTACGGTGCTGACGTGGCACGCGCTCCTCGGAGGTATCAAGTATGACCTGGCTCGAACTTCTGGCAACCTGCAAAACAAGAATATTCCTGTAGGAATATTCCCTCCAATGCTTAAGTAAGTATAAGCTAGAGAGATAAGTAATTTGTAGAGAGAAGGCAGAGCAAAGATAGGTTTGTTGTTGTTGGGCAAGAATTGAATGCCCTTTTACCTTGGGATCTGAGCTATTTATAGTGCTAGGGTTCCTTGGGGACTGCACCCTCAACCCTAGCTATGGGACACGTGCCCCTTGGGGATTTAGGACACGTGGCCTTCGTCTTGCAATGATGGACCTTCCATATTTGGACCGGCTTTTAAAGAGAATGGGCTTTGCCAAATGGGGCTCTGTCTTTATTCTGGTGGAGTAGCAGGACTTTGGGCCTTCTTTCTAGCTCTGGGCCCATCTGATCAGTATGAGTCGTAGGCTGCCTCTTTGGGCTTTGTGGGAGATTTATTCAAGCCCACATCATTTTCCCCTCATGAGGAGTGAAAACAGACATTAGTTTTCACTGCTCTTGGAGTGTCCAACAAGGTGATGACGCGTGGCAGAGGTAATCATTTCTTACCCCTCTATAAATAAGTGGCCAATTTGAGTGATTTTCCCCCTCATTTCCAGTGATCATTTGAGAGCAATAGGAGAAGGCAATTTCCGGCATCTTATATCCACCGACATCCACCGTAGCACCGCCACGATCTTCAAAGTCGTGTTCTTGCAGTTCTTCATCCAAGTTCTTTCACAAACTCTCTTTTGATTTATCAGGTAAAGGCTTTCTTTGGAAAAATGTGTTTGTTGATTTTGATTCCTCCGAATTTTCTTCTTAGTCTTGCATGGGTCTCGTCAAACTGAAGGCGTCATCTTGTTCCTTTAACGTCTTCTGTTTTCAAGTTTGTCCCTGTTTTGAGGCAAGTCTTGGCTTGTTGCAGGATTTAATGGCGCGAATAGAAGACGAGGAGCAGTTCGAAGGAGAATCCTCTTCTCCTATAGAGGACGTCCCGGAAAGCACCGATGCCGCGCCGGCTAGTACGTCAGGTGGGGAGGAAGGTCACCTTCATCCCAGCGCCATCTTCCCACTTCAGACGTGGCTGAACTTTCTCACCCTCGAGGGGAAGGCCTATGGGGCGTCTCTGAATCTAGGTTCGGAGTATAAATTTCGCATGCCGGCTGGCATGGACTGCACCAGCTTTGGACTGGTGAAAGGAGAGTTCGCCGTTTACGGCTCGTTTTTGAAGCTGGGTATGAGATTCCCCCCTCACCCCTTTGTGGTGGAGTTGCTGGACGGCTTTAATATTGGCCTGTGCCAAATGTCTCCGAACTCCTGAGCGGGTGTGTTTGGCTATATTGCTCGCTGCGAGCTTGTAGGCATCACCCTTTCCCTTCCGGCGTTCCTAAGAATCGCCTCTATGTCCCACGTTTCGAGAGCCGCCGCGGGCTGGCTGATTCTTACATACAAGGGGGCCTATCGGACGGTGATGGGGAAGGCGTCTAAGTGGCATCACTGGAGGAAGAAGTGGGTGGTTATCAAAACCACCAATCTGGAGATGTGTGAGAGGATGAGACGCTGGAACTTCAAGCCCAACTTCGTTGGGAAAGGTGCTTCTTTACCTCCCGTCTCCGCCGAGCTCTGGGAGCGGATCTCGTCGCTGTTCCTGGTCAAGCCGCTCGTCATCAAGGACAAGACGGCCTACATACCCGAGGGGTGGTTGCCTCATCTGGATCAACTGAGCAATCCCATTTTCCTCTCGGCTGTAGGCTTGTGTCCGTATATGCCGAGAGGTAATGTATCTATACTTCCAATTCTTCACTGTTTAATCAAAACAGCACTAATGTCCTTATTTCGTTTTTTCAGACGAGGCCATGGGTAAGCTGGACGATGCCTCCAAAGGCCAAGTGGATATGTCGTCTTGGTTGGCGAAGGTACTCGACGCCAGTACCTTCAAAGCTTGGAAGCGTCAGCAGGCAGCCGAGCAAGCTATTTCTGAGCAAATGGCTCCCCCTCCTGCTGAGGAGAAGGTATTGATTAAATCTTCCGACGTGATTTCCTTTGTTGTTTACAACTTGTTTTCATTCATTTTTTTTTTAAGAAGACGAGGAAGGCTACCACGGACGCGGCTCCTACTTCCAAACGCAGGGCTGGCGGCACAGGAAAACCCGTCTTCAAGTCAGTGACGTCGAAGGCTTCTAAGGGGTTTGCCGTCCCCAAGGCTGCATCCGCTTCTCCTAGCTTGGAGAAAACTGGAGGGACAGCTGATCCTATTGCGGGGATTCCTGAAGTCGTCCGCCGCAACATCCCTCTGAGGACGGCGGAGAGAGCTAGGAATTTTGGGGGTAAGTTTTACTCCAACATCGTAACCACCTGTCGTTCCTCATCTAGCAGTTCTCTAGTTTCCCCCAGGGATTCTAAAGCCGTTGTTTTTCCCATAGAAATTTCCGATCCTCAGAAAGACATAGATGCTGAAATGGATCAGATCCCTTCTTCAGGCGGGTTCAATTCTCATGACCGTAGGAAGATAATGACGCTGATGCGCAGTGCTATTCCTCCCCAATATGCTGAAACTCTTCCTAAGGCGGCCGAGAATATGCTTGCCGCCATGCAGTCCTCGGCGCTGGACGTAAGTTTCGTTATACCTTTATTTTTACACACTCGTTTCTTTTTGTTTGACTTACTATTTTTGCGCAGATGTTCATTCTGCTGGACTCGCTGAAAAAGTGGCGCACTGCTTTGGTGCATGAAGAAGCTCGTCACCGTCTTCTGGCCAGTCAGTGTGGTGACCAGCATTTTGCTGCACTCGAGAAGCTTCGCTTCGATAGGCGGGAACAGATTGACGTTGTGACTACCGCCCTGGCCTCTCAAAATGCTGAGAACACAGCTCGTCTCCTGCATGTTGATCAGAACTTTTCTGAAATGGAGGATCTTTCCAAGAAGATCAAGGAGAAAGAGGCTGAGTTTTCTCGTCTGGAGACTCAGTTTAAAGAGTTGGAGGTTCAACTGGAGGCGGCTAGCAAGGAAGTCGCTTCGTCACAGAGCGTCCTCGACCAGTCGGCTATGCTAGGTGAGAAATCGATCCGAAGGGGTATGGAGCTTGCATGGAATGCTGAATTTGCAAGTGAACGTCCCTTCAGCTGGTTTGAGAAGTTTCTCACCTATCAGATTGAGGTGGAGAAGGCTCAAAAGGAAGGACGCACCCCTCCTGAGTTCGTGCCCAGCGAGGATGAGGAATGAGTTCCTATGCGTCTTTGTATTTATTAATATTTTTTTTTTTTGCGCATGTTCTTTTGACACCATGCTTGGTGGCTTTTGTGCATAATTCTTGTAATTATGACTAACTTTTTGGGAATGAGATGATGCCCTTGTGAACGTCTTATATATTGCTTTTTAGCTTTCATCACATTTTTTTTATGATTACGTCCGACGCCCCCAATTTGAGACGTCAGATGTCTGCCCTGGTCTTTTTGCCAAGGTCTTTTGCTACTTTATATAGCTGTGTTAGGAATGTGTAACCCCTGTGTTCTAGGTGATCAGCCTAGTGAGGGTGCTAATCTAGGCCACTTCTTAGGCCTTTAAATGACTAGTCTTTTGGGAGAGCATTAGTTTGCATTTCTCCGAGAGATTTGATAACATTCTTTTCACAAGGATTTCCCAGCAAGACCGGCTTGTAGTGAATTTTTCATTTAATGTTCAAAACATGCTACATGGTGCGTCTAGGCTCTAGACGTCTTTAAAATGCATATAATCTAGACAAGTGTCAATCTAGAAAAAGTACTTCTTGAGGTTATCCGCATTCCAAGTACGCAAAACCGGACGTCCCTGCATGTCTTGGATCCGGTATGTTCCGTCTCGAACCTCCTCGTAAATCTCATACGGACCTTCCCAAGTAGGGGTGAGTTTCCCTTGTTCATTGGCGCGTCCGACGGCTTCCATTTTCCTAAGCACAAAATCTCCAACTTTAAGTATTCTTCTAGAAACCCTTTTGTTGTATTCCCTCGTCATTCGGAGTTTGTATAGCTGCTGTCGTAGAGCCGCATTCCCTCTGGTTTCTGGTAAGAAATCCAAAGCCGCCTTCATCATTTCCCAATTGGCATCTTCATTAAACAACATGACGCGCAGGGTGGGTTCGCACATTTCAATGGGTAGGACGGCTTCAGCCCCATAGGCTAACAAGAATGGTGTTTCTCCTGTGGAATTTTTTGCCGTGGTCCGTATAGACCATAAAACATTGGGTAACTCGTCGGCCCATAAACCCTTTGCCTCATCAAGCTTCTTCTTCATCCCTTCAGAGATAATCTTGTTGAATGCCTCTACTTGTCTGTTAGCTTGGGGGCGTCCTACTGATGCAAAACATGCTGTGATACCATGGTCGGCCAACCAATCTTCTAATTTGGGCGTCTTGAATTGTGGCCCATTGTCGAAGACGATAGACTGAGGCACGCCAAATCTTGTGATTATGTTTTTCCAGATGAATGCTCTCACATCCTGTGCTTTAGTGTTCTTTAAAGCCTCAGCTTCTACCCATTTAGTGAAGTAATCGACGGCTACTATTACGTAACACAGTCCTCCTGGTGTCGTCGTATAGGGGCCTAATAAGTCCATCCCCCATTTGGCAAAAGGTATAGGGCTGGTGATTGGCGTCAGTTTCTGTGCTGGTCGTCGAATTAGGTGGGCAAATCGTTGACATTTATCACAACGCTTGACCATATTAAGGGCGTCTTCTTTGAGAGTGGGCCAATAGTATCCGGTTCTTAAAGTTTTTTCGGCCAGGGCCCTCCCTCCTATGTGGGAGCTGCATAATCCCTGATGAAGATCTTCGAGTACCTCTTGCCCCTTCTCGGGGGTTACGCAGTTGAGAAGAGGCCGTGAGAAGGCTTTTTTGTATAGTGTTCCATTCCATATCTCAAACCATGTGCATTTCTTTTGTAATCTTTCTGCCTGCTTGGGGTCATCAGGGAGTACTCCATTCATTTTGAAGTTGACAATGTCATCCATCCAGGTGGCTGTTCGGTCCAAGATGTCTATTCTCGAGGCGTCAATGCTTTTGGACTGTTTTACCTCCCAGAATACATGACGTGGCGTGTCGCAGGATGCTGAGCTTGCCAGTTTAGATAAATCGTCTGCCTTGTTATTTTCAGACCGGGGTATGTGTTTTACTTCAAAGTTAGACAGCTGTTGAGCTTCTTGGCGGACTTTTTCCAAATATCTTATCATGGCCTCGTCCTTGGCCTCATACTCTCCTTTGACCTGACTAACAATTAATTGCGAGTCAGACAAAACCAGGACGTCTTCTTGCCCTGCGGCTCTGCTCATCTGAATTCCACATATCAGGGCTTCGTATTCAGCCTTGTTGTTTGACGCCTGAAAGTTAAATCGCATTGCATATTCATAGATATCTCTTTCTTGTGTCTCACAGATAATGCCGGCACCTGACCCGTACTGAGTGGCATAGCCGTCCACATGTACTATCCACTGGGTTTTTTCATTCTTCAAATAGAGTGGCTTGGTCAGTTCCGCGATGAAGTCAGCAAATGCCTGTCCCTTTATTGCCTTCCTCGGTTCATACGAGATATCAAACGCGTGAAGCTCAATTGCCCAATTGAGCATTCTTCCCGACGCTTCAAGGTTGGTGAAAGGCCGCTTAAGCGGTTGATCCGTGTATACTACCAATCGATGGGCCAGGAAATATGGACGAAGCTTCTTACTAGCCAAGAACAGAGCAAAACCAAATTTTTCGACTGTTGGATATTTGAGTTCAGCATTCTGCAACATGTGACTGACAAAGTACACAGGTAGTTGCGTTCCATCCCTCTCTGTAAGCAAGACGACGCTTAGCGCGTATTCTGAGATGGCAAGGTACAGATACAAAACTTCCCCCAAGAGAGGGCTGACCAGCCGTGGCAAAGTGTGCAGATGTTCTTTTAGGCGGAGGAAGGCAGCCTCAGCTTGCGTCGTCCACTCAAACTGGGTGCCCTTTTTGATGGTACTGAAAAAGTAGTGACACTTGTCTCCAGCTCTAGATAAGAATCGTCCCAAGGCGGCGAGACACCCAGTGAGGCGTTGCACATCTTTAACCGTCTTTGGCGATGTCATATTAATGACCGCTTGCACTTTGTCCGGATTTGCTTCAATGCCCCTTTCGTCAATCAGGAAGCCAAGGAACTTGCCAGAAGATACCCCAAATATGCACTTCTTGGGATTGAGTCTCATTTGGTATGTCCTGATGGTTTCAAAGGTTTCTCTCAAGTCGTCAAGGTGATCCTTCTTCTGCTTGCTTTTTACAATCATGTCGTCAATATAGGCTTCTATATTCCTCCCCGGCTGCTTTACGAAAACTGTGTTTACCAACCGTTGAAAGGTAGCAGGGGCATTTTTTAAACCGAACGGCATTACTTTGTAGCAGTACAATCCTTGTTCCGTGACGAAAGACGTCTTCTCCTGATCTTTGGGCCATAATGGGATCTGGTGGAATCCGGAGTAGGCGTCCATGAAGCTCATCATGGCATGTCCGGCGGTGGAGTCGACGAGTCGGTCTATCTTCGGCAGTGGGAAGCTGTCTTTAGGGCATGCCTTATTGAGATCAGTGTAATCAACACACATTCTCCACGTCCCATTGGGCTTGGGTACCAGGACTACGTTGGCTACCCAGTCTGGGTACTGGCATGGGCGTATGAAGCCTGCATCCATTAGTTTCTTAACCTCGGCAGCGGCGGCCAAATTTCTTGCTTCTCCATGATTCCTCTTCTTTTGTCGTACTGGCTTCACAAGACTGTCCACATTCAACTTATGCACGGCCACCGCAGGGTCTATACCGGGCATCTCCTCTACTGTGAAGGCAAATATCTCCTTGTATTCTTGGAGTAGTTGCACCAATGCTGCTGACATGGGGTCGTTAGGGTGGACCCCAATAGGGACTGTTCGAGACGGATCCACTAAGTCCAGAATTATATCATAAAGTGCTCCCACTGGCTCAGGTTGTCTTTCTGCATTGTGCTCTGTCGGTATTTCCCGGGTTTTACGGCGGCTTGCTGGAGGTTTAGTTTGTTCCTTTCCCTTTGGAGAAGCTCCCCAGGCCGTTGGCTCCAATGTCGATAAGTAACAATCCTTGGCCAACTGTTGATTTCCATAGAGAGATCCAACGCGTCCATTGCTTCCAACAAATTTTACCAACAGTAAATGAGGGACGATCACAGCTTTTAGGTCGTTGAGTGTTGGACGACCAAGTATGATGTTGAATGTGGTGAGGTTTGCCACTATTATAAACCTGATGACAACTTCTTTGATTACTGGGGGAATTCCAAAAGAAGCCGGCAGCAAAATGGAGCCAATTGGACGAACGATGCTCCCCCCGAATCCTACCAAGGGCCCGTAAACTTTTTCTATGTCTTCTGGATTGTGCCTTAATTTTCGCAGGCATTGCAGACTGATTATGTCAGACGAGCTTCCCGTATCCACCAGTACTCTCTTTATCTTAAGATTAGCCACCTTAACCTCTATAACCAGAGGATCATCATCATATGGCGCGGCCGCCCTTCTATAGTCGTCTTCGGAAATTTCTATAGAGGGTAGGTTCTTCTGTGTTGGGCGAAGATGAGGTGGACCTTTTTGCCGTCCCTCCTTACATGGTTCTCCTTCCGCTATTCCTCCTGATATTACCATAACTCTTTCGTTTGAATACTTAGAGGTGGGGCTCGCTTCTTTATGTGCGTCCTCTAGATGGACGTACTGGCGAAGGTGCCCTTCAGCCACGCGATCAGTTAATATCTTCCTCAACATCCGACAACTTTGGGTGTCATGCCCTTCGTCGTTGTGAAAAGCACATAAAGGTACTTGTGGGCAGGAGGTGGACGATCGTCGGGGGGACGGTTCTATTCCCAGACTTGGTCCTTCAGCAAGGAGGATCTTGTCAAGAGCTGTATTGAACTTAAAGGGACCTCTAGAGGACGTCCTCCTTCGCCCCCTTTTTTCTTCGGAGCCACAGCCATTCTTCCTTCGGGCGACGCTCTCATGCTGTCTTATAGGAGCCTCTAGAGAGTAACGGTCCTCATTTTTCTTCTGTAAGATTCGTCTCGTCCTTGTTCCTGGACGAACCTCCTTGACATGCCGACTAGCTTCCTCCAGGTTGCGTCTCTTCATAGGTGAGTCAGAATCTTCTGACAGAAACTCTACCATCCTACCATTATCATGCTTAATATTGACTCCTTGAGGATCATCCTGCAAGGGTCGAATAGGAATGACGGCAGCAGGCTGGCTAGCTGCCGTGTCACATTGAGTGTTGGACCCGTCCTTAAACACTCCTTTTCTGGCTGGGAGTTCTGATTCACCCTTGGTTTTTCCGCAGTCAGTTTGAAGTTCAGCTATGACACTGTACCTCCCCACAGACGGCGCCAAATGTTGTGGGAACTTTTACGGTGCTGACGTGGCACGCGCTCCTCGGAGGTATCAAGTATGACCTGGCTCGAACTTCTGGCAACCTGCAAAACAAGAATATTCCCGTAGGAATATTCCCTCCAATGCTTAAGTAAGTATAAGCTAGAGAGATAAGTAATTTGTAGAGAGAAGGCAGAGCAAAGATAGGTTTGTTGTTGTTGGGCAAGAATTGAATGCCCTTTTACCTTGGGATCTGAGCTATTTATAGTGCTAGGGTTCCTTGGGGACTGCACCCTCAACCCTAGCTATGGGACACGTGCCCCTTGGGGATTTAGGACACGTGGCCTTCGTCCTGCAATGATGGACCTTCCATATTTGGACCGGCTTTTAAAGAGAATGGGCTTTGCCAAATGGGGCTCTGTCTTTATTCTGGTGGAGTAGCAGGACTTTGGGCCTTCTTTCTAGCTCTGGGCCCATCTGATCAGTATGAGTCGTAGGCTGCCTCTTTGGGCTTTGCGGGAGATTTATTCAAGCCCACATCAAAAATATTCCTGATAATTGTAGCATTCGAGACTGCTAAAGTGCTTATTTTTGTTAATTTGGTGTAGGGTGTAATTAATGTTGTCTTGGATCTGCAGATTAATGGCAGGTTGATGACATACAACATATATTAAGTTGAAAAACTATCAAATGTGGAAAATGATCGAAGGTATGACTTATTAACATTATTAGTGATGTGCATCCTTGATATAATCAATTTTGTACTGTTATTTAAATGACATTGTTATAATCAAATACGTGCCACAAACAATTAGGAACAAACCTTACAAATAATAATTAAAGACACAAGTGTTTATGAGAAAATTTAGATCCCCCCTTAAATATTATCGTATTACGCAAAATAATACAATAATCCCTAAATTGATAATTTCTCTCAGCAATGTATTTTACCTCTTATTTTATAGCTAGACCTAAACCCCTTTTTATAGACTAAAATATAAACCCTCGTCTACTAGAATTATACTTTCTCCCCAAGTCTAAATAATTCTAAAGGTTGGTACATACCAAAATATATCTAGTTTCCAAATTACAATTCTAATTAAACTAGGAAACTAAATAAGATATCAAGCTAATGAATTATTCCTATAATAATTGTATGCATCTCGAGGATTTGTGTCTCGTAACTTATGGTAATCTTGTTTGGTCGTAAACACATTAATTTGTCCATTGCACTTAATGCTTCACAACAATGACCTAATCCAAAATCCTCACGCTGCAACTCCTTGCTCATCATTTGGGGTGGTACGATAAATTGTCGTTGACCCAAAAATCCGAAACGAGTCGTGGTCAGTTTAATTAAGTTGCAATTAATTCCTAACAAACCTTCCCTTAAACTCAACTTAGTCTCCTCACGAACCAACGAGCAACTTTCAAAGCTTGCCTTCCCTTGAGCCAAAATCCGTCTTCCAATACCTCCCTCAAGTATGAAGAGGTTTTGTTTGTTATGTCGTCCCCTTAAGAATGCGCTCCTATCCTTAGTGACCTCCAAATGATCTCCCTCAATATGAATAGCATAACCCAAGCCATCCAAACGACCAAAAGATATGAGATTGCGATCATGTCTCGAAATATACCTTACCTCTCGTAATTTTCGAGTACTCCCATCACGTGTCTTGATCTCAACCTCACCTATACCCTCAACCTTAGCCTCTTCCCCATTAGGTAGGATAAAACACAACGTACACATCACTTTGTTTATAAGAGATAAACCAATCCTTCCTACAAAAAATATGTTGTGAGCATTTTGAATCCAAAATCCAACCTTCTCTTGGATCATTACTCTCCTCCACCATGAGATCTATATCCTCGTCAATATCAATTGTAGCATCACCTCCAGACCTTCCATTCCTCAACCCCATCAAGTCTTTCTTGTACCTAGAACACTTTAATTGGACGTGTCATACCTCATCACATTACCAACACTTGTTGTTAGGGTTTGCATGTATTGCTCTCCTTCTTCTTGCCTTTCCATTTATTGCTACTACCCTTCTCTACCAATCCCGCTCCTCCATGGATTGATGACGATTCCCCTTATTTCATGAACCTCTCGGCCTCGAATAAGGCCACCACAGTATCGTCCAAAGCAATTATTGTCTTTCTACAAGTAAACTAGTTATCATAGAGTTATACCTTTTAGGGCGAGATGTCAACAATAAATTGCCTTGTCCTCCTCCTCAATTTTCACATCTAAATTCACCAACTTGGTGATAAAGCCATTAAACTTATTTAGTTGATCTTGTAATGCAATATCTTCCACCATCTCGAGTGAATAAATATCATTTTTTAAGAACAACTTGTTGGCCAATGACTTAGATGCGTACATCATAATCAATTTATCCCGGCCCATAAATCTTTTGTGTTATTATCCTCTAAAAGTTGTACTTGATCTCCGGTGCAAGAGCCAATCTAATCGTACTAGTAGCTCGTAGTTGCATATCCTCCTACTTGTCCTTGTCCACCGAATCAGGTTTCTTATCCTCCAAAGTCTTGTGAAGACCTTGATGTATAAGAATATTCTTAGTTGTACTTTGCCACAACGAGAAATTCGTCTTCCCGTTAAAAGGTTCTACCTTTTGTAGACACCTACTTTTGTCCCCATTCCCGAAAGGGAAGGTTTGATGATGAGAACATAAATCTCCACTTGGCAACGCATCTCCTATAAAATAACGAATCTCAATCACCCTTTTCATTTCACCCGAAACCTGCTATTTATAGAAACCTGTTATTTATGGAAACCTACTAAAAATAGTAACTGCCGTAATGGGTAGTTGTTAAAAGTGGCAAGTCATAAAAGATAGAAACCTGTCAGAATTAGGTGTTGCACTCCAACATAAATCCTAAATGAGATAGAAATTGCAAGAGAATCCTATTCCTAATATGATAAGAGTTACGTATTAATTAAAATCCTAACGAGCCTAGAGTTCGTAACGGGCCCAGACGCATTCCGTCATAAAGTTAATACGCGCTAAAAGACTCGGATAAGTCTCAAACACTCCGGATTCTAAGAGTCCAAATCTGACAAAGAACTCGGCCCAAACATCATTTTCAACGCCCAGCCCTGGGCGCTGCAATTGCCTGGATCCCATTCTCAACGCCCAGAGCTGGGCGCCGAAATCTTTAACGCCCAGCCCTAGGCGCTGAAAATACCTGGTACGTGTTCTCTCCTAATTCTTCTTGGATTAGAGCTCTACAATTCTATCTTTCCACGAACTCTTTTCTATAAATATATCCCCAAATTCGACGTGAAAGACACACACAATTCATTATTCTGAGTATTGACTCCAACCCCTAAGCCTAAGCCTCACGCTGCGAAATTGATCACGCGTTCTGTCGCAATCGATCCAAAAATCGAACAGAACGTATCATGTCCCGTAGTTTGAGATTCGTTAAATAAAAGGAGAAATAGCAAAGTCAAAGTGGTTAGTTTTCTGAGAACCGTGACGCACCTCTCAAGGGTGCGTCGTAATGTGCCCCTTCGCATGATTTAATTGCTTTCCTCGCCCTTTTATGAACTGTTAAACTAATCAAATCTGATTGTTCTATCACGCCTAATAAAGATAATATGTTGGGAAATTGGTTTATCATGCTAGGTCCCTTAAAAAAATCTAAATCAGATAATTGCGATCGATCTAGTATTATATGTTGCATATTGTTAAAATCAACTCAGATTAGTTTAATAGTTAACGCATGTCCCTTCAATTATTTATGCTGAGCTAGTAAGGATATCCTGCCTCTGGAGTTATCGAAGAGCGAGTACTCCTCTCGGTAGTTACAGTCCCCCGAACCCTCAATCTCTACCTTGCGGGTGTATGTTGAGAGATCCCCACACCAGGGATCACAAGGGAACCTACGGCCGTCGTGGTCAAACATAATTGCACTCCCTTTATGTCACGATAACCGGGTTTTGTCAGTTTTTCTCATTGTCGTTAAAAACTGAATGGCGACTCCTATATTACTAGTCAATTGGGTATAAACTCACAGGAAATCCAATTACACTTGATTTGACAAAAAGAAACTTCACACCCACGAGGGACGAGGTCACGCATTAGGCTCGTGCTTTTTCGACCCCTCACAGTGGCGACTCCACTGGGGATAGTGAAGGAAATACTCGTGCTTGTAGGTAATCAAAATATCCGAAGGGTGAAACGATCCTACCCCGCGTTTATTTCCCCATCAAGTTGGGACGACCTGAAAATCAGCATATTAATGTGAACGGACAGAACCGCATAACGAATCTTGGCTCCCTTGGATGTTTCATCTCGGGAGTTGGGACTAAGGATACCCATCGCCAACCGGGGGGTGCATACGCTTCGAATGTTGTCCACTCGACACTTTCGCTAGTAGTACACCCTTCCCAAACCCAATCACTCGCCCATTAGGTCCCTCTCATTGGTGCATGCCCCCTTGGCTTACATCGTGATTGGCCTCTTGGGCGAAATTCGTCTGTTGAAGGCACTACCTCGACCGGGGCATGTGTTGGATCTGCGATAGAAGCGGTACCAAGCCGGCGCAAATACTACCCATAGAAGCCTATCATAAACTACGTGACATATTGTTATTTTGCCTCATGATGTAATGTTAGTTATGTGTAGCGAAATATGTGATTGTGTGTGACAAATAATGCTAGAAAACCAACGACCTTAAAAATTGCCCAAACGTTCATAAACCAATTGGCCAAAGAGTTATACCAAGATACGTGTTCCGCAAACCCGAACGATCGCCACAAAAATAAGCGACGCTCGGGAGGGCCCGTAACGAATCCCACAACGCTACACAACGCGTAAAGGACGTTATTAGGCAAGCACGCAAAATCAAAGTCGCATAAACAAAAAATATACGTAAACAGAACACGAAAACCAGCCAGGGACGCATTTTCAACGCCCCTGGCTGGGCGCCATTATTTCTAACGCCCTTCGTTGGGCGCTGAAGTTGCTGCCTGGCCTTTTGGTCAGGCGCAGCAGCCTCGGTGCCCACGCATAAAAAATACGTAACAAAAAAAAAACGTTTCGTAAAAAAAAATTTGATGCGAGGGCGTATGAAAAGGCACTCGATTCTAAAAGCGACTAAAAAAAATAATAATAAATAACTCTTTGTTTCGTTGATAGGCCTCCTACGACGACAATGCTCGACACCAAAACCGAGCATGCTAATTTAAATAACTTTGAATGTCACACGGGCAAAGAATTCAAAAAATGATATTCAAATAAAGTTTTCAAGGAAAAATAATGTTCGAATAAAAAATAAGTAAATCCGAGTCTAGACTAGGCTATGCCAAAGTACAATCTAAATCCTAAGTCTTAGTTGTCTTATCCATAGAATCGGTCCTAATGCTTGGTGTCGTTCTGCAAATTAAAAGGTTAAACCATATTGAGTCTCCCTTCCTAACATTTAAATCAATAAGCACCCATATGTAATTGTCATCCCTTGCTAAGAATCTACGGCATCAATACTCTCTCTCACCAATAAAAAGAATATATTATAGTATTCACAAAATGAAAACAGTCACATTCTGGAAATCATTCCTCCATAGTCGCACAACCCCTAAGGTGAACCTAAGGTGTCAATACCATTAGCAAAAAATTAATGGCCTCAAGGCTTATGATCACATTGGGTCACGACTATCATAGTCCTCTCGAGCCACTCGCTCTTTGAAATACTCCTAAGTACTGACTAAAAGATTTTCCATGAATGCAACATGACCAACCATGAAAATACCCAAATCGGCATACCATAAGGCTACCATTGGGGTAAAACAATACACACTAAGAGGGAAGCCGCACTAATGATTCCAGTCTTGCAAAAATAAAAATTCGATCTCCCCAACTAACTACCTTGCCAACATTAAGCAAAATGGCGCATGACAAATGGGCACCCAAGGGTTAAAATCTAAAGTGTCAACCAACGAAAGTTATGGTCCAATTAGCCTAAGTCTGAAAGTTGCTTGGTCAAGTATTATAGGCTTACGCCACGTCCTTATTTTGAGTCTAGGCCACCTCCTTATATTCCTACACGGGTTATAATCAGAAAAATTAACGAAAGTTCGAGTCTAAATCACAACTTCCAATTAAATCCCGAAAACTGGAATCTGAAAAGAAGCAAAAAAAAATTATTTTCGATGTAATTCTTTCATTAAATTTCAATAAAGTAAAAACAACATTTTGAATCTACGCTATTTGCACATTTTAAGAAACGACTAAATACGCTTGCAAAGTAAGACAATTTAAAGGTCCACCCTAGGCCAACAAAAATTAAAGGTCCACCCTAGGCCTACTAAAATTAAAGGTCCACTATAGGCCTACCAAACGAGGCTCACTCAGTCTCGCCTCGTGACTCAAAGACCACAACCATCTACCTTTTAGCCCAAATAAAAAAAAATTGAAGGATTTATGTTGGGGAGAAATCCCATGCAAAAAGAAAAAAAATAGAAAGAGAAAAGGAAGAGCGAAAAGAGCGAGCCATGAAATACTTGGCCCGTACCTCCCAAAGTGCGAAATTTACCCAAGTAAACGAAGAAAAGAATTGAGTCAACCAATCCAAATCATGCCACAAAAACTACATAAAGTTCTACGATGTCTACCCTTTCCAGTCCTTATGTTCTTAGACGCCTTCACTCTGGGGCCCCTGTTCAGCTCATTTAACCCATCCATGTTCTCATTGCCATGACCCAAGAAACCATTACCTCGACCCTTGTTCTTGAACTTGTTATCAACTGCAAACCACGCACGGCCATTGACACGTGCGTCATACCCATTATTTCCAAAGCCCAAACCTGCTCTTACACCACCATTAGCATAATGACCATATGACTTGTTTGGATACATCCTGTTGATATACCCTTGAGCCGTCCCCGTGCTACTCATTGGCCTTGGTTGATGTAAACTCATGACACTAGCTTGAGGCTGCAAATTGTGAATCCTAGCAGATGTAATCCTCATGCTTGACCAATACCTATACAAATTATCCTATCTCATTCAACCCATCTTTCAAGCCGTCTTGAGTCACAAATAAAAAAAGAACAAATGAAAAGTACATTCTACGCTCAATGTAAAAAAAAAAGTTAAAAAAAAAATAAAAATAAAATGTGAATAATAAAAAAGAAACTTTGCAAAGCGCCTCTAAAGTTAGTCTAAAAAGAAAAAGAAGCATTTAGCGCATCAAAAAAGATCCGCCCAGAAATCATTTTCAGCGCCCAGAGCTGGGCGCCGAAATCTTTAGCGCCCCAGCCTGGGCGCTGAATCTCTCTGCTTGCTAAAATTTGTCCAGAAGTGCTCGTCATTTTATCCGCACATACACGGAACAATAACGAACACTTGGAGGGGTACAGCACGTATTCAAATATACGTACCAAAAAAAACACATGAAAAGATTTTTGTGCAAATACATGTACTTAAAAAAAATATATATAACAAATTTTTGGCTTACGGCAAAGCAGCAGATTAAAATAATAATGAACTTCACTTATCTCATCCTATTTCAAACATTACGATTCCACCTCAGAACGTACTTGTTTAAAATCGGCATTCTAAGAAACCATTTTCTGGCTAAGAACTACGCAAGACCTGATTCCAAATTAAAATCTATTTAAGGCGGATACGTAGGCAATCCATGATTCGGTCCAACCAATTTGCAAAAATGTTAGAGCCTATAGAATAACAAGAATAAGAAATAGAGTCCCTTATTGAAATTTAATTACTTGCAACCCAAGTCGAAAGAAAAATTTAAGTCAAAGGAAGAATCCAAGTCATCAAGATGCCAAAACGAGCACACATCGAAAAATAATAAGGGCACGTACCCTTGCCAGAAGGAGCACTCACACTCCTAGGCACTTAGCCAAGACTCAAAAGATCGCTTTGCCTCAATTAAATGGGGGCTAGCGCGAACATCCATGACCTCTAAAGTACTCGACTTGACCCTCCCTAAAGCAAAGTAACTCACTTAAAGACCTTCTTTCACCACTAGACACCGTCATAATCGCCAACAAGTAGTAAAGGCAGTAAGCTTGCAATAAACAGGATTGTTCTACGACGTCGCCCCATCGTTCCTTCGAACTCAGGGCACCCGTTCATGGTAATTCAAATGCTTGCGAATCCCCTTTGAAAAAAAAAACAGACATTGTCAATAGGACTTGGCACTTAACCAAGGCTCACCCTACTCAGACATATGACACGGGCATCTAAAATCGAAATCTGAAAGCATCATTAATGGGAAGACATAACAACAACTGGGGGCTAAAAATTGAAATGAAAGAGCTAGGGAAAGAACTAAGTATACCTTGACCTTTTGTGCAGACATACACCAAGAAAATCTAAGTCAATTTGAAAACGGTTTATATATTCCCGCAATTCTGGAAAAAAAATGGCCCTAAAAGCCCAAAGCATGTGCCACACGGGCACAAGTAATACCTTGACGCCTGCACCCTGGCTTCCAGCAAATCCTTAGACAGCATTTCAAAAATCGTAACAGTATTTTGATTCACTCGTGTAATCCTGTATGATCCCCTCTATAAGTCAACTTACTTAGGACACCTCGGATTGTATACAGTAGGACTCGGATTCAAATAATTTTCAAAGACTTCTTCGAACATAATAAAGTGTCGTTGGTTTAATCTAAGTATGCGTTTATCTCGATGTTGCAAGTTAGTCAAAAAGATTTCTAAATATGATTATGGGAAAAGAAAGGCACCTAGCTTTTGGTCAAGGCACACTTCAACATATGACTACCTTGACCATGGCAATGTCGCACAATACGACATTTACAAGAGAAGTAGCAAATCACTACTCGAACGTACCTCGCACTAAACGAGTCTGGTTCAAACTATTCATGATCCATGTCACCATGAATGCATAAAAACGTATGCCAAGAAATATAGCACCAAGCCAATCCCGTAGCTACAATTGGGGGCTTGAGAAAAACACTCTAAAAATGCTCGAAATGACGATTTTATCGCAAATTCTCGACGCTAATGCTATACACACGTCATAGGGGCACAATCCTAAGCTTTAATCGTGTAAAATGAACCTTAGAATGGCTACAACCCCTCCCAAATTCTAAGCACTACTTAGAATATATAAAGTCACCCCACTAACAAGGGTAACTGAAAATCGCGAGTCACCAAAACTCCGATCAAACTACTGCACATAACGCTCGCCCTACAAGCGTCCGTTACACAGTCTACGTCGTTCCAAAGCAAAGGCGAAAGAAAAAATCAAGGATAAAAAAGGAAAGAAACATCTATGAATCCTCGCATCGAACGAAGTAATAAACCGTGCACGCCCACACAGAAGGTGCTACGCTTGTTCGAGCACCTGAACGAGGCGTGATGAAGTACTCCAATGCAAAAAAATAATAATGATATCCCAACACCTGGAGGAATGTTCTAAGACACGCCGTTAGGCCGCACAAGCCTACATCGCACCATAAGTTCAACCGTCCCACGGTACAAGTCTAAAAAAAAAAAGAGTAAGGTATATTGCACTAATGCGGACACGACCAAGAGCATGTGTAAAAGAGGGAAAGACTACTTATCGCCCAAATTCAAAATACAAGCCACATGATTGCTACATTAAGGATTAAAGGTAGCAAAATATTACCTACCACGGAAGGGATAGCTCGCACCTACACGAGCGGAATCCCAAGGCATCTTTCTCGAAAGAACCTACAAAAATAGTACGCCAAAAGGAAGCATCCCATCATGCATACTTGGGGGCTCCAAGCTACGAAACGACCATAGCAAAATAAAAAAAAAAGGGTCTTAAAGCAAATGTTTAAACGATCAAAAAGGGCACGATGCTTGAGCCCACTTCATGAATGGGTCTGAACCCTATCAAGCTTCTAAGCAAACTATTCAAAATCAGTCATTGCTCAAGAAAAATGATGATTCAAGCAAACTGATTAATGGACCGCACACTACGGCCATTCTATGAACGCCCGTTCACACATACGTCGAACATTCACGAACGCGTTCAAAAGAAAAATATATACGAGCGATCAAAATATACGCCTCAAGGTATGTTCCTCGGGCCATATAGACTCGCCCAGCTATTGCAATAACTGTACACCTTAAAGAGCGACAGTTCCTTTAAATAATCGCCCCAAAGCGACAAACACCGTAGTCCACCAATCGGCTACGGCTTTTCGAGAAATCATCACGATCACTCAACTCATTATAATCTCTAATAAAATTCTACGTTCCAAAAAATAAAGAAAAAAACAAAAAAGAGGAGAATACGTAGAATTTCCAAGTGAAGTAGACGAACGAACGAACAAGAGGCCAACTGTGTCATCAAGAAACCTCGCCAGAAATCATTTTCAACGCCCAGCGCTGGGCGCCGAAATCTTTAAACGCCCAGGCATGGGCGCCGATAATGATCCCATACCCAAAAAAGGCCCCGGATTTCTATAGGGTCCTGCCGTATCCATTCGACCCGAAAATTGCCGATTTCCTTACTGAAAGTCGCACCTCACGGCTTTGTTAAGAGCAGCACACCACTACAAAGATCGCTCGCACTTACGAGCACAATCCCAAACATGATCAAGGACATCACAAAATGCGTATCCCCAAGGAATCTCTTTGACAAGAAATGACCATCAAGCACGAATGCTTGGGGGCTCGAAAGAAAATATATATTTCAAAAGAGAGTATGCAAAGTTAAAACAATATTCCCAGACTACGCTGTACGAAGTCCCGTGTTTGGATAACCTCAAAAGATAAAACCGGATTACGACCTCAAGACAAAGGTCGCCGTTGATACTTATACATAGTCCCCTAATCAAGGACCCAAGTAGTGGCAAAATTGAGCCGTAAAGACTAGCTCAAGACCATGAAAGATGATGACCACGAGACAATGGTCCGTCTAAGCGCGTTGTCAACCCACGTTCAGGTTGTAACTGAATCCGAGCATCCCTCGAAAGAATTCGCTCCTACAAGAATGAATAAAAAGAAATTCTTAAGAGAAATCACAAGAAAAAATGAAATAGGGACTTATCCACCTCAATCAGGAAAGACCGCGGCACGCGAATCCCAAATCAAAAGACGAATTCAGGTTCACTCACCTCCAGCGAGCGGGGCGTCCACCCTTAGCGGACAGGGCTCGCCCACCTTCAGCGGGTGGGGTCTGCGTCACTAGCCGCGCAGGTCCTCAGTTTTCGAAAAATAAAATCTTCAAATTCAAAATAGGCTCGCCATCTTTAGCCGGCGGGGTCTACGTCACAAACCGCGTAGGTCCTTATTTTCAAAAAAAAAAAAAACAAACTTCAAAACAGATTCGTCCACTTCTTTCGGACGGGGCGTCCACCCTTAGCGGACAGGCTCGCCATCTTTAGCCGGCGGGGTCTGCGTCACTAACCGCGCAGGTCCTTAGTTGCTGCAGCAATAACTTTTTCTGGTTTTCCCTTTTTTTAAAGGATTGGTTTTCTGTTTTTCCAAAAAAGAACGATGTGAGTAGTTTTCCCTTTTTTTTAAAAAAGGATTGGTTTTCCGTTTTTCCAAAAAAAAAGAACGATGTGAGTAGCTTTCCCTTTTTTTAAAGGATTGGTTTTCCGTTTTGCCAAAAAAGAACGATGTGAGTAGCTTTCCCTTTTTTTTAAAGGATTGGTTTTCTGTTTTTCCAAAAAAAGAACGATGTGAGTAGTTTTCCCTTTTTTTAAAGGATTGGTTTTTCGTTTTTTCCAAAAAAGAACGATGTGAGTAGTTTTCCTTTTTTTCCAAAAATTAAAGGATTGGTTTTCCGTTTTTCCAAAAAAGAACGATGTGCTGGATTTTCCTTCGTTTTACGTCCCATAAAAACAAGAGGGTTTTCTCGTTTAGCTAACCCTGAAAATGAAAATCTTTAAAAACATTTTTACCTCGTGATTGGGCTTGGCCAGGCCCAATTACACTTTATAGCTTTGATTTCGAAAACATCTGTAGCTACTTCCAATGACAAAGTGAGGGAGTTCCTACACATCTTTAGATACTTCCAATGACAAAGTGAGGGAGTTTCTATACTATCAGTTGACAAATCCCAATGACACGTGAGGGATATGTCGACACTTCAAGTGATGACCCTTAATTCAAATGTTATCACTCGGGGGCTCGTGAGACCCTCGCAAAACAAGTCACATACACTATGGCTTGTGTGACGCACTCCGTCTAGTACTTTGACCATCGTCTCATCCTGAGACTCAGTCAAAGTGGGGGCTAACTGTAGACACCTACTTTTGTCCCCATTCCCGAAAGGGAAGGTTCGATGATGAGAACATAAATCTCCACTTGGCAACGCATCTCCTATAAAATAACGAATCTCAATCACCCTTTTCATTTCACCTAAAACCTGCTATTTATAGAAACCTGGTATTTATGGAAACCTGCTAAAAATAGTAACTGCCGTAATGGGTAGTTGTTAAAAGTGGCAAGTCATAAAAGATAGAAACCTGTCAGAATTAGGTGTTGCACTCCAACATAAATCCTAAATGAGATAGAAAGTGCAAGAGAATTCTATTCCTAATATGATAAGAGTTACGTATTAATAAAAATCCTAACGAGCCTAGAGTTCGTAACGGGCCCAGACGCATTCCGTCATAAAGTTAATACGCGCTAAAAGACTCGGATAAGTCTCAAACACTCCGGATTCTAAGAGTCCAAATCTGACAAAGAACTCGGCCCAAACATCATTTTCAACACCCAGCCCTGGGCGCTGAAATTGCCTGGATCCCATTTTCAACGCCCAGAGCTGGGCGCCGAAATCTTTAACGCCCAGCCCTGGGCGCTGAAAATACCTGGTACGTGTTCTCTCCTAATTCTTCTTGGATTAGAGCTCTACAATTCTATCTTTCCACGAACTCTTTTCTATAAATATAGCCCCAAATTCGACGTGAAAGACACACACAATTCATTATTCTGAGTATTGACTCCAACCCCTAAGCCTAAGCCTCACGCTGCGAAATTGATCACGCGTTCTGTCGCAATCGATCCAAAAATCGAACAGAACGTATCCTGTGCCGTAGTTTGAGATTCGTTAAATAAAAGGAGAAATAGCAAAGTCAAAGTGGTTAGTTTTCTGAGAACCGTGACGCACCTCTCAAGGGTGCGTCGTAATGTGCCCCTTCGCATGATTTAATTGCTTTCCTCGCTCTTTTATGAACTGTTAAACTAATCAAATCTAAATGTTCTATCGCGCCTAATAAAGATAATATGTTGGGAAATTGGTTTATCATGCTAGGTCCCTTAAAACAATCTAAATCAGATAATCGCGATCGATCTAGTATTATATGTTGCATATTGTTAAAATCAACATAGATTAGTTTAATAGTTAACGCATGTCCCTTCAATTATTTATGCTGAGCTAGTAAGGATATCCTGCCTCTGGAGTTATCGAAGAGCGAGTACTCCTCTCGGTAGTTACAGTCCCCCGAACCCTCAATCTCTACCTTGCGGGTGTATGTTGAGAGATCCCCACACCAGGGATCACAAGGGAACCTACGGCCGTCGTGGTCAAACATAATTGCACTCCCTTTATGTCACTATAACCGGGTTTTGTCAGTTTTTCTCATTGTCGTTAAAAACTGAATGGCAACTCCTATATTACTAGTCAATTGGGTGTAAACTCACAGAAAATCCAATTACACTTGATTTGACAAAAAGAAACGTCACACCCACGAGGGACGAGGTCACGCATTAGCCTCGTGCTTTTTCGACCCCCTCACACCTTTTATTTGTTCCCGAAATTATCCATGGATAAAACTCAACTCTTGATACCAGTTTATTCTAACCAAACACGTGCCACAAACGATTAGGAACAAACCCTACAAATACAATGTAGAACAAATAACAAAAACAATAATTAAAGACACAAGTGTTTATGAGGAAATTTAGATTTCCTCCCCTCAAATATTTTATTATTAAGTTCCTGCAAATTAATACAATAATCCATCAATTGATGATTCCACTCACCAATGTATTTTCCCTCTTATTTTTTAGATAGGCCCTAAACCCCTTTTATAGGCTAAACTAGAAACCCTCGACTACTAGAATTATACTTGCTACCCAAGCCTAAATAATTCTAAAGATTGTTACATACCAAACTATATTTAGTTTCCTAATTACAATTCTAATTAAACTAGGAAATTAAATAAGATATCAAGCTAAGGAATTATTACCATAATAATTGTATGCATCTTCAGGATTTGTATCTCGTAACTTATGGTAATCATGTTTGGTCGTAAACACATTAATTTGTCCATTGCACTTAAGGATGATCCGATCTGAAGAAAAAAGTCCGATCCGAGTCCGAAAAAATAAAGTCCGACTCCGAATCCGAAAAATAAAGTCCGAGTCCGAATAGGAGGTGGATCAGATTCGGATCCTAGGATGCATCCGACCCGAATCCGACAAAGTCCGACCCGCACAAATCCAACCTTATTTCTCCATGATATAAATGATAACCCTACTATTTTCATCCTAAACCTTTCCGCCTCTCTCTTACTCCCTCTTCTTTACTTTCTCTCTCCTCTCGTTCAAGCTGGGAAATCTTATTGTAGCCACTTCCTTCCTCTCTTAAGCAAACTCATCCAATAAACCCACTTCCTTAAACCTCCTCCAATCATCCAAATTGCCCCCGTTAGATCCATTATTCTCCGTCACCGCAAGCGAACTCGTCGGTGGAGGCATCGGTGGGGCATCCAAGAATGTCGCAGTCTTCCCTTTTGCTGAAGGGGTTTTGTGTTGATTTTGGGCTCAGTTCTTGGTGTCAATGGGTCGCTGACATCCTTCAGATCTTCGATCTGATAGTTGCCAAATATCTTGTGTTGATCTATTAAAGTTATAAGTCCTTTAAACGTTATAAATGATAAATGTATCCAATAATTAGATTTCCTTAACTTTCAATCTAACTCAAATTATTCAATATTCATATTATAATCATAATCAAAGATCAATTATGCAACATTATTCGTTATTTCTTTAAAGATATTTGTTTTTGATAGTTTAATCAAATATATAACAAACTTATGCCTTTTTTTTTGCTTAATTCTTCAATCTTTTTTACTTTTATGATTAAATGAGTTTGTAAATTAACGAGGGACTGCTTACACCATTAACGGGATATAATATAGTAAACTGGATTTTTTCGGAGGTCCGGTGGATCGGATCGGATCCGGACTTCCTATAATAGTAGTCGGATCGGACTCGGGTTTTGAAGGTTCGGAGTCGGATTCGGGTTTGGATTCAATTCTGGGGTCCGATTAGTAAATGGATCGGATTCGGATCTTGCTACATCCGATCCGAGTCCGATCCATTTCCATTCCTAATTGCACTTAGTGCTTCACAACATTGACCTAATTCAAAATCCTCACGATGCAACTCCTTGCTCATAATTTAGGGTGGTACGATAAATTGTCATATAAAAAACATATAACCAAGAATAAAACTCAAAAAAATCATGCATATTGCAATTTATTTTTTTGTTTAAGAGGTTGATGGAAAACATACCTTCTTATTCTAAAGTTTATCGTTCGTGGTTATTGTATGAGATGACGGATTTAAAACTGAATTCTACACCTGCATACATACGAATTTGAAGATCTCATAATAAAAATTCATGAATATTTTAATTATTTTTGTTTAATTGGACGATGCCGAACCTACCTTATATTTTGAAAGTTTATTGAATCCGCATAACAACAATTTAAAAACAGATGAGTTTTTTCTATATCGGACATCAACATGAATGTTCAATTTTATTTTTATTTTGTTGCAAGGATTATGGAGAAGAATATACTTACGTGTATCGGCGCAACTTCAAGAAGAACGGTGATAGAGTTTTTGGAACAAACTCGTGTAGACTCATTTCGGGAATTTTTTTTCTTCTTAGAATGGTGTAGACTGATTTTTCACATTGGTTACAGAGTATAACTAGTATAGTACTCGTGTGATTCACGGTTTTTAATCATGATATTAATTTTGCATGAAATCTAAACTATAATTATAAACACTTATCATCATAATAGCGTTTACATAGTTTTTTTCTAATTAAAGTTAATCATGGATAGACATGTTATTGCCCCATTATCTGCCGTATTAATCTAAAACAATAAAACAAACATGCGTACGTAAATAAAATTAATTTCATCCCTGTTCATCACCCGTGTCATACATAAAGTTAATTATATTTATCCAACATTTACTTCAATAGTCATAAACACCATCTAACTCATTACCCGATCACTAACACCTACTGTGCACTCGACCATCCACTTTATTCGGTTAAAGACAACTTTAAGGCGGGGCGGGTGCGAGATGGTCCCTCCACGTCTGTACCGACCTAAAATTTTATATCCATCCATGCTAAATACGACGGGTATGCTACCCATCACTATCTAAATCTTTGCCTGGCGAGATACAAAATAAAATACATTTTCGCTCCATCACCCATCTCAAACCCATCCCTAAACCCGGAGATTTTTCTGTAAGAGAGTTTAGAACAGTATAGTTTTATGATCGGTTGTCTGGTCAGAGTACGTAATTGAGCAAATAAACAAATCATTATATGTAGGTTAATTGGAAAAAAATGTCGATACATACATAATCCCTTAGATGAAAGAATAGTTACGCGCACGGGTCCAATCTAAAATCCTTCATCACCCCGTCACCCGCGGTGAATACATTTTTATCTCTGTCATCCACCAAACTTTTCTCCATCCCCTCACGCTTGGGGTGGATGTAGTGGGGGTCTCTCACAAACCCTCACCACTACCAATCTGACATCCCTATATTTCGTTAATAATCTACCTTATCTTTTCGATTAATTTTTGTATATATTGATATAAATTTATTATTAAAATCGATTTTATTATTAGCTATAATATTGGTAATTTTTTTTAAAATGACTGTACGTATTAGGATGGGAGAAATTTTTCAAAGCCAATAAATCCAAACACGCTCCATCACCAAGTTAGGTACACGTACGTATTGTTATCCTTATACCCCTCCACCAACATCAATTCTCTATTTATTATTCAACATTATCCAAGTATCTGTGTTTTTTTCGTTTTCATCCGAATCTAAAATCCAAACCAACCCATCACCAAGGTGCAATCTACGGTTAACGTACCAAAATGTTAATTTTGGATTAGACTTTTTATAAAAGTGATCTTAAAATGGTTTACATATATTAACCTATTAACAATATATTTTGTTATAAACATATTTAATTATAATAAATCGTTATAATATAAAATATTACAACATAAATCTTAGATACTTATATACTATTATAAAGTCTCTTGTCGAGTTACAAATTTTAAATTATCTATGTCCCACTGCCTCAAGAAGTCCACCAATGTATCCGACCAAATATTCGTTTTACCTACCACCTTTTAATCTATAGTTTGGTAAATATGTATAAGGTGAGTGTGGAACCTCAAACTCAATCTTCACATACAACTATATTGAGTTCTTTTTTCCTTATCTTTTTACGCTATCCATCTAGCTAGGATGGATATAAGGCAAACGAAAATACAATTTTTTTCATACCGTGAAAAAATATATAAAAAAACCTAGCTATGTATAGTTGTGTTTTTTCACGCCGTGCTTACAAGATGTTCACTGTACAAAAATATGTTAGTCCAATATATGAGATAATGTACATTGATAGTTATATTTTGTCTCTTTTAGTATAGTATAAATTTGCGAGTGGAATACGTAGTATAGTTAAATAGTACTCCGTATATAGATTAAATTAGCTTTTCTTTTCCTGGAAGTATGTTACGTAGAATTATCGAATGAAAATAAAATATCACATTTAATAGTTGTAATATTAGTCGAATCTATTTATTAATATGTTAATCCAATATATGAGATAACGTACATACTTAGTTATATTTGGTCTCTTTTAGTATATTATAAATTTTCTAGTGGAATACGTAGTACAGTTAAATAGTATATATATTAAATTAGTTTTTCTTTTCCAGTAAGCTACGTAGAATATCAAATTTAATAGAATATCACATTTAATAGTTGTAATATTAGTTGAATCTATTTATTAATATGTTAGTCCAATAAAAGAGATAATGTAAATACTTAGTTATATTTGGTCTCTTTTAGTATATTATAAATTTGCGAGTGGAATACGTAGTAGAATTAAATAGTGCTCCATTACCCGATCACTTAACGAAATTGTCAACGAAATTAGACTATTGGTTAGACTAATAAATTAGACTACTGCGAATTGAATAGATTATTATCATTAATAATTAGAAGGTTTTAGGTAAAATATCGATCAATAAAGCTATATATTTATTATCAATCCTGGTAAAATGAAAACATTGAGCTCTAATTTCGTCAAAATCGCAATAGCCTAATTTATTAGTCACATCGATTAGAGCCGGTATATATATTTCATTTTACCACGGTTGACTATATAAATAAGACTATTGCAAATGTCTAATTTAAACACAAATAATTGTATCTTATACGGAAAATATGTAGTCTAATTGATAAACGAAATTTAGACATATACACGCTCGGTCAGACTATATAAAAAGAGAAATAATAAGTATAGGTAAAATATTATATATCTTAAGACACACATACTAAATTGCAGTTTATATCTTAGAATAAGCTTACATATTATTTTTATAATTGAACTTTATAAATTGTACGTGCATTCACAATGTTATTTTAGGATGTATAAGATTAAAATTTTATTCCTTACCAAATTGAAATATATTAATTATATTTTTCTATTTAAAAGAGAGGCCTATCAATGAGTGACATTTGTCATCACCACATTGATTTCCTCTCTTTTAGTATATTATATAGATATGTCTATTACAAAAAAAAAAAAAAAAAAGAGTATAATCTGTCAATTTGATTAATTTTGTCAATTATAGTTATTTGTATTATTATTCTTTTTTTTTTTGTATTTTTGACTGACTTTATTGTGTTTGTGGAGAAAATGCGGGATTGTAGGCTTTCTTTCCTTGCTTGTGTTCTTGCTGTAAAAGATTTGGTGCGTGACATAATTAAATGGGTTATAAATTTGACAGATTTTGCTAACTAAAATATTTATGCGTGAATGAGTTTCTTGATTTGTGGTCGCCCGCTTGACTTCTTCTTTGCTTGTTCGTTTGCTGGTGTATTTTTTTTAATAATTTGTTTTTCAATTACCAAGTGTATAATAAATTTTCTATAGGGGACACCAAAATGCAATTATTAAATTGTCCTCGGGTATTCACTTATAGAATAGAAACTAGTTAGTGACCCGGACGATGCCCCGAATTTTATTATTTTTGTTATTCGGTCTTTGTCCGGTTAATGATTGTTTTCCTTGCAATACATTATGTATATTTTTTTTTAATTTAATTTGTTTCCATATTACAGAGTGTCCTCTAAATATATGAGGGTTTCCAGAATAATCCCTAAGTTCGTATACTTTATTTTTTCCAAGTCTTACTTGATTGGTACTCCGTGTAAAATTTTATTTTTTTCTAGGATTTTTTTTGTGTTTTATCACCTAAGAAAATTCCAAATTTTTGTTTTGCCACCTAAATATCTCACACTTTTATTTTACCACCTAAAAATAAATTAAAAATCGTTTTACCACCTTTTAATAGAAAAGTTAACTAAATAGTTATTGGACTCACTTCAACGGCTAGCATGACA
Source organism: Spinacia oleracea (assembly GCF_020520425.1). Lineage (NCBI taxonomy): Eukaryota > Viridiplantae > Streptophyta > Magnoliopsida > Caryophyllales > Amaranthaceae > Spinacia > Spinacia oleracea. Next base: position 115,827,613 of record NC_079492.1, read on the forward strand.
TTTCCCTTATAAAATTTATTAATTTAGAGATTTGAAGTGCAAAAATGGGTGGTGCTAATTGAAGAGGATTAAAGAATAAGGTAAAAAATTGAATGAGAAGGAGGAGTACGTAAAGAACAAAATTGCATAAGTTGGATAAAGAATTGGGGGAAGCTTAATTTGCGAGCTTCACTAACGGTGTCGTTAACTTTGCTGTTACAAGGTGGTAAAATGAATTTTTTATTTTAGTTTATTTAGGTGCTAAAATAAAAGTTTGAGATTTTTAGCTGGTAAAACACAAATTAGGATTTTTTAGGTGGTAAAATATAAACTTTCCTTTTTTTTTTTTTAATTCACTTACATATAAACATAATAAATTTCTTAAAGTATTAATTATTATAAATTAAATAACAAAAATATATACTTTTGGAAAAACACACAATTATAATAGCCAAAGAAGCACGGATTAGTGTGACAATCAACTTTTTTTTAAGTATGATCTGAGTAATTGAGAAAGATTAAGTAACAAATTTATAATAGGTTAATTATTATTCAATATATATTGGACATTGAAGTTTTACTCCGTAATATTTATTAAGAATGAATTTTGTCTTTTTTCATTACTTTAAAGTCATACTTCGTACGTTATATCATTGTGGAGATGGTTAAAACTTTACATTATGAATGAGAGGTCATGGGTTCGAACATTGATACTAACATTTTTTGTGATCATAAATTTGAGTAACGCTTGTGTGCACATGACATGGCACATTGTCATTTCACTTGCCAAAGACAGTCACACATGATCGACAACGTGACATTACTTGCCTTGGAAATTTAATAATAGTATATATGAGATAAAAGTCTATTAGACTTAGAAACCTACGAGACGTAGGAAATTTGTATTATAAATAGGGGCAATGTGTTTGGTTGTAAGTTATTTCGTATGACACTAGTTCTAAGTTCTAACATCATTTTTTTACTAAGGCGCTTAGACGACAACAATTTGGTTTTCTTTTACGCAATTTGGACATTTGTGATTTCATATTCAACTTGAGGGGGGGCTAATTGGTAGAAAACTAGAAGGTACACCCGGTTGCATGTCATTTTGAACTTTTAATGCTTCAAAAAACACATTTGTATTGTTTAAAAATACATATTTACTTATTAAAATCACATTTTTACAGACAAAAAACACATCCGCCATAAAAGAACATGTTGTATAATACAATAAAATTGTGAAAAAAAAGTTTTTTTCCGAAAAATATTGTGCTTTTAAACTGTAAATGTGTGCTTTGAAATTGTAAAAATGTGTTTTTAAACCAGAAATTGTGCTTTGAAATTACAAAAATGTGGTTTTTAATCGTAAAAATGTGCCTTTAACCCGATTGTATGTAGAGCTACATACAACCAGATGTATCTTCTAATTTGCGAGGTTTAGGAGTTTATTTGGTGCTAGAGTTGTGTACATTGTACTTATACTTAGGGGTGTGCAAAAATTGGTCCAGACCAAAAAATAGACCGGACCATACCGACCCAGACCGGACTGGATCGGACCAGACCGAAGGCAATCGGTCCAGTCTTCGGGTCGAGAAATATCAATTTTCGGTCTTCGGTCTGGTCCGGTCCGGTCCGGTCCGGTCCGGTCCGGTCCGGTCAAAAACCCATTTTGGACCAGACCGATTTTTGCCATAATTCACCAAACGCCCATCAAGTTTCACTAATTCATAAAATACCCCTCACAATTCGTATAAATACCCAACATACCCTTACTAATAACGGGTCCTTAGTCCGCCGTTATCCAAGTTTCCAATTCACCCAAATGCCCCTTATTCATAAACTTATTTCACCAAATGACCCAAACTTAAATATAGCTATTCGGATGTTCCAACGACTAGTTTTTGTGTTTGAAAAGTAGTTTTTGGTCAAGGTTGGCTATAAAAACCCCTTTGTTGAATGGTTCTTGTATTTAGATGTTATTTTGTTTTGCTTTGCTAATTTCATAAGATTTGTGTCATGAGTTTTCTTTCAAAATCATCATCCACACCCAATGAGTCCACATATATTAGGGTACCTAACAAATTTTGTTATTGTGGTAGGAATGGAGGTTGAAGTAGAGAATTGTTCCACAAGCTCTTCTGGGTAGCTGCTAATGCTTTTTGGGGTAGTTTTTTGCACATCTGTTTTGATCGTGCACATATTCATTATTAAATGTAGTTGGTGAAAAGATGTTTTGTAAGTGAAGCTAGAAACTGAAATGCTTCCCATTTTGGTATTTTGTGCAGATTATGCAATAACAATTATTCATGAAATGTGAATTTAATTGTTTCTCATTACTTGTGTTTACTTCATGATTACAAACAGTAAAATTACAAATATCAACATCCCCATTTGTATTACAACTTTGACTACTTTTTGTTGTTGTTTTAGCTTCTTCTTCATTTGCTACAATTCTTCTTGCATCTTATTGTTTCCCCTGTTTTCAATACTTTCTCCTTCGTCTAAGCTTCTCTGTATTGTCCTTTGTGCTATTGCCCCTGTTTTATTGCTCAATTACTCCCTTGGACCATCTCAGATTGTTGCAAGGATCACACTTGTAGTGCAACCTTTGTGGATTGAGTGTTGTATCGAAGTTTCGGATGGAAAATTTCCTACCACAATAACAAAATTTGCTAGGTACTCTAATATATATTGACTCATGGGGCGTGGGTGATGATTTTGAAAGAAAACTCATGACACAAATCTTATGAAATTAGCAAAATAAATCAAAATAACATCTAAATTACAAGAACCATTCAGCAAAGGGGTTTTTATAGTCAACCATGACCAACGACTACTTTTCAAACACAAAAACTAGCCGTTGGAACATCATAATAGCTATATTAAGTTTGGGGTATTTGGTGGAATAAGTTTCAGAATAAGTGCATTTGGTGAAATAAGTTTCAGAACAGGGGCATTTGGGTGAATTGGAATTTAGGCTAACGGCGGACTAACGGCCCGTTATTAGCAAGGGTATGTTGGGTATTTATACGAATTGTGAGGGGTATTTTATGATTTATTGAAACTTGATGGGTATTTGGTGAATTTTTGGCAAAACTCGGGGGCATTTCATGAAATTTCCGTAAAATATATTCTATTTAAAAATGTAATTATCTCCTTTAATATGTTGTAAATATTACTATATTGTTATATATTTTATTTTAGCTTCCGAAAAAGGCCATAAACAATTGGCTTTATATATATATATATATATATATATATATATATATATATATATATATATATATATATATATATTTACCATAATTTTTAGAAAAAATAAAAAATATATAGAAATAGGTCTACAACCGGTCCAAACCGATCCGGTCCGAGTTTTGGACCGATTTTTTTGGTCTGGTCCGGCTTCGATCCAAGCATAATCGATCCGGTCTTTGGATCTTGAATTATCAAAATTCGATCTTCGGTCCGATCCGGTCCGGGTTTGGACCGATGAACACCCCTAGTTATACTTCTGTTAAATCAATATACTTCCGTTTAGTCTAATGTCGTGTCTGTTGAACCGATCCAATTATACTTCTGTTAAATCAATATACTTCCGTTTAGTCCAATGTCGTGTCTGTTGAACCGATCCAATTCCAATGGGCTAATCCAATCCCAACCCTCCTATCCTAAATCATAATCTTAAAACAAAAACGAACCCTTTTCTCTCCTCCCTCCTCTTTCTCTCTCCTCACACCATTATCAATATCATCGTTTCCATCACTCTGCAACAACCACCATTATCTGGGGTCAGTTCTTCCCCAACCTTCATTAAACCCGTCAAAAACCTCACTAAATTACTCGAATTAAGAGAGAGAAAGAGGAGGGAAGAACCCCCAAAGATGAACAACACACTCCCACTTTCTTCACCCATTTCCCCACTTCTCTCCTCATCTTTTACCCACCCTAATCACACCCTTCATCCCAAATTCATCCGTATACCAATCACCTCCACCTTCAAACGACATCGATTTCGTGTCTCCAAGCTCCGTTGCTCTGCTGACGTAACACCCACATCTTCAAGTACAAATAATGTAGACGCCGTTGATGTATTTGGGGGACAACGGGAGTTGTCGGGTATCCAATCGTTGGTTGAAAGTTTGTCACCTCCGGTGAGGATAGCGAGTTCAGTGATTTTGGTTGCCGCTGCTTCTGCTGCTGGGTTTGGTTTAGGGTCTCGATTTGGGGGTTCCCGGAATGTTGCGATTGGTGCCGCCGTTGCCCTTGGAGCTGCCGGTGGGGCTGCCGCTTACGGTTTGAATTCTTGTGTCCCTGAGGTTGCTGCTACAAGTTTGCATAATTATGTTGCACAATGTGATGACCCACTTGCTTTGAACAAGGATGAAATTCTAGCCATTGCTAATAGGTATTTTTATTTTTTAATTGTTTGTACCATCTTGTTTCTCTGTTAGTGTGCTATGTAGACAGAATTCAATCCACGGCTGTTGATATTGTTTTTAGTGAAAGAAGGGGGAGATTTTTGAGGTGATATTGTTATTTTGTGTTTTTACAGGTATGGTGTTAGCAAGCAAGATGAAACTTTTAATGCTGAGCTTTGTGACTTGTATCTTAGGTAAGTGCAAATGGACCCAAAAGTTTTTTTAGAATGCTCATTTGGTTGAAATTCTATGTTTTAGGACTTAACAATGTTCTATAGTGGACAGTTGGAAACATAAGTGAATATGTAGTTCAAGTTTCATTGTATTTTATTCCTTCACGCTGGTAATAATAGGTACAAATATGATTTTGGGATGTTCTTCACTTTTCCTAATATAGTAATGAGTTGTACTTGAATTTCTAATTATACCCTGATTTCGAATGGATGAGAAAACCTAGTTGGAAAACCGGAAGGCTTTGTCTTGTAATGTCATGTTAAATATGATGAGTTGTGACAATGGACCAACTTTTTTCAGACAAAGGGAGTTTGCAGTACCTCAATATACCAGAAATGATTCTTGCATGTCTTGCTGCCTTCTTTACAACATTTTGTGCAAAGATGGTCTTTTACTCATGTCCTGATTTCTTTTTCAACTGGTTGTATAGATTTGTTTCTTCAGTGCTTCCTGCCGGAATGGAAGATCTCAAGGGCACTGAAGTTGAAACTATAATCAAGTTCAAGAATGCTCTTGGCATCGATGACCCTGATGCTGCTAACATGCATATTGAGGTATGTCCTCAGTGTTAGTTTGTCAACTCTTGTGGTGTTGTTCTTATCCTCAACTGTTAGGGACATTACTCTACCTTTTCTGGCTGTAGCTTGCCAGGCGGTTTGTCAGACAAAGACTTGAAACTGGTGATCGTGAGGGTGACATTGAACAGCGTCGGGTGAGATTCTTACGTTCATGTTGCTTCACATCTTGTAATCTATGTTTGATGGTTTTTATGAAGATATGTTGCTTGACCAATTCCAGTGAGTTTCAGCGCAGGCATTTCAGAAGCTAGTGTATGTTTCAACTCTTGTTTTTGGGGAGGCCTCTGCGTTTCTTCTACCCTGGAAGCGTGTATTTAAAGTGACTGATTCCCAGGTAATTGTTAGCACATCAGCTTCTTGTACTATAGTGTTAATTTGATGGATATCGTACTGGCGAGCAATATGAATTTGGACCATCTCTGATGTATATACACAGACACTAAAGAAATTACCACCCCATTGACCCATTCACTAGGCCTCCTTGTAATTTTTAATACTTTTGGGCATGTTTATCGACAATGCTAAATTTGACCTGTAGTTTGAAGTGGTAGTTGTAATGGGTACATAATCATATATATTTTCTTCTTTCAGGTCGAGGTTGCTGTTCGGGACAATGCTCAAAGGTTGTATGCTCAGAATCTGAAATCTATTAGCAGAGGTTAGTGTCTATGTTCAGTACACCTATGGGGTGATTTATTTTCTGTTGTAACTTGTAAGAGACAATTGACTTTTGTCAAGATAGATTTAAGCTACGAATTGATGAAATAAATTACTTTTTATGTCGAGATAGATGTATTGTCGACCTTATTGCCTTATCCCTTGCATGTTGTTGGTTACCAAATTGATTAGCGTTGTGGTGTCTTGTGTGTTTCTCCAGATTTAGATCAGAAGAAGCTTGCTGATCTGAGAGAAACTCAACTTTCATATCGTTTGTCTGATGAGGTATCCCCTTTGTGGCATTGTGTGATTGATGTTGTTTTACTGTTAAAAGAAGAAATATTTTTTAACTTTTTTATATTGATGTATCTGTTTCTTACAGTTGGCTGCGGATATGTTTAAAGATCATACAAGAAAACTAGTAGAAGAATGCTTATCAAGAGCTGTTGACATTCTGAAGTCCCGGAATAGATCAGGGTATGCTTAATGTTGCTATCCTAATCTCCAAAACTGAAAGATATAGTCTTTTTGCTTTTGCATTGGGAAAAAAAACTTTTTATGCTTTTTGTCAAGATTTTCGTGTCTTTGTATCGTTTTAGTTTGTGGCGGTTGGCTGGTTTTTGCCATCTTTTAATATTTTTTATACATATTTGTCTTTGACAGGGGAACTATTGAGATGATGAATGAGCTGAATAAAGCACTCGCCTTTAATGATCAGCTCCTCTCGTTAGCAAAACATCCAGATGTTGATAAATTGGCCCGTGGAATAGGGCCGGTTTCCTTAGTAGGTAATGATACTGTTTTGCAAGTTCTGTTGTTGTTGTTGTTGTTGTTGTTGGTACTTATGTACCGGTACACTAATATAATACCACATTCTGCATAATTTGTCAGATGGCGAATTTGACACTGACAGGAGGATTGACGACTTAAAGCTCCTCTACAGAGCATATATCACAGATTCTTTATCTAGTGGCCGCATGGAAGACAGCAAGGTGATAAATTTTTGCTATTTATGATTCTCTTTAAGCCATTTGCCTCCCTGTAACTGAAACCTGAAGATGAAAGTTCATATATCTTCCGCCTTTTAGGCTAAGGTGATTTTCTATGTTGACTTGTTGAGACACACACATAACTCACTTTGAGTCTGATATTAGTTTGTGAGCCAGTGAATATTTACTTTGTTTCTTAAAATACAGTTTTATGGAAATATGAATATGAACAGTGAACACCTTACAACACAACTTCATGGACCAAGAACTATAAATTGACCCTTTACATTCATTTTGGGGTGACTAAGGGATTGTTCAACTCAAGCCTCTCCTTATCTTTTATCTTTTGCATACTCTCTCATAGCCCATAGGTCTGGAGAAAGCTACAATTCATAGAGTTCCCTAATTCTTCCTTTTTCTGGCTTTACTAACTTCCTTTTCCCACCCTCCATCTTCTTTGTCCTAGAAGCACGTATTTGCCCTTCCTATTCCATCTTTTCTTGAATCTCCTATTGCCAATGACATATTCTAGTTAAGACTAATCACCGCACCTTCCATAGTTGCTGTATGGGTTAGCTCGTAGAATAGTTTATGCTAGTCAGTGGTCAGCTCACTTATGTTCTGTTGTCCATCGTAGCTTGTTGCACTGAACCAGTTAAAGAACATGTTTGGTCTTGGAAAACGTGAGGCAGAAGGTATTAAGATGGATGTTACGTCGAAGGTGTATAGCAAGCTACTGTCTCAGGCGTTTTCTAATGGTGAACTGGAAGCAGCAGAAAGCAAAGCAAATTACCTTCAGAATTTATGTGATCAGCTGCAGTTCGACCCTGAGAAGGCGGGTGAGATCCATGCAGGTAGCTCCCTTTTTACTTGGTTTAAGGATTTTGGTGCTTGTTACTGTGTTGTGGGGGGGGGGGGGGTGAAAGCAGTGGGAAATTTTTGTGGTGTTATGACTTTTTAGTCTGAAGGAGCAAGGTCTGGTAGCCGGTAGATGTCCAATCATGAATCTTTTATCTTTAAACCTAGGTGATTCTTTTGTGCTCGAAGTTTTAAGCCTTATTTTGCTGTTTATTAGAAGCTCTAATTTGCACATGATTTCCAGACATGGTGAAAAGTTAGAAAATTTTCTTTGGAGCCTATCAGTTTGCATGATTATGTAATTTCTGGATAAACAAGGCAACCTAAAGATGCATCGCTTCTAATTTCTTTTATTACTTGATTTTGGGATTTTCTAGAGTTGAACTGAATGTTAGCTTGCTTAAACTTTATCACAGTTTTCGATCTGCATTGGGCATTCTTTATTCTTCTATTAAAATATAGCTCGCTTACGTTCTATTTGTACCGTTTGTTATCTGTCTTCTCTTAAAGAAATATATCGACAGAAGCTACAGCGATGTTTAGCTGATGGACAATTGAGTGAGGAGGACGTCAAAGCTTTGCTACGTGTACGGGTCATGCTGTGTGTTCCACAAAAGATTGTTGAAGCAGCTCATGCCGATATTTGCGGCAGTTTGTTCGAGAAGGTATGGATTTGAAGTCTTTCCCCTCTTCTTCCTTGTTGGATCTCCTCTTCTTTTCTTATGCCCCTCCCCCCTCCCCCCCCCCCCCCCCCACTTTGATTATTTGCTATGTAACAATGTCGTATTGTGTATTTGTTTTTGATAATATTGTTTTCTTCTGATGAAAAATTAGCTGATGAAGCTTAAGAATTTGAGTATTTGCTAATTTGTGTGTGATATTTGTTGAACCTCTATTCAACCATCTTTCCTCTCCATGGAGTGCTTCCTAACTTTGTATGGGGTAACGGATAGAATATAGAATGCTTCGTGGCAGTTGCTAATTAATGTCTGTTTGGTTCTTCAGCTCGTGAAATTTTAGTGATTGAAACATAGCACAATCATTTGTCCTGTTTTACCCCCCCCCCTCCCTTGGGCCATTTTGTGATGATGGCCGTTAGGTTGAGGAATTACACACTGCTTCTAGGTTGAAGTCCTCTCTTGATTTCGTGAAGTGCTTTCTTGATTTCAGGTTGTGAAGGATGCAATTGCTTCTGGTGTTGATGGATATGATGCAGATGTAAAAGAAAATGTGAGGAAAGCAGCACATGGTTTGCGCTTGACTAGGGAAGCTGCAATGTCAATTGCTAGTAAGGCGGTGAGTGTCTACTTACCCTGCTAATTTGTTGAATCGTTTTTATCAATTATTGATGTGTAAAAAGACAATCCAATAGAAAAACTTTCTTCATCTTAAATTGCCAAGGTGTACATGGGCCTTCGTCTTGTGATCCCAATCTGACTAAGTGCTACAGGAGAGATCAGGACACCTAATACCCCTAATCTTATGTCATGCAGGTCCGCAGAATATTCATTAACTATATTAAACAAGCAAGGGCAGCTGGGAGTCGCACTGAATCAGCAAAAGTTCTTAAGAAGATGATCGCATTCAACACCTTGGTGGTCACTGAGTTAGTGGCTGATATCAAAGGGGAATCAACTACTGATGCTCCAACAGAAGAACCTACTAAAGAAGAGGAAGAGGAGGAGCAGATGGAAGATGAAGAAGAATGGGAGTCCCTCCAAACACTTAGAAAATCAAGACCTACTAAAGAACTTGAGGCCAAAATTGGGAAACCAGGGCAGACAGATATTACTGTTGCAGACGACCTTCCAGAAAGGGAGAGGGCTGATCTTTACAAGACATACCTGTTATACTGCATTACAGGCGAAGTAACTAAGATTCCGTTTGGTGCACAAATCACCACAAAGAAGGACAACACAGAATATCTTTATCTGAATCAGCTTGGTGATATTCTTGGTCTATCACGTAAGGAGATTGTGGAAGTTCATAGAGGTATGGCTGAGCAAGCGTTTAGACAGCAAGCAGAGGTCATTTTGGCAGATGGACAGTTGACTAAAGCCAGGATGGAGCAACTAGATGAGGTGCAGAAGCAAGTTGGTTTGCCAGCAGAGTATGCTCAAAAGGTTAGAGAGAACATTATAAATTCAAAGATGGCAGCTGCAATTGAAACAGCTATTGGCCAGGGTAGGCTCAGCATAAAACAAATTAGGGAACTCAAGGAAGCTGGTGTAAATATTGACAACATGATAGCAGTGAGCTTAAGGGAGAATCTCTTCAAGAAGACTGTTGATGAAATTTTTTCTTCTGGTACTGGAGATTTTGATGACGAGGAAGTCTACCAAAAGATTCCTGCTGACTTGAAAATCAACCCCGAGAAGGCCAAAGGAGTTGTTCATGAACTAGCTCGTAGTAGATTAGCTAACTCATTGGTTCAAGGAGTGGCTTTATTAAGGCAGAGGAACCGCGCCGGGGTGGTATGTTTCCGATGTTTATTTATTTTTGTTTGTTTTCTGTAATTTGTGGGTTCTTCAAATTGAGTCTGATATTTTGCCTCTGGATTGTGCAGGTCTCTACGCTGAACGATCTGCTAGCTTGTGACAAGGCTGTGACTGCAGAGCCCTTATCATGGGAAGTTCCGGAGGAACTAGCAGATCTTTTTGCCATTTACTCCAGGAGTGACGCAGCACCTGAGAAGATCTCACGTCTACAATATCTGCTAGGAATTAGTGACACCGCAGCAGTTTCTCTAACAGAGATGGAAGACAGACTACCCGGTAATAGTGCTGAAGCTGAGGAGTTTGTCTTTTAGAGAGGAAAAAAAGGTTGCGTTATAGTTTAGTGCAGAGGATTCTCTAATAGTGAGTACTCATATAGGTTTATCAACAAGATAGTGTGATTTTGCTGGTTTTGTGATTCTACTACGGCAAATATTTCAAATGAGATAGATATTTGAGTTTGTATTTCTTTTTCTTTCTTTTCTTTTCTTTTCTCCGCTCCTGGCGGTGGGGGAATTTTGAGGCGTCTCTTGTATTATTTGTATGGTAAATAATTTGGATGGGCACTCCCATGGTTAATGAGAAATTTCTGTCTTTGATTATTGATTGCTCCTGAGATCTCCAGTTTCATAAACGAAAGGAAATTCTGCACCTTATCACAATTACTTTTTGTTAAATTTTAATCTTAGATCTAATTCCTCAAAAAAAATATAAATTCAACCCTGGAAAAAATGTTCACTTGGATGATTTCTGTAAGTGTCGAACTTGTATTGATGAACATGGGATCTGCTGTGCTTTCCGGCGCTGCAGTTCTTTGACATGCCCACAACCAAAGAGTTTAAGATTGTAGGTTCTTACTAAAAATGGTCTTTTAGCTAATGATCTCACATTCTGTCCTTAGTAATGAAGTTAAGGGAGAAGGAAGTGGGTGCCCCAAAGAATTCCTAAAGCAAAAGGTCCTTAGCAAAGATACAGAGAAGATTCTCAAGTTAGGGGGATTTGCAAATAGGAGCTGTGAGGGTCTGACCTTTGCTACAGTCAACTGTTTTAACCAGATTCCCACTTCAACAATTTTCACACTCCTTTAATTGGCTTAATCTAACTATAATGTCAAACATTGAGCATTTTCTCTAATTAGAAATAATAATGCACATCAGGTATTATCTAACTTTACTTCTTTCCCAATTTCATCAGTTGAACTCTGTAACTTTTGACTTAAATTATAATTGTATATTAAAATGAAATGATAATCCTATAAGTAGGAAGCTAGCCTTGGAATAATAAAGAGAAACAAGTTCATATACGTCTATTTTTGATTGCCATGGTTTCTTTTATTAATATGACAACAACGCTAAGAATTTTGCTGAGTTTGTTTCTTTTAGGGACAGCCCAAGCGCAACTTTCAGCCAATTATTATGCCAAGACATGCCCAAAAGCTCTCTTCACAATCAGAGCTGCAGTGCGTAAAGCAGTAGCTGCAGAGCATCGCATGGGGCCATCTTTGCTTCGACTACACTTCCATGACTGCTTTGTTAATGCATGTCACTATTCCCTCTTTCCTTTTCATAAAACAATTTGTGCATCAAAGTATTATAGCAGCTGATTCTTGATGTATTTTGCTTGCGCAGGGATGTGATGCTTCTGTTCTTTTAAACGATACCTCAACATTCACAGGGGAACAAACTGCAGGTGGCAATGCAGGATCACTTAGGGGTTTTACTGTGATCGACAATATTAAATCTCAAGTCGAGAGTGTTTGCCCTGGTGTTGTTTCTTGTGCTGATGTTCTAGCTGTAGCTGCACGGGATTCAGTTGTTTCAGTAAGTAAAACATCCAAATAATCTGCATCTGACTACACTCAACCACAAATCTCACGACCTAAAACCGTATTGCAGTTGTGTCTACCTCAATGCTTAATTAAAATGAAAACAGAATCTAATGGTTCAATAACAGTAATCTTATATCGCAAACACGAAGTTGAACCTTGGAGTTTCATTTTCTGCAGCTAGGTGGTCCAACATGGAGAGTGCAGCTGGGTAGGCGGGATTCTACTAAAGCGAGTTTAAGCACCGCAAATTCTGACATTCCATCCCCATCCTCGGATCTTAGTGGGACTAATGGACTTCTATCTTCCTTCTCAAACAAAGGATTCACGGCCAAAGAAATGGTGGCCCTAGCAGGTGAGTGACCCTTCTGGTTTTCCTCAGTTCCAGAGCATCATGATTGTTTACTGAAAGAATGTTTGTAAAGCTCTCTAGGCACGCTATATATAGTAGCTTTATATATAGCTGAATAGAAAACGTAAACTGATTTTGTTTTGTAACACAGGAGCACATACGATTGGGCAAGCCAGATGTGTAGTATTCCGCAATAGAGTTTACAACGAGAGCAACATCGAAGCATCATTTGTTACTTCTGTGAAATCCAAGTGCCCAAACAACGGGGGTGATGACAATCTTACCCCACTCGATACTACCACTCCTGTTGTCTTTGACAACGGGTATTTCAAAGATCTTGTCAACAACAAAGGTCTGATGCACTCGGATCAACAGCTTTTCAATAACGGATCCACTGATTCTCAGGTCACTTCTTACAGCAATAACCCTTCATCCTTTCACAAGGATTTTGCAGCAGCTATGGTCAAGATGGGCAACCTCAGTCCCCTCACTGGAACAAACGGACAGATCAGAACCAATTGCTGGAAAACCAACTAAGCCATCAGGCTTCACATGATCACTAATGAGACTCTACTCTTCTTATAGACCAATTGTGTAAGAAAATTACTCCCTTGCAAATAATGCGTACGTATTCCAACTTGGCAGGAATTGTATCAAAGTAATTCTGCTACTAAAGTTTATCCAAAGCAATACTAATACTTAATAAACAATCAGTTGAGTACCAATACATACCGTTGTTTACAAGACCTACTTGTCAGTTTAAAAATCTCACTAGATGGTTTACACAGTAGAGGGATAACATCTTAAAAGTTACAAAAAGAGGAATAATTACAGAAAGAATGAATTGGATTTTGTAAAAGCCTTCAAGCTTGATGAATGTTGCGGATGGCAGTGGTGATGCTTTTACAATCATATTCCATCACCTTTATCCAATTCTCAAAATCACCAATTTCCTACGCACACAGATTCATACAACAATATCAACTTTCCCTGTTGAAAATAAGGGTTTTCTACTTCGTATGACAATTGTAAAAAATGGTCTGACGTGATACGTTCTTATTCCTTATACTCTATGAAACTAAATTGTAAGAAAAATCATTACCAGTACCACACCAGATTTTGTTATTATTAATAATTGCGTATAACCTTGAAAAAACAAATGAAGCTACTAATTTGATATCAAAGTAATTAGAAATTGAAATGAACAGACCTTAATGGCAGTGTTGAGTGAGCGAGAAGCGGCAAGCCATTGATCAGTCTGCTTGTGGAAACGATTAATAGTAGTAGTTAAACCTCGAATTTCGAGTTCGATCTGCTTTTGATGGAGGAATGATTCTTGAACTCCGCCATTGACTGCATCAACTAGCAGCTCTGATACTCGAATCCCCGCTCTCGTCGCTTCTTTCTTCGCTTTTTCTATTGTACAAATTCAAATTCAGATTATTAGATCAAAGTTAAAAATTCTATCGATTAGATTAAAATTGGGAGGAACAAAGAGGAGAGAGAGACCGGTTTGGTGGCGGAGGAAGGAGGAGGAGGTCTGGTGTTGATGAAGTATGTTAAGCAAGGAGGCTTCGAGTCCTGTTGCGCTACCTTCGATTGCGGTGGCAGGTTCTGATGTTAACGGTGGATGTCGGGCTGGTATCGACATCGGGAAGCCTTGAGTAGTTCTTCTCCGCCGTGAGGGAAACTCTCTGATGCGAAGGAACTTTTTATTTTAGTTTGATGGATTCAACATATTTTGGCAAACAGCGAAGCTTTCATTAAACAATATCCAGGAACCGGCCTTTGGGCCTTTGCAGTTGGGCTGATATCTTACATCAATAATTTGATATGTTCGTTGTGTAACTTGTATTGCTATACTATATTAGATTCCGTACACGCACGGACTTTGATCATTCTTTTTTCACAAAATATTTAACTACATTTCGAAACTATTGCGTAGTTATAACATTGTTAACATACTCGTTTAAATTTATTCATCTAATATGCATATTTAAAATGCTAATATGGTAATTTGACCAAAATATTGAGTGATAAATTTTCCATTATTAATATAGCGATTTGGCTAAAATATTACCAATTTAGATTTATTATTATTACGTCGTATCTATTATTTCCATTATTTATAAACTAAAATTTGTTTCCATATATAAATACTTTATAAAAAAGGTAGAGAATAAAAATAAAATAAAAACAGATACACTTTTTTGGGAAAGTGATTTTTGGCGGGAAAAAAACGCACCAGGAATTGACACGTGTCATCCACGGGGTGTCTCTTTTAGTATATAGTAATAAATAGTACTTCGTATTTCAACTCGATCCTCAGTCTGAATCAGTAATCCGGTTTCCGTTCAGTGTCACAATCACTTTTGAGGTTTTTATTTTATGATTTTGAAAGTTATAAAGTACTTGATACGTTTAAAGTCAGTCATCATTCATGTTGATTTTCATCATGTTGATTTTTAAAGCGGGTAAAAAAAGCGATTTTTAGAAACGGGTAACCTATTATTATCATGTTGATTTTTAAAAACAGGTAATAAAAAACTGAACCATATCTAATCTGATCTAAACTCAAACCCGATATGATAAGGAACAGTTCTATATGAATGACCTTTTATTCATCCAAAGTCTCGATAAAACGATTCGATCCAATCCCCAATTCGAATTGAAAATAGGATGACCTGAATTTATCAGAATTAAATTGTGCCGAATTAATTTAAATTGAAATTGCCCAGAACTGAAACGATGCAAACGACTTGATTTCCATGTTTGCCAAGATATCCTAAACCTCAAAGTATATAACATCACACTGTTCAACAAAAAAAGCATTTGAGTAAACAATTTTATTACCATTCTCCTATAGTCCTACTAGTGTCTGGGGTACGATGACATCACAATTTTAAACCCTGTGCAATTTCTGATAATGAAGCCTTCATTCAATTAAAAGAAAAAAGGACTTGTTAATATTTGACCCATGACCTTAGGGAAGTACTCGGTATTACACAACACCGCCTTAACCACTAATACTTAGGAAAATCGAGGATTCTCTCCCTCTATCATATGGGACTTTGAACAGCGACGCCACATGTTCTTGAACTTCCAGTTATATTATATATGAAATTTAAACCCCATATGTTGTCGCCACCCCAAGAACAAATCCCGAGTCTTACGACTCCTACCTCCACACAATGGAGGTTTTTGTTTGTTTGTTCATTTACAAGAACATAATAGAAGTTACATACGAAGTATTAAGAAATTTAGTCATAAACCATTACTTGAGTTTCTAAAGAAGGAATTTAATAATTCTTTTAGGACATTGTTATAGGAACTAGTGGTTACTTTTATTTATTTATATTTTATATTATGAGTTAGTTATTCATTCTATTAGGTTGTTAGCCGAGGTGGCATCACACCTTGTATATAAAAACAAGTATGCTGGCTTATTTCAGTTTGTGAGAATATAATTCAATAATTGAATTCAGTTGTTTCCTCAAATTCTCCCCAAATTGGTTTGAGTTTCTACATGGTATCAGAGCAAGAATCTCTGATTTGAGATTGAGGTTTGCTCAATTTGAGATAAACTCGATTTGTTTTTGAATCAAAGCTGGGAGTATCTGATTGCAGGAATTTTATTGCGAAATTTTCTTGCAATTCACGAGTGTGATTGCGAAATTTCTTGCGATAAGTTACGATATTCTTCATCAATTGTTCGAGTGATTTGATCATCAGAAATGGCAATCCAAGATTCTGAGAGTGATAATTCGCACAACAACAACAACAATGGAGGTAACACTGATAACTGTGATCCGTTTTTCATTGCTAATTCAGATAATCCAACCTCTTCATTAGTTGCTGCTGTATTTACTGGTGTGAATTTTATGAGATGGAGTAAAAATGTTAAACGTGCTTTAGTAGCTAAGAACAAAGAAGGATTTATCAATGGTGAGATAACAAAACCTGCTGCGAATCACAAAGATTACATGAAATGGAAACGTGCTGATTTCATGGTGGTTAGCTGGATATTGAGTTCCATGAATCATGAATTAGCAAATGATTTTGGTTATATTGACACTGTTGTTGATTTGTGGCGTGAATTGAATGAGAGGTTTGGTTAGTCTAATGGTCCACTGATTTACCAATTGAAGAAAGAAATTGAAAATTTAACTCAGCAAAACATGACTATTTTGTTACTTACTATGGGAAACTGAAGAAATTGTGGGATGAAATGAAAAATTTAAGAGCATTTCCTAGTTGCACATGTGGTGCTATGATGCAGTGTAGCTGTCAGTTTCTGAAGAAGATTGCTGAGTTTGAAGAAGAACATAAAATGATGCAGTTTCTACTTGGACTGAATGGTGGATTTGACAGTACTGTGACTAATGTTCTTTCCATGGATCCCTTACCTAGTATCAAAAAAGTATTCTCAATTACTCAACAAATTGAGAAACAAAAAGAATTGAATGGTGGTAATACTGACTGTACTGCTATGAATAACAGTGCTATGGCTGCTCAAGCTCATAGAGGGATACAATCACAGTTTCAGAAGTATAATGCTGGTTCAGCAAAGAAAGATTGGAAAGAAATTAAAAAGGAAAAGCTGAATCGAATCTGTACTCATTGCAAAGGGAAGGGACATACAGCTGATCAGTGCTTCAAGCTTATTGGCTATCCTGAGTGGTACAACTCTATCAAAGCTTCTAAGAGCAATGACACTACTGGAAACAGACTTGCAGCACATGTTAATTACACTGCTGACACTGATGATGAACCCTTGGGGAACACAGACAATGACAATGGGATGGTGAACAATGAAATGCTGAATGCTATTTGCCAAGAAGTTATGAAAGTGATGAAAGGCAAACAAGCACATGGTACTGAGGCAAGTGGAGCTCATTGTTCTTATGCCAATTATGCAGGTATAATTTCCCACTCTTTTAACTGTGCTGTGACTAAACTTTATGATGAATGTTTATGGATAGTATATTCTGGTGCATGTGATCATATGACTTATGATGACACTATCTTAACCAACATCATATATCTAACTAATCCTATCAAAGTTGGTCTTCCTGATGGTTCTCAACTAGCTGTAGACACCATAGGAGACACTGTTTTAAGCAACCAATTGGTTTTGCATAATGTGCTGCTGGTTAGGGGTTTCAAGCATAACCCTATCTGTTGGTAGATTGATAGAACATTCTGGTGTTCAAGTTTTATTTAATGGAACTGGATACACTTTCCAGGACCCTGCTAGCCATGAGTTGCTTGGTGCTGGAAAAAGGACAAATGGATTGTACTATTTTGTTCTACCCTCTCATGCTGGTTCTTCCAAAGGTATCACCCTCCAACCACAAAGCTGTAATACAGTAGAAAATGTCCCTAATACTAATGTTGATATGTTATCACATAAGACAGCTACTAGTAATGCTCAAGCTAAGACTTCAGTAGCAAATAAAATCCATATGCTTCATGCTAGTCTAGGACATCCATCTTTGTCCAAAATGAAATGTATTGATGCTGAGTGTTGTAAAGGATTTTCTGAATATAACTGTGTTGTGTGTTGTAAAGCTAAGCATCACAAGTTACCTTTTTCTATTAGTACAAGTAAAGCTGATGCATGCTTTGATCTGATACACTTAGACCTGTGGGGTCCATATAAAGTGAGAAATCTGGATGGTGCCTCCTGTTTCTTAACTATTTTAGATGATCATAGCAGAACAACCTGGACATATCTTCTTCACAATAAACTTCAGGTTGAAAGGGTTATAGCCAATTTCTTATCCATGGTTGAGACTTAGTTTCACACTAGAGTCAGGAGAATCAGATCAGACAATGGTACTGAAATTGTAAAAACTTCCTGTACAACTTTATTTGCTGATAAGGGCATTATTCATGAGAAAAGTGTACCCTATATCCCACAGCAAAATGGTAGGGTTGAGAGAAAACACAGAAGCCTACTTGAGATTGCCAGATCACTGAGATTTCATGCTAATCTTCCCAAGAAGTTTTGGGGAGAATGTATACTCACTGCTACTCACTTGATAAATAAAATTCCTACTAAGGTTTTAAACAGGAAATCTCCATTTGAGGTTTTGTTCCAACAACCACCTGAGTATGACACTCTAAGGGTATTTGGTTCCCTGTGTTTTGCTCATAATAATCAAATTCAAAGGGATAAATTTGATTCCAGAACAAGAAGATGTATTTTCATAGGATATCCAGCTGGCTATAAGGCTTTCAAACTTTATGATCTTGATTCTCATTCTGTCTTTGTTTCAAGGGATGTAACTTTCTTTGAAACAATATTCCCTTATAATTTGTCCACTTCATCCATCACAAGTTCTATATCTTCTCCTTCTCTTGTTCAGTTTGGTCTTGATTGTGATCTGTCAAACACACAACCTTCTGAAACTACTTCTCCCTATTCTACTGATTCTGAAAATTTTCTTTCTTCCCCTCAACTACATACCTCTCCTTCTATTTCTACTTCTATCAATATTTCTCCACTTAATCATTCTCCCATTTCTCATAATTCTGGTTCTTCTTTACCAGTCTCAAATCATACTTTATCTACTGATCATCTTGAACCACCTTCAAATCCTACTATTGATTCTGCACCTGTTGTCAGGCATTCTACTAGAATCATCAAACCATCTTCTACTCTCAAAGATTTTGTGGGTGGATATGTTCCTCATAGGGATATTGTGAATCAATCAAATGACAGTGAGTCACTCTCATTTTCTGTTGGATCTAATCTGGCAGATGATCCAAATTGGTTACTTAATTTAGCCTTGCATGATTTTGATACCTAGGAATCACTTGCATTTTTTGTGTGTAATAATTCTTCTGATCCTACACATTACAGTCAAGCTAAAACCAGTGAACACTAGATTCAAGCTATGGATAAGGAAATCCAAGCTCTTGAGAGCAATGAAACTTGGGATCTCACCTTGTTACCTAAGGACAAAAAGGCAATTGGGTCAAAATGGATTTATAGAACAAAGCTTAATCCTGACTATACAATTGACAAATACAAGGCAAGACTGGTTACTATTGGTTACCAACAAGTTGAAGGAAGGGATTTCACTCAAACTTTCTCTCCTGTTGCCAAACTAGCCACAGTGAGAATTGTTATTGCCTTGGCAGCTATGAAAGGATGGATTTTATGTCAATTAGATGTTAATAATGCCTTTTTACATGGGTTCATTGATGAAGAAGTATACATGAAACCTCCAGCTGGTTACACCAAGGCAAAACCAGGTGAAGTTTGTAGGTTAAAAAGGTCCATCTATGGCCTGAAACAGGCATCCAGACAGTGGAATAAAGAGTTAAGCAAATTTTTGAAAACTTTGCATTTCACTCAATCTACTCAGGATTATTCTCTTTTCACCAGAAATCTGGATGGTGAATTCTTGGTGTTACTTGTCTATGTTGATGACATCTTACTCACAGGCACTTCAGCCTCTCAGATTGAAGATGTCAAATTGGCTTTGGATCAAGCTTTCACCATAAAAGATCTTGGTCAATTGGCTTACTTTTTGGGAATTGAGGTACATAGAAGTTCTGAAGGTATCTTTCTTTCTCAAAAGAAATACATTCAAGATATACTGGTTGATGCTAGTACGGAGAATTGTGATTCAGTTTCTGCCCCATTGTCTTGTGGTCTCAAATTATCCACTAATGCTGGGGATTTACTCACTGAACCAGACATTTACAGAAGATTGGTTGGAAGGCTGCTCTACTTGGGTATTACTAGGCCATATCTTTCTTATTGTGTGCAACACCTAAGTCAATTTGTGCACTCTCCTAGAGTCCCTCATCTAAGGGCTGCCCTTCATGTTCTTAAATACCTTAAGGGTACCTTGGATAATGGCATTTGGTATTCTGCAAGCAATGATTTTCATCTTTCTGCATACAGTGATACTGACTGGAGTTCTTGCCAATTCAGTAGCAGATCTCTCAGTGCTTATGCAGTCTTTCTAGGTCCCAATCTGATCTCTTGGAAGACCAAGAAACAAAGAAGTGTCAATAAATCTTCAGCAGAAGCTGAATACAGAAGTATGTCAGCTGATGCAAGTGAGTTGGTATGGATTCAAGGATTACTATAAGACCTTCAAGTTGCAATTACTTTGCCTGTTAATTTATACTTTGACAATGTTTCTGCTGAACATCTTGCTAAGAACCCTATGTTTCATGAAAAAACGAAGCATCTCAAGAGGGATATGCATTATGTAAGAGAGCAGGTGGAGTCTGGTTTCATACAAACCATTCATGTTTCGAGTTCACAGAAACTTGCTGATGTCCTTACCAAGCCACTATCTTCCACTCAACATAAGTTCCTTTCTGCCAAGCTTGGACTTATATCCAAGGTCCAGCTTGAAGGGGGAGTATAAGAACTAGTGGTTACTTTTATTTATTTATATTTTATATTATGAGTTAGTTACTCATTCTGTTAGGTTGTTAGCTGAGGTGGCATCACACCTTGTATATAAAAACAAGTATGCTGGCTTATTTCAGTATTGTCGATATCATATACGAATTAAGTATAAGAAGTGATATAACTATGAAAATCAATAAAGTACTTACCAATAAGCTAAGAAAAACAATTTTAAGTGACATAATTCTATTACTAAACTAAGTTTACCTTTAAAAAAAAGTGAAAAAAATTCTAGCTACCACCAAACGATATATTTTTTTTTTTATAAGAACAACTAAAGTAAATTTTGTTTTTCCAAAACTTTTAGAAATTGGTTTGGGAAAAAAGGAATTTTCTTTTACTGGTAGCTAGAATTTTGTCACTTTTAGTAAATGTTGACGGTAAATCTCTTGCGAACCCTCAAATGGTCGGTAAAAGTCTGTTGGTATACCCCTGATTTGTAATTATAATTTAACAACCGATTTACTAAATATACTAACCATTTAATAGTATACTACTTTGTGCGACGACCTTAAACACAATACAATGCTACTGGAACATTTTTATGAAATAGAGAGAAGTAGTGTATCCCTAGGTTTGAAGAAGGCGTCACTCTGAAAATTCCATGAACCTCCCTGCTAGGTTTGAAGAATTGTATGTATTTGCATTATAATTGTTCATTTTAAATCCATAGAAAATAGTGATATTCTTTCACGTGTTCTTTATCAATAACGTAACATTACTCATACTCATAACAGTAATTAAACAGACATAAGCACATGCATGCATATACGGAGAACTATATTCAAGCATAGCGTGCTGCACTACAATTGCAACTTGCAAGCTGCTAGTTTTTGCATACAATAATTTGATATTCCTGTGTTTGTTTTGCACCTTTTTGACTCTCTTTATTTCCATTCCACGCCAAAGCCCCTCCATTCTCTACTCCCTTTCGTCGACTATTAACATCGTCCCAGGCCCCGTATACAGTATTACAAATTCAATTTTAGTTTGTTCTCCCTACCACCCCGGTTTTACGGATTTCATGTGTGGCACATTATACTCCACCTGATTCTTAATATGATACTACATTTATTTTAAAATGATCTTAACCGTTACTTTTTATATAAATATTAAGACAAAATAGGAAAAGTCTGTGGAAAGTGTGTGCAGTGGCGGATCTTGAACAATTTTAAGAGGGGACCAATAGATAAATTAAGTAATATAGTATGCAATTTATACAATTCAACACCAGTTTTAGGGGGGATGGAACTAAAAATACACTACGAAATTTTCCGCCTGGGAGGCTGGGCCCACCCTACTCACAAGGAACATCCATCACTGGGTGAGTGGATATAATAAAATATAGATAAAATAAGACAGATGTGTAAAAAGGTGGGTGGGTATACGAGAAAAAAATGAATAAAGTAAGAGAAAGTGAGTCAAAATTTGTAAATGTTGTGCGGTAAAGTGGGTAAGATAGTAAATTTTCATTCAACAAAATAGAATAAAGAACAATGTAAAGAACATTATAAAATGGACTAAAACAGGAAGTGTAATGATCATTTTAAAACGGATGCAGTACTTACTACTTAGGCATTTCTTTTATAGATAAGAAAAAAGAGATTAGGAGGCCCTCCTCGCGAGGGGTATTCCTCATTCGTCATTACACATAATCTTGAGGAGGTGCGGACTACAAGAGTGATTAATATACATTGAATTAGTAACTAAATGCCCTACATTAGCTATCCAGTCTGCCGCCTTGTTTCCTTCTCGGTAGTGTGTTTGATTTCCCGTGGATTTGGAGGAGAAGATTCTTGATATCACATTGATTGCTTGCAGTTTCCAAGGAGTTCGCCATTTTCCTTTGATGATATTGATAACTAGGAGGTTGTCCCCGGCCCCTCTATCTGAAGTTTTTTAATGCCTTTGTTAAGAGCTTAATGGATACCTTTATGAAGAGATTTGGCTTCTGCTAGAAAAAGGGGTGTGTCGCCTAGGTTGAAAGTTTTGATTGAGATTGGAGCGCCCTCGTGGTCTCTTATAATAATGCCGCACTAGTAGAAAAAATGTCATTTGCAACTCATCAATTGAAACTCATGCTAATTATAGAAGTTGCAACAATTATATAGTCAACGCGGGTCAAATTTTAATAAGCTATTCACAACTTCTTAAATTGATAGAATCGCTGCGAAATTTTTTTATTTTATTTTTTTCTAAATTCACAGCGTGCACGTGTCATACAAGCTGCAATTAATTTCGTAATTGCAACTTCGCCCCCGTAATTGTTCGCTGCAAGGGCACTATTCCCTCATCCAAACCTAGAGACCTCCGCCTCCATCAACCCTCTCGTTTCTCTCTCTCTCACTCAAATCTAAAAGTCTCTCCTACATCCCATCCTTAATTTCAGTTTTTGCCCTCTGTTTGAGAGAATTTTTGTTGATTTGTATCTACTCCAAATGGTAAGTCCGTATCTGTTGATTTGTATCTTTTTTTTAACACAATTTTTTGTAATTTTGATGATTATTTGTGTATTATTTGCATAGATTTACTTGATTTCCAATGAAAATCTCGAACATAAGAGAGAAAATGGAAAACACGAGTCACCGGAGAACGATAAGTATGGAGAAGAAGTCACCTCTGTCTATGAGGGCGAGTTTCCCGATGTCGACTCTTCCGGTACCTATCGAAGATCCTAAATCCCAGGTTTGTTCCTCTTTCTCTCTCGTCCTAAATCTTATTTTCTTCTTAACCCTAGCCATTTCTTCTTACGCGTTAAGGAGCATCATAATCCTTCGATTTTTCATTGAGATTTGGTAGGGATTTGATTCTTAATCTTGTTTGTTCTTAGAATTTTATTTGATCTATGATGTTTGGATGTTTCCGCTATTTTTAGGGTTGATTATTTTCCTTCGTTTGATTTGTGAATTGATTTATTATTCTTCGTTTGATTTTTTAATTTGAAGTAATTTTAAAAGGTTTTTGTTGGCTGTGAGACTGATTCGGGTCATTTTGGGGTTCACTCATCTCTGTAACATATGTCTGCAAGCTCCTCTAAGGTTGAGTAATTTGCGATAGGGATGTATTGCTGGAATGTCCACCTGTTACCCTGAAATACACTGGAGTTTATTTGATGTACAATTTTGGGGTTTTATCGATTGAGCGACTAACTTCATCTGCTGATTATTTTCAGATCAGTAAAAAAAAAGTCACTGGTTTTGCTAATAATTCATGTTCATACTATTTTCACTGACCAGATATTGTTAATGGACTCAGTAATTTTGTCTAGTACTAATCATGATCCTTAATCCAATGTTAGATTCTGCTTAGTTTTGGTGGAGGCCATTAAGATTTTCACAATGAGTAAAAATTCAACCATAAGGCTAAAAAGCATGTTGATAGAGACACTGATATGCTTTATGCACACCGCTCTTAGCAGCTTATTGTCTGCTATGCACCGCCAAGTAGTCATATCTAACAGTATACTGAATACACTTAAGCTTCTTCTTTCGCCTATATCATTGCGGCTAAGTTGATGATCAAATGTCATGATTAGTATCTCTTATTCGCAATATGCTTCAACATAATGTATGCTTCAACATAATCCTTTTTTGGTATTAACTTGAAACTCTTGGATGGTCCGTCTGAACTCTCCTTCACCCTTCTGCCCAGCATGTGCTACTACGAGTTTATTCCACTTAGTGAAAGTTCATGGTCATTTAATGAAGAAATGGAGGTACCCTCGAGCAAACTCGTGGATCTTCTGCAAGTCAAACTTGGATGTTATTATGAAATTGTTATCATCACCTTTGCTGGTAAGTTCATAAACTTAAGCAAATCAGTTTTACTATAGAATGCTCATTGCTAATTGGTACTTCAATTTATGGTGCATATAATAATGTAGGTCTCCGTAGATACCGAATTGGCGATGTGCTGAAATGTACAGCCTTCTACAATAAGGCACCACAATTCAAATTCATATGCGGTAGAAACGTTGCTTTGAGCCTAGACAATGATAAGACAAGTGAGGAGGATTTGCACAAGAGTATTACAGCAGGAAACAAGCTGTTAGACCCTCACAGCGCCTAACTCAGGTCATTTAGGGTTAATTTTTTAGGTTTTTGAAGTTATTTCTGTTGATTTTGTTTATTTTATGGTCAAATTGTGTCTGGTTGTTTTGTTGATATTGATTTTTGATTCAGAGATTTGGGGTTGGGTACAGTAAAATAGTTGTACTCACTCCAAATCTAATGTGGCCAGCTTTAGTGTTCCTTTCTAATTGGGACTTGACTCGGCTTCAATCTGGATTGGTCGAAGTCTAATAATCATTACTATTATATTCATTATAGTTGCTGTTTGTATAGGTGTTAGTCTTTATTTGGGTTTATATACTAATTGTGATGGAATTATATGTTGTTCAAGCTAATAATATCGTGCTTGTGAGATACGGATGGAAAGAACATTTAATTTGTTATAAACTGGTTTGATCAAATAGTGCTTGAAGCCTAGCGCTGAGCTGAAAATTGATATCTGAGCATAGCGTGTCGTGACAATAATTTTGTGATTTGGCTGTGTATATATTTCCTTGAATAATCTAGTGTTAACTATCTTGATTTCGTATAATAGTTCATTTTATTTTGACTTTTGGGTACTAGTTGGAAGTAAATCTTGTACTCAAAAGACTGATTTTTATTCTTCAGACATATGTAATAATGTTTTTGAACAATTATTATTATCTTAGGTTAAAGAGCCAACATGGGTTGATGGATTCAAGACAATGAGTATGTGGGAGTCGGTGGTCGTTTTGGTCCTACACTAGAGGCAAAGGAGCAACATGCCAATCGAACAAGAATCACTCTGGCAGACCCTCCAGATTGCTGCACTCCTCCCAGAAATAAGGTTCATATCCTTGTTTTCATCTATGTCCTTCACTGTGTTATACTTGATAAAGTATACCCATTCAATAAATTTACTCAATCTTTTCAACATGGTTATAGACTTATCGTACAATAACTTTTTTATATTTGACCTGACATGGCCATTGAGGGTTACCTAATTCCCCAGTTTAATTTAAGCAATGCTACTATCTACACCTTGGCGGTGCACTGTTATCTACAAGTTCAAAATCTAATTAAGAACCTGATAAAAAAAAGTTCTGACCAAAGAATCCTACATCAACTATCATACATGTAAAGAATTAGCTGAGAGAGGAAGGGTGAAAACGTTGCCCCCCTCCACTACAACAGTATTTTGAGTATTTCATATTCTCTAGTGAAGTAAATATTACCCCCCTTCCCAAATAGTAGTAATCTAGATGAATTTCTATGCCTGAGAAAGTGTGTTAGTAATATTCACTTTCTAATTGGAAAGAATTCTCCACGAGGGTTTGCAACCTGAACATTTCATGAATTAGGTTACTGTGCCTTTTTCATATCAAGCGTTTATCCATTTATTCTTGCTTTAACAGCTATGCCTTTTTATCATTTTATGGGTAGCTTACTGGTGAAGCTATTCTGGTATTCTGGTAGCTTACTACAAAGGCAATTTGCAGAAGATGCTGGTGCCTGTTGTTTTTACCGAAACAGATTCAATTCCTGTCCTATCTGAAATGTTTACAGGGACCCCGTCTTGCTAGTTTTGTTCCTTTGGGATTGTTGCTAGTGCCTGTTGTTTTTACTTCGTCTGTTTTTGCTTTCTACTGTGTGTTGTTGGTGGCAATTTCGGATAAGGTTAATTATCTTTAGTAATTTGGTTTGTCTTCTATATTTGATCTGAATGATTTGAGAAAATTAGAGATTTTACTATTTAGTGGAAGAGTAAGGCAAGAAATCTTCTGGAGTTCATTGAGATGTGTCGTACAATATTAAGTGTTGGAAGGCTATACTTCAGTCGCTATTTGTTTTATAAGGACATCTCATTCTCCCAGCTATACATTTTGGGGTTAGATGAATTATTTGGTATTTTTAATCTGGTAACTTAGATTTGTTATGCTAGTTTGGGGATGAGATCATGAGAACAATGAAGTCGAAGTTTTTGCTTTTTATTAGGTTAAGAGAGTGCTTTGCCTTCCTTTCTCAGATTCAGTTTTATGGATTAAATTTTGTTTTCTGCTCTCGTGATCTTGTGTGAACAGTTGTGTTCTCAGATTCAGTTTTGGATATGGGTTCGGGATCTGTTAGTAAGAGTAAGAGTGTTTTTATGGAAGTGGTTGATCAAGAAGGTATCCAACTTAATAGACTTTCTCTTCCTAATGTCATTTTTCTTCAGTCCTGCCTTGGTTCCTAACCTGAGTTCAGGTTTTTTCTCTCCCTAAGTAATGAATCTCACTTTCCTTTTGCAATGCATGAATCACTTTCCTCACACCAGAAATCAAATAATTAAGATATGTGAGATAATGGTAAATTATTGTCTTTTTCAAGTATAGACCAAAATGAACCCCACCCCCCTACCTCTTCATTTGATGGGAAGGTGAATCACTTTCAATATGAGCTTTGCCTCCCTTTTTTATCTTTTCTATGATTTGAGTATTGACAAATATTTATTTTTATAAAGGTTGGTGGTGGCAATTATTGAGGATTTTGATGTTGTTGGTGCAGCTTGTTCCTGCAATTTTTGGCTGCTATTGAGGCCGTTTTGGTGCTGGTTGCAGTCTACTCAGCTTCTCCAGGTGCTGCTGCAGGAGTGTTGGGTGTGGGATGTACTACTGATCTGCTATTGTTGTGTACTGTCAGGCCTGATGTATTGCTTCACTTTTGTTGGGTTTGTAGTGTTTGGTTGTTAAGGAGTGTTCTGTACTCCTTTAACCTTATTTTGTGTTTCTTGTTTGGATTCTTGGTTCCTACCTTTTGGAATAGATTTTGCTAATTTACCAAAAAAAAATAAAAAAATAATGCATTATTATTGTAGTGATTTTTTTTTTTTGTAAAATAAATGTACTATTTGCAGCACGCACTGTCAAGTGAATGCCGCGAATAGTTTCTGAAATGTGGCTTTGAATTCTATTTTTTGCAGCGCCTACGTTCTGCAAAAGGCTGCGAAAATAGACTTTTTGTAGCGCGTATGAAACCACGTGCGCTACAATTAATGGTTTTTTGCAGCGTTTTTGTGCGCTGCAAATAAGAGTCTACTATTTGCTGCCATCACAATTGCAGCGCTCAAAAACGCTGTAAAAAGCCTCTTTTATGCGCGCTGCAAATGACATTTTTTCTACTAGTGCCGGCTGAGGATGAGATCTAGATGGTTTTGCGGGAGCCGTCGAAGTTGAGTTTATGGTAACCTATTGGAGGATTGGCCCAGGAGACAAGGATTGGATGATGGGTAGGTGGTGGTTGGTGGGGGGAGGGGTTGGTTGGTTAGGGAATGGTTCATCGGATATTTGGCAAGCATCCATTTGTAGACGTAGATCCCATTTGTTGAAGGTAGATAGGGCCCGTTGGAAGATAGAGGAGGCGGAGAAGTTTTTCGAATTGAAATTAATTTTATTTCTTTATTTCTAGATACCCTAAAGGGCGAAGGTGATTTTATGAAGGTGATACCCTAAAGGGTTTAGAAGAGGCTATTAATCAAGGTGGGGTTGAAGAAACAGTCCAACCAACTTGTTAAGATCTCGCAGGTTGGGGAGGGGGTGGTGTGGCGGGTGTGGAGTGTGTCCCTTGCCGGGAGACTTTTGTGGCCTATTTTTCATAAGAAGATTTTGACTTTGGGTGGGAGGTCTAGTTTCCAAATCCAATGGTAGTGCCATTTGTCTTTAGATATATTGGGGGAGATCATGGGCTAGCCAGGTGGCCGACTTAACTGTGAATTATCATGATTTAATGAGGCCCCATATTGGGTTATCCTCTATGTTTGAGAGGGGAATTGGTATACTTCGGATTTTATTGTCTTCATTGATGCAATCCGCTACAAGGAATTCCAGATTGACTTCATATATAGATGAATCTCCGAAGATGAGAGAACAAGTTTTCTTTGAGAATCAGTTGCTGAGCCAGATATTAATGGATTTTCCATTCCCTACTTCTCATCCAATTCTATTGCGAATGATTTCTCGTTGGGCTAAGATTTCTCGCCAGATTTTCGAGTTTTTTTTGCTTTGATTTATATTTAAAGAAATTGTTACGTGAGAGGTAATTTTCCGCATTAGGGTTGTTCAGATATTATCCGGTTTTGTTAGGAGTTTCCAACCTAGTTTCGCTAAGAAGTTTGTTGAGGGGAAAGTCCGACGTAGCCCTAGCCCTCCCATGGTTTTAGGAGTGCAGATCTTGTTCTAGGAAATGAGCGGAGCAGAGGTCTATGTGGGAGATTGTTTCCAGAAAAATTTTATGTGAACTGTGAAGGGAGTCAAGTTGGTGAGCAACCTTTTTTGGAATGGAAAATTTGTAATTATTAATCCAACCTTTGCCCGGTTTTCTTTAATTAAGCCTACCTATGCGATATTTCTAAATAATCCAACCTTTATGACCCAACTACTATTATTAAGCCAGGATGACCGGTTACCTGCTACAAAGTCAAGGAAAATTTGTAATTATTAATCCAACCTTTGCCCGATTTTCTTTAATTAAGCCTACCTATGCGATATTTCTAAATAATCCAACATTTATGACTCAACTACTATTATTAAGCCTAGATGACCGGTTACCTGCTACAAAGTCAACGTTAAAAACGTTGACAACCTAAAGTTGGTTTCCCTCCTAAAATATTGGACACGTCATCATCACTTGCCACCTAAACAAGGATTTAATTTTTTTTTCAAAAAACCCTTAACCCTTCTCTTCTCTGTACCGTGTTTCAATTCCTCTCTTCTCCATTAATGCTGCTTCAACCACAATAGTACTGGTTCATGACATCATCAACGATTTTCTTGTGGAAATAGGTGACTTCATCCACGCGCATTCAAATTTCGTCTCCAAAATCGTACAATTGAAGGTGAACTTACGAACCTTAGCGTTTTTGTTCCTTTTTTGGTAAATTTTGAATTTTGGGCTTCCTTGATGGTCAGTTTGTAAAAACTTGAGCTGTTGCAATAATATAGTTTTTTTTTTTTTTTATGTTGTGGGATGTTGGTTATTGTGGTCTTGTTGAAAATTTAGAAAGAAAATAAAACCTTGAATTTGAAGAAGATCCAGATCCAACAGGCAATTGCTTTACCCTAGCCATAGCAATTGCTGATTATTTTTGATGAACTTCGAATGGAGAGGTATGACCGTATGAGGGACCGACAATGGTGAAGAAGAGGTAGAAGAGAAATAATGGAGAGGAGTGCAGAGATGAAGCAGAAAATCACAGAGGAGAGAAGAACGAAAATTAAAATAGCAATTAAAGAAAATAAGGGGAAAAAAAATAAAAAATTATAATTGTTATATGCCACGTAAGGGTGAATACCGCCTATAGCAGGTTAGTAACTTGTCAGGATTAATAATAGTAGTTGGGTCATAAATGTTGGATTATTTAGAAATATCGCATAGGTAGGCTTAATTAAAGAAAATCGGGCAAATGTTGGATTAATAATTACAAATTTTCCTTTTGGAATAAGGAAGGACGAGCAGATGTATGTTAGGAGTGCTTCTAAGTTACTCTGGATGAGGGTAGCTTGTCCAGCTTTAGATAGATATTGGGAGTGCCGTGATGAAATTCTCGATTCATTATTTCAAGGAGGGTTTGTAAGTCTTTCCTTGTAGGGCTAGATCGGCTAAAGTGGATGCTAATATAACGTCCTAAAGCTTTCGCAGGTTGTATGATAAAAGTACTAGCCAGTGCATTTTCGCGTCCTGTTGAGATTTGTTTTGAGAAAATGATGGAAGACTTGTGAAAATTGACCAACTGTCTTGATAAGGTACAAAAGGAGTCGATAATACGTTTAAGATTTTGGCAGACCATTGACTTAGCCTTACATAGTACTAGACAATCATCTGCAAAAAGGAGGGTGATGTTGTTGGTGCCTGGGGATAGCTTGAAGCCAATACCGTTGTTAGGGCTGAGGCTTTCTTTAGAGAGAATTATGATGGCAAAAGTGGTCGGTAGGATTCCCATTGATATTAAGGGAGTATGAAACTGTAGTGACACATGTTTTGACCCAACTAATTCATTGGGCAGGGAATCCAAAGGCTCTGAGTGTAGCCCATAGGAAGACCCATTCTATGTGGTCGGAAACTTTTTCAATTCGAACAAAATTTGCTCAATTTCAATTGATAACATGAACCCTAATTTTTTGCTCAAATGATTAATGGAGTTAACGGGCGTCAGTCATTAAGGAATATTTGGTGTAAATTGAAAACTTAGTGCGTATTTGGTGTGCGTATTACACGAAACACCGGAAGCATATTTCATTAAAAAACCGTATTCACCCCCTAAAATGACTAAAATACCTCCATAATAATTGAACTAAATCAAACGATTATGCATCTATCACTATCCTCCGTGACTTGTAGATTTATATAGTTAAGATTAATTCTGTAGTAACAGTCCTTTGTACCAGAATTTTCTAAACAAGAGGTAGATTGGTGCACCAATTATTAGCAATTAGGCATTGGAGGATAAGAATTATATTGATAGATAGTCAAACATTAGGTTTGGACAAGGGAACTTGTATGTATGGAATAATGTTAGTAGAATCAACATCTAGTCTTGCACAAATTAGTGTGAACAAGGTTAGATATGAGTTGGTATGATCAGCAACTCGATATGTTAATTAATCACTTGATTAATATTCGATTCTTATTAAATTGATAGATTCCACTTAACTAATTAAGAACGGTACACTCGGATATACTATATATGGCCAGTTAACAACCTAACTTGATGAGTACGTTAAGTGTACGTGTGACACAAGCAGATCATTTCCTTGTTCTAAATCAATTGTCACGTACTACTACTATATACAAAAGATTATTGTGCATGTGTTTGTAAAAGTTGTCACATTTTCTAATTAATATACTATCCATAGCTTCACATACTTGTAAATTAAACTAACAATAGTGAAAATATTATTTATACTAATATATTAAAAAGAGTTGTGAAAAAACGTCTATGTATCACGTAGTACTCTCTCTATTTCACCATATTATCCACTCACCAAGTGTTATGTCATGTAATGACATGGACAACCAAAAATCAATACAATGAAGTTCGAACACCAGACCTCAAGTGTGAATTATAAATCTCATTACCATCTTAACCAACCACCAAGTGTGGTTTTATCACTTCACATTAATTTATAAATAAATGTTACCACAAAATCTAAAACAACAAAATTTTTATGCGACTTTTTAATTTCTATTTATGGACTATTTTGGAAAAAAATAATAATAATTAAAGCATTAGGGCAACAATGAAGAAACATGATGTCATAAGTATCAACTATAGATTGCTCTGCATAGCTGCATATATATACCTAATTTGGTGTTTATTAATTTGAAGCACTTATTTCCACGAGAAAACAAATTACACAAATTATAAGATGATCTCACGTAATGCGTCTGCATAGTTGACGAACTTAATTGATTTTTTTGCACTCTATAAAATACAAGTATTTTGGTCAAATATTGAGCTTAAGAAAAATCTAAAATTTTAACTATTCAATATAGCAACCGAGGCATCGCCCGGACCAAACACTAGTTGTACTATTATTAAGGGTTTGTAAAATATTGTCATATTTAGAATTATGAGGGATTGATACCCTGTAACAATTAATACCGACCGGATCAAAGGAAATATCCCCATCACACTAGTGTACCATTATTAAGGGTTTGTAAAATATTGTCATATTTAGAATTATGAGAGGTTGATACCCTATAATTAACAATTAATACCGACCGGATCAAAGGAAATACCCCGATCCGTAGTTGGTGTCTTACATTGGCGGAGAGCCACTGTACAATTAGAGGGGTCCTTGACCCCACTTATTTGGGAAAAAAAACTTTACTGAACTATTTTCCTTAGTTTTCTATTTTAAAAATACATAATTTTAGTTAAAAAGTTTCACCAATTTTTAAATAATGACCCTGTTACTTACTATCTTGGATCCGTTACTGATTTCCTACACTCTAGTGATCGAGGTTTCAAGCAATCAAACATTGCTTTCGTGGTAGAAGCCAAATGAGGAATGCCAATTTTGAGGGGACTTACAGTACATGATTTTAGAACTCCTTTTTGAATGAACATTAAAAGTTTTTTTTAAAAAAGTACTGACTTGTCAAAAGAACAATAACTAAGATGATTAGCATGGTTGTTGCCCTTGGTTGGGCTGACTAATCTTCTTAATTGGTACACAAACAAAGATATTATTGGTTGGCTGCTATATTATTCTCTAACAACCTTTAATTATTCTTTGAATTTAAGTGAGAAGGTCAAACTATATTTGTACAAAAGTAAAATTCCTTGGACAAAATAAAAACATATCATACTATATGATACATACAAAAGTTAAACATGTTTCAAGGGTCAAATTATACTTGTTACGCCATCTTTATCATACAAGTCTACATTGCTGCGCAGCCTCGACACAAATTCGTATATCAATTATCAAGGCATTTTAACTGGACCCCATTCCTTTGAAGTTTGGACAATGCTTATTGTATGTTTTTTTCGCCTTATTACACTTAAACTTATATGTACTGAACATATTAGAGTTGATCAAACCTAATTTCAAAATACAACGTAACTTAATTGAAATTTAAAGATCTGATTGCTAGTTATCTGAACTTACTAGACCTGTAACATATTTTTTTTTTAATGTAAAGAGAACGCACTTTTGCAGTAAGGTTTAATATGCTTGTTTAAATGGTTAATGATAAACAAAACATAAGAATGGAGGGCAGAAACAGTAGCTAGTAGATTAGTCTATGCATGGAAGTTTCAATGAACATGTAATGCAGTAGGTAAAAGGTTGCTCCAAAGTGCATGTCTTAATACTATGATCCGAATATTTTGGTCTCTATAAATACACCCACCTTATCTACTCTTTTATGGTGTACTATCTTCTCTTACCTTATTTTCTACGTAGTAGTAAATTATTAACAAACAAGTTTTGCAAGCTTAATTAGCTAAGCAAGAAATCCAAATTAAATATAATGGCTTCAAGTTTGATTAGCTTGTTCTTTGTTGTGCTCTTTGTGAGTAGCTCCTCTGCTCAGCTATCCCCCAAATTCTATTCCAAGTCTTGTCCTAAGTTGTATGGGACCGTTCGTTCTGTTGTTCAATCTGCTGTGGCTAAGGAACGCCGTATGGGCGCTTCTCTTGTTCGACTTTTCTTCCATGATTGCTTTGTCAATGTAATTACTTAACTCCATCTTCTTCTATGACATGATATAAATATATAATACATTACATAATTAAGTTGATTAGCTAATATGTATGGTTGTTAAAGTGATTAACTGGTTTTGATTATCAGGGGTGTGACGGATCAATATTGTTGGATGACACCTCGTCGATGACAGGGGAGAAGTCAGCAGCTCCAAATCTGAAGTCAGCAAGAGGATTCAATGTGGTTGATGCCATCAAGTCCAAAGTTGAGCAGGTCTGCCCTGGTGTTGTATCTTGTGCCGATATCCTTGCCATCGCTTCTCGTGACTCTGTTGCTCTTGTAAGCTCCTATATTCATTAATAACCAAAACACATACCAGTTTTTCATACAACGTAATTAATTAACATACTGACGGTTGTTTTGATCACCTATTGTAGCTTGGTGGTCCTAATTGGAACGTAAAGCTAGGACGTCGTGATTCCAAGACAGCGAGCCAGGCTGCCGCCAATAATGCAATCCCACCTCCAAGTTCTAGTCTTAACAGTCTCATCTCTCGGTTTCAGTCTCATGGTCTGTCAGCCAAGGATATGGTTGCCTTATCTGGTATGTATATTATACACCTACCTCTGTTCCAACTGTCATTATACTCTTAATTAACTATGGAGATAATTTAATATGAGGGAACTGATTATAAGTTTGTTACTTTGTTATGACTATATCGATCAGGAGCACACACAATAGGGCAGGCAAGGTGTGTTACATTCAGAACACACATATACAACGAGACAAGCACAATCAACCCTGCCTTTGCAAGCTTAAGGCAAAGGAACTGTCCTAGAACAAGTGGAAATGGCGACAACAATCCGGCTTCATTGGACTTCCAAACTCCTACTAAATTCGATAACAAATATTTCAGTGACCTCGTAACAAAGAGGGGTCTGCTGCATTCTGATCAGCAGCTCTTCAGTGGTGGATCAACCGATTCCATTGTTCAATCTTATAGTAATAATCCTGGATTCTTTCACTCAGATTTTTCCACTGCTATGATCAAGATGGGTGATATTAGCCCTCTCACTGGCTCCCAAGGTGAAATCAGGAAGAATTGCAGGAGAGCTAATTAAGTTGATCCCACCAGGAGAATGGTCAACTAAAACAACACAATCAAAGTTGCATAAATTAGCTTTGCATTTTTGCCTGGGTACCAATTATTTTATATGTGTGGTTGTGAATCTTTTTTGGTTGTACAACAATTTTTTCTTCAAGTGTCACATAATTTTGTTTTCAACTGTAAACTTTCTGTTCAATAAAATCAAGTTCTTATTTTTGGTTTATTTTATACATTGTCCCTTGTGGGCCTTAAGGCATTACCTCTTTGATGGGCCAGAAAACATGATTATACGTTATGGGCTTCCAAGTCATATGCGGCTTGGGCTGTATGGCTAGCTACTCAACAATCATACATTAGTTGCCCATTTGATTGTAACTTCATGATACGAAGCTCGTGCGATGCACGTTTTGGTGTTAATATGTTGTGTTTAATAGCTTAAATTCTACTTCTTAATATTCAACAGAGGTCAATTCTAACCGGAATATTCTTTTTAATAAGGAAATTTTGTGAAACACTACCTTAATGTTTTGACGTTTTGTGAATTACTACCTTATAAAAACTTTTTTATATTTTCCTACCTTATAAGTTTGATATGTTTTAGTAACACTACCTTGTAACAGAAAACGTTAAATCTCTCCGTTTGTGAGCCCCACCCCAACGACTTTATTTCATTTCTCTTTCTTCTTTCTCAAGCTCTGTTCTATACTTCTCTTTCTCAATCTTTGTCTTCTCAAATCTCAATCCTCTTCCTTGAAGTCCCCTCTCAAATGGACAGCCAACAATAACATAAGGTATAATCAAATAGACTTTTCATTTGTCATCACTTGGAGGAGGAATTTTCTTCTCTGTTTTCATTTGGTTTATGATTTTGCATTTTATATTTCTTTTTACACGAAGGGGGTACTTTGAACTTTTGATTGACAAGACCTGAGGCACCTCTCTATTCCTCAAAAATAAGCTATCGGATACTAAATTATTAGACGTAAATAAAACTATTGAAGTTCATTGGTTTTGTCAATAACAAAACACAAAAAAGGGTGTTCCACATATTTCAAACTGATTGAAGTGGAGTAGCTCAATTGGATGCGGGTTTTTGATTAAAGTGTAAAAGTCCAGGACACTCTACTGTTGATTACTGCTCAATTGGATGCGGTTGTTAATTCACTCTCAGTCTCGATAGATTGCAATTAAAATAGTGGGAGCAGAAATACGCAACTAGTGCATTTTGTTTTTCATGTTAATGTGGGGGGTATAGTATGCTTTTAAATCGGTGCACTGCTTTGTTATTTTGGAGTATGATATGACTGGTATAGTATGCTTTGTTAAGCGTTTCATACAACAGCATGTCGAGATTCGAGAATGAGATTACTAAAGGAATATTGAGAGGGGATTTCAAGGAAGAGGATGAGAGGATAAAGATCGAGAAAGATAAGTAAAGAATAGAGATTGAGAAAAAGAAAAGAGAAATGGAATAAAGTCGTTGGAATGGGGTCCACAAACGGAGAGATTTAACGGTTTCTGTTACAAGATAGTGTTACTAAAACATATCAAACTTATAAGGTAGGAAAATATAAAAAAGTTTTTATAAGGTAGTAATTCACAAAACGTCCAAACATTAAGGTAGTGTTTCACAAAATTTCCTTTTAATAATATGTATAAGCCTTTCAACATTTCTCCACACTCTTCATTCCCTTGTGAAGTCAAAGTTTGACCAAATATATTATCGTATTATCCGTTGCCTCTGAGGTTGTCTGGTTAGTCAGATTGCTTGAGGAGATTGGAGTAACAAATTTGAAATTAACCTATGAAAATCAAAACCCCTTTACTTTCAAAAATAATCACGGGAGAATAATCATCAACAAAACTCATGCTAATGTACAATATCTTGATATTATTTTGGCTCGATCTCTTGGTCGACATGGACGTCATAGACTTAGATTGTATGTGTATCTCATTAATTTTTCTTTTGGTAATAGTAAGGTTAATACATTTGAACTTATATTTATAATTATTAGGTGAAATTGAGAAGAGGTAAAAGTTGTGAACCAAATGTGTTTTTTTTGAAAGTAAAGTTGTGTCCCTATTCCCATTTTAATATGGGGACAAACCATAACCAAAAAGGTGTGGAGTGAGTAGCCAGTAAGTAGTCCAAAAAGCTTATAAGTTTTGGCAACAATAGATCACTTATATTGGAACAATGTGTTAATGCTTTTTTGTACTTCATAGATGGCTTATGTAATCCCCCTGCTTTGTTTTAAAAGGATTCAATATACTACTTATACCATCAAGGTGCACCTTTCTCTTAATGAGCCCGTATACTACAATACTCCACAATTAAGCGTTGTTTGGGTGGGAATAGTCTTAGGATGGGTGTCCTCCTGATAAGTTTTTCATAGAGCGCATGAGTGAGGACAAAATGCGCTAGAAGAACGTACATGTGGTGGTCTGTAGGGCCAGTTGTTGGTCCAAGATGCTCATTACGTGACAATCAACTCCACCCTAATTAAGGTGTGGGGTGTTACAAATGGTATCAGAACGACACTGCGACCGTGCACTGATTCTATTGATTTATGATCCCAGGCTAATCGCCTAGCGAGGGAGAATTCTAGGGCTTTATCACCGACTATGGACAAATGTGTGAGCATCTTTCAACCTGGGGTTGGATTTCAGTTTCTAGGCGCAACGAGGAGGTTGCGATCTGTTATAACCAAAAGCGTGCCACGAACGATTGGGAACAAACCCTGCAAATACAATATAGGACAAATAGCAAAGACAATAATAATAGACACAAGTGTTTATGAGGAAATTTAGATTTTCTCCCCTCAAATATTATCGTATTATTAAGTTCCTACAGAATAACACAATAACCCCTCAATTGATGATTCCTCTCACCATGTATTTTCCCTCTTTTCTCTTATTTTGTAGCTAGCTAGGCCTAAACCCCCTTTTATAGGCTAAACTAGAAATCCACGTCTACTAGAATTATACTTGCTCCCCAAGTCTAAATAATTCTAGAGATTGTTACATACCAAAATATATCTACTTTCCTAATTACAATTCTAATTAAACTAGGAAACAATATATTAAATCAAACAAGTCCGTTTCGTATTTTTGTCAACTTAACTAAGTTTTGTTTATTTCCTAACAAACCTTCCCTTAAACTCAACTTAGTCTCTTCGCGAACTAACGAACAACTTTCAGAGCTTGCCTTTCCTTGAGCCAAAACTTGTCCCTCATTGCCTCCATCAAGTATGAAGAGATTTTGTTTGTTACGCCGTCCCTTCAAGATCACACTCCTAGCCTTGGTGACCTCAAACTACCTCCCTCAATATGAATAGCATAACCCAAGCCATCCAAACGACCCAAAGATATAAGATTGCAATCAAGTCTCGAAATGTATCTCACCTCTCGTAATTTTCGAGTCTTCCCATCATGTGTCTTGATCTCAACCTCACCTATACCCTCAACCTTAGCCTCTTCCCCGTTTGGCAAGGTAACACACAATCCATCACTTTGTTTATAAGAAGTAAACCACTCCTTCCTACAACAAATATGTTGTGAGCATCCCGAATCTAAAATCCAACCCTCTTTTGTATTTTTTTTCTCCTCCACCATTAGAGCCATATCTTCATCAATAGCAATAGTAACAGCACCTCTAACCCTTCCGTTCCTCAACGCCATCAAGTCTTTCTTGTACCTAGGACACTTTGATTGTATATGCCCTACCTCGTCACAGTGCCAACACTTGATATTAGGGTTTGTAATGCTCGCATTCTTCTTGCCTTTTCAGTTATTGCTACTACCCTCCGCTACCAATCCTGCTCCTCCATGGATTGATGATGATCCCCCTTGCTTCATGAACCTCTCCGCCTTGAATAACGCCACCACAGTATCGTCCAAAGCAATTGTTGTCTTCCCTACAAGTAAACTAGTTATCCCAGAGTTATACCTTTTAGGAAGAGATGTCAACAATAAAATTGCTTTGTCCTCCTCCTCGATTTTCACATCTAAACTCGCCAATGGGGTGATCAATCCATTAAAATTATTCAAATGGTCTTGTAGTGCGCTATCTTCCTCCATCTCGAGTGAATAAAGGTCTTTTTTCAAGAACAACTTGTTGGCCAATGACTTAGGTGCGTACATCTTAATCAATTTGTCCCACAACACTTTTGGATTATTATCCTCTAAGACGTTGTACTTGATCTCCGGTGCAAGAGCCAATCTAATCGTACTAGTAGCCCGTAGTTGCATATCCTCCCACTTGTCCTTGTCCACCGAATCGGGTTTCTAATCCTCCAAAGTCTTGTGAAGACCTTGATGTATAAGAATATCCTTAATTGTACTTTGC
The DNA here is from genome assembly GCF_020520425.1 of Spinacia oleracea. Lineage (NCBI taxonomy): Eukaryota > Viridiplantae > Streptophyta > Magnoliopsida > Caryophyllales > Amaranthaceae > Spinacia > Spinacia oleracea. The sequence goes on from NC_079492.1 coordinate 115,867,110, forward strand.
CATAATGAGAAATTCGTCTTCCCATTAAAAAGTTCTACCTTATACATGTTCCCGAAATCATCCATGACTAAACCCAGCTCTGATACCAGTTTGTTATAACCAAACGCGTGCCACGAACGATTGGGAACAAACCCTGCAAATACAATATAGGACAAATAGCAAAGACAATAATAATAGACACAAGTGTTTATGAGGAAATTTAGATTCCCTCCCCTCAAATATTATCGTATTATTAAGTTCTTACAGAATAACACAATAACTCCTCAATTGATGATTCCTCTCACCAATGTATTTTCCCTCTTTTCTCTTATTTTGTAGCTAGGCCTAAACCCCCTTTTATAGGTTAAACTAGAAACCCACGTCTACTAGAATTATACTTGCTCCCCAAGTCTAAATAATTCTAGTGATTGTTACATACCAAAATATATTTACTTTCCTAATTACAATTCTAATTAAACTAGGAAACAATATATTGAATCAAACAAGTCCATTTCGTATTTTTGTCAACTTAACTAAGTTGTGTTTATTTCCTAACACGATCCTAAGTGGGGGTGATTGTCATCCCTATGTTTTGCTTTAAAAGTATTCAATGTACTACTTATACAATCAAGGTAAGTTTTCCAAGGTGTACATGAGTGAGGAAAAAATGCGCCGAAAGAACTTTTGGTGGTCTGTGGGGGCAATTGTTGGTCCAAGATGCTCATTTCGTGACCATTGATCGGCTCCATCCTAATTAATAAGTACGTAGCTGAATTTTCTAATTGCAACAACATATTTCGTTATTTATTTAGTTAAATAATTCTCAACCATTCCTTAATTAGTGCATTAGACATTATAAAAGTATTAGTTTGTAATATAGAATATAATCATTCAATACAATTCACATAATATAAGTTTATTTTTCTTACGTTACATTTATTATTTCCTTCAGAAGGGTTGTTTGTTTATCCATAAAATACTATTTATGTGTGAGGTATTGATTTCATATTATCTAGTAGAAGCCAAATTTCCGCTACGATCTCTAACACGTATACATATATAGACTATGAACATTCCACTTAGAAAAAAGTTCAAATCATTAGATCTTGATGGAAAATTTTACGTCCTAATAGTACATTTGTACCTCAACTATATAATAATATGACCTATTTCCCATTAGCTTAATAAGTTAACATATGTAGTTAATTAAACAAAGAAAGACTTGGTTGCACGAACAAGGGAGGAAGAGTCTAAATTACATAAAATAATTGATTATTAAGCATTAAATTACACCTTAATTAAACAGTTTATTGTAAGGAACCAACTGACTAGATCCTACTACATCAACAGCCATGATCTGCTGGTTTCCCAAGTCCTTAAAGATGTGTTTAATTTAATGAGTTAGTACTATTCAATTAGATCCAACGGTGAATATTAGGGCTTAGTGTTAGTTATTAAAGCAGCTTTGATATTTGCTAATCAACCCATGGCCATGCATGTGATTACCCCTTATTTTGGGTGTTATATTCTCAACGCCCTTTTTCGCTACTTCACAATTGTTTGATCCGGTTTTTTTGGCTCGGGTTACCCGAGTAATTACCTGGATAGCTTTTACTATGCCTTTTTCCAAAAAAATAATAATTATAATTAACTCCTACTCTTATTAGGTTAATGATTTTATCATCACTTATTATATTTCATTTGCAAAAAATAACATATCACATGACATAGCCAAGTAGATAAATATTAGCATTTGAATCAAGTGGTCATGGGACCAGATATTGTATAAACTATATTTGAATTTTGGGATTTTTGAATATAGAATTAAATAGGGGAAAACGCCACATGGTATGCTAAACTTCGTTACAAACGTCTTTTAATATATTACGCCCCCCGTTCCTAAATACGTGTCCACTTTGGACATTTACATGGTAATTAATAAAATTGAATGGTGTGTAAGAGATAGATTGAGAATGTTTTTTTTTTGGGAAAAGAAAAAGTAGATAATTGTTTACTCCCTCCGTCCCGGAATACTCGACCCGGTTTGACCGGCACAGAGTTTAAGGGACTTGAATTGACTTATTTAATTTAATAGGTAGTAGTTGATAGTGGGGTTTTATTTTAATGTAGTTAGTGGGAAATGTGTAAAGGGGTGGGGTTGGGAGAGAGTAGGGGTTGAATTTGTAATTATTTTTTGTATGGAGTAGGGGGTAGGTGGGTTAATAGGGGTGGAGTGAGAAATAATATAATATTGTTAGAATATTTCCATTTAGAAACAGGTCAAGTATTAAGGGACGGCCCGATAAGGAAAACAGGTCAAGTATTCCGGGACGGAGGGAGTATTAATAAAGTATATATAAAAGTGGATGTGGTGATCGAAAAGTGGTAAAAGTGTAGAATGTGTAAGAAAAAATAACAATGATTTATAGAAAAGTGGGAAAAGTGTGTGGAAAACTGGGAAAAGTGTATGGAAAAGTGGGAAAGGTGTATGTCCAAAAATGGAAACTGGACACTTATAAAGGAACGCTATTTATGGGAACTGGACACGTATTTAGGAACGGAGGGAGTACTATAGATTCTACATTTTTACTAGAAAATGTATTTTTCCTTTTTAACCATTTAATGGTTTGTTTTGGTCGAAACCATTTTCCATTTGAAAGGAAGGAAAAATCACATTTTCTCCTTACCTCCCTCTTCTCGTTTTCCATCAACGTTCACTCGTCCGATCCACTCTCATTTGCTTTTCTCTATAAATTTTCTTGTAAGAAACCAAATAGAGGAAAACTTAGCTAGTTTGGAATTGTGCTTTCCTTGAAAATTCACTTTAATTTTACTTAAAAATATTTTTAGTTAAACCAAACGGAACCTAACTGGGTAATATAATACATTTTTGGTTGTACCATATACATGGTTTGATCACATAGGGGATATGTAATATAAGGCATTATGATTTTTCCTAAAAAAAGTAAAAGGGATATGCACTACAAAATTATGCATTATTAGAGACTATTTTTGAGACATGTACTATAAACATCTCGAACTTGAGACGAATTACTTAAATATTGCCTCTAAATAAAAATTGAGAGGTAATTTTAAATGATCAAAAGGCCGGTCTCTAATTCGTAACGGATTTGCCAGAATTTTGAGACGTCTTATTTCCATCTCAATTTCGATTTTAATCATCATTTTGTGACGAACTTAAACTAATTGGAGACGAAATTTGTCATCTTTATAAAAGTGATACTCCCTCCGTTTCTTTTTGTTCTTTACGTTTTTCTTTTTGGGTGTTTCAAAATGTTCTTTATATTTCCTTTTATATTATCACATAAATGCTTTAATATTCTATCAAAATCTATGTTCAGTGATTATTTTAACCAATTAAATTCATTGGGTCATTTAATCTCTCACACTTTTCTATTGAGACATTAAAATTTTCTCATTTTCCCAATATCAGATTTTTTTTATAAAAGTGAAAATATTATAAATAAACGTAAATTTCTTTGTTTAAATAAAAAAATAGAGGAATTTTAATGCATATTAATTAAACGTTAATAAACGTGTAAAAGGTCAAACGTAAAGAACAAAAAGAAACGGGGAAGTAATAATCTATACCTAGTCTATACCTAGTATTTAAAAAGCAAAACCACATTTTATTAGATGACACGTGTCAACACATTTGATTAGATGACACGTGTCGTCCATTCTTTCCTCCATCAATTTTGCATTTTATTTTATTTTTTCTTTGTTGTTTGATATATTACACAACTCTAATTGCCTCTTTAACTTCATCTTCTTAATACAACATCAATTTACCAATCTATTCATTCAACATCTTCCACTTCATCTTCTCGAATAACAGCCAATATTAATACACTATTTAATTTATGTATTATTTCAACTTCAAAATTTACCTCTATGTAAATCATATATTCTCTTTAAAATCACAGGTCAACAAAATTAGAACTTAAAAAGATAGATTAAATAATCACTATACAACCGCCCGTTCTTTGAACGGGCTCAAAAGCTAGTTAACTTTTTAAAACCAAAGCTGTTACACTATTTTTCTTATCACCAATTGGCTAATTGACTGAAGGGGTGCACATTTAGAAATAGGGGCAAACCTAAACCTAATAATTGAATTTTTGTTTACATTTTAATTTTTTTTATAGACCATGGAACAAAATCTTGGTGTAACTTTTTTTTCAATTTAATTTATTATCATTATTTGTTCTAGTAGTACGTATTTATGAGTTGTAGACTGTAAAAGGTGGTTAATAGATGCGACAAGTTTAAGCAATCACGACGTGAAGCCAAATTCCAGGATTTTTTACCAAACTAGCTACTTTTACAATTTTATTTACCAAAATGGCTACTTTTAAAATCTATTTACCAAATTAGCTACTACGTATAATTTATTTACCAAAATGACTATTTTCATTTTGTGGCAAAAACAATTAAACTGGTTTTGTTTGATGCATTTTTTTAGTATAGTTAACCGGCTTTTTGGGGGTTTAGTTATCTTTTATTTTTGTTTACTTTATAATTCCAATTAATTTTTCTGTTGAATTTTCCCATAAATAATATAAAATGTTGCTCTTGATGGTTTAATTTTGATACATACACGATACAGCATAGTAATACTTTAAGTTCATTTTTTTTTACCCATTTTAATATTTTAATTATGTTTACTTTTTGACAATATAAACTCCAATGGTCGGAAATTTTTTATTATGCATGCTTGTTATGACGCATTATCTTCTCAAGTTACACACTTGCTACATATTTCTTGCTCCAATGATAAGTTAATTATTAATTAATTATTTTAATTAATTTTTATTCAATTCATAGTTTCAACTTAATAATGAGAAATTACAGTAATTTAAAAAATAAAAAATTACAATTGAGTATAGTAAGATAGTGGTCCGACTTGTAGGGATAATAGACGCAAAAATTTGCATTGTTAGACGCATTTATTGCACGCGTTACTTTTCTCCTTCATGTCACTTTCACGCACACGGTTTTAGAGTATGTTAAATTCTTGGTTGATCGAGTTTGCCAAGCAAATTCGTTTTACACAACGAATTCGCGTAGCTAAGAGATCGGATTAACAATATCTGCAACAAGGTTCAACTAATTTCTTTATATTTGTAATATTTGCGAGCAAGTCTTTTAAAAACTTTGAAGTTGCTAAGAGGCTAAAAATATAAGTAAATTGTCAATCGGTTCATTAATAAAAAAATTCATATCGGTTCACTGTGTAAAAAAATTAAACCGGTTAATTGGTTTTAAAAAAACTCAAACCGGTTTATTGGTTTTTAATTGAAAGTAAAAAATTAGCTACTTTTTTTTTGAAACTAATTAAAGAATAGCTACTTTGGAAAATACAATTTAAAACTAGCCGTTTTGATAAATAAAATTTTAAAAGTAGCTAGTTTGGTAAAAGATCCCAAATTCCATCACCAATTCATCACTTCTCCATTCTCTAAGGTTTCCCAACGTACAATTGTACAAAATCCAAAATTAAAATACGCATCTTGTCTAATTTTATTTTATTTTTATACCTGTAATGCATACGTGTATTGCATGAAGTCACAAAGACATATAGGCTGCATGATTCTCCATATAAAAGCTAAATTATGACGTTCGTGCGTAATATTTTGTACGAATATATATTCTGATTTATATTTGTTTTGTTTGAAATGATTTTTCTTCTCGAAACATTTTTTTTTTTTTTGTACAGTTAAACAAATTTAACATGTTAATAAGAGTATAATAAATATTATACAGGGACACATAAAAAAGTTAAAGATTTGTGGGGATCTCTTCTAAAGCAGTGAGGACTTGAGGTGAAATATTTTGAAAAATAAAGCAAAATTTCGTATGAAAAATGCTGATGTGCAATTTGGGTGGTGTTTAATTTGAAGTACGTTATCCATTATCCTACTCAAAGTTAGCTCCATACGCCAAGGAAATGCAATTTGGATATAGACATGTAGTTCAATATTGCTGCCATAATGCTATTATTGATTTATTGTTAATTGACCGCTCAACCATATATACATGAATAGTTTAAATGGATAAATTATAATTACATTACCCTCAATCTCAAACTAATTATGTTCAACCTATCTAGCTATAAAAAAATATTGTACATGACTCCATGAAATTATCTATCATCTTCAAGTTTCGGTAGCTAGATGTGGAAAATGTTGCTTCAAACCTGAGAAACCTATAATTCCATATGCCAAATTACGGTACCAAAATATCATACAGAGTATATCAAGGCTATAGACGTATGATTGTATGAATTGAAGTTGTAGTACTCCGTACTACGTAATTACGTTACGCGGTATCGCGGTCTCCACCATCCTTACTAATTTAAGAAAGAAACTTAATTTTTTGTTGTAGTTGTGCGTGTCGTCCTTTGTTACCCAGCCTCCCACTTAACAAATTTTGTGTCCATATACTTCGTAGTAGTATACTAGTATTGCACTAACAAAGAAATTAAAATAAGAATAATGAAAATTAAAATGGACGTACAAGATAAAAAAGCTAAAAATCGATCAAATTTATATGACCAGTATAAAAGAGTGACACGCAAATTGTGGTATAGAAGATTCGAACTTCATATATTAAAGGGCAACCAAAAATCTGATTTCATTATCGATTATGTAACAAAAGATGAACAAAAAAGAAATTAATAATTAGATATTGTAAATCTACATTTCCATTGAAATGTTCTAGCTAGGATCAGTACTTTCTTTTGCCTTATTTGATTAAATCTAAACTAGTAAAGTAATAATGCTAGAAATTAGAAAACAAGCTAGGTTTAATTAAGTAAAAAAAAAAGGATATAATAAATTGGTAAGAAAAGTTGTCTCAAGTCTAAACTAGAGTTTTGTAAAGGGGGAAAAGGCGAAAATTGGAAGAAAAAAGTATCAATCAAAATATGAAACACTATTATGATCAGTTGAAATAGAAGTAAACCCGTTATTATTGGTGGTACCAGAATGATGATCAGGCGGAGGTGGTGGTGGTGGCGTATACAAGGAAGCTGCACCTGATGGTGAAGACGAAACCACAACGGAAGCTGAAGGAGGAGGCGGTGTACCTGGTCGTGGAGGTGGTGTGGTGTCTTGCTGGGGCTGAGATAGCGGCTGTTGATGCGGAGGTGATTGTACTTGTGGTAAAGTAGCAGCTATAACCGCGGCGGCAACGGAAGTAACCAAAGAATTATGATGATGATGAAGATGAGAATGAGGATGATTATTATTGTTTGGATTAGTTGCAGACATGAGGGTATTAGCTGCCTCTCTATATTTGTACTTCAAAATCTCAGCCCTAACTGCATTAAGCTCCGCATGTATTGCTTGAACTTGTTGCTGTAAAGCTGATATTGCACCCATGCACCCATATACTGGATCTCTTAACCTGACGTTTGCTTCGTATACTAGACTATTCGCCGCGTCTGCCCTTTGGTTATCCGGTACTTCCTACAACAAATTAAATCACCACAACAACCATAAGCATTCATTGCAATAAGAAGCATAAGTTGTCCGACCTTTTATGGTTTTGGTTGCTCGATCTGTTTCAACTGTTATATTCAGAACACCAAAAATAACAAGGGTTGACTTGAACATACCATAAGCAACTTGGAGACATTGCTAGCACCAAAGACTTTATGAACGGCAGCGAACTTTTGAGGTTCATGAGGGGAGAAATAAGGAGAGAAAGGACATTCCTCGGCACACCGTCGGCGGAGAAGCTTGCAGGCAGCACAAGGGGTGATGGTGTTCAAAGTTGACCCTAAAGAAGGAGGACCTACACCTACGCCCATCATCTGCGATCTCCTCTCTACAATAATCTGATGATGATTATTGTTATTATTATCATAACAGTTGTTGCTTGCCACCATTGATTTTGCAGCATCGATCTCTAACTTTATTCTTTTCCCTATTCCGTCCTCTTCAAATCTCTCCCTGCAATCAACATTCCACCAACTCCATTCAATCAATCAACCTATAATATTTTATTTAAATTAATTAAAATAACATAAATAATTAAATATATACGTTAATTACCAAAGAATAAGTCTTATGGATCCAACATAAACAAATTAATTTTTAGTATATCATTCAACTCAGCTCAGCTCAACTTCTTTACCTTTCTCTGAACATTCATATGTTGTGCGTAGAAGAGGGAGGCAACTAAAAAAAGAAAAGAGTAGAGAAACGTTGGGTGCTTAAAAGGAAAAGTCAAAGTTCTATCAATGGAGCAAATAAAACCCAAAATTTGATGAAATACCGCAGATATAATATGCTATCTACGTAATATATACGGTTTTTACATTAATCTAAGTTACTCAATAAAATAGAAATTAAGAAAATGCCAGCTCTGATTCATGCTACCCCCACGTGTGGGTTACTTCATGGTTATGAAAGCCAACCTCTTGATTGACCACTCCCACTTTCCATTATTATATACGAAGTACGAAGTATTTGAGATTTAATGAAATTAATTAGTAGACCTCGATCAGTCCTTTAGTTAATCTTTTAATTTACCAAATTGTTATTGAAAATCTGTAACAACGCGTTATGGTTAATGATTTCTGATCAATATTTTGTTAAGTATTTATAAATTAAATAAGGCTTATATATATACGTAATCCTCCGTATTATATTGGATATACAATACTCCCTAATAGATATGACATACAATAATGGATGTAATTGCACAATTGTTAAAGTTTCAAGAATTGGTTAGTACTCAAAATGTGAAGTAAAATTTTGTCTTTTTCTTTGTTATAGTTTTTAAAATGTAGTCTATCTTATAACCGGGTATCCTTTTGTATCCTTATGACCTACGGAGTAATTTTTAATAGATATGTTTTGCTCGTTATGTATTATTTATCGTTTATGCGGTTTCGCTTCGGCCTTACGAGAGTTGTAAACAACATAAGTGTAAATAATTGTATCTTGTTTTTTTTACAGTTCTCATAGGCCTCAAGATATACTTTAGTCCCAAAAATGTCTAGTGAAATCCAACAAAATGTAGCAATTGTAAATGTATAGAGTGATTATATGTGTTGAAAATGTACTTACGGTAGTAGTATTTTACAATAATTATTTTTTGAAATCATTATAAGGAACAAAATCGACCACCTAATTGACGAAATTTCCTTATTATAATTGTATTTTTGGTTGACTGGTAAATCTTCAAACAAGAAAAATGCAATGCAAACAAGAATAAATTTGAAGGGTGATAGCTGACTCTTGTGTGCTGCCAGAATCCTGATGGTAGGTAAGAAAACGTGGAATCATAGATCGGCCAATCAGGTAGTAAGCTAGGGGTACATAAGTTACTTACCAGTAACACAACACGGTAAGAAAACCACTAATTTTTTTCTTTCACAAATCCTTATTTAAAATGGTGAGCAATAAATCGGAATCAAAGTTAACTCAAATGTTTTAAAAGTTACACCAATATAAAGTTATCTATTTTATGGTGATATAATTTTTCATTTTATTAAAAATTATTTCTTCAAATCACCCTAATAATGTACTGCGTATAACCTTAATAATTTACCCTTTAAAATATTTATCCATTAGCTTTTTGGAAAAATTGACATAAATAATCCCACCTTTCACTCATCTTCTCAGAATAATCCCAACTTCGGATTATTTTAGAATAATCCAAACTTTAGGGGTTACATTCTCAAAATAATCCAAACTATCAATTTGCCTATGTACAATAGACCCAAAATGGATTAGTAATGACAAGAAAAAAAGACTTCGGATTATTTTGAGAAGGTAACCCCTAAAGTTTGGATTATTCTAAAATAATCCAAAGTTGGGATTATTTTTAGAAGATGTGTGAAAATTGGGATTATTTATGTCAATTTTTCCTAGCTTTTTTTCATAATATAGAAATTAATCAAAACATATTAAAAGTTAAAAAAAGCGCGTTGGGCAAAAAATATCATGGTGTAAAATAAATTTTTTTACACCTTGCGCGTGCAAGACCTTTTGTTTGTTTTTTTAAGGTAAGAAAATTGTCTTACCGGGTCGAAACTCCACGGGTCAACCCTTTCCGAATTTAATGGGTTAGACACTTTCAGAGTGAGGAAATGGTAACTGAACCCTTCCTTAAAGTGCCTCTAGTGGAGAATGGACACCCAACCATTTGGTTGAAAAGTAAAATCCTTTCCATTACGACAAAACATTGCTTGGTAAAAAAATCACATGCCCAAGTAAGATAAAAATATACTACCTACGTAGTATGTTTCAAAAGATCTTTACAGTTACTATTTGCACAAATATAAGACAAAAGTAGAAAAGTTGGTTGAATATAATAAAATATGGATAAAGTAAGAGACCGGAATGTGTAAAAATGTGGGTTGGGGCAAGAAAAAAAATGAATAAAGTAAAAGAAAGTGAATGAAAAATTGTAAATATTATTGGGGTAAGAAAGATAAGGTAGTAAATTTTAATGTCTAACAACTGAATAAAACAAAGTGTAAAAAAGGTTATGAAACACACTAAAACGGAAAGGATAAAGGTCATTTTGAAACAGAAGTAATAATACATTTTTTTTACGTATGTTTTCGGTTTAATGGTGGCCACCAACTATGAGAAGGGGTTTGGGGACTTGGGGCTATGTTAGGAAAATTTAGGGGATGGTAAATATTGCCTCAGAAAAACATCCACTGTTGCATTTTCCCTAAATAACCTAGTGAGAAGAATAATACTTGAATCAAAATTGCATAATTGAAATTATTATATACTCGAAGCTTATCGATAGGGTTTTTTTTTTTTGAGGGAAGTAGCTTATTGATAGTTAATGTGTTACTCACAATTTGGATTATACACCCGGGTGCACAATGCTTATTGTGCACCCTGAAGAACATTTGTTGAGTATCTAAAGAATATGAAGAATGATTTCAATGTACATATACAAATGAAATATTTGCACTATATGTTCTTTGGGTTTGAACTATATGTTCATTTAGTATATGTTCTATGGATATGAATGATATGTTCTTTGCATTTGAACTATATGTTCTTTTAAAATTAGGGTGCACACTGAGCATTGTACACCCGGGTGTATAAACCATATATGTCCTTCATCGTTTTTTTCAAATGAGGAGAAAATCCAAAATAAAGGCAAAAACACAAATTACTAAGTTGGTATTGGTATGGTATGAAAGGAATAAAAGTATAAAACAATCTAGTGTTGCTTAGAATTGAAATTCATGACTCAGGAGTGAAGAGTTCTTGTTTGACCCGAAGATTAAGGCAAAGAAGTCGCACAGTTGTTTCAATTAATAAGTAATTAACATGATATTAACTACTTCACATGATCGATCGAATGTCCAATTAATTAAATTAATTTGGTACTACTTTTTTGCATTTCCTTCTTGCATGGATAGTTGGATACTATATTATTACTAGTTTTATTTTATTTTATTTTATTAATAGTATGTTGCATGAAGAATATTGCAGTCAATCTAATTAAGGTCACCGGCCACCATGCATGTGAGTATGTGACTAGGTTTTCCAGATTATTGCAACTGTTAGTACTAATCCTGATCGATGCATCATGTATTATTGATTATCATTGTGACAGGACCGTACGTAATGATCGATGGTTAATCATCGAGGGTGCAACAACAGATGGACCATTAATAGAGAAAGAAATAGAGAGAGACTCATCTTAATGTCGTTCTTTAAATTGTTAGCTGGAATCCTTATACATAGTACTCCGTATGTGTCAATCCTTCCACATGAAGGCACATCATATCCACCGTGGCTATAACTAATTGGCTGTAATTAGATTACTAGAGTAGCTTATCAATTTTACATGGGACGATTAGACTCAACTCACATTCCATTACTATCATGTTACAACTTACAAGGATTGTAATAAAATTAAGTGGAAATTGAGAAAAGTCATAACTAACTCTGAGTTAGCTAATTAGATGATGAAGATGAGTTGGGCTTCTCTTTTGGGCTTGCAGCTGGACTGTATACACGCAATTACACAGTCCAGTCGACATTACTTGGCGTTCCAAATTCAAAATATAACACAATTAAGAAACTTTTTTGTGGCACTTCATTTTTCTTCTTACTGACGCCTACAATATTACTAATCTACGATTCAGTGATTTCATGATCAGTCAACAGCTCAAAACATTCACCACGTACGTACAATGCGTTAGGTTCCAGAATTGTTCAAATTCTAAACAAGCAGCGTATATATTTTTACCAAGTATGGATGGGAGACTGGGAGTATATATACTTCGTATATAGGAGTATATTTTGAATTGTTTCTCAATTAACTTGCACATACGGAGTAGTACGTAATACCACATTTTGTTGAAACTAACAAATTTGTACTCCGTACATGTGAGTTACGTTCAACCGCCACAAGGGGCGTACTCCCTAGCCCCTCACGGTTCTTAAATGGAATTGGTCCACACTAAATTTATTGTGGACCATGCCTTAAAATAAAGTTAACAACTTATTCCTAATTTATTTTGGGATTTTATTAAGATTATTATGGGAAAAAAAATATATGAAATTAGTGTCGTTGATACATGTTATACTTGAATAATGTGATTTTAAGTCACAATTAGCTTTTAAAAACATAGGGTTACTATACTTCAAAAAATGGTTACTATGTCTATGAATTTTGGTGTTTAATTTATTATAGTTACTATATGAACAATAAAGGTTATTATAAATGTAAAAAAGTGCTACAGAAAACTATTGATTTTGGATCCACACTAATATTATTGTGGACCAGGTCCACGCAAGAATAATCCCTAACCCCTATGGGTAAATTAATGTTAACTTCCTCAAAACATTTCTAGGATGCATGATTACCGCTTGTAACTAGTTACGTTCATATAGGATATACGGATGGCCAAAATAAGAATGATTATACATTTCCAATCCCTAATGAATTGAAGCTTGTACTCCCGTAGTATAAGTGACAATGAAATATTTGCATTTAGTAAACTTAGTTAATTACATAACATTGGATCTAATTAACCATCACAAAAACATAGAAGCCAAGGTTGGAAATGAGAAACTAATAAACTCAACTTCTAAGCTAGCTAGCTAGAACCAATTTGAGTAGAGACCTCGAAACCTGGCATTACAACAAGAAAGGCGACGACTAAAGCACAAAGTAGAAACAGGCGAACCGCTACTACGCACCATATCATCTTCCCCCTCATCTAGTTGTACACTCGCGTACTCAAATGATGACTTGTGCCTATGTATAGGGGAAGGAGTTGACACCACAGAACACGATTGCGAGGATGGTGATGATGATGATGATGAAGAGGGCCGCGATGATGATTTGGTTGACGAGGATGATGACAATTCTGGAGAATCATCTCTTGAAACAGACAGCCTTGGAAACATGGATTGAATAAGATTCACATTATTATTGCAGGTAGCATCATTTTGTTTCTTTTTCTTGCTAAACGGCCTTATTTTGGTGGATGCATGTTTATTATGGTATTGATATGAAGGTGGTGGAGTTAAAGGAGGAAGTAATATATTATCAATTTCATGATCATAATTAGTAGAAGACCTCATGATAGTATGACGCTTGGGAGTACCTGGACTTGATTCCCACACAAAGGGCACAGCCGCGGGTTCTTGTGCATGGTAATCACCACCACCCTCCACGGAAGAATTACTCAGATTAGAAACCTCTCGAGACATTACTCTTCGTCTTCTCCCCACCTTAAAACTCGCGGCACCAGCACCACCACCACCACCAGTAGCAGTAGCAGTAGTAGTCGCTGCGGCGGCTTCTTTGATTTTAATTGAATGAAGATATTTAGAATGATGATGATCAACATTCATTTTGGGGACAGACAATTGTCCAAGTTTGTTGGACTGTAAGGTTGCTTTCTGAATTCTGAATGACAATCTAGCTTAATTGTCTGTAATTTGTGTTGGATCGTCACAGGAAATTAAGCTGAGAAATTGACTAAACAGGCTAACTTTATATATTGTTCCATTAAGTATATGACAGCTTCTATGTTCATTATAGATAGTTTAGCATGTGAACAGTAAGCGTCATTGACGCTTCTAATCAGTGGACTTCCTCATAATTATACTTATACTCCTAACATACATGTGTTGGGGTGACTTTAGTTCAAGTTTAAAAGTTAGTAGCTGAGATCTTGTATGTTGTAACATCACATGTATAATGTTTAAAACCGAAAGGAGAAGACTTATCACATGCTACAATTTATTCAACTTGTGCATCGATCACATCTAGTTGTTGATAGTCAACCTAACATTTAATTTCATCGCATCGCATCACCCAAATATTTAGCTCATCAACTTGCATACACAAACTCTTGTATCACTTTTGATAATCAAGCTCGCCACTCGCCTCATCGCATCTTTTTTCAAGAGTGCACAATGTTCACTTTACGTCAAAAGAACATACACCAACGTACTCATGAGTGAAATTGACAATCAAGCTCGCCTCATTGCATCTTGTTAAGAGTAATTATAGGAGAGCTTATATATTTATATTATTAATATTATTTTATTGCTAGTTAGTTACAAGTTTGTTAGAGGTTGGTTAGAGTTAGTTTTACATTGTATATAAAAGCACATTGAGCTTTTCTTTTCCTTCAAGAAATCAGATTATAACATTCTGTTTTCCCTCATTTTCTCTCTCAATATACTGGATTTCTTCTTTTCTTCATGGTATCAGAGCCAAATCTCCTCTGAGATTTAGGTTCCAATTTTTTGATTTCTTCGATTTTGATTGATCGCAAGTATTTTCTGCAAATTGCGAGGTGTTCTGAAAGATTGCTGCGAAATTTCTGGCGATTAATCTCGTGAAATTTCTTGCGCAAGCTTTGAATCTTCAACAAATCAGTGGTGTTTTTGTTGATTCCTGATCGAAATGAATACTGAAGATTCTGAAAACTCAGCTTCTCAGTCAAACAATGGAGGTAATTTTGATCCATATTTTGTTGCTAGCTCGGATAATCCTACTTCCTCTTTAGTTGCTGTAGTGTTCAATGGACTGAATTTTATTCGTTGGAGTAGAAATGTTCGAAGAGCATTAGTAGCTAAAAACAAAGAAGGTTTCATCAATGGTGACATATTGAAACCAGCTGTTAATCATAAAGATTATCCTAAATGGAAACGAGCTGATTTTATGGTAGTAAGCTGGATATTGAGTTCAATGAATAGTGAACTTGCTGATGATTTTGGATACATAGATAATGCTGTGGAGTTATGGAAGGAATTGACTAAGAGGTTTGGACAATCTAATGGTCCCTTGATTTATCAGTTGAAGAAAGAGATAGATAATCTCAATCAAGAAAACCTTACCATAGTTACATATTATGGCAAATTGAAGAAACTTTGGGATGAAATGCAGAACCTAAGAGCTTTTCCTACTTGTACTTGTGGAGCTCTTAATTTCTGCAGCTGTATGTTCTTAAAAAAGGTTGCTGAATTTGAGGAAGAAGATAAAATGATGAAGTTCTTGCTTGGTTTAAATGGAGGTTATGAAGGTACTGTGACAAATGTACTGTCTATGGATCCTCTTCCAACTATTAATCGAGTTTTTGCCATCACTCAGCAAAAAGAAAAGCTCAATGTGCTTTTATATACAATGTAAAACTAACTCTAATCTAGAAAAGCAGAAAGAAATGCACAGTTTGACAACTGAAACTGCTGCTCTGAGTAGTAGTGCTATGGCTGCACAAACTAACAAGGGTGGACAGTTTCAGAAGTTTGGTGTTACTTCTGGAAAGAAGGATTGGAAAGATTTGAAGAAAGAAAAGATGCACAGAGTCTGTACTCACTGCAAAGGAAAGGGACACACAGCAGATCAGTGTTTCAAATTGATTGGTTATCCAGACTGGTATAATTCCATTAAAGCTTCCAAAAATTCTCAGTCACATGGAGACAGATTTGCTGCAAATGTTCAGACTAATGCAACTGGAGATACTCCTTTGGATGATACAATTGGGGACACTGGAGGTGTTAGTAGTGAGATGTTAAATGCAATCTGCCAGGAAGTGATCAAAGCAATGAAGGGCAAGCATATGCAGAATGCTGATGCTGCTGGAGCAGATTGTTCCTATGCCAATTATGCAGGTATAATCTCTCACTCTTTCAATTGCACTGTGAATAACTTGCACAATGAGTGTCTTTGGATTGTTGATTCTGGTGCATGTGATCATATGACATATGATGAAAGAATCTTGATAAACAAAAAAGTCATTAGTGTGCCTATTAAGGTTGGATTGCCAGATGGAACTCAATTGAGTGTTGATATCATGGGTGATGCATACTTGACTGACAAGTTGTTGCTGAAAAATGTTTTATTGGTAAAGGGTTTCAGACACAATTTATTGTCAATAGGAAGATTGATTGAACAAACTGGTCTGAATGTTACATTTAATGGAAATGGATATTGTTTCCAGGACCCCTCTAATGCCATGGTGGTTGGTGCTGGAAAAAGGATACAAGGACTTTATTACTTCCAGTCAAAGGTTAAGAATAAATCTGATTCTGTTTGTCAAAATTCAGATTGCAATGTAGTTGCTAATGCAGTTGAAGGAACTGTTATTGATGTAAATATGACTAGTTTGCCTAATAAGACTGCTACTAGTATTTCTGAATCTAGAATGGAACACAAAGACAGTCTTGATCTATTGCATGCTAGGCTAGGTCATGCATCCTTGTCAAAATTGAAACACATTAATGCTGAATGTTGCAGAAATATTACAGAATACAATTGTGCTGTCTGTTGTCATTCAAAGCAACACAGATTTTCTTTTTCTGAAAGTGACAGCAGAGCATCTGATTGTTTTGACTTGGTACACTTAGATTTGTGGGGACCCTACAGAGTTAAAAATCTAGATGGGGCATCCTATTTTTTAACTGTGCTAGATGATCATAGCAGAGTTACATGGACCTATTTGTTAAATAACAAATTGCAAGTAGCAAAGATCATTTCTGAGTTTATATCTATGGTTGAAACTCAATTTAAAAAGAGAATTAAAAGGATCAGATCAGACAATGGTACTGAAATTGTCAATCAGTCTTGTTTAGCAATGTTTGCTAGCAAAGGTATTATACATGAGAGGAGTGTACCATATGTTCCTCAACAAAATGGAAGAGTTGAGAGAAAACACAGGAGTCTTCTTGAGATTGCTAGGTCATTAAGATTCCATGCTGGTCTTCCAAAGAAGTTTTGGGGAGAGTGTGTGCTCACAGCCACATACTTGCTAAATAAGATAACATCAAAGGTGTTAAATTGGAAAACACCCTTTGAGGTTATGTTCAAAACTCCTGCAGTTTATGATAAACTCAGAGTTTTTGGTTCCCTTTGCTTTGCTCATAATAAAGATGTTAAGAAAGACAAATTTGATTCCAGAACAAGGAGGTGTATATTCCTTGGTTATCCTGCTGGTTTTAAAGCTTTCAAGTTATATGATTTGGATAATCATATTGTGTTTGTTTCCAGAGATGTTATTTTTTTTGAGAGTGTGTTTCCTTACAAGGCTGAACAATCTACTTCTACTTCAGCTTCTTGTTCTGTTTCTATAGTGCAATTTGGCACTAATGCTCAAACTCATATAGACAAATCTGTTACACCAGCTTATTCTCCAAATCACACTTTCTCACTTGATTCTTCTTCCTCTTCTGACTCAGATTCAAACACAAATCATAATTTGACTTCAGAAACTTTCTTATCTTCTCCTCATATTTCCTCTCATATTTCTTCTTCTCCTGATTCTTCAAGTTCTTCTCTCCCTATATCTCCCAATCTCTCTATTCAATCTGATCACAATGATTCTTTGTCTATTTCTTCTTCTCATGTTTCACCCACAACTCTTATTCCTGAGATTGTTGTTAAACATCCACCTAGACAAATTAAGCCTTCTACTGTTTTAAAGGATTTTGTTGGTGGATATATTCCTCATAGGGATACTGTTGCATCTTCTAGCAGTGAATCTCTATCTTTTTCTGTGAACTCTTGTTCTCCTGACATTGGGAGTGATGATTCTTGGCTTTTAGCTATGGCACTTGACAGTTTTGATATTTGGGAATCTTTGGCATTTTCTGTGTTGCCTTCTGTCAATGATCCCAAATTCTACAGTCAAGCAAAGGATAATGACAATTGGGTACAAGCAATGAACAAAGAATTAGGTGCTCTTGAGAGCAATGACACATGGGAACTTACTCAATTACCTCAAGGAAAGAAGGCTATAGGTTCAAAATGGGTTTACAGAACCAAACTTAATCCTGATTACACCATTGACAGATACAAAGCAAGGTTGGTTGCTATTGGCTATCAGCAGGTTGAAGGGAGAGATTTCACCCAAACTTTTTCACCTGTAGCTAAATTAGCCACTGTGAGGATAATTATTGCACTTGCTGTTTTCAAAGATTGGGATTTATTTCAATTAGATGTGAACAATGCATTCTTGCATGGGTTCATTGATGAAGAAGTTTACATGAAGCCTCCTCCTGGTTACACCAAAGCTCAATCAGGTGAAGTTTGCAAACTGGAAAGATCCATTTATGGTCTGAAACAGGCTTCTAGACAGTGGAACAAAGAATTGAGCAAATTTTTGAAGACTTTGCAGTTTGAACAGTCCAAACAGGACTACTCTTTGTTCACTAGAACACTAGATGGAGAGTTTCTGGTGATTCTTGTCTATGTGGATGACATTCTAATTACTGGTACTTCTTTTTCTCAAATAGAGCATGTTAAGTGTTTACTTGATCAGGCTTTTACAATTAAAGACCTTGGTTTTTTGTCTTACTTTCTTGGCATAGAGGTTCACAGAAATTCCAAAGGTATCTTTCTATCCCAGAGAAAATATATCAATGATATTCTCAAAGATTCTGATATGGAAGACTGTAATGCTGCTTCTGCTCCTTTACCTTGTGGTTTGAAACTTTCTGTTAATGAGGGAGAGTTACTAGATGATCCCAATGTTTATAGAAGATTAGTTGGCAGGCTTTTGTACTTGGGAATCACAAGGCCAGATGTTTCTTACAGTGTGCAGCACCCCAGTCAGTTTGTTACTGCACCAAGGGTTCCACATTTGAGAGCTGCTCTTCATGTTCTCAAATATCTCAAAGGAACTATGGATAATGGACTTTGGTACTCAGCTGATTCTAGTCTACATCTATCTGCATACAGTGATGCTGATTGGAGTTCTTGCCAGTTTAGTAGCAGATCACTTAGTGCTTATGCAGTTTTTCTTGGCAGCAATTTAATTTCTTGGAAAACCAAGAAGCAGCGCACTGTAAGCAAGTCCTCTGCTGAAGCTGAATACAGAAGTATGTCAGTTACTGCTAGTGAACTTGTATGGATTCAGGATCTGCTTGAGGATCTTCATGTGATCATTCCCTTGCCTGTTATTATGCATTGTGACAATACTTCAGCAGAACATCTGGCTCAGAATCCTATGTTCCATGACAAAACTAAACATCTGAAAAGAGAAATGCATTATGTTCGTGAGCAAGTTGACAGTGGATTCATCAAGACTGCTCATGTCTCTAGCATCAACCAACTTGCTGATATTCTAACCAAACCTCTTGCTTCTTCTCAGCATCGTGTTCTATCTTCCAAGCTTGGTCTTGTATCCAAAGTCCAGCTTGATAGGAGAGCTTATATATTTATATTATTAATATTATTTTATTGCTAGTTAGTTACAAGTTTGTTAGAGGTTGGTTAGAGTTAGTTTTACATTGTATATAAAAGCACATTGAGCTTTTCTTTTCCTTCAAGAAATCAGATTATAACATTCTGTTTTCCCTCATTTTCTCTCTCAATATACTGGATTTCTTCTTTTCTTCAGTAATAACACACATGGCCTCATGTGAGTTACGTTGGGACAACTTGTCTAATATTATTACACCATTTGACTTTTAATTAAGGAAGTTAGGTTCTATTATGTTTGACTTATTTCACACAAAATAAGTTCAGATAAGTTCAGACAATATAAGTTCAGCAAAAAAAAAAAATTTTAGACACTTTCACACACAAATAAGTTTATTTTAGATAAAATAAGTTTAGTTAAGTTTAGATAAGTTCAGATAATATAAGTTAAGTCAAAATAAGTCAAATAGAACGGAGCCTTAATTCACAAATATTGCACCATATCCATTTAGGAAATTATTAAAATTTTGTTTTCATACTACAAATCTATTACATAATACTAAAAAAGACACCAGGAATGACGCGTGCCATTTCTTGGTACAATATTTTCCCGCCAAAATGTTTTCCTTTTTCCTCTTACTTTCTCTTTTTTTAATAAATTTTTTAAAAGAAATTAATAGAATGGTTATGGAAGTTACCAACAATAATATAATCAAATAAATTAATATATTACATTACATAATACTAAAAGAGATACCAGGAATAACACGTATCATTTCCTGATGCAATGTTTTCCCGCCAAGATGTTTTCCTTTTTTTCTCTTTTTTTCTCTGTTTTTAATAAATTTTTAAAGTAAAATTGATAGAATGGTTATGGAAGTTACCAACAATAACATAGTCAAATAAAAGGAATGAAATAAAATTAACATAGAATTATATTGGAGATTTGAGTTAAATAAATTATAATCTTTGGCTTCTTCATTTACCTAATAAAAATAATTTTGGCAAAAATATATTGACATCCAAATATATGACAATAATCAATTCCATCTTCACATATTTATATATGTAAGTGACAGAAACGAGATTCTTTTACAAGAATTATATACATAAAATAAACGAAATGGAATTTAATTAATATATAATTAACAGAGATATCAGAATAAATTTATAACTGTATACTAGAAATGACACATGTCATTTCCTGATGCAAAATTATATAAATAATGTTCTATGTATGTATTGGTTTAAAGATTATGAAAATAATAGATACCATGCAATAATAATTTGCTAAAAAGTAACTTTGGATATTTTAGTCAAATCGGTATATTATTCACGGTAAATATAATTACTCAATATTTTGGTCAAATTAGCATATCACTAAACATATAAAAGATGTAATACAAATGTAGTAGGACAAAAGTTGCATATTATATGATTAAATTAGTATGTTCAAAATTTATTAATTTCTGAGTATGTAATAACTTTAGGGGGGGAAATTTTCAGTTATATATTTTGTAAAAGATAATGATCAAATAATAATTTTATAATATCCGTGGGTGCACAAGATTTAATCTAGTACCCGGTATATTATGGTAACTCTTGTTGATTTATTTAATGGGGTATATGTTTCAATCACCTGGGCAAATGTTTTTGAAATTTCCATCTCTTACTTTTCTCTCCACCAAAAATCTATTGTAAAACCCTAATGGTGCAGTAATTTAGAACGGATCGGACAAAATATATAAGATTTGTGGCAACTACACACTTATCACCAATTAATTTTTGTATGATACCCTGTTAGTTTTATATGTGACCGTACTCTTCTCCGGTGTGGATTATGATGAAACCTTTTCACCAGTTGCAATGCTAAAGTCTATTCGGATAATGTTAGGCATCGCTGCATATTACGATTATGAAATATGGCAGATGATTATCAAAACCGCTTTCTTTAACGGCGTTTTAACAGAAACTGTGTTTATGACACGGCTTGAGGGTTTTGAGGACCCAAAGAATGCTAAAAAGGTATGCAAGCTTAAGAAATCCATTTATGGATTGAAGCAAACATCAAGGAGCTGGAATATACGTTTTGATGAAGCAGTCAGTGACTTTGGCTTCGTCAAGAACGCAGACGAATCGTGTGTATACAAGAAATTCAGTGGGAGCAAAATTTCTTTCCTAGTATTGTATGTCGAGGACATATTACTTATCGGAAATGAGGTTCCTATGTTGAACTCTGTCAAGATTTGTCTTGGGAAATGTTTTTCGATGAAGGATCTAGGAGAAGCACAGTACATACTGGGCATCAATAAGGTGCTTAGATGATTGGACTTAGTCAAAGCACTTATATCAATAAGGTGCTTGAAAGGTTCAATATGGTTGACTCCAAGCGAGGTTACCTACCCATGTCTCATGGAATGACTCTAAGTAAGACGCAATGCCCAAAAACACTGGATGAGCAAAGACGAATGAATGGGATTCCATATGCATCATCAATTGGTTTAAAAATTTATGCTATGATATGTACACGTCTGGATGTTGCGTACGCACTCAGTGCTACGAGCAGATACCAGTCAGACCCAGGAGAGGCACATTGGACTGCTACCAAGAACATTTTGAAGTACCTAAAAAGGTACAAAGATGATTTCCTGGTGTATGGTGGAGATGATAAATTAATTGTTAAAGGCTATACGGATGCAAGTTTCTAAACCGACAAAGATGATTTCAGATCACAGTTTGGGTTTGTCTTCTGCCTCAACGGAAGTGCAGTAAGCTGGAAAAGTGCTAAACATAGCACCATTGCGGATTCTACAACTGGAGCGGAGTACATTGATGCACATGAAGCAGCAAAGGAAGCTATTTGGATAAGGAAGTTCATAGGTGAACTTGGTGTAGTCCCCTCCATTAAAGGACCAATAGCTCTATATTGTGACAATAATGGAGATGTTGCACAGGCAAAGGAGCCTAGACACCACCAGAGAGTCAAGCATGTACTTCGTAGATTTCACCTTCTACGAGAGTTCGTGAAGAGAAAAGAAGTCGAGATAAGCAAGATTGGAACTGATGACAACATCTCAGATCCATTAATTAAACCTTTGCCGCAAGCGAAGCACAACTCGCACACTGCAGCTATGCGAATCAAGCATGTTGGAGAATGGCTTTGATGTCCTTAATGAATGTTTTAAAGTTTTAGAGTTTAATACTTTGTAAAACATTTTTGGTTAACCATTCATAGAAATGAATAAAATTCATTTTTCCATTTGATTTTGTGGTTTATTAAATGATGAGTCCTTTCAATTTGACAATATATTCAAGATAAACTATCAGGACCCGTCCTGTGACTAAGAAATGTCTATCAAGTGAACTTGAATGTAAAAAATTGAAAATAGTCCCTGGTCGGAATTTTTCTATAAAGGTGGACGCATAGAAAACGCTAGACGGCTAGAATGCAAGATGACTAGTAGTTCCGTTTCTTGAACTATGTGGACATGGTAATGTCGCAATCATTTGCATAGATACTTACTTGAGAAAATTAGCATCGAACAGAACTATGAAACTTTACTGTAAGAGATGAAAATTTGTCATAAGTAAATTTCATTACATTATTAGACACTAATCATCAACACCTGAGTGCTTTGAGATTACTTGTTTGAGAACTGGTTACTTTGACGTTGTCAAGCGTCGCACCGTAAAAGGAGACTATAACGGCAACTCTCAGGTAATCACCTATCAAACGAAATGTAATCTCAAAATCACAAGATTGAAATTGTCCTCCCATAAATCGGGATGAGATGCCGAAAGTTGTACAAGGCCACTCGCAGAGCTAGAAACTGAAAAATGCATGGCCGTGCTCAGATGAATCATAGGCTATGATTATCTGTTTATTTGATCAGTTGAACTCTGAAACTGAGAAATACCTCTAGACATAATAAGGATGACTACTCTTACCTTACGTTCATAAGCAGGCATCAAGAGACAAAGGAATTAGGAAATGCACACTTGTCCCTAAGGACAAGTGGGACACTGAAGGAAATAATGCCTTTGGTCTAAGTTTGCATTTAATGCTAAATCTAATGAATGCGGTTCAGTATTAATTAACAAGTTAATAATCCAGTGAGATCAAGTGAACTGAATGCCTAGCTAGAGGCCGCTTCAGTTCAAGTGGAATTAATAACATTAATCCACAACTTACTCTTGATTGAACCCGTAGGGTCACACAAATAGTACGTGATTGGATCAAGTATTTAAGTGAATATATTATTCATTAAGTACTCTATTTATGATCATTCTGAAATGACGGATCTCGGTTCCAGTGGGAGCTGAAATCGTCAAAAGGAAAAGTAAAGAATATTCCCGAAACGAAGATATTGCCGGAAACGAAAATATGGTTCATGACGGAAATATAAATATTATCCAATCGTAGATGTTGACGGAAACGGAAACATGGATCGAATCGAAAAATATTATTGGAAATAGAAATATTACCGGAATCGGAAATATTGCCGGAAATATTACTAGAATCGGAAATATTGTCGGAAATATTACCGGAATCCGAAATATTGTCGGAATAGGGAATTATTTCCGGAATCGGAAATATTAACGGAAACGTAAATATTTGTTCAAAACGGAAACAGATTCCGAATTCGGAAAACAAATCGGAAGCTCGACGAACGACAAGCCGACAAGTGAGCCGACCCATCGCTCGACAAGCAAAAGGCCGAGCGCACAAAACTAGGCATGAAGCCCAGCACCGGCGCCCAGCCGTGTGCGATGGGCCTGGAGCGTCGTGGGCCACAGCGAGCCAAGGCAAGCAGCGGCAAGCCAAGGCAAGCAGCAGCGCATGGCCGAGTCCAAATGGCAGCACGCACTGGGCCTTGGGCCAGCATCGACTGCGTTTGGGCCTAGCCAGGCACACGCGCCAGCGTGACCCTTCTGGTTGCGTTGGTTGCTTCGTCTTGGGCTTCAAGCAATGTCTGATTACTTAGTCGCCAAGTAACTTTGGCTTTGAGTATTAGTTTTCCTAGTCGTACTAGAATTGTATTAATTAAGAGTTTAATTATTGCTACAATTATAATTGGTTAAGAATTTCAATCCTAATGGGATTGGTAATTGTTTACCTAGTAAAACTCAAATTCCTTATTTCCTACTCTATAAATATGAGGCTAGCCCTCATAATTCATACACATCAAAACATATTCTTTACATATATTGTGTTCAAGGGAGAACATAGTTTATAGCCTAACCCGAGTGCATAAAACCTTAGTAATATCCTAGTTGGTTGAACCTAAGGCGGATCCGAACGTGCTGTGGAATTTCTACGGAGGGGTGACACTTGGAGCTCTAAATACTTGTTCTTGTTCGGTTCGAGAGCAGCTAGGGAAGGCACACATCACATTGTATGTAACCTAAATTATGCTAATTGACTATGTGGCAATTAATTTGGATTCCTGGATTTATGGTTTTTCCGCATGAATTATATTGTTTGTATTATTCATAACCTTACACCCTTGTAGGCTCTACGCCTCATATAGGTGGCCCAAAGCGTATTTGTAGTAAATCCCTAGTTGCATTTACTACACACATAATATAAATATGTCGCCTTAGTGCATATATCAAGGTAGGTTCATTTATTGTCTTCACACTTACGATTATCTAGCGTACTCTCTCTAGATCTGAACCTAGTGTTTACTTAGGCATTTCCCCCGAGGCCAGTAATTGCACTTGTGTGCAGGTATTCAAGGACTCATTACTTTCAAGAACAAACTAGGTCTTCCATACAATAAAAGGGCTTTCAATCCTAAATCCATTGTTTCATACCTAGAACTAGGGGTGTGCACAGGTCCAAAACCAGACCGGACCGGACCGTAACCGGTTGGGCCGGTGGACCGGAATTTTCAGAATTCACAAACCGAGGACCAGACCGGAAAGAATCCGGTCCGATTTTGGACCTGCTTGGACGTGCTTTTATTAATTTTTGCGATTTACAATCTTAAACTCAATTTGTTTTTACAATTTTATCGTTTTACAATCTATATTTCTCTTTAAGTATGTCATACATCACATCATAAGCTTAATTTAAAGGGGAAGGCCAATGACACAAAAAAAAAATCCAAAGTCTTTTTTTGTGTAGGGAGATTATTGTACGTGGGCTACAAGTTGGGCTCTTCTATCTAAGATTTAAAATTTTAAAATTATATTACGGGTCACCATTCCGGACCGGAAAATTCCGGATTTTGACCGGACTGGACTGGAAAAATCGAAATCGTATATTTTCATGGACCAAGGACCGGACCGGAATCTATTCGTCCGTTCCGGACGGATTTCGGTCAAATTTCCGGTCAGGACCGGACCGTGCACACCCCTACCTAGAACACTGATAATTTATGGATGATGTGAGCAAATAAACATGAAGGCTGGAAACAAAGAAAATTAACGGATGGATCAGGCGAGTTGCACGGATGAGGGACCACCTAAGTCGCTAAGTTGGTGGTGCTGATTCGTTAAACCAGGATTCTTCAATCTTCATATTTAATCTCACCATACACGTAATCCTTATTCATACTTTTCTATTTGCGAATTGTTTTTTTTTTTTTGTGTTGTGACTTGACTGTTTAATTGCGAGGAGGTTATTTTAGAAGATCTTTAAAAATAACTTTGACAATTGTCGTAGCTTATTATACATAGGAGTATAATTATGTTGTCTAACAAATAATTCACCAGTTCTTTTTTAATGACACGAATTTTTAGAGACGTATGTCAATGCATGATTTCAAACATTAATATTTTTAAATTATGGATAAGAAAGTTATAAAAAGTTGATACTTGAAAAAATTCATTAAGACGAATATAATAAGAACCTACGTGACTATGTTTTTTCTTAAATATAAATCCCTAAAGGAATTTAAAAGAGCTTGTGTGAATAGTCTCAAAAATCACATTGTTTCATTTAATAAGAAACGAAGGAAGTATAGAAATACTCCGTATTTGATAAAATCATTGATGATTGAAGAACTTTTCAAATTACCATGTTAATATATTGTATGTTCCATTTCTCAACTCGTTATTTCAAAATGAAATCATAAAGAAAGTTGCAATTAAACATACATTGCACTATTATAGATGAATTTTTTGAAACTTGACTTTAAGTCAAATAAAGATTCATGCATGCTGATCGAGTAATCCATTACCCGCTAGTTAATTTGGGTCTTGGGAGTGATTGTTGAAACTCTTGGCTAGAGCCTTTGTTGATTCTAAGTTTTAATGATGATAACGCAAACTTGCTAATTATTTTTTAAGTGTGTTATTGTAATGCTAAGTTACGAAGCGCCTGGACAAACTAAGCATGTGGAACAAGCACAAACAATATAAGGAGCTCCTAAATAATCGATCAGTTTGCAAATGTTATCAATGGTTGATCCTCAGGAAGTTGATCCTCAAGTGTGGTTGATCCTCAAGTGGTTGATCCTCAAAATGGTTGATGCGCCAAGAGGTTGATCCTCAGGCGGCTGATCCTCAAATCTCGAGAGGTTGATCCTTAGGCGGCTGATCCACAATCCTCAACAGGGTGATCCTCAGACGGCTGATCCTCAATCCTCAACAGGGTGATCCTCATACGGCCGATCCTCAATGGTTGATCCTCAACGGATGATCCTCATATGGCTGATCCTAAACAAGTTATTAAGCGAGCTCCTCATATATTATGAGGATCCTCGAAGTTCCGGAAGAAGGAACAATGCATGAAGCGTTCAAGCAAAGCTTCAAAAGGTGCCAACATGAAAGCTACAACATATGAGTTTATGTTTAGATTTTATGTAAGTATTTTAATATTGCTTATGCATAATATGAAACAAAAGGAACACCTGTGTTTTAATATGTTTTGAGAAAATAGTATTTGTAAATAAAATAAAGTTTTATAAAGAAAAAACTTTTGAAAATAAATAAAACGATTTTAATAAAATCAACGTTGAATTCTGATTCAGAATTCCTTGTTTTCCAAGAAAAGGTTTTTACTTGTTCCTAAAACTGTTCCCACTATTTTCTCTAAATTGAACGTGTTAAAAGTGGTTTGAAGAAGTCTCCCTGTTTCTCTCAAGTAACGTGTGAAGGAAATAATGCCCTTGGTCCAAGTATGCATTTAATGATAAGTCTAATAAATGCGGTTCAGTATTAATTAACAAGTTAATAATTCAGTGAGATCAAGTGAGCTGAATTCCTAGCTAGAGGCCGCTTCAGTTCAAGTGGAATTAATGATATTAATCCACAGCTTACTATTGACTGAACCCGTAGGGTCACACAAATAGTACGTAAACGGATCAAGTATTTAAAGGCATTAAATACTCCATCTGTGGATATTCGGAATCGACGGATCTTGGTTTCAGTGGGAGCTGGGATCGTCAAAGGCAAGCAAGTGAATACTCCGGAAACGATGATATTGCCGGAAACGGAAATATGGATCGTATCGGAAATATTAATATTATCCAAGTCGTAGATGTTGCCGGAAACGGAAACATGGTACGTATCGGAAAATATTATTGGAAATGGAAATATTGCCGGAAACAGAAATATTGTCAGAATCGGAAATATTATCGAAATCGAAAAATAATTCCGGAAACGGAAATATTAAATATTTGTTCGAAACGGAAATTAATTCCGGAATCGGAAATATTAAATATTGTTCGTATCGGAAATGAATTCCGGAATCGAGAATTTAATCGGAAGCGTATCGTACGAATTAGCATCGGACGAGGCCTGCCAGACGAAGGCCCAGCACGAAGCCGGGCCATCGCCCAGCAAGCCAAAGCGCAACAAACACACGCAAGCCACGCCAGGCCCAACGCAAGGCCAGGCCTAGCAAAGGCCAAGGCGCGCGCGCGCGCTTATGCTCGTGGGCTGCGAGCAGCGCCAGCTCGTGTGGGCCGCAAGGCCCGTGCGGGTTTGTGCGATGCTCGTGCTCGTGCAACGTTTGTGTTACAATACAAATCCTAAAGCTAATGGAATTTGTTCTATGATTAAATCCTAATCCTAATAAAGATAGAATTTGTTTAATAGAGTTTTAATAATATTCTAATTAAACAAATTGGTATCCTAATAGGATTCCAAGTCCTTTTCCATAACTCTATAAACAGGTGCCTAGGGTAACAATTTATGGACACAGAATATCAAGTATTCAAACAATAAAAAGCTAAGATTTTTAAGTAGAAAAATCAGCCATATTCTTGCCCTATTAGCCGAAAATATATAGTACCTTAAGGGCGATTCTAGTTGGTCAATCTTAAGGCGGATCCGGACGTGATGTGGACTATCTACGGAGGGACGACACTTGGAGTCCTAAAGACTTGTTCTTGTTCGGTTCGGGCGCAGCTAGGGAGGGCACGCTACAAAGTGTATGCATCTCAATTATGCTAAATGATTATGTGTAAATAATATGTTTCCTGGCTTTATGGTTTTTCCGCATGATTTATGTTTATTCATATGTATCATAACCTAACAGTGGTATCACGAGCCTCTTATTATTTTCATAATCTAAATTGCATGAACATGGTTAAATTTTACAAATTTGCAAAGAATTAAAGGGGTGATTAATTTTCGTAATTAATTGCAAATTGCGTTTATTTAATTATATGTACGCAGTTTTTCGGCAGTTTCTTCGTTACTCATCCAAATCGAGTGATTTTTGTGTCAATTCCGCATGTAAAAGGCATTCTAAAATTTTGACAAATTTTTTTTTTTCGCCGAAACCCAGAATTCCCAAATTCGAAGCCTAACTATGACTTTTCGGAGGTTTTAGTTTATCGAACGCAAAAGTTTGTAAATTTAAGATGTTAAATTGAATATTTGCGATTCTTGTTGATAAATCTTGAGTTTTTGATTGACCTACAGTATATGTTTAACAATTATGAATGCCTAGACTTGTTAATTATACAACCTAATTTGTAATTATGATTAATTTGTTGAAATTCGAATAATTTAGAATTGATTTGATTTCATAATTAATTAATAATTTAATTAGGTACCCATGATTAAAAACCACCATAAAAATTGTTAATTTGTGTTAAATTTTAAATTTTTATGACCTAGATTTGAATCCATGTTAATCGGAAATTAATTGATTAATAAATTTTCGATTTTTAGCCCTAAAATAATGAAATTAATATGATTTATTAATTTGTCATTAATTTTAAATTAAAAATTTTTAATTTTTAATTAAATGCCCATAAATATTGCACGCACAAAGGAATGAAAGCTACGTGTTACCCTTAAGGGGTGTTGTATAGTGCGGGCACGCGACGACGAGCAAGGGAGCTCATCGCCCGTGCGGTACGAATGCAGCGAGCGACGAGCTATGCGGCACGCAAGGCCCTGCGCCTAGGCGTGCGTGTAGGGCGATGAGCGAGGGCATGGGCACACGGCATAGCACGATGCGTGTGGGCAGCAGCACGCTGCGCCACAACGCACCATGCGCGCCAAGGAGCAGCAGCCATGACGCAGCAATGCTGCGCGCCGCGTAGCCCGCAAGGGCTGCGTGTGTGTGTGGCTTTGGCGTGAGTGCGTACAGCTGTGCGGGGTATGTGCGACGATCAATAGGCACGGGGCATGGGCCTCGTAGCTCGATGGGTTTTGGGCGCAAGCCCAAGTGCCTCGTCTTGCAAAGTATTGATGTGTTTCGTTTTAATTTTAAATTTTCAGTTCGGAAATAATTTTAATTAAATTTAAAAATTAATTATTTAAATTGTTTTCTCGGATTTAATTTTGAATATTATAATTATTATAAATTTTATTTATACTAATTATTTTACTAAAATTAAACCTTGAATTAATTTAAATTTATTTAATTCAACTAAAAAATAAATTAAATCAATGGATTCAATTATAATTTTATATGAGCTTTAAATTTTAATTAAATTTGTATGTTCCCGGTTAGAGTAGAAATACATTTTTATGTTTAAAATTAGTAAAGCATATAAAGTTATTGGTTTAAGTGAGAGTATTTTTAGTCATAAACTTTTGATTAGGTCTACAAATTCTTTAAGGTTAAACAACTTGATTAGAATTAATAAGGACTGAATAATTGATAGATTATTGGTGCCCTTAATTAATTACTGCAAATATTTATGTAATGCAAACAACGTGTTTTTACTAACCAGCTATGTGGGCCATTCATGATAATGAATGGGTGAATGGTATATATTGTATATGTACTGTTTTGCAGGTTATGAAGTGACTAGTATGGCCCAAATAGGATAGAAAATATGGTCTGCGTACCATTAATTTGAATGTAATTGGTCTAAAGCACCAAATTTGTTTTTCAATTCAAATATGGTCTACATACCATCAAATAGTTGTAATTAGTTTAATTATAGCTTATCCTAGTTGAAGAAAATGGCGCCTCCCACGGTGAAATTCAAGACGGAGTTTCCAATCCATTTTCAAGACGGACTTTGAAGTTGAAGCTTCAAGATGAAGTCGGGCCATACTAGATCACAATTATCTTATGCATGCTTTAAGTTATTTATTGCTTTTAAATATGTCTTAAATATGCATGAGATTCTGGCTTGATTATGTTGCATGATTAAGGATTTTAGTTCACTTAAAATCTAACCAACATAGTAAGAGCCTTAAGTTCCAAACTTAAAAATTGAGTTAAAAGGTGCCATGCCAAAATAACACTTACTTGGATATCCTTTACATCGATCTTAGTAGTAGGTTTCCGCCATAGCGAGGTGTTACTTATCGTTGTGAGATGAGGGCGCATTGTTGTGGGCTGTGGGCGCATCTCACATTCGTGTCACCTTTGTTTATGTCATAACTCTCGTTCTACAATGCCCCAAGGGACGTGTGACCTATCGTTGGAAAGCTCTTTAAGTCTACTTTCTAGCCAAATCAAAATCGTCTCATTTCGATATGTAGAACTTGAGATATCATCAAAAGAGTGAATGCTTGTCCGATTTGATGCTTAGAAAAATAACGTTTAGCTTCGTTGTTGACTCAAAATTATTTCTAGAGACATGTAGTGATCCTCAAGTCAACATCCCATCCGTTCATCATCCAAATCAACTCTGAACACTCCGAAAGCATCCAAATGATCATAAAATCACCTGAAATATTAAAGAAAACACAGACGGAGCGTAATAGAGTACAATAACGACGACTTATGCAATTATGACTCTAAATGCAACTAAAATGAGACAAATGCCTAGAAATGCAACCTAAATGAGCCAAGAATACCCTATATAAATATGATTCATCAAATTCCCCCAAGCTAAACTGTTGCTTGTCCCCAAGCAACACTAGACCGAAGACAGAGAAATGAGACGCACATGACTTTCATTGAACCTGAACAAACCTACTTAACTCTTGGGCAAACAATCAAACAACGTTATTAAGACAGAAATCTAGCTCGGATACAAATAGAACCACAAAGCATCATGATCCACAATTGAAACAACCAAGCTTAGCCATAAACTGTTCTCAATCAAGCTAGTCGTCGTCGCATACCTTGTAGAATATAAATATATGATGCAACGTGGGGTAAGATGACAATAGCAAGAAACAATTTTCACTCAATCACAAAACAAACATGCCGATCAAGAGTTCTTTATAATAAGCTTGTAATGGGGCTAGGTGAAAAGGAAGGGTAGGATATAATTTGGGAAAAAGTGAGAGTAAGGTCCAACTTGGGGAGCAAAGGTGAACTATATGCGTCGGCGATAATGCCGAAAATCTAACTCCATCGAACCATGAAACTCGAACAATCAACCAAGTTATAACCAAGGGGAAAAACATAATATAATGTCAATGATCTTTCTTCATTCCCCTTCCCCTGCTTCCAAACTATATACAAAAACGAAAAACATATTTATTTTTCTTTGGAATTTTTTTTTTTTTGATTTTTTTTTTGATTTTTTTTTTTTTTGATTTTTCTCTTTTTTTCTCTTTTTTTTTTCTATTTGTTTTTTTTCTTTTGATTTTTTTTTTGAAATGAAATAAAATAATGAAATCAAAAGTACCTAAATAAATCTAATACTAACTGTTACAAGCTTGGGTGCCATCAAAAATATGCACCATTTCCGAACCACAAATCCAAACATAGCCTCGAACCACGATCTATTGGCTTAGTGTGCCAATCAATCAACATCAATGAAACCATTACGAACACCGAAGCTCCCCCAAGCTAGACTCGGGACAAGTAACCAACGGGGCTAATAGGGCTCAATTTGTGGAGTTAAACGAATAAACGGACAAGGCTACAACATGGGTATGAAAGGGAGGAACTGATGTTTCTAAATTCGTCTGAAGGCTTCCTAACAGAATGGCCTCTGTCATACGCGGCATGCGTGAGATACAACTAAGCTACTAATGAATCTCAAGCCAAAATCATACGATAACAAGTCACATCAATCACAGAAACACATAGTAAGGTGACCTACAAGGTAATTGGCTAGCTATTCTTGACACGAGACCAACATCTTACCGCATACCATTCAATTGGTTCACACAATGTCAAGCAGTTATCAATGTATAGCACAACCGACTGAATTTCAGAATCATAGCTAAGTTCAAGAGAAGCTCCAGAGAGTCAAATAAAGTTCGAACATGGTTTGAAAGTCAAATTCACTTTGCAGGGTATAAGGAAATATGAATGCAATGCAAGTAAAGAAAAACAACTAAACTAATCAATAATACTAGGAAAGCAGTACATTTTTTTCGTTGCACGTAAACTCCCACCCCTAATGGATGGTACAAAGCGTACAATACCTACAAAAGCGATAAAATTACACTAATTAAGAAAGCAATAAAGGATAGAATATCCCTCCCCCAAGCTAGAATGATGCAGTGTCCCCACTGCACAAAACACGACAGTAAAACCAAAGTGAGGGGAAGAGAAAACTTACAACTTCACCGATCAGGGGCACCAAACCCGGTGCCATCGAGTACCGAACCTCTTGTTCCAAATTTTGGACTAGCATCAACTACATCTCCAGGATCATCATCGCCTGCAAACCCTTTCAAGCCAAATGCAATATTTGAAAGATTTCTAGAACTGGAATGAGGCAACTTAGCAATAGAGGTATTCAAAGAACAAGACACTTCTTGCATTGGACTTTTCATCACATGAGACAGGTTAAAGGCCACCTTGTCATCCCCTACAGTCAAGGTTAGCTTCCCTTTCTTAACATCAATAACTACCCCCGCGGTATGAAGGAATGGTCTTCCTAATATTATTGGAATCTGGGTGTCCTCTACTATGTCAAGCACAACAAAGTCTACAGGAATATAGAATTTACCTACTCTCACGGGGACGTCTTCTAAAACACCTAAGGGGTATTTAATAGAATGGTCGGCCATTTGAAGAGTAATGGTGGTACATTTTAATTCTCCCATGTTCAACTTTTTATAAATAGAGAGGGGAATGACAGACACACTAGCACCTAAATCACATAGAGCCTTATCAATGAATAAAGTACCTATAACATAGCACTACACTCCTCAGTTAGAGCCACTCTCTCTACACCACCAAAATCCCTTTTCTTAGTGATTAATTCCTTTAAATATTTTGCATACATAGGAATCTGAGATATTAAATCAGTGAAAGGAATCGTTACCGCAAGATTCTTGACCATAGCCAAGAACTTACCGAATCGCTGATCAACCTTTGTTTTCTGCATTCGGTGAGGAAATGGTAGTGTAGGTGAAAAAGGGGGAGAATCAGTAACCTTCTCCTTGCCGCTCTCCTTCTCCTCTATTTCATCCTCAACACCCGGGGTTTCGACCTCTACATCCACAATCTTTCTTTCAACATACGCCTCTTCACTAGACTGATGATCACCCTTTGACTTATTTTGTCGATGAGGAAATGGCAATCGAGGAACAAAAGGGTGAGAATCATCAATAACCTTCTCCTTGACTTCTTCCTTCTTTCTTCTAGCCTCCTCTCTCCCCTTTTCGAGATCCGCAAAATCAGTAGGTACCGAGGGGGCATCATATGTAGTACCACTCCGAAGAACAATAGCACAAGCACTCTCTCTAGTGTAATCTTGAGATGAAGTAGATTGCCCTGGAAGTTTGCCCGGTTGCCTTTTTGACAAAGTATCAGCGAGTTGAGAAACTTGGTTTTCCAACATTCTATTTTGATTCTTCAACTCCTTTATGCTCTCATCGTGATTCTTTTGAGCGATCTCAGAGGTCTTGTGCATATTCGCTATGAGCTTATACAGATCACCCATGTTAGGCTCTAGAGTAGCATTGATCTGAGGAGGAGGTTGTTGATAGCCTTGGTGCGGGGGTCTATTAAACCCCGGGGGAGCATTATGTTGGGCTCCTTGTGGAAATGGAGGCCTGGCAACATGTGGCTGAGGTGGATGGAATTGTGGTTGTGACCATTGTTGCTGGGGTTGAGGGTTTTGAACATTGTTGCTCCGATATGAGAAATTTGGATGATTCCTCCAACCTAGATTGTATGAGTTGCAATATGGGTCATCGGGTTGCCTCTGTTGAAAAGAATTCACTTGCTCCATTTGCGTAGTATCCTGCGAACTATAAGATCACTCATGACCAAAGTGACCTTGGATGCCACATACTTCGCAGTAAGAAGTTGTCACTGGAGCTACACTAGACATAGCATTGATACTCAATGGGGGAGTACCAGACTGAGGAGCCTTCAAAGAATCGATCTTCAGGTTCAAGGCTTCCACTTGTGAGGACAATAGAGCATAAGCATCGACATCCAATTTTCCCTTCTTAGATGTGGTTCTGGTGGTGTTGTAATGGTTCGCAGCTAAATTGGCAAGAAAATCATAATATGCATCCACTTCTTTGTCAAGAAAAACACCCCCAGCAGCAGAATCAACCGTGTTCTTTGTTTCATCTTGCAAACCATGGTAGAAAATCTGAACCAAGAACCATTTTTCAGTGTTGTGATGCGGACACGACCGCTGAAAAGCCTTGAATCTATCCCAGGCTTCTCGAAGTGATTCACCAGGTTCTTGAGTGAATGTAGTCAGCTTATGCCTTATTTCAGCAGTCTTGGTGGGTGGAAAGAATTCTTCTAGAAAGGCCTGCGAAATAGCACTCCCCTCTGTCTCCTTGACATCATTCAACCATGTCTAACCTTATCACGAAGGCTAAAACCAAACAACATGACTTTCAATTGGTCTTGAGTGACCCCTTGATGCTTGATAGTACCACACAGTTGGTTGAACCTCTGCAAATGGTTGGTGGGTTCCTCAGATGGATGGCCACCATATTGACTTTGTGAGACCATGGAGATTAGAGCGGGCTTAATCTCAAAGTTGACTGCATCAATAGTTGGCATTATGAGCCCAGTCAGAACACTATTCGAGGAAGGAACCCCATATGATTTCAGGGATTTAGACATCGTGTGACTCGGTGGAGTCTGTGAGTCTTGGGACCCTGACTGCTTCTTCTTTTTCTGTTGCTTTTTCAGTTGACGAAGGGTCTTTCCGAGATCGGGATCGGGAGGAACCAAGGTACCCGTTCTGGCAGACCTGGGCATAAACAACAACGAAAGAAAACGCAGTGAGATTTGCCTCTATTGGAACTGAGAGTTCCAATGAGACAATGGAAACAGTTCAAATAATCAAACTAAAACTAATAGAATCTAGCCGTCTCCCCGGAAACGGCGCTAAAAACTTGATAGATTAAAAAGTG
Organism: Spinacia oleracea; assembly: GCF_020520425.1. Lineage (NCBI taxonomy): Eukaryota > Viridiplantae > Streptophyta > Magnoliopsida > Caryophyllales > Amaranthaceae > Spinacia > Spinacia oleracea. The sequence continues at coordinate 115,903,434 of NC_079492.1, forward strand.
ATACCGCAAGTGCACGGTGTCTGTTGTTAGCAGATACTTAGCAAATACGGGTCGATCCCACAGGGAGACAAGTTCTATTAGTTTTTGCCCAATTATACGAACTATTTCAATAACGAAAATTAATTTTGAGTATTGACTAGTAAAGCTAAATCAATAATAAAAATGCGTAATTTATCAATGAATTAAAGGTCTAGGGCGTCTGTTCGGTTCACCATGCTTATACCAATCCAATAACACAATTCAATTCGACAACGAATAAACTAGGCCGAGTAATTAAAGTACATGCTAATCCTACGGTCGGGTCTTAACACTTTCAATTCAACATATGCAGTACGATCGCTAACATAATCAGAATTGCCAATTGTACAAAGCCTCTAAAAACACGATCTTTCGATTCTAATTCCTATTAGCTAGATAATTAATCCATGAAATTGGCCGATAACGTGAATCAACGATTAAGAACAAATCAATTGGAATTACTCAATCATAATCTATAAATTAACGAACTTTAATGCATAACGATTATGGTATTAACATGGCTTCCCTTACTTAGCCCTAGAAAAAGACTACTCGCTCATAATTAATTTAACAATCATGAAACAAATAATAAGAATAGAATTCATAATCAACGAACGAATTAATCTAAGGAGCAAAAATAATAAATTTGAATTAAAGCAAGAGAAATTATGAATTTACCTTAGATTGATGAATGAATGAAATCAGAAAAGCGTTCGACAATGAAAAGAGAAAAGTAAAATAATCGTTCAAAGAATTCTAAGGAAGGAAAAAAATAACATAAGAGAGACCTAGGAATATAATTCCCTTCATGTTTATAGGCTTCCTATTTCTGAAATAATAATAAATAAATAAATGAGAAAATAAAAATAGAAGTCGTCAATGATTGGTCGATGGCGTGATGACGTGGCGCTGAAAAACTCGACGGCGAGAGAGACGTACGCAATGTGGTATTCGTCGACTTGGGCGCACTGTGGGCGCAGCCTTGCGCTGTGAGCAGGCCAGCAACCGCTTAGTGAAGCGTGAGTGAGATGTGGGCGCAGCGATGTTGCTGTGGGCGCATCGAAGAAGAAAATGTGCGCTGTGGGCGCATCACATCGCTGTGAGCAGGTCAGGCGCTTGGCAATGCTAGCGAGGGAGTGATGTGGGCGCAGCGCGCTCAGGTACCTCGCAGCTAAGGGGATGTGGGCGCATCGTTGTGAGATGAGGGCGCAGCGTTGTGGGCTGTGGGCGCATCTCACATTCGTGTCACCTTTGTTTATGTCATAACTCTCGTTCTACAATTCTCCTAGGGACGTGTGACCTATCGTTGGAAAGCTCTTTAAGTCTACTTTCTAGCCAAATCAAAATCGTCTCATTTCGATATGTAGAACTTGAGATATCATCAAAAGAGTGAACGCTTGTCCGATTTGATGCTTAGAAAAATAACGTTTAGCTTCGTTGTTGACTCAAAATTATTTCTAGAGACATGTAGTGATCCTCAAGTCAACATCCTATCCGTTCATCATCCAAATCAACTTTGAACACTCCGAAAGCATCCAAATGATCATAAAATCACCTGAAATATTAAAGAAAACACAGACGGAGCGTAATAGAGTACAATAACGACGACTTATGCAATTATGACTCTAAATGCAACTAAAATGAGACAAATGTCTAGAAATGCAACCTAAATGAGCCAAGAATACCCTATATAAATATGATTCATCACGCAACTAGGGAGGGCACGCTACGAAGTGTATACATCTGAATTATGCTAAATGATTATGTGTAAATAATATGTTTCCTGTCTTTATGGTTTTTCCGCATGATTTATGTTTATTCATATGTATCATAACCTAACAACGTGCACGTTACTGCTCCCAGTAACTGTTAGTGGGAGTTGAGGGGAACATGGGAAACTAACCTAGGAAGCTCCTCTATAAAAGGAGAAGAGTTTTCATTTCTAAAATCACAACTAACAACGTACAATATTTCTAAAGAACTTAAGAGTTTTTATAAAAGTCAGTTTACAAAAGAGCGTGTTCCTCAAAGTTCCTTTATTGTTCATAAGCTTTATTAAATACTTGAGTTTTCATAATTCGAGTTGTAATTGTGGGGTTAAGGATCGAGTGATCCTTGAGTTGTGGGGTGCAAGGATTGAGTGATCCTTGAGTTTTGAGTGTAAGGGTTGAGTGATCCTTAAAGTGACTTAGAGTCAAGTCAGTGAGAGAGTGTGAAAGGAGCAAGCACAGTAATCAACGGGGATTGCTGTGAGGAACTCGTGTTCAAGTGGAACTTGAGTTGTTGAGTGTATTTTATTCGAGGCATTGCAATATATAAAAGAGGTTGAGGCCGGTTTTCCTTCTTGATTAGTGTCAAGAAGGTTCCTCATTTTCACATTCTTCTTGTTTATTGATCGTTGTTCCTTTAACGTTTAAATTCCGCAAGAAACGTACTAAGTTCCTTAAAACAATTCACCCCCCCCTCTTGTTAGTGTTCCTACTGAACTATCAGCCTTTTGGGTGATTATTTACAATTTTTATTTATTTGAAGTCTACGCCCGAATGTAAACCACACATCAATTGACTACCATCTTTGACGTAACTTGATAGATCAGATCATGTACATACCAGGAAATATGTAGCGGGTGCTGTGGGGTGGGGTGGTCGTGGATCACAATAGTTAAATTATAGGTCTAGCTAAGTAGCTTGTTGTTCGGGGAATGGGGTTTTTTTTTTTTTGACATAGGATAAGTGAACAAGAAACAGAAAAGTGCTACACAACAAAACTAAAAATGACAAGAAACATTAAATCTAATCAGGGTCCAGTAGGTGCATAGTACAAACGATCCCGTCCATAACAACATACTTAGCGCGTGTGTGAGCTTGGTGTACCTACGCTCTCTCCACCTTGTATACGATGCATTTGTGAAACAATTTTCCTTGGTGAAGGATTTTGGAAATTATCCAAGCCTGACTAATGTCTGAGTGGCCTCCACGTTGCAGATTATTAACAAGGTTTGTAGAATCAGTGAATACGAAGATGGAGGAAATTGAACGGGAAAGAGTTCATTTCATTCCATATTAACAAGCAAGAGCCTCAGCATGCGAGGCTGATAGAGCCATTCCAACTGCAGCGCTTCCCATATCGAAATCCCACTGATTAGTAGCTGAAGAGAGGGCCCACCCCATGCCTGCTCTGCGACACCTCTTCTTCCAGGCTCCATCCACCTGTAAATGGAACTCTGTCTGACCTTCATCTGTTTTGTCAATATTAACACGCAGAAAATCAAGAGAATAGGCTTGCTCTAGAGAAAGTGATTTCTTACCCGTTAAATAAACCTATTGGGAGGTCTAAAATACAAGTAACAGATATTTATACTACATAGTTGCTTGGAGCACAACTTCTTCATTACTATAACTAGCTTTTGAGCCCGTTCAAAGAACGGGCGGTTGTATACTGGTTATTAGTGTATTTTTTTAAGTTCTAATTTTATTGAGCTTGTGATTTTAGAGAGTATATATGATTTAAATAGAGGTAAATTTTGAAGGTTGAAAAAATATATGTAAATTAAATAGTGTGTTAATATTGAGTGTTAATCGGGAAGATGGAGTGGAAGATGCAGAATTAATAGATTGGTGAATTGATGTTGTATGAGGGAGGCGGTTGGAGTTGCATAATATATCAAACAACAAAGAAAAAATAAAATTAAAAAACCAAATTGATGGAGGAAACAATGGATAACACGTGTCATCTAATCAAATGTGATGACACGTGTCATCTAATCAAATGTGATTTTGCTTTTAAAATACTAGATATAGATAAGCGTACTTTGAGTTAAATTTATTATTTATGGTTAACATTAAAACACAAAAATAAAATCAACACTTATTAAGTAGTGGTGTTTATGCTTAGAGAATGCATGAGCATATAAACCACGAAATACGGGTACAACACAATGTCCCGATGGGATTAGTTGGATTGGCCCATCTTGCTTAGGATCAAATACAACTGGTCAATTCTATGCCATAGAAACAATAAATACATAATGGACAAAGAAAAAAAAAGTTCCTCAAATAGACAATAAATTTAAGCAGATGTTAACCTTTTCTTTATTTGTTTAACTATTTTGTTTTCTATATTACCCCGTAGTAAATATTTAAGCATGCATCAAGTGTATATAAACATGGCTTAAATATGTCGGAGTTGGACATGCAACAAGTATTATGTTACACGGTTTTTTCTATTATGTGCAAAACAAACCATTTGCAATTACAAAGGACGAAAAAAAAACAAACTATCTTATTCTTCTGAATGCTAGTTAATAAACCAAATCCCATTGACAGCGTCGTCTCAGTCCTCTCCTTACTAAGGGTCTAACATTTTGAACCGGCCTACCATTTATCGTATGGTAATGAGAAGGAAATTCCCGTGAAATCGAAGGACAACGGGAGATGATCGTTCGGACATGAGATGAACCCCTTTCAGTTCATGATGTTTTTATAGAGGGCTTTTTCAGGCTGATCTCTTTCATTAAGGAACTTCAAGGCTGGTTCTAAACTCTGCGTAACATCATCTTATACCAAAGTGATGTGTAATAGTAATGACTAACAATTAATATCATCATATTGCTTTTGAGAAACACTTTTTTTTGAGCTAAACAAATATTTTGATCAGATCTATTATTTTATACTACCTCCGTTTCAAAAAGATATTTACAGTTATTATTTGCACGGACTCCTATTCAATATTTAACTACTAATATATCCAATTTCGTATGTAAAAAAATTATAAAAATTTGATATTATGAAAATACATCCCGAGACCAATCTAACAAGATCATACATGTAACTTTTTGATGTATTTAATAGTGAAAATTTAAGGTCAAAGTTTTTATACTTTGGACACATTTTCCAAAGCGAAAAGAACTTTCTGAAACGGAGGTAGTATGGTTTATAGTACCAACATTTAGAACTTTATACTAAGTCTTCCTATTCAATATGACGAATCAGGATCCATTATACCATCTTTTTTATAAAAAAATTGTCTTTGTTTCTTGAAAAAATTGTATGGACACTGCATCAACGGAAAATAAACGAAATAACTACTTCGGACTTGGAGTCAAATCGAAAGACAAACCAAAAGCTTCTAATTTATTCCGTATAACTCAAGTAGGCTTCTTAGAACATCTTCAATGGTTGTAGCTAGGGACTAGTTTGAAATTTGTAAAAGTTCCTAGCTAATAGCTAGACCATTAAAATGAAAATAATAAATTAGCTTAAACAAGCTAATTTGCTTGACAACTAGCTCACAAAATTGCCAAATGATTAATTGACAAGTGGGACAAATTTAAATAATAAGTTACTACTGCTAGCCATTTGAGCACAAATTAGCTAGATAATAAAATAACTTGAAATCTTATGTGGCATAATCTTATGACAGAGACATAGCTAATATTTTGAACCTCATTATAAGCGAAAATTCTTGTATACACCCTCGAGTCATCGAGTGCGCATAGAGCCAGTTTACTCCGTAGCATGACAAAGGCAAAGGCCGCAAAGTTTTTTATTTTTTATTTTATTATTATTATTATTTTTGTTGAAAGGAGGCAAAGCTAAGTACGGAGTAGCTAACTTAAAATAACAAATCCTGCATACGTTTCTTTATTTCTTCATACGTTTCCAAACGTATATGCAGCTTGCAGCATACAGGAAAGGGGAAAAGGGGGGAAATCGAAAATTATATAGAGAAGAAGAAGAAGAAGCCTGACTTTCTTTAGCACGAAGACTCTGCAACCTTTGACACACACCTGGCCCCAAGAAGTCTGTCAGATCTACCAACAAATTCCTCCCCTTTTTTCTCTCTCCTACCTCCTTCTTCTTCCTCCATTTCACAGTTTAGGTAATTTCATCACTTTCTTTTCCCCAATTCATCTTCTGTGTTTTTATCATTGACTTTTACGATTTTCCAAGTTTTAGGTTAATTTAACGTATTTATGCATATGATGCCTATGTTATTTTCTAGAATTTAAACTTGAATTGTTTGTGAATTTGGATGATAATCTAATTTGGTAAAGTAAAATTTGTGGATTATTACGTCATTTCTTTTAATTGTTGCAAGTAGCACTGCTATCAATTATCCAGTATCTAACTTTTAAAGGAATGTGAGGAATAAGGATCTTTCAAATTCTTTGCAGTAATGGATGAATTGCAATATTTCAATTTTGGAATTTGTTTTCTGTTAACATATGCTTGTCACCAATTTGCCACTTTTTTCCGACCTGTTTTTGCTTTTCTTGCAGCTTTACCGGAATTTGTCGATAATTTATCTCGGTAGTTTTCGCTTTCTGGGACTGTATTTAAGCATTCTCTGGATTGTGTCTTGCATAGAGACATTCTAGGGAATGCTAAATAATGTGGCTGTCTGTTGGGGGGGCTTTTGTTTTAGTCTATGAGGCTAAGGACTTGCCTATCCTAACTTGGACTGACAATCACCCTTGCCGCTACTCTGTGACTCTTGGTGATATTAAGCCTCAGGGGATTGACTGTAATTGGATGCCGTCTGCATTCACGCACAATCTTTGTGGGGATGGTTGATTTTCATTAACTATTCTAGTTCTCCTGCTTTGTACATAGTATACACTCATCCTTGGCAGGAGATTCATATCTTGATATTGTGTCTTAGTTTTTCTTTTTTTTCCCATTATATTTCATGGAGCATAAGTCGGGTGTACTGATGGAAAAGTACGAATTGGGGAGACTACTAGGTCAAGGTACCTTTGCTAAGGTCTATTATGGAAGAGGTATTCATACTGGCCAGAGTGTGGCCATCAAAATGATCGACAAAGACAAGGTTTTAAGAGTAGGGCTCATGGATCAAATTAAGAGAGAAATTTCTGTCATGGGAATGGTTAGACACCCAAACGTTGTTCACCTGTTTGAAGTCATGGCGACCAAGAGTAAGATATACTTTGTGATGGAATATGCTAAAGGTGGTGAACTCTTTGACAAGCTGACCAAAGGGAGGCTAAAGGAGGACATTGCTCAAAAGTATTTTAGACAGTTGATTAGTGCTGTTGACTTTTGCCATAGCCGGGGAGTTTATCATCGCGATTTGAAACCTGAAAACTTGCTGCTGGACGAAAATGAGGATTTGAAGGTTTCAGATTTTGGATTGAGTGCTCTAGCTGAAACTAAACGACAAGATGGTTTACTCCATACCACCTGTGGGACCCCTGCGTATGTTGCTCCCGAAATCATCAGCAGGAAAGGCTATGATGGAGCCAAAGCTGATATTTGGTCTTGTGGGGTGATTTTATTTGTTCTCTTGGCTGGTTTTCTTCCCTTTCATGATTCAAATTTGATGGAGATGTATAGAAAGATTGGTAAAGCAGAATATAAATGCCCTAGTTGGTTTCCAAAGGATGCACGCAGGCTATTAGGAAAGATCTTGGACCCAAACCCTGATACTAGAGTCACAATTGCTAAGATAAGGGAGAGTTCTTGGTTTAAAAAGGACTTGTCTCCAAAGCCTATCCAATCTGAATCAGATAGCAGGACAGTTTCTGATGTGCATAGCAATGGAGATCCAGGTACTTCCAGAAGCCGCACTGGCAATGAAGAAACCAGACCAGATGGGATCAAACCTGCTGAGTTAAATGCATTTGATATCATATCCCTTTCGTGTGGTTTTGATTTATCTGGCTTATTCGAAGATTGTAGTCATAAGAAGGAAGCAAGATTTACTTCAAGAGAATCTGCTTCTACCATTATCTCGAAGCTTATGGAAACTGCTAAAAGCTTAAAGTTAAAAGTAAGGAGGATGGACAAAGGATTACTGAAGTTCGAGGGTACTAGCGAAGGAAGGAAAGGTGTCTTGTCAATCGATGCAGAAATATTCGAGGTATCCTCTACACTATATCTGATAGAGATGAGAAAAGCCAATGGAGATACTCTTGAGTATCAGAAGGTGGTAAAGGAAGATATAAGGCCTTCCCTAAAAGATATTGTTTGGGCCTGGCAAGGGGAACAACACCAGCAATTACAAAATCAGAAGCCGCTGCAATTGCAGCAACCAAGACAAAACCAGGAGCAGTTGTAGCAGTAGCAATGATGGTGAAATTACTTTAAACTTATTTTTAGCAGTCATCTAGGTCTCATTCTTTTATCATGTTATGATGATTGGTGAGTATGTCAACAAAAAAAAAAGAGTAATTTTCTTTCCGTTCAAGAGCTTATATGATTTCTTCCCCTTATTACTGCTTAACTGATTGTTCATACTTTGGCAACAAAGGGGTCAGAACTTGTTTATGAGGCAAGTATTTGGATATATAATTAAGGTGTGTGTGTAATATGTTTGATATAGCTACATTTGTATTTACTTTTGTATTAAGCTTTAAGCAAAATTTTGATGTGCTGCCATGTTAAGATAATTGAAAAGCACGACAGGTGAAACTGAACACTTGAATAAATTGGATACACGTATACTCTGTACGAAGTAATTCTTTCACAGGACATTGACTATACCAACTATGGAGCATATGAATAGTGCAAGTCGAAAAATCTTTTATTTCAAATAAGATTTAGCTTACAAGTTCTCAAATGTGACATTTTTTCTACCTTTACAAGAAGTTCCCACTAAAATGTTAACAAATAATTGCACAAACACAAACTAAGGTGATAACTAGTCTCGATACGCTTAATAAGCCGTTTATACCAACTCTTTATAATTTTATGTATTAAAATCTTTCAATAATATTAATGATTAAAGTTGTGCATTGATAAACAATAAAATTCATCCCACCAAAAAAGAATCTAACACGAAATACGTTTTATTCATAATTTTTGTCAATAAGTATTAAACACAACAATAATAAATTAGTGCGAATAGTAAATTTTCCTTAGTAGGAATTATTTTTTATCAAATCCAAATTATTATTGTTTTGTCTAATCCAAATTGGACAAAGATAAGTAATATTTTATAATACAAAGCATACCATCTCGTAAACGTATTCTTATAAGACGAACATAACATAACGTACTCTAAATGGTTATGCGGCTTACACCATCATTAGTTCGTTACAATTTGTTTCCCAAATCATCCCCCGCAAATCCGCAATTGATGCTCTTACAGTTACACCAGACAGGGTTGTTAGCACCGGATAATTTCCAGACCACGGTAAACTAATTTTCTAGGGAAAGAGACAATTTGAGAGCGAGCGTTGAACAACCACACGCCCTCTCCTCCTTCACTCCAGAAGCTTGAATATTACTCCTTTTTTCCCTTTTTGCTAATTTCAATCAAACCCTAATCTCCCTCTCTCTCCTTATCTGCCATCTGGTGGTTGGTGAATTTGTGAAATTTGCAGAAATCAAATGTGTCCACTCAGAATCATTTTGATTTTTCTGTCAGCTACTCTCGCCGGATTCTTTGTGCTCAAGAATCTCAATTCTTCCAATGACGTCGATCTCAATCTTCGTCCCGATTCTCCTAAACCTACCGATTCTACTCCGTCTTCCTGCAAGGTATTTTCAATTTCTCTATTTTCTTCTTTTAATCCGATTTTAGGGTTTTAATTAGATTTTATGGTATTATTATTGATTATTAGAACTAATTTGAAAATTTATTTTGTTTGAATTGAAGGCTAAGGTAATGTCGGCAATTGGTTCGGGTTTCTGGACGATTGTGGATATGGCGAGCGGTCGCTATCTCTGGAACTATTTCTCTGCTGCTACAGCTAAGAGCTCGCCTTAATTCTTTTTCGAGGCAGTATAGTATGTATTGTTGTTGTAGTTGTTGTTGTTGGTGGTGATGATGTTTCTGGTAATTTGAAGAAGATGCATTGTTGGTAACTGTAACTAAGGCCAAGGATGATTATGATGATTGTTGGCTAATAACTCAATTGATGTATTGCTGTAATTTTCTACAACTTCGTATGTATATACACTAATACACATGTTTGTTACTGATATAAAATCGTTCAATTTTCTACTTATGCTATGATGTTTGTTTGTGCCTGTGCTTCTCTTTGTTTATCTTGGTTTGGAATTAGAGGCGGATATGGCTGAGGTTTTGAACTTTGTGAGTTTAGCTGTAAGTTATTTGCTATAAATGTGGTTTCTCTAAAGCAAATTCGATATGAGTACTATGGTTGTTATGGATTTTTGGACTTTGATTGTTGTGGTCTGGTTGCTTAATTAATTTTTTGTTAATTTGTGTTGGTTGTGGGGAGATAGGAGGGACGAAATGAAGAATGCAGTTAATCGTAGTAGTGCAGTAGGAATAGTTTTCTAATGCATTGTGAAACGAGAATCTTGGCCTGCTGCTATTAAGGAGTTTACGTACACTACGAAGAATGTGGTTGTGCTAGCTTGTTGTACATACTATAAACATGACTGAACTGTTGTTCAGTTTTTGACGGAGGCTTCTGCCCTCCCAAGACTTGAGCACTATTAGATGTGTTCTTCAAGTTTATTATAATTTGGTTGTCAAACTATTAATGCTCCTTGTTAGTGATCTTCTTTTAGCTTATCCTAGAGGGTAACACTTTAGGGGATAGAAGCTGACTAATGTAGTTTCCATCAATGGTGGGCAGTTGGGGGTTTATCTGACCAAGGTGAGCTTGTGTTATATGCCATGAGTCTTGATTCTACATGTGATGCGGTGTTTCTTTTCCTTTAAGAAGCACTTTGTATTTGACAAGCAGCGTCTTGTAGGCAATGGTTTATTTATTTCAAAAGTGGGGTTAGTTATAATGGAGTGAGACCTGTAATTACTCCTAAGCTTGTGACCTGCTTCCTTTAACATAGAGTTTTCCTTTTCCATTCCTACTCAGCGGAGAGTCGCATTTCCCACTAGTCACTTATCCTTTGGGTGCAAAGTAGAAGTTTAGTGCTATCGAGTTTTGTAAATCCTATCTAAATGGTACACCCCTACCTCCATGAGAAATGTGCCTAGTTTTGTGTTGAGGATTTTGAGTCAAGAGTTGTTCACTTTCAGGTCATGTTCCATACTAGGGTAGTGTGGAAGTTATTACTGTGGAAATCATGTATTAATATAGGGTTGCCTTCCATTATTCTATCGACAAAGTAATGCTTTCTAGGTTTTTTTGTTCATGTCGACACTGGCATCTAGCTCAGATAAGCTTCGACACTGCAAATGAGGCAGATGAGTGTATTGTCATGGTTGGACAAACCCACTGTTTTTGAAATGTATCCACCCGATTCTAGGATTTCCTCTGCTATAAAGGTCGATACAAGTTGCTATTGTTCTCTTGCATCCTGACTCCTTGTGTTTCTAAAAAGAGATCAAAGTATTGTTGTCAGCTGTTTTTAGACTCCTTAATCCTTCCCTACGCCCTTATGTTCAAAAATCAGAACACAATCCTTAACTTCCTGGTAAAAAAAGGGATTCACCTTTTTTAGTTTAATCTCCACTGGTTAGGGTGTTTTGACCATCCTACTAGTTGACATCAGTTGGCCAGACCTGTACTTTCTGATGTCTCCTTAACCGGACCTGGAGGTTTAGCGTAGCCAGTTATGAACAGGAATCAAGAAGCTCAATGAGTATGAAAGTATTTTTTGGCTATAAAGTTGTTTACAAAGAACTTATTCAAAATAGAAACTTGAAACTTGAAACTGGTACTCTTTTGTAAGGTTCAGTAATAGGAGTCGCCCTAAATATCACTTTGCTAATCACAATCCAAGGAGGTATGATCACTCTATTCCATTCTTTCCGAACATATATTTTTGCTATGATTGTATGTGCCCTTGATGTCCCTTATCATTTAAGACGTATCTGTATTGCCAGAAACAGAATGGCTTGTTTGCGATGTAACCCACCAAAGTCACCTTGTTTCTCTATCGTAGGTTCCTTTTTACGTGTCAATGTAAGATGTTGACTATTCTGCAGGCAAAGATTTGTAATTATGTGTTTATAGACAGGAAGATAATTTGTTTGTAGAATTATAATGTATGATATGGCACTGGTAACTGTTATTCTGTACATGGAAGATTATTTTATGATCCACATGCCCCTCCCCTCTCTCAGTAAGGGTCAGGTGTCTTTTAGCAGACCTTTTTTCATTTTTCATTTTTCATTTTTTATTTTTCATTCTTATATAAAAAATCGCAATTTAGAAGGTGGACTATGGTGCACACATAGCATGGTGCACATTAAGAACACTAAGACCCTGTTCGGCAAAATTAGCGGTAGCGGGTAGCGGTTAGCGGTTGAGTAGCGGGTAGCGGTTAAAGTAGCGAGTAGCGGTGAATAGTAGCGGGTAACGGTTAGCTGTCAAAGTAGCGGTAACTAATATGAGTGTTCGGTAAAAGTAGCGGTTGATATTATAAAAATAAAAATAAAAGCAAGAATATTATTTAAAACTTTATTATAAATTTGTCAAACGCTACCCGCTACCTTAAACGCTACTAATTTTAACGTTTGACAAAAGCTACTCAACTGCTACCTCAATCGCTAACCGCTACCTAAATCGCTACTTTACCAAACACTTACATATTTTACAAGTAGCGTCTTGACTAGGTCAAAACGCTACCCGCTACCTCAAACGCTACCGCCGAACACGCCCTAATATATAATTAAAAGAACATCTAGTTACGTGAAAAGAACATGGATATATATATTTTTTATATTTTTAATAAATAGTGAAATAATATGTTATTTTTTATAACAAAAAAGTAAAATATTATATTGCATGTTCTTTTATCGTAGTGTCATGTTCTTTTTTTTATGCACATGTGTTCTTTTGGTGCACATGGTGCACCATACTCACTGTGCACCATGGTCCATAGTCCACGGATTGATAAAAAATCTCTTATCTGAAGTGAAAAGTCTGAAGCTACCAATTAGTTTCGAGTTTTAAATGGGTTGGAGATGGAATAGTCTAACATATGGAGTATCCATTATGACATTGAGGTCATATTGCTGCAATTCTGCACGGGAACAAACCCAGAATTCCCAAACAGTACAGGTTGCTGGCTGTAGACGCCTACATTTGTCCCTAGGCCCGAAGCGGTGAGTTCGATGATGAAACTATAACTCGCTCGCCACAAAACACTCTGATTAGCTGAAGAACGACCCTCGACTGACTGAAGAGACCATCCCGAACATAACCTGTTAAATATAGTAACTTTCATAAATAGAAAGTTTCCTAAAATAGACTTGACACATATTTAGTCGCATTCGCGTCCCGATACGGCTTAATATGTGTTTGCATAGATAAAAGGATAGAATATGATTGTCCGCATTACAACACACATGTACGCGCCACAATGTCCTAGTGCTTGCCTTCAGGCTCTAGAATAACATACCTCGAACAATAACACTTCTCAAACTCATACTTATTGAGCACAATACATATAAATGTTAACCCAAGTTATTTAAAAATGCTTACGAGTGCCTAGAAAACGCTCATTAGCCCGTTTAGCAAATGGTACGTCCTTACGAAATCAAAGTCTGTGTTATAAATTATGATTTGGATCATGCACATCACATGATTGTATAGGCCTTGGAATAAGCTTTCCATGTACTTATCATAAGCCCAAATCTGATTTAAAACGAATAAGTTATAAGGCTTTACTTGGGCTTCGCCAAAAGGGACCGACCTCCACTCTTTGGGCCATAACTCGAGATTTACGAAGCCCATTGATGCGAGATCGGCGGCATTGGAAAGCTGGATTCCGTGATATTATTTGCAAGAATCCGAGTTAGTATGAAGAAGCTATGAGTTTTTAAAAATCGAATTTTTTTTGGAAATCCGCAGATCTGCCCGCTCTGGAAATTTCAAGCGCTGGCAGAGCTGCGCTGGAAAATTTCTAGCGCTCTTAAGGGAGTGATGGATGACATTTATGTCGCTCATAGGGTAGTAATTTAGGCATAACTTGAGTCATTTTATTCTATTTTATTCTATTTTTAATCTTTATTTTCCTTAGTTTCTTAATTTAATTATTTATAGCTTAGTTTAGCATTTTTAGCTATTTTTGTTAGCTTTTAGGTCTTAATTCCGTAATTTATTTATTTTATTTGTTTTATAATTTTATAGTTTAATTATGTTAGTTTTCTTATTAATTTTCTATTTTATTTCTATTAATTTCTATTTAGTTGTTTTTATTATTATTATTATTATTATTATTATTATTATTATTATTATTATTATTATTATATATATATATATTTTTTTTTTTGACAGACACTAAACAAAGCTTAGAAGCTTTCCTGGAGACTAGTTATCCTAGCTTGGATTGCCAGTTTGTGGGCGTCCAGAGTAGCTTGTCTACTAGTAAAATTTATTTTACAGAAGCTAAAGTTATTCCCTAATTTGCGGATATCCTCTATCAGATTTCTCAGGTCTGTTGGCGCTTCTTGGATTGTCTCAATATACCTGATTAGTACCCTGCAGTCCGTGTTGACAATTACCTCCTTATGCTCTTGCTCAATCAGCCATTTCAGTAAGTGTAGTATTCCTCTTGCTTCTGCATCTGCTGCCGATGTGCATCTTATGGGCATGCTCATTGTATGTATAGTGGTATTGGTGATATTGTTGTATATCCTCCATCCGATGCCCGCATAGTTCTTGTCTTTGCATTTCTTGTCCATCTTCCATGCACTATCTACATTTGCATATAAAGTGGTCTCCCCAATCTCGTTGTTGCCAATTGAAACAGTATTTTCCTCTTCATTCCTAGTTGATGTTGTTGTTGTTCTTCCACTGCGATCCACTCTATTGTGGGCTGCCTTTTGTGAGGTGTTAGTCCAATGATGGAGAGTTTCTACTATCGTTATTGGGCTGGGTTCTACCCCCCTAAAAATGATCTCATTCCTGTGCTTCCAAATCGCCCAAAAACCTGCAAAGAAAATGTTAGTTGAATCGTAGTAGGGATCATCCTCTCTTGATAGTTGCCTTATCCAGTTTTTAACCCATTCCTGGATTGTTGTTGTGCTGCTAGCTCTAGTGTTAATGCCAAGTGGGAAAGATTGCCACATTCCTGATGACCATTCACAGTCACGAAACACATGAGATGCAGTCTCCTTTTCTTTGTTGCAGAACACACAGACGGGATCAACATATATCCCTCTTTGATTGATGTTTGTTTTTGTTGGTAGAGCGTTATTGCAAACTTTCCACATGAAGACTTTCCATTTATGTAGAGTGTTTATTACCCAGAATGTCTTCCAAATTTTGCTATCTTCTTGGTATTTCTTATGGTCATCACTTTGACTGACTAGGAAACCATACCCCATTTTGACCGAGTATTGACCAGACTTTGTGTGTGACCATCTTTGTTCATCATCTTTACCATTCTCAGGGATGTACGAATTCAGTACTCGTTGTGCATCCATTCTTGGGAAATTGTTCCATATAAGGTTCTGGTTCCATTCCCTTTTATTCCAGTCAATCAGGCTTTCTACCTTAGAAAAGTCTTTCCTTACTTGATCATTGGTGTTTGCCTTGAATTTAACCTCCTGATTATCAGCCCATAAGTCTCCCTCAGGGTTGATGTTTCTCCCATTCCCTAGTTTCCATCTCATTCCTTTATGGAACTCCATTGCTACTTTGCACATTCCTTTGAACCCCCATGACCAGTGTGGCTTGGTTACTCCCTTTCCCCCTGCTTGTAGAGGTAAGGTACCATACTTTGCCTTATACATTCTTGACAGAATGCTCTCTTTCTGCGCCTCACATCTCCAAGCATATTTGTAAAGCATGGCCCTATTGAACATGGCTACATTCCTTATTCCTAGTCCACCCATCCCCTTCGGGTTTTCAAGAATCAATTTATTACGCCAGTGAATTGCGTGCTCCTTCCCTTTAGCTCTCCAAAAAAACTTTTTGATCATGGAGTCTAGTGAACTTGTGATTTTTTTTTGGCAGTAGGAAACTGGATAGAATATGGTTACAAAGTGAGGCCAAGATACCATTGATCAAAATCAGTTTACCTGCTTGGGTAAGAGTGGAAGCACTCCACGAAGAGATTCTAGATGTCATTTTATCACATAGGAATTGAAAATCTTTTGTTTTTGAGGTGGAGAACGAGATTGGTGATCCCAAGTATGTACCTATATCAGATTTCAGAGTGATTGCCATGATGTCTTTCCGTTGTTTTTTTCCTAATTTCCAATATTAGGACTAAAGATGATGGACGACTTTGACAGATTAACCACTTCACCCGAAAATTCACAAAATTTCTCCAATGTTCTCTTCAAGTTGGTGCAGTCTTCCTTGTCAGCTTGGATAAAAAACAATGCATCATCAGCAAAAAATAAGTGCGAAACTGGGGGAGCTCTCCTTGCTATTTTAATGCCTTTGATAAGATTGTTCTCCTCTAACTCTCTTATTTTCCATGACAGGACCTCCATACAGATTATGAACAAGTAGGGTGATAGGGGGTCCCCCTGACGAAGCCCACAACAAGGAACAATTGTGGTAGACGGCTCTCCATTTATTAACACTTGGTATCTTACAGTTGTCACACACTCCATGATCATTCGATTCCAAACCACTGGAAAACCCATTCCGCTTAGAAACTTTTGAAGGAAGTCCCATCTAATACGGTCGTAGGCTTTGTTCATGTCGATCTTGATTGTGGCAAGTGGTTGTTTCCTTTTCTTTTTCCGTTTGATATGAGTGATTAATTCATGAGCAATTAGTCCTGCATCCCCCATTAATCTTCCTTGGATGAATGCACTTTGATAAGGGCCAATCAATTCGGGCAAGATATGTTTCAGTCTCATTGTAAGACATTTCGATATTATTTTGTACACCACATTGCAGAGACTTATTGGTCTGAATTCGTTGACTGATGTTGGGTTGGCCACCTTTGGGATTAGAGTGATGAATGTGTTATTCCATTCTCTAAGAATTTTCTGGTTAGCAAAAAAACTGTGTACCCCTGACAAAATATCAGTTGAAATTGGTTCCCATAACTTGTGAAAAACTTCACCTGGCCCCCATCAGGTCCTGGTGATTTGTTGCTTGCAATTGAGAAGGCTGCCATTTTGATTTCTTCACTTGAAAAGGTGGCGTTCAACATTCTGAGGTGTACTGGTTTGAGCTTCATTGCATCCCATTTGATCTCAAAATCCTGAATACATTGTCTTAATTCTGGTTCCTTGTTTGAGGATCTAAACAGCTTCGAAAAATGGTCGGTGAATTGTTTATGGATTCCCGCTTTGTCAGAAATCCATTGATCAGCTTCATCTTTGATCAAAAAAATTTCATTATGTTTCGTTCTTTGTTTTGTTGATCTGTAGAAAAGAGTAGAGGATGAATCTCCCCAAGTGTTCCAGTTTAGCCTTGATCTCTGTTTCCAATATTCTAACTTGGCTTGTATGATTTCTTCCTCTTTTTTCCGAAATTCTATTTCTTGATTGAGTTCGTTGTGGACTGATGCAGTCCTCAGTTGTTTGTCCCCCACTTTTTTGGAGACTGTTTCCCAATCCAGGTTATTTTCTTGCTTGTATTTCCTGCACCAACTAAAGGATTTGGATTTGATCTCCCCCAATTTCCTTGAGGTCGAATACATTGGTGATCCTCTAGAACTTTTTGCCCACTCCTTCACTAGCTCACTCCTCATTTCTTCAAAATTTAGACTCCATGTTTCAAATTTATATGGCCGCTTTCTTTGATCTTGGTCCGGTTTTACCTCCAAAATTATGGGAGAGTGACCGGAAATGAGAATTGGCAGGTTTAGAATTGAGGCATAAGGGTAGCTATCTTTCCAATCTTCTGAACATAGCCCTTTATCAATCCTCTCATAAATTGCTTTTCCCCCCTTTCTATTGTTGCACCAAGTAAAATTCACCCCCGAGAACGGAACATCTAGTAATCCATTTTCGATTTTCCATAGAATGAATTCCGTCCAGCCAGATATTATATCACTTCCCCCAATTTTATCCTCATATTTGTCCACCTGATTAAAGTCACCTATGATGAGTAATTTGGTGTTGAGAGATCTTCTTTCAGCTGTAAGTTTGTTCCATACTTCTACTCTATCAGACACGGCCGGAGCCCCGTAAAGGCAAATTAAAGACCATTCATTTCTCCATACATCAACTACATTACAAGAAATAAAATTGCAGCACGAAAAACTAAGAGAAACATCTACTGTGGAGGAACTAAGCATAGCTAATCCTCCACTTAGGCCTATGGAGTCTACACCAAATACTTTATTAAATCCGTAACCATTTAGCAGCCAGTTAAGATTTGCGACTGCACACTTAGTTTCCATTAAGAACAGGATCTGTGGCTTAAACCTACGGACCAGCCATTGCAGAAAAGGAATTGTAGAGGTGTCCGCACTCTTAAGACCTCTACAATTCCACGATAGGACTCTCATAACTGATTTGGGTGGGCCTTTTTGGCACCCATACCAATTCGACAGCAAATTTTTCCTAGTGACAATGCTGTATCCAGCTCCTCCATCAGTATTTGGTGATTCTGGTTGAGGTCAGGAGCGTCTTCTGTGTTTTTCTCCATTCTTCTTTTCTTTCCCCCATTAGCAAAGGGGGTGATAGTTGATTTTCCATTCCTCTTTTTTGTTTCAGTGCTGATTGGTTTCTTTGGTTTAGTTTCTGATGGTTTTCCATTTATCTTTCCCCAAGCTTGGTTGCTCTTGTGTAACATTTGGGCTAGAAGGCCTTTTGAAGCCCACTTTTCCTTCTTTGTATGTGGCTTTTCCACCTCTTGAAGCTTCTGGATTGGGTTATGGTCATATGGGTTTGGTGATGATGGGTGTATTATTTTTGTGGATTTGATGGATTGGGTGGATTGGTCTGGTGGGCTAGTTATTTCCGTGGATGAGTCCGATTCGGAGTCAACTTCTGATTGATAAGGCGTGATGCAGTGGGTGTATGGTTTCCTTTTTTTGTGTTGTAGTGGTGAATTTGGAGAGGTGGCCATGATTGAGAAAGTTTCTGATTCAGAAGATGATTCCGATTCGGTGGTCGAGGTATTTAATAGGTGAATAGGTGGTTGGGTATTAATGGGTTGTTGGTGGTAGTTGTTGTTGATAGGGTATGGGATTGGAATGAAAGGGTCAAGGAGGTACGGGTGTGGCGGGGTTAGTCTATCTGTTTTTAAAATATTGATGGTATCCGATGTGAGAGGGGGTAGATCAGATGAACAGATTTCCACAACAGATGAGATAGCTAAATGGAATGTTTGGGCCTCTACTAGTGTTTTGAGATTGACTTCTTCCCACATTCGGTCCATTGGGTTTGGTTCAGGGTTGTTTTGGTGGTTCATATTGTTTTGGATTATTTGTGGGTCTGGTCCATGAGTTTCAGAAAGGGCTGATATAGTTTGTGTGTTATTTGGTTTTATTTGGGTTGAATCTGTAGTTGGGCCAAATATTTCACCAAGTGGGCCCATTGCTTTTAGATTGAGATTCGATAATCCAAAGGGGTGTAATGTGTGTTCTATATTTGGGGGTGCTAAATCCGGAAAGGTAAATTCCAAATTTGGTGTAGTCACATCATCCCACATTAATTTGTCGGAAAAAATTCCCGACAGGACCCCCACATCTTGTGGTTCATTTTCTACATATTCCTGGGCAGTCATTAATGCATCATTAAATTTGAACTCACCTTCATTCCCTTGGCTTATGACAGATAGTAGATTACCATTGTGCCCCTCAGTTATTTCCAGTTCATTGCATGGCACTGTCATCCTAAACGATGTTGCACCATAGGGGTTGGGTGCCCCATTATCACCACCAGAGCTTGCATTAGACCGGTTTCCCGGAGTATCTGGGTCGATGGACCCACCTGTATTGTCTGATGAGTCGGAGGTGTCATCCATATCTTCATCATCATTTCCTTCTTCACTAATGCTCGACAACCTTGGGCTATGGGGTTCACGTGTAAGGTTTGGAATAGTAGTGGTATATTTGGGAATTGGGGCTAGACCTCTGATTTTATTTGTAAAAAGGGGAAGGTCGTTATCATCAAAGATCACATTTTCATCACCCAAATTCATTTTCCTCATCATTTCCATTATTTCTTCTTCTGCCTTTTGTAGGGTTTTCTTGCAAGAGGTTGTTTTTTGCCATAAGTGAGCACATTTCTTACAGAAACGAAACACTTTTTCATATCGAAAGCTTACCCATGCAAGGTGGTCTTCCTCATACTCGAAGTAGCATCCTGGTGCCAAAGGTTGTTCAAGATTGATCCTTATTCTCGCCTTCAAGTGGGGTCTAGCACGATATTCCTCATCTGGCATTTCCACTAGTAGCGTGTGTCCAAGCTTGGAAGCCATCCTCATTACTACTGCTGGCCTGACATAGAGAAATGGAAGGCCTTCAAATCGAACCCATAGAGCTGTTTCTGTTGCTTTCATTGCGCCCGGAGTAGCCCCAAAGAACCATGGTTTTAAAACTAGAAGGGCACCTTCAAAAATTATTTGGTTTAGGTTAAGGAGGTTTAGACAGTCTTCGGCATCTTCACAGAAAAACAGAAAGAGTTTCTTTCCCACCTTTTCAACAATAATGTTATCACGTTTGATCCATTCATTAACCCACCTTTGGATTTTATTCTCCGAAAATTCCCTGGAGTCTTTAAACCCCCCATGATGGCATTGTTGTATTTGTTGTCTGCTGGATGGAGGGCATTTGGAGGTGGGGGTAATTCTAGGGCATCTTCTGGTTAATAAGAATTTCCTTTGAGTAGGGTTTGCTGGTGGGGTTGAGTTTGCCATTTTGGTAACTAACAGTTGTTTGGGGGATGGTTATTGTGTTTGTTGTTTTGGATGAAAGTGATAGTGAGAGTGTGAGTGGGTGTTTATGAACGATCTGGGCTTCATTTTAACCTCAAAATTTGGACAAACAGTCGGTTGTAACAGTGTTTAGATAGCATTAGTATTGAATGGTAAGTGCAGGAATTTAATGGAAAGTGATCTTGGATTTCGAACAATGCTTTACATCAGCTTGATTTTAATTACTTGATAAGTAAGGGGTAACCTTTTCACTAAGAATTCCGACTAAGAGGGGTTTGTACCCCAATGTACTCCCTTGGAGGGAGAGAGAGAACTCTCTTTATTTTAAAGAGAGAAAAGCTGGTAGTTTTACTGAATCTTAGTTGAGTTATGTCCTTTCACCTTTATTATTATTATTATTATTATTATTATTACGGTTTTTTCATGAAATGCCTCTGAGGTTTGCAATAATGCACCAAATACCCCTGCGCGTTTCAAAATTCATAGAATACCCCTATTTTTCCGTACTGTTCATTAAATGCACCTGTACTTAACGGACGTTAGCCTGCCGTTAGCTGTGTTTTACCATTCTACCCTTAATTCATATTTGGGGCTATTAAGGATGAAAAACCCTAAAGAAAATCAAAAAAAAAAAAGAATCTCAATCTTCTTCGCTTTCTCTCTCATCTCCCCTGTTCTTCTTCCTTGAATTCTACTCAAACGCTACAAAATCTGGGTGTTCTTTGGGTGAATTCGGGACAAAAAGGGGATATTTGAAGCGATTTCGATCTCACCCCCAATTCATCAATGGCAGATTCACCTCAAATTACTCAGAAACACAAGGCTCCATGAGGGTTCGATCTCACCCCCAATTCATCAACAGCCATTGATCTTCTTCCAGTGATTTGGTGGTGCAAGTGGTGGGAAGTCTGACGAATCCACCATTGTCGCCGACGAAGGTTGAAGGCTGGCCAATTCCGCAAACTCCAAGAAGAGGAAGGAACCCGAGAAGTTGCAGAAGGTTGAAGAAGTGGGTCCTGTTTGGTGGGTTGAAACCTCCAAGAACATCTCCCTTCATTTTCAATTCGATCCAGATGGTCAATTCTCTGCTAATCTCTCTTTTTTCTCTTTCTCTTGGTTTCGCGTTTGTAATTGTGGTTGCAAATTTGCAGGGAATAAAAAATTTAGGGGTACTTGAGATGCAAATTGCTTTTATTATTTTGTATATTTATTGAGATTGGTGGGATTATTGGAAATTTGAAGTTTAGTTTTTGAGAATGAGATTTTTGGGTTGTGTTACTTTGAGATGAATTTTTGTGGAAATTTAATTCAATTTAACATGATAATTTGATTTTGTCTATTTTTCCTTCCTTTTAATGATAGATTCCAGAAATGAATTTGTTGTCTACAGATCCCTTAATATTGATATTGTGGATTGTGGATTAAGCCTAATTAGTAATTTACTTGTGAGTTATCAGGAGTTCGTATTAATGTTTGTTTATTCAGAGGTTTAATTGGTTATTTTGAGGCCTCTAAACATGGAGGATCTGAGGCAAGCAAAGAATCAAGTAATGAATTGTAAAATCCAAGAATATGAACTTGAAAATTTATTTCAAACACTATATAAAATGTTAAATCTTACAACTTTGCACTTCCTGTACTGCAGTTTCTGATAGTTTTGCTTATGAGGGTGCAGTACTGAACGAACTAAAGCAGTGGAAGGAGCTCTATGGAGAAGGAGGGTCAAGAAATGAGCAACTTACTTACTTCTTATAGGAAGGTGGTATGGAGAAGGCGGGTCAAGAAAGAAGGATCAGTTGTAAGAGAACTCTGAGTCCTCTTTGGCAATAGATACATACCATAAGGCACTGAAGGAAGCTTATGTAATTTGTATTTCTTGTTAAACACTTTTGGTGGGCGAGTGGGAAAAAGAGAGTTTTAGATATAGATGCAACGAGGGCTTACATATATCTACTTATACCGTATTCTGTATTAAGAGTTTGCTCATGTTGTATAAGAAAAATAAAGCCTAATTTAACTTACAATTAATTTATGTACTACCAGTTACTGCGGCAGTAGCCATTTGTATATTATGTCTTATTTAACTTACAATTAATACTTGTTCTATCTCTTCTAAGTACTTGAATTTGAAACTGAGTGTCTAATGGTTAATTAAAGCTGGTTTGCATTGCAAACTTCTTCTGTTTATTAATGGAAATTTGTTACAAACTGCTCTACTTCATTGTTACTTTGCTAGGAAAATTAGAAATGAAAAATAGCCGTTAGATTCAAATTCTGCAGTTTAAAAGCAGTTTGGGTATTTGGTTCAAACAACTTTATAAATAGGTGTATACTATGCAAAAACTTTATATGTAGGTGTATTTTATGAATTTTAAACATGACTTAACGGAGGACTAACGGAAAGTCATAATAGGGGTATTTGGTGAACAGTTTTGAAAAAATAGGGGTATTCTATGAATTTTGAAACGCGCAGGGGTATTTGGTGCATTATTGCAAACCTCAGGGGCATTTCATGAAAAAACCGTTATTATTATTATTATTATTGTTGTTGTTTGTTGTTTATTGTCATTATTGTTATTTATCATTTTTTCTTTATTTTATTTTTATTTGTCCCGATTTCTCCCCTCGTGCTTGTGGTTTTATGTGTAGGTACGTGATTTGAAGTTGAATTATCGGTTTTTTCATGAAATGCCCCTGAGGTTTCACGAAATGCATCAAATACACCCGCGCGTTTCAAAATACATAATATACCCCTATTTAAACTTATTTGCACCAAATGCCCCTAGAATTAACGGAAGTCTAACTCCGTTAACATTAACTCTTAATTAATCTAACTAATCCTAATTTAACCATAATTAAATACCGATTAGTCTAATTAATCATAATTAACACCTAATGAACCTTAATTAACTCTAACTCCCCTCTCTCCTCTCACTCTCCTCTCACGCCTTTTTCTGGGTATCAAAATGGTGAACCCAACCACAATATTTCCTTCTTCAAACCATCTTCATCAAACATCAATTGCTAACTCATGTAGATATGTACTTCATGATATATGTTGGTTACTTGAGTAGCTTGGGACGGTGACGAAATCGGGAGGTTCAGGAGCGGATTTTTTAGGATCTGGCGGCTGAGGGGTGGTTTCAGGCTTTAAGGGCGGAGGGGTGGTTTCAGGCTTTGAGGGTGGCGGAAGAGGAGAGACAGTGTTGAAAGCGGAGGTGGTGTTGATGGGTGATTGGACCTCCATTGGTGGTGGTGGTTGTATTTGTGCTTGCTGCTCTCGTGAATGGAAAGTCAAGTTGACAGACATTGATTTGGCTGCCCTCGATTCCAATCGCTGCTATTCTACTCTCCTATTTGCTGCTACTGCTGCTATATATCTCTTCCTGCAGAAGAACTCAACCCCAAGAACGAAAATAAGAAAACAAAATCGAAAAAGAAATTAAAATTTAAAGACGAAATTCATTCTAATCTACGAATTGTTTCTGATTCTCTAATCTAATTCTAACTACCCTGCGCTATTCTCTTTCCTAGCTGTTATTCTACCTCGCCCAATACAAATTTGAACTTCGTTCTAGAATTTGTTCTTCAGCATTTATGTTCTTCTTTTTGGTTCGAGGGAGCAGCTGCGATTAGAGGAGATAGAGAATAGCGCAGCAGGAATTGTTTTATGTTTTTCAGATTTTAATTTTTGTTGGTTTTCCTATTTTAGATTTTGCAGCTGGGTTGTTCGTGAGTATATAATAGCAGCAACAACAACAACAAAGGGCGAAAAACAGCAGAATTTGGGTAAATTAGAGAGAGATTAGAGCCACTAGAATTCCAATTTATAGTTTAGATTTTCGATTTTAGGTATTAAACTCTCAAATTTTCATATTCTCTTCTTCAATTTTTTGGGTTTTGTTCTTGAATTTTCAGATTTATTTTTCTTCAATTTTGGGCTTCAAATTCAATTGTATTTGTTAGCTAGAGTTAATTAGAGGCAATTAGAGGTTAATACTAACGGAGTTAACGGCCGTTAGTCATTAAAGGTATTCAAGGGCATTTGGTGCATTTTTTTAAGAAATAGGGGTATATTATGTATTTTGAAACGCGCGGGTGTATTTGGTGCATTTCGTGAAACCTCAGGGGCATTTCATGAAAAAACCGTTGAATTATTGATGGGCTCTTGTTCAAGTTAATATCAAAGTAAAAAAGCCCAAGGTTCCTATTGAAGCCCAACACTTATCCTACACTACCACACTCTTATCCTACACCACCATGATCTCTACCCTCCTCATGCTCCCTCTACCTTGCTTCTTCGCACCTCCATCAAACCACCAACAAAAAAACTGTTGCACCTGCTACCTCACCTCCCTCATCAATCGAGCCAGCTACAATCAACCGTCGCCCAACCACCTGTACTAGCTGCCTCCTACAGCAATAGCACCACAAGTCACCATCATCCCACGCATCAAGCAACAACACCAACACTGCACCTGCATCTCCACATCGCCACCAGCATTCAATCATCACCATCATTGTATCAACACCAAACGCAACAACAAACCCAAAATAGCAATCAAAATCAAGCGAAAAACAGAGCAAAAACAGAGCAATTGGTTCGTCCGAACCCGTGACGGAGTTCCTCCGAACCGAAAATTTAGAGTTCCTGATTGTATGAGGTTCGGTCGAACCTCAATGTGTTCTCCCAAACCGAACTCGGGTTCGCCCGAACCTCCATTAGAGTTCGTTCGAACATTTTAGCGCTCAAATTGGTACAGAATTAATGATTGCACGTGACGGTGGTGGTGCTAGCTTCTTGGATTACCGCCGTACAACCCGAATTGGAAGGCTACGATTGAGTTGTTATTTGGGTTGCTCGATTGAAGGAAGATAAACGGTGGTGATGTTGATTGAAGGCTGTGATTTGAGATGATGATGATTGGTAATGATGATTGACGGTGATGATTGGATGATGGTGGGCGTTTGATGAGGATGGTGAGCCGTCGATGAGAGCAACAACCAGGGGGAAGAGCGACGAGGATGGCTGATGTTATTTTGATTTGGGGGTTAGCTGCGAAGAAGAGGAGGACAAAAAGGAAGATGAGGGCTGACTCCCTCCTCCGTATTCATTTTTACTTTCTTACTTTTTTATGTTTTTATGTTTTTCTCTTTTTCTTTTCTTTTCTTTTCTCTTATTTCTATTTTCATTTTACTTTATTTTCTTTATTTTATTTTTCTGATTTATCTTACTATAAATACTTCATTTTGGGATTTTAGAGAGAATGAAAATAATTAGTTTAGTTCTTCTTTCTCTTAGGGTTTAGGGTTTTTCTTGAGTTTAGTTTTTATTTTCTAAGAGTGAGAAAGTGATGAAAAATCATTGAAAATGGAGGATTATAGATAATACAAGAAGATTTGAAGCATTCATTCATCATCAACGAGAATTTTCTACTCTCTCTCCTTATTTATTGCTTATTTATTGCTTTATTTATCATTTTAATTAGTTTAATTGTTTTCGTTTAGTTTAATGATTCATGTTTATATTAGTTGTTATTATTGTTTAGAATCATGATTTTAGTTGTTAATTTCTTTAAATTTCCTATTTTTATGTTTATGGAGTAGTGTTGTTGGTTAGGGTTTGGGTGAAAACTCAACCATGATTGATTTGGGGATTTGAGTTCGAAATTAGAGATTTTGCATGATTAAATTATTCCATGTTTGAATGTACTCAAGCTTTGTTGCATATGAATTGATCACTTGTGTGTAGCATTGAAATTGGGGTAGTCGGCCTTGGAAAATCAAGGGATTGTGACTTTGTGTTGACTATTTATTGGTTGATGTTTAATTTACCTAAGAGTGATAGAGTGTAGGATGGGAGTCCGCATTTTGTCATACTAAGAAAGGATTCACCTCGGGAGATGATTGGAGTCCATAATTGAACCAACATTTCATTCATGTAGTGTTTATGCATTATTGTCCCTAGTTTCGGTCCTCTTATGCTTGTATCATGATCGGTTGTCGTTTGATCCCCATTCCATAACCTCGCTTGTCTTTGGTAGTTAGTTTAGTTGATTTAGTTTTAGTTGGTTAGTTGATTTTCCAACTCGTTTCGACCTAGCTTGTTGTTCGATTAGCATAATCTAGTGCACCTTAGTCCTTGTGGATTTCGACCCTTACTTATCGCTTTACTTTGTTTAGTGATTAGTTTAGGTTTTTGTTTGATTAGGAGAGACTAGTAACGACCTAGTTTCTACCTTTATCAGGGAGCGCCAATTTTTATCTTGCGCTTCATTTTGACTCTCACTGAAACTCAAACTCCTTAGATTATATCTAGGTTACGCTAGAAATTACTGGCGCTATAGTGGCATCTGCTGGAAATTTTCAGCGCGCCTACTTTTTTCTGGCGCATCCATTTGATTTGCACAGATATTCGAACTCTTCAAATATCTATCATATTTCCACTACCTACACTATAAATACAACCCTTCCGCACCCCGATTTCGATCATCAATTCAGTCTCACTCCTCTGATATTCTGAATTCTCTCTTCCCTCCTTGGTATACTAACTTTATGTTGACGTCCCGCCCCGTATTGGTAATAGTTATGCCGTATTAACTCTTCTTAAGCAGAACTCTGGCCGTACAAATATTCAAATCATCCCAACTACTACCAAAGTTCTAGCCAATTCATAAGCCAAAACCAAAGAGTCTAAGAGGAAACTCTGCCGAAGTTGAAGGAAGGATAAGGATTTGAACGTCAGTATAAAGGTTGTTCTAAAGCTAAAAGGAGGCTTTTCTAAGGCGAGTGGTAGGTGTTCCCGAGAATCGCAGTATAGCCTACGCTATACTGTAACCTGAAATCTACATTTTTATTGCTTTTATCACCTTATAAATCTGTGCACTTAATCTGCTTATTTAATCACGCCTAATAAGATAATCTCTGGACAAATCTGATTATTGCTAAGCTCCTTAAATCAATCTAAATCACCATTTTGACGATTGTTTAGTTAATATCTGTACATTAAAACCAACTCAGATTAGTAATGTAGCATAACGCATGTCCCTTTCATCATCACATTGAACTAGTAAGGACCGCCGCGTGGGCTAATGCTGGGCACTCCCGTATTAGTAAACGTCCCCCGAACTCTCATTCTCTACTCTGCTGGATGTACGTTGAGTGATCTCCACAACAGGGATCACAAGGGAACCTATGGCCGTTGTGAGTCAAATATGTTTTCACTCCATGCATATCACGACAACCGGGTTTTGTCAGTTTTCCCCAATGTCGTTGAAAACCAAATGACGACTCATACAGACTAGTAAAAAAGAGGCTAATGCCCAAAGTTAGTCCATGTTTTACTTAATATTGCTTGCCACATCCCGAGGAAAGTCGTTCAGGCCGCTTTCTACGGAAATGTACGCCCGTCCTGTTTTTCGACCCCCTCACAGTGGCGACTCCACTGGGGACAATATTGAAGTAATTTGTGCAAGTAGTGCGTAGATGAGGAAGCCGTATAACATAAATCGAACGATATGCCACAATTATTAAATCGAACGCTATGCCACAGGATGACCTGAAGAATTCAATGTGACGAATGATCGCGACATAAGCGCATACCTAATCTTGGCTTCCTTGGCATGTTTCATATCGGAAGTTGGGAATAAGGACACCTATTAGCCGGGGGTGCATGCGCTTTGGATTTTGTCCACCCGGCACGTTCGCAATGTAGCACATCCACCAAAATCAAACCGTTTGTCTCCTAGGTCCATTCACGGTATATGCCATCCCAGTACGTACAGAATAGGCCTTGATAAAATTCGTCATGAACCTGGCTACTCTGACAAGGGCCTGTTAGGGAATTGGTGATAGGTTTGGTACACTTTGAGACCCTACCTATTTATACCTTAGAGACTAGCATAAAACTAAATGTGCATTTGTATCTGAAACCATGTTTGTTGTTAGTTTCGTGTAGAAAACTTATGTGCTATATGAAAGTAACCAACCAAACGCATAGTTTAGGGTCAACAACATTGTCAAAATCAATCAAATTGCTTAAAAAACGTAGAAAAATAGAAGCTACGAATCAGAATAAAGTTCCGCAGCCAGGGTCAAAGCGCCAGAATAAACCAGCGCTACCTTAGTAGCGCTGGAATTTTCCAGTGCGCATCTAAGGAGCGCCATAAATTTCTGACGCCTGCAACGAGGAAATAAATAAGCCAATATGGCCAGCACCATAAACTAAACCACATTGACTATATATGCGAGCGCTAGAAATTTCAAGCGTTCTGCTACTGTGCGCTACTTTATTACAGCGCATACCTTCTTATTCCTCGCACTGAATTCCATAAACTAGAGTTTAAAAGTAAGAGTCGAACCTTCGTGCAAATAATTCAAAATACTAAATTACGCATTTGCTACAAAGCACTACGTTGGTCTGACTGAAAATACCCATTACAGAACGCATATTCAAAATTGCGCCGAAGGTATTCTCACGGAATTAAGCCTAATCAAGTCAAAATACTAATCCGAATTAGCTTCTACCGATCAAACCAAAAGGCCAGTACGCGCGAATTATGTCCTTCGCATCGGAGTGTTGAACGTTTGAGTGCATAAACGCTCAAACGAAGGGCTCAGATCTTTGCTCTAAAGTTAATTAAAGGAACCTAAGGCCGGTTTGTCCAAGAATTATCTTTGTTAAGCATGATGTAACCTTTTGTATGTTATTGAATTTAGCATGTGAGGTGATGAAAGCAATAAACATGTAAAGCATCATCACAAGATAGTAGGAATTACTGAAATGCGTACAAAAACACATCACCTTGAAAAGTAAAGGTGAGATATTGAAAGTGCGTTATTGAAATGTGATATTGAAATTGCGGTATTGAAAGTGCGATATTGAAATGCGATATTGAAATGTGCGATATTGAAATGTAATATTATACTTGAGATCTGAACGCCAAACAACTACTTAATAATAAGTGTGCCCGACACGGATTCAATTCTAAAAATCTCAACTTTACATGAGTTTCTCATCATAAAGTATCTTTGATTTTGGTTATTAAAATAGAACTTGAATATTGAACTTGAATATAGAACTTGAATATTGAACTTGAATATTGAAATTAGGAGTCTTGAATCTCAAAGATTAGACCTTTTAATGTTAAAAAGGCCTCACCTTTAATGTGCTCCATAACTTGAAATTGATTCTAGTTTGAGGAAGTGATTACAAATAACCTTAAACATCATTGAATCTTGAAAGTGGGACTTGCATTTGAACACCAAAATCAGGGTTCATGTGTTGTAGTTTGGAAAAGGGTTTGCACTTTTCCAAACATCCTTGAGCTTGTATAAAGTTGGGGTTTTTGAAAATTTGAAGATGATTGTTGTAAGAAATATTTTCAAGAGTGAAATCTTCAACTTACTAATCAAGTTTTTTTGAAATCAAAGCATAAAGATTGAAACTTGATATTTGTAGAAGGAGTTTGGATGATCATTTGAGGAGGAATTTCAAGTATGAAATCCCCTCAAAGATTACTCCTTTTTTGACATTTCCTAGTTCAAATGTGTGTATGAACATCATAAGAATTAACATCATAGGAAAACTTGAAATAATAAAGATGGAAACTTTAATTAAATCATGGAAATTTGTATTAGGGATTCGGAATTACCTAGTTAGGGTTAGGTTGGTTTTCCGATTAGTATTTGGAAATTGAAATGCAAATTGTAGATTAGAACTTGAATTTTGCATTTGATTTTGAGGGCAGAATTTTAGATTACGACGTTGTATTAGAAAACTGTCTCCTCCAATGCTTAGGAAATGAGGGTTTTTTATAGGAGATTAAGCGGCTAAAATCCAAAAGCCTCCTGCGCCTGGCGCAGGTGACATGGCCCAGATTCCGCCAAAACAAGGACGATGGCGCCATCCTTGGTTTGTTTTGTATTGTTGTACCTTTGTACTATATGTACGAATTTGGCACAAAGTGTTTCCTTGGGGATTAAGGCTTGGTTTACGTCTAAAAAGAAGCCGTTTTTGAATTTCAGATTTCGTATTTGGACTCGATTTTACGGGACGGGGCCCGGCATGCTTGGTTTTGTGGGTCGGCGCCCGAATTTGGATTGCTTAATGTCATTTTGATGGGAAATGGCCTTGTAAGACCAATGGAGAGGTCCATTGGGTGAAATTGTGTTTGGATTTTGAAATTGATTTTTGGATTTTGAATTTTGTACCGAATACCATAATGGGAAAGGGCTCGCGAATTGGACTTTGGATTTTGGATTTTGGAATACACTTTAGCAATTGGGACTTTCGCACGGAGTTGCACCAACCACCTGGCAAGGATAATAGTATCGTCATTATCCCATTAGGGTAGACACGAATTAGGTGTCTACAGGCTGTGAATTATCCGGAAAACCTTAGGGTAAATAGTGTTGTATATTACCTTAGGGGAGAAGCAGATCTGTGGTGGCAGAGATGTGAAGAAACCTTGAGAGCTACACCTAATTTTGGATGGGAATCGTTTAAGGTTGCCTTAAGGAACAAGTTCTACCCGCCATACTTGAAAAAGCAGAAAGCCCAAGAGTTCATCGAGCTAAGGATGGAAGGGATGTCTGTAACGGAATACTATTCCAAGTTCATAGAGTTGTCTAGGCTTGCACCTAAAGTGGTGGCAACGGGAGAGCTTAGAGCTCAAAGGTTCGAGAGCGGAATAACTATGGATTTGCAAATGATGGTTGCTGGAGAAACCTTTACCTCTCTTGACACCCTGTATGGAAAAGCTGCCCATCAGTATGGACTACAGCAAAGGAGGAATGAAGTTGGTGAAAAGAGGAAGGATGTTGGTAACCAGAATCAGGGAGGTGGCCAACAGAATCAAGGGAATTTTAAGAAGAATAAGGGGAACATTCACTTCCAGTTCAAAGGGAACAATGGTGGAAATAGGAACAACTTTCACAACAACAATGGGAATAGGAATCAGTCTGCAGGGAATGGAACAAGAGTCTATGAGTGCAGACGTTGCCATGGTAATCACCTCGGAAAGGACTTTGATGGGAACCCAATCGTTTGTAGGTTCTGTGAGAAGCTAGGCCATAGAGAATTTGAGTGTTGGGCTAAGAATGGGAAACCCAACCAGGCCAATCGCCAAAACAACAACCGGAATAACCAAAACGGGAATGGAGGGAACAATGGAAATAATGGTGGGAACCAAAGAGGTTACCAAAGCGGTAACAACAACAATAATGGCCAAAGTAATGGAAAGTCCGGGGGAAACTATCAGCAGAATGGGAACAAAACACCAATGGAAATGCCAATGGAGGTGGCTATAACAAAGGAGTTGCCCAAGGAAAGCTGAATGTAATCACTAGACAGGAAGCTGAAACCTCGTCCGATGTCATAGCCGGTACTTTTCCTACCAACTCCATTTTAGTTAGAGTACTATTTTATTCTGGTGCAACTTATTCGTTTATATCAATGGGTATCTTAGAGAAGTTAGGCTTGGAAGGACCTGAAAGAATTGAAGTACCCATAGTGATACCAACCGGTGAGATAGTGAAGTGTACCAAGATCCATAGAGACGTGCCTTTGACCATAGCCAAAACCGTATTATTATCCACCCTAAACGAGTTTGAATTAGGAGTTCTAGACGTGATATTGGGAATGGATTGGTTGGCAATGTTCAAAGCTAAGATTGATTGTGAGAAGCAGAAGATTCACTTGAAATCTAGCTTAGGAAAGGTAGTATCCTATCGTCGTTTTGGGAATCCTAGAAGTGTAGGAATCATCACGGAAATGGAACTCGTGAAGCTAGTCAATAAAGGGAACCCTATTTTCTTATGCAATGTGAGAAACCTAGAGCATGTGATGAAGGATCAACCTGAGGATATTGCAGCAGTAAATGAATTCCTGGACGTGTTTCCGGAAGAGATCCCGGGAATGCCGCCCAACCGACCTATTGA
Source organism: Spinacia oleracea (assembly GCF_020520425.1). Taxonomy (NCBI): domain Eukaryota; kingdom Viridiplantae; phylum Streptophyta; class Magnoliopsida; order Caryophyllales; family Amaranthaceae; genus Spinacia; species Spinacia oleracea. The sequence goes on from NC_079492.1 coordinate 115,936,099, forward strand.
CTTTACCCTAGAGTTAATACCTGAAACTGCACCTATTTCAAAAGCCCCATACCGAATGGCTCCAGCAGAGATGAGTGAATTGAAAGGTCAGTTAGAGGACTTATTGGAGAAAGGTTATATTAGACCAAGTGCATTGCCTTTGGGAGCGCCAGTCTTGTTTGTGAAGAAGAAGGACGAAAGTATGAGACTGTGTATTGATTACAGGGAGCTCAACAAAGTCACAATCAAGCATATGTATCCTTTGCCTAGGATAGATGATCTAATAGACCAATTGAAAGGAGCAGGAATCTTTTCAAAGATTGACTTGAGATCAGGTTATCATTAGTTGAGAATCGCGGAGCACGATATACCAAAGACCGCATTTAGGACTAGATACGGTCATTATGAGTTCACTGTTATGCCTTTTGGGTTAACCAATGCACCTGTAATTTTTATGGACTTAATGAACAGAGTATTCCATGCATTCTTGGACAAGTTTGTAGTGGTTTTCATAGATGATATTCTGGTGTATTCAAAGAGTAAGGAAGATCATATCGAACACTTAAGGTCAGTGTTGAGTACCCTGAGAGACAACCAGTTGTACGCCAAATTCTCGAAGTGTGAATTCTGGCTGGAGAAGGTTGCATTTTTGGGACATTTTGTGTCAAAGGAAGGAGTTGCAGTGGATCCTGCAAAGATAAAAGCTGTTAGTGAGTGGCCTACACGAAAGAGTGTCACCGATATTTGGAGTTTTCTTGGTTTAGCGGGTTATTATAGACGCTTTGTGCAAGAATTTTCTAGAATAGCCAAACCAATGACAAATTTGATGAAAAAGGAAGCAAAGTTTGAGTGGAATGAGAAGTGTGAAGAAGCATTCCAAGCCTTGAAGACACGATTGACAACCGCGCCGGTGTTAACTTTGCCAGATGAAAGTGGTACTTATGATGTGTACAGTGATGCCTCTAAGAATGGTCTAGGGTGTGTTTTGATGCATAACGAGAAGGTGATTGCGTATGCATCAAGATAGTTGAAACCGTATGAATCCAATTACCCTACCCATGACTTAGAACTAGCTGCCATAGTGTTTGCATTGAAGATATGGAGACACTACCTGTATGGTGTGAAATATAAGATATTCACGGATCATAAGAGTTTGAAGTACATTTTCACACAGAAGGATTTGAATATGCGTGAAAGAAGGTGGTTAGAATTGATCAAGGACTATGATTTGGATATTCAATACCATGAGGGAAAGGCCAATGTAGTTGCAGATGCCTTGAGTAGGAAATCAAGTCATAGTGTGAATGCGTTAATAGTTGCTAATGAGTTGTGAAAGGGCATACTACGACTGAATCTAGAGATAGTAAATGGAGAATGTCTAGAGGGAATGATGAATGCCTTAACTATCCAACCGTCAGTGTTTGATGAGATCAGGGAGAATCAGACTGGAGATGTTAAGCTAGAGAGAATAAAGGAAAATATTTTGCAAGGGAAAGAGACGGGCTTTAAGATCCACGAGGATGAAAGTTTGGGGTACAAAGGACGGTGGTGTGTGCCTCAAAAGTGTGGTGAACTAAAAGAGAAGTTGATGAAAGAAGGTCACAATACGCCGTATTCTGTTCACCCGGGTGGTGAGAAGTTGTATAAGGATCTGAAGGAGATCTACTGGTGGGCAACAATGAAGAATGAAGTGGCTGAATTCATCGCAAGATGCCTGACTTGTCAAAAGGTTAAGATTGAGCATAGGATACCTTAGGGAAAGGTCCAACCCTTAGAAATTCCGAGTTTGAAATGGGACTGTATCTCAATGGACTTAATCACTTGTTTGCCCAAGTCAAAGAGTGGAAATGACACCATTTGGGTAGTAGTAGATAGGTTGACTAAGGCGGCAGTGTTTATACCAATGAAAGAAACCTGGAAAATGGAACAACTTGCCAAAGCCTACATCAAGTATGTAGTGAGATTACATAGAGTTCCTAAGGATATCGTGTCTGTAGACACCTAAATCGTGTCTCCCCATTGGGATGATGACGATACCATTATCCTTGTTAGGTGGTTGAAACAACTCCATGCGGAAGTACCAATTACTAAGAACACATTCCAAAATTCAAGAGCCAAAATCCAATACCCGAGGTCGTTCCCATTCCGGAACTCGGTACAAAATACAAATTCCAAAAATAATTTTCAAAATCCAAGTACAATCTCACCCAATGGACTATCCCATTGGTTTTACAAGACCTTTTCCAGTCGAAATGACACTAAGAAATCCCAATTCGGGCGCCGACCCACAAAACCGAGCAAGCCGGGCCTCGTCCCCGTAAAATCGAATTCAAAAACCCAAAATGGCTTGTTTTTAGACGCAAACCAAGCCTTAATCATCAAGCAAACACTACGTGCCAACTTCGTACAATTCGTACGAGAGGTACACCATTACAAGCCAAAACACAAGGACGACATATTCGTCCTTGTTTGGCAGCTTCTGGCCACGTCAGCAGCGCTGAGCGCTGGCATTAGCTGGCGTTTAGCAGCCAATCCTCCTATTTATACCCCCTAATTCTGAGTATTTGGGGAGGGCAAATCGAAAACACAACGTCGTAATACAAAAATTGCCACTCAAATCAAAATACAAACTTCTCTCCAAAAATCTAATACAATTTCCAAGTTCTAAGCAATTGGGAGCTCTAAAAGGAAATCTAGCCTAAACCTAACTAGGTATTTCCGAATCCCAACCTAATCTACAATGTTTTTATGATTTTATTTCAAAAATGATTAGTAAAGTTAACACTTTTATTATTAAAAGTGTCACTTACAACAATCATAAACTTTTGCAAAATCCTCACTTTATGTGATTCAAGTTTCAAAATTTCAAGATTCAATGATGTTTAAGGTTGTTTGTAATTACTTCCCTAAACTAGAATCATCTTCAAAATATGGAGTAATCAAGGTGAGGCCTTTCTAATGTTTAAAGGTTCAAACTTTGAGATTCAAAACTGCATTTTTCAATATACAAGTTCAATCCAAATTTCAAGATCTAATGATGTTTAGGGTTGTTTGTAATCACTTCCCTAAACTAGGATCATTTCAAAACATGGAGTAATTAAAGATGAAGCCTTTTCAACAAAAAATGGTCCAATCTTTGAGATTCAAGACTCCATTTTTCAATATACAAGTTCAATATTTCAAGTTCAACTTTTCAAGTTCAAACATTTCAAGTTCCAATATTTCAAGTTCTATATTTCAAGTTCTATGTTTCTATATTCAAAATCCAAGACACTTTAGGTCGAGCAACTTGACCTAAAGTAGAGATTTTTGCTTTGAATCTGTGTCGGGCGCACTTATTCTTAAGGAGTCGCTTGACGTTCGGTCTCATGTGCTAAAGTTCAAGTTCAATATCGCACTTCAATTCCGCAATTTCAGTTATGCAATTTCAATTCCGCACTTTCAATTATGCAATTTCAATTACGCAACTTTACTTGCCTAGTCCTTCTAGGCAATATGGTTTCACCTCCTAGTCCATTTCTAGGTGGTCTTGTACTTTACTAATTTTGCACCTATTTTCTATTGTGATGTTGCTCTACTTGTTTATTGCTTTCATCACCGCACATGCTAAATACAAAATGCAAGGTTACATCACGCTTAACGAAGATAATTTCTTAGACAAACCGATCTTAGGCTCCCTTAAATTAACTTTAAAGCAAAGTGACCACGATACAAAGTAGAAATTCTATTTGTTCTAAATTCAAACCCACATAGTCTAAACTAGGGTATTTTCGAAAATGTTGTGCCACGCATTTGAATTATTTCTAAAGCTCGCGGAATAAGCATCTCGTTCCCTTGCCCGGATCTCACCCATCCGTTTCTAAGATTCAATGCCTTATCCTAATCGAGTTACTTTTTGGTCGTTCCAAACGGGACCCTTCAAAATGTTTGGTGGAGACTCCTACAAAATACAAAAATACGAAGGTTTCTAAACAACCGCCCTCGTAGGGGAAAACACAAGAGGAACGTACGAAAAAAAAACCCTACAGTGTCAGATAGGGATTCTAGGTTCCTTTCGAATTTCTGGAAGAGTTTACAGAAGAACTTTGGTACGACATTGAAAATGAGTACAGCGTTCCATCCAGCCACAAATGGACAAACGGAAAGGACTACCCAAACCCTGGAGGATATGCTTAGAGCCTGTGTGATAGATTTCCAAGGTGGATGGGGAGATAGCCTAGACCTAATTGAGTTTACATACAATAATAACTATCATGCCAACATTGGAATGGCACCATTTGAAGCCTTGTATGGACGAAAATGCAGATGCCCTTTATGTTGGAGTGACATTAGTGAAACTGTGGTATTAGGTCCCCAAATGATACAGGACACAATGAACCAAGTTAGGACTATTCAATCCAAAATTCAAGCCGCGCAAGATCGCCAAAAGAGTTATGCAGAATTGAAACGTAGGGATGAAGAGTTCCAAGTAGGCGACAAAGTGTTGCTTAAGGTTTCACTAATGAATGGTATAGTGGGATTTGGGAAGAAAGGAAAGCTAAGCCCAAAGTATATAGGCCCATATGAAATCCTAGAACGGATAGGAAAGGTGGCATATAGACTAGCCTTACCCATGGACTTGCATAGAGTGCACAATGTGTTCCATATATCTCAGTTGAGAAAGTATGTCCTGGATAAGTCGCATGTATTGCAACCGGAGACCATAGAATTAGACCAAAGCCTAACCTTTGAGGAAAGACCAATCAAAATCCTAGATAGTAAAGTGTGTAGTACAAGGACTAAAGATGTTAAGATTGTCAAAGTGTTATGGTCTAACCAAGAATCCGAAGAAGCTACCTGGGAAGCCGAGGAAGAAATGAGAAAGAAATATCCCGAGCTTAGTTGAGTTACGGGGACGTAACTCGTTTTCTTTAAGGTGGGCAGAGTGCGTTAGAATTTCGCGTTTTTTACCTTAGTTTCCCTTATTTTATGCCTAATTTAGTGTTTTTCCAGTGAAGTCTCACTTTATATTGTCATGTTGAATTACTTAAAGAATACAACAACTAAATTTTTTTGCAAGAAAACGCATTAAAGTCTCATAAAGTCTCAAGTGTTGATTTTTAAATTGTGATTTCCGTGCCCAAGTTTCAGGACGAAACTTCTTTTAAGGAGTGTAGACTGTAATACCTCGTATTTTTCGGAATTTATAATTATATTTTAATGTATTTATAGGGTATTTATGAATTTAATTACATTTAATGTGATTTAAATGTATTTTATTTTAAATAATTTAATTATTAATTATTTACGAAAACCGAATTTTATTAAATAAATTAAATGAATTTATTTATTCGCGAATTGTTGGGTCGTATTTCAAAACTATTTTAATTCCGAGTCCAATCCAATTTCGTTGGTAAACCAAACCAGGCTTGCTAGTAATTAATTCTAATTAAACCCAATCGCAAGCCCAACTCAATTTCCTAAAACCTAAGCCCACTAGGGATTGGAAACTTATAAATATAACCCTCCCCTTCTCTTGATCCCCTCACAAAATTCAGAAATCTCTCTCTCCTCTCTTTTCTCTCTCTTTGCTCGTGTGCCTTTTCCCGCAAGCAACCGAGCCTTGCTCGTTGCCTTGCCTCGCTAACCGCACACACTCGTGCCTTCGTGCACGCTTGCCTCGTCTCCCTTCCTCTCGTGCGTTGCTCGCACACCACTCGCCTCACCCTCTCTCTTTTTCTCTCGCCCCTCGCGTCTCCACATCGCACAAGCAAAAACCCTCGGCTGTTGCTGTGCTGCGTTGTTGTTGCGTCGACGAGTGAGCCCAGCGTTAGCCGAGGCCTCGCCCCTCGCTGCTCCTCGCGAGACTTTCCCGCGCCCCGCGCCGTGCTGTTGTTCGTGGTCGCTGTCCGCACGCAACACACCATCGTGTGTGTTGTGTGTTGTTGTGTTCCGTATGCTCCGTATATTTTTGGCTCTGTTTCGCCCAATCACATCAAATTCGTGATTGTACCGTGCTATAGGCCGGTTTGGTATAATTCTCTTCTTCCTTACCTATTCTATTTCAATTCCGTATTTCAAAATTATATTATTATTATTATTGATTTTGATTATTTAAACTGCTGGGAACGGTTATGAACACCGTATATTGATGTTTTCGTATTTGAACTCATGAGATTGATTTTAATTAGAAGAGGTATTAAAATAATAAAGTGTCAATTTTTATTACCAAAACATAGTTTTTATGATGTTTTATTACTAGGGTTTTAATCTCAACTTAATAGGCAATTGATTTACATAATTTATGATGATTTAAATTATAGGAATCAAACTTAATTTTAAGATTTAATATAAAGCCTTAAAGTGTTGATTTTTAATGATTTTTAAGGCCAAAAGTTAATTGAGACTTTAATTGACCAATTGAGACTATTAAACTATTAAAGAACGATGAATTTCTAATCAAAACAAAGGCTTTAGAATCTAAAATAGTTGCTGAAAATTTAGTAAACATGGATAATAATTAAGTTTCTTTACTTTAATTATAGGAGGTGATTTCTAGCTTTGAGTCGTGATTCGCAAAGTGGCCCCCGTACTTAGGTATTCAAGGTACATACATGTCTAGGGTGACCAACAATTACATGAGAACTATGTGATGAGTATTATTTGTGAATAATGTGAACTTGAAGTATTGAGGATTCATGTTTGATGTGTGAACAAGCATGTTGTTATTTATTATTTCTTTATGAAGCTCTTGTGAACAAGCATGTTGTGATCTTTTATAAATCGTTGAATTATGTCAAGCATGTTGTTCAAGTTTATATGTATGTATTAGTGTTTCACATGTAAGTTTTTATGGTCATGTTATTGTACGGGATGTCTAGCATACTTTGAGCCTAGTGGATATGCCGCAGTGCATTATTTATTCTACCGCCGAGTAGAATATGTTTGGGAAGTTTATGGAATTGAACTAAGGACTATTCGTGCTATGGGCACACTCCGCTTGTTAATTGGAAATGTCGGGTTATCTCAATAGTGTTTGAGAAGGAATAATGGGAGTAATATCACTTGAGTCCTATGTTTGATCACAAGTCCTAAAGGATTAAAATAAAGTGTCATTGTTTAATTGCTTGTATGTCATGCTTTGTGTTGAGTCTTTAGTCACCTTGAACATAACATATTAATTAACGTAAAGTGTAACCCGAATGAGCTTCAAAACTCTTGGAACGTATATACCTTGAGTATGAACAATGGGGGGAGTCTTGCCGGAAAACTTGTACTCCTTGAATGATACAAGACGTTGTTTCATTCTTTTGTTTTATCGCTTTTATGCGCTGGAATTCCGCCGGTATGGCTCGACTGTCGGTAGGAGTCCGACTTTTATTTAATTTGGTGGTTGGAGGGCTCCCAACACCTTTATATTTCCTTTTATGGATATTTTCTTTTACCCATTCGAAGCTAATTCTTATTAATCTGTGAGTCAAGAGTCGTGTCAAGTGTCGAGTCTTGTCTCCATGATTACTTGTTTATTAAATGGCTTTTGCATGTGGATTATTATTATTTCGAGTGAAGCATGTTAGGATAGAATGTTATTCTAGCTTGTTCGTACTCAGCTTTTGCTGACTACGTGCTTCATGTCTTTCGGTCATGGCCTTCGCCTTAATGACCCTATGATGATCCACCATTGCATTTGCATTGTTGGGGAGTAGATTCCGAATAAACAGGTTGTAAGAGATAACTTGCGGAAGAAGTTATCATGGGATTGTGTTGAGAGTTTATGTTTTCTACTTCTGTATTTTAGAAACTCTATTTTATTTTATAGTCATGACTAAACCAATTATTTAACTATTAGTTAATGGATTTTAACGGTTTTTGTTTTGGGCCGTAACGGTTCCGACTTTGTAGTCATACCATTAACTATTTATTATGATTTGAAAGTTAGTAATTTCCGCTGCGTAATTCTGGTAAATAGCCTTAGCGGTTATCACGGTGGAGGTAATAACTTGGTAATTCTTTTATATTAGTCAGAAAATGGAATTATAAATATAAGGAATTATCAGGGTGTTACACCACACTTTTGCTCTATCAATTGTCGTTGCTGACCATCAAAACTAGATGCATTGTTTTCCATTTAAATTGATACAATCCCATGCGAGAAAAAAAAAACTCCCAGTTTTGGTAAAAGCAGACCGAGAAACTGCCTCTCTTGCGCGGTTGTGCATAATGGGCTCTTGGATGACCATCTAAACATCTAAAATGTCCTTACTCTTTATTCTTTTTATTCCATAAAATAGGTGTACACATTTTTTAAATTTAAAGCACACCTCTCATTTATATAGATTTAGCCGGAAGGTTGAGGGACATACGATTAGGTCTTCAAATAAGGTGTATCAACACCTAAATGGGCGGCAAAAAGAATGTTTGGTGCTGTCAAAGAAGTAGTAGGTAGAAATTTCATCTAACAAGAAAGTTACTAACGGATTTTAAGAAAGAAAAACAGTGACATGGTTAACTCGAGAGAGAGGCTAGTCAAGACACAAACCAGGAAAAAGTAACTAGGGTGATAAAAAAAAGGCTTTAGAACGGAAACACCTAATACTCATAAGACACATGAATGGTTCGGGCTGTCGAGTTCCCTTATTTCAACAACATCCATGTCGTGAATCTGCGATTATGGAAAGTTGAGTTGAAGAAGGGAAACGAGAAGATTTGACTCTTTGAGTTATGGATTTTTCTTCGTTTTGCCCCCTTGCGTTAGCAAATTAAAAATAAAGTGTTGTGTGTTGGGTAATTGGAAAAAGAAAGATATAGGAAACCTAGGCACCTACTAAAAACATATGGAAACCGGAAACCACAACAATCAACAAACACATTCTGTTAAATTTTAAGGTCATATGTAGTTCAACCTTCAACTTATAAAGACGTACTGTGTCTAATTTCCTAATGCGCATTTGAAAATAGGAGACTAAGAACCAAACATCTCACAAAAGAGAAAGGAAGAAATATGTAAATAAAATAAGATAAAACATACACCAACTTTTCACCTAATTGGCATAACACGGTGAAGAGGAAGATATTAGGTTTTGCAAAGATTTTCTATCAGAAACAGATTGGAGATAAAAAAAAAACACTATTGATTTCAGTATATGACAACAAAATTAACAAACTGTACAAACTTGTAATCTTGTGATCCTAACAAGCCATTTGAAGGACATCACCAAAGTGAAACAAAGAAAGATTTTACTCATACTGAATTTCAGACAGTAATAAGTTGCTAACCAAACACACCTTAAACATACTAAGGACTAACTATGTATGTATTCCTGGATTTATGTTCCTACTTAGCAAAAAGAAATTGGAAAAAAAAAGAAATAGGAACTTTTGATGTAATTACACACCTTCTAAAAGCTAGATCTATATCCTAAGATTTATCTGATTTCTGTTGTGAATCATAACCGGTAAGAACCAGATACACTGAGTTGCCAGTTTTGAGCAGGATTCCCAAAATTCCTATCATGAACTATTAACAAACAACTGTGTGATTTCTCTTTCTTCTCAATTCACCTGCTACAAGTAACTTTCTATATATTACAAGGAATTTCACCCACGTTAGAACCTTTATTAAGTTTTCTCTGCCACATAATACAAAGAATAAAATCATCTTCCAAATACTAAAGCGGCGGCAAAATCAGAATAAAGAACTTCTTAAAAAAAGTCCCAAAAAAGTTTCATGGCAAAATAAACACTTCAAAACGAAAACTAATGGTTATTCTCAACGGCAATAAAATGACAAGTTCCAACAAGTCGACAATAAATACAAATAACTCTAAAATAAAATTGTAGTTTTTCAGAATTGTGCTTATACATATTCAAACTAATCTAAAATGCCGAAAGCAAAAGAAAAGGCTCACTCTCTCTCCCTCCATGCCATGAAGCAAACCCATCCTTATGATATAAAGAGCTGCTTCAACATTCTATTGTCACAATGCAAATAATGAAAACCAGCTAGTCAAACTACAAATTGAACCAGCAACCACAACAACGCATGCCTAGTGAATTCCTTATTGAATTCCAACGTAACACATTTCAAAATTATTAGACATTCAGTGCACTTCATAAACAACAACATCATTGTTGCATAATTACCTCAACAACATAAGACAACACCATTATAGCAAGATGTCTACATATCAATAAAAAATATAAACCAAAGGTAATACGTCAAGCATCCAGTCCAAACAATCAACATATGAACCAGTCAGTACAAATTAATTTATATCTGAAAAATAGACAAACAAGACAATTCTTCTGAGACTTGGGTGACAAAAATGGATTTTTTTTACCACTTTTCTATTTAAGTAACAGGACTGGAGAAATTAACCTAGTTTTCTCTTTGAAAGGTTTATGTTCTATAATTCAGCTTGTGCATGATTTGGCAGTTTCTGATCGTATGCGTCACTTTCTAAGCCATCGGTTTTAAGCTTTGATGTTTGTTTGTTAGTCCTTTTATCAAAAAAAAAAAAAACTACAAGTATTTTTTAAAAAATTATTTTGTATTTTCTAATTTTTCGTGTGAGAGTATCTTACCAATGCGTTTGTATCTTTTTTGGAGCGGCATGGATCCATTAATACTACTCCGCATAAACCTTATGCAATGATGCACGATGAAGGATATGGAGCTCACACCAATATTATTGTACTAAACATTTACAATAAACTATCCCAACAAATTAAGTTAACCAATGTATAAAATTATGAAAAATACTCCCTCTGTATTTTATTAGGTGATGTATTTGATCGGACATAGTGTTTAAGGAGGTTGAATTGATTTTATTAAAATAATATTCTAGTGGGGTATGTGGAGAATAAAAAATGGTACTCCCTCCGTTCCTTTAAGTTCTACCCGTTTCTATTTTAGGCGTTCCTAAAAGTTCTACCCAATTTGAATCTTTTCTATTTTTGACCATATTTTTTTCCCAAATACCCTTATATTTCTTTCTAATTACCAAAATACCTAAAGACTCTACCCATATTCCCACCTAAATTTCCCAACCCCTAATATTAAATTAATACCCCTTCCCAACACCTGATATTAAATTAATTTACCCTTCCTTATAACCCACTTCCCCACCCCCTATTAAACCATCCCTTTCACCCCTCTCTCTCCTTATTCTTTTCGGATTTTTTCTCTCTCTCTTCACTTAACCTCTCTGTCTCTCTCTCTCTCTCTCCTCAAAAAACACTATGCCTCTCAAGAAACCCTAAAACTCTCTGCCTCTGTTCTTCGTTGTTTCTCTTGAGATCTCTCAGATCTTTACTTATTTCTCTCAAATTTGTTCACAAATTATAAACAAATACATTCCGATCAGATCCCCTTTTTTTGTCCCCTAATTCGTCCCACATCGTCGTCGGTTTTCGTTTTTCTCTCGAAAAATTATGGGAAACAAAATCGGAGATTTTTTACGATTTCTTAATTTTTTTCATGGGATCCTCTTCTTACAAACGTTATGAGAGTTCTTTGATGGGTACTTCTAGGCAACGCATTCCTGACCCTACTGTGATTGGGGGTCGAAATTACAATTGTCCCAACAATGAGAACTCGTATTCTGGAAAATATTTGAATAATTTGAGGTTGGCCCAGAAAGAGAATACGAGTACTCAAAATTATCTCAAAGCGTGGTTGGAGAAGAGGGAAGTGGAGCCTGATAAAGAGGTGGAGTCGAAGTATGACGATCGGTTGCCCACACCTGCAGATATGCGATTCTTTGGAGGAGACGAACCTGTTGAGGTATATTTTCTCTTGTTTTTATGTTTTCTGGGATTTATAAGGAAATTAGGGTTTACTCTATTTTTTGGGATTTACTGTGAATTTTTAGGAATTTATTGTGATTTTCTGTGATTTATTCGGAAATAATGTGATTTATTTGGAGGTTTGTGTTTTTCTGTCTATTTTAATTTGCATGTATGAATTTAGGTGATCGGGGTGATTTTTTAGTGAATTTTTGAATTTTTTTCATTCGCCTGTGTGATTGAGTGGATCTGATGTATTTGGAGTACTATCGATGTCTTGTTCATTTGCATATTTGATTTGAGATGTTTTGAAATGTTTGGAGTTTTTTTCGATTTCTTGTTCATTTGCATATTTGATTTGGGATGATCTGAAATAAATAATATTTTTTAGAAATCTTTTTCATTTGCTTGTTTGATTTGAGATGATCGGAAATTTTTGGAGTAAAATCGATTTATTGTTCATTTGAATGTCTGATTTGAGATGATTTTAATTTTTGGAGTTTTTTTTTTTTTTTTCTTTTTCATTTGCATGTCTGATTTTATATGATCTGAAATAATTGGAGTTTTTACAATATCTCGTTCATTTGCATGTATGATGTGAGATGATCTTAACTTTTTGGAGTTTATTTGATATCTTTTCCATTTGCATGTCTGATTTGAGATAATCTTAATTTTTTGGAGTTTTTTTTATTTCTTTTTCATTTGCATGTCTGATTTTATATGATCTGGATAAATTGAGGGTTTTTTGATATCTTGTTCATTTGCATGTCTGATGTAACATGATCTTAGTTTTTTGGAGTTTTTTTGATATCTTTTTCATTTGCATGTCTGATTTGAGATGATCTTATTTTTTTGGAGTTTATTTTTCATTTTTTGTTCATTTGCATGTCTGATTTGAGATGATTTGAAAGCATATTAATCACATTTGATGTCCCCTGTTGCTTGCAAGGAACCCAATATAGCTGATTCATTTGAACTATACTACGTTGGTGAGTGTGAGAACAGAGATGGTGTTCCTGAGGTGTCTGATGGACAATGTTCAGCTTCGTCCCCAACGTTGAAGGAAGATGATCTAAAAGATAAATCACCTAAGGCATTTTGATGATGCTTAGAGATAAGTGTGTCTCCTATAAACTCTATTTTATCTTTGTAATGTTGGCTAGCCGTGGAGACATAAGGTGGAGATGCCAACAACTGTGATCTGTTGTTGGCAAGGGGTGTTATTGTTTTGATGATGACGTGTTAGGGTTTGAAGTGTATGCATGTCCCCTTATTCTTATAATGTTCATATTGTTGCATTGATGATGTTGCCTTGATATTGGTATAAAAAAAGATGTTTGTTGAAGTATGTTTGTTGGTTCACTGATAATGTTGTTTACTTGATAATGTTGCCTTGATGATTATGAGAGGGGTGAAAGCATATGGGGATGGGTTAGAGAATTAAGTAATAAACCATGAGCAGCAAGTCATGAACTGAATTGAAATGTGTGAAATACATTGAATCTATCTTTATGTCCCTTTAGTATAATTGGCATAGGGTCTATGTGTGGTATGTGATGAGTCTTTCAGTTTGCTGAGAAACTATCCATGTTTCATAAACCACAGTGCGCCATTAGCATCCAGCGTAGGCTGTTTGAGGCTTTTGAGTGCTAATGGTTTATGAACATGGTGTGCTTCAATGAAGCTTGGAGACATATCAGACCAATATTAACATGATTTGTTTTTGCTTTGCAGTCTTTTTCCAGTTTAAATGTGTTAGGAATCATTGTTATTCATTCCTTCACATATAAACTGGCATTATATTGCTTAGGCAATTGAAATCTTGTTTAATAGTACTCCCCGTAACTTGATTTATTTTGGCTTTTTGGTCTTTTGCCAGTTTTAATGTGTTATGAAACAACTAAATTGAATCCTTCACATATAAATTGGCATTAGACCGGAGAGGCAATTCATTTCTTGTTTACTTGTTACTTGTCCCCTTAAGTTCCTTTGTTGTGTAAGATCGATGATGAGTCTTTTATATGTTGAAAACAAGTCCACTTAACTACACTCGCTCATGCTGCCATTAGTATCAGTGATGATGTTTCTCAGGCGCTAAGTGTTTGTAGTTTGGATTTATTTTAGTGATGCTTGGGGACATTATGAGATTAATAATGATGTTTTGCATGAATGACTTTTAGTCTTTAGGTGGTTCTTCGAAGGGGATTGAGTGATTGTTTACTATCCTATGTGATAGTTAACAATTTCTCAATTCCTTTTGGAAGAACCACCAAAACACTAAAACAACATGTACAAATGTGGTGTTAGTGATACTCAATGATGTAATATATTGTTGATATTCTGAGATTTCAGTTTTGATATATTTCCTTTAACTCCTTCTGTCTAGCGGAGTGATTGTCATTTCACATGGTCAATAGTGAATATAAATCATTCCATTAGGCAAAAGGATGTTAAAGTTGTGAAAATATTGAAACAAAACAATCAGTGATGTAAATTAACAAATCTAAGATTGAAACCCTAATGTTTGCTAATGTCCCATGTGTGTGAGTCCTATATGTCCCACCTTGTTCATGCCTTTCTGAAATTTGTTTTGTTTGATCTATGATGAGTCATCAATTGTTGAGACTCAAACCCAATCTGATATTTTTGTTGTTTGATCTATGATGTAATTGTCGATAATCTGAAATTTTTGTTTCTAAAAATGTCCTTCGTCTCCTATTTCAAAAGGGAATAAAGGTCATTTCACATGAGCCGAAGTGACCATGCATTCCCTTTTGTAAAAGGAAGATGAGGTTGTAAAAGTTTTAGAAACAAATTGGTCAATGATGTAAATCAACTAAACTGAGATTGAAATCCTATATTCCTATTTTCATGTCTTACTTGTTCCATGCCTTGCCTTGTTCTTTGCTGCCTTGTTCATGCCTTGCCTTATTCATTGATGCCTTACTCATGCCTTTCTGAATTTTGTTTTGTTTGATCTATGACGAGTCATCATTTGCTGAGACTCAAACCCATTCTTCCATTAACACTCATGCGCCATTAGCATCATTGATGTTTTTTTAGGAGCTAAGTGTTAGTGGATAGGGTTTGTGTCAGTGATGCTTGGGGACATTATGAGATCGTAGTGTGGTAATTTTAGTAATGTGGTGTTAGTGATATTCAATGATGTAATTGTTGATAATATGAGATTTTTGTTTCTAAATATGTCCTTCGTCTCCTTTTGCCAAAGGGAATAAAGTTCATTTCATATGAGCCAAAGTGATCATGTATTCCCTTTGGTAAAAGGATGATGAGGTTGTGAATAATTTAGAAACAAAATGGTCAATGATGTAAATCAGCTAAACTGAGATTGAAACCCTATATTCCTATTTTCATGCCTTGATTGTGTTGCCTTGCCTTGTTCATTGCTGCCTTTTTCATTGCTGCCCTGTTCATGCATTGCCTTGTTCTTGCATGTCCCCTTCATTGTTGTCTTGTTCATGCCTTGCCATGTTCATGAATGTACCTTAGGTTCATTGTTGCCTTGTTGATTGTTGTCTAATTCATGCATTTCCTTGTTCATGCATGTCCCCTTGTTCATTGCTACCTTGTTCATTGTTTCCTTATAAAATAATTATGTTGTAATTAACTACCTTGCCTTGTTCATTGCTGCCTGGTTGATTGCTGCCTTGTTCATGTATGTCCCCTTATTCATGCCTTGCTAGTTCCATGTCTTGCCTTGTTCATGCATTGCCTTGCTAATGCCTTGCCTTGTTCATGCATTTTCTTGTTCCATGCCTTGTCTTGTTCATTGCTACCTTGTTCATGCCTTGCCTTGTCCATTCATTTCATGCCTTGCCTTGTTTATTGATGCCTTGTTCATTGTTTCCTTATTCATGCATTGCCTTGTTCATCAGTATCCCCTTGTTGATTGATGCCTTGTTGATTGACTTACTTGTTCATGCCTTGCCTTGTTCATTGCTGCCTTGTTCATTGCTGCCTTGTTCATGCATTGCCTTGTTCATCATTGTCCCCTTTTTAATTGTTGCCTTGTTGATTGCCTTGCTTGTTCATGCCTTGCCTTGTTTCATGCGTTGTCTTGTTCATCTTCATTCTAATTCATGCCTTGCCTTGTTCCATGCCTTACTTGTTCATGGATTGCCTTTTTCCATGCCTTACTTGTTCATGGCTAGCCTTACTTGTTCCATGCATTACTTGTTTTTCTGCCTTCCCTTGTTCCTGCCTTCCCTTGTTCATGCCTTGCCTTATTCCATGCCTTCCTTGTTCATGCCTTGCCTTTTCCATGCCTTACTTGTTCATGGCTTGCCTTTTTACATGCCTTACTTGTTCCGGGCATTACTTGTTCATGCCTTATTGGTTCATGCCTTGTCTTGTTCCATGCCTTGCCTTGCCGTGCCTTGCCTTGTTCATGTTCATTCTTGTTCATGCCTTCCCTTGTTCCGTGCCTTACTTGTTCATGCATTGCCTTGGTCATGCCTTGCCTTGTTCATGTTCATTCTTGTTCATACCTTCCCCTTTAGTAAAATTATTAATAAAACATGAAAGTGCATGGCTGTGATTATGAATAATGAACACAAACTAAACACTGATTAACAACATTGAACATTCATTCATTCATTCAATCTTTCAAAAGGTATGTTGCTTTCAAAAAAATTTGCATACATGTGATGCTTTCATTCAAGCTTACAAAAGTGACATAATATTTGTACTTGTTACTTTCAAAACATGTCCCAAAAACACAAAAAGTAATCTACTTGTTTGCTCTCTGTTTCACTGATTTGCTTTCCATTCTTCATAAAGTTGTGTGCACTCATTCACAGCCCACCTCGGTGCCTTCACTTGTCCTGGCAGATTGCCCTCATCCTCTAAATTGTTTTTCTTGTTGTGTGGGAGTTTGTAGTTGTTGTCGCCCTTGTGTTTAAGTATTTCATTCCCAACAAATTGAAGTGACATCCACACATTAGATAGAGTCTTTGCACGCAGTTCATTAAATGAGCCAGTCACTGCACCACTTAAATTTTCCATTGTTTTGGACATCTTTTTGTGCATAATTAAGTGACTGTATTGATCTGAAAAACCCCAAGTCCAAGATGCTGCAATCTGGACTGTTTGCTGGTTGTTGAGTCAGTATCAATGTAAATCCATCTTGCTTGTAGTGTTGATGTCATTCTTGATTATATTGCAAAATGTGTGCCTTTGCATTGTTTTGAATGATGTAGATCACCTTTTCCCCCTCATGTGGTGGCCATTTCTCTTTAATTGTTGATATTAAGCAGTTGATTAGCATGGCCCTAGTAACAATCTGATTAATTGACTTAATTGGTTTTGTCTCAATTGTCCCTTCACTCTGTTTTTTGATGTTCTCTTTACTGCCACTGCATCTGTGAATGAAAATATACCTAGTTTGCCATCAAACTCACACTGCCCATCTTCTCGCCACCTTGGCTTTGCTACTGCTTCCATGAACATGAATTTTAGTATTTTTGTTCGTGATTTTGCCTTTCTCTGTGGATATGGTTCATTGTTTGCTACATAGACTCTTTGACTTTTCTGCGTTAGATAGAACCATTTCTCATCAATGTGAATGAAATCATACATGTTGTAATATGTGGAATCATTTGGTATAGAGTAATCCATTATGAGACTAAGTACCCACCTCATCCTTGCCATCTTGCATTCTTCTGAAATGCCTGGATGCAAGGGACTTGAGTGTGCTTTAATATGTTTTCTTTTCACCATTCTCCAAACTGTTGTTGGTCCAAAATTCAGCATCTTTGCAAGAACTATAATGCTAGTTTTGTCCCCCATGCCTATTGATGCTACAGATTCATATGTTACTTGAATTCTTTTCCTACCACAATTGTGATATTTGCTCTCATAAAGATATGAATTCATGTCTGTCTTCTGTCTCTTAGCTTTCTGCCATATCCCTCTAATTGTCTTCCTTGTGTAACCAACCTTTCTAACAACCACCTCAAATGTCCCATAAATGAGGTTTTCTGACCCTCTAAGTTTTCTTAAGAGTAAGAACAACAAGATTTCCAGCCTTAATTCATTGTTAATTCTAGGGGTCTTAGGCTTATGATGATTCTGTTGAGTTCCTGTTTGATGTTGTGGAGATGGTGTGGACTCTTCTTGTCCTGGCATGTTCAAATCAAAAATAAATGGAACCAATTGTAGATCTGATATACCTGATGTTTACGTTTGTTGTGGTCCCACTTCACATTCATGTGGAACTTCTTGTGGCACTTCATTAAGATCTGACACTGGTTGGTACTGCTCAAAATCCCCATATTCATGAGCATTTACTTCAATTTCAGCATGTGTCTAGTTGCTTCATCATCATCAGATTCTGAATCAGTGTTCGTGTCGTCTCCTTCATCATCAGAAAAACCGAGAACTCATCCTCCTCTTAATCTGAAGCCATTAATGTCCCCTTAACTTTGTTGAGTTTTAGTGAATTTTTGGCTCTTATATTTCTTGTTAGTACTCTCTTAAAAGCTCTGGTAGAAATTTGTATTTATGAGAGAATTTTGTGATGAAGTCAGCCCTATTTATAAAGGGTGTGTACTTTTTTTATTGAAAAGTTTAGAGGGAAATGTTTGGAGGGAAATGGTCTTTCTGTTTTGGGAAAGTCCTTCCCTTCCGTTTTTTTCTACTGTTGAATGCTCATTGGTTGATTTTAATGTTAGAGGTACTCCACCTCATGTAAAATGTCCCCACTTGAATCAGATTTTTTTTCTTTAGATTTTTTACTATTTTAATCAAATATCTCTCATTTCCGTTTTTTATTTATTATTTTCTCTCTCCTTACTTTATTATTCTTTAAAAAAAAATCTCTTACACACTCTTACACACAATCATTTCTCTTACACCCAATCATTACACTTATATCATACAAACCAAGATTCCAGTTTTCTTAAAACCACCCAACATCCACAATTGGTAGAACTTAAAGGAACGGAGGGAGTAAAAGATAGTGGAAAATTAAAGTATTCGAAGCAAAGTACCTCATGAGATAAATAAACAAAGATAAAATAAGAGGAAACCATACCAAAAATGAAAAGTGCACCACTTAATAAAATACAGTTATTTTAAAAAAGTGTACTACTTAATAAAATAAGGAGAAAGTAGAAGGCCAATATCTGATATGTATTTCAAGATACATATTACCCTACTAAATTATAAAATAAAGATAAAACAAAAATTAAAGCAGGTGCCATTTTTTAAAGAACATATGCCATTTTAGAATATGGATGCCATTTTTAAAAACCGATGACATTTTAAAAACAAATTGATTTTATCCTTTAGCGTTTGTCTTATCCCTAATTTGTCGTTTAGTAGGTGATATATATTTGTGAAATACATATCAGATATTCATTAATTATACTTACTTGAAGTAGAAGTGGAGTAGTTGGTTGGTAAAGCCCTAAAGAAATATTGATTTATTTTGGTCTTCCAATCATTGAAGCAAATCATCTTTGTTGTTTTAATAGCCATTCCTTTTTTAGAAAAACCCTAGCCATTCCTATACTCATGCGCTCATGGCTAAAGTTGTGGGCCTTGTGGCCATAAACTTAATACGGAGTGATGGAACTGCTCATTTTATTATTGTTTGTCGTGAGTCATTTATTTAAAAAATTATCTCAACATATTTGTTAATGTTACAAGGGATGTAAAAATATTAATTAAGGTGCCAATAATAAACAGTGAGATTTAACTTGTTTACTAACTATTCGTAAGCTGTAAGTGTTTACATCCATAAGCAAATGAAAGATACTACGTATTTTTTAACTTTATGGTGTGTTTAGATATATGCATTTCATTTGAAATTCTGGAATGGATAGAATTAGGTGTTTGAAAAACAAAGAATTTGGAATTTTGGAATTTGGCCAAATCCTCAATTATTCTAAAAAGGCCCATATTTGTGTAATTTCAAATGACTCATGAAACGCTGTCATTTCAAATTCTTTGCCCTCACCAATATAAGGAGTACTTATCTTACAATTAACTTACTTTGTCTCTCTCCTCCTCCCCTCAATTGCCGCCACTAGTAGATGCTCTCAACTTCTCTTCCTCCCTCCTCCATTGCCGCCGCCACCACGGTTCTTAATCCATAGCTGAAGTCGATTGTTGGAAATTAAATATAGCATCATAATTTTATGTTCCTGAGCAATTATTCACCAGATCTCTCCAATTTGAGGAGAATTGGAAGAAAATTGAGATATGAGATGTCGAAAATTGAGATTGGAATTTGGATTATATTTACTTTCTCTCTCTCATTCGGTACTATGAAAGGTAATATCAAGAAGATGAATCTTCTTATCCGATATGTCCCCCTGCCGAATAATGACCGACGCAAAATCCAACGACCACCATTAATTAGAGCTTGGAATAACAGCGTACACCATTAATTAGAGCTTGAAATGGAAGCGCCCACCATTAATTTAAGCTTGTAAGAGCAGTGTCTACCATCAATTGACTTTTATGAAGAGAGGGTATGAAATGGTGCAAAGTGAAGGAGAGAACGAAAATGGTGAAAAATGAAGACGAAGAAGTGTGGGACTTCAGATGACCAACCACTTTTTCATTACAAATTTTGGTTTTAATTTTCTAATTACTTTATTTTATTGATAATATTGTGGAAATATTTAATTTTTAAAATCAAAGTTTCTAATTTATTTCCAAACAATGTATAGAATTTCAAATGATGGATTTATAATACTTGTTTTCCCAAACAAATAATTTGGAATTGAATATCAGTATTTGAAATGACAAATTTTGAAATGAATCATTTGAAATCAGATCTCTCTATCCAAACACCACCTTAAGGAATTACAAATTTTTATATAAGGGTGGTTATAACATAGAGAATTTATATACGGAGTAGTATTTTCATACCAAATACCGTGTTGGATTGTTTATAATAGCCTTAATCGATTCGAGGCATATTCTACCGGCTATGAAATTTCAATCCATACATAAATGAAAATTAAAAACATGCCACAGTACACATACAATTGGATGGAA
The DNA here is from genome assembly GCF_020520425.1 of Spinacia oleracea. NCBI lineage: Eukaryota > Viridiplantae > Streptophyta > Magnoliopsida > Caryophyllales > Amaranthaceae > Spinacia > Spinacia oleracea. Next base: position 115,956,874 of record NC_079492.1, read on the forward strand.
ATGAACCGACGGTGGAAAGATTAGTATAGTATGATATGTTTGACTGTTTGTTTAATACTTCTATCTACGTATTAATCATTTTTTCTATTAATCTAAACACCAATAAATTATAATGAAAAAAGCAGGTAGTACCCAACCTGCATATCGAATTCTTGCTTGCAGCATGGTCATACTCATACTACTTTTCTATATTATTAGTTAGTAGGGCATATCTTGCCAATTTGTATGGGGAAGTATAAGTTAAGCAACCGGTCAACGACTAATCCATCAATTTGACCACCATGGATTATGTTTATGGTACCGGTGCCGACCACAATTCATCCAACAGAACCACATGTCACGCATTGCAGTTGTCCACTAAAATATATATACGGAATCTATATTATTAAAGTAGGGTGATGAGGAATGTGAGGACTTCAAAGCCTTAATTTTCATCTCTCATGCATGGTTATTTAAGGAAATCTAGACAATTAAAAAAAAAAAACAACAAATCACATAAAGTGTAAAATGGAAATAAGAATAAATAATTGGACATGAAAGAATACGGAAATAATTTAAACCAATTATTCACTTTCAAATTTCATCTCCCACTTTATTGGGTGGTCACTGCAATTTTCAAGTGAAACGTGAAGAAGAATTTTGTTATTTACGAGAAGATATCAACAAAATTAAAGTATCCATGTACTCGATCCATAGTCATTTTTGCAATTTCAAAGGTTTTGAGACTTATGCATAACATGATTTTTGATACTGTTTAGCTTCTTACTTCGGGTTTAATGTTTTGCTTAAGACACATACAAACTTGCTTTTAACATTTTGTAAAAGGTAAAACGAATTAAATATTATTTATAAAATTTTAAAATATTTATGAATTATCAAACGAATTGTTTTGAAATGTTGTTCTCAATGAATTCCCTACAGTAACGAAAAATAATGAACTTTGAATCACCTTAAATGATTAAGAAACGAAAAAGATATCTTAATTTTACATTTAGAAAACCGTAAAGTGATAGCAAATAAAAAAAAATGGAAGTTTTAAGGTAGTAATTTAAAATAAAAATTTCATAAGGTAAATACAAAAGTGGTGTATTATTAAGGTAGTAAATACCAAAAATTTCCTTCAGAATTTTTTTATACAAGTAGATAAATAATTGCATATTAGATTTAAATATGTGATTAGGTTGGTATAGTTGGATTTAAATATGTGGCTGGATCGGTATAGTTGGTAACCTTTTGCATGATCTAAGAACTTGTATTGAAGTAGAAGGTTCAAACATTTACTCTATAATACGTATTATATTTGCATAGATTATACAAATATTATACTTCCTCTGTTCCGGAAATATCGTACCATTTGTTTTTTACACTATTCACACTACGACTTTGGCCATTTGTTGTGATTCGTACGTAAGAAAATTGTAGTCATGCGAGGTCATGTTAGATTCGTATCGATAAATATTTTCTAAATATTAACTTTTTATAATATTCATTTGCACACGATTTGAGATATTAGGAGTCAAAGTAATTATTAGAAGAGTAAAAGTCAACCACAGTGTGATGTTTCCGGAACGGATCGGAAGTATAAATATTGTACACATATACACTATATTGTATAGATACAGAAATTGACATATATGTAACAATATACCTCTAAAATTGGTATATTTGCGTCCAACTCACATGTTATCTTTCTCATTTAACTAGCTCATAGATAATTTTTACATTATGTAGGCCGGTGAAATCTTCCTCATTCTTGAGCAAAAACCTATTGAAATCTACATTCATCAATCTTGTTCTTCAACAGCCCCACGATATCACGAAATAGGTAAGCACCAGGGTAACACACGTCAAAATATAGTTGACTACCCAAGCACTCCGCCATTTTTAGATTGTGTTTGGGCTCCCAATTGAAAACCAATTGGGCTAGCAGTCCAAAGGCCAAATGGCCTCAACACAACAACATAGCAGCCACTTACCACTCTAAAAAGGCTATTCATCCACCAACAAGGCCCAAGGCCCAACAAGTAATAAATGACCTATGGGGCATTTATTACACAAACACTATAAATAGGCCGTTAAGGCTCACACCTCAAGGTACGTCCAATTTATTGCCTTAAAACTACTCTCTAGAAAACTCTCTCTAGATCCGAGCATCGTTCTTACATAGACAAAAGAGGGGCTTTCCTCGGAAACACCCCCGAGGCTAGTGACTTTATCAATTGTGCAGGTAAATTCGGACACGACTCATTCAAGCAAGCTAGATCTTCCACACCAACGAAACGGGCCTTCGTACGAAGCCCATTGTTTCAACACCGGAACAATTTGGCGCCTTCTGTGGGGAAGAACACTTCAAAGCCTTGAGAAATCAGCCACTTTGCTCCAAAAATGGATAACAACATCGTTAATGACAACGTCAGCGTCCAGACGGACTCAGAGTCCGAAGCAGGGGCGCAACCACAGTCAGAAGCAAGGTCACAGCCGAGCAGGGCTACCACCGCAGTAACTACTAGACCTCCAATCCCTACTCGGGAAGAACTCACCGCGGCCATAACTATCATGCAAAACTTCCTATTCAACGAGAAAGAGCAAGGTTTGGAAAATGACCGCCGCGAAGAAAGGAGAACTAGGCGACGGCTGAACATGCCCCCTAGTGAAGAAGTTGCTAGATCTGACCGAGCACTCCCTCCTATGTCAGGAACCCATCTAACGTTAATGTGGGTGGAAAGTACGTGGGACACGCAGAGAAGGGCTCAGCAGTAGCCAGAATGGTTGGTAGCACCATCGCCCACTCCACAAGCTCTTCGAAGCAAAATGACCAGTCAGTATACTCGGATCCGAAGCTCGGTACCCAGCAAGTTGAGACCATCGATTCACGAGAGGTTGGGTGAGTCAAGCAGATCCAGAGATCGACCTGAAGTCAGCAGCCGATCGGCGAGGAGGAGAAGAAGGAGGCATGATCGAACCCCTAGCCCCCTACGCACCCCCGAGCGTTCCAATGCAGGAACCTCGGCGAATGAGGCTGGGGAAGAGGATCATGACCCCAACATCCTCCCTCATAGAACAGCTGATCATGGAGGAAATCCCAAAGGTTAGGCTGCCAGCGCACCTAACATACAACAGAACCACATATCCGAGGGACCATGTCATCTCCTACGAGCAGCAGATGTTCCTGAGCCTCTATTATGAAGCTTGTTGGTGTAAGTATTTCCCTACTACGCTAACAGGAGTGGCAGGAGAATGGTTCAGATCTCTACCGAAGGGATCGATTGACAGTTGGAAGGATGTGAAGGACAAATTCTGCGTGCATTTCGTGAGCAACAACTGCCCCGAACGAACCACCGCTGAACTGACTTCCATTCAGCAGGAGAGAGATGAGAGTCTCCGAGATTTCATGGCTAGGTTCATGAAAGAATCAACCAACATTCCAAATCTGCAGCCTTATGTGGCAATCTTTGCTTTGAAGCACGCGCTTCAGGAAGGGAAGTTCCGCGACAAACTGTCGATGAAGAACCCTACCAAGATAGCTGACGTACTCCAAATGGCAGATGCGTTCATCAGAACGGAAGAATTCAACAAAGATGCTTCAAGGTTGAAAGGTTCCTCGGATCCGAGGGATACAAAAACAAACCAGAGCAAGCCCGAGGGCAGCTCAAGAAAAAAGTAAAAGAAACAGGGTGTAAGAGATGGAAGCCCGAAGAAAGACGGGAGAAAGGGTGAACTTCAACCCAAGTACACCGACTACACCCCACTCCCTCTTCCCCGAAAAGAAATTTTCAGCCTCCAAAAGAATGATGAGAAGTGGAAATGGCTAGGAAAGCTCAGAACCAACCCCCTTCGTAGGAATAAGAACAAGTGGTGCGAGTTCCACGATGACTTCGGCCATAACAACGAAAAGTGTAACCAGTTGAAGGAGAACATTGAGGATCTCGTCTGCCGAGGCTACCTCAAACAGTACTTGGCCGACCGAAGGGAGGAAAAGGAAAAACATACAAATGGCAAGCCACAGGAGCAGCCCCAAAAAAGGATCTACGAGGCCACAGGGCAAAAGAAGAACGACATTCTAGTGGTGTTTGGGGGGCAGAGGTCCAACTCACCCCAGTAAGAAACACTTAAGAGCACTCTCCCACCAAGTCAACTTCAGCGATGTAGGGGAGAAGGAGCCCCATCCTCCGAACATGACCTTCATCGCTGATGATTGCGGCAGAATCCAATACAAACATGAGGATCCATTGGTGATATCCATTGATCTCAACAACCACAATGTTCATAGAGTATTGGTCGACGGGGGAAGCGTCGTGAACATCATCTTTAGAAACTGCTTTTAACAGTTGATCCTCGAGGAAGGAGAGGAGTCGCTAATGAAGGTCACCTACCCATTGATCGGATTCAATGGCTCTGCGGCAATTCCCCGAGGAAAGATCACCCTGCCAGTCACAGTTGGCCGAGGCCAAGCGGCGAGGAATATCCCAGAGGAATTCTTAGTGATGGATTGCGATTCAGTATACAACGTCATCATGGGACGAATCATGATTCACAAAATGCAAGGAATCCCATCCACATACCATCAGATGATGATATATGTCTCGGACGCAGGCTTCGCTGAGCAATTAAAGGTGATCAAGAAGTCGCAAGAAGAACTTGCCACATTGTCATCTAAAAGCCAAGGCTAGGAGACAGTTCTGAAGATGAAGAAGATAAGCAAGATCTCTCGAGGGGGGAAAAAGAGGCGAAGAGGAGAAAGGCCGGATCGAGCAGTCTGGTGAAACCCCCAGAGGTTGAAGCTCGGCCCGAAACCCCTTCTCCCGAGCCAGATCAAGAAATGGAGGATATCTTCCTCGAATATGATTCAGACAGGAGTGTCCGAATAGGCAAAGGCCTAAGCTCGAATCAATTTGATCCAAATGCGAAGGGATCACAAAGACATTTTTGCATGGTCGGCGGCTGACATGCTAGGAATAGATCCGAAGATGATCTGTCACAAGCTGGATGTCAATGTCGAAGCTCGGACAATCAAACAGAAGAAGAGGAACTATTCTTCGAAGAAAAACAAAGCCATCGCCGAAGAGGTGAAGAAACTGCAAGAGGCAGGCTTCATCGACCCATACATGTACACCAAGTGGTTGGCCAATGTACGTGGTGATGGTCAAAAAAGCAAACGGCTCATGGCGCATGTGCGTAGACTTCACAGATCTGAACCGAACCTGCCCAAAAGATTGTTACCCTCTGCCGAGTATAGATCAATTGGTAGACTCTACAAGTGGCCACGTTGCTGAGCTTCATAGACGCCTTTTCAAGGTACCATCAAGTGTTCATGCACCCCCATGACAGGGCAAAGACTGCATTTATCACAAGTGCAGCAGTGTTCTGTTAGGTTATGAAAAATATAAACAATATATTTCATGCGGAAAAACCATAAAGCCAGGAATATAAATTCTACTAGGATTCGAATAACTAAATCCATTAGGATTCTAGTTAAATTATTTCATTAGAATTTTACGTTTAATCAAATACCTAAGTATTTCAGATTTAACTAAACTATCCCATTTGAGTAGAATTAGGAAAACGCGATTACTTGACAACGAAGTAATCCTAACAGGCCAAGGTAATGGCCGTGTAGCTCGCATAGCCCGCAGCACGCAGGCCCAAGGGCGCTGCTGCTTGCTCGCTGGCCTAAGGGTGCTGGCAACATATATGCATGCGGCCCACTAGGGCGCTGTTGTTTCTCGACCTGCCTTGCTCGGCCTGCTCTGCGCGCGCGGGCTTGCTGGGCGTTGGGCCTGGCTTTGCGCTGGGCCTTGCGTCTTGCAAGCTCGTCCGTCGATCGTTCGTACGTCGCGCTTCCGATTCGTTTTCCGATTCCGGAATTCATTTCCGATTCGAACAAATATTTAATATTTCCGATTCCGGAATTTATTTCCGATTCGATCAAATATTTAATATTTCCGTTTTCGGAATTTATTTCCAATTCCGGTAATATTTCCGTTTCCTGCAATATTTCCAATTCCGGTAATATTTCTATTTCCGATAATATTTTCCGATACGTACCATGTTTCCGTTTCCGGCAACATCTACGACTTGGATAATATTTATATTTTTGTCATGATCCATATTTCCGTTTCCGGCAATATCATCATTTCCGGAGCATTCTATATTTTGCCTTTTAACGATTTCAGCTACCACTGGAACTGAGATCCGTCGTTTCCGAATGTTCATAAATAGAGTATTTAATGAATAATATATTCACTTAAATACTTGATCCGTTCACGCACTATTTGTGTGACCCTACGGGTTTAGTCAAGAGTAAGTTGTTGATTAATATTATTAATTCCACTTGAACTGAAGCGACCTCTAGCTAGGCATACAGCTCACTTGATCTCACTGAATTATTAACTTGTTTAATTAATTAATACTGAACCGCATTTATTAGACTTAGCATTGAATGAATACTTGGACCAAGGGCATTATTTCCTTCAGTCTCCCACTTGTCCTTAGGGACAAGTGTGCATTGCCTAATTCCTTTGTCGCTTGATGCCTGCTCATGAACATAAGGTAAGAGTAGTCATCCTTATTATGTCAAGAGGTATTTCTCGGTTTCAGAGTTCAACTGATCAAATAAACAGATAATCATAGCCTATGATTCATCTGAGCACGTCCATGCATTTGCGAAATTTCTTAAGGCAAGATCTCAATATGACAACTATGATTAGGAATCATAGTATATATTGACTTACAATTAGACATGTGCATGGGTCTACGACCCGACATAGTATTTGTTGGACCCGCCTATTTTTTAGGGTCTCAATCCAATTATTTAAGGCCCGTTAAATTCGGGGCATATCTTGATCCAGATGTTTAAAAATGGGCCTATTTGCAATATTTTTAGACCTAGACCCGGTCTCGATCTGACTCATGGACCATTCAATTACTAAAATAAGTAAATATATTTTTAACTTGTTTTTAGGCATATTTGACATTAGATTGAAAGGGAAATAATATGTATTAACTTATGATAATTTTTAAAAAATATGTATTAATTTATGACATTTTTATATGAATATGATGGCAAATGATATTCAAGTTAATGGCCTAAATAATTGTAGAGACAAAAAAGGTTGAAAATCAATTCACAAACCCATTTCGATTCGCAGACCCGCTAAATCCATTGGATCTGAGTAGGGATCTAAAAATTCATACCTAGTTGATTTGGGTCCAGATGAAAAACATGGGTTAGGGTTTCACTACACTACAACAAAAACATTAATTAATAGCGCTTTTTTCAATGAATGACAACGCTTTTAAAGCGCTGTTAATTAGCAGCGCTGTTAAAAGAATGACAACGCTTTTTAAAAGCGCTGTCATTTTTTCTTCATTTAGTAGCCTTCAATATATAAGCGCTATTAAAGCTTCAGTATGGCGGGAAAGTTTATGATTAATTTAATTTAAATTAATTAATAGCGTGTAACTAAAAATCGTTGTTGTTTAAGTGCATTTTAAAATTTTTACCGGGCTCTTTTTAAATTTTAATTTTTAATTATTAAATACCTGTAATAAAATATAAAAATATTTTATAACCTACAAATCAAATTGAATATATATAAGATCCAACTTCATTTCTATCATATCAAATAAACGTCTCGATGTCTCATACATAACTTAAAATCATATATGCCTAAATACACAGTAAAATAAAAACACACTAGAAAACAGAAAGAAGTATCCTTGTCATACAGTACTTCTTTTAATTTCAAACCAATAAAATAAAATTAAAACGTTCTAGAGAAATTCTACTCGAAAAACATAATTAATACATCACAATATTCACACGAGAAGAACATGACGCGTCCATTGAGCTCTGACTTCATCAATTTGTCCTTGATCATAATTCGGAACATTGCAATCATGAATGTACTACAAAATGAGAAAATTAACATAATTAGTGACAATCCATATAATAATGTCTAGGCTTAATTGAACAAAGAAAAATACATACATCTTCAAATATTCGAGTTTGCTTATGGTCGATGATCTCTTTCATGTATCTCATGACATAATATCCAGAATCCATGACATTCTTTTGCCTAGGACACTACAAAGGCAAAATACAATCAATTACTTTCGAATACTTTAAAAAACAAATAAAAATTGCAATAAACATAAATCATAGTACATACTTGTATCTGTATCCACTTGGTGCTCATTTTAATTTTCTTCAACAATCCTTTTTCAGTACGAAAGCCAAAAAGTGCTCTGCAAAGAAAACCAACATATATTATACATCTATACAGAGACTTAGTTCCAGTGCCAGAAATGGGAGTTTAGCTCAACTAGAAGCTGCGTCTGCACACTATACGACAACATATATTATACATCTTTGGGTCAAATGGGTTAACCATGTGTACTTAAGAGGAAAGGATTGGAAGGTTTATGTTCCATCTCCCTCGGTGAGCTGGTACTGGAGGCAACTATATCATGTCAAAGACAGATTTAGAGGAGGATACAATGGAGACAAATGGGGTTTTGATAGGAAAGGGTACACTACCTCAAGTGGTTATAGGTGGCTAAGGGAACAACAACCTCTTGTGAATTGGGCTAGATGGGTTTGGAATAGATTTAACATCCCCAAACACAGCTTTCATTGTTGGCTAGTGATGTGGGGAAAGGTGCAAACCAAGGACAGATTAAGGAAAATGGGATTGAATGTGGACACAAACTGCCCTCTCTGTGCAGACCACCCTGAGACAGTGGATCATGTATTCATTCACTGCAAATATGCACAAACCTGCATGCAACAGATGAGCTTCAAACTGAAGCTCAACCTCCCTGGAGGCAGTCTGCAGGCCCTGAGCTGCTGGCTTCAGAAACCAGTTAAAAACAAGTTCAGACAGCAGGTGGTTCAGTGTGTAGTCTCAGCAATGTTATATCAGCTTTGGAAACAGAGGAATCAGGTTGTTTCGAATGGATGTGTGGCCAGACATGAGGGACTCGTGTGCCTGAATCAGTAACGCAGTAGCCACATAATTTGTAGATAATCCAACATTCAGTCCGATCTTAGAGTCATGCACTTGAGCTTGCTAGGTTGTACTTCTCTTAAGGAGCTTATTAGGTTGTACTGCTCTTAAGCTTAAGGAGCTTCTCATTGACGCTGTTGATGAACATGCACTTGAGCTTATTAAAAAGCTCTCTGGGGTGACAAGTCTACAGTTTGGAAGACCTGATTTAAGTTTCACTTTTCTGTTAATCAATCCTTCTTAGAAAAGGGATCAGCATTTAACCAATCAAACCAGAAAAACAACAATCTAATCACAACAAATTCCTTCAAAAAATTGAAATCATCGCATTTCGTAGACTTGAGCTAGATGATGACAGGAAAGGTTAGTCAAAGTAGCTGTAGTGGTATCTAAGGTCATGCTAGGACATGCTCACAGACTAAGAGAAGAGTCACAGCTTACTTACAGAAGCTAAGCAGCAAGCAAGACACGATTTAGCTCAATTGTGTTGGAACTTGGGATGTATCAATTGCTCTTTGTTGGAATCAGTTTATTAACTGTATATATTTTGTTCTTTGTTGGAATCAGTTTCAGTTCGTGTCTAAACTTCTTGATATAAGGTTTATAGAGTATTGGAAATAGAAATATTTATGCTTACCTTTCTACAATCTTACGCAAATCATCTTGAACTCCTTTCCCTGTGCCCTTGTACTTTTCATTGTTTAGAGGATCCAGAAAATACACAACATCATTGTACGGATCAATGACACACAACACCCAATGGCGCCTGTATAATAAGATGTAATAGGACAATATTAATAATTAAACACAATACCATAAGGGACAAATACAATTACAAAAAACTTAAGAAACACTATACCCATCATTATACGGTGCTAAGAAGACTCTTCCTTTGGTTGCCCCAACTGTCGTCAATGTATTCTTGATGTACTCAGAACGGGATATTTGATCCTCTTGAATTTTCCTTATCTCCCACTTCTTAACTTGTGGTGCAGGAGATATTCCAGATGGGCATAGAAAGCCAAATAAACTGATTACTCCTCTCATTTGGCAGAAATGATGCAATAACCTACCAATTCATCATAAAAAGTAAATTACAAACACTAGATATACTAAATAAATCATAAAACATATTATGAACCAAAAACCAAATAGAACTCACGACATGTAAGTCAACATATGATAATCTCTGATTTGTGCTTGGGCTAGGAATTGAAAAATCTCCCCTCGGCCAACACTGATTTGCTTATTTTTACCGGGAACTCCTATGTCAATAAGGATTTGAACTTGCTCGTCGTGGTTCATCTTCAAAGTGTACTTGTGCATGATTTGAAGATCAGGAGAAAGTCTATCAGGTAAAGGAACCACCGTTTCATGGTTTTCATCCAACTTTTGCGGTTGGAACTCGGACGACGCATGAGAGGAATCATCTTTAAAGGCAGCAAGGGGTTTCTCCTTCGAATTCAGTTTTCTGACGATGTTATTTGATGGAGAAGCTTTATTATTTTTATCTTTGCATTTTGGAGAACCTTTATCCTGTGAACACTTGTAAACCAAGCTCTAATTATTATATCAAACAAGCAAAAACACATGTTGAAATTTTATAGACAGAGGAGGCCAATATACAGTCATATAGAAAGAATAACAAGATTAACTTTATACCGGGTTATCCACAATAATGAGTTCTGTAGACCACAAAACAATTGTCCCTATTGCTTCTTTGATGATGGATGCTTCACCATTATCGAGAGGCACGGGCAAAGGTGTGAGTTCCTCGGTTGTGTAGTCAATACCAACTCTCATGTAGCCTGGTGGTAGTGACGCGTTGTGTACCACAGAACCGTTGTTGACATTATGCACCTTTCCCCTAGCGACCACTCTATAACTCGGATCGGATAAAGCGAACTGGCATGCAATTATTCCCTACACAACACTAGTATTTTATCATAGAAAAGAGCATCAAACTGTAATATGGAACATGTGAAAAGGGGATACCAAGGGAGGAACAAAACACCAAACTGCAGCAAGTTCAAGTTCTTCACTGATGAAAATACTTACTAAAGCCTTCATAGCTTTAAGTCAATCAAATAATAAAGTGAACTCATTGTTTGAGGCAGATTACAGAATGCTGTAAAAACTCAGGAAACCACTATTATTAGTGCTATAAAAACTCAGGAAACCACTAATCAACATAGAATTTCGGCCATATTTTACTATAACAGACTAATAAGTTCAATTAAACCATTTATCCAGAAAAATTTATCAATTCAGGGCTAATAAGTTCAATCAAACTCAGTTTCAAGGCAAGTGAGTAAAAAGATGACCAAATATTAATAATAGAGTACAGTAAGTGGAGTTCAGTTACAAAGAGTTCCAAAAGTTCGCTGGCGTGCATGAAAAGAATAGGGCCGAAAAACTTGTCTTCCAGAGTAAAACATTCATATTTAGTGTACTGGAAAGATGGAAAAAACGGGAAGTTGTTACCACGGGAATACGAGTACATTTGCTACTTTTCGGAACAACCTCATTGGGGCATCGATCTTCAATAATCTCATCCTCACAATGTGTCCTGTTTTCCTTAGACTTTGAAACTTTGAATTTTAGAGCAACTTCATCAGGCCTTCCATCTACAACAATCTCTTTCTCACGAAGCCTCTTGTTTTCCTTAGACTTTGAAGTTTTCAATTTCAAAGCAACTTCATCAGGACTTCGTTCTGCGACAATCTCCTCCTCACGGTGTCTCTTTTTTTCCTTTGACTTCAAACTTTCAAATTCCAAAGAAACTTCATTAGGGCTTCGATCTTCAACAATCTCCTCCTCATCACAATGTCTCTTTTTTTTCTTGGGCTTTGAAGTTTTCAATTCAATCATTTCACGTTCCAATGACTTCACACGTGCAACCATTTCAGCCATCTTATCTAAGCAGACTTCCCTTGAAGGCAATTTTCCGTAGTAACTTATAGGTGTTACTCCAGCACCAACAGCCCTTACTCGACCACCACCCTCTTTTTTTTGCAAAGCCCTCTGTAGTACATCGTCACGTCCTTTATCAACAAACTCACCTTGAGATGAACGATGCATTAGGTCATCCTGTAACACATTAGAACCAAATAAGAGTACAGTCCATAGACATTAAAATCACTATACGATTAAATACATACGTTAAAAAACAAAGGACAAATTCATACAATTCGATCAGCCACTTCTTTAGCTGAAGGTACAATGTTCTTATCTTTGTCAGTTCTCATAAGTTTCCACAATTGGCCACGACCTACAGATGTTACAATTTTACCACCTGGTTCTGCTCGAATTTTTTTAATCTAAAAACAAAACAAAACTAAATGTTAGTTCAATTACATGGAATAGTTATATAATGTAAATATAATAACTTTAATACATACCACATCTTGTTCAAATCTAGCACAACCTCTTCGTCCTTTCCTTTGAGGATAGTCATTATTACTTGCACGTTTTCGATTAGCCTCACTTTTTTCCTAGTCAAGCAAGCATTAATAATTACAGCAACATCAAATAGTAAGTTTTATTATTCAAAAATCTAAACTAATTATCATATACTTTGTTGGTTCCTTAATTAGTCTCTTATAGGCGCAATATATATTGAATGTGAAGCAATATACTATGGATGTTGTTTTATTAGTTTAACAAACTCCATGGATGCAACTTGAGGAGTGGGGACTTAAAGGAAGCCATGTAATGCATAACAACTGAGGGGGAAGCATAATGAGAGTACTTTGAATTATTGTTCTACGACAAGATTTGCGTTAAATTTTCTTGTTTAGATTATGCCGGCAAATATTATTATAAATAACATTGCTAATTTGCTTTCATGTGAAGGTGAAGGGGCTAATTTGCTACTTATCCCTGTCTGAAATCAACTAGAAAGGAAATATATACCTGAAATTCATCAGAAAGACGACTTTTCACAAACTTTTTCCAATGGATGCTATCAATAAAGTCATATTTCTTAGGTGGCTTTTCTCGCAACTTCCCATGTTGATCAAACAACCAATTTCTTGATATATCAGATTTGAAGTTACTCCAACACCGCCCTCCTTTCTTTAGAAACCAGGATTTCTCTCTCTCGCTAACCCTAAATGTTATCTGCATTAAAGTAATAATAGAATTAAATCAAATTATTCACAAGGGTTAAACATACATCTCAATTTTCAGTAATAGAGTAAAGAATATTACTGAGAGATCCTCAAAAAGAGCATCCTTCAAACTTTTAGGAACTTTGTGCCAATTGTCGTAGATGATAGGGACATCCTTGTGGATGCTATCCCCCCAATAACTCATCAATTTATCACTATCAGTCCCGATTGGTAGCCCATTGGCATTCCACTGAACATCGAATCTCACACCTCTATTTCTAGCTCGAACCAATGGAGCCATCCTAGTAGCACCACGACCTTTATCCTCTTTTCCCTTATAAGAAGGGAGGCCATCTCCACTATCAGATTCATCGCCACCTCGTTCTTGGTCAATATTTAAAGAAGCCATTAATCTGGAAGAAACCATGAAAATTTGTAAGTTTAACTTTTAAAAGAGCTTTCCAGTCTCATACTTTGTGACGAAATTACACTGATCTATTACTTGGTTGAATCAGTAGATAAGCTGTTGGTTATATATCATACAGTATCTCAATCTGAATCTGAATATCTGAATCTTAACTGAAATTGTAACTGTAATTTTTAAAAGATTTTTAAAAGAGGTAGGAAATATTCTGATGAGATCTGGTAACTATGCCTGATTTTTAAAAGAGGTAGGAAATATTCTGATGATATCTGGTAAACAAGAAATGAACACTTTATATGATTATAGTTTTCTAGTTTAGCGTTTTTGTTGGTTGATTGAAAACAAGTTCGATTCAGGTTTATTGAGTTTTAGGATTAGTTAGTCTTCCACGCATTGGGTATTTAGTCTTCCACTCCCATGTTCTATTCGGGATTAGATATGGTATCATGCATAGTTACTTATATTGATGAGATCTGGTAACTGTGACTGTAATTTTTAAAAGATTTTTAAAATCAGGCATAGTGACTGTAACGGTCAAGGAAGTACATAGCTTGGGTAATTTTCAATTTTCAGTCTCATACTAGCAATTTTCAGTTTGACTAAATAATCACAGGAACAAACTGTGTTTACGGCATATAATTGATGCTGAATCGAAAATTTTATAATAGAAATTTATTGGCTGAATCACTGATCTTTTATTAGTTATCACTCACATTTCATAATTCAAGCATCTGAAATTATAGTTAGGATTTGTATTTGTAAAGAATTAAAAGAGATATGGGAGTTGGAGGAGGTACATTGGAGTTTATTTCAGAAATGATGGGTAGTGGTAGGCGGCATATACACAATAAGAAGAACAGGAAGCAGTTTCAAACTATTGAGCTCAAAGTTAGAATGGACTGTGATGGATGTGAGCTTAAAGTCAGGAAAGCTTTATCTTCACTCTCTGGTAAATTTCTTCTTCCCTTTTGCTATTTTTTTGTTACAGTGAGTAACTGTAATTCGTTTCTTAAGGTTATGATATCTTAACATAGGTGAAATAAGGTTGGTTTTGCATGGGTGAAGAAAGTGGAGATAAACAGGAAGCAGCAGAAGGTGACAGTATCAGGATATGTAGAAGCAAATAAGGTGTTGAAGAAGGCGAAATCAACAGGGAAGAAAGCAGAAATATGGCCATATGTGCCTTACAATTTGGTATCTCAGGCTTGTTGAAAGGAGGCAATATAATTAGTTCAAACCTGTCTGAAATTAAGCTTGCAAGAAAGTCAACTAAGGATGGTTCACAGTATATCATTTCCTGCGTCGGTATTCATCAAGTATCTATGAAAAGAAGTAACCTAGTTAAGAGATTCTATTTGGAAAAGCTTGTAGCTCCTGCCATCTTTTTATAGTTAGGTGACAGATTCCATAATTCAAGCATCTGAAATTATTAGGTGTTCAGCACAAAAATGCTTTTAATGAAATTCAAAGTAACTACGATTTATCAGAGATCTAAATAAAGACTAGAAGTGAAAGCTTTACCATTGCTAAAAACTCAAGGTTTGCTGAAATCAAAGTAGCAAATCAAACAGAAAACAACAAGCAGAAGTAGTGGAACCTACCATAAGTAACAACGGACAAATATTTGCCTTTTCACTGATCACTACTTCAGGAAAGAGAACCAAAATCAAACTCCAACTTCAGAGCAAGCCATTGACAAACTCCCTGTCGTAGAGTCAAATTTAAAGAAAAAGTCAGAACAACCTATAGAAACAAATTAGGAAAACAAGAGGAGCGCAAGGGGTAAAATCAAAATTAATCAGTACATAGACACATGTATAATGTATCATACAGAAATGAAATGTTATACGATGAGACTCGACATCAGATCCTTTCCTAACTAAGATAATAAGTTAATAAACTTACATAACTAAGACTCAACAAAAGATCCTTTTGGGTTTACCATCCATGTTACTTATTTTGGGTCTTTTTTCTCTTTTTTCCCTCTTTTCCCTTTTTCGTACTTGACTCTGATTCATCAGCAACCCATATCCCCTCTTCATGATCATCTTGGATGTAAAACTGATTTTCCACTTCATTATCCCTAACTGTTTGAGATTGTAATGAGAATGAAGGATCTTCCATGTCATCCACATCATGGTCTCCAAATGCAGATCTTTTATTTGACGATAAAACAACATGTCGCCTTTTATCAGCCGGGTCAATCACATAAAAAACCTGCTTTGCTTGGGAAGCAAATACAAATGGCTCATCCTTACAGCCCACTCTTTGAAAATCAACTAAAGTGAACCCTTGCTTGTCGAAATGTACACCATTGTTCTGATCTACCCACCTGCAGCTGAATATAGGAATCCTAAACGTCCTATAATCCAATTCCCATATGTGTTGAATCACTCCATAATAAGTCATCTTTGCATAGATTGGATTTTTATCTTTCGCACTAGAGATGTGCATAGCTTCTGCTAACACAGCTACCCCACTGTTTTGCATGGTTGTCTCCTTGTCTCTATCCTTTGTGTAAAATGTATAGCCATTTATTTTATAACCATGACATAACCTCAAAACAAGGACCTCGAGAAAGCCATTTCAATCTGTCAGAAATAGATAAGGGTGACTTATCTAATTCATCAGAAATTCAAACTCGCAGCCACTCAATGAAAGAGCGATTGTGTTTCTCCGCTATCCATTTTTTACTCTTGCGTGGATGTAAGCCTGTCAAAAACAACATGTGTTCTTCCACGTACGGATCAACCTCTGTACTATTGTGAAGGACATATAAGTGTGCTTGATGCCACTGTTCATGAGATAAAGACACCACTTTTTTTCCAACAATCCCCTTTCCTTGAAACCCTCCGGGATCCCTAGGCTTTGGAAGCCCTATTGCATCGACATTAGAAAGATAGTGAATACAAAACTCAAGAGCTTCTTCAATCAAGGTGCGTTCAACAATGCAACCTTCTGGTCGACTTCCACTGTGGACATAATCCTTCAGTATTTTCATAAATATCTCAACGGCGTACATGTATCTCAAATAAGCAGGTCCACATAGCTGAACTTCTCTAACCAAATGTACAGTCAAATGTATCATAATGTCAAAAAATGATGGCGGAAAATACATTTCCAACTAACACAAAGTAATAACAAGGTCCTTTTGCAAATCACTCAGCTTTAAAGGATCAATTTCTTTGCTACAAATCTCGCTAAAGAAAATTCAAAGTTTTGTGATAGCATTTCGGACAGGTTCTGGCAGAATGGATCGAATAGCAACCGGAAGAAGATGCTCCATAAGAATGTGGTAATCATGTGACTTTAAGCCAATTAGCTTCAAGTTTTTCATTGATACAAGTGTTTTAATGTTAGAAGAATAACCCTCGGGAACCTTAACTCCATAAAGACACTCACAAAAAGAAATTTTCTCCTTTCTAGATAGAGTATAGCACGCTGGTGGCAGATATGTACGACTATTACGCTTGATTGGTGTCAATTATGCTCTAATCCCCAAGTCAACCAAGTCTAGTCTAGCAGCCTCCCCATCTTTAGTCTTACTAGGCACATTAAGTAAAGTACTTATAAGACTTTCACAAATGTTTTTCTCAATATGCATGACATCAAGGAAGTGTCTCACATGCAAGGTCCTCCAGTACGGAAGGTCAAAGAATATTGACAACTTTTTGTGCCCGATACTGGGAACATTTTTTGCGTTTAACTTCCCAAGCTTAACATCCAACTTCTGCATTTTCTCAAGTATTTCATCTCCTGATGGCGGCACTGGAGGAGTACCTTCTTCAGTTTCCCCATTAAAAGCTTTTTTCCACCTTCGATAATGATGGTCAATAGGCAAAAATTTGCGAAATCCCGGGTAGACATTCTTATGAGAAAAATTCAAGTAAGGTGAGAAGGTATTCTCCTCACAAATAGGGCACGCCTCATATCCTTTAACGCTATATCCCGCCAAATTTCCATATGCTGGAAAATCGTTTATTGTTCCATAAAGCAAGGCTTTCAGATTAAAATTCTCATTGCGATGAGCATCAAAAACTTGTATACCCGAATCCCACATCATCTTTAAATCTTCAATTAATGGTGCCAAATACACATCTATGTCGTTTCCGGTTGTTTTGGGCCTGAAATTAACATGGTCAGCATCATATACTTTCGTTTCATTATCAAGTCAGGACAAAGGTTATAGATCATCAAAATCACTGGCCATGTACTATGATTGCAACTCTGATTACCAAAAGGATTCATCCCATCAGCGGCAAGGGCGAGACGCAAATTTCTATCTTCACTCCCAAAATCTTCAAAGTCATTGTCAATCTTGATCCATTGTGGAGAATCGGCTGGGTGTCTAAGTAAACCATCTTTCAATCTCTCATCTGCATGCCATGTCAATTTCTTTGCCTCTTCTGCAATGCTAAATAGGCGTCTAAATCTGGGTACTATTGGAAAATACCACATAACCTTGGATGGAACATTTTTTTTTCTTGTACCGTGAAGTATTACACTCTGGGCAATTTTCTAATGATGCATATTCCTTTCGATATAAAATGCAATCATTAGGGCATGCGTGGATTTTTTCATAACCCATGCCGATGGAGCTTAACATCTTCCTTGCCTCATAATTTCGATCAGGAAACACATTCTCGGCAGGCAGCATCTCTTTCACCAATTTAAGAAAGCCTGTGAAAATATCATCGGACACTCCACCACGTGCTTTCAGGTTATAAAGCTTTAGCACAACAGATAATTTGCTAAATTTAGTACACCTAGGGTACAACGGTGTCTTTGCATCATTACTCAAGGTCTCAAACATTTCAGAACCACCTTCAATGTTCTGCCCTAAGATATGTGTCATTTCTTCTAAACAATCCACATCCAAATCCTCTTCCATTTCAACAGCTTCTGTTTCATCATTTTCTGTGTCACCATACATCTCACCATTCACATAAGAAGGAAAATCCTCTAATGTCTCACCATGTTTTATCCAACACTTGTATGTTTGAATAATTCCATTCACCACCAAATGGATTCTCACATCCTCAACGTGATGTCGGACCATGTTGTTGCAATTGATACATGGACACAAAATACGACTCAGATCTTCAGCATGATCAATAGCAAATGTAATAAATTCCTCCACCCCTTTCTCATATTCATCACTATTACACCTAGCAAGCATCCATTTTCGATCCATTGTTGGTATTTTACACCATTAGAAATAAGAAAAATTGACATCTCATTAATAAAAAGAGAATACACTTCACAACCTTGCCTTAGTTTATTATAATTGTTGAGTACGTTTAATCTTTTAGAATTTTAGCCATGGAAAGCATACACATTCTTTAACACTACTAAATTAACAACTTATTTCTCTCCATGTAACTATTTGGACAAACAATTAGAAAACAGTTCAAACAAAAATCTGGTCAGGTCCAAGTACTTACTTAGAGACTACTGAGTACTGACTGCAGTTTGCAGATATTTATAGAGTGGTCACTAGGGGAAAGGTGCATAATGTCAACAATGGTTCTGTGGTACACAATGCGCCACTACCACCAGGCTACATGAGAGTTGGTATTGACTACACAACCTTGCTTTGATATTGAGTTACTGCTCTCAAATGAGCCTGATGGTTTATATGGGATTATTCAATCCCACAAGGTCTGTCAACTAACATTGATTGGTTGCTTAAACCTCATTGTCTTTAAAGTTTTTCTTAATTTAAAGGCAGCGCAACATGCTGTAGTCGTTAATACTTCTTTTTGGAAACTGTTATACATTTCTTATCAGATTTGAGTTCCAAATAATCTAGTCTTTTGTCTAGGGAATTGTTAGTTAGTTAAATAGCCTGACCTGCATGGGCAGCATCAGTATCATGCTTGTTCATGTACAAATCCTTAGAGGCAATCAGGCAACTGATTTTTCCAGAAGTGTAATTTTATGATATATGTCTAGTGCCTCATATCCTTATTGTATTGGTATATATTATTGCTCATACATACATAAAGGAATGCTATAGACTATTCCTTCCGTTCAGATATAAGGCTATGTTCTCTACACCTGATTTTTGGTGTGAAATAAATTTTACTGATTATTTCCTGATAAAACCGACTTTTGCTGATTAAATATTTATACCTTATTTTCCCTTATTACTCATATACAGTTTACTGGTTTTTACTGAATATTTAAAGCAAGATTCAATATTTATACAGATTGTTTGCATCAACAGGTGAAGGATGGATGTGTAGGCTAACAAGCTCACTAGGAAGGCAGGCTGCGGCTATGAAGGCAGGC
Source organism: Spinacia oleracea (assembly GCF_020520425.1). Taxonomy (NCBI): domain Eukaryota; kingdom Viridiplantae; phylum Streptophyta; class Magnoliopsida; order Caryophyllales; family Amaranthaceae; genus Spinacia; species Spinacia oleracea. The sequence goes on from NC_079492.1 coordinate 115,976,712, forward strand.
TTAACAGATGGTCTCGTGGGAGTTTAAAATACCCAAGTCCAGCAAACCCTCAACAGACCCAACCTCATACGTCCAATGTGAAGGAAATAATGCCCTTGGTCCAAGTATGCATTCTATGTTAAGTCTAATAAGTGCGGTTCAGTATTAATTAACAAGTTAATAATTCAGTGAGATCAAGTGAGCTGAATGCCTAGCTAGAGGCCGCTTCAGTTCAAGTGGAATTAATGATATTAATCCACAGCTTACTCTTGACTGAACCCGTAGGGTCACACAAATAGTGCGTAAACGGATTAATTATTTAATGGCATTAAATACTCCATCTATGGATATTCGGAATCGACGGATCTTGGTTTCAGTAGGAGCTGAGATCGTCACAGGCAAGAAATGAATGCTCCGGAAACGATGATATTGCCGGAAACGGAAATATGGATCGTATCGGAAATATAAATATTATCCAAGTCGTAGATGTTGCCGGAAACGGAAACATGGTACGTATCGGAAAATATTATGGGAAATGGAAATATTGCCGGAATCGGAAATATTGCCGGAAACGGAAATATTGTCAGAATCGGAAATATTATCGGAATCGGAAAATAATTCCGGAAACGGAAATATTAAATATTTGTTCGAAACGGAAATTAATTCCGGAATCGGAAATATTAAATATTGTTCGTATCGGAAATGAATTCCGGAATCGGGAAATTAATCGGAAGCGTATCGTACGAATTAGCATCGGACGAGGCCTGCCAGACGAAGGCCCAGCACGAAGCCGGGCCATAGCCCAGCAAGCCAGCGCGCCACAACGCACCAGCCAAGGCTGCGCCAGGCCCACCGCAAGGCAGGCCCAGCACGCGCCAGCGCTACGGCATCGTGTGGGCCTCGTGGCAATGGGCTGAGAGCTCGCTGGCTGCGCGCGCGCATGGCGCCCCTCGTGGGCTGCTGTGCGTGCGTGTGTGTGTTTGTGAGCTATACGAATCCTAAAGTTATCAGGTTTCGACATATGATTAAATTCCTAAACCTAAAATGATGAATTAATTAAAATAAGAATTCTATTAGGATTCTAGTTTAATTAATTCGTATCCTAATAGGATAACGATTCCCTTTCCATACCTCTATAAAATAAAGGCCTAGGGTCATTATTTTGTAGAGAGTATTCAAGTATTCAAAGTGATTTTTGAGAGCAAAAATTCAGTCATACAATTGCCTATACTAGCCGAAAATTCTAAGTACCTTAAGGGCGATCCTAGTTGGTCAAGCTTAAGGCGGATCCGGACGTGCTGTGGCCTATCTACGGAGGGACGACACTTGGAGTCCTAAAGAATTGTTCTTGTTCGGTTCGGGCGCAGCTAGGGAAGGCACGCAACAAAGTGTATGCATCTAAACTATGCTAAATGATTATGTGTAAATAATATGCTTTCCTGGATTTATGGTTTTTCCGCATGATTTATGTTTTGTCATATGAATCATAACCTAACAGTGGTATCACGAGCCTCTTATTATTTTCATAATCTAAATTGCATGAACATGGTTAAATATTACAAATTTGCAAGAATTAAAAGGGGTGATTAATTTTCGTAATTGTTAATTAATTGCAAATTGCGTTTATTTAATTATACGTACACAGTTTTTCGGCAGTTTCTTCGTTACTCATCCAAATCGAGTGATTTTTGTTTCAATTCCGCATGTAAAAGGCATTCTAAAATTTTGACAAAAGTAGTATTTTTCGGCCGAACCCAGAATTCTCAAATTCGAAGCCTAACTATGACTTTTCGGAGGTTTTAGTTTTTCGAATGCAAAATTTCGTAAATTTAAGATGTTAAATTAAATATTTGCGATTCTTGTTGATAAATCTTGAATTTTTGATTGACCTACTGTATATGTTTAACAAGTTTAAATGCCTAGCCTTGTTAATTATGCAATCTAATTTGTAATTATGATTAATTTGTTGAAAATTGGAATAATTTAGAATTAATTTGATTTTCATAATTAGTTATAAATTAATTAGATACCTATAATTAAAAACCACCATAAAAATTGTAAATTTATGTTAAATTTTAAATTTTTGTGACCTAGCCTTGAATCCATGTTAATCGGAAATCAATTAAATAATAAATTTTCGATTTTTCGCCCTAAAATTATGAAATTAATATTATTTATTAATTTGTCATTAATTTTAAATATAAATTTTAAATTTTTATACGATTCGCTCATATAACTTGCACGCACAAAGCAATGGACGCTACGTGTTACCCTTAAGGGGTGTTGTATAGTGCGGGCATGTGACGACGAGCAAGGGAGCTCGTCGCCCATGCGGTACGAATGCAATGAGCAAGGCCATGGTGCACGAGCACAAGGCAGCAGCCCTGCCTTGTTTCGTGGGCTGTGTGCGATGGGCGAATGGGCGAGGGCGAGAGCAAGGCACGAGCAGTCGCGTGTGGGCAGCAAGCGAGCTGCGCCACAGCGCGCACTGCCTCACGCAAGCGTGCGGAGCCTCGCGCGCAGCAAGCGCAAGCTCGCGTGCCACGAGTGCTACGCCCAGCATCGATCGCTCGCGCGCAGCGAGCGCTATTGTGCGTGCGACGAGCGCTGCGCCCAGCGATGGCGTGCAGCGTGCTTGTTGCGATGTGCGACGAGCGCTGCGCCCAGCGATGGCAAGCAGCTTGCTTGTTGCAACGTGCGACGAGCGCTGCGCCCAGCGATGGGATGCGGCAGCATGCTTGTTGCGTCGAGCGCTGGCGCGCGCAGCGAGCACCAGCTCGCGTGATGCCTTGCGATGGTGAGCAGCAGCGATGCGACGCAGCGCATGGGCTGCGCGCACATGGCCAGCGATGGCTGTGTGCGTGTGGCCCATGGGCGTACGTTGCGTAGGATTGTTGCGTTGCGATTAAATCATTTTGAAATTTTAATTAGTTTACGTAATTTTAATTAATTTTAAAATTAATAATTTAAATTATTTTCTTGGATTTTAATTTTGAATATTGTAATTATAATAAATTTTATTTATTCTAATTATTTTACTAAAATTAAAATCATGAATTAATTTAAATACGACTGAAATTAAATTAAACTTTTTGGATTCAATTATAAATTTATATGAGCTTTAAATTTTAATTAAATTTGTATGTTTCCGGTTATACTAGAAATACATTTTTATGTTTAAAATTAGTAAATCATATGAATTTATTGGTTTAAGTGGGAGCCCTTTTTAGTCATAAACTCTTGATTAGGTCTACAAATCCTTAAGGTTAAAACAACTTGATTAGAATTAATAAGGACTGAATAATTTGTAGATTATTGGTGCCCTTGATTAATTGCTGCAAATGTTTATGTGATGCATAATGTGTTTTACTAACCAGCTATGTGGGCCATTCATGTTAATGAATGGGTGAATGGTATATATTGTATATGTACTGTTTTGCAGGTTATGAAGTGACTAGTGTGGCCCAAATAGGATAGAAAATATGGTCTGCGTACCATTAATTTGAATGTAATTGGTCTAAAGTACCAAAGTTGTTTTTCAATTCAAATATGGTCTGCGTACCATCAAATAGTTGTAATTAGTTTTAATTATAGCTTATCCTATTTGAAGAAAATGGTGCCTCCCACGGAGATTTTTAAGACGGACTTTGAAGTTAAAGCTTCAAGATGAAGTCGGGCCATACTAGATCACATTTATCTTATGCATGTTTTAAGTTATTTATTGCTTTTAAATATGTCTTAAAATGCATGAGATCAAAAGCTTGATTATGTTGCATGATTAAGGATTTTAGTTCACTTAAAATCTAACCAACATAGTAAGAGCCTTAAGTTCCAAACTTAAAAATTGGGTTAAAAGGTGCCATGCCAAAATATACACTTGCTTGGATATCCTTTACATCAATCTAGTAATAGTTTTTGCTCAGCGAGGTGTTACTTATTGGTCCTAAAGGGGCAAGGTACACAAATAATTGTGAGTACATGTTAGTTTTGGTGAAACTCAACGATATAAGTAAGGAGTCCTTTTATGTCGTGGCAAAATCGATAGGTTTACCTAATAAGTTCTTAGACGTGCCTATCAACCAAGAATAGTTTCTAGACTATTAGCAAAAGGTTTTTGCTTACCTAAAATGTTTTAGGATTAAGTCGACAAACTGTGCTTAATTCTTCAATGATTTTAGGATCTTGGAATCATTTTATTCACACCTGCCGGAACAATAAATTCGAATAAAATGTAATAACTTGTTTAAATTGCATGATTGCTTTCATTTTCAAGTTATTATTCATGATAAATGTTTAGACTTTGCATGCTTCAATGAATGTTTTAATTATTGTTTATAATTAAATATCTTGCACTGCAATAAATCCTTTTAGAAAGGTAACAGTAAATTTCCTCGATTGGTAATGAATCCAAGAACGATTCACGGAAATGAGAGAAAATGAGCAATTTAAAATGTACGTTTCTTTTAGCGACTTTTATGGTTGTTTTCAAGTATCAAAGTCGAATGGCAAACCGATTGGTGCTTGTGAATTCAAAATACAATGTAGTTTTGAGATCATAAAGCATTGAGTTTAAACGCTCAGCTTTACCAATGGTTAACAACCTAAAATCCTTTTTCCATTTAATTCTCGAATGAGTCTAGTTCCTAGACATTCGAATAGATCGATGCTTAGAGAACTTTAGAAGCTTCTGGTAAGATCATCTAGTTGAACAGAATATTCAACATAAATAAAATGGAAAGAACTCTGTTGGAATGACATCGGACATGTGTAACAAAGTATAAAAGTCAACACTATAGAATTCAATTCTTAAGACTATAAGAAAGGGTACAAGAAATAGGAAAACAAGGAACAAATGAAAGGAATTTACGATTCCGTTTCTTCCTATAAGTTTATGTTTAAAGAGAAGTGACCTAGCAATCAAACTTCCTTGGTATCATATACCGCTTGAGGTTCTTACTTCGGTAATAACTCAAACAATGGAAGCTAGGCTACACTAGTGACCTACAAGTAGGAAATGAAGCATGGCAATGCTACATTGGTTGTAGGGTCATCTAGTTTGTTTTAAGTCCTTTCAAAGGCTGGAACTTAATGGCTATTTTGTTCCACAATCAGCATACCTAAATTTCTGTTTTTAAACACAGAAAGACTCACATTCAGAAGAACAAAAACAATGTTTGTTTGTTTATTTGAATGAAATAGTCAATTACGGGTTGAGTCAATATGCTTGATTAAAACAAACAACTCTTTAACAATAAGAACTTTACTAGGTTCAAATCAACCCCTTGATTTGAGTTCCACTAATCTTTGGCATTGTTGCTTAGACCATATCAACAAGTTAACATTCAAAAGCTCTATTTTGATGGACTTTTGAAAGTTCATTGATTTCTAGATCAATTTAAGACAACTAGTCTTACTTGTTGAAAGTAACAAAAGATATGAACTATTGTTAGAACGCCTAGACAATAGAGATCAAAGCTAAAGAAAGATTTTTATGACTTTATTATTTCACATGGATTTGAGTGAATATAGGTTTATTTACTCAAATGTGATATAAGTTGAATCTGTTTGGCTAGTTCAAAGATTCAGAAGTATAAAATCCACTTGGCAAGGAATCATAAAGATCTAGGTTAGATCATGTTGATGATTACTTGAGACCAAATATGATCATCAATGATTGTGTGTTGTAATTTCACAATCAAGCTCCATAAGATATGGCATATCTACGTTGGAATGATCGAAGTCAATTAGTACTTGATTCGATCAATGATGAATCATAAAGACTTTTCCTATAATTTCTAAAACAAAATGCTCAACTACCACCAAACTAAACCAAATTCGTCAAAGCTATTGAAAAGTAATTTCAGAATAACTTTTCATAAAATATATCTAGAGAGTTGCAAAACTCAGTGGGAGCTTAGTGTTTGTCATTCGACAAACTAAGGCCCAAGTATAGATATATGTTTCATTGTGATTTATTCAAATGAGACACAAGGGTATTGTTTCTACCACGAATTTTTGAGAACATAATGTTTGTTTGCTCGAAATGTTGTCCTTTTGGAGATTCGTTTCCAAAATGACAAGTGGGAGAAAATAGACCTCGAAAGTCTTCGAGGCGAACAACAAACATAAACGGACATTCCGGAGGCTTTTCGAAGTGCTTCAGAAAATCCGAACTTATTCTTTAAGGACTTTAGAAGTGGCTTTAAAGAATAGACATCTCTTAGAAGACTTTACAAGTGCTTCAAGGAGAACAGAATATTCAAAGGACTTTCAAGTGGCTATTGATATTCTATTGTTTGATGTTCTATACCCAAGTAGGCATAGAGTTCAAGTCACTGGAACTATGAGATTCTTCTATTAGATAGTAAAGAAACATAGAGTTCTGGTCAATGAGACTATGAGATTCTTCTATTAGATAGTGAAGAAACCTACAACTTGCAGTCAAACTATTATCATGTAGATTAATGAGTTTGTGACCTGTAAGAAAGCTATGACGAAACCCAGATTCCCTAAAATGGTTAGAGGCCATATATAGACTCAAATGTTTTAGATGGTTAAAGGCCATAAAACATAACCAATGTTTTGATGACAAAATTGAAATTTTGTTGATTTGCAAGAATAGCTTCACACCTATTGGTTGCAAGTTTGTTTTAAACCATCAAACATGGAATTGTGTTCACACACAAAGCTAAATTAGTTGCTAAAGGTTACAAACAAATTCATCGCATGGATTGTGTTGAAACCTCATGCATAATCGTAATGCTCAAGTCTATAATTCAAGCAATGATTGCATATTGGTACTTATGACAACTGGATGACAAAACGTATTCCTCAATCAAATGTTGGAAGAAACTATGTACATGGTATGTCATAGGATTTGTGGATCCAAATAATGCTTGAAATGAATGTTAGCTTATGAAATCTAAGTATAGATTTAAGCAAGCAATTGGGAATTGGAATTGTATTTTAGTGAAGCTAATAAGTATTTTAGTTTCATAAAATGTACATGATTCTTATAGATATATAAGAAGTTTAGTGGGAGTACATAAAACTTAATTGGTCCTATGTGTATCACACACATATCTCTCTATTGTGAAATAACATTCAAATGCTAATGACTTAGATTTGAAATTATTCATCAATGACGGACCAAGGAGAAACTTAGTACATACTGGGTATTAAGATCTATTTACAAAGATCTTATATTATTGTTTTGGATTAAGTAATGGCATTTACTAAATCAAACACGAAATACTCCATTGGAGATATTCGACCCATGTGAATAAATCTAAGTAAAGAATGTTTGAACTATGGATAAGCATTTACTAAGTTAAACATCAAAGGATCTGAGTAAGATTCTTAACCTATATTATATGTCAAAGAATTTAGCTGGATTTAGTATCTACTGAAACTAGATGAGCTAAAGTTGCATGAATAGAATTCAATTGGAATTATTCTGCAAAAGAATTTATCATGTATGATATAATATGAGGATCGCCAAAAACGTATCGTATGACTTTAGGCATGACGAACATATACCAATCTCTATTGATCTAAGTAAAGATCAACTAGATTGAGATCAAGAATACTTATGGTACTTGAAAGGTACATAGGAATAGTTCTTGATTCAAGGAAATAAAGATATGCTAAATATTGATGCTACACGCATAAACACTGGCAAAGGATCAAGCAAAGACCCTTTGGAGTTAATCATTGATAAGGACGAGCTATAGAGCATCGTGTTTTGAAATGGCAACATGGATTGAAGACCATGAGTTGTTGCGTGGGAAATTAAAATTTCTATGTTCTAAGATATAGTTGGAGAGTCTTCCACATATCTGTGAACTGCTTGGATAAGTAAATCCAAACAAAGCATCACTAGCAACCTATAAAGTTGAAGTAAAAATACTTATTGCCTAAGAAGCAATAAAACAGTGTTGTTTGTATTAATGAGTTCTTCATTGAACTTAGGTAGATCACCTATCTGCTGGCTTGATGGTTCTTCATTGAAAAAATGCGTAGAACCACTCTTGAAGCAAGAAAAACGTCTGCTAACTTGATGGTTCTTCATTGCAAAATGAGTAAAACCACCATCAAAGTAAGAAAGACTAGATCACATAATAAACAAACTCGAAAAGATCTTATCATCATATCTCGAAGAACATTCGATGAAAAGGATATTAAGATTGGCAAAGCATGATAACTAAACCTATGCAACAAGTGAGAAGCAACACTCACGTTGTAGCACTGGAAATCAAGCATAGCTTTGAATTCCATGAACTGTTTTAAAGATGGGTTTGAGGCCCATGGTTGTAAAACAATGGGGTTGAACATTTATCATATATGAAATGTATTTTCATATTCCATTTAATCTTGGTTTAGTATTAAATGATGAGTCCCTTCAATTTGACGATATATTCAAGATAGACTGTCAGGACCAGTCCTGTGACTAAGAAATGTCTATCAAGTGAACTTGAATGTCAAAGGTTGAAAATGGTCCCTAGTCGGAGTTTTCTATAAAATTGGACGCATAGAAAATGTTAGACGACTAGAATGCAAGATGACTAGTAGTTCTGTTTCTTGAACTATGTGGACATGGCAATGTCATAATCATTTGCATAGATACTTACTTTGGGAAGACTAGTATCGGACAAGACCTATGAAACTTTACTGTAAGAGATGAAAATCTGTCATAAGTAAATTTCATTAAAATTATTAGACACTAAATCCTCAATACCTGAGTGATTTGAGATTACTTGTTTGAGAACTGGTTACTTTGACGTTGACCAACCGTCGCACCGTAAAAGGAGGCTATAAAGGCAACGCTCAGGTAATCACCTATCAAACGAAGTCTAATCTCAAGATCGCAAGATTGGGATTGTCCTCCCATAAATCGGGATGAGATGCTTAAAAGTTGTACAAGGCCACTCGGAGAGCTAGAAACTGTGAAATGCATGGCCGTGCTCGGATGAATCATAGGCTATGATTATCTGTTTATTTGATCAGTTGAACTCTGAAACCGAGAAACACCTCTGGACATAATAAGGATGACAACTCTTACCTTATGTTCAAGAGCAAGCATCGAGCGACAAAGGAATTAGGAAATGCACACTTGTCCCTAAGGACAAGTGGGAGACTGAAGGAAATAATGCCCTTGGTCCAAGTATGCATTCTATGTTAAGTCTAGTAAGTGCGGTTCAGTATTAATTAACAAGTTAATAATTCAGTGAGATCAAGTGAGCTGAATGCCTAGCTAGAGGCCGCTTCAGTTCAAGTGGAATTAATGATATTAATCCACAGCTTACTCTTGACTGAACCCGTAGGGTCACACAAATAGTGCGTAAACGGATCAAGTATTTAATGGCATTAAATACTCCATCTATGGATATTCGGAATCGACGGATCTTGGTTTCAGTGGGAGCTGAGATCGTCACAGGCAAGAAATGAATGCTCCGGAAACGATGATTTTGCCGGAAACGGAAATATGGATCGTATCGGAAATATAAATATTATCCAAGTCGTAGATGTTGCCGGAAACGGAAACATGGTACGTATCGGAAAATATTATCGGAAATGGAAATATTGCCGGAATCGGAAATATTGCCGGAAACGGAAATATTGTCAGAATCGGAAATATTATCGGAATCGGAAAATAATTCCGGAAACGGAAATATTAAATATTTGTTCGAAACGGAAATTAATTCCGGAATCGGAAATATTAAATATTGTTCGTATCGGAAATGAATTCCGGAATCGGGAAATTAATCGGAAGCGTATCGTACGAATTAGCATCGGACGAGGCCTGCCAGACGAAGGCCCAACACGAAGCCGGGCCATCGCCCAGCAAGCCAGCGCGCCACAACGCACCAGCCAAGGCTGCGCCAGGCCCACCGCAAGGCAGGCCCAGCACGCGCCAACGCTGCGGCAGCGTGTGGGCCTCGTGGCAATGGGCTGCGAGCTCGCGGGCTGCGCGCGCGCGCATGGCGCCCCTCGTGGGCTGCTGTGCGTGCGTGTGTGTGCTTGTGAGCTATACGAATCCTAAAGTTATCAGGTTTCGACATATGATTAAATTCCTAAACCTAAAAGGATGAATTAATTAAAATAAGAATTCTATTAGGATTCTAGTTTAATTAATTCGTATCCTAATAGGATAACGATTCCCTTTCCATACCTCTATAAATAAAGGCCTAGGGTCATTATTTTGTAGAGAGTATTCAAGTATTCAAAGTGATTTTTGAGAGCAAAAATTCAGTCATACAATTGCCTATACTAGCCGAAAATTCTAAGTACCTTAAGGGCGATCCTAGTTGGTCAAGCTTAAGGCGGATCCGGACGTGCTGTGGACTATCTACGGAGGGACGACACTTGGAGTCCTAAAGACTTGTTCTTGTTCGGTTCGGGCGCAGCTAGGGAAGGCACGCAACAAAGTGTATGCATCTAAACTATGCTAAATGATTATGTGTAAATAATATGCTTTCCTGGATTTATGGTTTTTCCGCATGATTTATGTTTTGTCATATGAATCATAACCTAACACAATGGTCCATTAAAACTACACACACGGAACGAAAAAACAACCAGTACGGAACTACTCATACGTCAAGTCCAGCAAACCCTCAACAGACCCAACCTCATACATCCAATGGTCCATTAAAACTACACACACGAAACGAAAAAACAACCAGTACTGAACTATTCATACATCAAGTCCAACAAACCCTCAACAGACCCAACCTCATACATCCAATGGTCCATTAAAACTACACACATGAAACGAAAAAACAACCAGTACTGAACTACTCATACATCAAGTCCAGCAAACCCTCAACAGACCCAACCTCATACATCCAATGGTTCGTTAAAACTACACACACGAAATGAAAAAACAACCAGTACTAAACTAATCATACATCCAATTATCCTATCATAAAACAAGAAAGATTCAAGAAAAATAACTTCAGAAAATATTAATGACAATTAATTTCCAACAACCATTAAATATCAAATTATGTTCCAACTTCAGATGAAGACCATGAGAATCAAAAAGAAAATAAAAAAGAAGAACAACGACCTGTAACTCCTAATTCCTAAAACAGGACGTCTAAAATTTACAGAATAAGAAAACTCTAATAACCCCCAACATCCAGTATAACTAGGTAATAAACAAGCATATCAAATTTCTATAAAACTCGTAAATATTCAATTGAAAGTCTAGAAATACCAATTAAAAGAAGAACAACTACCTGTAACTCCTAATTCCTAAAACAGGACGTCTAAAATTTACAGAATAAGAAACTCTAATAACCCCCCAACATCCAGTATACCTAGGTAATAAACAAGCATATCAAATTTCTATAAAACTCGCAAATTTTTAATTGAAAGTCCAGAAATACCAATTAAATTGCTAATTTAGAAGAAACTTACAATTGATAATTCAACCACACGCAGCCGGGAAGTATGTTTGCCGGATAATAATCACCGCCGATAAACGTTCACCGGAGAAGAAGCACAATACGAAAATATCAGGATTTGGATTGAAGGGAACTCTGTAATTTCGGATATGTGAAATTCTGGTTTGAGTCAACTTCGATTGGGATTGAACCTTGAATTCGGTTTGGGATTGAATTTTGTTAACTATGGAAGTTGTGGTGGAGAAGGAAGGCAGATGGAGAACGTTGGAGATTTAGGCGGTGATGACTGCAGCTGCTTAAGGGTTTGGCAACATTGAATTTAGTTTTGGCGGGCAGATGTCAAAACATACATTACTCCAAATTTATTTATTTTTTTCTTTTACGTGAGTACCAATTAATCAAACCTTCGCTTATTCTTTTCTTTTTATTTTTTAATAGTTAAACTTAATTAGTATAGCTATCAAATCATAGCGTTTAAAGAAAAACGTTGTATTATATGAAGGGGAAATTAATATTGTATATTTTAACAGCGATATAAAATAAAGCGCTGTTGTTTTATACAAATGATAGCGCTTTTTGATAAACGCTATTAATTAGGCGCTGTTAATTAATGTTTTTGTTGTAGTGGTAGACCCCCCCTATCCTTATGTCGGTGTATAATGGTCTAATAGGTTTATATTTTACTAGCTTGTGTGGTATTAAGGTTGTGTACCTTCATAATAAAAATATGTTCACATCAATATACGAAAAGATTAAGTTGTTTAGGCCGGTATCATATCCTATTATCCTGTCTAATGTTGAAACAAATCGATCCTTGTTTTTTCTGAAAACAGCCCTAATGAAACATTCTAGCTATTTATCTAAGAACTCTCTTATGAATTTCACAAAATTTATTTTACAGGTGGTGTATTGTATTTTTTGGGTATACAATGATTACTTCTTACTTGGTCCCTTCAATATGAAGCTAATAAACACTTGTATATCTACCAGTGCGCACTATACAGCTTCGTATATCTTTCCAAGAAAATCCACAACTTTCAAACTTGATTTCCGGAAGAAATGAAATTGTTCTTTGAATTTATCATTTGACGATTGATAATTAATCAAGATATATATACTTCCTTCGATTTTTAATATTTACAACATTTGTGTATTTTACATTATTCACATATTCTATTTTGACTATTGTTGGTGATTTATACGTAAGATAAAACATAATCGTGTGCGATCTTGTTAGATTCGTCTTAATTTATAACTTTAAAATATTAACTTTTTGTAAATTTTGCTTAAAAAGAATAAAAGATATTAATGATCAATGTTGCAAGTATTAAAATAAATTCTCTCTTAGAAAGTGTAATGCATATTGTACGCAAGGAGTATGTACTATCTTGCCTAATTTTTCTATTTCTCCTACTCCCTCCGTATTTATTTAAGAGATACACTTGGTTGGACACGGGTATTAAGAAAAATAATTGAATGAAATAAAGTAATAAAATAAGTGGGGTTGGGTAGATATTTTAATAAGTAAAACATGTGGGGACCATGTCATTTTAGGGGGTGGGAGGTGGGGAGGGGTGTAGATAGATTATTTATTTAGATGGTGGGGTTGATAAGTTGCTAAAAATAGCAAATGTATCTCTTAAATAAATACGGCCAGAAAAGACAAGTGTGTCCCTTAAATAACTACGGAGGAAGTAATATTTACCCAAAAAATTTAGAAATATGCAACACGCCTACCCTATTTACATTTGATCGAGAGAGGCGTTTTTAGATCGAGGACTAGGCACATACGGATAGGGGTGTCAAATCGGGTCATCGGTTCGGTTTCGGTTCGGGTTCATCGGTTCGGGTTGAAACCGGTTCATTTTGCTATCGGTTCGGTTCGGGTCGGGTTGAAAATTAAACGGTTCGGTTCGGGTTATGTAGTGCGGGTTCATATCGAGTCGGGTTCATACCGGGTCGGGTTCATATCGGGTCGGTTTCATGTCGGGTCGGTTTCATATCGGGTCGGGTCATATTTGGTCGGGTAAAAAACGGGTTAAGTCGGTTTCATATCGGTTCAGGTTATAATCGGGTCGGGTTCATATCGGATCGGGTCAGATCGGGTCGGATTGTAGTCGGGTTGGGTCAATTCGGTTCGGTTCGTTAACGGGTTTAGCTGGATTGTAATCGGGTCGGGTTCATATCGGGTCGGGTTTATATCGGGCTGGGTTCGTGTTTAGTCAGATCAATTCGGATACAAATTACAAAAAATGTCGGGTTATTATTAAAATCACAATTTTCAATGCGCTTATATTATAATATCTACATTATTGAAGCAAAGTGAAAAGGTAAAAGAGCCCATACAATTTGATTACGTGATTTATAACTAATGTTATTTTTTTTTTGACGAACAGCTAATGTAGTAATGTTCACTATCCAATTAATTTCATAAACTTAATTAAGAAAAGTCAGTCGATGTCTTTTACTATGTCCTGTAGTATTTACCAATCATATTATTCAAATGGAATCAAAATAATCTATGCCCTCCCCTACCATGTAAGAGTATTATGAAACATGTATTGATGAACTAAATACTAATAACGTAGTAATTAATAATGGACAATGATGAATTAATACGTAATGAATTTGTAAATTTTGTAAATACAAGTTTGTCATACATTCATATTGGTTTAAACAGCAACGAGCCTAACATGTTCAACAACGGAACGAGACAAACAAGTTCAATTGTTAATGAATTAAGTCGATTCAATTAAAACAACATACCTTTTTGATTAGTTCTTGGGTTATAAGCTTATAAGCTGGTATTGAATTAGATCAATATAGTTTAATGATCGATTAGACGATTAGTCAGTTGAATACGAGTCAATAAAAGAGTGTAAGACTAATAAAACAATACAAATTCATGAGTTTTATACTTTTATAACATTGTCAAGAATTAAGGAATATAACATTCTATATTTTATTACTCTAATAAGCTAATAACTGATGAATTGATGATTATAATTATTTTGAACTAAAAGTCCACAGAACTATAACTATGTAAGGATATAAATCTGTAACGATATAGTGTAATTATATAAGTATATAACTTTGTGAGATTATTAGTTTAGAACTATCTAATTAATTCTATATATTTATGAGATTATAAGTTTATAAGTACTATCTCTGTTCCTTAATGTTCTTTACGCTTTGGAATATGTGTCCAAAGTATGAAAACTTTGACCGTAGATTCTCATTGTTATATACATCAAAATGTTATCATGTAAGATCTTGTTAGATTGGTCTCGTTATGTATTTTCAAAATATCAAATTTTAATAATTTTTTCACATACGGAAATGGATATATAAGTGGTTAAATATTGCATTGGAGTTCGTGCAAATAGTAAGCGTAAAGAACATTAAGGAACGGAGGTAGTATATAACTATGTATGACAGTAATTATATAACTATGTGAATATATAAATAACTTTATGAGACTATAGATCCGTTTACATCTATTTAATTGTACAAGACTATAACTATACAGTTAGGGGTGCTAACGAGCCAGTACGGCTCGCAAACTATTCGGATTTGGCTTGGTCAAAGCTTGGCTCGGAGGGGGTTGATTCGGTTTGTAATCCAACTTGGGCCTTAAATAATACTCCACTATACACTAAAGTCCCACATTGGTTAAAAAAACAAGCACCAATCTTATTTTCTTTATAAATAGCTACTACTCCTCCCCTCAGCATAGAGTTTGATTTTGTACCACATTGGTTGGAAAAAACCCTTGTACTCTATTTTCTTCACAAAAGGAATGAAGTATATTTTAAAATATTTGATTATTCTTGAATTAAACTAATTAATAATTTATTATTTAAATGCACTTAGAGTCTTGTTGTTATAATAATATTTCCTTTCATTGTTTGAAATTTTTTAAATAAACATGAAGTCCCACATTGTAACTTCAGTGAAGTTAAGAGTGAAACCAAGTTATATAAGAATATGTAGGGTGGATTTTTCTCTTAAACAAACATGGAGTCCCACATCGAAATTTTAGCCAATGCTAAGAGGGAAACCAAGTTATAAAAACATACGAAATATGTAGGATGACTTAAACAAAACATGGAGTCCCACATTGAAAACATAGCAATGCTAAGAGAGAAACCAAATTATAAAAGCATATGGTGGGTACCTTTAGTTTTTGACTTGAGCCTAAGCCCAACTTTTTCAAACTAAGTTTCGAGCCCGGACTCAAGCCCAGCTTGGACTCAAGCCGAGTCCAAATATTGGAGGCTTGTCGTGCTTGATATCCACTAGTTTCGAGCCGAGCCGTGCCTTAGCATGTTCGGTGTTGGTTTGGCTTGTTAACATCCCTACCATACAGTAATATATCCTATTGGAAATATATGTTCAGTTACTCGTTTGATTAACAACCGTTCAAACAAAATCTAATAATTTTATTATAACACGTAAAAGAAACAAAATCTAATAATTTTATTATAACACGTAAAAGAAATTTGTAAACTGTAATCTTTTAATTCCAATCATCATAATTTTATTTTTTCCTTGATTTTTAATTTAGTTGATTTTATTAATATAATTATCTCGCATTAGGAATTAAGACATAAATATTCATTCCAAGTGTAGCAACACAATAAAGAGCTTGCAAGTTGGTGACAAAACTCGTAATTAGGACTTCATAATACGGAGTAATTGGCTGATGAATTCGTTTAATTCATTTGATATCTTAGCATTTCGGCTCTGTTTGGTATGGCGGAAAACATTTCAAGTTAAAACTTATTTTCGAGGCGGGTTATAAACGGTTTGAATTAAACGGGTAGTAAACGGGTTACGGGTTGTAAACGGTTCGGGTTGAAACAGTTCGGGTTGTAAACGGTTCGGGTTGAAACAGTTCGGGTTGTAAACGGTTCGGGTTGATACAGTTCGGGTTGTGAACGGGTTTTTCCCGGGTCGAAAAGGTTCGGGTTGAAATAAATCGGGTCATTAACGGTTTTCGGGTCCATTCGGTTCGGGTAGGAACGGTTCGGGTTGACGCGTGCCGGTTTGTTATCGGGTATCGGGTCTTAATCGGGTTAATGTTTTCGAGACGGTTCGGGTTCGGGTTAAATATTATCGGTTCGGTTTAGTTTTGGGTTCCAATTAACGGGTTATTAACGGTTCGGGTTCTTAACGATACGGATTAACCTAGCGGGTTCAACGGTTCGGGTTGAGAATTGACAGCCCTACATACGGAGTATTTCTAGCTGTAGGTAGCGTTCCTACTTCCCTAATGGCGTTGGTGACGTAATTAGCTATATTAATTTAAGGCGTAAAACTAAGAGCAATATCAGCGTCAAGTCTTAAGACTTAAATTTTGCTGACATGGTATATGACTCAACTAATCTTAAGATGAGACATATCAATTTGAAGCATTGAAGTGGGTTAGTCTTAACAAAGTCTTAAATCGAGTCTTGAAAAACTAAGACTCAACTTAAAACTCAATATGTGAGTTAAATAAAATAAATTAATTAAAATGTTATATTATTTGAGATGCTTTAAATGAGTTTGAGGGGTGAAGAATTTAAATTTGAATGAGTCTTAAAAAGTCTTAACAAAATTTAATTAATTAAATATTAGTGGAAAGCTGACATGGCATAAGAGAAAAGTCTTAAGCTAAAACCCCCTTAACATGGCATATGAGAACATGTACATTGGGGCTCTTGGAGTGGCTCTCCAAGTAGCTCTTTAAGTAGCTCTCCAACAAGAACTATCTCTTGGTGAACATTGGGGCTCTTGAGTGGTTCTTGAGGGGCTCTTGAGTAGTTCTTCATGGAGAGCTACTTCAAGGTAGCTCTTGCCCAAGAGCCCTCCAAGAGTTGATTCTTGTTGAAAAGTGGGGAGTAACTTTGAAAATTAATAGTAACTTTAGTTTAAAAATACAATTAATTGTGGACCACCAAATGGTAAAAATGATAATGGAGAGCTCATTTGAGTAACCAAACAATGTTGGATGTTTTTAAGAATGAATTCTTGAGTGTGTCTCTAGAGATATAGTGGTAGAGAGAGAGGAGAGAGTCCTCCGAGAGCTCTTTTAAAAAGTCAACCAATGTACATGCTCTTAATATCACAATCAAGTCATTACTCCTGCATACTATAACAACTTTAATTTTCAACTCTACGCTAACTAAACTTATAGTACCCGTCAAAAAAACACTTTGTAATAAAAAGGTTGGTGCACTTATCTCGTGTCGTAGTTTCAAACACACGAATCATTTTATTATTTGAAAGTCATATTAAATAACAAAAACTATTACCATATTATTACCAAGTATAGTATGTTGAATTACATACACATTTTATTTATAAAGTGGTGTTGAAAAACCTATCAAGGCAATGTAAAAATAGACCATATACTTTAAATAATACGAGTACTTCGTATTTCAGTTGAAATGTATGACAAAATAAATACAATTAAACCATCTTTTTGAATTTTGACTAAATCTCTACGAAGTTTTAAATTATTAACTAGTTAGAGTCTTCCAATTTCTCAGTACTTGGTAGAAGCTCAATTAAAATAATTACACGCTTTAAAATTTAAAACTTTGCATTGTAAAACTAGGTATATTATTATATCCCCTCTATTTGTATTTAAGCGTAAGTGTAGAGGTTCCTTGTTTTTCTTTTACCCTAACATGACTGAACAACATACTACAGAAGATGAAGGTTAGTGTTGACCCTAATTTTGGTAGATGACAAATAACAAACTTCCTGATTATGTTTCTGTTGTGTCTGTGTCTACTAGTAAAAGTTCCTGAGATGGCTGCTGATATTCCTAAGGTGGAATGCGCAAAGCTGGGAACTACAAGCTGACACACATCAGAGGAACAACAATACAAAGAAGGGTGAAGTTTCCTTTAGATGAGTTCCTCTGTTTTCTTAGAGGAACTCACATGTTCCAGAGTAGGAACCATTGCAGCTGCTGAGTTGTAGCTCCAGTAAAAGAGTAAACACGAAGCTAGGTAGTTAAATTCTCTTAGATTTCTGTGTAAAATAATAACAGCTATAAGATACATTGTGGAACTAGGATGCTTGATTAAATATTTAATAAGATTTTATCAAATTATTTAGCAGCAAGTTTTAAGGAAAAATTACATAAATAAATTGTCGTTTTATTTCCTTAAATACAATCTGGTTTTATCTTTTAAAACAAAACGGTTTTACTGCTCCTAAAACTTCTCTTAAAATCTGATTTTATTTTACTAAATATTTTTCACAAATCTTAGTGGTTGACAAAGTCCAAAAACCACGATTTTCTCTGAAAACAGTTTTAAAGGGAAGTGGTCTTCCCTTGATCCACAAGTTATGGATCGTGGAGACCAAGTAGTGTAGGTGTGTGTGGGCAGTTGAGATTTGAAGGGAACTAACCCTAAAGATCTTCTCTATAAAAAGGGTTGGTTTTCTTCTAGTAAAGATACACAAATATTCCACAAGCTTTCTTATCTATAAAACGCTTTCAAAAGAGTTTATAAAAACGATTTGTGTCCTAGCAATATTCAAGTTCCTAAGTTCCACAAATATCAGAAAAGCTTTATTATTATCTAGAGTTTTCGAAACAAATTGTAATCTGAGTGAGAGGAGATTGAGTAATCTTGTAAAGGCTTTGAGTTAAAGTCGAGAAAGAGAGAAACAGAAGAGAGAGTATTCAGAGTTGATTACTGTGAGATACTTGAGTTTGAGAGGAACTCAAGTTGTTATATTATTGTAATTGAGGAATTATTTTAATATAAAAGAGTTTTGAGGTTTTCTCTTCTTGATTAGTGTCAAGAAGTTTCCTCAAATTGAGTAACGTTTGTTTCTGTCTTTTTCAGTTCCATATATTGCTTTAAAGTTCGAAAGAAACTCACTCAAGTTCCAAATACAATTCACCCCCCCCCCCCCTCTTGTGCGTGTTCCTATTAGACTATCAATTGGTATCAGAGCCAGTACTCAATAAAAACACAGGAAACCCTGTTTGAGTCTAGTTCCTGATAGTATGAATACACAAGAGAAACTGGAAGAAGGCTACTCCACGCAAAGGCCACCTAAGTTCAATGGCAAATTCTACTCATACTGGAAGAACAGAATGGAGATATTCATCAAAGCGGAAAATTACCAAGTTTGGCGTGTGATTGAAGTTGGAGACTTTGAGGTAACAAAGACCAATGCAAAAAACGAGGTAGTTCCTAAACCAATGTCTGAATTCTCTAAAGAAGATTTTGATAAATATGAGATGAATGCTATGGCAGTTAATATCTTGCATTGTGGACTTGGACCCCATGAACACAATAGGGTCATGGGGTGCAAGAACGCAAAACAAATCTGGGAATTACTACAAGTAACCCACGAAGGAACTAATGAAGTTAAGCGTTCCAAAATTGATCTGTTAATGTCTAAATATGAGAGATTTGAAATGCTTCCAAAAGAAACTATTCAAGAAATGTTTACTCGATTTACTAACATAACAAAGGAATTAGTTTCCCTTGGTAGAATCATTCCCACAGATGAACAGGTAAGAAAAATATTAAGGAGCATGCCTCAAGATGATCGTTGGAGAACAAAGGTCACAACACTGTTTGAGACCAAGGATTTTACAAAATTCAACATTGAACAACTTGCTGGTTCCTTGATGACACATGAACTGCACCTTGGAGCTGCTGTTCCTGAGAACTCTAGAAACCGAGGGCTTGCTCTAAAAGCCGAGGAACTCGATGAGTCTGAACCAGATGAAGAAGAGGTTGCTATGCTGGTCAGAAGAATGAGAAAGCTCTACAGGAACGTCAAACCTGGCAACCAGAAAGGAAGGAACTTTGCAAGGAAAACTGTCAGTTCCAAAACTGAGCAAGGTTGCTTCAAATGTGGAGAAACTGATCACCAAATTCGTGAGTGCCCTCAGTGGGAAAACAACAAAAGAAAAGGAAAGGAACAGGTCAAGGAACGCTACAATAAATCCACCTTCAACAAGCCTAACTTTAAAAAGGCTATGATAGCTGCATGGGGCGAAGAAACTGATTCAGAAGACGATGAGGAACAACCAAATGAAGAAACTGCAAATCTTTGCCTTATGGCAAGAATAGAAGGAACTGAACTAGTTCCATCAGAAGAAGTAAGTTCCTCCACTCTTCAGTGTCTCTCAAAGTCAAAACTAATCGAACTATTGCTAGAAACTCTAGATGATTACAAAAAGCTAAGTATGTTAAAAGCACAAAGTGATAGAGCCTTGGAACTCAGTAAAGACCACATAAATTATCTGAACAACATTAGATCTGATGTTCAAGGCAGGTTCTTTGAATTGCTAGATAGAAATGCCACTATTAATGAGTCTTTTGAGAAAATTAGAAATGAGAACATCCTTCTACAAGTGCAACTCAGTCAATATAAGATGTTTAATCTAAGTTTAGATCCTACAAAATCCTTGGAGATTAACATGGGAGTTTTTAACATCGACCTAGAAAGATTGAACAAAGATCTGATCACCACAAAGGAACAGAAAGAGAAACTAGAAAGGGAACTAGCCATGGCTAGGGCACAGAAACAACCACCTAAAGTTCCTCCCAAGTGGGTTGAGAATGCTCAATCCAAGAGAACAGAAGGTTTAGGTTACAATCACAAAACCAGTCATAAGAAAAAGTATGTGGAACTCCCAAGTGTAAAAGTCTGTTTTTCATGTGGCAGTGTAAATCATGTAAGCACTGAATGCTATAAAATGAAGGAACTAGATCAAAGAAACATAGATTATGTAAAGAAAAAATGGGTTAAGAAGTCAGATATTGTAGTTGAAAAGGAACTCGAGGAAACCCGAGTTCCTGTAACTAACCTTTGATTCTTTTACAGGTTCTAGTGAAAGGGAACAGCGGGTGTTCCAAACACATGACAGGAGACAAATCTAAATTCCTCTCACTAGAAGCCTACAATGGAGGAACTGTGACCTTTGGAGACAACATGAAAGGAGAAATTGTTGGAATTGGAAAGGTTGGAAGGTCAAGTTCCTATGCCATTGAAAATGTATTTTTATTCGAGGGTTTAATGCACAGTCTACTAAGTATTTCTCAATTTTGTGACAAAGGAAACTCTGTAAGTTTTACTTCTGAAAATTGTCAAATCATAAATAATAACACTGGGAAGGTTATTTTGGAAGGAACTCGTAAAGGGAACACATATTCTGTGGATCTCAATACAGTTCCCAGGAACAATTTAACCTGCCACAGTGCCTTTGGAGAAGATCCCCTACTATGGCACAGGAGGTTTGGACATGCTAGTTTCTCACTGCTTGACAAACTAAGATCAAAGGAACTGGTTCGAGGACTCCCCTCAATCAAGTTCCTAAATGATAAAGTCTGTGATGCATGTGCAAAAGGCAAGCATGTCCGAAGTTCCTTTAAGCCTAAGAAATTGGTAAGCACTACAAAACCATTGGAACTCATCCATATGGACTTGTGTGGCCCAATGAGAATTCAAAGCAGAAGTGGGAAAAAATATGTTTTGGTTATTGTTGATGATTACTCTCGTTTTACTTGGGTCATATTTCTAACAAGCAAAGATGAAACGTTTGATGAGTTTGTTGCATTTTCAAAGAAAATCCAGAAAACTACAGGTCATCAACTGATCTATATAAGATCTGATCATGGAACAGAATTTGAAAACTACAAATTCGATGAATACTGCAAGGAACAAGGTATGGACCACAATTTCTCAGCTCCCAGAACTCCACAACAAAATGGAGTTGTTGAGAGGAAAAATAGAACCTTAGAGGACATGGCAAGAACCATGTTAACAACCAGTTCCTTGCCTAGGAACTTTTGGGCTGAAGCAGTTAGCACAGCTTGTTATATTGTAAATAGAGTTATGATTCGAGCAATCCTAAACAAAACCCCCTACGAGCTACTAAAAGGTATAAAACCCAACATCTCTTACTTTAGAGCTTTTGGTTGTAAATGCTTTGTTCACAATAATGGCAAAAGAAACTTAGGAAAGTTTGATGAAAGAAGTGATGAGGCAGTGTTCCTAGGTTATGCCTTAAATAACAAAGCCTACAGAGTATATAACAAAAGGTCAATGTGTGTAGAAGAAAGTGTACACATAATTTTTGATGAGTCTAACAAATTTGATGCAGCACAGGAACAAGAAAGTTTCAAAATTGGTTTGTCCCGTGTTTCAGATAATGATGAAGAGATTCACCCAATCAGACAAACAACTAAAGAAACAGTCCAACAGAATCAACAAGTTCCAATTTAGGAGGAACAACCAGAAGGTCAAGTTCCAGAGGAACCAGAAATAGCATCTGAACCCAAGGAACTCCATGGCACACAACAAGGAACTGAGGTCACAGAAGGAACAGAGGGAATTGTTACAACACCAGTTGCACAATTCCAACCCAAACCTTGGAAACACCAGAGTTCCCATCCAATAGAACTCATTATGAGTGATATTAGAAAAGGAACTCAGACGAGATCTCAACTGAGGAACTTCTGTGCAACTCATGCATTCCTCTCCATGATTGAACCAAGGAACCACAATGAGGCCTTGGAAGATGCTGACTGGATAATTGCCATGCAAGAAGAGCTGAATGAATTCAAAAGGAACAAGGTATTGCACATGGAACCCAAGCCAAAACATCAAAAAGTGATAGGACTGAAATGGGTGTTTTGGAACAAGAAAGATGAACATGCAACAATCATAAGGAACAAGGCAAGGTTAGTTGTTAAAGGTTATAATCAACAAGAAGGTATTGACTTCGAAGAAACCTTTGCTATTGTTGCTAGACTAGAAGCCATTAGAATTTTAATTGCCTTTGCTGCATTTATGGGTTTTAAACTTTATCAAATGGATGTCAAGTGTGCCTTTTTAAATGGGTTCCTAGAAGAAGATGTATATGTGGAACAACCTCCTGGCTTTGAAAATCCTGAATTTCCAAACCACATATACAAGTTAGACAAAGCACTCTATGGACTAAAACAAGCCCCCAGGTCTTGGTATGAAAGACTTTCAAAGTTCCTTTTACAAAATGATTTTAAAAGAGGTAGAATAGATAAAACTTTGTTTCTAAAATCAAAAGGAACTGACTTATTAGTTGTTCAAATTTATGTAGATGATATATTATTTGGGGCAACTAATGAAAATCTGTGCAAGGAATTTGCAAACCTAATGAGCAGTGAATTTGAAATGAGCATGATGGGGGAACTCAACTTTTTTCTTGGACTACAAATCAAACAAACAGAGGATGGAATCATGATCCACCAGCAAAAATATGTGAAGGAACTCCTAAAGAAATATGAGCTGGATTCTGCTAAAGTGAACCACACCCCCATGGGAACAACCACCAGATTAGACACAGACCCCAATGGGAAAAGTGTAAATCAAACGAAGTATAGAGGTATGATTGGATCACTCCTATATTTAACTGCTAGTAGACCTGACATTTCTTTCAGTGTAGGACTATGTGCAAGATTCCAATCCAATCCAAAGGAGTCTCACTTAACTGCTGTAAAAAGAATACTTAGATATCTCAAAGGAACTGATGACCTATGCCTATTCTAATCCAAGAAGTGGATCGTTTGAGCTAAAAGCATATGCTGATGCTGATTATGCAGGTGACCTAGTAAATAGAAAAATCACATCAGGTATGGTACAGTTCCTAGGTCCATGCATGGTTTCTTGGGGTTCCAAGAAACAGAATATTGTTGCTCTATCCACAGCTGAAGCTGAGTATGTAGCTGCTGCAGCTTGTTGCTCACAAATTCTATGGATAAAACAACAGTTAAGATATTTTGGTATTATCTATGATTGTGTTCCTATATATTGTGATAACACTAGTGCTATCTAAATTTCAAAAGATCCGGTTCATCATTCCCGGGTCAAACACATTCACATTAGACACCACTTCCTTAAAGATAATGTTGAGAAAGGTTTGATTAAATTAGATTTTTGCCAAACAGATCATCAAATTGCTGACATTTTGACTAAGCCCTTAAACAGGGAGAAACATGAGAAAATGAGGATGGAACTCGGGATGATCAAAATAAGATAAATGCAAAAGTGAAGTTCCTCTGAAGACAAAGACAACAACAATGGTGCATGATACTGATTATTTCAAACACAATTTTCGTGTGCAAACACAGTTGAAGCTTACCATCGTAAAAGATCGACTCACTCAACATTTAAGCCAGGTAAGCACCTTCCTAATAAATCAGTAAATATTATAAAATTAATCAAGCAACTTTTATTAATTTTTTATTTTTTTTAAAAAACAAAAATGAAAAGTTGTTACGATTTTAAAAAATTTTCAAAAACAAATCCTATTTTTTCGTTCCTAAATAAATCAGTAATATAAAAGAAACTCTTCACCTTCCATCCATCCCCCTTTCTCAATTCCTTCACCTCCCACACGGTATCTCCCACTTAATCTCATAAATTCCCACACCTATAAAACGTCCACAACCATGAGTACCTCAAATCACACCATCAAACTTCTCCAACTCAAAAGAAAACAAAACCCTAACTCTCCGATTCCGATGGAAACCTCACCCGCTCAATCACCAATCAAATCACCATCACCACTCCAAATCCAACCACCCCCTGTACTCGCTCTCACCTACGGTGAGTGGACCGACCAACCAATGGAAACCCAAAGTCCCACTCCTCCACCTGGCCGTTGATCTTCTTCAAGAACCAAAAGATAAAAAATCGACAAGACTGAGGAACAGGAAGCTGAAACTCAGGGGGGAACAGAGAAGCTGGAGGAACTGGCTAAGGGTCTCACTGGTGGATTTGCCATCAACTATGTGTGGTGCAAATCGGAAAAATTAGAACAGCTCGTTGGAATTCTCGATCACCAACAATGGGTAAGCCTTTTTGATACACATGCAAGACTACCAATCTATCCCTTAGCTGTCAATGAATTTTGTGACAAATTCGAGTGTAAAGATGGGGTAGTTTCCAGCATAGTTAATGGAACTCCAATTTCTTTTGATGCAACTTATCTGTCCAATCTGTTTGGTGTACCCAATGAGGGTTATGAGGAATATGTGAAAAAGAAACCACAATCACGATAAATGAAATTGATAGTAATCAAATTGTGGCAAACATAGGGGGAAATCTCAAAGAATCATCCATCACTAACCACAATCTTCTTTCACCACTCCACAAATTGATTTTCAACCTTGTTTGGAGGGGGGTAGTTCCTAGGACTCAAAAGAGGGATGATGTCAGTTTCTATGATACATGCCTAATCTACTGCCTTGAGTTTGATGTTCCAATAAATTTTCCAGCCATCATGATCAAACACCTAGCCCATTGCATTTCTGGTAAATATAAAATTGGGTATGGTTCCTTACTCATTGCCATATTCAACAACTTCGCAGTTGACCTGAGTTCCTATGAGTCCCAACCCCTAACCCCTTCTCAAATTATTCAAGAAAAATTCCTAAAAAATCTGAAGTTGGTTGTCGTGGATAAGGTGTTAAGTTTTTCTGGTAAAAAGGAGGTAGAACCTGAAGTTCCTATTTTGGAAGAAACTGTGTCATTAAAGGCAAAGAGTGTTCCTAAGAGGGGTCATAGAAAAAGTATGAGAATTGCCACCAGACCTCGCAAAGTTCCTGCTCCTCCTGTTTATATGGATATCACCTGTGAAGAAGAAGAGGAGGAAGAGGACACAGGAACTAAGCCAGTTCCGCAGGAAAAACAGGAACTGACAAAGGCTATTAGGACCAAATCACCAGTTCCTAAGAAACCTGCGTCTGTTCCTTTTACCAAAGGAACTGGAACCATTCTTGTTCCTCAAGCTATTTCTGCTAAGGCTCCAGGATCTCTGGGTGGTTTTGCTAGTTTCACTGGTTCCTCTGGGTTTGGAACACCACCAGTTACTGGTGAAAAATTTCAGGAACTCCAGGGTTCGTTGACTCGTTTAATGGCACTGCAGGAAGGTTCAAACCTTCGAGTTCAACAAATGCAGACTCAAATGAATGCCTTGGTCAATGCTGTTCAAACACTCCAATCCTATCTGCAACAATATGCTGATCAAGCCAACGACACTCGCACTAAGATTCTGCAGAAAATCAACAACCTTGAATCCTTTGAGGAAGTTGTGGTGGAAGAAACAGCTGCCTCAGATTCTCCTACCCAAGACTAAACAACCCTAATCTCTTTTATTACTGCTCTGTTTCTGGAACAATTTTTTTGGGTTTTGTATAACTAAACAATGGGAATCTTCCCTTTTTTATTTAACTTTTTCAAACTTGCTTGGTTAACAATATACATTGCTGGTTTATATGGTTGTTGCTTCTCGGATTATTATGTTGTGTAAGCAGGTACAATACTTTGAGGCTAGCTTGACTTGCCAAACGTTGATCGTACGGCACTGTGTGTGGAATATATGTATTTGCATTGTTCTTTTTGTTAATGTCAACAGGGGGAAAATCACTTGAGCAAACTTCTTAAGGCGATCAAACTTGGTTTGAGACTCGGATTGTTAGGTTATGATACATATGATATTACATAAATCATGCGGAAACAACCATTAACCCAGGAATACATATTATTTACACATAATCATATAGCATAATTTAGATGCATACTCTTTGTTGCGTGCCTTCCCTAGCTGTGCCCGAACCGAACAAGAACAAGTCTTTAGGACTCCAAGTGTCGTCCCTCCGTAGATAGTCCACAGCACGTCCGGATCCGCCTTAAGATTGACCAACTAGAATCGCCCTTAAGGTACTAGAATTTTCGGCACTTTTGAGCAAGGAATGTGGCTGAATTTTTCTCTCAAAAACTCACTTTGAATACTTTTATTAATCTCTGAAAATATGTGACCCTAGGCACGTATTTATAGAGTTATGGAAAGGGAATTGTAATCCGAGTAGGACACGAATTAATTAAACTTAGAATCCTACAAGAACTCTAATTTAATTAATTTATCCTTTTAGGAATAGGAATTTAATCATACACTAACTCTAATAGTTTTAGGAATCATGCATAAACACAAACTCACACACACACACACGGCAGCCACAAGGGCCGCCCATGCGCGTGCGTGCGAGCAGCAGCCCACGCAGCGAGGCCCACGCAGCCGTGGCCTTGGCGCGCGCTGGGCCTGCCTTGCGGTAGGCCTGGGCGCTGCCTTGGCTGGGCTTGTGGCGCGCGTTTGGCTTGCTGGGCGATGGCCCGGCTTCGTGCTGGGCCTTCGTCCGGCAGGCCTCGTCCGATGCTAATTCGTACGATACGCTTCCGATTAAATTCCCGGTTCCGGAATTCATTTCCGATACGAACAATATTTAATATTTCCGATTCCGGAATCAATTTCTGTTTCGAACAAATATTTAATATTTCCGTTTCCGGAATTATTTTCCGATTCCGATAATATTTCCGATTCTGACAATATTTCCGTTTCCGGCAATATTTCCGATTCTGGCAATATTTCCATTTCCGATAATATTTTCCGATACGTACCATGTTTCCGTTTCCGGCAACATCTACGACTTGGATAATATTTATATTTCCGATACGATCCATATTTCCGTTTCCGGCAATATCATCGTTTCCGGAGTATTCATTTCTTGCTTGTGACGATCTCAGCTCCCACTGAAACCAAGATCCGTCGATTCCGAATATCCATAGATAGAGTATCTAATGCCATTAGATACTTGATCCGTTTACGTACTATTTGTGTGACCCTACGGGTTCAGTCAAGAGTAAGCTGTGGATTAATATCATTAATTCCACTTGAACTGAAGCGGCCTCTAGCTAGGCATTCAGCTCACTTGATCTCACTGAATTATTAACTTGTTAATTAATACTGAACCGCATTTATTAGACTTAACATTGAATGCATACTTGGACCAAGGGCATTATTTCCTTCAGTCTCCCACTTGTCCTTAGGGACAAGTGTGCATTTCCTAATTCCTTTGTCGCTCGATGCTTGCTCTTGAACATAAGGTAAGAGTTGTCATCCTTATTATGTCCAGAGGTGTTCCTCGGTTTCAGAGTTCAACTGATCAAATAAACAGATAATCATAGCCTATGATTCATCCGAGCACGGCCATGCATTTCACAGTTTCTAGCTCTCCGAGTGGCCTTGTACAACTTTTAAGCATCTCATCCCGATTTATGGGAGGACAATCCCAATCTTGCGATCTTGAGATTAGACTTCGTTTGATAGGTGATTACCTGAGCGTTGCCTTTATAGCCTCCTTTTACGGTGCGATGGTTGGTCAACGTCAAAGTAACCAGTTCTCAAACAAGTAATCTCAAATCACTCAGGTATTGAGGATTTAGTGTCTAATAATTTTAATGAAATTTACTTATGACAGATTTTCATCTCTTACAGTAAAGTTTCATAGGTCTTGTCCGATACTAGTCTTCCTAAAGTAAGTATCTATGCAAATGATTATGACATTGTCATGTCCACATAGTTCAAGAAACAGAACTACTAGTCATCTTGCATTCTAATCGTCTAACGTTTTCTATGCGTCCAATTTTATAGAAAACTCCGACTAGGGACCATTTTCAACCTTTGACATTCAAGTTCACTTGATAGACATTTCTTAGTCACAGGACTGGTCCTGACAGTCTATCTTGAATATTTCGTCAAATTTGAAGGGACTCATCATTTAATACTAAACCAAGATTAAATGGAATATGAAAATACATTTCATATATGATAAATGTTCAACCCCAATGTTTTATAACCATGGGCCTCAAACCCATCTTCTAAAACAATTCATGGAATTCAAAGCTATGCTTGATTTCCAGTGCTACAACGTGAGTGTTGCTTCTCACTTGTTGCATAGGTTTAGTTATCATGCTTTGCCAATCTTAATATCCTTTTCATCGAATGTTCTTCGAGATATGATGATAAGATCTTTTCGAGTTTGTTTATTATGTGATCTAGTCTTTCTTACTTCGATGGTGGTTTTACTCATTTTGCAATGAAGAACCATCAAGTTAGCAGACGTTTTTCTTGCTTCAAGAGTGGTTCTACGCATTTTTCAATGAAGAACCATCAAGCCAGCAGATAGGTGATCTACCCAAGTTCAGTGAAGAACTTTAAACAACCCTGTTTTATTGCTTCTTAGGCAATAATTACTTTTACTTCAACTGTATAGGTTGCTAGTGATGCTTTGCTTGGATTTACCTATCCAAGCAGTTCATAGATATGTGGAAGACTCTCCAACTATATCTTAGAACATAGAAATTATTATTTTAATTTCCCACGCAACAACTCATGGTCTCCAACCCATGTTTCCATTTTCAAAACACGATGCTCTATAGCTCGTCCTTATCAATGGTTAACTCCAAGGGAATCTTGCTTGATCCTTTGCCAGTGTTTATGCGTGTAGCATCAATATTTAGCATATCTTTATTTCCTTGAATCAAGAACTATTCCTATGTACCTTTTCAAGTACCATAAGTATTCTTGATCTCAATCTAGTTTATCTTCACTTAGATCAATAGAGATTGGTATATGTTCGTCATGCCTAAAGTCATATGATACGTTTTTGGCGATCCTCATATTATATCATACATGATAAATTCTTTTGCAGAATAATTCCCAATTGAATTCTATTCATGTAACTTTAGCTCATTCAATTTCAGTAGATACTGAATCCAGCTAAATTTTTTTGACATATAATATAGGTTAAGAATCTCACTTAGATCCTTTGATGTTTAACTTAGTAAATGCTTATACATAGTTCAAACATTCTTTACTTAGATTTATTCATATGGGTCGAATATTTCCAATGGAGTATTTCGTGTTTGATTTAGTAAATGCCATTACTTAATCCAAAATAATATTATAAGATCTTTGTAAATAGATCTTAAAACCCAATATGTACTAAGTTTCGCCATGGTCCATCATTGATGAATAATTTCAAATCTAAGTCATTAGCATTTGAATGTTATTTCACAATAGAGAGATATGTGTGATACACATAGGACCAAATAAGTTTTACGTACTCCCACTAAACTTCTTATATATCTATAAGAATCATGTATATTTTATGAAACTAAAATGCTTATTAGCTTCACTAAAATACATTTCTAATTCCTAATTGCTTGCTTAAATCTGTACTTAGATTTCATAAGCTAGCTTTCCTTTTCAAGCATTATTTGGATCCACAAATCCTATGACATGCCATGTACATAGTTTATTCCAACATTTGATTGAGGAATACGTTTTGTCATCCAATGTACCAATATGCAATCATTGCTTGAATTATAGACTTGAGCATTACGATTATGCATGAGGTTTTAACACAATCCACGTCGTGAATCTGCTTGTAACCTTTAGCAACTAATCTAGCTTTGTGTAGCTTTGTGTGTGAACACAATTCCATGTTTGACGGTTTTTATCCTTAAAACAAACTTGCAACCAATAGGTGTGAAACTATTCTTGCAAATCAACAAAATTTCAATTTTGTCATCAAAACATTGGTTATGTTTTATGGCCTTTAACCATCTAAAACATTTGAGTCTATATATGGCCTCTAACCATTTTAGGGAATCTGGGTTTCGTCATAGCTTTCTTACAGGTCACAAACTCATTAATCTACATGATAATAGTTTGACTGCAAATTGTAGGTATCTTCACTATCTAATGGAAGAATCTCATAGCTTCAATGACCTGAACTCCATGTTTCTTCACTATCTAATAGAAGAATCTCATAGTTCCAGTGACTTGAACTCTATGCCTACTAGGGTATAGAACATCAAACAATAGAATATCAATAGCCACTTGAATGTCCTTTGAATATTCTGTTCTCCTTGAAGCACTTGTAAAGTCTTCTAAGAGATGTCTATTCTTTAAAGCCACTTCTAAAGTCCTTAAAGAATAAGTTCGGATTTTTTGAAGCACTTCGAAAAGCCTCCGGAATGTCCATTTATGTTTGTTGTTCGCCTCGAAGACTTTCGAGGTCTATTTTCTCCCACTTGTCATTTTGGAAACGAATCTCCAAAAGGACATTATTTCGAGCAAACAAACATTATGTTCTCAAAAATTCGTGGTAGAAACAATACCCTTGTGTCTCATTTGAATAAATCACAATGAAACATATATCTAGACTTGGGCCTTAGTTTGTTGAATAACAAACACTAAGCTCCCACTGAGTTTTGCAACTCTCTAGATATTTTATGAAAAGTTATTCTGAAATTACTTTTCAAAAGCTTTGACGAATTTGGCTTAGTTTGGTGGTAGTTGAGCATTTTGTTTTAGAAATTATAGGAAAAGTCTTTATGATTCATCATTAATCGAATCAAGTACTAATTGACTTCGATTATCCCAACTAAGATATGCCATATCTTATGGACCTAGATTGTGAACACACAATCATTGATGATCATATTTGGTCTCAAGTAATCATGAACATGATCTAACCTAGATCTTTATGATTTCTTGCCAAGTGGATTTTATACTTCTGAATCTTTGAACTAGCCAAACAGATTCAAATTTATATCACATTTGAGTAAATAAACCTATATTCACTCAAATCCATGTGAAATAATAAAGTTATAAAATCTTTCTTTAGCTTTGAACTCTATTGTCTAGGCGTTCTAACAATAGTTCATATCTTTTGTTACTTTCAACAAGTAAGACTAGTTGTCTTAAATTGATCTAGAAATCAATCAATTTTCAAAAGTCTATCAAAATAGAGCTTTTGAATGTTAACTTGTTGATATGGTCTAAGCAACAGTGCCAAAGATTAGTGGAACTCAAATCAAGGGGTTGATTTGAACCTAGTAAAGTTCTTTAAAGAGTTGTTTGTTTTAATCAAGCATATTGACTCAACCTGTAATTGACCATTTCATTCAAATAAACAAACAAACATTGTTTTTGTTTTTCTTGAATGTGAGTCTTTCTGTGTTTGAAAACAGAAATTTAGGTATGTTGATTATGGAACAAAATAGCCATTAAGTTCCAGCCTTTGAAAGGACTTAAAACAAACTAGATGACCCTACAACTAATGTAGCATTGCCATGCTTCATTTCCTACTTGTAGGTCATTAGTGTATCCTAGCTTCCATTGTTTGAGTTATTACCGAAGTAAGAACCTCAAGCGGTATATGATACCAAGGAAGTTTGATTTCTAGGTCACTTCTCTTTAAACATAAACTTATAGGTAGAAACGGAATCGTAAATTCCTTTCGTTTGTTCCTCGTTTTCCTATTTCTTGTACCCTTTCTTATAGTCTTAAGAATTGAATTCTTTAGTGTTGACTTTTATACTTTGTTAGACATGTCCAATGTCATCAACAAGGTTCTTTACCATTTTATGTTGAATATTCTGTTTCAACTAGATGATCTACCAGAAGCTTCTAAAGTTCTCTAAGCATCGATCTATTCGAATGTCTAGGGACTAGACTCATTCGAGAATTAAATGGAAAAAATATTTTAGGTCGTTAACCATTGGT
The DNA here is from genome assembly GCF_020520425.1 of Spinacia oleracea. Classification (NCBI taxonomy): domain Eukaryota; kingdom Viridiplantae; phylum Streptophyta; class Magnoliopsida; order Caryophyllales; family Amaranthaceae; genus Spinacia; species Spinacia oleracea. The sequence goes on from NC_079492.1 coordinate 116,009,526, forward strand.
AAAGCTGAGCGTTTAAACTCAATGCTTTATGATCTCAAAACTACATTGTATTTTGAATTCACAAGCACCAATCGGTTCGCCATTCGACTTTGATACTCGAAAACAACCATAAAATTCGCTAAAAGAAACGTACATTTTAAATTGCTCATTTTCTCTCATTTCCGTGAATCGTTCTTGGATTCATTACCAATCGAGGAAATTTACTGTTACCTTTCTAAAAGGATTTATTGCAGTGCAAGATATTTAATTATAAACAATAATTAAAACATACATTGAAGCATGCAAAGTCTAAACATCTATCACGAATAATAACTTGAAAATGAGAGCAATCATGCAATTTAAACAAGTCATTAGCATTTTATTCGAATTATGTGTTCCGGCAGGTGTGAATAAAATGATTCCAAGATCCTAAAATCATTGAAGAACTAAGCACAGTTTGTCGACTTAATCCTAAAACATCTTAGGTAAGCAAAATCCTTTTGCTAATAGTCTAGAAACTATTCTTGGTTGATAGGTACGTCTAAGAACTTATTAGGTAAACCTATCGATTTTGCCACGACATAAAAGGACTCCTTACTTATACCGTTGAGTTTCACCAAAACTAACATGTACTCACAATTATTTGTGTACCTTGCCCCTTTAGGACCAATAAGTAACACCTCGCTGAGCGAAAACTATTACTAGATTGATGTAAAGGATATCCAAGCAAGTGTATATTTTGGCATGGCACCTTATAAATCAATTTTTAAGTTTGGAACTTAAGGCTCTTACTATGTTGGTTAGATTTTAAGTGAACTAAAATCCTTAATCATGCAACATAATCAAGCTTTTGATCTCATGCATTTTAAGACATATTTAAAAGCAATAAATAACTTAAAACATGCATAAGATAAATGTGATCTAGTATGGCCCGACTTCATCTTGAAGCTTTAACTTCAAAGTCCGTCTTGAAAATCTCCGTGAGAGGCACCATTTTCTTCAAATAGGATAAGCTATAATTAAAACTAATTACAACTATTTGATGGTACGCAGACCATATTTGAATTGAAAAACGACTTTGGTACTTTAGACCAATTACATTCAAATTAATGGTACGCAGACCATATTTTCTATCCTATTTGGGCCATACTAGTCACTTCATAACCTGCAAAACAGTACATATACAATATATACCATTCACCCATTCATTATCATGAATGGCCCACATAGCTGGTTAGTAAAACACATTATGCATCACGTAAACATTTGCAGCAATTAATTAAGGGCACCAATAATCTACCAATTATTCAGTCCTTATTAATTCTAATCAAGTTGTTTTAACCTTAAGGATTTGTAGACCTAATCAAGAGTTTATGACTAAAAGGGCTCCCACTTAAACCAATAAATTCATATGCTTTACTAATTTTAAACATAAAAATGTATTTATAGTCTAACCGGAAACATACAAATTTAATTAAAATTTAAAGCTCATATAAATTTATAATTGAATCCAAAAGTTTAATTTAATTTCAGTCGTATTTAAATTAATTCATGATTTTAATTTTAGTAAAATAATTAGAATAAAAAAAATTTATTATAATTACAATATTCAAAATTAAAATCCAAGAAAATAATTTAAATTATTAATTTTAAAATTAATTAAAATTACGTAAACTGAAAATTTCAAATTAAACATTCAAAACGATCTAATCGCAACGCAAACACCCTACGCATTGCACGCCCATGGGCCGCACGCACACAGCCATCGCTGGCCATGTGCGCGCAGCCCATGCGCTCGTCGCATAGCTGCTGCATCTTCCATCGCAAGCCATCGCACGCTATGGTGCTCGTTGCGCGCGCGCCAGCGCTCGACGCACGCGAGCCATCGCTCGCCGTGCGCGCTCGCCAGCGCTCGCTGCGCGTGCTCCATCGCTCGCTGTGCGCGCGAGCCATTGCTCGCTGTGCGCGCGAGCCATCGCTCGCTGTGCGCGCGAGCATTCGCTGGGCTCAGCGCTCGTGGCACGCGAGCTTGCGCTCGCTGCGCGCGCTTGCGCGAGGCAGTGCGCGTCGTGGCGCAGCTCGCTTGCTGCCCACACGCGACTGCCTTGGCTTGCCTTTCGCCCATGCCCATTCGTCCATAGCTCGTGGCCCACGACACAAGGCCGGGCTGCTGCCTTGTGCTCGTGCACCATGCCTTGCTCATTGCATTCGTGCCGCACGGGCGACGAGCTCCCTTGCTCGTCGTCGCATGCCCGTACTATACAACACCCCTTAAGGGTAACACGAAGCGTCCATTGCTTTGTGCGTGCAAGTTATATGAACGAATCGCATAAAAAAATTTAAAATTTATATTTAAAATTAATGACAAATTAATAAATAATATTAATTTCATAATTTTAGGGCGAAAAAATCGAAAATTTATTATCCAATTGATTTCCGATTATTATGGATTCAAGTCTAGGTCATAAAAATTTAAAATTTATCATAAATTTACAATTTTTATGGTGGTTTTTAATCATAGGTTTCTAATTAAATTATAATTAATTATGAAAATCAAATTAATTCTAAATTATTCTAATTTTCAACAAATTAATCATAATTACAAATTAGATTGCATAATTAACAAGGCTAGGCATTCAAACTTGTTAAACATATACAGTAGGTCAATCAAAAATTCAAGATTTATCAACAAGAATCGCAAATATTTAATTTAACATCTTAAATTTACGAAATTTTGCATTCGAAAAACTAAAACCTTCGAAAAGTCATAGTTAGGCTTCGAATTTGAGAATTCTGGGTTCGGCAGAAAAATATAATTTTTGTCAAAATTTTAGAATGCCTTTTACATGCGGAATTGACACAAAAATCACTCGATTTGGATGAGTAACGAATAAACTGCCGAAAAACTGCGTACGTATAATTAAATAAACGCAATTTGCAATTAATTAACAATTACGAAAATTAATCACCCCTTTTAATTCTTGCAAATTTGTAATATTTAACCATGTTCATGCAATTTAGATTATGAAAATAATAAGGGGCTCTGATACCACTGTTAGGTTATGATACATATGATATTACATAAATCATGCGGAAACAACCATTAACCCAGGAATACATATTATTTACACATAATCATATAGCATAATTTAGATGCATACTCTTTGTTGCGTGCCTTCCCTAGCTGCGCCCGAACCGAACAAGAACAAGTCTTTAGGACTCCAAGTGTCGTCCCTCCGTAGATAGTCCACAGCACGTCCGGATCCGCCTTAAGATTGACCAACTAGAATCGCCGTTAAGGTACTAGAATTTTCGGCACTTTTGAGCAAGGAATGTGGCTGAATTTTTCTCTCAAAAACTCACTTTGAATACTTTTATTAATCTCTGAAAATATGTGACCCTAGGCACGTATTTATAGAGTTATGGAAAGGGAATTGTAATCCTAGTAGGACACGAATTAATTAAACTTAGAATCCTACAAGAACTCTAATTTAATTAATTTATCCTTTTAGGAATAGGAATTTAATCATACACTAACTCTAATAGTTTTAGGAATCATGCATGAACACAAACTCACACACACACACACGGCAGCCACAAGGGCCGCCCATGCGCGTGCGTGCGAGCAGTAGCCCACGCAGCGAGGCCCACGCAGCCGTGGCCTTGGCGCGCGCTAGGCCTGCCTTGCGGTAGGCCTGGGCGCTGCCTTGGCTGGGCTTGTGGCGCGCGTTTGGCTTGCTGGGCGATGGCCCGGCTTCATGCTGGGCCTTCGTCCGGCAGGCCTCGTCCGATGCTAATTCGTACGATACGCTTCCGATTAAATTCCCGGTTCCGGAATTCATTTCCGATACGAACAATATTTAATATTTCCGATTCCGGAATCAATTTCTGTTTCGAACAAATATTTAATATTTCCGTTTCCGGAATTATTTTCCGATTCCGATAATATTTCCGATTCTGACAATATTTCCGTTTCCGGCAATATTTCCGATTCTGGCAATATTTCCATTTCCGATAATATTTTCCGATACGTACCATGTTTCCGTTTCCGGCAACATCTACGACTTGGATAATATTTATATTTCCAATACGATCCATATTTCCGTTTCCGGCAATATCATCGTTTCCGGAGTATTCATTTCTTGCTTGTGACGATCTCAGCTCCCACTGAAACCAAGATCCGTCGATTCCGAATATCCATAGATAGAGTATCTAATGCCATTAGATACTTGATCCGTTTATGTACTATTTGTGTGACCCTACGGGTTCAGTCAAGAGTAAGCTGTGAATTAATATCATTAATTCCACTTGAACTGAAGCGGCCTCTAGCTAGGCATTCAGCTCACTTGATCTCACTGAATTATTAACTTGTTAATTAATACTGAACCGCATTTATTAGACTTAACATTGAATGCATACTTGGACCAAGGGCATTATTTCCTTCACGGATTCCTTGTGTTCCAACCTTAATGGTAAAGGGTAACAATATTTTAATTTTTTTTCAGTCTAAACTTCACCAAATCTATGTATGTGTTTTAATTTCTTATAGTAAAAAGTTTGTGTATGTTGCCATCACCAAAAAGGGGGAATATTGTTGACCCTAATTTTGGTAGATGACAAATAACAAACTTCCTGATTATGTTTCTGTTGTGTCTACTGGTAAAAGTTCCTGAGATGGCTGCTGATGTTCCTGAGGTGGAATGCGCAAAGCTGGGAACTACAAGCTGACACACATCAGAGGAACAACAACACAAAGAAGGGTGAAGTTTCCTTTAGATGAGTTCCTCTTTTTTCTTAGAGGAACTGACATGTTCCAGAGTAGGAACCATTGCAGCTACTGAGTTGTAGCTCCAGTAAAAGAGTAAACACGAAGCTAGGTAGTTAAATTCTCTTAGATTTCTGTGTAAAATAATAACAGCTATAAGATACATTGTGGAACTAGGATGCTTGATTAAATATTTAATAAGATTTTATCAAATTATTTAGCAGCAAGTTTTAAGGAAAAATTACATAAATAAATTGTCGTTTTATTTCCTTAAATAAAATCTGATTTTATCTTTTAAAACAAAACAGTTTTACTGCTCCTAAAACTTCTCTTAAAATCTGATTTTATTTTACTAAATATTTTTCACAAATCTTAGTGGTTGACAAAGTCCAAAAACCACGATTTTATCTGAAAACAGTTTTAAAGGGAAGTGGTCTTCCCTTGATCCACAAGTTATGGATCGTGGAGACCAAGTAGTGTAGGTGTGTGTGGGCAGTTGAGATTTGAAGGGAACTAACCCTAAAGATCTTCTGTATAAAAAGGGTTGGTTTTCTTCTGGTAAAGATACCCAAATATTCCACAAGCTTTTTTTATCTATAAAACGCTTTCAAAAGAGTTTATAAAAACGATTTGTGTCCTAGCAATATTCAAGTTCCTAAGTTCCACAAATATCAGAAAAGCTTTATTATTATCTAGAGTTTTCAAAACAAATTGTAATCTAAGTGAGAGGAGATTGAGTAATCTTGTAAAGGCTTTGAGTTAAAGTCGAGAAAGAGAGAAACAGAAGAGAGAGTAATCAGAGTTGATTACTGTGAGATACTTGAGTTTGAGAGGAACTCAAGTTGTTATATTATTGTAATTGAGGAATTATTTTAATATAAAAGAGTTTTGAGGTTTTCTCTTCTTGATTAGTGTCAAGAAGTTTCCTCAAATTGAGTAACGTTTGTTTCTGTCTTTTTCAGTTCCATATATTGCTTTAAAGTTCGAAAGAAACTCACTCAAGTTCCAAATACAATTCACCCCCCCCCTCTTGTGCGTGTTCCTATTAGACTATCAGTTAGGTTTCTTTTGGGAGATGATCACAACTGGGTTGGTGATGTTAGGATTCTTTTAGGAGATGATCACAACTGGGTTGGTGGTTCCAATTGTAATTTATGCGGTTGTATCTCCTCTTTTGGGCAGTCAGTTTTTGGTACTCGCCCTTTTTGTATAAAACTCTAATTTTTTAGTTTAATATAATTCCTCTCTTATGCGTAAAAAAACGCGTAAGAATTTGACTTTAACACTATCAATACTATTACTAAATCTCCAAGACAAAGCATGTTGCGTCCCCATGTATCACATTCTCTAAATCTATTACTATATACTAAAAGAGACACCATGAATGACACGTGTCAATTCCTGGTGCGATTTTTTCCCGCCAAAAATCACTTTTCCAAAAAAAGTGTATTTGTTTGATTTTATATTTATTGTCTACCTTTTTTTTATAAACTACTTATGTATGGAAACAAATTTAATTTATAAATTATGGCAATAATAGATACGCCGTAATAATAATTATTCTAAATTGGTAATATTTTAGTTAAATCGCTATATTATAATGATATCACTCAATATTTTGGTCAAATCACCATATTAGAATTTTAAATATGCATATTAGATGAATAAATTTAAATGGGTATGTTAAAAATGTTATAGCTATGCAGTAGTTTGAGAGATATCAGTTAAATATTTTGTGAAAAAGATTATCAATATCCGTACGTGCACGGGATCTAATCTAGTATAATATAACTAGGTGCCACATCAACAATGACATGTAGGGTGTGTTTTAAACATTGAGAAATAAAATATTTTTCTTAGGGTTCGAACACGGGACCATCAAGAAGTATAGTAGAAAGCGTACCATCTTAGCTAAGTAGTCATGTCTTTTAACTATATTTAAATATATTTAAGTTGGATATGATTAGTGTGTATTTATACTATTTTTTCACACGTGTTGTGTTATTTGATAATTTTCACAACATAGTGATTGTAAGAAAATGTAATTTTGTTACCATTATTGAAAATGATTTCGAATAATTCTTACATCTTTAATTTGTCCATTTTCACATATAATAGAGCATGTTATTTCATTCTTTAGTCAACAATTGTGTTAGCATATACTCCATAGATCATAACATATATATAAATACTAACAACCCAAAAAGGATTAAGAACAATATTACTAAAAAGATACGTAGTACTACGTACAATGACAAATCTCGGACACTGTTATGAGAGGGGCCAGTAGAAGAATTAAACAATATAATATGCAAAATATATACAATTTATATACAAATTTTAGAGAGAGCTGTAAATAAAAACACAATACAAAATTTTTCGCGCGTGGGACCACCCGAGCCATATAGAACATCAGCCACAGACTACGTACAACACACCACATCCAAATAAAATAAACGATTTCCTGATAGTTATTAAAAAAGGCCAAACTCACATACCAACACGTGTAAACAGTGCGTAGAAAATACTTTATATAGTATTCAACGTTGTAATCCGGGGCATCCTCCGGAACTAACACTAGTTAATATGTTATTATGCTAACCTTCCTTTTGTTTTTGGACGAGAAAAATCAGCATTCTTAACTGCAAACCCATCAAGTCAGAATGCCCAAACACTCTAAGAGCATGTTTATCAAACACCAATATTTTGGACTTCAACCTAATAAAATATAATAGTTTACCTTTTCTCTCCCCAACACTAAAACGGAGTAATATTTAACAACATTTATCAAACACCAAAAATATCATATCTTTCCTACATCATCCACACCCGCCTACGTTTATTTAACAACAAATTTATGACATTGAAATCATTTTGCAATTAAAAGAAAAAAAAATTAATATTGTTGGTCCCCATATGCCACATGTCAAGCTCTCCATACAAGATACAGAGTATTGGTTTTCCATTTGATGTTCATGAACACCAATCTTTCTTTGGTTTCATTCTCTCTCTTTCTTTCTCACTCATCTCTCTACCTATTTTATTATTTTTTATTCACTTCTCTCTCCTAAACACCAAACCAAGGTGTTTGATAAACATGCTCTAAATGTTTACGTAGAGTTAGCAAAAACATACTGAACCCAACAACCAGATCCGAACCCAACTCAATAATAAAGGGCCGGGTCAATATTTTCAACCCATTTAATTAAATTGGTCAGCCCTACCTAACCCGTTTAATTTAATGGGTTGAGTTGAGTTGAAATTTTCAACCCAGAAACAACCTACCTAACACATGTAACTAATCGGGTCAAGTCAACACTCATAAAAGATTAATTTTGATTACAAATTATAAATATAAAAAACTTAAACTAACGTCTAGCAACCACCAATACTTAATATGTTTTTCTCTCTATATACATATTGGAGTATTAGTTTTTTTGCTATGAATTTGAATCGAAAAAACGGTCCCTTAATTCTAGTCAATTTTCACTTAAACGGGTCGACTTCATGTCAACTCATTTATAATCAGGTCAGATTGGGTTGAGAACCTCAACCCGTTTAAGTAATTAAACAAGTCGGGTTAGGTTGGAAAATCTCAACCCGTTTATAAATGGGTCGACCTGATTACAACACAAACCAACCTAAGCCATTACCAGCTCTAACTCCTCCGCCCAAACCCTCAATTCTTGAAGAGAGAATTCGGCAACATAGTGTCACTTTATTACGGGTTTTTTCAGGGAAAGTTAGGCAGGGGATATTATTGCAAATCAAGCTCCGATAAAGTAAAGATACTTAGCGGGAAAGAATTCATACAAATCAATTCAAAACTACCCCTAGCATCCCATCTTACTACACGAAGGGGTACATTATTCCCTGCCCTCCTAATATTAGAAATAACAAAAGCACAAAAACATTTAGCAATGTGGCCAATATCATCATAAATCAAGTACAAAGGGGATAGTCCCTTCGCATTTTTGTCCACAGCCTCAGGCCCTGTTCTTTATGGCTTAATTTCAGTTTCAGGACTTATTTGGCAGTTCAATTCAGTTCAGTTAAGTTCAGTTCAGTTCAGTTCATTTCAGTTTAGTTTAGTTCAGTTCAGTTCAGGAGCATTCAGTTCAGTTCAGTTTAGTTCAGTTCAGGAGCATTAAGTTCAGTTCAGTTTAATTCAATTCAATTTAACTTAATAATAATAATATTATTATTATTAATAATATTACTTATATTATTATTTATATTATTGTACTCCCTCTGTTCCATAATGTTCCTCATGTTTACTATTCATATGGTCAAAGTTTAAAATATTTGTCAGTAATTAATAGTATGATTAAGAGTATAATTGTTATCTTGTGTGATATCATTGGATTCGTTTCAATATAAATTTTCTAAGTATCAATTTTTTATAATTTTTACTAATACAAAATTAAAATTATTAATGGTCAAAGTAGTGCATTGGAGACCGCGCATAATGGAAAAGTGAGGAACATTATGGAACGGAGGGAGTATTTCTTATTATTTATATTTATATTATTATATTATTATATTATTATATTACTTATTATTTATATTTACATTTATATTGTTATATTACTTATTATTATTATTATTTATAACTAATTATTTATTAATAATTAATATAATTTATTTTTATTTTTATTAATTAGTTACGGATAATTAGTTATTAATTATTTAGTTATTAGTTATTAACTATGAATTAATATTTATCATTTATTGTAATTATTTAGTAATTAATTACAGATTATTATTATTATTTATTATATAGTGATTAATTAATAATTATTCTTTAGTTATTAGTTAACATTTATTATTATTATTTATTAATTATTAATTATTAATGATTAATGATTAATTATTAATTAATTATTAATTATGAATTATGAATTACTACCTCCGTTTCAAAAAGATCTTTACAGTTACTATTTGCACGGACTCCAATGCAATATTTAACTACTAATATATCCAATTTCGTATGTGAAAAAATTATAAAAATTTGATATTCTGAAAATACATCCCGAGACCAATCTAATAAAATCTTACATGTAACGTTTTGATGTATATAATGATGAGAATTTACGGTCAAAGTTTTTATACTTTGGACACATTTTTCAAAGCGTAAAGAACTGTCTGAAACGGAGGTAGTATTTATTATTTATTATTTATTATTTATTATTTGTTATTTTTTATTTATTATTTTTTATTTATTATTTTTATTATTTATTATTTATTATTTATTTCGGTAATATATTAAGTTCAGTTCAGTTTAGTTCAGTTCAGTTCAGTTCAGAAGCATTCAGTTCAGTTCAGTTCAGTTCGGTTCAGTTCAGGAGAATTCAGTTCAGTTCAGTTCAGTTCAGTTCTAAAAAACAGGGCCTTAGTCACCGAGATTGCATCTCCTTCTAGCCACACTCTAGCATACCCAAATCGGCTCGCTATCAATACTCCATAACTTGCTGCCATGGCTTCTGCTGCATCTGCTTGCCACCCACCATTCACCCTCTTTGTCGCCGTAAGCACCACCTTACCAAGCCCATTTCTCACCACAACGCCCAGCCCCGCTCTAACTCCTCCGCCCAAACCCTCAATTCTTGAAGAGAGAATTAGGCAATAGAGTGTCACTTTATTACGTAATGTACCTCTAAAGTCAAAATAAAAAAAGTCTTTGCAAAATTAATACGGTACTTCGTTACTTCGTAAAATCATACGCAACCAATTGTCCCATTGTCATTTCATTCATCTTTGGATTATTTTACTATGTATATTTGAATATTTATAAACTAGTCTATGTCCGTGCATTGGCACGGGATTTCTATAAAATTAGTAAATAAAGCATTAATTTTAGTTTCCTTTTTATTCATATTATTATTTAAATTGAATAATTTTTTTAATAACTTCCTATTTTTTTAGTAATTTTTTCCTCTTGTTGATTTTTTAATTTCATGCTATGCTAGTTTCCTATTTGGTTCAACTTGATTTAAGGTAATTAAGGGGATGACGTGGAGTAGTTGTGGTTTGAGAATTGGGACTCTGGAAGTCTCTTATTGCTCACCACTGTACTTTAATAATATAGATTTTACTATAGAACATTGAAGATACTAAGGACATTGTCAATCAAAGTATTACACTTAAATTAAAGGTGGAGGAAAAAAATAAAATTATTGTTCAAAATCCTAGCCGTCCTCCTCCCTTTTTTTTTCTCTAGGGTTTACAAATTTCAAAGGGTTTCTAGGCCGTAAATAGTCAAATTTCTTCGGAAATTTGGCTATTTCCGGCCCTTTTGGTTTAATTATTCATGTGTTTGTCTTCAGATTCAATAAAACTACACCGTTTGAGTGTAGTAAGTTCTCCTATGGTGGGATTAGTGAGTGTAGTAAGTTCCCCTATGGTGGGATTAGTTGAGTATTTGGGTCTTAGTATTAGTATAGTTTTGGTGGAGTATCGTCGTGACTTCGGTTCGTTGATAAAGAATTATACGAGATCGAACCAGTTATCAAAATTTCAAATTGACTTAGATGAATCGGATGGAAACCGTCCTCGCGGCTATAACAAATCGTTAGACCGTCTCTCCGAAAAGGGTGTATGTTCCAGCGATATGTGCGAGAGATGTCCCACAGTGCAAGATCTTCCCAACGATGGTAGTTTTGATGAAGGAATACCTCTTTTTGATTCAATTTGTTATGTATTTGTTAAATTCGATTTCTGTTGTAGATGTCGTATGACTTTCTATTAATAAATTGATTTTACATTCAAAAAAAAAAAAAAAAGGTGGAGGAAGTGCAAAAATACTCCGTAAAATGTTACTTACTCTGTTTTTGTTCAATTGCTCATTTCAATCTGCCTTAAACATCTAAAATATATGGAGTAATTTTCAACGAGTCCAATAATAGGTTATACTAAAAAAAATTACTCCATCGGTCCCTAAAACATTGTCTCAATGGTTTTGTTCACCTTAAAATTGTGTATATTCAAAAGGAAATGGGTAAGAAGGTCTTTTAATAACATGTTGAATTCACAATCTAAATTAGGTATGAGAAAAATAAATATGACATTGTACGGAGTAGAAGTAACCTAGCAGATCATCCATGTTACAGCAGACCATCGGACATCTGATAAGACAGATCAAGCAAAGCAACCGCAGGAAGTACCTATTGAAAGTACCACAAGTCCTCAAGAACCGCGCAGACCCTCAGGTCTACGGGGAAACGACCTGCTAGACGACAACATAGATACGTCGTTAAGCAAAAGGACAAACAACAAGTACATCACTAGCGTACACGCGGCAACATCTGAATAGGCCAAAGTACTGAATAGTACGCCTATAAATACTGCTGTCCCCATTCATTTGCGGACACGTTCAATACAAGTACAATTCTTAACCCTCTCTACTTTCTCTCTCTAGAGTATTATCTCATTTGCTGACTTAGGCATCGGAGGGGGTTTCCTCGGTTAAACCCCCGAGGTTAGCTTACGTTCGTTCTGTCTGACAGGGCAACAACACCAGGCAGGGCTCCCCCAGTTCCATACTCGGAACAAGTGGCGCTAGAAGGAGGGGGACCTCCCAGACCTCGCTCTTTAAAAACCTACCCTCCCACATAATGACCGAGTCAAGCGAACCGGTAATCCAACAGATAGAACCTCCCACCTCAAAAAACAACCAGAAAACCACAAACATACCCTTGTTTGGCATGCCTCAAAGTCTTGGTCCGCCAAGAGAAACACCACAACCCAGAGCTATGACAACCCCCAGCCAGGCCCAAGGTATCCCAATTCCGACCAGTGCCTCGCTAGCATGGCTGGGGGCACAGTTCTCACCTGACCAGATGCGCACAGCAATAGAAGTCCTGACATTCCTTACTCAATCAACCCCACAAGCCTAGGTCGTGAGAACAGCCCCAGAGGTTGAGGTTGAGCAGAGGAGAAAACGTCCCAGACCCCAACATAGTCCGAATGTTTGGAGGAGGAACCTGCAGCAAGACATGGAAGGCGCTGACAATCAAGAGTATGAAGCAGAGAGTATCACACCGAGCAGAGCTCAACCCCGAGCAAGGACTGAACAAGCACCCAGTCAAAGACACCACTCCGTGTCAGGTACGCCCAATCCCATCCGAGCAGTAGTTAAGCCTGATAACTCTCCCTTCTGCGATGAAATACTCTCTGAAAGAATGGAAAAGATAAAAATGCCCACCTGCAAATACTCCGGAAAGACAGACCCAACGAATCACCTCTCTGCCTTTGGGGGACACATGATGCTATATACCAACACAGACTCTATGTGGTGTAAGGTCTTTCCTTCCACTCTAGAGGGGATGGCACAGAGCTGGTTTGGTAAAATACCCAAAGGCACCATAACCTCTTTCCGGCAGCTAGCTATCTTGTTTCGCACCCAATACGTGGCAAACATTGCCAGAGAAAGGATGACAGGGGAGCTGATGTCAGTCATCCAGGGGCCTCAGGAATCTCTGAGGGAATACATATCCAGATTCAATATGGAGGCGTCGAATATAACCAAGTTGCAGCAAGAGGTAGCAGTCCTGGCCATGATGACTGGTCTGCGGGATGGAGAGTTCAAGAGTTATCTGGGCAGAAAATCATTCACAACCCTGGCAGAGGTACTAGGAAAGGCAAATGAATTTATAAAGAGTGAAGAAATTGGCAGAGCAACCTCACGTCGATATGTGGCAAGTGAGAACAATTACGGTAATCAGAGCAAGAAAGAGCCATACAAAAAAGAATACCCAGACAGAAGAGAAAACCCACAGCCCAGAAGAGACTGGCAGGGACCAGGCAGAGGCAGAGGTAGCGAATTCAAAACTGAAAAAAGGGGGAAGTTTAATGAATATACCCCCTTAGTGGCATCCAGAACTCAAATTTTTGCCATCAGCAAAGAAGACGAGAAGTGGCAGAGACCTCCCAAAATGTACAACAAGTACAGGGACCCAAAAAAGTACTGTGATTTTCACAGAGATCATGGCCACCTCACAGAAGAATGCACTCATTTGAAGGATAATATCGAAGATCTGATCCGGAGGGGATACTTGACTCAATTCAAAGCAAAAAGCTCGTATAGCAGGACCTATGAGAACAGAGATAATGATAATAGGTCCGACAATAAGAAGGTGGAACCCTAGCAAAGCTATCAAGCAGACCAAAAGAGAATGGGCGACATTTTGGTCATAACAGGAGGGCCAGTTTACGCAGGAACCACTGTTAGCGGGGCCAAGGCCAGTGTGAGCGAATTCAAACACCAGGTTAATTACCATAATTCTGGCAGGTGGCCTGCCCCTCCAAAAATCCCGCAGTGCACTTTCACAGAGGAGGACTGTAAAGGCATAATATACCCCCATGACGACCCTATGGTACTAGCCCTGAACGTAGCAAACAGAAAAATCCACCGTATTCTGATAGACGGAGGTAGCTCTGCAAACATCTTGTTCTGGCCTGCTTTCCAAGAGTTGCAAATTGATGAGAAATACGTAAAGCCAGTCAATTACCCAGTAATCAGATTCACAGGAGCCACAGTGATACCAGAAGGGATAGTCAGTTTGCCAGTGCAGATTGGCCAAGGGAAGGATATCAAGGACATCATGGTAGACTTCATGGTTGTGAAAGTCCCCGCAGCCTACAACGTCATTCTTGGCAGACCATTCATTCATGACGCAGGGGCTGTAGTCTCCACTTATCACCTCACCATGATGTATACGACAAATGATGGCCGCTCAGCCAAGGTCAAAGGCAGTCAGGAGCAGGCTAAGAAGTGCTACCACACAGCGCTAAAACAACCACCTAGACCCCCACCACTGGCAGAAGAAGAACTTCCCCAATCTCGAAAAGGAAAGAGAGCAGAGCGCAAAAAAGACAAGTTGCTAAGCATGGAAAACTTCGAGCATCGGGAGGAAGGTCTGTTGGAACCCACGTCAACTGACGAAACTGAGGAGATAGAATTAGAGGAAGGGTTGACAGACAGGACGGTTCGAATTGGCACAGACGTAGATCTATCCCTTAGAGTGAACCTCATTGGTCTGCTGAGAGAGCACGCAGACATATTTGCTTTCTCAGCGGACGAAATGCCAGGGATTGACCCCAGTGTTATGGTCCATAGACTGAATGTCAGCAGAGAAGTTAGGCCAGTGAAACAGAAGAAGAGAAATTTCTCGACAGAGAAGAATGTAGCCATCCAAGAAGAAATCAACAAATTGCTAGCAGCCAAGTTTATAGAAGAGTGCGATTACCCAGAATGGCTGGCTAACGTTGTGATGGTAAAGAAAGCAAATGGTCAATGGAGGATGTGTGTAGACTTCACAGACCTAAACAAGGCCTGTCCGAAGGACTGTTACCCATTGCCCAGAATAGATCAGCTGGTTGATTCCACCAGTGGACACGCTCTCTTGAGTTTCATGGATGCATTTTCCGGCTACCATCAGATCAGTTTACTCGAATCAGATCGTAAGAAAGCTGCTTTCATCACAGACGCTGGAGTTTATAACTACAAAGCTATGCCATTCGGCCTAAAAAATGCAGGTGCAACTTACCAGAAGCTTGTAGATAAGATATTCGCACAGCAAAAGGGCCGGAATGTGGAAGTATATGTGGATGATTCCATAGTCAAGAGCAAAAAAGAGGCTGATCACATCGCAGACTTGCGAGAAACATTTGCTACGTTGAGACAGTACGGCATGAAACTAAACCCAAAGAAATGTGTGTTCGGTGTTAAGTCAGGAAAATTCTTGGGATTTCTGGTCAGTGAAAGGGGAATAGATGCCAACCCAGAGAAAGTGGAGGCCATACTCAACTTGCCAGAGCCAAAAAACATACGAGATATACAGAGATTAACTGGAAAGATGGCAGCACTCACTCGTTTTATCAGTAAATCTGCAGATAGATCCCTCCCATTTTTCCAGGTACTGAAAGGCAACAAAACATTCAAGTGGGAAGCAGAGCAAGAAAAGGCATTCGCAGAGGTAAAAAATCATCTGAAGAACCTCCCAACAATAGCCAGACCAGAAGTAGGAGATGTTTTGCAGTTGTACATCTCGGCCTCCAAAACGTCTGTAGCAGCAGCCTTAATAGTGGAAAAGGACAAGGCCCAACAGCCAGTATATTTCGTCAGTCACATTCTCAACCCCGCAGAGCAGAGGTACCCCCTGATCGAAAAAATGGCCTTCGCAATTATGATAGCTGCCAGGAAGCTGAAACCATACTTCGACGCTCACAAGGTACAAGTATTAACAAATCAGCCTTTAGAGAAATCATTGCGAAGGCTGGATACCTCAGGCAGACTGCTGAAATGGGCGGTAGAACTCTCAGAGTACGATATTGAACACAGGCCAAGAACGGCCATAAAGGCACAGGCATTAGCAGACTTCATAGCTGAGGCATCTTACGAGGAGGAAGAGGAGCCTCTGGGGACCTGGCAGATATATGTAGATGGCTCAGCCGCAGTTACAGGGTCAGGAGCAGGCATTATAATGACTTCACCAGAAGGTAATGTCTTTGAATATGCCATAAAGTTCAAGTTCAAAGCCTCAAATAATGAAGCAGAGTACGAAGCAGCGATCGCAGGCATTCAAATGTCCAAGGCAGCGGATGCTAAAAAAATCGTGTTGAAAACAGATTCCCAGTTAGTGGCCAGTCAGTATAGAGGCGAGTATGAAGCTCGAGAACCGTCCATGCAGAGGTATCTGGCACTGATGAAAGAAGCAGTAGCCCAGTTGGAAAGCTTCGAGATCCAGTTGGTCCCCAGAGCAGAGAATAGCCAAGCAGATGCTCTCTCAAAATTAGCAAGCTCTTCGCTGCAAGACCTTGAAAGAACAGTGATGGTGGAAGTACAGGAAGAAAAGAGTATCGATAAGAGGCCTATGGTAAATGCCATCAGCACAGAGCCTCAGTGGTACGACAGTATTGAAGGAAATAATGCCCTTGGTCCAAGTATGCATTCAATGTTAAGTCTAATAAATGCGGTTCAGTATTAATTAACAAGTTAATAAATTCAGTGAGATCAAGTGAGCTGAATGCCTAGCTAGAGGCCGCTTCAGTTCAAGTGGAATTAATGATATTAATCCACAGCTTACTCTTGACTGAACCCGTAGGGTCACACAAATAGTACGTAAACGGATCAAGTATTTAATGGCATTAAATACTCCATCTATGGATATTCAGAATCGACGGATCTTGGTTTCAGTGGGAGCTGAGATCGTCACAGGCAAGAAAAGAATACTCCGGAAACGATGATATTGCCGGAAACGGAAATATGGATCGTATCGGAAATATAAATATTATCCAAGTCGTAGATGTTGCCGGAAACGGAAACATGGTACGTATCGGAAAATATTATCGGAAATAGAAATATTGCCGGAATCGGAAATATTGCCGGAAACGGAAATATTGTCTGAATCGGAAATATTATCGGAATCGGAAAATAATTCCGGAAACGGAAATATTAAATATTTGTTCGAAACGGAAATTAATTCCGGAATCGGAAATGTTAAATATTGTTCGTATCGGAAATGAATTCCGGAATCGGAAAATTAATCGGAAGCGCGTCGTACGAATTAGCATCGGACGAGCTTGCTAGACGAAGGCCCAGCACGAAGCCAGGCCCACGTCCAGCGAGGGAAACGCGCGCCACAACACGCCAGCCCAAGGCTGCGCCAGGCCCACCGCAAGGCAGGCCCAGCGCGCGCCCAAGGCTGCGGCAGTCGTGGGCTGCGTTGCTCGGGCTGTGCGCGCGCGCGCATGGCGCCCCTCGTGGGCTGCTGTGCGTGCGTGTGTGTTTGTGTTCACATACGAAACCTAAAACGTACAGGATTCGTTTAATGATTAAATTCCTAATCCTAAAAGATAAATTAATTAAATAAGAGTTTCACTAGGATTCTAATTTAATTAATTCGTATCCTAGTAGGATTCCAATTCTCTTTCCATACCCCTATAAATATGTGGCCTGGGTTCACAATTTATAACGATTTTTCAAGTATTAAAAGTGAGTTTTTGAGAGAAAAATTCAGTCACATATCTTGCCTAAAAGTGCCCAAATTATTAGTACCTTAAGGGCGATTCTAGTTGGTCAATCTTAAGGCGGATCCGGACGTGCTGTGGACTATCTACGGAGGGACGACACTTGTAGTCCTAAAGACTTGTTCTTGTTCGGTTCGGGCGCAGCTAGGGAAGGCACGCAACAAAGAGTATGCATCTAAACTATGCTATATGATTATGTGTAAATACTATGTATTCCTGGCCAAATGGTTTTTCCGCATGATTTATGAATTGTCATATGTATCATAACCTAACAAGGCGTTCTAAAATTTTGACAAAAAAAGTATTTTTCTGCCGAACCCAGAATTCTCAAATTCGAAGCCTAACTATGACTTTTCGAAGGTTTTAGTTTTTCGAATGCAAAATTTCGTAAATTTAAGATGTTAAATTAAATATTTGCGATTCTTGTTGATAAATCTTGAATTTTTATTGACCTACTGTATATGTTTAACAAGTTTGAATGCCTAGCCTTGTTAATTATGCAATCTAATTTGTAATTATGATTAATTTGTTGAAAATTAGAATAATTTAGAATTAATTTGATTTTCATAATTAATTATAATTTAATTAGATACCTATGATTAAAAACCACCATAAAAATTGTAAATTTATGATAAATTTTAAATTTTTATGACCTAGGCTTGAATCCATGATAATCGGAAATCAATTGAATAATAAATTTTCGATTTTTCGCCCTAAAATTATGAAATTAATATTATTTATTAATTTGTCATTAATTTTAAATATAAATTTTCAAATTTTATGCGATTCGTTCATATAACTTGCACGCACAAAGCAATGGACGCTACGTGTTACCCTTAAGGGGTGTTGTATAGTGCGGGCATGTGACGACGAGCAAGGGAGCTCGTCGCCCATGCGGCACGAATGCAATGAGCAAGGCCATGGTGCACGAGCACAAGGCAGCAGCCCTGCCTTGTGTCGTGGGCTATGAGCAATGGACGAATGGGCATGGGCGAAGGCAAGGCACGACAGTCGCGTGTGGGCAGCAAGCGAGCTGCGCCACAACGCGCACTGCCTCGCACAAGCGCGCGCAGCCTCGCGCGCAGCGAGCGCAAGCTCGCGTGCAGCGAGCGCAAGCTCGCGTGCCACGAGTGTTGCGCCCAGCGTCGATGCCTCGCGCAGCGAGCGCTGGCGCGCACAAGCGAGCGCTGGCGAGCGCGCACAGCGAGCCCTGGCTCGCATGCAGCAAGCGCTGACGAGCGAATGCAGCGAGCGATGGCTCGCGTGCATCGAGCGCTGGCGCGCGCGCAGCGAGCACCAGCTCGCGCGATGGCTTGCGAAGGGTAGAAGCAGCAGCTATGCGACGTAGCGCATGGGCTGCGCGCACATGGCCAGCGATGGCTGTGTGCGTGTGGCCCATGGGCGTGCGATGCGTAGGGTGTTTGCGTTGCGATTAGATCGTTTTGAATGTTTAATTTGAAATTTTCAGTTTACGTAATTTTAATTAATTTTAAAATTAATAATTTAAATTATTTTCTTGGATTTTAATTTTGAATATTGTAATTATAATAAATTTTATTTATTCTAATTATTTTACTAAAATTAAAATCATGAATTAATTTAAATACGACTGAAATTAAATTAAACTTTTGGATTCAATTATAAATTTATATGAGCTTTAAATTTTAATTAAATTTGTATGTTTCCGGTTAGACTAGAAATACATTTTTATGTTTAAAATTAGTAAAGCATATGAATTTATTGGTTTAAGTGGGAGCCCTTTTTAGTCATAAACTCTTGATTAGGTCTACAAATCCTTAAGGTTAAAACAACTTGATTAGAATTAATAAGGACTGAATAATTGGTAGATTATTGGTGCCCTTGATTAATTGCTGCAAATGTTTACGTGATGCATAATGTGTTTTACTAACCAGCTATGTGGGCCATTCATGATAATGAATGGGTGAATGGTATATATTGTATATGTACTGTTTTGCAGGTTATGAAGTGACTAGTATGGCCCAAATAGGATAGAAAAATATGGTCTGCGTACCATTAATTTGAATGTAATTGGTCTAAAGTACCAAAGTTGTTTTTCAATTCAAATATGGTCTGCGTACCATCAAATAGTTGTAATTAGTTTTAATTATAGCTTATCCTATTTGAAGAAAATGGTGCCTCCCACGGAGATTTTCAAGACGGACTTTGAAGTTGAAGCTTCAAGATGAAGTCGGGCCATACTAGATCACATTTATCTTATGCATGTTTTAAGTTATTTATTGCTTTTAAATATGTCTTAAAATGCATGAGATCAAAAGCTTGATTATGTTGCATGATTAAGGATTTTAGTTCACTTAAAATCTAACCAACATAGTAAGAGCCTTAAGTTCCAAACTTAAAAATTGAGTTATAAGGTGCCATGCCAAAATATACACTTGCTTGGATATCCTTTACATCAATCTAGTAATAGTTTTCGCTCAGCGAGGTGTTACTTATTGGTCCTAAAGGGGCAAGGTACACAAATAATTGTGAGTACATGTTAGTTTTGGTGAAACTCAACGATATAAGTAAGGAGTCCTTTTATGTCGTGGCAAAATCGATAGGTTTACCTAATAAGTTCTTAGACGTACCTATCAACCAAGAATAGTTTCTAGACTATTAGCAAAAGGCTTTTGCTTACCTAAGATGTTTTAGGATTAAGTCGACAAACTGTGCTTAGTTCTTCAATGATTTTAGGATCTTGGAATCATTTTATTCACACCTGCCGGAACACATAACTTGAATAAAATGCTTAATAAACATTGAATTATGCATGTATGCTAGAATTTAAGTTTATTAAGAGAAACTGTGAATGGTTATTTATTTGTTTATTCTTTTCAATTGTAGTTTTTAATATGGCAAACAACAATCAAAACATCATCATAGGTTCTGAGCTTATGGTCAAGCTGAACCTGGCAAATTTTCTTGAATGGGAAGCTAAGCTAGTTGAAATAGTCAAACTCAATGGACTTGAGTATGTACTGTCACATCCCATGCCAAGCTACTATGCCAGAGACATGACCCCTGAGAGATTTTACGCCTGGGATGCGGATCTCAAAAAGGTTATGAGTCTCATGCTGAACAATATCCCTGATGATTGGGCTAGAAGGTTTGTAGCCTATGAACCTTTTACGCTCATCAAGAATCTGAGGGATATCTGTCGTGGAAGCACGGAGGACAGGGACCTGAACGTCCATGAGTTGATTGAATCAATGTCTGGTCTAAAGGTTAGTTCTCCCAACATGTGTTATAGGATGAAGGTCCAAGAAACACATGTTCAGCTCCTTCGCACTAAACAGAGGGTAGGCGTCCCACTGAGGTTCCATGTGGATCTTATACGTTCATACTTTGATCGCCTAAGTCTACTAGGAACACCAATAAGCGAAAGGATGGCAGTCTCTATCTTGCTCAATTCACTACAAAGTGGGTTTGGTCGCTTCAAGCAACTATACCTAAGTGAACCAAGAGAAGAAACAGTTGCAGAATTTGTTCACCTTGTCAGAAAGGCTGAAATAATACTGGACTGTGAAGCCAAAGATTTACTCAAGGCTAGAAGGAGACCGTTCAAGAAAGGTGGAAAGTCCAAGGGCAATGCTAAATCAAAGCAGGACAAATCCACATCAAGCTGTCTTTATTGTGATGGAATAGGCCATTACAAAAGAGAATGTCCAAAGCTAAAGGAAGATCAGAAGAACGGAACAGTCGTTCCATCTTCAGGTATTTTCGTTATAGACTGTATACTTGCTAATTCAACTTCTTGGGTATTAGATACAGGTTGTGGCTCACACTTATGTTCCAATCCACAGGGACTAAGAAGAAGTAGAAAGTTAAGCAAGGGTGAAGTCGACCTACGAGTGGGAAATGGAGCACGGATTGCTGCATTAGCTATAGGAACTTACTATTTGTCATTGCCCTCCGGGCTAGTTTTGGAACTGGAAGAGTGTTTCCATGTTCCAAGTCTTACTAAAAACATCATTTCAGTTTCTTGCTTAGATGCTAAGGGATTTTCCTTTTTAATAAAAGACAATAGTTGTTCGTTTTATTTTAAAGAGATGTTTTATGGATCTGCTAGATTAGTCAATGGACTTTATTTATTAGATCACGACAAACAAGTATATAACATAAATACCAAAAAGGCCAAAAAGGATGATTCAGATCTCACCTATCTGTGGCATTGTCGATTAGGCCATATAAACTTGAAACGCTTAGAAAGACTTCAAAAGGAAGGAATTCTAGAACCATTTGACTTAGAGGATTATGGTAAATGAGAATCATGTTTACTTGGCAAAATGACAAAGCAACCTTTCTCTAAAGTTGGAGAAAGAGCAAATGAACTATTGGGTTTAATCCATACAGATGTATGTGGACCAATGAGTACAAATGCTAGAGGTGGTTTCAGCTACTTTATCACTTTCACTGATGACTTCAGTAGATATGGTTATATCTACCTAATGAAGCATAAGTCTGAATCCTTTGACAAATTCAAGGAATTTCAGAGTGAAGTAGAGAATCAATTAGGCAAGAAGATTAAGGCACTGCGGTCTGATAGAGGCGGTGAATATCTGAGCTATGAATTTGATGACCATCTGAAAGAATGTGGAATTCTATCAGAATTGACTCCTCCAGGAACACCACAATGGAACGGTGTGTCGGAACGGAGGAACAGAACCTTGCTAGACATGGTCAGGTCAATGATGGGTCAGGCCAAACTTCCATTAGAATTTTGGGGACATGCACTAAATACAGCTGCACTCACTATAAATAGAGCTCCGTCTAAAGCTGTCGAAAAGACTCCATATGAATTATGGTTTGGAAAGCCTCCAAATGTGTCTTTTCTTAAGATTTGGGGATGTGAAGTATACGTCAAACGATTAATTTCAGACAAACTTCATCCAAAATCTGACAAATGTATCCTTGTGGGCTATCCAAAGGAAACAAAGGGGTATTACTTCTACAATACATCTGAGAACAAGGTGTTTGTTGCTCGAGATGGTGTCTTTTTGGAGAAAGATCACATTTCCAAAATGACAAGTGGGAGAAAAGTAGACCTCGAAGAAATTCGAGTCGAACAACAAACTCTAGAGAATGCTCAAGATGACATTCAGGATGAAACTCAGAGATCTTCAGAAGAATCTGGTGAGAATCATGGTCAAACTAGAAATGTTACCCCGCGTAGATCGCAAAGATATAGATCTCAACCGGAAAGGTACTTAGGTATTTTGACGAACGAGAGATATGACGTTCTATTACTTGAAAGTGATGAACCTGCGACTTACAAGCAAGCTATGACGAGCCCTAGCTCCAAGCAATGGCAAGAAGCCATGCAATCTGAATTAGACTCCATGTCTGAAAACCAAGTATGGGATTTGGTCGATTTGCCAGATGGCTACCAAGCCATTGGAAGCAAATGGGTTTTCAAACTAAAAAAGGACAAGGATGGGAAACTTGAAGTGTTCAAAGCTAGATTGGTTGCAAAAGGTTACAGGCAAGTCCACGGTGTGGATTACGATGAAACCTTTTCACCAGTTGCAATGCTAAAGTCTATTCGGATAATGTTAGCAACCGCTGCATATTACGATTACGAAATATGGCAGATGGATGTCAAAACTGCTTTCTTAAACGGCGTTTTAACAGAAACTGTGTTTATGACACAGCCTGAAGGTTTTGAGGATCCAAAGAATGCTAAAAAGGTATGCAAGCTAAAGAAGTCAATCTACGGATTGAAGCAGACATCCAGGAGCTGGAATATACGTTTTGATGAAGCAGTCAGTGACTTTGGTTTCATCAAGAACACAGACGAATCTTGTGTATACAAGAAGGTCAGTGGGAGCAAAATTGCTTTCCTAGTATTATATGTCGACGACATATTACTTATCGGAAATGACATTCCTATGTTAAACTCTGTCAAGATTTGGCTTGGGAAATGTTTTTCGATGAAAGATCTAGGAGAAGCACAGTACATATTGGGCATCAAGATTTACAGAGATAGATCTAAAAAGATGATTGGACTTAGTCAAAGCACTTATATCAATAAGGTGCTTGATAGGTTCAAGATGGCGGACTCCAAGCGAGGCTACCTACCCATGTCTCATGGAATGACTCTAAGCAAGAATCAGTGCCCAAAAACACTTGATGAGCGTAGACGAATGAATGGAATTCCATATGCATCATTGATTGGTTCAATAATGTATGCTATGATATGTACACGCCCAGATGTTGCGTACGCACTCAGTGCTACAAGCAGATACCAGTCAGACCCAGGAGAGTCGCATTGGACTGCTGCCAAGAATATTCTGAAGTACCTGAAAAGGCACAAAGATGACTTCCTGGTCTATGGTGGAGATGATGAATTAATTGTTAAAGGCTATACGGACGCAAGTTTCCAAACCGACAAAGATGATTTCAGATCACAGTCGGGGTTTGTCTTCTGCCTCAACGGAGGAGCAGTAAGCTGGAAAAGTGCTAAGCAAAGCACCATTGCAGATTCTACAACTGAAGCGGAGTACATTGCTGCACATGAAGCAGCAAAGGAAGCTATATGGCTAAGGAAGTTCATAGGTGAACTTGGTGTAGTCCCCTCCATTAAAGGACCAATAGCCCTGTATTGTGATAATAACGGAGCTATTGCACAGGCAAAGGAGCCTAGACACCACCAGAGAGTCAAGCATGTACTTCGTAGATTTCACCTTCTACGAGAGTTCGTTGAAAGAAAAGAAGTCGAGATAAGCAAAATTGGAACTGATGACAACATATCAGATCCATTGACTAAACCTCTGCCGCAGGCGAAGCACAACTCGCACACTGCAGCTATGGGAATCAAGCATATTGGAGAATGGCTTTGATGTCTCTGTTTAATGTTTTAAAGTTTTAGAGTTTAAATCTTTGTAAAACATTATTGGTTAATCATTCACAATAAATGAAGAGAATTCATTTTTCCATTTAATTTGTGGTTTATTAAATGATGAGTCCCTTCAATTTGACGATATATTCAAGATAGACTGTCAGGACCAGTCCTGTGACTAAGAAATGTCTATCAAGTGAACTTGAATGTCAAAGGTTGAAAATGGTCCCTAGTCGGAGTTTTCTATAAAATTGGACGCATAGAAAACGTTAGACGATTAGAATGCAAGATGACTAGTAGTTCTGTTTCTTGAACTATGTGGACATAGCAATGTCATAATCATTTGCATAGATACTTACTTTGTGAAGACTAGTATCGGACAAGACCTATGAAACTTTACTGTAAGAGATGAAAATCTGTCATAAGTAAATTTCATTAAAATTATTAGACACTAAATCCTCAATACCTGAGTGATTTGAGATTACTTGTTTGAGAACTGGTTGCTTTGACGTTGACCAACCGTCGCACCGTAAAAGGAGGCTATAAAGGCAACGCTCAGGTAATCACCTATCAAACGAAGTCTAATCTCAAGATCGCAAGATTGGGATTGTCCTCCCATAAATCGGGATGAGATGCTTAAAAGTTGTACAAGGCCACTCGGAGAGCTAGAAACTGTGAAATGCATGGCCGTGCTCGGATGAATCATAGGCTATGATTATCTGTTTATTTGATCAGTTGAACTCTGAAACCGAGGAACACCTCTGGACATAATAAGGATGACAACTCTTACCTTATGTTCAAGAGCAAGCATCGAGCGACAAAGGAATTAGAAAATGCACACTTGTCCCTAAGGACAAGTGGGAGACTGAATGAAATAATGCCCTTGGTCCAAGTATGCATTCAATGTTAAGTCTAATAAATGCGGTTCAGTATTAATTAACAAGTTAATAAATTCAGTGAGATCAAGTGAGCTGAATGCCTAGCTAGAGGCCGCTTCAGTTCAAGTGGAATTAATGATATTAATCCACAGCTTACTCTTGACTGAACCCGTAGGGTCACACAAATAGTACGTAAACGGATCAAGTATTTAATGGCATTAAATACTCCATCTATGGATATTCGGAATCGACGGATCTTGGTTTCAGTGGGAGCTGAGATCGTCACAGGCAAGAAAAGAATACTCCGGAAACGATGATATTGCCGGAAACGGAAATATGGATCGTATCGGAAATATAAATATTATCCAAGTCGTAGATGTTGCCGGAAACGGAAACATGGTACGTATCGGAAAATATTACCGGAAATAGAAATATTGCCGGAATCGGAAATATTGCCGGAAACGGAAATATTGTCTGAATCGGAAATATTATCGGAATCGGAAAATAATTCCGGAAACGGAAATATTAAATATTTGTTCGAAACAGAAATTAATTCCGGAATCGGAAATGTTAAATATTGTTCGTATCGGAAATGAATTCCGGAATCGGAAAATTAATCGGAAGCGCGTCGTACGAATTAGCATCGGACGAGCTTGCTAGACGAAGGCCCAGCACGAAGCCAGGCCCACGTCCAGCAAGGGAAACGCGCGCCACAACACGCCAGCCCAAGGCTGCGCCAGGCCCACCGCAAGGCAGGCCCAGCGCGCGCCCAAGTCTGCGGCAGTCATGGGCTGCGTTGCTCGGGCTGTGCGCGCGCGCGCATGGCGCCCCTCGTGGGCTGCTGTGCGTGCGTGTGTGTTTGTGTTCACATACGAAACCTAAAACGTACAGGATTCGTTTAATGATTAAATTCCTAATCCTAAAAGATAAAGTAATTAAATAAGAGTTTCACTAGGATTCTAATTTAATTAATTCGTATCCTAGTAGGATTCCAATTCTCTTTCCATACCCCTATAAATATGTGGCCTGGGTTCACAATTTATAACGAGTTTTCAAGTATTAAAAGTGAGTTTTTGAGAGAAAAATTCAGTCACATATCTTGCCTAAAAGTGCCGAAATTATTAGTACCTTAAGGGCGATTCTAGTTGGTCAATCTTAAGGCGGATCCGGACGTGCTGTGGACTATCTACGGAGGGACGACACTTGGAGTCCTAAAGACTTGTTCTTGTTCGGTTCGGGCGCAGCTAGGGAAGGCACGCAACAAAGAGTATGCATCTAAACTATGCTATATGATTATGTGTAAATAATATGTATTCCTGGCTAAATGGTTTTTCCGCATGATTTATGAATTGTCATATGTATCATAACCTAACAAGTATAGTATCATACAAGCTTGGCAGGGGTCTCCCTACAGCAGAGCCAGAACAGAAGAAGATAAAGCGAAACGAACACTGGTTTGTGATCTACCAGGGCAGATTGTACAAAAAATCCTTCTCCCTACCCTGCTGAGATGCGTCTCAACAGAGGAATCACAGAGAATCATTGAAGAAATTCATGAGGGAATATGTGGTAATCATATTGGGGGTAGAACACTAGCCTTAAAAGCTCTCAGAGCAGGGTACTATTGGCCAACCATGGTGAGTGACTCGCACTAATACGTGAAGAAATGCGACAAATGCCAAAAGTTCGCTCCAGTAATCAATCAGCCCTCAAATGATCTGCAACCAATCATCAATCCCATACCATTCGCTCAGTGGGGAATGGACATCCTGGGTCCGTTTACAGCCGCGAGTGGAGGAAGAAGATACTTGATCGTGGCAGTGGATTATTTCACCAAGTGGATAGAAGCAGAGCCCACAAAGAGCATAACAGCAAAACGAATGAAAGACTTCATCTGGAGAAACATCATCACAAGATTTGGCATCCCAGAAAGTTTGGTCTTTGATCACGGGACACAATTCGATTGCACACCGGTAAAGGATTATTGCGCAGAGCTAAGAATCAAGTTTGCTTACGCATCAGTATGCCACCCACAGAACAATGGACAGGCCGAGGCGGCGAACAAACAGATCCTTGGAGCTCTGCGAAAGAAAATCGAGGATTTTAAGGGTGCATGGGCAGACCTCATACCAGAAATTTTGTGGTCCAATAGAACAACTGAGAAAGAGGCGACAAGAGAAAGTCCCTACAAGTTAGCCTTTGGAGCAGAAGCAGTATTACCGGTAGAGGTTGGCCTGCCCAGTTTCAGAGTGCAGTACTATGATGAAAGCACCAATGAACAACTCATGAGGGAATCATTAGACCTTCTGCCAGAGGTAAGGTTGCTAGCAGAGCTGAGACTCACAGTAAACAAAGAGAGAATGAGCAGAGCTTACAACAAAAGAGTCAAACACAGACCTATGCATGTGGGAGACCTGGTGCTCAGACGAACAGCAGCCACAAGAAAGGGCAAGGCAGAGGGGAAATTCACTGCAAATTGGGAAGGACCATACCAGATCACAAGGGAGATAGCCCCTGGCTCATATCATCTCATGACAATGGATGGAAAAGAGTTAAAGAACAGTTGGAACGCCAACATGCTCAAAAAATACTATGTTTAGTATAAGTGATCTATACAATGATAAGGCAAGATAAGCCAAAATTATCCCTTTTTGTACTCCTTTTTACAGAATACATATAATGAAATGAGCTTGGCGGTTCCAAGAAAAGATATGGTGATAAGCAAAGTACGATGTAACATAGAAATACACCATGATACACACATTCAACAGATGACTTGACTTGATCACTCAAGTTAGCTGAAGAACAGTGTCATGATGAATTTCTAAGCTAGAATATCGCAGAGCAATTTCCGAGTTTTGCCTTGGCCAAAGCCAAGACAATTCAAAATTGGAAGCAGCCCAAAAGGCTAGCTAGATTATCGCAGAGAAATTTCTGAGTTCTGCCTTGGCCAAAGCCAAGGCAATTCAAAATTGGGAGCAGCCCAAAAAGCTAGTTAGAATATCGCAAAGCAATTTCCGAGTTTTGCCTTGGCCAAAACCAAGGCAATTGAAAATTGGAAGCAGCCCAAAAGGCTAGCTAGACTATCGCAGAGCAATTTCTGAGTTTTGCCTTGGCCAAAGCCAAGGCAATTCAAAATTGGAAGCAGCCCAAAAAGCTAGTTAGAATATCGCAAAGCAATTTCCGAGTTTTTCCTTGGCCAAAGCCAAGGCAATTCAAGGTTGAAGGCAGCTCAAAAGGCTAGCCAGAATACCGCAGAAATGTCACAGAGCAGTCCCTAAGTTTGCCTTGGCAAAAGCCAAGACAGTCCAAAAGGGGAGGTAGTCATAAGACATGCTATAAAGTTTGACTCTGATCAAGGCTAGAACTTTCCAAAGGCAAACAAGATATCAAAAATTGGCTAAGTACTTAGCAAAATATGCATATCAAATGCCGGCGGCTATACCTTCATTAAAAACCAAGGAAAATAGATAAAGTACAGCCCTACAAAATGGCTCTGGGCAGTAAAAATACCAGCCCAACTCGAAAATATTTCAAAAAGAAAGGCAGCAATAAACTAACTACAAATTGTTCCAAAAACGAAGTGACACAAACGCCACCACCCAATAGGGTAAACGCAAAATAATATTGTTCAAAACCAAACTATTACATAACAGGCCCAGTAACACAAGAGGAACAGGGGGATAGCCGCCACACCCATTATTCGTTGTTGCCCGCAGCATCATCCTCATTAGAGAAGGGCAAGTCTCCTGGGTGAATGTTCTCAACGCAGAAGTCAGGCACATAACTAGGTTCCGCGGCATGTCCCTCAGCAGTTTCAGCCTCTCGCAGTTCCCTAAGGATAGTAAGGTGCAGGCCAGCGAGCCAATCCTCCTCGATTAAGCTCCAATCAAACTGCGGATACTTGTGCTTGATTATAAGAGAGGCTGCCTTCCACCCACCGTCATACCTCTGCGTCAGAAGAGCATACTGAGCGTCAGATCGACAAAATTCCCGCACAGCAGCAGCCACCTCCTTCTGCACAGAACGGCGAAGGCCTGCCAGCTCATCAGCATGCCTCTGCTCAACAAGGCTTAGCTGCTCCGCCAAATCTTCAGTGCGTTTCCTCTTAGCCTCTATCTCCGCCTGAGCCTTGGCCAAGCTCTCCTTAGCTGGACGCAGAGCAACGACCTCACTAGCCAAATTATCCCTCTCCACGGATATGGCCTGAACGTTGGCATTAGCAATGGTAAGGGAAGAAGACGCTCTCTCATTTTCTAAGGTCAAATCCCGAATCTGCCTGTCTCGTTCTTCAAGGAGAGCAAGATGCTCGTCATGCTTCCTCTGATAATAGAAAAAGAAGTCACAGAGCTCCTTCACTGCACCTCCAGCCTAAAAAAAAAAAAAGTGTTAAAATAAAAACATGCAAAAAACGACTAAGTACAAAACAATAGGGATGTACAAACTTCATACCTCTAACACCTTCTGGCAGGCGTTAGCCCCAGGAGTATAAACACGCTCCAGAGGACGGTCAGCTGGCAACGTCATTCCCTTCAACATCCGATATGCCAACGTCCCACCCTTCTCTGGGAAGCTAGCATACAAGGATTCATTAGCTTTGACATCCCAGTTAGGAACAAAAATGTCGCCGCTAATCGGTGCAGGAGGAAAGAGGGCAGCTAGCTCCGGGTTCACCTCAGGGCGAACATCGAGGATCTCCTTCTCCAAAAACTCGTGGTTTCTGATGTTTACATAAGAAGGGATGGAGGATTCGGGCAACTTCAACTGCTCCTCCAAATAAGCAGCAAGAGCAGCAGACGA
Source organism: Spinacia oleracea (assembly GCF_020520425.1). Classification (NCBI taxonomy): domain Eukaryota; kingdom Viridiplantae; phylum Streptophyta; class Magnoliopsida; order Caryophyllales; family Amaranthaceae; genus Spinacia; species Spinacia oleracea. Next base: position 116,039,836 of record NC_079492.1, read on the forward strand.
GGTAGGGAGAGAAGCAGTGCTCTGATTAGCAGGAGCAGAAGCTTGAGCCTGCTCCTGTGAACGAGAGCTTTCCCCAGTGCAAACGCGTTTACCTGGGCGTTGCACAAAAGGAACATCCCGCTCCTCGGCCACAATTTCCACCTGCTCAGAGATAGAAGAATCCACGACCTGATCTGGTTGAGCAGACCGCAATTGGTCTGCAGCTGTTCCAGTCGCGTCAGCAGAAACACTCTCCATCTCAGAGCGAGGCCGGCGTTGACCCGCCACACTACCTCCTCCGCGAGTGGTATGACCACGCCGCGCAGAGGAAGGAGTAGAAGAGGTAGCTCGAGAGGTAGGGGTAGAGCGTGGTGCCAAGATGCCTGCCCCGGTAACTACTCCCGCAGAGCCTCCGCCTCTTCCAGTACGGCTAACCACAGAGCCCCCACCCCTGGCAGGGCGATTAGCAGCAAGACTCCCTCCTCGGGCAGTCCGCCGAGAACTCGCCTTGCGACCACCAACAGCGTCAGCTATGGTACGGTAGGCATTGGCAGGGTCCTCTGCCGGTTCGTTGGTATGTGGGGTCCCATCAGCAGCCAAGCCCAAAGAACTCAAATCAAGATGTTGGCGACCTAGCAGGGCAACAGGAAAGTGTCATGATAGTATAAAAAAAAAACTAAGTACAAGACAGAAAAAGTCAAAAGGAAAAAAAGTATACCGTGGGGATGATTATTGCACAAGTGCATAGCGGAAAGAACATCATTCTGCAGAATATACATTGACTGAGGTAGCCAATTCCTGGGTGCACGGCCAATATCCTTCCCATTGGCGTCACGTTTGACCACGGAGTCAAACCACTCGTAGGCAGCATCCTCCAAATTATGACCAGCAAGGACCTCTACACCTTCCATTCTGCCATTAGGAGGGACAAAAGTGCGGGGCAGCGGAAAGTCGGCGGGAACTCGGAGCCAGAAGAATCGACCATTCCAATCCCTCTGCCCGGTAGGATTACCCAGACAAGTCATCTTGCCTCGAGCAGTGTAAGTGGTGAACCAACCAATGCTCCCTTCCTTGTTATCACTGCTTCGAATACAGTGCAGTCGTTTGCATAAAGAGAGAGTCTCAGGGAAGCCTTTGAAACGCACCACCCACAAGTAGCAGACCAGAGTCCGTATAGCAAACGGATGAAGCTGCGCCAGGCAGACATTAAAAGCCTTCAGGAATTTGGCCAAGGTTGGATCCAAGGGAAAGCGCAGCCCAAAGTCCAGATGATATGAATACAACCCAATATGACCTGGGGGAGGAGCAGTAATACGAGCATCATCTGCGGGGACAACCAGCTCATATCCAGGGGGAAAAGCATAAAGCTCCCTTCCAACACTAGGATAATCATGTTGACGAGCTGCTTTGAGCCAATCCGCATCCGGCGCAGCATTTAAGGGACCATATGAAACTTCAGGACTTAAATAACTTTCAGTCGAGCCAACGGGCAGATCTTCCTCGACATACAACGGAAACGGTCGGAGAAGCCCCACCTCCTCGAGAATGGGATTCTGAAGATGATGCTCTACGTCGCCATAACCACTGCTAGGGCCACTTGCCATCGGAGAACGTTTGCGGTAAACATGCAACGACCCATCAATACTCCCAATAAAAGGCTCGTCTAGTTGATCAAAACTGTCCAACCAAGCTACTTCTGCCAGGGGTTGGATGTCTAGCCCAAGAGGGGCATTAGGGGGAGGGTTCAATCGAACCGCACTGGCCAAATGCTCATGGCGCAGTTCTCTAAGACGCTGACGAAAGGCAGGAGTAGGCCCTGACACAACAGGCGTAACCCTGCCAACAACGGGGGACCCACCCCCAGAGGAAGAACCACTGGAGATAGATATCACCGCAGGCTGAGAAATGACATCATGCATAGACTTAGTCCTATTCTCTGCTATTGTCCTAGCCTCTTCATCAGAGGGTAAAGAGACAGAGGAAGGGGAAGAAGGAGAGTATGGCTCGGAGGAATCACTCATATACCCAGGGCTACTAGGGTTGGCACTATCAGAGGTATCAGACATGTTGACTGAAAGAAAAAAGAAGAAAGAAAGAAGAATAAACAAAGGGTAGAAGGAGAAAAGTCAAGGCAAAACATAAAAAAAAAAAAAAAAAAGCACTACAGAATACAAAACGATAGAGAAAAAAGAGCAAAACGACATAAAAATATACATGTCATATAAAAAAAATAAAAAAAAAGAGAGAGAGAAGGAAGAAGAAGAAGAAAAGCTCCAAAAAGCGAAGAAATGGCGAAGCCAAAAACACAAACACTCCCACATCTCACTCAAAGAACACATACCACAAAAAACTCGCAGAAACTACTTAAAACAGTTGAATGTACATGCAAAACCAAAGAAAACAACAAGGAAAAAGCAAACGAATTACCTGGAAAAGAGAAGAGCGAAGAGAGAAGTTCAACAATGGCGGACTAGAAACCCTCGAAGAAAAACGCGAACCCAAAAAACCTCGACAATTTCAGAAGAAAACGCCACCACCAACGGATGCGCAATCGCCGGAACAACACGAAAACACAAGAAAGCAAAGAACTTGGAGTTAGAGCGCTCGGAAAATGGTGAAATTGAGTTCGAAGCGAAGTGAAGTTAGAGGAGAGTAAGAAAATGAAGAAGGTAAGAAAGAGGAGAGAGAAGAAGAAAGTGACTGAAACCCGTATTTAAAAGAAGAAGTAAACGGCCAAGATTTGAAGACCCTTCGAGTCACCTACCTGGATGAAGGGCACGTGGGGCGCAATAAACCGTGACGGTTCATTTTCCTTTCAAAATGCTAACTACAGTAAAACCACGACGATTTAAAAAAAAAAAAAAAGGGGGGCAAAGATACATACAGCCAATCGCGCAGGTTATGACCAGAAAGAGCAGGTCTAACTCCAAGTAGTCAGCCCTACTCTTGGGGACTAGTTGTACAGGATGCAGCCAAAAAACACAGAAAGAGCAGGTCTAACTCCAAGTAGTCAACCCTACTCTTGGGGACTAGTTGTACGGAGTAGAAGTAACCTAGCAGATCATCCATGTTACAGCAGACCATCGGACATCTGATAAGACAGATCAAGCAAAGCAACCGCAGGAAGTACCTATTGAAAGTACCACAAGTCCTCAAGAACCGCGCAGACCCTCAGGTCTGCGGGGAAACGACCTGCTAGACGACAACATAGATACGTCGTTAAGCAAAAGGACAAACAACAAGTACATCACTAGCGTACACGCGGCAACATCTGAATAGGCCAAAGTACTGAATAGTACGCCTATAAATACTACCGTCCCCATTCATTTGCGGACACGTTCAATACAAGTACAATTCTTAACCCTCTCTACTTTCTCTCTCTAGAGTATTATCTCATTTGCTGACTTAGGCATCGGAGGGGGTTTCCTCGGTTAAACCCCCGAGGTTAGCTTATGTTCGTTCTGTCTGACAGGGCAACATCACCAGGCAGGGCTCCCCCAGTTCCATACTCGGAACAGACATATATCTCTATTATATAAGGGAAGAGCTGAAGGTAATTTCGTAATCACACTTTTGGTGTCTCTAAGGAAAAGATAATAATACCCTCAGTTAATTCACAATTTAATTAATTAATGCCCCTACTAACTACAAAGTTTAAATTACTACTCCATTAATTATAAAAGGCAAAAGGGAGTGTTTAAGACTTTAAGTTGATAGTCAATCTTTAAATTATTAAAAAAAAAAAATTGGTGGAATATTAGTTAATTACGGAATATTATCGTTCTGTTTTCTAAGTTTTCAATTTATGCATCATTTGCGTTAGTTTTCGAACTATGATCATGCATAATCGTCTCTATAAATTTGGTGGATCTCAATCTATCGTATCAGTTTTTAAGTTTTCAACTTACGCCTTTTGTTGCTATAGATCTTTCATACCATTTTCTTAACTATTGGATGAGTTATTTTTTACGAAGTCTTGAAATAGGTATAAAGAAATCGGTTAAGATGCTTTCAAAATAAGAAAAAAAATAGCTAATAATTTTACGATAGTAAATATTAATTTCTCAATATCGGCCTACATGCATTCTAAAAATTCACGCACGCATCGTGTGCATAAAAAACTAGTTTATGATATACTCCATCTGTTCCTAAATGTTCTTTCCATTTCTTAACATTTTACATCGTTAATATATCTAATTACACGTTATTAAACATTATAATTTTTTTATATACGGAGTGGGTAAAGTACTCATTGAGACAAATCAAACAAGATCCCATATGACTATGTTTTTTTTTCTTATATACTCCGTATTAAACATAATTCAAAATTTCTTTTCTATTGTGAATAATGTCAAGATTTCAGATGAAAAAAATATTTAAGAACGGAAGGAGTGTATAGTACTCCCTCCGTATTTATTTAAGGGATACATTTGGTCGGGCACGAGTATTAAGAAAAAGAATTGAATGAAATAAAATAATAAAGCAAGTGAGTTTGGGTAGATATTTTAATAAGTAATAAGTGGGGACCATGTCATTTTTGGGGTGGGAAGTGGGGGTAGGGTTATAAAATTATTTGTTTAATAGGATGGTGGGTCATAGGGTAAATTAGATGTATTATTTAATTAGACGGTAGGGTTGATAAGTTATTAAAAATGGCAAATGTATCTCTTAAATAAATACGGTCAAAAATAATAAATGAATCCCTTAAATAAATACATAGAGAGTATGACGCAATATTTTAAAGACAAAGGAAGTGCAATTAACTATAGGTTGTTTGATTTGCGACGTCATCTCGGAAAGTGTCAATAGCTAGAGCAGATTGGAGCTCAGGAGCTGTACAAGTTAAACTGAAACAAGAGAACCCGCGTTTGCCTGCTCAAGTGCTGATCTGTCCCACTCCTTCTCAACGTAGGTGACCACGTGGAGGACCCTAACTCGCTCTGCAATTATTTTTTCTTTAAAAAACAATATGCACTTGTAATGGGCCCCAATGATTAGCAGTAACAACCCTCGCAATCAATGGACAAGGTTTCAACACAACTCGCCTCTTCTCCACTCAACGACCCAGATTAATCCGCCCTATCGGCCCTTTAAGCCATTATTGACTTGTACTTTTATACATACATAATTATTAAATATTAATATTTTATTATCAAATGAAACGAAGTTTCTAGGCAGCTTTAAAACGAAATTGCCTGATATTAGTCTTCTCCGCCAATCTTGCCAAATACAGACCAGAAAAATAAAAACACAGTTAAATTTAAATTAGACAGCCTTAAAATCACCTAAAATCCAACCCGCCAGCTCTAAAACACACTATTTCAAAATTTCAAAACCTCATTTCTCTTTCCTAAACCATCATCATCCTTCATTCTTCTTTTATCTTTATCTTTTCCTTTAATTTGATCTCTGGTTTTTTCTAAGTTCGAAAAGAACCAGAGATTGCGTTTCTGACATATATTATGTCCCAATTTCTAAACACCTAAAGAAAAAATAAAAAATAAAAATGGAGAACGGTGTATTATTTGAAAAATATGAGGTGGGGAGGCTTCTGGGTTGCGGCGCCTTCGCCAAAGTTTACTATGGGAGGAACATCAAAACTGGGCAAAGCGTGGCGATCAAAGTGATCAACAAGAAAAAGATTGTAGGAACGAATCTAATGGCTAATGTCAAGAGAGAGATTATGATCATGGGCCGTCTTCGCCACCCGAACATCGTACGTTTGTACGAGGTTTTAGCCTGTAAGGTGAAGATATATTTTGTAATTGAGTTTGCCAAAGGTGGTGAGCTCTTCGCTAAGGTGGCGAAAGGCCGTTTTAGCGAAGACCTTAGCCGGAAGTATTTCCAACAGCTTATCTCCGCTGTTGGATACTGTCATTTTAGGGGAATTTACCACCGTGACCTTAAGCCCGAGAATCTGCTGGTAGATGAAAATGGCTGTCTTAAGGTTACGGATTTCGGGCTTAGCGCGGTTAAGGATCAGATCCGACCTGATGATGGGTTGCTCCACACGTTGTGTGGGACACCCGCGTATGTAGCACCGGAGATCTTGTCGAAAAAAGGTTATAATGGTGCGACGGTAGATGTATGGTCGTGTGGGATTATATTGTATGTTCTTACAGCTGGGTATTTGCCATTCAATGATCCGAATTTGATGGCTATGTATAGGAAGATTTATAAGGGGGAGTTTCGATGTCCAAAATGGATGTCTGCTGAGCTTAAGCGTTTCTTGGGTCGTCTTCTAGAAACGAACCCGAAATCTAGGATTACTATTGAAGAGATCATTCGTGATCCTTGGTTCAAGAAGGGTGGCTTATTTAAGGATAAAGGTTCAGAGTTTGAGTTTCAGTTTTATCATGACTACTATTGTGATGACTTGGATGACAGCCTCTTTGCTCTGAAACAACAACAGTCGGTTGTGGAAGCGGAGGCGAGTAGTAGCACTAGTAGTAGTACCAATAGCAGTAGTAATAGTATTATTCCACTGAATGCATTTGATTTGATCGCTTTCTCGTCAGGGCTCGACTTATCAGGGCTATTAAACGAGTCTTTCAACCCTTTTGTGAATGGTGAAAAGTTCTTATCAGCTGTGCCTGTAGATAAGATCATTACCACGGTTGAGAAAGTCGCGGGTGAGCTGAATTTGAAGGTTCGCAGGAGGAAAGATTGTGTGGTTGACTTAGAAGGTTTGAATGGGAACTTCATTGCGAGGGTGGAGATAAACCAGCTGACTGAAGAGCTGGTAGTTGTTGAGGTGAAGATAAAAGGGGGAGAATCTGTGTCCTACAATAACATTTGGAAGAAGAAACTAATGCCCAAACTTTCTGGGTTGATATATGACTCTAAAACACAACCTGCGCAAGAAACAGATACAAATACAACACCTGATGCAGTATCTGTTCATCAGTGACTGACGATCTGGTATATATGTTTTCGGAGTACTAATTATACTACTGGCTATTGCTACCATCACCTGAAGAAAAGTTGCTACACACTCTGTAGTATATGTTCTCTTCATTTTTAGTGTTTTTCAAGTTTTAACATTGTAATCATCAGCTTTAATTGTTGCGGCAGGCCGGCAGCTGCGAGCTGGGTGGCTTCTAATGGGAAACCGGTACGCTGTCAAATCCGGGTAATAGAAATTGTTGTTTGTGCATTTTGTTTAGTACACATGAAAATCTATCATCTAGATAGATTGTGTGGAGTTATTTTGTGGGTGTTATATTTTTTGTTTTTATTTTTGTTTTGACCACAGTTTGTGAGATCAAGTATAATCATCATGTGTGAAGTTGTAGTCTGTTTTTTATTGTAATGTAACTAATAATCCATGTATTCAGAAGGGGAGAAAGTAGCAATACCAGGGTATTTCCTGATTATTGCGCCCGGATGAGAAAGCATTTTTGAGGTAATGTTTGCCATTACCAAAACAAAAAAGAAAATAATTGATACATTTGTAAATTGTAGGGTACTTAATACTACATTCATTGTACAGTTGATGAATAAATGAAAAATGTGAGCCTGCCTGGCAAGATGTATATACAGATTACAGATTCAATATCTATAAATAATTGATGCAGGTACTATGAGTTTGCTGTAACCCTGTAATGAACATGCATATTGGAGAAACATATACCACACAGCATGTTTCCGTGTGTGAATTGACGATGACGAATCCGTGCACACATTGTAAACATGAGATACTAGATTACGGTATGACCACATGTGTTGTCCGGTGTAATTAAATCACCCGGAGTACAAATTTGTGGACGATTTGAATTAGTCTATTATTAATTGTCATTTAGTGGTAGGCTCCAATAATTGGGGTCGGCCCTCGGCTGTACACATTATGGCAAGCACTTGGAAGAGTCTTAGAGGTCGAGGTGATCATGATAGTGTGTCGGGTAGTCTTGCTCAACTACTCAATACAAGATATTTTGTGTGAAACTGCTGTTGTCTATACTTTCTCAGTTTAATGGACAGGATTACTCCAGACAATCTGGAGAAACTTCCTGAAAGTATATTCTGCTATCTTGGCATATAGAAAACGAACCAACTGCTTTATATCCAATTTCAGATTTTATGTAAAATATTTTAATATCTAATCTTTTGGCCTTACCATAAATGCCATCATTCTAAAGGTAATTACTTAAAACTTTAAAGTTATGATGATGCAGCAGAATACGTAATATGATGTTGTGTGTGACCAGGTTGCATGATTGTGCTACTTGCAGGCTGATGGTTTGATGTACCTAACCTACTCGATCATCTACTAAGGGTTTGAACAGGTAAGAGTTGAACTCAAATATTCCATCAGTTTTAAAATAATAGGGACACTAAGATAAATGATTGGAAAGTAGAGAATAAGTATGGGAAAAGTGAAATGTAATAAGAAAAAATAATAAAAAAAGTAGGTTGAGTGAAGTTGTAAGAAACGAAGAATATAAAAATAGATTGAGTGGAAAGTTATGAATAAAAATAGATTGAGTGGAATCTTGTAAGTTGTACTCCCTCCGTCCCGAAATACTTGACCTGTTTTCCTTATCGGGCCGTCCCTTAATACTTGACCTGTTTCTAAAAATGGAAATATTCTAACAATATTATATTATTTCTCACTCCACCTCTATTGACCCACCTACCCCTTACTCCATACAAAAAATAATTAAAAATTCAACCCCTACTATCTCCAACCCCACCTCTTAACCCACCTCCCACTAACTACATTAAAATAATACCCCACTATCAACTACTACCTATTAAATTAAATAAGTCAATTCAAGTTCCTTAAACTCTGTGCCGGTCAAACCGGGTCGAGTATTCCGGGACGGAGGGAGTAACTTATAAGTAAAGTAGGAAAAGAAATGTGTGAGTATAAGTGAAGAGGGGAGGGGTTTTTCGGTAACATCACTTTTGGTGTCCCCATATGATAAGACTTACCCTCTAAAATTTCACAATTAAATTCAAATAAAAAGTTAATTATTTATATTGATTTTAAAAACTAAAAATCAATAACATATCAGGAAAGTTTTTTGGTGCCAGCATTATGAGTTAATCTCCATACATGTAAAATTTAACGGATATTTCATGAAATGACCCGAGGTTTGCGTTAATGCACCAAATACCCCTAATGTTTCCTGAATGCACCAAATACTCCCGAGGTTTAAAACAATAACACAAAATGCCTCTAATGAGCATTTTCCGTCCATTCCGTTATTTTTCCGTTAATATGGTGGGTTAATAGGTTATCCATCCAAAAGTAGAATACAATAGAGTGTCATTATTAATTTGAAACACTTATTTATAGAAACCCTCTGCATCATTTCGAAACAGAGGGAGAAAATTGAACGACTGCAGTTAATTTTATTTATTTTCCAGTGCCACGCCGGTGGGCTGAGATTTGGATTTGGGTCTGATTAATTTAGATTAAAGCCGGTTTTCTGGTTGCTTTTGAGTTATTATTTGGGGGTTATTTCAGATATTAGGGTCGAAAATAGAGTTGAATAGCCTAATTTTTGTGGGCACGTCTGAAGGAGTTATGACTTATGAGGTCGGGTAAAACTATTGTCAAGTCTAACATGTCAAATTCTCTCAAAGAAAGGTACAAGGCTCCCTCCCTTCCACAGAAAACACAGACATACCCCACACTCCCCAGGAGTTGAATAAACACAGCTCAACAGCTCTCCTTGCCATCTTTAACATTGCCCCAATAAGAGATTCTTATATCTTTGCTGCACAAGTGCAGGCCCCCTGAGCTTCTTATATACTTATTTACCACAGGCCCCTTAAGCTTTTAAGTTTACCACAATGACAAGCACAACTAGAGGTGTATTATTGATCATCTCAACTTTTGACCACCATTTCAAGTTAATTTCAGAGGATTATCCTAAACGATTGTAATTAGTTTTTGTGTGACTACATACACAATAAAATATAACAAGGTCTTTAATTAATTACTTGTATTTTTTAAAATTAGACACGGTGATTATTAATTAAAAAATTTCATTATTACATATTTGGAACTATTTACACACTTTATTCTGTAATACAACGGGTATTCTAGGACCATTACATGCTAAGACAATAATTAAATAAATGAAATTTGACAAACCTCTAAGAAATGGAACACACCAGATGGATGGATAATGAGACCATTATTGATGGTTGAGGATTATGTTCCGAACATGCTGATGTCAAGGAAGAACAAGGTGAGTTTGAGGACACAACTTTCATCTCTTACCCAGGCTGAATGATGACAGAGCAAGCAATGCCGGCTTTTCAAGAAGAGGAATTCCCATAAGTAGATGATTAGGTATCCAACGAAAGCATTTCAACATTCTACAGTTGGATAAAACAAGGTGATCCAGTCAGGTCAATTATATCACTGGCAGCTCTTCTTTTCTTGCTACCTACAGCGATTCTATAGTCAGGTGAAGGCGTACAAAGTTCTATAACCTCAATCCCCTCATTAGAAAATGGCCAAACAATATTGGCAAATCTAATAGGCGATTGAACCCTTGTTGGTTTGTCGCTGATATCATCGATTACTATACATGTTATTTCGTCTTTCTTGGCAAAATCGACCATTGAAGATTGTTCTCTCTCTGAAGAACCAGCTTGCTGAAATGGCTGTATACGCTCTTCTATTATAGGGGAAGAACCTCTCAGCTTCTTGGGCCTAATTTCTTTTCCAGGTGTTGAACACTCACTCAAATCATTCTCAACATGGGCAGTAACATCAGCAGGCAAGTCACCAGAAGAATAATTTTCCTCAAGAACAGGAAACACCTCATTCTCAGAAGCATAAATGCCACCAATATATTGTATACGTTCCTCTAATTCCGGGAAAGAGGCTCTAACATCCTCAGTCCAGATCTCTTCACAATGTCGCAACTGCTCATTCGAGGTGTTCAGAGTAGAGCCACTAACATCAACAGGAAATTGATGCAGTGGTTGTATATGATCCTCCAGCGCGCCCATCATCAATGATGACTCATTCTCCAATGGCCCACCAATGCCTATGAAATCCTCTTCTAAGATGTTATCAGCTGATTTTTGTACAGTAAAGTTTTGAACATGAATTGAAGAAGGATTCATCTCCATTGAACCATCAGACAAAGATTCTATTCTGTCATCAGAACAGCTGGCCATAACTTCACTATTAGTTGAGTCTAAGTCATCACCATCCTCACAACCGTAAGTTTGGTCAATATCCTCATAACAAGGGAGCTCATCCATTGAACAAAAATGGAGCTTCATATGGGGAGGCAAGCTTGGACACCCAGCAGCGTGCTTCATATACTTTGTAGAGAAGAAACTAACTCTGAGGTTCATACTGAAAATACAACACAACTCAAACTCTTTAGTTTCAGCATAGCATTACTACATTAGATTGAAATTGAATGGATCATTTAAAACGATCTGAAACATAACGACAAGAAAAATATATTATACCTTTGCCAAGAGTGGAGAGTAAGCATAGTGAGTGCAAGTTTGATTTTGTTGGCAAGTCCTCCGAGGGTTTTAAAGCTCGCAGCCGCCTCTCGTACTGCTACTGACTCTCTAGGATGTTGCCATGCCCATTCAAACTGCAACACCAACCAAAATTGGAGAAATGAAAAGAAAAAAAATCTTGAGGAATACATGAAGAATATATATTAAAAAAACAAAATTTTACAGGGCGATCTCCAAATTAACAGAGCAAATGAGAAGAAAAAGCAATTACAATTGGGTAAAGTCATAATCAAAAGAGCAATCTTGCAATGAACCAGACTAAGATAATCAAAAGAGCAATCCACTGTTTCGATGAATGATCATCATCAAAATGCTATCTTGCAATAGACCAAGCAATTAAACCCGAAAATTCGCTCAATTTAATGAAAGATAGTCACCAAAATTAAATCTTGCAATAAACCAAACAAATTTACCCCCCAACTCAATAAAATATCACAATCAAAATGCAATCTTGGAATCAACCACACAAATTATCCACCCCAAATTCAATAAAAACATCATAACCAAAATTCAATCTTGCAATAAACAACTCAAATTATATCCACCGATTCAATTCAAGAAAATCCCATTTATGATTTACTCATAATAATGATTTATACTTCAAACTTAATGATCAATAAAGCAAATAGAAGGGGGTAATTTATAAGGATAAAAAAAGAAAAAAGTGATAACCTGAAGAGCAGCAACATTAGTTGGAAAACCATGAATGCAAAGAACCATTTCCCATGGACGCTTCTTCTTCGTCCTGAAAGCGCCGCTAGTAATTTCCCCATTATGTTGCCTAATCCGTCGCTTTGGATTCACAGTAAACCTAATTTGTTCATTATTTTTTCAAATTTAATCAACGAAAATGGATATCCAGAAATTCAAAACTTGTAAAATTTGTAGAACATGAAATTAAAGTAAAAAATTAAAACGGACCCAATATAAGAATGACCCTTGAAACGAGGGCTGAGAGATGTCAATAGATAGCAACCAAAAAACCGAGTTTTTTCACCTTCTTCACACTTCTCCTTCTTCACTATTTCTGTCGGTTGTTCCGATTTCTTCTGATTCCTACGCCATTTTATTGCCTGATCTTGTTTCTGCTTCTTCGGCTTTGCTTTCCCCGATCTTCTCCGGCTCATCTTTCTCACTTTCTGATCGTTTTTCTCTCTCCTCACTTCACCTCTTCTTGTTCTTTTTTTACTTTTCGAGTTTTTTGACCGTTGAGATATCTTGTCTCAAATATAAGTATTCAGTACAGTTTTAAAAATAATTGATTTTAATTTTTGCTAATTTTTTTAACACAAATTCTTATTACTAGCCGTTGTAGTGGGTTCAATAACGATCTCGTTAACTTTACTATTAAAATGTGGTAAAATGAATTATTTTTACTTTTTTAGGTGGTAAAATAAAAATTTGAGATTTTTAGGTGGTAAAACACAAATTTGGATTTTTGTAGGTGGTAAATCACAAAAAATCATAACTATTACCTCCGTTTCTAAATGTTCTTTACGCTTACTATTTACACAATGGGGTGTTTGGCAAATGGCTTTTTGGTGGCTTTTTCACTAGTTTTTAGTTGTTGGCTTTTTATGTTGGTCAAACAACCAAAAAAAGTGTTTGGTAAAGTGGCTTTTTGGTTAGCTGAAAAGCCAGCTTATTCGTCAAAAATGAAAAGCTAGTCATACTAGCTTTTTTGTATGGCTTTTGGCTTTTCAATCTTCAAATTACTTTTCATTCCTTAATTTTTCACTAATTAACAATGAATAATGATATTAATAAGTCATTAGCAATTAAAAAATTTATACGGACTAATCAATTATTAATTATGCATTAGAAGTTTAGAACTATTAATTACTAACTCATATTTTTAATTACTACTAATTTATTAGAGTGGGATTAATTACTACTCCCTCCGTTTCTTTTTGATCTTCCTGTTTGGAGTTTTGGGTGGAAATTAAGAAACTGGAATCTTTTAATGATTGGGTGTAAGAGTAACGATTGGGTGTAAGAGAAAATAATAAATAAATGAAGAAAGTAATAAAGAAATGAAGGAGAGAGGAGATATTTTTATGAAAGTAATAAAAAATCATAAAAGTGGGGTTGGGTGGGTGAATAGGGAAATGTGAATGAATTAAATAAGGGATGGTGGAGAAATTTATGGTAAAAAGTCATGTCCCAAAATAGAAACAGGAAGATCAAATAGGAACGACATTTATAGAAACAGGAAGATCAAAAAGAAATGGATGGAGTACTAATTAAGAACTAATTAATCAGTGAACATTTAAAATACAACTAATTAATTAATTAATTTAAATAGTAATTTTAATTAATATATTTTTTATGAATAATTTTTTTTTTTACCACCTAAAAAAATCTAAATTATCTTTTTTACCAACTAAATAACTAAAACTTGTATTTTACCACCTAAAAAAAATTAAAATTTGTTTTTTACCACCTTAAAATTGGAAAAATAGAAGAAAATGTTATGTAGGGGCCATATATTCTATTCTTTCATGATTTAATATATTTAACTCTCTTATTTTCCTTTACTTCCTTATCTTCCATGAATTTTACATAATTTTCACCATCATTAATTCACAAAATTGACAAATTCAATGGAAGTAAAGGGAGAAGGGTGAAAGAGTTTAAGAAAATCACAAAAAGAGTGTAAAAAATTAAAGTGAAATTGAATTAGGTAGCCATACATAAAGGTTTCATCTATTTTTTCGTATTCAGGTGGGAAAAAACAAGTTTTAATCATTTAGGTGGTAAAATACAAGTTTTAATTTTTTAGGTGGTAAAAAATAATTTTTCGATTTTTATAGGTGGTCAAAAACAATTTGTCCATTTTTTATTTACTAACTAAATTATTTAATAATTTATTAAATAATTAATAGAGTATTCAATGATTAACCATGCATTAACAATGATTAATTAATAACTCATAATTTTAATTAATACTAATTAATAAATATTTAAGTTAATAATTCTTTGAACTAGAAGTAAATAATAGTTATTTTTGTTATTCATTTATTTTATTACGAATTTTATTATTTATTAATTAGATTATGTAATAATTTATTAAATTGTTAATTTAAATACTAATTAACTCGGTTCATTAATTACTAAGAATGTAATAAATGGTTAATAAAACATAATAGTGTCCATAAGTATCATTTTACATAGTCACAATCAACCGCCAACAAATGAGTTTACCAAACATCTTTATAAGTCAAACAGCCAACTGAAAAGTCACAGCCAACAGCCAGTCAAACCAGCCAAGTAAAACAGCCGAGAGCCAATTGCCAAACAGCCCCAGTAATTAAGAAACTTTGGTGAGCCTGTGATGGTGGGGGTAACAAATAGGAAAATAAATTGGTTATAAATTGCCCAACAATGCAAGTAGATGAAAATTATATTAAAGTATTGTGAGTGAGTAAAATACGTTTGGCTCCCATAATGAAATATTGCAACTTGTATTTAGTGGTGGGCCAAATAAGAGTGTAAATGTAAACGGTATATGCCCAAAATAGAATAAAGTAAAGTGTAAAGAACTTTCAGAAATGGGTTTAAACAGAAAGCGTAAAGAACTTTCAGGAACGTACGGAGGTAGTATTACACTGAGTTGCAACCGTTATAACACAAAAACTATGAAAAAACATAATCGATAATAGCATCTTCTTTTTATCATCCCTTGGTTGGTGAAATACATAGTTCTTCTTTTTCCACTGTTGTCCATGATTTCCTTATCGAAGAGATATCCAAAAGTTGAAGCCGACTTCATAGAGCTTTACTTGTTACGCTCTTCATCTAACAAACTATGTTGTTTACAAAGAAAGTGTGTTTATGCAAATAACTATTTTTTTTCCTTGTATAAGATATTGTGTTTATGTAAACTTTATGTCAAAACAAAGTATCAATTTAATTCTTTAAAACCATGTGCAATTTGTTTAAAACAAAGTATCAATTTAATTCGTTAACTAGTTGGAGAATAATTTGTTTTTAAATAATACGGAGAAGTATAGATGAGTAAAATAGTAGTGATGGCCAAAAATAGGAGGGATGACCAAATACGTAAATGAAAAAAATAAATACGTTGTGGATAATTTATCACAATGTATATAACCAATCTCAAGCAAGTATGTATGGTTATCCTACTTTATTTATCAGTTTATGCTTTCATATTAACTGTCTATGTTAAACTAAACGGATTTTTCATGAAATACCCCTGAGTTTTGGCGTAATTCATCAAATACCCCTCGACATTCAGAAATTCATAAAATATCCCTATTTCAATACTTAATGTATCAAATACCCCTATTTCAAAACTTAATACACCAAATATCTTTAATGACGTCATCAACCTTATTATCAACCAATTAACGTCTAATTAACCCAACTAATCCCTAATTAACACCCCTAATCAACCCTTCCATTAACAAACCAAATTGACCCATCCATTAACCCACGTACTAACCCACCCATTTCTTTTTCTTTTCCCCCTCTCCTCCCTTCTTCCCTTTTGCCATGAAAGCCATTACTGACGTTTTTCTTCCTTCTCCTCCCTTCTTCCATTTACAACATCGATTGCGTAAATAGCATAGATCATTAAACGAACATACCTTAAGATCGTAAACAACAAGCATAACCATAATTCACACTGCAATTTCCCAATTTTATCAAAACGAAAATCAGAACCATTTTCCCATTTTCCCAATTTCAGAACCAAAAATTAGAACAAATTTCCCAATTTCATCAAAACAAAAATCAGAACCAATTTTCCAATTTCATCAGAAAAAAACAACGGTAAAGAAAAGTAAAGCTCCCCAGTCTGAAGCTCCTCCTCCACACGAACCCCCGCAACAACGCCGTCGAAATTCATCTCTTCAAAATTGCAAATAAACACATTCGGAACTTTTAACAAAATTGTCAGAATATAAGAAGCTTTAACTGGGTATGAGAATTCCTCTAATCTTCCGTCTGGTAATGTAAGCTTTGTCGTTACTAAAGAAGTCGAATCACAGGATGAACAGATACACATTTTCTTTAATTTAATTTTTATTTTTATTTTTCTGCCTTTTAAGAATTTGGTTCAACTTTGTTTTTGACATTGGATATGAATGAATTAATGGTGATGGGAGGAAGAAGAAGGGGGGTATATATAGAATAATATACTATTTAGAGTTTTTTGAGTGGTTGGGTACTGGGGGGCTGGCCGGCAAGGGAAGGATCGTTAATGGTGGCTGGAGGAATGGGAGAAAGAAGGGGGAAAGACAAAAAAAATGGGATAATTAAGGAGTTAAGGGGATTAATTGGGAAAAAATGGGTTAATGGGTGGGTTAGTCGGGTTAATTAGGGTTGATGACGTCACAAGGGTATTCGGTACATTAAGTATTGAAATAGGGGTATTTTATGAATTTCTGAAAGTCGAGGGGCATTTGGTGAATTACGCCAAAACTCAGGGGTATTTCATGAAAAATCCGTAAACTAAGTTTAGCGTAACATTTATACTCAATATCATTTACCTACTTTTAGCACTTTAAATAAATTTGCAAGTGCTCGTACTTTTTGTAATATGTTTAAAAGATAGTTTTGTATACCTTGGGGGATTGTATCGGAAAAATGTAGGACTTGTGAGTAATGATGGCACTGGACTTGCAAAAGGGTTCTTGGTTTTAGAGCTTAGGATGTTTTTGGGTAACCTTTTGATGTATTATAAACAACATTGCGGATGTCTTTTGAGGGTAGATTTAGTACTAAAAGTCATAGGGGGAATGCCCTGTTTGTATCAAAGTTGATTACAAGGAAGTAATATAATATCTAAAGACTTATATTTGCAAGTGTAAATGCAGCAGATTAAGATCAGAATTTGAGAGAAGGAAAGGAAGAGACTGCTTTCATTACTTAGGCCTTAAGCCCACAATACAGCTTATATAGTGAGCAAACCCTTACAACGGCTCTCACCATTACCCTGCCACCTGTCTACTGACAACACATGATTTGAGGAGAAAAGGACAAGATCAGTACATGATCCTAGGTAGATATTTATTCTAGCAAAACAGAAAAGATGCTACTAAGCTAAATTACTTAAGAACCCTTAGACTAATAATAAAGCTGTAAAATCATTTGCATTTCCCTTATTACTCCCCCTCAAGCTGAGAGTGAGTTTGGGCTAAAACTCCAAGCTTGTTCAAAAGAAACTGATGTTGATTAACTGTCAGCAACTTTGTGAAAATATCAGCAACTTGTTCTGAACTTGGAACATGACTAGTGATTAGCCTCCCTGATTTGACCATATCTCGCACATAGTGGCAATCAATTTCCACGTGCTTTGTTCTTTCATGCATTACTGGGTTGGCAGCAATGGAAATAGCAGCCTGGTTGTCACATTTGAGCAAAGCAGGTGACAAATTAGATAACCCCATATCTTTCAGAAGGGATTGTAACCAAGTAATTTCACACACAGTAAGAGTCATAGCTCTATATTCTGCCTCAGCAGTGGATCTTGCAACCACACTTTTCTTCTTTGCCTTCCATGAAATCGGAGATCTTCCTAGGAATATGCAATATCCCGTAGTAGATCTTCTAGTTGTAGGACAACTAGCCCAGTCGCTATCGCAAAAGGCTGTTAATTTTGCCGCTGAAGTTGATGCAAGAAGAATACCTTGAGAAATTGTTCCAACTAGATATCTAAGTAACCTCTTGGCAGCTTGCATATGGACTGTAGTTGGCCTATGCATGAATTGTGTCAAAATTTGAACTGTAAAGGCAATATCTGGCCTTGTGTCTGTCAGATAAATTAGCTTACCCATCAATTGTTGGAAGTCTGTTGGATCATGCAAAACATCTCCTTTATCCGGAGCAAGTTTTGTGTGACTGTCCATAGGCAACTTCAGTGGTTTAGCATTGAGCATTCCATGTTGTTTCAGTAAATCATGCACGTATTTTCTTTGTGAAACAAAGAAACCATCTATTGATCTTTCAATCTCAAGACCTAGGAAATATGTTGCTGGACCCAGATCTTTCATGTGAAAAGAATCTGATAAGAATGACTTTAGTTTGATAATTTTAGAGTTGTTGTTTCCCGTGATGAGTAAATCATCTACATAGATGAGAATTAGAGTGAAATGAGGGCCAAAAAACTTTGAAAAGAGACTGTAGTCAGCTTTGGATTGAACAAACCCGAATTGTTGCAATGTTGTAGAAAGCTTTAAGAACCACTGCCGAGGTGCCTGTTTCAGACCATATAGAGACTTGTTTTGAAGGAAATAATGCCCTTGGTCCAAGTATGCATTCTATGTTAAGTCTAATAAATGCGGTTCAGTATTAATTAACAAGTTAATAATTCAGTGAGATCAAGTGAGCTGAATGCCTAGCTAGAGGCCGCTTCAGTTCAAGTGGAATTAATGATATTAATCCACAGCTTACTCTTGACTGAACCCGTAGGGTCACACAAATAGTACGTAAACGGATCAAGTATTTAATGGCATTAAATATTCCATCTATGGATATTCGGAATCGACAGATCTTGGTTTCAGTGGGAGCTGAGATCGTCACAGGCAAGAAATGAATACTCCGGAAACGATGATATTGCCGGAAACAGAAATATGGATCGTATCGGAAATATAAATATTATCCAAGTCTTAGATGTTGCCGGAAACGGAAACATGGTACGTATTGGAAAATATTATCGGAAATGGAAATATTGCCGGAATCGGAAATATTCCCGGAAACGGAAATATTGTCAGAATCGGAAATATTATCGGAATCGGAAAATAATTCCGGAAACGGAAATATTAAATATTTGTTCGAAACGGAAATTAATTTCGGAATCGGAAATGTTAAATATTGTTCGTATCGGAAATGAATTCCGGAATCGGAAATTTAATCGGAAGCGTATCGTACGAATAAGCATCGGACGAGGCCCGCTAGACGAAGGCCCAGCACGAAGCCAGGCCATCGCCCAGCGAGCCGCACGCAGCAACGCACGCCTCGACCAGGCCCAGCGCAAGGCCAGGCCCAGCGCAAGGCCAGGCCCAGCCAAGGGCGCACGCGCACGCAGCACCACACATGGGCTGTGCGCTTGTCGTGGGCCGCAAGGCCTGCGCAGGTGCACGGCTTGTACGATGCGTGTGCGGAAAATCCTAATTCTATTAGGATTCGTGCGAAGATTAAAATCCTAATCTTATTAGATTTGCTTTGTTATTTAGAGTCCTAATAAAGTTCTAATTAACAAATCCACATCCTAGTAGGATTACAATTCTTTTTCCATACCTCTATAAATAAGGGCCTAGGGTCATTATTTATAAACAAGTTTTCAAGTATTCAAAGCAAGGATTTTTAAGCAGAAAAATCAGCCATAACTCTTGCCCATTTAGCCGAAAATAAGTAGTACCTTAAGGGCGATTCTAGTTGGTCAATCTTAAGGCGGATCCGGACGTGCTGTGGACTATCTACGGAGGGACGACACTTGGAGTCCTAAAGACTTTTTCTTGTTCGGTTCGGGCGCAGCTAGGGAGGGCACGCAACAAAGTGTATGCATCTAAACTATGCTAAATGATTATGTGTAAATAATATGCTTTCCTGGCTTTATGGTTTTTTCCGCATGATTTATGAATTGTCATATGTATCATAACCTAACAGTGGTATCACGAGCCTCTTATTATTTTCATAATCTAAATTGCATGAACATAGTTAAACATTACAAATTTGCAAGAATTAAAAGGGGTGATTAATTTTCGTAATTGTTAATTAATTGCAAATTGCGTTTATTTAATTATACGTACGCAGTTTTTCGGCAGTTTCTTCGTTACTCATCCAAATCGAGTGATTTTTGTGTCAATTCCGCATGTAAAAGGCATTCTAAAATTTTGACAAAAAGAGTATTTTTCGGCCGAACCCAGAATTCTCAAATTCGAAGCCTAACTATGACTTTTCGGAGGTTTTAGTTTTTCGAATGCAAAATTTCGTAAATTTAAGATGTTAAATTAAATATTTGCGATTCTTGTTGATAAATCTTGAATTTTTGATTGACCTACTGTATATGTTTAACAAGTTTGAATGCCTAGCCTTGTTAATTATGCAATCTAATTTGTAATTATGATTAATTTGTTGAAAATTGGAATAATTTAGAATTAATTTGATTTTCAAAATTAGTTATAATTTAATTAGATACCTATGATTAAAAACCACCATAAAAATTGTAAATTTATGTTAAATTTTAAATTTTTATGACCTAGACTTGAATCCATGTTAATCGGAAATCAATTGAATAATAAATTTTCGATTTTTCTCCCTAAAATTATGAAATTAATATTATTTATTAATTTGTCATTAATTTTGAATATAAATTTTAAATTTTTATGCGATTCGCTCATATAACTTGCACGCACAAAGCAATGGACGCTACGTGTTACCCTTAAGGGGTGTTGTATAGTGCGGGCATGTGACGACGAGCAAGGGAGCTCGTCGCCCATGCGGTACGAAAGCAATGAGCAAGGCCATGGTGCACGAGCACAAGGCAGCAGCCCTGCCTTGTGTCGTGGGCTGTGTGCAATGGGCGAATGGGCGAGGGCGAGAGCAAGGCACGAGCAGTCGCGTGTGGGCAGCAAGCGAGCTGCGCCACAGCGCGCACTGCCTCGCGCAAGCGTGCGGAGCCTCGTGCGCAGCGAGCGTAAGCTCGCGTGCCACGAGTGCTGCGCCAAGCATCGATCGCTCGCGCGCAGCGAGTGCTATTGTGCGTGCGACGAGCGCTGCGCCCAGCGATGGCGTGCGAGTGCTTGTTGTGCGTGCGATGAACGCTGCGCCCAGCAATGGCGTGCGAGTGCTTGTTGTGCGTGCGACGAGCGCTGCGCCCAGCGATGGCGTGTTGCGACGTGCGACGAGTGATGCGCCCAGCGATGGGCTGCGGCAGCATGCTCGTGCGTCGAGCGCGGGCGCGCGCAGCGAGCACCAGCTCGCGTGATGCCTTGCGATGGTGAACAGCAGCAATGCGAGGCAGCGCATGGGCTGCGCGCACATGGCCAGCGATGGCTGTGTGCGTGTGGCCCATGGGCGTGCGTTGCGTGGGATTGTTGCGTTGCGATTAGATCGTCTTGAAATTTTAATTTGAAATTTTCAGTTTACGTAATTTTAATTAATTTTAAAATTGATAATTTAAATTATTTTCTTGGATTTTAATTTTGAATATTGTAATTATAATAAATTTTATTTATTCTAATTATTTTACTAAAATTAAAATCATGAATTAATTTAAATACGACTGAAATTAAATTAAACTTTTGGATTCAATTATAAATTTATATGGGCTTTAAATTTTAATTAAATTTGTATGTTTCCGGTTAGACTAGAAATACATTTTTATGTTTAAAATTAGTAAAGCATATGAATTTATTGGTTTAAGTGGGAGCCCCTTTTAGTCATAAACTCTTGATTAGGTCTACAAATCCTTAAGGTTAAAACAACTTGATTAGAATTAATAAGGACTGAATAATTTGTAGATTATTGGTGCCTTGATTAATTGCTGCAAATGTTTATGTGATGCATAATGTGTTTTACTAACCAGCTATGTGGGCCATTCATGATAATGAATGGGTGAATGGTATATATTGTATATGTACTGTTTTGCAGGTTATGAAGTGACTAGTATGGCCCAAATAGGATAGAATATATGGTCTGCGTACCATTAATTTGAATGTAATTGGTCTAAAGTGCCAAAGTTGTTTTTCAATTCAAATATGGTCTGCGTACCATCAAATAGTTGTAATTAGTTTTAATTATAGCTTATTCTATTTGAAGAAAATGGTGCCTCCCACGGAGATTTTCAAGACGGACTTTGAAGTTAAAGCTTCAAGATGAAGTCGGACCATACTAGATCACATTTATCTTATGAATGTTTTAAGTTATTTATTGCTTTTAAATATGTCTTAAAATGCATGAGATCAAAAACTTGATTATGTTGCATGATTAAGGATTTTAGTTCACTTAAAATCTAACCAACATAGTAAGAGCCTTAAGTTCCAAACTTAAAAATTGAGTTAAAAGGTGCCATGCCAAAATATACACTTGCTTGGATATCCTTTACATCAATCTAGTAATAGTTTTCGCTCAGCGAGGTGTTACTTATTGGTCCTAAAGGGGCAAGGTACACAAATAATTGTGAGTACATGTTAGTTTTGGTGAAACTCAACGATATAAGTAAGGAGTCCTTTTATGTCGTGGCAAAATAGATAGGTTTACCTAATAAGTTCTTAGACGTACCTATCAACCAAGAATAGTTTCTAGACTATTAGCAGAAGGCTTTTGCTTACCTAAGATGTTTTAGGATTAAGTCGACAAACTGTGCTTAGTTCTTCAATGATTTTAGGATCTTGGAATCATTTTATTCACACCTGCCGGAACACATAACTTGAATAAAATGCTTAATGAACATTGAATTATGCATGTATGCTAGAATTTAAGTTTATTAAGAGAAACTGTGAATGGTTATTTATTTGTTTATTCTTTTCAATTGTAGTTTTCAATTAGTTCAAGTGGAATTAATGATATTAATCCACAGCTTACTCTTGACTGAACCCGTAGGGTCACACAAATAGTACGTAAACGGATCAAGTATTTAATGGCATTAAATACTCCATCTATGGATATTCGGAATCGACGGATCTCGGTTTCAGTGGGAGCTGAGATCGTCACAGGCAAGAAATGAATACTCCGGAAACGATGATATTGCCGGAAACGGAAATATGGATCGTATCGGAAATATAAATATTATCCAAGTCGTAGATGTTGCCGGAAACGGAAACATGGTACTTATCGGAAAATATTATCGGAAATGGAAATATTGCCGGAATCGGAAATATTGCCGGAAACGGAAATATTGTCAGAATCGGAAATATTATCGGAATCGGAAAATAATTCCGGAAACGGAAATATTAAATATTTGTTCGAAACAGAAATTGATTCCGGAATCGGAAATATTAAATATTGTTCGTATCGGAAATGAATTCCGGAATCGGGAATTTAATCGGAAGCGTATCGTACGAATTAGCATCGGGCGAGGCCCGCTAGACGAAGGCCCAGCACGAAGCCAGGCCATCGCCCAGCAAGCCAACACGCACCATCGCATGCCAAGCCTCAACCAGGCCCAGCGCAAGGCCAGGCCCAGCCAAGGCCTAGGGCCCGCGCGCGAGAGCACTGCAGTGGGCCGAGCGCTGTGCGCCTAACGTGGGCCGCAAGGCTTGCGCGGGTGTACGGTGCTCATACAATGCTTGTGCGGGAATCCTAAAGCAATCGGGATTCGAAATATGATTAAATCCTAAAACTATTAGATAATGATTATTTAATTAGAGTCCTAGTAGGATTATAATTAAATAAATTAGTATCCTAATAGGATTCCAAAACCTTTTCCATAACTCTATAAATAGGTGCCTAGGGTCACATATTTACATAGATTATTCAAGTATTACAAGTGAGTTTTTGAGAGAAAAATTCAGTCACATACCTTGCCTAAAATTGCCGAAATTATTAGTACCTTAAGGGCGATTCTAGTTGGTCAATCTTAAGGCGGATCCGGACGTGCTGTGGACTATCTACGGAGGGACGACACTTGGAGTCCTAAAGACTTGTTCTTGTTCGGTTCGGGCGCAGCTAGGGAAGGCACGCAACAAAGAGTATGCATCTAAACTATGCTATATGATTATGTGTAAATAATATGTATTCCTGGCTATATGGTTTTTCCGCATGATTTATGAATTGTCATATGTATCATAACCTAACAGTGGTATCACGAGCCTCTTATTATTTTCATAATCTAAATTGCATGAACATGGTTAAATATTACAAATTTGCAAGAATTAAAAGGGGTGATTAATTTTCGTAATTGTTAATTAATTGCAAATTGCGTTTATTTAATTATACGTACGCAGTTTTTCGGCAGTTTCATCGTTACTCCTCCAAATCGAGTGATTTTTGTGTCAATTCCGCATGTAAAAGGCATTCTAAAATTTTGACAAAAATAGTGTTTTTCTGCCGAACCCAGAATTCTCAAATTCGAAGCCTAACTATGACTTTTCGAAGGTTTTAGTTTTTCGAATGCAAAATTTCGTAAATTTAAGATGTTAAATTAAATATTTGCGATTCTTGTTGATAAATCTTGAATTTTTGATTGACCTACTGTATATGTTTAACAAGTTTGAATGCCTAGCCTTGTTAATTATGCAATCTAATTTGTAATTATGATTAATTTGTTGAAAATTAGAATAATTTAGAATTAATTTGATTTTCATAATTAATTATAATTTAATTAGATACCTATGATTAAAAACCACCATAAAAATTGTAAATTTATGATAAATTTAAAATTTTTATGACCTAGACTTGAATCCATGTTAATCGGAAATCAATTGAATAATAAATTTTCGATTTTTCGCCCTAAAATTATGAAATTAATATTAATTTATTAATTTGTCATTAATTTTAAATATAAATTTTTAAAATTTTATGCGATTCGTTCATATAACTTGCACGCACAAAGCAATGGACGCTACGTGTTACCCTTAAGGGGTGTTGTATAGTGCGGCACGAATGCAATGAGCAAGGGCATGGTGCACGAGCACAAGGCAGCAGCCCTGCCTTGTGTCGTGGGCTATGAGCAATGGACGAATGGGCATGGGCGAAGGCAAGACACGGCAGTCGCGTGTGGGCAGCAAGCGAGCTGCGCCACAACGCGCACTGCCTCGCGCGCAGCGAGCGCAAGCTCGCGTGCCACGAGTGCTGCGCCCAGCGTCAATGCCGCGCGCAGCGAGCGCTGGCTCGCACCAAGCGAGCGCTAGCGAGCGAACGAAGCGAGCGCTAACCCGCGTGCAGCGAGAGCTAGCGAGCGATGGCTCGCGTGCATCGAGCGCTGGCGCGCGCGCAGCGAGCACATGCTCGCGTGCATCGAGCGCTGGCGCGCGCGCAGCGAGCACCAGCTCGCGCGATGGCTTGCGAAGGGTAGAAGCAGCAGCTATGCGACGCAGCGCATGGGCTGTGCGCACATGGCCAGCAATGGCTGTGTGCGTGTGGCCCATGGGCGTGTGATGCGTGAGGTGTTTGCGTTGCGATTAGATCGTTTTGAAATTTTAATTTGAAATTTTCAGTTTACGTAATTTTAATTAATTTTAAAATTAAAAATTTAAATTATTTTCTTGGATTTTAATTTTGAATATTGTAATTATAATAAATTTTATTTATTCTAATTATTTTACTAAAATTAAAATCATGAATCAATTTAAATACGACTGAAATTAAATTAAACTTTTTGGATTCAATTATAAATTTATATGAGCTTTAAATTTTAATTAAATTTGTATGTTTCCGGTTAGACTAGAAATACATTTTTATGTTTAAAATTAGTAAAGCATATGAATTTATTGGTTTAAGTGGGAGCCCTTTTAGTCATAAACTCTTGATTAGGTCTACAAATCCTTAAGGTTAAAACAACTTGATTAGAATTAATAAGGACTGAATAATTGGTAGATTATTGGTGCCCTTGATTAATTGCTGAAAATGTTTACGTGATGCATAATGTGTTTTACTAACCAGCTATGTGGGCCATTCATGATAATGAATGGGTGAATGGTATATATTGTATATGTACTATTTTGCAGGTTATGAAGTGACTAGTATGGCCCAAATAGGATAGAAAATATGGTCTGCGTGAAGGAAATAATGCCCTTGGTCCAAGTATGCATTCTATGTTAAGTCTAATAAATGCGGTTCAGTATTAATTAACAAGTTAATAATTCAGTGAGATCAAGTGAGCTGAATGCCTAGCTAGAGGCCGCTTCAGTTCAAGTGGAATTAATGATATTAATCCACAGCTTACTCTTGACTGAACCCGTAGGGTCACACAAATAGTACGTAAACGGATCAAGTATTTAATGGCATTAAATACTCCATCTATGAATATTCGGAACCGACGGATCTTGGTTTCAGTGGGAGCTAAGATCGTCACAGGCAAGAAATGAATACTCCGGAAACGATGATATTGCCGGAAACGGAAATATGGATCGTATCGGAAATATGAATATTATCCAAGTCGTAGATGTTGCCGGAAACGGAAACATGGTACGTATCGGAAAATATTATTGGAAATGGAAATATTACCAGAATCGGAAATATTGCCGGAAACGGAAATATTGTCAGAATCGGAAATATTACCGGAATCGGAAAATAATTCCGGAAACGGAAATATTAAATATTTGTTCGAAACGGAAATTAATTCCGGAATCGGAAATATTAAATATTGTTCGTATCGGAAATAAATTCCGGAACTGGAAATTTAATCGGAAGCGTATCGTACGAATTAGCATCGGACGAGGCCTGCCGGACGAAGGCCCAGCACGAAGCCGGGCCATCGCCCAGCAAGCACGCGCGCAGCCAAGGCAGCGCCCAGGCCTACCGCAAGGCAGGCCCAGCGCGCGCCAAGGGCCACGGATGCGTGGGCCGCGCTGCGTGGGCTGCTGCTCGCACGCGCATGGGCAGCCCTTGTGGCTGCCGTGTGTGTGTGAGTTTGTGCTCATGCGTGATTCCTGAATCTACAAGAGTCAGTGTATGATTAAATTTCTATTCCTAATTGGATAAATTAATTAAATAGAATTCATGTAGGATTCTAATTTCAATTAATTCGTATCCTACTAGGATTACGATTCCTTTTCCATAACTCTATAAATAAAGGCCTAGGGGTCATAATTTATACACAAGTTTCAAAGTATTCAAAAGTGAGTTTTTTGAGAGAAAATTAAAACACACATCTTGCTCATAAAGTGCCGAAATTTTCTAGTACCTTAAGGGCGATTCTAGTTGGTCAATCTTAAGGCGGATCCGGACGTGCTGTGGACTATCTACGGAGGGACGACACTTGGAGTCCTAAAGACTTGTTCTTGTTCGGTTCGGGCGCAGCTAGGGAGGGCACGCAACAAGGAGTATGCATCTAAATTATGCTATATGATTATGTGTAAATAATATGTTGTCCTGGGTTAATGGTTGTTTCCGCATGATCTATGTAATGTCATATGTATCATAACCTAACAGTGGTATCACGAGCCCCTTATTATTTTCATAATCTAAATTGCATGAACATGGTTAAATATTACAAATTTGCAAGAATTAAAAGGGGTGATTAATTTTCGTAATTGTTAATTAATTGCAAATTGCGTTTATTTAATTATACGTACGCAGTTTTTCGGCAGTTTCTTCGTTACTCATCCGAATTGAGTGATTTTTGTGTCAATTCCGCATGTAAAAGGCATTCTAAAATTTTGACAAAAATTAGTATTTTTCTGCCGAACCCAGAATTCTCAAATTCGAAGCCTAACTATGACTTTTCGAAGGTTTTAGTTTTTCGAATGCAAAATTTCGTAAATTTAAGATGTTAAATTAAATATTTGCGATTCTTGTTGATAAATCTTGAATTTTTGATTGACCTACTGCATATGTTTAACAAGTTTGAATGCCTAGTCTTGTTAATTATGCAATCTAATTTGTAATTATGATTAATTTGTTGAAAATTAGAATAATTTAGAATTAATTTGATTTTCATAATTAATTGTAATTTAATTAGAAACCTATGATTAAAAACCACCATAAAAATTGTAAATTTACGATAAATTTTAAATTTTTATGACCTAGACTTGAATCCATAACAATCGGAAATCAATTGGATAATAAATTTTCGATTTTTTCGCCCTAAAATTATGAAATTAATAATATTTATTAATTTGTCATTAATTTTAAATATAAATTTTAAATTTTTATGCGATTCGTTCATATAACTTGCACGCACGAAGCAATGGACGCTTCGTGTTACCCTTAAGGGGTGTTGTATAATGCGGGCATGCGACGACGAGCAAGGGAGCTCGTCGCCCGTGCGGCACGAATGCAATGAGCAAGGGCGTAGTGCACGAGCACAAGGCAGCAGCCCTGCCTTGTGTCGTGTGCCACGAGCAATGAACGAATGGGCATGGGCGAAGGGCGAGCCAAGGCAGTCGCGTGTGGGCAGCAAGCGAGCTGCGCCACAGCGCGCGCTGCCTCGCACAAGAGCGCGCAGCCTCGCGCGCAGCGAGCGCAAGCTCGCGTGCCACGAGCGCTGCGCCCAGCATCACTCGCGCGCACAGCGCGCGATGTCGCGCGCCCAGCGAGCGATGTCGCGCGCCCAGCGAGCGATGTCGCGCGCCAGCGAGCGATGGCTCGCGCCAGCGAGCGATGGCTCGCGCGCACAGCGAACGATGTCGCGCGCCCAGCGAGCGATGTCGCGCGCCCAGCGAGCGATGGCTCGCGCGCCCAGCGAGCGATGTCGCGCGCGCGCACTGCGAGCGATAGCTCGCGTGCGATGAGCGCTGGCGCGCGCAGCGAGCACGATGTGTGCGGAGGCTTGCGATAGGGAAGCAGCAGCTATGCGACGAGCGCATGGGCTGCGCGCACATGGCCAGCAATGGCTGTGTGCGTGCGGTCCATGGGCGTGCAACGCGTAGGGTGTTTGCGTTACGATTAGATCGTTTTGAATGTTTAATTTGAAAATTTCAGTTCACGTAATTTTAATTAATTTTAAAATTAATAATTTGAATTATTTTCTTGGATTTTAATTTTGAATATTATAATTATAATAAATGTTATTTATTCTAATTATTTTACTAAAATTAAAATCATGAATTAATTTAAATACGACTGAAATTAAATTAAATTTTTGGATTCAATTATAAATTGATATGAGCTTTAAATTTTAATTAAATTTGTATGTTTCCGGTTGGACTAGAAATACATTTTTATGTTTAAAATTGGTAAAGCATATGAATTTATTGGTTTAAGTGGGAGCGCTTTTTAGTCATAAACTCTTGATTAGGTCTACAAATCCTTAAGGTTAAAACAACTTGATTAGAATTAATAAGGACTGAATAATTGGTAGATTATTGGTGCCCTTGATTAATTGCTGCAAATGTTTACGTGATGCATAATGTGTTTTACTAACCAGCTAAGTGGGCCATTCATGATAATGAATGGGTGAATGGTATATATTGTATATGTACTGTTTTGCAGGTTATGAAGTGACTAGTATGGCCCAAATAGGATAGAAAATATGGTCTGCGTACCATTAATTTGAATGTAATTGGTCTAAAGAACCAAAGTTATTTTTCAATTCAAATATGGTCTGCGTACCATCAAATAGTTGTAATTAGTTATAGCTTATCCTATTTGAAGAAAATGGTGCCTCCCACGGAGATTTTCAAGACGGACTTTGAAGTTAAAGCTTCAAGATGAAGTCGGGCCATACTAGATCACAAATATCTTATGCATGTTTTAAGTTATTTATTGCTTTTAAATATGTCTTAAAATGCATGAGATCAAAATCTTGATTATGTTGCATGATTAAGGATTTTAGTTCACTTAAAATCTAACCAACATAGTAAGAGCCTTAAGTTCCAAACTTAAAAATTGAGTTAAAAGGTGCCATGCCAAAATATACACTTGCTTGGATATCCTTTACATCAATCTAGTAATAGTTTTCGCTCAGCGAGGTGTTACTTATTGGTCCTAAAGGGGCAAGGTACACAAATAATTGTGAGTACATGTTAGTTTTGGTGAAACTCAACGATATAAGTAAGGAGTCCTTTTATGTCGTGGCGAATTCGATAGGTTTACCTAATAAGTTCTTAGACGTACCTATCAACCAAGAGTAGTTTCTAGACTATTAGCAAAAGGCTTTTGCTTACCTAAAATGTTTTAGAATTGAGTCGACAAACTGTGCTTAATTCTTCAATGGTTTTAGGGTCTTGGAATCATTTTATTCACACCTGCCGGAACAATAAAATCGAATAAAATGCTAATAACTTGTTGGAATTGCATGGTTGCTTTAATTTCAAGTTATTATTCATGATAAATGTTTAGACTTTGCATGCTTCAATGTATGTTTTAATTATTGTTTATAATTAAATATCTTGCACTGCAATAAATCCTTTTAGAAAGGTAACAGTAAATTTCCTCGATTGGTAGTGAATCCAAGAACGATTCACGGAAAAGAGAGAAAGTGAGCAATTTAAAATGTACGTTTCTTATATCCACTTTTATGGTTGTTTTCGAATATCAAAATCGAATGGCAAACCAATTGGTGCTTGTGAATTCAAAATACACTGTAGTTTTGAAATCATGAAGCATTGAGTTTATTACGCTCAGCTTTACCAATGGTTAACAACCTAATATCTTTGTCCATTTAATTCTCGAATGAGTCTAGTCCCTAGACATTCGAATAGATCGATGCTTAGTGAACTTTAGAAGCTTCTAGTAAGATCATCTAGTTGAAACAAAATATTCAACATAAATTAAAATGGTAAAGAACCTTGTTGGTGACATTGGACATGTCTAACAAAGTATAAAAGTCAACACTAAAGAATTCAATTCTTAAGACTATAAGAAAGGGTACAAGAAATAGGAAAACGAGGAACAAATGAAAGGAATTTACGATTCCGTTTCTACCTATAAGTTTATGTTTAAAGAGAAGTGACCTAGCAATCAAACTTCCTTGGTATCATATACCGCTTGAGGTTCTTACTTCGGTAATAACTCAAACAATGGAAGCTAGGATACACTAATGACCTACAAGTGGGAAATGAAGCATGGCAATGCTACATTAGTTGTAGGGTCATCTAGTTTGTTTTAAGTCCTTTCAAAGGCTGGAACTTAATGGCTATTTTGTTCCATAATCAACATACCTAAATTTCTGTTTTCAAACACAGAAAGACTCACATTCAAGAAAAAACAAAGACAATGTTTGTTTGTTTATTTGAATGAAATGGTCAATTACAGGTTGAGTCAATATGCTTGATTAAAACAAACAACTCTTTAAAGAACTTTACTAGGTTCAAATCAACCCCTTGATTTGAGTTCCACTAATCTTTGGCATTGTTGCTTAGACCATATCAACAAGTTAACATTCAAAAAGCTCTATTTTTATAAACTTTTGAAAGTTGATTGATTTCTAGATCATTTTAAGACAACTAGTCTTACTTGTTGAAAGTAACAAAAGATATGAACTATTGTTAGAACGCCTAGACAATAGAGTTCAAAGCTAAAGAAAGATTTTATGACTTTATTATTTCACATGGATTTGAGTGAATATAGGTTTATTTACTCAATGTGATATAAGTTTGAATCTGTTTGGCTAGTTCAAAGATTCAGAAGTATAAAATCCACTTGGCAAGAAATCATAATGATCTAGGTTAGATCATGTTCATGATTACTTGAGACCAAATATGATCATCAATGATTGTGTGTTCACAATCTAGGTCCATAAGATATGGCATATCTACGTTGGAATGATCGAAGTCAATTAGTACTTGATTCGATCAATGATGAATCATAAAGACTTTTCCTATAATTTCTAAAACAAAATGCTCAACTACCACCAAACTAAACCAAATTCGTCAAAGCTATTGAAAAGTAATTTCAGAATATCTTTTCATAATATATCTAAAGAGTTCCTAAACTCAGTGGGAGCTTAGTGTTTGTTATTCAACAAACTAAGGCCCAAGCATAGATATATGTTTCATTGTGATTTATTCAAATGAGACACAAGGGTATTGTTTCTACCACGAATTTTTGAGAACATAATGTTTGTTTGCTCGAAATAATGTCCTTTTGGAGATTCGTTTCCAAAATGACAAGTGGGAGAAAATAGACCTCGAAAGTTTTCGAGGCGAACAACAAACATAAACGGACATTCCGGAGGCTTTTCGAAGTGCTTTTGAAAATCCGAACTTATTCTTTAAGGACGTTAGAAGTGGCTTTAAAGAATAGATATCTCTTAGAAGACTTTACAAGTGCTTCAAGGAGAACAGAATATTCAAAGGACTTTCAAGTGGCTATTGATATTCTATTGTTTGATGTTCTATACCCAAGTAGGCATAGAATTCAAGTCACTGAAACTATGAGATTCTTCTATTAGATAGTAAAGAAACATAGAGATCAGGTCAATGAAACTATGAGATTCTTCTATTAAATAGTGAAGAAACCTACAACTTGCAGTCAAACTATTATCATGTAGATTAATGAGTTTGTGACTTGTAAGAAAGCTATGACGAAACCCAGATTCCCTAAAATGGTTAGAGGCCATATATAGACTCAAATGTTTTTAAATGGTTAGAGGCCATAAAACATACTCAATGTTTTGATGACAAAATTGAAATTTTGTTGATTTGCAAGAATAGTTTCACACCTATTGGTTGCAAGTTTGTTTTAAGGATAAAAACCATCAAACATGGAATTGTGTTCACACACAAAGCTAGATTAGTTGCTAAAGGTTACAAGCAAATTCATGGTGTGAATTGTGTTGAAACCTCATGCATAATCGTAATGCTCAAGTCTATAATTCAAGCAATGATTGCATATTGGTACATATAGCAATTGGATGACAAAACGTATTCCTCAATCAAATGTTGGAATAAACTATGTACATGGTATGTCATAGGATTTGTGGA
The DNA here is from genome assembly GCF_020520425.1 of Spinacia oleracea. Lineage (NCBI taxonomy): Eukaryota > Viridiplantae > Streptophyta > Magnoliopsida > Caryophyllales > Amaranthaceae > Spinacia > Spinacia oleracea. Next base: position 116,072,817 of record NC_079492.1, read on the forward strand.
TCCAAATAAATGCTTGAAAAGGAAAGCTAGCTTATGAAATCTAAGTCCAGATTTAAGCAAGCAATTGGGAATTAGAACTGTATTTTAGTGAAGCTAATAAGTATTTTAGTTTCATAAAATATACATGATTCTTATAGATATATAAGAAGTTTAGTGGGAGTACTTAAAACTTAATTGGTCCTATGTGTATTACACACATATCTCTCTATTGTGAAATAACATTCAAATGCTAATGACTTAGATTTGAAATTATTCATCAATGATGGACCATGGCGAAACTTAGTACATACTGGGTATTAAGATCTATTTACAAAGATCTTATGATATTGTTTTGGATTAAGTAATGGCATTTACTAAATCAAACACGAAAGTCTCCATTGGAGATGTTCGACCCATGTGAATAAATCTAAGTAAAGGATGTTTTAACTATGTATAAGCATTTACTAAGTTAAACATCAAAGAGTCTAAATGAGATTCTTAACCTATATTATATGTCAAAGAATTTAGCTGAATTTAGTATCTACTGAAACTAGATAAGCTAAAGTTACATGAATAGAATTCAATTGGGAAATATTCTGCAAAAGAATTTATCATGTATGATATAATATGAGGATCGCCAAAAACGTATCGTATGACTTTAGGCATGACGAACATATACCAATCTCTATTGATCTAAGTGAAGATCAACTAGATTGAGATCAAGAATACTTATGGTACTTGAAAAGGTACATAGGAATAGTTCTTGATTCAAGGAAATAAAGATATGCTAAATATTGATGCTACACGCATAAACACTGGCAAAGGATCAAGTAAGACCCTTTGGAGTTAACCATTGATAAGGACGAGCTATATAGCATCGTGTTTTGAAATGGCAACATGGATTGGAGACCATGAGTTGTTGCGTGGGAAATTAAAATAATAATTTCTATGTTCTAAGATATAGTTGAAGAGTCTTCCACATATCTATGAACTGCTTGGATAGGTAAATCCAAACAAAGCATCACTAGCAACCTATACAGTTGAAGTAAAAATGATTATTGCCTAAGAAGCAATAAAACAGGGTTGTTTAAAGTTCTTCACTGAACTTGGGTAGATCACCTATCTGCTGGCTTGATGGTTCTTCATTGAAAAATGCGTAGAACCACTCTTGAAACAAGAAAAACGTCTGCTAACTTGATGGTTCTTCATTGCAAAGTGAGTAAAACCACCATCGAAGTAAGAAAGACTAGATCACATAATAAACAAACTCGAAAAGATCTTATCATCATATCTCGAAGAACATTCGATGAAAAGGATATTAAGATTGGCAAAGCATGATAACTAAACCTATGCAACAAGTGAGAAGCAACACTCACATTGTAGCACTGGAAATCAAGCATAGCTTTGAATTCCATGAATTGTTTTAGAAGATGGGTTTGAGGCCCATGGTTATAAAACATTGGGGATGAACATTTATCATATATGAAATGTATTTTCATATTCCATTTAATCTTGGTTTAGTATTAAATGATGAGTCCCTTCAAATTTGACGATATATTCAAGATAGACTGTCAGGACCAGTCCTGTGACTAAGAAATGTCTATCAAGTGAACTTGAATGTCAAAGGTTGAAAATGGTCCCTAATCGGAGTTTTCTATAAAATTGGACGCATAGAAAACGTTAGACGATTAGAATGCAAAATGACTAGTAGTTCTGTTTCTTGAACTATGTGGACATGGCAATGTCATAATCATTTGCATAGATACTTACTTTGGGAAGACTAGTATCGGACAAGACCTATGAAACTTTACTGTAAGAGATGAAAGTCTGTCATAAGTAAATTTCATTAAATTATTAGACACTAAATCCTCAATACCTGAGTGATTTGAGATTACTTGTTTGAGAACTGGTTGCTTTGACGTTGACCAACCGTCGCACCGTAAAAGGAGGCTATAAAGGCAACGCTCAGGTAATCACCTATCAAACGAAGTCTAATCTCAAGATCGCAAGATTGGGATTGTCCTCCCATAAATCGGGATGAGATGCTTAAAAGTTGTACAAGGCCACTCGGAGAGCTAGAAACTGTGAAATGCATGGCCGTGCTCGGATGAATCATAGGCTATGATTATCTGTTTATTTGATCAGTTGAACTCTGAAACCGAGGAACACCTCTGGACATAATAAGGATGACAACTCTTACCTTATGTTCAAGAGCAAGCATCGAGCGACAAAGGAATTAGGAAATGCACACTTGTCCCTAAGGACAAGTGGGAGACTGAAGGAAATAATGCCCTTGGTCCAAGTATGCATTCTATGTTAAGTCTAATAAATGCGGTTCAGTATTAATTAACAAGTTAATAATTCAGTGAGATCAAGTGAGCTGAATGCCTAGCTAGAGGCCGCTTCAGTTCAAGTGGAATTAATGATATTAATCCACAGCTTACTCTTGACTGAACCCGTAGGGTCACACAAATAGTACGTAAACGGATCAAGTATTTAATGGCATTAAATACTCCATCTATGAATATTCGGAACCGACGGATCTTGGTTTCAGTGGGAGCTAAGATCGTCACAGGCAAGAAATGAATACTCCGGAAACGATGATATTGCCGGAAACGGAAATATGGATCGTATCGGAAATATGAATATTATCCAAGTCGTAGATGTTGCCGGAAACGGAAACATGGTACGTATCGGAAAATATTATTGGAAATGGAAATATTACCAGAATCGGAAATATTGCCGGAAACGGAAATATTGTCAGAATCGGAAATATTACCGGAATCGGAAAATAATTCCGGAAACGGAAATATTAAATATTTGTTCGAAACGGAAATTAATTCCGGAATCGGAAATATTAAATATTGTTCGTATCGGAAATAAATTCCGGAACTGGAAATTTAATCGAAAGCGTATCGTACGAATTAGCATCGGACGAGGCCTGCCGGACGAAGGCCCAGCACGAAGCCGGGCCATCGCCCAGCAAGCACGCGCGCAGCCAAGGCAGCGCCCAGGCCTACCGCAAGGCAGGCCCAGCGCGCGCCAAGGGCCACGGATGCGTGGGCCGCGCTGCGTGGGCTGCTGCTCGCACGCGCATGGGCAGCCCTTGTGGCTGCCGTGTGTGTGTGAGTTTGTGCTCATGCGTGATTCCTGAATCTACAAGAGTCAGTGTATGATTAAATTTCTATTCCTAATTGGATAAATTAATTAAATAGAATTCATGTAGGATTCTAATTTCAATTAATTCGTATCCTACTAGGATTACGATTCCTTTTCCATAACTCTATAAATAAAGGCCTAGGGGTCATAATTTATACACAAGTTTCAAAGTATTCAAAAGTGAGTTTTTTGAGAGAAAATTAAAACACACATCTTGCTCATAAAGTGCCGAAATTTTCTAGTACCTTAAGGGCGATTCTAGTTGGTCAATCTTAAGGCGGATCCGGACGTGCTGTGGACTATCTACGGAGAGACGACACTTGGAGTCCTAAAGACTTGTTCTTGTTCGGTTCGGGCGCAGCTAGGGAGGGCACGCAACAAGGAGTATGCATCTAAATTATGCTATATGATTATGTGTAAATAATATGTTGTCCTGGGTTAATGGTTGTTTCCGCATGATCTATGTAATGTCATATGTATCATAACCTAACACTGCGTACCATTAATTTGAATGTAATTGGTCTAAAGTACCAAAGTTGTTTTTCAATTCAAATATGGTCTGCGTACCATCAAATAGTTGTAATTAGTTTTAATTATAGCTTATCCTATTTGAAGAAAATGGTGCCTCCCACGGAGATTTTCAAGACGGACTTTGAAGTTAAAGCTTCAAGATGAAGTCGGGCCATACTAGATCACATTTATCTTATGCATGTTTTAAGTTATTTATTGCTTTTAAATATGTCTTAAAATGCATGAGATCAAAAGCTTGATTATGTTGCATGATTAAGGATTTTAGTTCACTTAAAATCTAACCAACATAGTAAGAGCCTTAAGTTCCAAACTTAAAAATTGAGTTAAAAGGTGCCATGCCAAAATATACACTTGCTTGGATATCCTTTACATCAATCTAGTAATAGTTTTCGCTCAGCGAGGTGTTACTTATTGGTCCTAAAGGGGCAAGGTACACAAATAATTGTGAGTACATGTTAGTTTTGGTGAAACTCAACGATATAAGTAAGGAGTCTTTTTATGTCGTGGCAAAATCGATAGGTTTACCTAATAAGTTCTTAGACGTACCTATCAACCAAGAATAGTTTCTAGACTATTAGCAAAAGGCTTTTGCTTACCTAAGATGTTTTAGGATTAAGTCGACAAACTGTGCTTAGTTCTTCAATGATTTTAGGATCTTGGAATCATTTTATTCACACCTGCCGGAACACATAACTTGAATAAAATGCTTAATAAACATTGAATTATGCATGTATGCTAGAATTTAAGTTTATTAAGAGAAACTGTGAATGGTTATTTATTTGTTTATTCTTTTCAATTGTAGTTTTTAATATGGCAAACAACAATTCATTCAACATTCGATCAATTCTCGAAAAGGAGAAGTTGAACGGGAAAAACTTCCTTGACTGGCAAAGGAACTTGCAAATAGTTCTTATGCAGGAAGAAAAGGAGTATGTCTTAGAAGAGGCGATGCCCGAAGCCGCAGGCGACAGGGTCACTCAGGCAGCCCTCAATCGTTGGATTGATGCCAACAAGGATGTGAAATGTCTAATGCTCGCCACCATGAGTGCGGATCTGCAGAAAACGTTCATCAACTCAGATGCTTTCACAATCATCAGTGAGTTGAAGAACATGTTCCAAGATCTGGCTCGAGTCGAAAGATTCGAGACTCATAGGCAAATTCTTGAGACCAAGCTTAAGAAAGGCGAGCCCGTAAGTCCACATGTTCTCAAAATGATTGGACTCATTGAGAATATGAGTCGGCTGGATCAGCAATTTTCTCAGGAAATGGCTATAGACACCATCCTCCATTCTCTTCATAGCGGGTATGATCAGTTCAAACTGAACTACAGTATGAATAGTCTGGACAAAACTCTCACTGAGCTTCACGGTATGCTGAAGACCGCTGAAAAGACGCTCAAAAGTGATAAGCAGGATGTGCTTATGGTGCGTGGGGGCAAGTTCAAGAAATCTGGAAAGAAGAGGAATGCTAAGAAAGGTGGCAACAAGGCCAGCCCAACTAAGCAAACTGGCGCCAAATCTGTAAAGAGGAAGGTCAGTCAACCCACTTCTGAATCCGAATGCTTCTACTGCAAGAAGAAGGGGCATTGGAAGAGAGATTGCTTGAAGCTAAAGGAAGATCAGAAGAACGGAACAGTCGTTCCATCTTCAGGTATTTTCGTTATAGACTGTATACTTGCTAATTCAACTTCTTGGGTATTAGATACAGGTTGTGGCTCACACTTATGTTCCAATCCACAGGGACTAAGAAGAAGTAGAAAGTTAAGCAAGGGTGAAGTCGACCTACGAGTGGGAAATGGAGCACGGATTGCTGCATTAGCTGTAGGAACTTACTATTTGTCGTTGCCCTCCGGGCTAGTTTTGGAACTGGAAGAATGTTTCCATGTTCCAAGTCTTACTAAAAACATCATTTCAGTTTCTTGCTTAGATGCTAAGGGATTTTCCTTTTTAATAAAAGACAATAGTTGTTCGTTTTATTTTAAAGAGATGTTTTATGGATTTGCTAGATTAGTCAATGGACTTTATTTATTAGATCACGACAAACAAGTATATAACATAAATACCAAAAAGCCCAAAAAGGATGATTCAGATCTCACCTATCTGTGGCATTGTCGATTAGGCCATATAAACTTGAAACGCTTAGAAAGACTTCAAAAGGAAGGAATTACAAAGATATAGATCTCAAAGATATAGATCTCAACCGGAAAGGTACTTAGGTATTTTGACGAACGAGAGCTATGACGTTCTATTACTTGAAAGTGATGAACCTGCGACTTACAAACAAGCTATGACGAGCCCTAGCTCCAAGCAATGGCAAGAAGCCATGCAATCTGAATTAGACTCCATGTCTGAAAACCAAGTATGGGATTTGGTCGATTTGCCAGATGGCTACCAAGCCATTGGAAGCAAATGGGTTTTCAAACTGAAAAAGGACAAGGATGGGAAACTTGAAGTTTTCAAAGCTAGATTGGTTGCAAAAGGTTACAGGCAAGTCCACGGTGTGGATTACGATGAAACCTTTTCACCAGTTGCAATGCTAAAGTCTATTCGGATAATGTTAGCAATCGCTGCATATTACGATTACGAAATATGGCAGATGGATGTCAAAACTGCTTTCTTAAACGGCGTTTTAACAGAAACTGTGTTTATGACACAGCCTGAAGGTTTTGAGGATCCAAAGAATGCTAAAAAGGTATGCAAGCTAAAGAAGTCAATCTACGGATTGAAGCAGGCATCCAGGAGCTGGAATATATGTTTTGATGAAGCAGTTAGTGACTTTGGTTTCATCAAGAACGCAGACGAATCTTATGTATACAAGAAGGTCAGTGGGAGCAAAATTGCTTTCCTGGTATTATATGTCGACGACATATTACTTATCGGAAATGACATTCCTATGTTGAACTCTGTCAAGATTTGGCTTGGGAAATGTTTTTCGATGAAAGATCTAGGAGAAGCACAGTACATATTGGGCATCAAGATTTACAGAGATAGATCTAAAAATATGATTGGACTTAGTCAAAGAACTTATATCAATAAGGTGCTTGATAGGTTCAAGATGGCGGACTCCAAGCGAGGCTACCTACCCATGTCTCATGGAATGACTCTAAGCAAGAATCAGTGCCCAAAAACACTTGATGAGCGTAGACGAATGAATGGGATTCCATATGCATCATTGATTGGCTCAATAATGTATGCTATGATATGTACACGCCCGGATGTTGCGTACGCACTCAGTGCTACGAGCAGATACTAGTCAGACCCAGGAGAGGCGCATTGGACTGCTGCCAAGAATATTCTGAAGTACCTGAAAAGGCACAAAGATGACTTCCTGGTCTATGGTGGAGATGATGAATTAATTGTTAGAGGCTATACGGACGCAAGTTTCCAAACCGACAAAGATGATTTCAGATCACAGTCTGGGTTTGTCTTCTGCCTCAACGGAGGAGCAGTAAGCTGGAAAAGTGCTAAGCAAAGCACCATTGCGGATTCTACAACTGAAGCGGAGTACATTGCTGCACATGAAGCAGCAAAGGAAGCTATATGGCTAAGGAAGTTCATAGGTGAACTTGGTGTAGTCCCCTCCATTAAAGGACCAATAGCCCTGTATTGTGATAATAACGGAGCTATTGCACAGGCAAAGGAGCCTAGACACCACCAGAGAGTCAAGCATGTACTTCGTAGATTTCACCTTCTACGAGAGTTCGTTGAAAGAAAAGAAGTCGAGATAAGCAAAATTGGAACTGATGACAACATATCAGATCCATTGTATAAACCTCTGCCGCAGGCGAAGTACAACTCGCACACTGCAGCTATGGGAATCAAGCATATTGGAGAATGGATTTGATGTCTCTGTTTAATGTTTTAAAGTTTTAGAGTTTAAATCTTTGTAAAACATTATTGGTTAATCATTCACAATAAATGAAGAGAATTCATTTTTCCATTTAATTTGTGGTTTATTAAATGATGAGTCCCTTCAATTTGACGATATATTCAAGATAGACTGTCAGGACCAGTCCTGTGACTAAGAAATGTCTATCAAGTGAACTTGAATGTCAAAGGTTGAAAATGGTCCCTAGTCGGAGTTTTCTATAAAATTGGACGCATAGAAAATGTTAGACGACTAGAATGCAAGATGACTAGTAGTTCTGTTTCTTGAACTATGTGGACATAGCAATGTCATAATCATTTGCATAGATACTTACTTTGTGAAGACTAGTATCGGACAAGACCTACGAAACTTTACTGTAAGAGATGAAAATCTGTCATAAGTAAATTTCATTAAAATTATTAGACACTAAATCCTCAATACCTGAGTGATTTGAGATTACTTGTTTGAGAACTGGTTGCTTTGACGTTGACCAACCGTCGCACCGTAAAAGGAGGCTATAAAGGCAACGCTCAGGTAATCACCTATCAAACGAAGTCTAATCTCAAGATCGCAAGATTGGGATTGTCCTCCCATAAATCGGGATGAGATGCTTAAAAGTTGTACAAGGCCACTCGGAGAGCTAGAAACTGTGAAATGCATGGCCGTGCTCGGATGAATCATAGGCTATGATTATCTGTTTATTTGACCAGTTGAACTCTAAAACCGAGAAACACCTCTGGACATAATAAGGATGACAACTCTTACCTTATGTTCAAGAGCAAGCATCGAGCGACAAAGGAATTAAGAAATGCACACTTGTCCCTAAGGATAAGTGGGAGACTGAAGGAAATAATGCCCTTGGTCCAAGTATGCATTCGATGTTAAGTCTAATAAATGCGGTTCACTATTAATTAACAAGTTAATAATTCAGTGAGATCAAGTGAGCTGAATGCCTAGCTAGAGGCCGCTTCAGTTCAAGTGGAATTAATGATATTAATCCACAGCTTACTCTTGACTGAACCCGTAGGGTCACACAAATAGTACGTAAACGGATCAAGTATTTAATGGCATTAAATACTTCATCTATGGATATTCGAAATCGACGGATCTCGGTTTCAGTGGGAGCTGAGATCGCCACAGGCAAGAAATGAATACTCCGGAAACGATGATATTGCCGGAAACGGAAATATGGATCGTATCGGAAATATAAATATTATCCAAGTCGTAGATGTTGCCGGAAACGGAAACATGGTACGTATCGGAAAATATTACCGGAAATGGAAATATTGCCGGAATCGGAAATATTGCCGGAAACGGAAATATTGTCAGAATCGGAAATATTATCGGAATCGGAAAATAATTCCGGAAACGGAAATATTAAATATTTGTTCGAAACGGATATTGATTCCGGAATCGGAAATATTAAATATTGTTCGTATCGGAAATGAATTCCGGAATCGGGAATTTAATCGGAAGCGTATCGTACGAATTAGCATCGGACGAGGCCCGCTAGACGAAGGCCCAGCACGAAGCCAGGCCATCGCCCAGCAAGCCAACACGCACCATCGCATGCCAAGCCTCGACCAGGCCCAGCGCAAGGCCAGGCCCAGCCAAGGCCTGGGGCGCGCGCGCGAGAGCACAGCAGTGGGCCGAGCGCTGTGCGCCTAGCGTGGGCCGCAAGGCTTGCGCGGGTGTACGGTGCTCATACAATGCTTGTGTGGGAATCCTAAAGCAATCGGGATTCGAAATATGATTAAATCCTAAAACTATTAGATAATGATTATTTAATTAGAGTCCTAGTAGGATTATAATTAAATATATTAGTATCCTAATAGGATTCCAAAACCTTTTCCATAACTCTATAAATAGGTGCCTAGGGTCACATATTTACATAGATTATTCAAGTATTAAAAGTGAGTTTTTGAGAGAAAAATTCAGTCACATACCTTGCCTAAAAGTGCCGAAATTATTAGTACCTTAAGGGCGATTCTAGTTGGTCAATCTTAAGGCGGATCCGGACGTGCTGTGGACTATCTACGGAGGGACGACACTTGGAGTCCTAAAGACCTGTTCTTGTTCGGTTCGGGCGCAGCTAGGGAAGGCACGCAACAAAGAGTATGCATCTAAACTATGCTATATGATTATGTGTAAATAATATCTATTCTTGGCTATATGGTTTTTCCGCATGATTTATGAATTGTCATATGTATCATAAACTAACAATAATAACGGAGCTATTGCACAGGCAAAGGAGCCTAGACACCACCAGAGAGTCAAGCATGTACTTCGTAGATTTCACCTTCTACGAGAGTTCGTTGAAAGAAAAGAAGTCGAGATAAACAAGATTGGAACTGATGACAACATATCAGATCCATTAACTAAACCTCTGCCGCAGGCGAAGCACAACTCGCACACTGCAACTATGGGAATCAAGCATATTGGAGAATGGCTTTGATGTCCCTGTTTAATGTTTTAAAGTTTTAGAGTTTAAATCTTTGTAAAACATTATTGGTTAATCATTCACAATAAATGAAAAGAATTCATTTTTCCATTTAATTTGTGGTTTATTAAATGATGAGTCCCTTCAATTTGATGATATATTCAAGATAGACTGTCAGGACCAGTCCTGTGACTAAGAAATGTCTATCAAGTGAACTTGAATGTCAAAGTTGAAAATGGTCCATAGTCGGAGTTTTCTATAAAATTGGACGCATAGAAAATGTTAGACGACTAGAATGCAAGATGACTAGTAGTTCTGTTTCTTGAACTATGTGGACATGGCAATGTCATAATCATTTGCATAGATACTTACTTTGGGAAGACTAGTATCGGACAAGACCTATGAAACTTTACTGTAAGAGATGAAAATCTGTCATAAGTAAATTTCATTAAAATTATTAGACACTAAATCCTCAATACGTGAGTGATTTGAGATTACTTGTTTGAGAACTGGTTGCTTTGACGTTGACCAACCGTCGCACCGTAAAAGGAGGCTATAAAGGCAACGCTCAGGTAATCACCTATCAAACGAAGTCTAATCTCAAGATCGCAAGATTGGGATTGTCCTCCCATAAATCGGGATGAGATGCTTAAAAGTTGTACAAGGCCACTCGGAGAGCTAGAAACTGTGAAATGCATGGCCGTGCTCGGATGAATCATAGGCTATGATTATCTGTTTATTTGATCAGTTGAACTTTGAAACCGAGAAACACCTCTGGACATAATAAGGATGACAACTCTTACCTTATGTTCAAGAGCAAGCATCGAGCGACAAAGGAATTAGGAAATGCACACTTGTCCCTAAGGACAAGTGGGAGACTGAAGGAAATAATGCCCTTGGTCCAAGTATGCATTCTATGTTAAGTCTAATAAATGCGGTTCAGTATTAATTAACAAGTTAATAATTCAGTGAGATCAAGTGAGCTGAATGCCTAGCTAGAGGCCGCTTCAGTTCAAGTGGAATTAATGATATTAATCCACAGCTTTCTCTTGACTGAACCTGTAGGGTCACACAAATAGTACGTAAACGGATCAAGTATTTAATGGCATTAAATACTCCATCTATGGATATTCGGAATCGACGGATCTTGGTTTCAGTGGGAGCTGAGATCGTCACAGGCAAGAAATGAATACTCCAGAAACGATGATATTGTCGGAAACGGAAATATGGATCGTATCGGAAATATAAATATTATCCAAGTCGTAGATGTTGCCGGAAACGGAAACATGGTACGTATCGGAAAATATTATCGGAAATGGAAATATTGCCGGAATCGGAAATATTGCCGGAAACGGAAATATTGTCAGAATCGGAAATATTATCGGAATCGGAAAATAATTCCGGAAACGGAAATATTAAATATTTGTTCGAAACGGAAATTAATTCCGGAATCGGAAATATTAAATGTTGTTCGTATCGGAAATGAATTCCGGAATCGGGAATTTAATTGGAAGCGTATCGTACGAATTAGCATCGGACGAGGCCCGCTAGACGAAGGCCCAGCACGAAGCCAGGCCATCGCCCAGCGAGCCGCACGCAGCAACGCACGCCTCGACCAGGCCCAGCGCAAGGCCAGGCCCAGCCAAGGGCGCGCACGCACGCAGCACCACACATGGGCTGTGCGCTTGTCGTGGGCCGCAAGGCCTGCGCAGGTGCACGGCTTGTACGATGCGTGTGCGGGAAATCCTAATTCTATTAGGATTTGTGCGAAGATTAAAATCCTAATCTTATTAGATTTGCTTTGTTATTTAGAGTCCTAATAAAGTTCTAATTAACAAATCCACATCCTAGTAGGATTACAATTCCTTTTCCATACCTCTATAAATTAGGGCCTAGGGTCATTATTTATAAACAAGTTTTCAAGTATTCAAAGCAAGGATTTTTAAGCAGAAAAATCAGCCATAACTCTTGCCCATTTAGCCGAAAATAAGTAGTACCTTAAGGGCGATTCTAGTTGGTCAATCTTAAGGCGGATCCGGACGTGCTGTGGACTATCTACGGAGGGACGACACTTGGAGTCCTAAAGACTTTTTCTTGTTCGGTTCGGGCGCAGCTAGGGAGGGCACGCAACAAAGTGTATGCATCTAAACTATGCTAAATGATTATGTGTAAATAATATGCTTTCCTGGCTTTATGGTTTTTTCCGCATGATTTATGAATTGTCATATGTATCATAACCTAACATGTTTAGCTTGCATACATTTGTGTAGTTATTGTTCGAGCTTATCTCCCTTTGATTGACTACTACTCTGCTGCCCGGACCACTGTATCCTTTAGGAAGTGTCATGTATACCGTTTCAGCCAAGTCACCATGTAAAAATGCATTTGTAACATCCATTTGGCATGTTTCCCACTTTTCCATGGCTGCAACAGCCAAAAGTGCCCTTACTGTGGTCATCTTAGCTACTGGAGCAAAGGTAGCATTATAATCTTCACCAAACACTTGCTTACACCCAAGAATGACCAGCCTTGCTTTATGTCTTTCAATGATGCCGTCAGACTTGTATTTTCTTTTAAATATCCATTTGCAACCTATTGCTTTCTTTCCCATTGGAAGTGGAATAACTTCCCAAGTGTTGTTCAATTCTAAGGCTTCCAACTCCTTATTCATGGCTTCAACCCAATGAGCATGAGGCACAGCTTGTTTGAAGGTAACATGATCTTTTGAGTAGGTTATTGTAGCCACAAATGCATAAAATTCTGGTTCAACTACTGTCTGGGCAAGATTTGCAATTGGCATAACATAATCTTTCCCCCAACTTGGTGATTTTCTTGGTCTCGTAGACTGTCTGAGAGCTGGTTGAACAATAGGGTCTGCCTGCTGTTGTTGAGTATCTATTATTGGAGCATTGATCTGCTCATCACAAGTTTCCATGGGTATCAAAGGATCATCATAAATCTCTTGGGTTAGAGGTGAAGTAGGTAAAGAAACTGGGAGGGGTGTCATGTATGTTGGATCAGTGTTTGGATTGAAAGGAAACAAATATTCATGAAACGTCACATCTCTAGACACAAAAATCTTCATCGTGAGAAGATTTAGAAGCCTATAACCTTTCTGAGTTGATGGATTACCCAAAAAGGCACAGGGAACACCTCTTGGTGTGAACTTGTCTTGATGAGTATCTGGATTAGATGCAAAAGCGAGGCATCCAAACACTTTGAGGTGAGCGTACTCAGGTGTCTTTTTGTGAAGTAATTCGTATGGAGTCTTGTTGTTAAGAACATCAGTAGGCAACCTATTAATAATATGCACAACAGCCATCACACAATCCCCCCAATACTGCAAAGCCAAACCAGATTGGAACCTCAAACCCCTAGCCATTTCAAGAACATGTCTATGCTTTCGTTCAACCCTGGCATTCTGTTGAGGTCTTTTGACACAAGATGTTTGGTGTACAATGCCACTTTCTGCAAAGAATTTCTGACACGGAGTATCATCAAACTCCAATGCATTATCTGTTCTGAGAATTTTTATTTTCTTCTGAAATTGGGTGTAAACATAATTCTGAAAACTCTGCAAGGTTGACAGTGCCTCTGATTTATATTGAATAAGATAGATCCATGTATGTCTAGTACAATCATCAACAATGGTCGTGAAATACCTGAACTTTCCTCTAGTTGGTGTTTTATATGGTCCCCATATATCCATGTGTACTAGCTCAAATTGCTCGAGAGCACGAGACTCACTTAACGCAAATGACAACTTTGTAAACTTTGCCAAGGGGCAAGTTATACAGATTTCAGTCTTGTCATTCACATAAGGCATAACACAAGGCACATGTTGAAGTTTGGACAAGGATGCATGCCCTAGCCTATGATGCCATAGGGTGTACTGATTTTGTGAGTTTTTGCTGATGGAGAGAGAAGAACAAGTGACTCTGGTATTATTGCATTGTTTTGAGTGAGACATAGCAGAAATTTGAGAAGTTGCATCAGCAAAAGGTACATTTAGCAAATAATACAACCCATCTTTTGCTTTTCCCAAGCCTTTAAGTGCCTTTGTTTGGCAATCAATTATGATAAAATAATCAGGATAAAATATAACTTGACAGTTATTATCCTTCATCAACTTGTTGACAGACAGAAGATTATGTTGGAAATGTGGAACACACAAGACATTCTCCAACACAAGACTATTGTGCAATTTCACAGATCCAATGTGTGAAATAAATGTTGTTGCACCAGTTGGTAGACTTATTTTGATATGTTTTGTGGCTGGAATAGGGTGGATTATTTCAGAGAAAATAGGGGTCATATGGTCACTGGCTCCCGAATCAATTATCCAATCAGTCACAACCACATTTGCAGACAAACTACTCACCATTCCTGAGAAATGATTATCTATTTCATCATCTGATTCGGAGCCTTTTCGCACACAGTTAGCTGATGTAGGTAGCAATTTTAACAGTTGTTCCACTTGTTGTTGAGTAAAACCCAACACATTTCCAGCCGTGTTAACTGAGCTCCCTGCAACTGATCCTGATCCCTGTGCATTTGCAACCATTTTAGACCTCGAGTTCCACTTAGATCCAGTATTCGCAGACCCTCTTCCACCTTGCTTCTTGTGTTTGTGATGCCATTTTGGGTATCCAATAACTGACCAACATCTCTCGGCTGTATGACCTTTTCCATTGCAAGCTGAGCACTGCATAGATATTTCAGTACCTATGCTATACATAGCAACCATTTCACCACCATGGAACTTAGGTGAGTGAAGAATTTCTCTTTGCGACTCCTCCTGTTGCAACATAGCACATGCTACTTCCACGGTTGGAAGAGGTGTCAACATAAGAAGTTGACTTCTCTGTGGCCCAAAAGATTCATCTAGGCCATTAAGAAACTGAAACAACCTTGATTCTTCCCTCTGTTGATCAATGGCCCTTAACAGTTTTGTAATATCACTAGTACTAGTACTAGTAGATACAGCAGGCAAGATGTTCATACAATCAAGTTCCTCCCATAAACATGTCATGCTATTATAGTAGTCACTAATAGAATTGTTATGTTGTTTCAACTCATACAAATCTTTATTCAATCTGTATTTTCGAGACCCATTAGTCAGATTAAAGCGTTTCTCTAATTGCAACCAAACAGTTCTAGCACTGTTAACATACAACACAGACTTTTTGATTAAATCAGAAAGAGAGCTAGTGAGCCAAGAGATTACCATAGAGTTACAGGTATCCCACTGATCTGCTGTTGCGTCATCATCTGTACTAGCCACTGTGCCAGTAACAAACCCCAGCTTGCGTTTTGATGTTAGATGAATCTCCATAGAGCGTTTCCAGGATCTATAATCAGCTGCACCTTGCAATTTCTCAATGTGGTTTGGCATTTGGCCGTCAGAAGGATGCAAAAACAAAGGACTTTGCATTTCCTTGTAGGATATGGCTCCTCCAGCCATGATTTTGAAGAAGATTTAAGATAAGAAGAAAATAAGTAAAGAAGAAGAATGAATGATAACAGATTAAACACACTTCCAAGAAATAGTTTTCTGAATCTGTAATCTCACTTCACATTTCCTTGCTCTGATACCATAAAGACTTATATTTGCAAGTGTAAATGCAGCAGATTAAGATCAGAATTTGAGATCGAGAAGGAAAGGAAGAGGCTGCTTTCATTACTTTGGCCTTAAGCCCACAATACAGCTTATATAGTGAGTAAACCCTTACAACGACTCTCATCATTACCCTGCCACCTGTCTACTGACAGCACATGATTTAAGGAGAAAAGGACAAGATCAGTACATGATCCTAGGTAGATATTTATTCTAGCAAAACAGAAAAGATGCTACTAAGCTAAATTACTTAAGAACCCTTAGACTAATAATAAAGCTGTAAAATCATATGCATTTCCCTTATTAATATCTCATTTTGCGTAAAAAGATACGGTCCGATACTACCACGAAGTTTTAAGTGGTGGGTTGGGCTCATGCAACATTTTTGTGGAAAAAGCACGACAACATAAGCCGACAAAATAAAAACACGTTAAATTGAGTGAAATTAGACTTAGGTACGAATGTGTTTGTTGCGGTCCGGGCCCATTCAAGGCCCATGACTTTGTCACAAGGCACGGCTTGGGATGGACCACGACCATCTTTACTTGTGACTTTCTGAGGATGATTATGAAAATTTGATACTACGTATATGGGTAAGGAAATAAGGATATTATGTAATTTTCTCACCAAATTGAAAACAATTTTGGAATAAAAACACGAGGAAGTTGGAATTTTACTCCTCAAGAATCAAGTAGGAGTTCGGATTTGATATTGTATCACCACAACTCACAAGTCTGTACAAAACCCTCCAGTGACACAATAAAAAAGTGTAGCAAATTCGTCGAGGCTCCTATTAGTCGTATCACATCAAAACTACAAACATTGCACGTACATTAAATTGCAAAATCTTGAGTTTCAAATAATCCAGAACCATGCAAAGGGTGCATGGTTCTAGACATTACTACTATATGATTACAATTAGTAGACCTATATAGTACTATATTATCCAAATTTCTCCTCTATTTACAATAATACATACTAATGAGGAGTAAACCAAATTGAATTACTCAATTCCCGTGTTGGTGTAGCTAAAGCTAATGTAATAGTATTCGGGATTTGAATGTGTCAAATGATCATCAAAATCAATACACTAGCTTGTATATCACCCCGTAGTCCCGTACTAATTAACTGTAACTCTAGCTAATTAGCCGGAACTCGGCCAAAGTGACATGAAAACACAGACATAGATGATAGGTTATTATTTTTTTAAGGGGTGTAAAACCTGTTACCACATTTACACTTCCATGCTTCAGGGTAGTATTCGGCTGGGACGGGTGCCCCTGGAGGCACAGTAACATGAACTGGCTTACATGGTTTGCAGTTTCCACACTTGGATGCGCAGCGTGGTGGGTATGACCCTATCCCTCTTAGAATCCTCCTTGTTATATCGCGTTCATCTTTGCCACTCTTTACGCCATTCAATATCTTCTGCACTTTTCAATAACCTTTGTGTTTTAGACATTGCTAACAGATTACAAACAATATTTATTACAATTATTAAATATTTAGATTTTAGGCCATAACATACAAAGGGTAAATCACTACACTAGGTCTTTTACTACTACGTGCATTTAATTGAATTTCAGTATTGATATGGCCAAGACAAGTTCACGGAATCACGGGGGTGCATGTTAATTAGTTTGGCTCTGTTTTTTCTTTGGCTTCATGTAAAGCTCCGTTAAATGCGCTGCCAAACCCATACAATTTACAATGCTTACAAAACATTGCTGCTTAAAATAGAAATGTTCATCATCAATAATATTCGACCTCAAATCCTCCTCATTCCCTAAAAGAAATGGATGGTCTGTTTCCTAAATCGTCGGTTGTAATTGCATCAAGGGAAATTGAATGATGTTTGGAACTTTTTTTTTGTTACTCGTACTAGTTTAGATGTTATACTACTACCTCCATTTCATAATGTTCATTACGGTTACTATTTGCACTGATATTAAGACGAAAAAAAGAGAGTCTGTAAATAGGTGGATGAGTGTAATAAAATACTGGATAAAATAAGTGAGGAGTGTAAAAATGTGGGTGGATGTAAGAGAAATGAGTGGAAAGTGATAAATGTTATGGGGTGAGAAATGAGTAAAGTTTAATATTCAGAAATAGAATAAAACATAAGTGTAAAGAACTTTCAGGAACGGACTTAAACGGAAAGTTTACAAAACTTTCAATAACGGAGGTATTATATTAGATTCCGTGCACGCACATATGTCATTAATTATTTTTTATATGAACTGTTTAATGATCTATTTCTCCTCATAAAGCAAATTCATAATAATAAATATTGAACATACTCATTTAATATGCAATTTTTATCCTATACGTATTACATATTTTAATACTTCGTACTTAATATGCTAATTTTTCTATTTGATATATTTGTTTGACTAAAATATTGCCAAAATTATTTTAAGCAAATTATTATTATGTGATACTCCGTATCTATCAATTTTCATATTTTTTTATTCTAATATTTGCTTACCGTACATAAACAGTTTATAAAAAAAGGATAGAATTTTTTTTTAAAAAAAATGTTGATATGTTTTTAGGAAAAAATGTTTTTGGCAGGAAAATTTTACATCAGGAATTGACATGTGTCTGTTTTAGTATAATGTAATAGAGTTGCGGAGTAAGATAGGAAATGGTTAAAAAAAAATTGAGATAATCCTAACACATACAAAATACTGATTTTTTCCACTTGGATCATTTGAAGATATAAATGTCAATTAACCCAAATTCTTATATGAGACTGTCCTCACCATCAACTGATGGTGAGACCAGTTCACACTTGCAAATTTAGGTATGTTACTTCTATAGTTTAGACATGTTACTTTTTTTTATATAATTTTAGAGGAGGTACTTTTTTTATTTTAGGTATGTTACTTCTATAGTTTATACACGTTACTTTTTTTTATAGGGAGTAGTTTTAGGGGAGATACCTTCTTAGTTTAGGTATGTTACTTCTATAGTTTAGACATGTTACTTTTTTTTTTTAATAATTTTAGAGGAGGTATTTTTTTTAGTTTAGGTATGTTACTTCTATAGTTTAGACATGTTACTTTTTTTTTTATACGGAGTAGTTTTAGGGGAGGTATCTTTTTAGTTTAGGTATGTTACTTCTATAGTTTAGACATGTTACTTTTTTTTATATAATTTTAGAGGAGGTACTTTTTTTAGTTTAGGTATGTTACTTCTATATTTTATACACGTTACTTTTTTTTATAGGGAGTAGTTTTAGGGGAGATACCTTCTTAGTTTAGGTATGTTACTTCTATAGTTTAGACATGTTACTTCTTTTTTTTATAATTTTAGAGGAGGTACTTTTTTAGTTTAGGCATGTTACTTCTATAGTTTAGATCTGTTACTTTTTTTTTATATAGTTTTAGGGGAGGCACGCTATTAGTTTCGCGCTCGTTACACCATCAAGTTGATGGTGTGACTGGTCTCACAGGAGACGCGCTGTTCAATTAATCTCAAAATTCTCAATGGACCACCAATCATTTTATTAACATTCACTCAGAATTCATCCCTTTGCAACAATAATCATTTTATTAACTTCTTATTTGAATATCATTTTTAGGTACATTTTAGTTAAGTAAATAAATAAGAATAAGATACACTCTGTATTATGTTAATGTTAATGTTAATGTAAAAGTCTAATACAAGCAACTTGATCAGAACCCAAGAGAATGTGTTTGTAAAATTTAAATTTGCCAACTACTATCTAGATGTTTGGTGACTCTACGAATTACTACATATCTTGTTAAAAGTTGCTAATTACCATCTAAGTGTTTGTTTATTGTTATCAATTGCTATATTATTTCATATTTCGTCCAATTAGTCACTAATCATAGCGTAATCAACCATTAGTTATACTTTAATTATTTTAATTAATTTTTTTATTTTATTTAAAATTTAAAAATAAAATAGAATTCCAAAATAATTAAATCCGAAATATTTTTTTTTTGGGGTTTTTTCGAATTTTCTGATTTAATTAGTTTTGAAAATAAATTACATTTGATTATGATATAATTGACAATAATAATAATGAAACACCTAGATGGTAATTATCAACTTTTAACAAGCAATGTAATAATTCCTAAAGTCACTAAAAACTTAGGTGTAATTGACAATTTCTTTCTAAAATTTTAGATCTCATCTCATCTCATCTCATTCATATCATTTAACCCTTGCAGCACTCTCTATTCAAACGTGTTTCGCCTCTCAAAATACTCTATACTTTTTTCTTTCTTTTTTTCGACGGGAAAATACTCCGATTACTATTTGATAAGTTGACTAAGTGACTAGTAAACACTACTACTGTAGTACTGTGTGCTGTCTACTTGCAATAATTCACCATGGTCTCGGTGAGAAAAAACAGGCCTACTAAACCATGACCTTTCCAAAGTAAGATAAGGCGCACAACAATAAAGGCCAATAATTTGGGAATAAGGGGAATGATAAGGGAATCCCGGCCATGGGTTTGATAATTGAAAGAGAATATGGGGAATGGAGAGACAGAGAGAATCTGGTCAGGATAAGGAGTTAAAGACTACGATAGTCATAAATTTATAATGAAATCACCATCAGTTCGTAATTAAGCTGATCATGCCCATAGTCCAAATCATAAATTTAACATACAACAACCACGATAATTAAATCTGACCCGATATTACAAAATTAAATACGGAATCGGAATCATAGCTTGGAGTTCAGTTGTTGTACCACCACTAATCAAGATTACTAAACTAAATTAATTAAGAAAATGTTTACCTGAATTTGCAAGTCATGATGATTTCTGCAGTTTAACAAGTAGTTGATGTCCCGAGCTGATTCACATACAGAGAACAGACTAGTTAATGAATCAAGCTAAGTCTAACAAAAGAGTATTTACCCAAGTAGTAGTAACTTACAAATGGAGGGGAAGATGAAGAATGCGAAGAGGAATATCAATAGAACCGAATAAACACAGTAGTAACGCCGAGGATTTCTCATTCTCTTCAACTTTCGCGGTAGTCCTCAAAATTACTGCTAGCTTGATCCCTTAAAATCTTTGATCACTCGCCTCGGTATGTTTTCAGGTGTTTAGATATTCGCGCTCCAGTACTACAGTACACACTGAATAAACACACAGAGTGAGAGTGATAGTGGGAAGAAGGAAATAGACATATCACAAAAACACGAGTATAAATAAAATGTTGCAGAGGAGGAAGTCGGATCCTCTGTATTGCCAAGTTAGGGAGTGTATGTCATGTGTATGGGGGGAATCCTTTGCAGCTTTTTTAAACCCCTATTGTCTTACTACATTCTCATAGCCCATATAATGTTTCTCACTCCCTTCCAATTATCAGGCCACTATATTCAATACACAGTAACTGCCTACTTTCTTGTATAACGTCGTCTATGTATTTTGAATTTTTGATAGGAACCACTCTACTTGTGTGTCGGGTACAACATTTCTATGTGCTTATATGTCTTTGTTCCGTATTCAAATGTGTAGTCAAGTGCCTTTACTCGCTAGCTACGTATGGTTCACAGGATTTTAGATGGAACCTCACCTCACGTACGTGTATTTTGTTCATAGGGTTATACATCAATTCTCGTCTTTAATTTTGACTATTCAATATATTAAAGATAACATTATACTTTTGTAAGATAGAGGTAAGTTGTAGTCAAAAAAAGTACAGATGTAAGTTAACGTCTTATTTACTCTATGGCCTGTACAACATTTTTGCTGGTCACGAAGTTGTGTAGGAGTTCAAATCGTTGATCCAAGGAAAAAAAATTATGAAGATGAAGAATATAGCAAAAGTTTAAGGGTGGTTGGTTGATGAAAACAAATATTTTTTGTTTGATGTCCTAAATAAATAGAGTCAAGTTCAATTCATGGACTTTGAAGTTTCAACATTTATTTGATTAGCAAGGTCCACTATTTGTCCTTGCTGCATGCAACTATGTTTAGCCCTTTGCTAACTTTCAAGCATTACATCTGAGATTCTGAGTATTATATAATGTGGTTGTCAATAATTTGGGATATATTACTCCGTATATGTGTTTTCACATATCTTTAACTGCGATACACATATCTTTTCACAAATTTGAATACAATACATTTTCCGTAACTTCCTATATGATACCATTGATACCCTTAATGAGTTAACATAAACGACAGTCTAATTAACATGCAGGGTTTAAGTCTCATCCAATATCATTGGTATTTTTGACGGAGTAGTGTAAAGTACGGAGGGTCGGTACTAGTAGATTAATGAGAAAGTAAAATCCCTCGTCAAAATATAAAAATTAAAAAGAAATCTAAAAGTTACCCTAAAAATTAATTTTATAATTGATGTCATATGAATATCTGATCACCCACGAAGTGGTAGAGCTGTCAAAACAGGTCATCGGGTCGGGTTTGGGTCGGGTCATCTCGGGTCTCGGGTCATGATCAGGTCGGGTCGTGTCGGGTCAATATTCCATCCGGGTTGAGTTTGGGTCCGGTCGGGTCGATTTCAGGTCGGGTCATGTCGGGTTTTTTCCTATCCCGGATTCAGGTCGGGTTCGGGTCGGGTCACATTTCGGTCAGGTTGGATATCGGGTTCGAGTTTTATCGGGTCGGGTTTAAGTCGGTTTGTAGCAGGTAATTTCGGGTTCGGGTCTTTTCGAGTCGGGTTTAAGTCGGTTTGCAACACAGTTATTTTCGGGTTCGGGTCTTGGTTTGGATCGGATAATAATCGGATCAGATAGAATTCAGGTCGGGTCACTCTCGGGGACGGGTCAAACTCGGGTCCGATAATTAACCTATACATTTTAATTATTTTATATTGTAAAAAATATTGTTTAACTTACTTTAGAGTTAATTTTATATAGACCAAATAATCGCGTGTTTTTATCAAGTCAATACATATATAAAGTGAATATGGATTACGAACCAATGATCGATTTGGTCATCTCAAAATGTGAAAGCGAAAAACATTTACTCCCGCACTCGAATTTCATTTTTGGAATGAGGGGTAAGTGAGTTGGTCTCGAGCCAATGCGAGTCTCCGGTGTGATAGTACGTGTAACCGTTTTTCTCGTTATTGAGCACATTGACATAGGTCGCGCAGACAAAGAGAAAGACTGTCAGTAAGGATGTTAGATTCAATTCCTACCTTTCCTCTCATCCAAATTGCAAAAAATAACTCGAAAATAAAAACAAAATAAGTTTTACTTTACTTTTGTTTACTCCCTCCGTACCTTAATACTCGCACCGCTTTCCTTTTCGGGCCGTCCCTTAATACTTGCACCGCTTTTATAAATAGAAAATTTTACCAATATTATATTATTTCTCACACTTACCTACTACCCCACCTACACCCCTACTCCCTATAAAAAATCTTTTTAAAATTCACACTCCTCACTCACTATTCCCCATACCTTACACATTCCCACTAACTATATTAAAAAAATGCCCTACTATCAACTAATACCCATTAAATTAATAAGTCAATTCAAGTGTCTTAAACTCCGCACCGGTTAAACCGGTGCGAGTATTAAGGGACGGAGGGAGTATTTATATAAAAACGTTAAGTGGTTCAACACGTTTTAATTTTTTCGCATTAAATTTAAGTTTTTCAGTATTTAGTAATAAATAATTAAAATAGATTTATCGTTGAAGTTAATATTTGGTCGTGTTAATGACAAGACGGGTTATCAACAGGTCGGGTAAATCGGGTTATCATAGGTCGGGTCAATAGCAGGTTTCATCGAGTTACAATCGGTTTCAGGTTGACATCTGGTCGGGTACCGAATCGGGTTCGGGTCTTGTTCGGTCGGGTCAGTTCGGTTACCGGTCATCTTCGGGTCGGGTGTCGAGTTCGGGTTCGGGTGTTACAACATCGGGTTAAAATCGGTTATCGGTTCATTCGGATCGGGTACAGTTCAGGTTTCGGGTTACCTGTTTTACCATAATTTCGGGTCATGGTCGGTTACGGGGTCGATCGATTCAGGTCGGGTTAGTTTTTGACAGCTTTACGAAGCGGTGCTTCCTGAAACGGTTAAACCCCGTGCGAAACATTATTATTTTCTCCCACGGACATGCTTCAAAGGTTCTTCGATCTCTTCCCACACCGTACCCTCCAAAAGCGATATGGTCCTGGTTAGGATGATGCAGAATTGATATTACTCTATTTGTTCCTAATTATTTGCCCCACACAGCCACACCTATTATGCTTTATTAAATTAAATTTTGGTTGTTGTTAAATACGGATTTGGGCTGCACCCGTTACTAAGAGAGAGAGTCTATTTAACAAGACCGACAGACCGTATAAGGTTCCACCTTTAACCATATGACAATAAAGGGAGTAGCCCCCTTGGCCTTATTAAGTGATTAACTCTCTCCTCTTTTGTCAATGTGGGACTCTCGCACGTGTTGTTTCAAGGGTTAGATCTTAACACTTTCCCTCACGTGTGCAGGCCTTTTTTTAATATGGGTCACATTTGATATTTCATGGGTCATAGTGTCTTTATCAGTGTACGTGGAATTGATCGAGAATACAAAGGCGGATGACCAAATATATTGTATGTGAGAGGAAAGTTTTGGTCCTGTGAGTATTTATGGTAATCGGGTAATCTTTTACGGACGGCTTAAAATAGCAAATAGGACGAACAAAAAGGGACGGAGAGAGTATGTAGGATTGAACATTTTGATAAACTTCAATGAGTCGAGTTGAGTATATGTCGGAGCTGAGGAGTATACAACCCGACATGGTTCCGTCTTAAAATTTAATTGGTGATACATTCACGTGTGTTATACTATTAACATCATTTGTTACATAAATAAACTTACTATTTCGTACTACGTATATATTATTAAACTACTAGCACAATTGATTTCAAACGAATTGCAAAGGTTATGTTGTGTCAAGTGTCAATTAACCTTCTAATTCATATGACAATTGGATTCTATACCTGAAGTCGTTTAAAGATGTACGCTAAACAATTTGATATTCGTCAAATTCCTACAAATGATTACAGGACTTAAGGATTATGTTCTCATATATCCTAACATTTAAACTCATGACCTATTGATGGCTTTTAGTATCAATGTCATGGCATATCTTATTCCATTACTAATAGTATACTAAACAAAGCGTTAAACAAAATGAAGGAAGAAAATAAGTAGAGCGTAGGATGGTGCGTAATAAGGAAGCAAAAAAGGGTCCCAAAATAACAAATTAAAGACACAAGTGTTTGGCAAGTCCGAAGAAATGTGGAATTATGGAGTAATAAAGAAGGTAGCTAATGTAGTTTGGATTCATTCTCTTGGCATATCGTGGCTATTGGCATCACCTTTGAGGTTGTAACTTGTAAGCGTGTGACTTTCCGATGGTGACATCGAATTCGACATATCATCCCCTACTTCGTCCTTCCTCTTATACCAACCATCCCCTACACTGATTATCCTTGTCGTCCCCGTCCGCAACTGAATTCAACATCAATGCAAATACTAACAGTAATACGGATCAGAGTAGTGGTACTCGATCCCTCCGATCCGTCACGTAACTTTCTTCGCCTATGAGTGGATGGAGATATTATGTGGGTGTAGTGCCAATAGATCTTTGATCATTATGTATTAGCTTCACTCGTACTCTTAGTTACGGAGTACATAGTATTAACATTTTATGTGTTAGTATTTTTTTTTTCAGGTGCAACAAATTTTGTGTTATATCGTTCATTATATAAAGAATAAACTGTTTTTTACCACCTAAAAAAATCGAAAATTTATTTTATACCCGGAAAAAACTAAAACTTATATTTTACACTAAAAAAATTTAAAACTTGTTATTTACCACCTGAAAAATGGAAAAATATATGAAACTGTTATGTAGGGGGCCACAATAACGGTAATACTTCTTATTCCCTCCATATTTATTTAAGAGATACACTTGCCTTTTCCGACCGTATTTATTTAAGAGATACACTTATCATTTTTAGTAACTTATCAACCCCACCATCTAATTAAATAATCTATCTAATATATCATATGTTCCACCACCCTATTAAACAAATAATTTTATAACTACACCTCACCCCCACCCCCTAAAATGACATGGTCCCCACTTGTTTACTTATTAAAATATCTACCTAACCCCACTTGTTTTATTACTTTATTTCATTTAATTTTTCTTCTTAATACCCGTGCCCGACCAAGTGTATCTCTTAAATAAATACGGAGGGAGTATATGTTCTATACTTCCACAATTTCATGTATTTAACTCTCTTCTCTTCCCTAACTTCCTTAGCCCTTGTTTAGTTCACCTTATTTCATGACCTTATTACTTATTTCAGATTTAATCAGATCAATCAGATTAGATTAGATCAGATCAGAAAAAATAAGTTCAGATCAGATCAGACCATATCATATCATATCAGATAAGATCCTTACTATCATGTACAATCCTTACAGAACAAATATGTTCAGATCAGAACTGATTTGTACAAGATCATGTCCAGATCAGAATCGATATGTCCATATTAGAAATGGTCTAGATATCGACTCTATACAGATTATGTTCATATCATAATTGATCTGCAAAGATTATGTCCATATCATAATTCATTTGTACTGATCATGTCCAGATTAGAACTGGTCTGTCCAGATCATGACCATATCAAAACTGATCTGTACAGATCATGTCTAGATCAAAACTGATCTGTACAAATCATGTCCAGATCAGAATTGATCTGTATAGATCATGTCCAGATCAGAATTGATATAGAAAGATCATGTCCAGATCAAAATCGATCTGTCCAAATCAGAACCGATATGTCCAAATCAGAACCGATCTATCTAGATCAAAATCCATACATGTAGATCAGAACTCATATATTCGGATCGATCTATCTAGATCATGCCTAAATTTGTAATGATTTGTCAAGATCAAGTCCATATCAAAACCCATATATCCAGATCATGTCCAAATTTGAATCGATCTATTTTGATCAAAACTGATCTGTCCAGATCATGTCCTAATCAGAACTTGTATGTACAGATCATGTCTAGATTTTGTCCAGATCATAACCGATCTATCTAGATCATGTCCAGGTCTATCTAATATAAGGAATAGTTGAATCATGAGCAAAGTCAAATAAATAATAACAATATTATAAAGATGTGTAACATTTATTTTACACATGTCATTTAATATTAATAAATAAGATTTTTTTTTTAAACTTAACTCTGAAAATTAGTCCAGACCAGATCAGATCAGAAAAAATAAGTTCGGATCAGATCAGAAAAAATAAGTTCATATCAGATCAGACCAGACCATATCAGATCAGACCAGATCATATCAGGAGAAATAAGGTGAACTAAACGGGGCCTTATATTCCATTAATTTACATAATTTTTCACCACCATTAATTCATAAAATTGACAAAATTTAATGGAAGTAAAGAGATAAGAGTGAAAGAGTTAAAGAAAATCAAACATAGATTGTGAAAAAATAGAGGGAAGTAGCCATACATAAAGGTCTCATCTATTTTTTCGCTTTCAGGTGGTAAAAAATAAGTTTGATTTTTGTTAGGTGGTAAAATACAAGTTTTAATTTTTTAGGTGGTAAAATAAATTTTCGATTTTTGTACGTGGTAAAAAACAATTTGTCCTTATATAAATAAATTTTAAAAAAATCTTTGTCTAGAAATATAAATTAATAGTATATGATTTGATATGGACGGAATTAAATTAAATTAAATTCCAAGAATCCAAGTGTTAGCAACCATACATTTCTGCTAATTAAAATTGTTTACATATCGAACACGACCCATCTTGTATGCGAAAGAAAGAATGCACACAATGGGATTAGGGGCTAGGGAACCAAATTTGAAGGCTGAGAAAAGAAGGGGTCCAGTCCACTAGCCCTATGTTGGTTGGCTTGGGAAACAAAACATTAATTGCCACGTACAGAATATTAATAATACTCTGTATAAGAAAACAAATGTCATAATCATTTACACGTGTATATAATCTGACATCTATCTCTGTTATATAAGTGAAGAGATGGTGGTTTTTTGGTAATCTCACTTTTGGTGTCCCCATGCAAAAGACTAAAATACCCTTCGTACTTTTACGCTATCAGCTCATATGTTCTTCCCCAATTCAACAAAATCTATTTTCTCTCTCCTCTCTCATCAATGGCACGTCCGTTTTCCCAATCCCTAACCACCACCTCTCCTCCTCCGCCGTCAACCACCCTTCTAAAACTCCTCCCAAGTTCTCTATGCTCCCCATGTTTGTCACACCCTAGAAACCACGCCTCTCCACTAAAGTTCGCCTCATTGAAATCGGCCTTGAATCTTCCGATGGCGGAGAAATCGAGGTGACAGGGTTAAGGAAGCTTGAGGATACTATCAACGGTATCATCGTACGACGGCTCGCACCCGATTGGATCCCTCTCCGGCAAGGTTCCTCTTACTGGTCCCACCTAAACGATCATCCGACAACGATCATACGATGGCGATTTCTACGGAAAAACCGACCGGGGAGAAGGTGAGCAACAAAAAGATTAAGAATTTGAACTTTTTGAATAAATTTATGGTTAATTTTGTTCTTGAATTCAGAAATTAAGTTTTGTTTTTGTTTGGCATCAATCAATTATTTTGGAATCGCACGAGGCTAGTTTTTTTTGAAAAATTCCGTGCTGATTTTCTAATTTTTGGCATCTATTTTGTTTCTTTGTTTCGATTAGTTCATTTTTTGAATGGGAAATTGGAAAAAAAAATTGGTGATAATTTTAAGATAAGGCATGTTTATTGAATGAATGTAGGAAAATCTACGGTTATTTTTAGCTTTGATTAGTCGATGAATTGACTGTAATATAGCTTAGGTAGTCTTGAATTACGAAGTTTTCAGCATTTGTTCTTTGGTTGAATGTGTGTGTTTTCAGGTACCTGCAGAGGTTCTTGTTGTGGAGAAGCAACGGTGGGTTCATAACGATTTCGATATCGGAAAGTCTCTGGGTCGAGGAACGTTTGGCCATGTCTACTTGGCTAGAGAGAATGGAGTATGCCTTTTTATCTTATTCTTATTTTTGTGTTACTGTTTGTTCAATTGGGAAATTTAATTGTATTGTTTATCTGGTGATGTCAATTGAGCATATATTAGCTTCTTTTTTAACCTAGTGTTATAATGATCTATACCTAATTTGGAAATTAAAATGGAACAATAACTAAAACAAAATAAATCTTTAAGTTCCAATCAGACTACTCTATTCACAACTAGAATAAGTTCATATAAATTCCGATAAATTTGATCATTAGTTTTCAGGTGAAAAGAACAATGAATAGACTAAAATATCTACAGAGTGAGTGAAGGGTTACTGGAATCCAAAGATTAAGGTGGAACCTCGAGGATTTCTAGAAGTAATCGGCATTTTAGAATGATAAGAAGGGAAGTGTGTTGCTTGGTTTGTTTAATACTCAACTCTCAAGTTTTCATGGTTAAGCACAAAGTTGTTTCAGATGAGGGCAGTGTATAGTTGCTACTTTGGAGTATCATGCCTTGAATATCATCGGAAATTATCATGTGGGTCATCGTTTATGTTCGATTCGAATGCTATGTATTGTGAATTATAGTTGGTTTTTATTAGGGTTCATGTTATTTTAGATATTGAAGGAAATATGTCCTTCACCCAAGGTGCATTAGTCTAATACCAAGGTTCACATTAATTACGAACAATTAATTCAGTAAGATCAAGTGATCGGAACAGCTAGCTGGAGCAATGCTTCCGATCAGTGAGTTCTAATCTATATTACGCTCACAGCTTACTCTTGACTGAACCTATAAGGTCACACCAATGGCATGTAACAGATCACCGGATTAAATGAATCGGAAATTCATTTAATAGCTTTTCGGGAAATTAGTTCGGAAAAACATAATTATACGATTAAACATTGGATCGTGAAATCGTATATCGTATTGCGTATATTCGTAAGCTAGGCGAGACGAATAATCGTATCGTACGACATTGGATCGTCAAGTACGAAACGATAAATAAATTGTCGGAGGATAATTTACACTACAAGAAATTGTACCATTAACGACGGAAAATCTCGTCGCTAAAGGCCAATAATCGTTGATTAATGACGGGATTTCCTGTCGCGAACCCGTCATAAAAGAGGGTCGTCGTTAATGAAAAATCCCGTCGTTAACTCGTTGTTATCCCGTCGTAAAAGACATTTACAACGGATGTTCCTGAAGGAAATAATGCCCTTGGTCCAAGTATGCATTCTATGTTAAGTCTAATAAATGCGGTTCAGTATTAATTAACAAGTTAATAATTCAGTGAGATCAAGTGAGCTGAATGCCTAGCTAGAGGCCGCTTCAGTTCAAGTGGAATTAATGATATTAATCCACAGCTTACTCTTGACTGAACCCGTAGGGTCACACAAATAGTACGTAAACGGATCAAGTATTTAATGGCATTAAATACTCCATCTATGGATATTCGGAATCGACGGATCTTGGTTTCAGTGGGAGCTGAGATCGTCACAGGCAAGAAATGAATACCCCGGAAACGATGATATTACCGGAAACGGAAATATGGATCGTATCGGAAATATAAAATATTATCCAAGTCGTAGATGTTGCCGGAAACGGAAACATGGTACGTATCGGAAAATATTATCGAAAATGGAAATATTGCCGGAATCGGAAATATTGCCGGAAACGGAAATATTGTCAGAATCGGAAATATTATCGGAATCGGAAAATAATTCCAGAAACAGAAATATTAAATATTTGTTCGAAACGGAAATTAATTCCGGAATCGAAAATATTAAATGTTGTTCGTATCGGAAATGAATTCCGGAATCGGGGATTTAATCGGAAGCGTATCGTACGAATTAGCATCGGACGAGGCCCGCTAGACGAAGGCCCAGCACAAAGCCAGGCCATCGCCCAGCGAGCCGCACGCAGCAACGCACGCCTCGACCAGGCCCAGCGCAAGGCCAGACCCAGCCAAGGGCGCGCGCGCGCGCAGCACCGCACATGGGTTGTGCGCTTGTCGTGGGCCGCAAGGCCTGCGCGGGTGCACGGCTTGTACAATGCGTGTGCGGGAAATCCTAATCCTATTAGGATTCGTGCGAAGATTAAAATCCTAATCCTATTAGATTTGCTTTGTTATTTAGAGTCCTAATAAAGTTCTAATTAAACAAATCCACATCCTAGTAGGATTACAATTCCTTTTCCATACCTCTATAAATAAGGGCCTAGGGTCATTATTTGTATATACGATTCAAGTATTCAAAGTGATTTTTGAGAGCAAAAATTCAGTCATATAATTGCCTATAATAGCCGAAAATTCTAAGTACCTTAAGGGCGATTCTAGTTGGTCAAACTTAAGGCGGATCCGGACGTGCTGTGGACTATCTACGGAGGGACGACATTTGGAGTCCTAAAGACTTGTTCTTGTTCGGTTCGGGCGCAGCTAGGGAAGGCACGCAACAAAGTGTATGCATCTAAACTATGCTAAATGATTATGTGTAAATAATATGTTTTCCTGGCTTTATGGTTTTTCCGCATGATTTATGAATTGTCATATGTATCATAACCTAACAGTGGTATCACGAGCCTCTTATTATTTTCATAATCTAAATTGCATGAACATGGTTAAATATTACAAATTTGCAAGAATTAAAAGGGGTGATTAATTTTCGTAATTGTTAATTAATTGCAAATTGCGTTTATTTAATTATACGTACGCAGTTTTTCGGAAGTTTCTTCGTTACTCATCCAAATCGGGTGATTTTTGTGTCAAATCCGCATGTAAAAGGCATTCTAAAATTTTGACAAAAATACTGTTTTTCGGCCGAACCCAGAATTCTCAAATTCGAAGCCTAACTATGACTTTTCGGAGGTTTTAGTTTTTCGAATGCAAAATTTCGTAAATTTAAGATGTTAAATTAAATATTTGCGATTCTTGTTGATAAATCTTGAATTTTTTATTGACCTACTGTATATGTTTAACAAGTTTGAATGCCTAGCCTTGTTAATTATGCAATCTAATTTGTAATTATGATTAATTTGTTGAAAATTGGAATAATTTAGAATTAATTTGATTTTCATAATTAGTTATAATTTAATTAGATACCTATGATTAAAAACCACCATAAAAATTGTAAATTTATGTTAAATTTTAAATTTTTATGACCTAGACTTGAATCCATGTTAATCGGAAATCAATTAAATAATAAATTTTCGATTTTTTGCCCTAAAATTATGAAATTAATATTGTTTATTAATTTGTCATTAATTTTGAATATAAATTTTTAATTTTTATGCGACTTGCTCATATAACTTGCACGCATAAAGCAATGGACGCTACGTGTTACCCTTAAGGGGTGTTGTATAGTGCGAGCATGCGACGACAAGCAGGGGAGCTCGTCGCCCATGCGGTACGAATGCAGCGAGCAAGGGCACGGTGCACGAGCACAAGGCAGCAGCCCTGCCTTGTGTCGTGGGCTGTGAGCAATGGGCGTGTGGGCAGGGGCGAGAGCAAGGCACGAGCAGTCGCGTGTGGGCAGCAAGCGTGCTGCGCCACAGCGCGCACTGCCTCGCGCAAGCATGCGGAGCCTCGCGCGCAGCGAGCGCAAGCTCGCGTAACACGAGCGCTACGCACAGCGTCGATGCCTCGCACGTAGCGAGCGCCAGCTCGCATACTGCTGCCTCGTGCGGTGAGCGCAAGCTCGCGTGCGGGAAAGGCAGGCGCAGCGAGCGATGGCTCGCATGGATCGAGCGCTGGCAAGCGAGCGCAGCGAGCGATGGCTCGTGTGCATCGAGCCCTGGCGCGCGCAGCGAGCACCAGCTCGCGTGATGCCTTGCGATGGTGAGCAGCAGCGATGCGACGCAGCGCATGGGCTGCGCACACATGGCCAGCGATGGTTGTGTGCGTGTGGCCCATGGGCGTGCGTTGCGTGGGATTGTTGCGTTGCGATTAGATCGTTTTGAAATTTTAATTTAAAATTTTCAGTTTACGTAATTTTAATTAATTTTAAAATTAATAATTTAAATTTTTTTTTTTTTTGGATTTTAATTTTGAATATTGTAATTATAATAAATTTTATTTATTCTAATTATTTTACTAAACTTAAAATCATGAATTAATTTAAATACGACTGAAATTAAATTAAACTTTTTGGATTCAATTATAAATTTATATGAGCTTTAAATTTTAATTAAATTTGTATGTTTCCGGTTAGACTAGAAATACATTTTTATGTTTAAAATTAGTAAAGCATATGAATTTATTGGTTTAAGTGGGAGCCCTTTTTAGTCATAAACTCTTGATTAGGTCTACAAATCCTTAAGGTTAAAACAACTTGATTAGAATTAATAAGGACTGAATAATTTGTAGATTATTGGTGCCCTTGATTAATTGCTGCAAATGTTTATGTATGCATAATGTGTTTTACTAACCAGCTATGTGGGCCATTCATGATAATGAATGGGTGAATGGTATATATTGTATATGTACTGTTTTGCAGGTCATGAAGTGACTAGTATGGCCCAAATAGGATAGAAAATATGGTCTGCGTACCATTAATTTGAATGTAATTGGTCTAAAGTACCAAAGTTGTTTTTCAATTCAAATATGGTCTGCGTACCATCAAATAGTTGTAATTAGTTTTAATTATAGCTTATCCTATTTGAAGAAAATGGTGCCTCCCACGGAGATTTTCAAGACGGACTTTGAAGTTAAAGCTTCAAGATGAAGTCGGGCCATACTAGATCACATTTATCTTATGCATGTTTTAAGTTATTTATTGCTTTTAAATATGTCTTAAAATGCATGAGATCAAAAGCTTGATTATGTTGCATGATTAAGGATTTTAGTTCACTTAAAATCTAACCAACATAGTAAGAGCCTTAAGTTCCAAACTTAAAAATTGAGTTAAAAGGTGCCATGCCAAACTATACACTTGCTTGGATATCCTTTACATCAATCTAGTAATAGTTTTCGCTCAGCGAGGTGTTACTCATTGGTCCTAAAGGGGCAAGGTACACAAATAATTGTGAGTACATGTTAGTTTTGGTGAAACTCAACGATATAAGTAAGGAGTCCTTTTATGTCGTGGCAAAATCGATAGGTTTACCTAATAAGTTCTTAGACGTACCTATCAACCAAGAATTGTTTCTAGACTATTAGCAAAAGGCTTTTGCTTACCTAAGATGTTTTAGGACTAAGTCGGCAAACTGTGCTTAGTTCTTCAATGATTTTAGGATCTTGGAATCATTTTATTCACACCTGCCGGAACACATAACTTGAATAAAATGCTTAATGAACATTTAATTATGCATGTATGCTAGAATTTAAGTTTATTAAGAGAAACTGTGAATGGTTATTTATTTGTTTATTCTTTTCAATTGTAGTTTTAAATATGGCAAACAACAATTCATTCAACATTCGATCAATTCTCGAAAAGGAGAAGTTGAACGGGAAAAACTTCCTTGACTGGCAAAGGAACTTGCAAATAGTTCTTATGCGGGAAGAAAAGGAGTATGTCCTAGAAGAGGCGATGCCCGAAGCCGCAGGCGACGGGGTCACTCAGGCAGCCCTCAATCGTTGGATTGATGCCAACAAGGATGTGAAATGTCTAATGCTCGCCACCATGAGTGCAGATCTGCAGAAAACGTTCATCAACTCAGATGCTTTCACAATCATCAGTGAGTTGAAGAACATGTTCCAAGATCTGGCTCGAGTCGAAAGATTCGAGACTCATAGGCAAATTATTGAGACCAAGCTTAAGAAAGGCGAGCCCGTAAGTCCACATGTTCTCAAAATGATTGGACTCATTGAGAATATGAGTCGGCTGGATCAACAATTTTCTCAGGAAATGGCTATAGACACCATCCTCCATTCTCTTCATAGCGGGTATGATCAGTTCAAACTGAACTACAATATGAATAGTCTGGACAAAACGCTCACTGAGCTTCACGGTATGCTGAAGACCGCTGAAAAGACGCTCAAAAGTGATAAGCAGGATGTGCTTATGGTGCGTGGGGGCAAGTTCAAGAAATCTGGAAAGAAGAGGAATGCTAAGAAAGGTAGCAACAAGGCCAGCCCAACTAAGCAAACTGGCGCCAAATCTGTAAAGAGGAAGGTCAGTCAACCCACTTTTGAATCCGAATGCTTCTACTGCAAGAAGAAGGGGCATTGGAAGAGAGATTGCTTGAAGCTAAAGGAAGATCAGAAGAACGGAACAGTCGTTCCATCTTCAGGTATTTTCGTTATAGACTGTATACTTGCTAATTCAACTTCTTGGGTATTAGATACAGGTTGTGGCTCACACTAATGTTCCAATCCACAGGGACTAAGAAGAAGTAGAAAGTTAAGCAAGGGTGAAGTCGACCCACGAGTGGGAA
This sequence comes from Spinacia oleracea, assembly GCF_020520425.1. Lineage (NCBI taxonomy): Eukaryota > Viridiplantae > Streptophyta > Magnoliopsida > Caryophyllales > Amaranthaceae > Spinacia > Spinacia oleracea. The sequence goes on from NC_079492.1 coordinate 116,107,819, forward strand.
ATGGAGCACGGATTGCTGCATTAGCTGTAGGAACTTATTATTTGTCGTTGCCCTCCGGGCTAGTTTTGGAACTGGAAGAGTGTTTCCATGTTCCAAGTCTTACTAAAAACATCATTTCAGTTTCTTGCTTAGATGCTAAGGGATTTTCCTTTTTAATAAAAGACAATAGTTGTTCGTTTTATTTTAAAGAGATGTTTTATGGATCTGCTAGATTAGTCAATGGACTTTATTTATTAGATCACGACAAACAAGTATATAACATAAATACCAAAAAGGCCAAAAAGGATGATTCAGATCTCACCTATCTGTGGCATTGTCGATTAGGCCATATAAACTTGAAACGCTTAGAAAGACTTCAAAAGGAAGGAATTCTAGAACCATTTGACTTAGAGGATTATGGTAAATGCGAATCATGTTTACTTGGCAAAATGACAAAGCAACTTTCTCTAAAGTTGGAGAAATAGCAAATGAACTATTGGGTTTAATCCATACAGATGTATGTGGACCAATGAGTACAAATGCTAGAGGTGGTTTCAGCTACTTTATCACTTTCACTGATGACTTCAATAGATATGGTTATGTCTACCTAATGAAGCATAAGTCTGAATCCTTTGACAAATTCAAGGAATTTTAGAGTGAAGTAGAGAATCAATTAGGCAAAAAGATTAAGGCACTGCGGTCTGACAGAGGCGGTGAATATCTGAGCTATGAATTTGATGACCATCTGAAAGAATGTGGAATTCTATCAGAATTGACTCCTCCTGGAACACCACAATGGAACGGTGTGTCGGAACGGAGGAACACAACCTTGCTAGACATGGTCACGTCAATGTTGGGTCAGGCCAAACTTCCATTAGAATTTTGGGGACATGCACTAAATACAGCTGCACTCACTATAAATAGAGCTCCATTTAAAGCTGTCGAAAAGACTCCATATGAATTATTGTTTGGAAAGCCTCCAAATGTGTCTTTTCTTAAGATTTGGGGATGTGAAGTATACGTCAAACGATTAATTTCAGACAAACTTCATCCAAAATCTGACAAATGTATCCTTGTGGGCTATCCAAAGGAAACAAAGGGGTATTACTTCTACAATACATCTGAGAACAAGGTGTTTGTTGCTCGAGATGGTGTCTTTTTGGAGAAAGATCACATTTCCAAAATGACAAGTGGGAGAAAAGTAGACCTCGAAGAAATTCGAGTCGAACAACAAACTCTAGAGAATGCTCAAGATGACATTCAGGATGAAACTCAGAGATCTTTAGAAGAATCTGGTGAGAATCATGGCCAATCTAGAAATGTTACCCCGCGTAGATCTCAAAGATATAGATCTCAACCGGAAAGGTACTTAGGTATTTTGACGAACGAGAGCTATGACGTTCTATTACTTGAAAGTGATGAACCTGCGACTTACAAACAAGCTATGACGAGCCCTAGCTCCAAGCAATGGCAAGAAGCCATGCAATCTGAATTAGACTCCATGTCTGAAAACCAAGTATGGGATTTGGTCGATTTGCCAGATGGCTACCAAGCCATTGGAAGCAAATGGGTTTTCAAACTGAAAAAGGACAAGGATGGGAAACTTGAAGTTTTCAAAGCTAGATTGGTTGCAAAAGGTTACAGGCAAGTCCACGGCGTGGATTACGATGAAACCTTTTCACCAGTTGCAATGCTAAAGTCTATTCGGATAATGTTAGCAATCGCTGCATATTACGATTACGAAATATGGCAGATGGATGTCAAAACTGCTTTCTTAAACGACGTTTTAACAGAAACTGTGTTTATGACACAGCCTGAAGGTTTTGAGGATCCAAAGAATGCTAAAAAGGTATGCAAGCTAAAGAAGTCAATCTACGGATTGAAGCAGGCATCCAGGAGCTGGAATATACGTTTTGATGAAGCAGTCAGTGACTTTGGTTTCATCAAGAACGCAGACGAATCTTGTGTATACAAGAAGGTCAGTGGGAGCAAAATTGCTTTCCTAGTATTATATGTCGACGATATATTACTTATCGGAAATGACATTCCTATGTTGAACTCTGTCAAGATTTGGCTTGGGAAATGTTTTTCGATGAAAGATCTAGGAGAAGCACAGTACATATTGGGCATCAAGATTTACAGAGATAGATCTAAAAGGTGATTGGACTTAGTCAAAGCACTTATATCAATAAGGTGCTTGATAGGTTCAAGATGGCAGACTCCAAGCGAGGCTACCTACCCATGTCTCATGGAATAACTCTAAGCAAGACTCAGTGCCCAAAAACACTTGATGAGCGTAGACGAATGAATGGGATTCCATATGCATCATTGATTGGTTCAATAATGTATGCTATGATATGTACACGCCCGGATGTCCCTGTAACACCCCGACAATTCTCTCTTTTCTAAAATAACCTTTTAATATAAACGTGGAGAATTATCAAGGCATTATCGCCCGTGTGAAAACGTAACGGCTTATTCAGAATTTTGCAGCGGAAAACATAAAACTAACTTTAGGTTTATAAATAATCGATTACAGGTTTAGTCCCAAAAATCAACCAACGAAAATAAGGAAATATAAATAGTATGACAAGTTTAAAGTCCAATTAAGCAAACCCAAGTCAACTTAGCAAATCAAAACTAAATACAAGCTCTCTACTCCCGATCCCAATGATGCAACATCTTCAAACCTGCAGATGGACAATGCTTATTGATCCTTAGAGACTGCTCACCAAAGATTGGGTCATCACAGGATCAATAAGGCATAGCCATGATCAACATGCACAAGCAAAAGCACGTAATCAGCAAAGCTGAGTACTACATACTAAATCAATAATAATCCTAACATGATTCTATTAAACGAACAACCCTAACATGATACTAATGAACACAAACAAGGGCAGACAAAACATGATAGTTTGACGACCATACTTGACCAGACTAGACTAGGCTAGACTTTTAGCAATAATATTATTTTAGTTGAAATAGACAATGGACCGAGTTGACCATCCAGAAGTCTTCACTAAGGAAGACGAGGTACGGGCGCGACTCCGTAACCTCAGTGACCTGCGATATCGAGGAACGTTTAAATAAAAATAGGACACGGTGATCAATCCGGTCCCAGAAAAGGCCATGGGCTACCACCATGAACCCCAACTCCTGTTTGTCCGTCACTTCAGACGTGCACAGTCTAAAGCTATTGCTATTCAGTTTCACTTTACATGATTTACAAATTGAGATTCCGTTATGACTCAACCATTACATAAGACAGACAATTCACATTTGTTCACAACTGTTTTTATCTTGGAATTAAGTAAGTGATCATAAAAGCATCAATCAAGACTCATTCCAACTTAACCAACCTTTCCTTTAACCATGAGCAACCCTGTATATGGGCATAGAGTTTCAACTTACTAAACAAGGTCCTCCGCCCTTATAAAGTAGTGAAAAGATAGAAAGGGAACAACAACCAATTGATCCAACCCAATCATATAGAATAATCTAGTGTTCCCAACCAACATGTTTGTATCAAACATCCATACTAACATGTTACAGTTCTTATAGTGCAAAATAAGTTCAATAAGTTTGTCCAACAGTATTAAACATGCACATTCCATATAACCAAGTTTGTCTATAATATCAACATCACCAAGTTCAACAATAATATCAACATGATTTCAACAATTAGCACACATTCCAAGCACGCAGGTATGTACGTACCTTGTGTAAACAAACTGATAGGCCACTTTAACACTTTCAAAAGTCGCCTAAAGAGAATTCTCCGCCTAAAACAACCAACAAGTAATCCCAATCAATTTCTAATCATTGGCAACCATAACAAAGCATTCTAAATGCATCCTAAACATATTTAGAACTTTCCCCAATATCAAAACTTAAACATTTGATTTCCTAGCATCATATTTATTGAATTCGTGATTGAAATTCGTTGAAAACCTTTTGCTAACATCATACTTTAATTTTCAGCAATATAAACTCGTTTAAAAACTTTGCCAAGACCAAATTAACATGCTTAGAGTATAAAAATAATAGTTTTAATCATTCCTAATCATTATTACTATAATTTAAAACCATTAAAACTTAAAATTCCCGCTTTAATTAATTCAAAGTCTCCATTTCAATCAATTTGTGAAATCTGAAAATAGCTAAATTTGTTATACTAACATATGATATGAATTCCAAATGTAAATTATCAAAACTAATAATTTATATTATGAAAATATTAATTAAATTATTAAAACATAAAAATACATTAATTCAATAAAAAGATCAAGAATTAACCAAAGAGAAAGGAAAGAGGGAACTGCCGGCGACGAGGGCGTGGCTGGGAGGCGGCGTAGGGGTGCGGCAGTGGCAGAACGGCGGCCGGACGAAGGTGGTTCCCTGTCGAACAAAAGGCCGAAAGTATGAAGGAATGAAAGAGAACAAACAAGAAAAGAGAACGAAAGAGAACAAGGAGAGAAGGAACGGCTACCGTGCAGCGGCGACGACGGTGAAGCTTTCACGTCGGTTGTGCTGGCGGCGAGGAAAACTCGCGGTGGTCGTGTATGGATGAACCCAAAAAAACAACGATTAAAAAGGGAAGAAGAGAACCGAAATCAACAGTGAAGGAGAAAGACGGAAGGGGAGAGGAGAGTTACGTTAGCCGGCGTGACAGCAGGGATGCAGACCGGCGGCGCGGTGGTTGTCGGTCCGGCGGTGGCTGTGCGGCGACTGCAAGGAGAGAAGCAAGGTTTGAGGGTTTTGGTTGGTTCACGTAAAGGAATAGGAGGGGAGAGAGTTTTTTTTTTTTTTGTTATTTTGTTTGTTTTACGTGTAATTGAAAGAGAAAGGAGGAGAGTGTTTTGGGTTTATTGTTTTGGGCTTCACCCAATTGGGCTAGAATTAGGATTTTAGTTTTAGGATTTTAGTTTTAGGATTTGAATCCAAAACCGATTAGGATTGTTTTCTAAATTCAATCGTGTTTTCGTAATTCGAATTCTTTTCAACATCGAATTCTTAAATTATTTTAATTTCATAAATCGTTGAAATATTTAAAACGTATAAAATAAATATTCACTAATTACATATTTATTTCTAAAATTCGTAAATTCTATTTAAATATAATTAACTATACGTTAAAATATATAAATAATGTTTCTAAATTTACGGGGGATTACAATCTACCCCTCTTAAAAGAAGTTTCGTCCCGAAACTTGACACGAGAACTCACACATCTTTCAAAAGTCTTTAACTTATTCTCACGGGGAAATACTTGTGCAATTCATGTGCACTCTTTTGTCAACTTAAAGTTGCTTGTGTTACTCATGAACGCCTTTTTCTTATGCGGAGAATATATTTACTTGCATCAACATTCATAAGTTGCTAAAAATGGCATAAAATGCATAAAGTTGCTATAAAAATAGGTTAAAAAGCGCGAATTTCTATCGCATTCTACCCCCCTTAAAGAAAACGAGTTACGCCCTCGTAACTCATCTCAGGGAAAACTTTAGATATTTCTCTTCAACCAATTATGTTCCCAATACAATATTTTCACTAAGATCATTCCAGCAAAATGGGACTTTTACACTTCTGTCCATACAATGCCTCAAAGGGTGTAATCTTAATTCTCGCATGGTAACTATTGTTGTACGAAAATTCTATCAGTTCTAAATGGTTTTCCCAACTACCTTTAAAGTCAACCGCATAGGCTCTCAACATATATTCCATTATTTGGTTATTCCTCTCAGGCTGACCATCGGTTGCAGGGTGGAAATCAACACTCATTTTCAATTGTTGTCCCCAAGATTCAACTGGACCTTATTGCCAAAATTTCAGACTTTTATGGTCGGTAAGAATCTAACATTTTGCCCTATAAAGTTAATGTCTCCAAATATTTAAAGAGAACACACTATAAGCTAGCTCTAGGTCATGGGTAGGATAATTAGTTTCATAAAGTTTCAATTGACGCGACAACAGGTGCGGAGGTCAAACGCTCTTTTAAAATCTAGAAGGCTTTCTCACATTTCTCACTCCACTCGAATTTCGATTCCTCTTTCAACAAGTTGGTCAATGGTTTTGCTCTCTTCGAAAAGTCTTTCACAACCTCCTATAATGGTCTTCTAGGCCTAGAAAACTTTAGATATCGGACACGTTCTTGGAATAGGTCACTCACTCACCTCTCTAATCTTAGCAGGATCTACAGAGACTCCTTCTGCTCAACTTTCCCTTTCTACTGAACCTCATTACGCCTTTCATGGATGTATAACTCTTGGGATTAACTCTTAGCACTTTTACCAATTACTACATTCCAATCTTTTCAAGACAACCAATGATTTCTAACAATCCTGGACCACTCGAATCTTCCCTTAATTTTACTCCCTTACGTAACGTAGTTTTCAATTAATTTAGTCCTTCACTTTTTCGTCGGTGTCACTTATACACCCATGACTTCAAGATCTGTATACTTCATCTAATAAAACTAGATTCTTTCTAAGCATCTCCAAATAATCCTCAAGTGTTTGTCATGCTCTTTCTCATTCATAGAATAAATCAGGATATCATCAATAACATAATAATGAACTTAATTCGGAATTCGTGGGAAAATCTTATTCATCAAATCCATAATTATGGCAGGTGCATTGGTTAATCAAAAGACATTACTCTAAACCCATAATGACAATAACGAATCCAAAGAAGTCTTAGGTATATCCTTATCAGGTATCCTCAATTGGTGATACTTCGAACACAAATCAATCTTCGAGAACACTCTCTCACCATTCAATTGGTCAAATAGGTCATCTATCTTAGGTACAGGAACTTGTTCTCGATGGTGACATAGTTTAGCTCCCTAAAATTGATGCACAATTCCCTAGTCTTATCTTTCTCCTTAACAAACAACACTTGAGCTCCCCACGGTGATGCACTAGGCCTAATATACCCCTTAACGAAACAACTCTTGCAACTGTGTCTTAATTCGCTCATTTCAGAGGGTGTCATTCTATATGGTGCTTTAGATATAGGTGTCGTTCCAGGAACTAAGTCTATAGTGAACTCAAAGGCTCTAACAGGTAACATACTTGCAATTTCACTAGGAAACACATCAATGAATACACTCACACTGGGAACATCCTCGATCTTCACTCCAACTTCTTTACTCCCAACTAGCACACTACAGAAAATAGCTCGATCACACTCCCTATTTATCAATTTCCTCACTTGCATTACCGAAATAACTAAGGGTTATTGGACTTCTCAAAACGTTTATATGAGGTCAACCTTCTAATAGGGTTCCTTAAACTTACTTTCTGAATTTCACAGTCTACCTTAGCCTTGTCCAAACTTAGTCAATCCATCCCCAGACTTACATCTAAGTCCCTTAGATTAAACTTTATCAAATCAGAAGGAAAACGCAATCTTTTATCTTCCAAGACAAGTTCTTAAACAACTTGATATACCCTATGGTTACACCAGCATTAAACTCTTTTCTTTTCTCCCCAACAACAATATTTTTCTTGTCCCTTCTAGACTGCAAACCATAAATATGAGCAGCTTCCCCATACACAATATCCAAAGATGTAGAGGTTTCCCCACCTAATCCTAAGGTGGTCATGCTATAAATCTGCTATAGTATTCATCGATGGTCATGCTCCCCATACTAAGGTTTATGAATTCCTAAACTTTTTGCTTTCTCATAAAAGGTAGGGTAAAACTTTCCCTTAAGGCAGTAACAATTGAATCCTAATTGAATCTCTCAGCAGCGCTAAGCCTAACTCTATTCTCCCTCCACCGTAAATCGGCTTCGTCTTTCGATTACATGACAACTTAACCCACTCTCATATTCTCAGGATAGTTCAAAACCCCAAACAACTTCTCAAACTCTCCAACCCGGTTTCCTAAAAAGGTAGGGTCAGCTTTTCCGCCAAGAGGCGAATAACAGCAGCTAGGTCATTATTGTTGGTCATCCTAGAGCGCAACTTGGAAATAATATATATATTCTACTTTAGGTATAAAACATCACTTAATAGTATCCTATACCACGTAATATCACCTCAACAGACAAAATTCACGTAAATCAAACAATCATTTACGAATGTGCAACAATCATTTACAAATGTGCAACAATTATTTCAAGGTAATCTCCTCGATCATTCATGAACGATGTTCACATATAGGACATTCAACTGAGAAACAAGGAACAAAATCCAATCATCACGAATAACAAGGTAGCATAAAAGAAGAAAACATTCCCCTTTGCGTCCCAAAATAAACTTTTGATCCTTTGGATAATCAATAATCTAACTTTTATTTCTCAAAAGAGTGTTAATAACCATTTCTAAACCATAATAACGCACTTGTCCTCAAAATAAAATAAAGGTTCTATGATATAAACACAAACTATTGTTGGCGAGTTATGGAATTCTCAAATTAGAAACTAATCTTTTAACTTTTATTGCTAACTCTATAAAGGTTTAGTACATCTTTGAAAAGAATAACGAATAATCAAACTTCTATTGCTTTAACTTTAAACTGATGTAGCTTTGCTACTTATTCTTTAACATAGAACTAAGTAACTATTACAACTTCAAATGTTTAAGGCATCTTGCCTATTTGCTCTTTCCTTGGAAACTTGCGGAGTGAAATCTAGATCTTCAGTATTCGTTGAACTCTTCCTCCGGATCTGAATCTTCTTTCCCGCCTTACTAGAGATCTCAATGGTAGGCTCATGGACCTTTGGGTTAGGGTTTTCTGCCTCAATCCCTACATTCGTTTTCTCAACGGCTACATCATTTCCTTCTAGATCGTTGTTTACACCAACTCCCATAGGCTCCTCAATAAATGCGTCCCAAACATGACTCCCTATGTCTTTACCCTCCTTGAAACCACTTTCTACTGCCTCGATAATGGTGGTCATAATCTCTAAGTCGCATCTCGAACTACCATCCTAGTCCCATACTTAGCCGAATTTGGTGTTCCATAATGAGAATGCATGTCTTTAAACATATCTTTGAGTCCTAGGTATGACATTTGGTTAGGTAAGCAATTAATGATAGTGGCTGCTATGATATCCTTTCTTATTAAGATAGGTTGCCCTTGAACTTTAGCATAATATTCACATCCAAACACAATTTTCTTCACGTAAATATCAGGGGTTTCTATATCAAGTTTCTCGAAGGATCCTATGTTGGTATACTTGGAAAGAAACATTTTATTCCTGAAATAAACAATTCCATGTCTCACTAACGATTTTCCAACCAAATCATAAACAAAGTTCAATAACGCAATAAGTTTGGTGGAATCAAACAATTCTTTATGCACATGTAAATGTAACACTTAAACAATTAGCACACGCACGTACATAACAATCAATTTCTAATGCTAGCGTTGACTAGCCACTAATGCACATATAATTCTATCTTATATGCCCTTCTTATACTACCCATCTCTCATAAGCTAAAGTATTGAAATAATTTAAATAACAAGGTAAGATGACGCTAATATAATAACTTAAATAAAAATATAAAATAAATAAAGTAAAATAAATTAAGGAAATGCGTAGCGAATAGATTAGAAAATAAAGTTATTAATTCGAAAAGATTTATATTTTCTAATAACGAATTCTAACTCTTGAACAACTAAAAAAAAATGTACCAATTTTTTTTTTTTTTTTTGTTTTTTTGAATAATAAATAATAAGAAAAATAGAAATGTCGAAAGTATCACTTTAACTTTAATAATAATTTGATTTCGAACTTAATTAAATAAGAAATATTATATACTTTCAAACAGGATAAAAGGAAGTCGGCCCCCCAAAAAAAAGTACCAATTTTTGAACACTATAATCCGTAGAAGCTCGATTTTTAAGAAATTTATTTTAAATAACTAGATAGTTAGGCGCCTAAAATTTATTAAAATAAAACCTTAGCTTCTAGATACCACTTTGTAACACCCCGACAATTCTCTCTTTTCTAAAATAACCTTTTAATATAAACGTGGAGAATTATCAAGGCATTATCGCCCGTGTGAAAACGTAACGGCTTATTCAGAATTTTGCAGCGGAAAACATAAAACTAACTTTAGGTTTATAAATAATCGATTACAGGTTTAGTCCCAAAAATCAACCAACGAAAATAAGGAAATATAAATAGTATGACAAGTTTAAAGTCCAATTAAGCAAACCCAAGTCAACTTAGCAAATCAAAACTAAATACAAGCTCTCTACTCCCGATCCCAATGATGCAACATCTTCAAACCTGCAGATGGACAATGCTTATTGATCCTTAGAGACTGCTCACCAAAGATTGGGTCATCACAGGATCAATAAGGCATAGCCATGATCAACATGCACAAGCAAAAGCACGTAATCAGCAAAGCTGAGTACTACATACTAAATCAATAATAATCCTAACATGATTCTATTAAACGAACAACCCTAACATGATACTAATGAACACAAACAAGGGCAGACAAAACATGATAGTTTGACGACCATACTTGACCAGACTAGACTAGGCTAGACTTTTAGCAATAATATTATTTTAGTTGAAATAGACAATGGACCGAGTTGACCATCCAGAAGTCTTCACTAAGGAAGACGAGGTACGGGCGCGACTCCGTAACCTCAGTGACCTGCGATATCGAGGAACGTTTAAATAAAAATAGGACACGGTGATCAATCCGGTCCCAGAAAAGGCCATGGGCTACCACCATGAACCCCAACTCCTGTTTGTCCGTCACTTCAGACGTGCACAGTCTAAAGCTATTGCTATTCAGTTTCACTTTACATGATTTACAAATTGAGATTCCTTTATGACTCAACCATTACATAAGACAGACAATTCACATTTGTTCACAACTGTTTTTATCTTGGAATTAAGTAAGTGATCATAAAAGCATCAATCAAGCCTCATTCCAACTTAACCAACCTTTCCTTTAACCATGAGCAACCCTGTATATGGGCATAGAGTTTCAACTTACTAAACAAGGTCCTCCGCCCTTATAAAGTAGTGAAAAGATAGAAAGGGAACAACAACCAATTGATCCAACCCAATCATATAGAATAATCTAGTGTTCCCAACCAACATGTTTGTATCAAACATCCATACTAACATGTTACAGTTCTTATAGTGCAAAATAAGTTCAATAAGTTTGTCCAACAGTATTAAACATGCACATTCCATATAACCAAGTTTGTCTATAATATCAACATCACCAAGTTCAACAATAATATCAACATGATTTCAACAATTAGCACACATTCCAAGCACGCAGGTATGTACGTACCTTGTGTAAACAAACTGATAGGCCACTTTAACACTTTCAAAAGTCGCCTAAAGAGAATTCTCCGCCTAAAACAACCAACAAGTAATCCCAATCAATTTCTAATCATTGGCAACCATAACAAAGCATTCTAAATGCATCCTAAACATATTTAGAACTTTCCCCAATATCAAAACTTAAACATTTGATTTCCTAGCATCATATTTATTGAATTCGTGATTGAAATTCGTTGAAAACCTTTTGCTAACATCATACTTTAATTTTCAGCAATATAAACTCGTTTAAAAACTTTGCCAAGACCAAATTAACATGCTTAGAGTATAAAAATAATAGTTTTAATCATTCCTAATCATTATTACTATAATTTAAAACCATTAAAACTTAAAATTCCCGCTTTAATTAATTCAAAGTCTCCATTTCAATCAATTTGTGAAATCTGAAAATAGCTAAATTTGTTATACTAACATATGATATGAATTCCAAATGTAAATTATCAAAACTAATAATTTATATTATGAAAATATTAATTAAATTATTAAAACATAAAAATACATTAATTCAATAAAAAGATCAAGAATTAACCAAAGAGAAAGGAAAGAGGGAACTGCCGGCGACGAGGGCGTGGCTGGGAGGCGGCGTAGGGGTGCGGCAGTGGCAGAACGGCGGCCGGACGAAGGTGGTTCCCTGTCGAACAAAAGGCCGAAAGTATGAAGGAATGAAAGAGAACAAACAAGAAAAGAGAACGAAAGAGAACAAGGAGAGAAGGAACGGCTACCGTGCAGCGGCGACGACGGTGAAGCTTTCACGTCGGTTGTGCTGGCGGCGAGGAAAACTCGCGGTGGTCGTGTATGGATGAACCCAAAAAAACAACGATTAAAAAGGGAAGAAGAGAACCGAAATCAACAGTGAAGGAGAAAGACGGAAGGGGAGAGGAGAGTTACGTTAGCCGGCGTGACAGCAGGGATGCAGACCGGCGGCGCGGTGGTTGTCGGTCCGGCGGTGGCTGTGCGGCGACTGCAAGGAGAGAAGCAAGGTTTGAGGGTTTTGGTTGGTTCACGTAAAGGAATAGGAGGGGAGAGAGTTTTTTTTTTTTTTGTTATTTTGTTTGTTTTACGTGTAATTGAAAGAGAAAGGAGGAGAGTGTTTTGGGTTTATTGTTTTGGGCTTCACCCAATTGGGCTAGAATTAGGATTTTAGTTTTAGGATTTTAGTTTTAGGATTTGAATCCAAAACCGATTAGGATTGTTTTCTAAATTCAATCGTGTTTTCGTAATTCGAATTCTTTTCAACATCGAATTCTTAAATTATTTTAATTTCATAAATCGTTGAAATATTTAAAACGTATAAAATAAATATTCACTAATTACATATTTATTTCTAAAATTCGTAAATTCTATTTAAATATAATTAACTATACGTTAAAATATATAAATAATGTTTCTAAATTTACGGGGGATTACAGTTCCGTACGCACTCAGTGCTACGAGCAGATACCAGTCAGACCCAGGAGAGGCGCATTGGACTGCTGCCAAGAATATTCTGAAGTACCTGAAAAGGCACAAAGACGACTTCCTGGTCTATGGTGGAGATGATGAATTAATTGTTAAAGGCTATACGGACGCAAGTTTCCAAACCGACAAAGATGATTTCAGATCACAGTCTGGGTTTGTCTTGTGCCTCAACAGAGGTGCAGTAAGCTGGAAAAGTGCTAAGCAAAGCACCATTGCGGATTCTACAACTGAAGCGGAGTACATTGCTGCACATGAAGCAGCAAAGGAAGCTATATGGCTAAGGAAGTTCATAGGTGAACTTGGTGTAGTCCCCTCCATTAAAGGACCAATAGCCCTGTATTGTGATAATAACGGAGCTATTGCACAGGCAAAGGAGCCTAGACACCACCAGAGAGTCAAGCATGTACTTCGTAGATTTCACCTTCTACGAGAGTTCGTTGAAAGAAAAGAAGTCGAGATAAACAAGATTGGAACTGATGACAACATATCAGATCCATTGACTAAACCTCTGCCGCAGGCGAAGCACAACTCGCACACTGCAGCTATGGGAATCAAGCATATTGGAGAATGGCTTTGATATCCCTGTTTAATGTTTTAAAGTTTTAGAGTTTAAATCTTTGTAAAACATTATTGGTTAATCATTCACAATAAATGAAAAGAATTCATTTTTCCATTTAATTTGTGGTTTATTAAATGATGAGTCCCTTCAATTTGACGATATATTCAAGATAGACTGTCAGGACCAGTCCTGTGACTAAGAAATGTCTATCAAGTGAACTTGAATGTCAAAGGTTGAAAATGGTCCCTAGTCGGAGTTTTCTATAAAATTGGACGCATAGAAAACGTTAGACGATTAGAATGCAAGATGACTAGTAGTTTTGTTTCTTGAACTATGTGGACATGGCAATGTCATAATCATTTGCATAGATACTTACTTTGGGAAGACTAGTATCGGACAAGACCTATGAAACTTTACTGTAAGAGATGAAAATCTGTCATAAGTAAATATTATTAAAATTATTAGACACTAAATCCTCAATACCTGAGTGATTTGAGATTACTTGTTTGAGAAATGGTTGCTTTGACGTTGACCAACCGTCGCACCGTAAAAGGAGGCTATAAAGGCAACGCTCAGGTAATCACCTATCAAACGAAGTTTAATCTCAAGATCGCAAGATTGGGATTGTCCTCCCATAAATCGGGATGAGATGCTTAAAAGTTGTACAAGGCCACTCGGAGAGCTAGAAACTGTGAAATGCATGGCCGTGCTCGGATGAATCATAGGCTATGATTATCTGTTTATTTGATCAGTTGAACTCTGAAACCGAGGAACACCTCTGGACATAATAAGGATGACAACTCTTACCTTATGTTCAAGAGCAAGCATCGAGCGACAAAGGAATTAGGAAATGCACACTTGTCCCTAAGGACAAGTGGGAGACTGAAGGAAATAATGCCCTTGGTCCAAGTATGCATTCTATGTTAAGTCTAATAAATGCGGTTCAGTATTAATTAACAAGTTAATAATTCAGTGAGATCAAGTGAGCTGAATGCCTAGCTAGAGGCCGCTTCAGTTCAAGTGGAATTAATGATATTAATCCACAGCTTACTCTTGACTGAACCCGTAGGGTCACACAAATAGTACGTAAACGGATCAAGTATTTAATGGCATTAAATACTCCACCTATGGATATTCGGAATCGACGGATCTTGGTTTCAGTGGGAGCTGAGATCGTCACAGGCAAGAAATGAATACTCCGGAAACGATGATATTACCGGAAACGGAAATATGGATCGTATCGGAAATATAAAATATTATCCAAGTCGTAGATGTTGCCGGAAACGGAAACATGGTACGTATCGGAAAATATTATCGGAAATGGAAATATTGCCGGAATCGGAAATATTGCCGGAAACGGAAATATTGTCAGAATCGGAAATATTATCGGAATCGGAAAATGATTCCGGAAACGGAAATTTTAAATATTTGTTCGAAACGGACGGAATCGGAAATATTAAATGTTGTTCGTATCGGAAATGAATTCCGGAATCGGGAATTTAATCGAAAGCGTATCGTACGAATTAGCATCGGACGAGGCCCGCTAGACGAAGGCCCAGCACAAAGCCAGGCCATCACCCAGCGAGCCGCACGCAGCAACGCACGCCTCGACCAGGCCCAGCGCAAGGCCAGGCCCAGCCAAGGGCGCGCGCGCGCGCAGCACCGCACATGGGCTGTGCGCTTGTCGTGGGCCGCAAGGCCTGCGCGGGTGCACGGCTTGTACGATGCGTGTGCGGGAAATCCTAATCCTATTAGGATTCGTTCGAATTTTAAAATCCTAATCCTATTAGATTTGCTTTGTTATTTAGAGTCCTAATAAAGTTCTAATTAAACAAATCCACATCCTAGTAGGATTACAATTCCTTTTCCATACCTCTATAAATAAGGGCCGAGGGTCATTATTTGTATATACGATTCAAGTATTCAAAGTGATTTTAGAGAGCAAAAATTCAGTCATATAATTGCCTACAATAGCCGAAAATTCTAAGTACCTTAAGGGCGATTCTAGTTGGTCAAACTTAAGGCGGATCCGGACGTGCTGTGGACTATCTACGGAGGGACGACATTTGGAGTCCTAAAGACTTGTTCTTGTTCGGTTCGGGCGCAGCTAGGGAAGGCACGCAACAAAGTGTATGCATCTAAACTATGCTAAATGATTATGTGTAAATAATATGTTTTCCTGGCTTTATGGTTTTTCCTCATGATTTATAAATTGTCATATGTATCGTAACCTAACAGTTCCCGTCTTTGTTTGGTTGTTAGCCCCGTCGCAAAAGCCTTTTACGACGGAATTTTTGACCCGTCATAATAAGGTTTGAAGGAAATAATGCCCTTGGTCCAAGTATGCATTCTATGTTATGTCTAATAAATGCGGTTCAGTATTAATTAACAAGTTAATAATTCAGTGAGATCAAGTGAGCTGAATGCCTAGCTAGAGGCCGCTTCAGTTCAAGTGGAATTAATGATATTAATCCACAGCTTACTCTTGACTGAACCCGTAGGGTCACACAAATAGTACGTAAACGGATCAAGTATTTAATGGCATTAAATACTCCATCTATGGATATTCGGAATCGACGGATCTTGGTTGCAGTGGGAGCTGAGATCGTCACAGGCAAGAAATGAATACTCCGGAAACGATGATATTTCCGGAAACGGAAATATGGATCGTATCGGAAATATAAATATTATCCAAGTCGTAGATGTTGCCGGAAACGGAAACATGGTACGTATCGGAAAATATTATCGGAAATGGAAATATTGCCGGAATCGGAAATATTGCCGGAAACGGAAATATTGTCAGAATCGGAAATATTATCGGAATCGGAAAATAATTCCGGAAACGGAAATATTAAATATTTGTTCGAAACGGAAATTAATTCCGGAATCGGAAATATTAAATGTTGTTCGTATCGGAAATGAACTCCGGAATCGGGAATTTAATCGGAAGCGTATCGTACGAATTAGCATCGGACGAGGTCCGCTAGACGAAGGCCCAGCACAAAGCCAGGCCATCGCCCAGCGAGCCGCACGCAGCAACGCACGCCGCGACCAGGCCCAGCGCAAGGCCAGGCCCAGCCAAGGGCGCGCGCGCGCGCAGCACCGCACATGGGCTGTGCGCTTGTCGTGGGCCGCAAGGCCTACGCGGGTGCACGGCTTGTACGATGCGTGTGCGGGAAATCCTAATCCTATTAGGATTCGTGCGAAGATTAAAATCCTAATCCTATTAGATTTGCTTTGTTATTTAGAGTCCTAATAAAGTTCTAATTAAACAAATCCACATCCTAGTAGGATTACAATTCCTTTTCCATACCTCTATAAATAAGGGCCTAGGGTCATTATTTGTATACACAATTCAAGTATTCAAAGTGATTTTTGAGAGCAAATATTCAGTCATATAATTGCCTACAATAGCCGAAAATTCTAAGTACCTTAAGGGCGATTCTAGTTGGTCAAACTTAAGGCGGATCCGGACGTGCTGTGGACTATCTACGGAGGGACGACATTTGGAGTCCTAAAGACTTGTTCTTGTTCGGTTCGGGCGCAGCTAGGGAAGGCACGCAACAAAGTGTATGCATCTAAACTATGCTAAATGATTATGTGTAAATAATATGTTTTCCTGGCTTTATGGTTTTTCCGCATGATTTATGAATTGCCATATGTATCATAACCTAACAGTGGTATCACGAGCCTCTTATTATTTTCATAATCTAAATTGCATGTACATGGTTAAATATTACAAATTAGCAAGAATTAAAGGGGGTGATTAATTTTCGTAATTGTTAATTAATTGCAAATTGCGTTTATTTAATTATACGTACGCATTTTTTCGGCAGTTTCTTCGTTACTCATCCAAATCGAGTGATTTTTGTGTCAATTCCGCATGTAAAAGGCATTCTAAAATTTTGACAAAAATAGTGTTTTTCGGCCGAACCCAGAATTCTCAAATTCGAAGCCTAACTATGACTTTTCGGAGGTTTTAGTTTTTCGAATGCAAAATTTCGTAAATTTAAGATGTTAAATTAAATACTTGCGATTCTTGTTGATAAATCTTGAATTTTTGATTGACCTACTGTATATGTTTAACAAGTTTGAATGCCTAGCCTTGTTAATTATGCAATCTAATTTGTAATTATGATTAATTTGTTGAAAATTGGAATAATTTAGAATTAATTTGATTTTCATAATTAGTTATAATTTAATTAGATACCTATGATTAAAAACCACCATAAAAATTGTAAATTTATGTTAAATTTTAAATTTTTATGACCTAGACTTGAATCCATGTTAATCGGAAATCAATTAAATAATAAATTTTCGATTTTTCGCCCTAAAATTATGAAATTAATATTGTTTATTAATTTGTCATTAATTTTGAATATAAATTTTTAATTTTTATGCGACTCGCTCATATAACTTGCACGCATAAAGCAATGGACGCTACGTGTTACCCTTAAGGGGTGTTGTATAGTGCGGGCATGCAACGACAAGCAGGGGAGCTCGTCGCCCATGCGGTACGAATGCAGCGAGCAAGGGCACGGTGCACGAGCACAAGGCAGCAGCCCTGCCTTGTGTCGTGGGCTGTGAGCAATGGGCGTGTGGGCAGGGGCGAGAGCAAGGCACGAGCAGTCGCGTGTGGGCAGCAAGCGTGCTGCGCCACAGCGCGCACTGCCTCGCGCAAGCATGAAGAGCCTCGCGCGCAGCGAGCGCAAGCTCGCGTGCCACGAGCGCTACGCACAGCGTCGATGCCTCGCACGTAGCGAGCGCCAGCTCGCATACTGCTGCCTCGTGCGGTGAGCGCAAGCTCGCGTGCGGGATAGGCAGGCGCGCAGCGAGCGATGGCTCGCATGGATCGAGCGCTGGCAAGCGAGCGCAGCGAGCGATGGCTCGCGTGCATCGAGCCCTGGCGCGCGCAGCGAGCACCAGCTCGCGTGATGCCTTGCGATGGTGAGCAGCAGCGATGCGACGCAGGGCATGGGCTGCGCACACATGGCCAGCGATGGTTGTGTGCGTGTGGCCCATGGGCGTGCGTTGCGTGGGATTGTTGCGTTGCGATTAGATCGTTTTGAAATTTTAATTTAAAATTTTCAGTTTACGTAATTTTAATTAATTTTAAAATTAATAATTTAAATTATTTTTTTTTTTGGATTTTAATTTTGAATATTGTAATTATAATAAATTTTATTTATTCTAATTATTTTACTAAAATTAAAATCATGAATTAATTTAAATACGACTGAAATTAAATTAAACTTTTTGGATTCAATTATAAATTTATATGAGCTTTAAATTTTAATTAAATTTGTATGTTTCCGGTTAGACTAGAAATACATTTTTATGTTTAAAATTAGTAAAGCATATGAATTTATTGGTTTAAGTGGGAGCCCTTTTTAGTCATAAACTCTTGATTAGGTCTACAAATCCTTAAGGTTAAAACAACTTGATTAGAATTAATAAGGACTGAATAATTTGTAGATTATTGGTGCCCTTGATTAATTGCTGCAAATGTTTATGTATGCATAATGTGTTTTACTAACCAGCTATGTGGGCCATTTATGATAATGAATGGGTGAATGGTATATATTGTATATGTACTGTTTTGCAGGTCATGAAGTGACTAGTATGGCCCAAATAGGATAGAAAATATGGTCTGCGTACCATTAATTTGAATGAAATTGGTCTAAAGTACCAAAGTTGTTTTTCAATTCAAATATGGTCTGCGTACCATCAAATAGTTGTAATTAGTTTTAATTATAGCTTATCCTATTTGAAGAAAATGGTGCCTCCCACGGAGATTTTCAAGACGGACTTTGATGTTAAAGCTTCAAGATGAAGTCGGGCCATACTAGATCACATTTATCTTATGCATGTTTTAAGTTATTTATTGCTTTTAAATATGTCTTAAAATGCATGAGATCAAAAGCTTGATTATGTTGCATGATTAAGGATTTTAGTTCACTTAAAATCTAACCAACATAGTAAGAGCCTTAAGTTCCAAACTTAAAAATTGAGTTAAAAGGTGCCATGCCAAAATATACACTTGCTTGGATATCCTTTACATCAATCTAGTAATAGTTTTCGCTCAGCGAGGTGTTACTTATTGGTCCTAAAGGGGCAAGGTACACAAATAATTGTGAGTACATGTTAGTTTTGGTGAAACTCAACGATATAAGTAAGGAGTCCTTTTATGTCGTGGCAAAATCGATAGGTTTACCTAATAAGTTCTTAGACGTACCTATCAACCAAGAATAGTTTCTAGACTATTAGCAAAAGGCTTTTGCTTACCTAAGATGTTTTAGGATTAAGTCGACAAACTGTGCTTAGTTCTTCAATGATTTTAGGATCTTGGAATCATTTTATTCACACCTGCCGGAACACATAACTTGAATAAAATGCTTAATGAACATTGAATTATGCATATATGCTAGAATTTAAGTTTATTAAGAGAAACTGTGAATGGTTATTTATTTGTTTATTCTTTTCAATTGTAGTTTTAACAATGGCAAACAACAATCAAAACATCATCATGGGTTCTGAGCTTATGGTCAAGCTGAACCTAGCAAATTTTCTTGAATGGGAAGCTAAGCTAGTTGAAATAGTCAGACTCAATGGACTTGAGTATGTACTGACCAATCCCATGCCAAGCTACTATGCCAGAGACATGACCCCTGAGAAATTTTACGCCTGGGATGCGGATCTCAAAAAGGTTATGAGTCTCATGCTGAACAATATCCCTGATGATTAGGCTAGAAGGTTTGTAGCCTATGAACCTTTTACGCTCATCAAGAATCTGAGGGATATCTGTCGTGGAAGCACGGAGGACAGGGACCTGAACGTCCATTAGTTGATTGAATCAATGTCTGGTCTAAAGGTTAGTTCTCCCAACAGGTGTTATAGGATGGAAGTCCAAGAAACACATGTTCAGCTCCTTCGCACTAAACAGAGGGTAGGCGTCCCACTAAGGTTCCATGTGGATCTTATGCGTTCATACTTTGATCGCCTAAGTCTACTAGGAACACCAATAAGCGAAAGGATGGCAGTCTCTATCTTGCTCAATTCACTACACAGTGGGTTTGGTCGCTTCAAGCAACTATACCTAAGTGAACCAAGAGAAGAAACAGTTGCAGAATTTGTTCACCTTGTCAGAAAGGCTGAAATAATACTGGACTGTGAAGCCAAAGATTTACTCAAGGCTAGAAGGAGACCGTTCAAGAAAAGTGGAAAGTCTAAGGGCGATGCTAAATCAAAGCAGGACAAGTCCACATCAAGCTGTCTTTATTGTGATGGAATAGGCCATTACAAAAGAGAATGTCCAAAGCTAAAGGAAGATCAGAAGAACGGAACAGTCGTTCCATCTTCAGGTATTTTCGTTATAGACTGTATACTTGCTAATTCAACTTCTTGGGTATTAGATACAGGTTGTGGCTCACACTTATGTTCCAATCCACAGGGACTAAGAAGAAGTAGAAAGTTAAGCAAGGGTGAAGTCGACCTACGAGTGGGAAATGGAGCACGGATTGCTGCATTAGCTGTAGGAACTTATTATTTGTCGTTGCCCTCCGGGCTAGTTTTGGAACTGGAAGAGTGTTTCCATGTTCCAAGTCTTACTAAAAACATCATTTCAGTTTCTTGCTTAGATGCTAAGGGATTTTCCTTTTTAATAAAAGACAATAGTTGTTCGTTTTATTTTAAAGAGATGTTTTATGGATCTGCTAGATTAGTCAATGGACTTTATTTATTAGATCACGACAAACAAGTATACAACATAAATACCAAAAAGGCCAAAAAGGATGATTCAGATCTCACCTATCTGTGGCATTGTCGATTAGGCCATATAAACTTGAAACGCTTAGAAAGATTTCAAAAGGAAGGAATTCTAGAACCATTTGACTTAGAGGATTATGGTAAATGCGAATCATGTTTACTTGGCAAAATGACAAAGCAACCTTTCTCTAAAGTTGGAGAAAGAGCAAATGAACTATTGGGTTTAATCCATACAGATGTATGTGGACCAATGAGTACAAATGCTAGAGGTGGTTTCAACTACTTTATCACTTTCACTGATGACTTCAGTAAATATGGTTATGTCTACCTAATGAAGCATAAGTCTGAATCCTTTGACAAATTCAAGGAATTTCAGAGTGAAGTAGAGAATCAATTAGGCAAGAAGATTAAGGCATTGCGGTCTGACAGAGGCGGTGAGCATCTGAGCTATGAATTTGATGACCATCTGAAAGAATGTGGAATTCTATCAGAATTGACTCCTCCTGGAACACCACAATGGAACGGTGTGTCGGAACGGAGGAACAGAACCTTGCTAGACATGGTCAGGTCAATGATGGGTCAGGCCAAACTTCCATTAGAATTTTGGGGACATGCACTAAATACAGCTGCACTCACTATAAATAGAGCTCCGTCTAAAGCTGTCGAAAAGACTCCATATGAATTATGGTTTGGAAAGCCTCCAAATGTGTATTTTCTTAAGATTTGGGGATGTGAAGTATACGTCAAACGATTAATTTCAGACAAACTTCATCCAAAATCTGACAAATGTATCCTTCTGGGTTATCCAAAGGAAACAAAGGGGTATTACTTCTACAATACATCTGAGAACAAGGTGTTTGTTGCTCGAGATGGTGTCTTTTTGGAGAAAGATCACATTTCCAAAATGACAAGTGGGAGAAAAGTAGACCTCGAAGAAATTCGAGTCGAACAACAAACTCTAGAGAATGCTCAAGATGACATTCAGGATGAAACTCAGAGATCTTTAGAAGAATCTGGTGAGAATCATGGTCAATCTAGAAATGTTACCCCGCGTAGATCGCAAAGATATAGATCTCAACCGGAAAGGTACTTAGGTATTTTGACGAACGAGAGCTATGACGTTCTATTACTTGAAAGTGATGAACCTGCGACTTACAAACAAGCTATGACGAGCCCTAGCTCCAAGCAATGGCAAGAAGCCATGCAATCTGAATTAGACCCCATGTCTGAAAACCAAGTATGGGATTTGGTCGATTTGCCAGATGGCTACCAAGCCTTTGGAAGCAAATGGGTTTTCAAACTGAAAAAGGACAAGGATGGGAAACTTGAAGTTTTCAAAGCTAGATTGGTTGGAAAAGGTTACAGGCAAGTCCACGACGTGGATTACGATGAAACCTTTTCACCAGTTGCAATGCTAAAGTCTATTCGGATAATGTTAGCAATCGCTGCATAATACGATTACGAAATATGGCAAATGGATGTCAAAACTGCTTTCTTAAACGGCGTTTTAACAGAAACTGTGTTTATGACACAGCCTGAAGTTTTTGAGGATCCAAAGAATGCTAAAAAGGTATGCAAGCTAAAGAAGTCAATCTACGGATTGAAGCAGGCATCCAGGAGCTGGAATATACGTTTTGATGAAGCAGTCAGTGACTTTGGTTTCATCAAGAACGCAGACGAATCTTGTGTATACAAGAAGGTCAGTGGGAGAAAAATTTATTTCCTAGTATTATATGTCGACGACATATTACTTATCGGAAATGACATTCCTATGTTGAACTCTGTCAAGATTTGGCTTGGGAAATGTTTTTCGATGAAAGATCTAGGAGAAGCACAGTACATATTGGGCATCAAGATTTACAGAGATAGATCTAAAAAGATGATTGGACTTAGTCAAAGCACTTATATCAATAAGGTGCTTGATAGGTTCAAGATGGCAGACTCCAAGCGAGGCTACCTACCCATGTCTCATGGAATAACTCTAAGCAAGACTCAGTGCCCAAAAACACTTGATGAGCGTAGACGAATGAATGGGATTCCATATGCATCATTGATTGGTTCAATAATGTATGCTATGATATGTACACGCCCGGATGTTGCGTACGCACTCAGTGCTACCAGAAGATACCAGTCAGACCAAGGAGAGGCGCATTGGACTGCTGCCAAGAATATTCTGAAGTACCTGAAAAGGCACAAAGATGACTTCCTGGTCTATGGTGGAGATGATGAATTAATTGTTAAAGTCTATACGGACGCAAGTTTCCAAACCGACAAAGATGATTTCAAATCACAGTCTGGGTTTGTCTTCTGCCTCAACAGAGGTGTAGTAAGCTGGAAAAGTGCTAAGCAAAGCACCATTGCGGATTCTACAACTGAAGCGGAGTACATTGCTGCACATGAAGCAGCAAAGGAAGCTATATGGCTAAGGAAGTTCATAGGTGAACTTGGTGTAGTCCCCTCCATTAAAGGACCAATAGCCCTGTATTGTGATAATAACAGAGCTATTGCACAGGCAAAGGAGCCTAGACACCACCAGAGAGTCAAGCATGTACTTCGTAGATTTCACCTTCTACGAGAGTTCGTTGAAAGAAAAGAAGTCGAGATAAACAAGATTGGAACTGATGACAACATATCAGATCAATTGACTAAACCTCTGCCGCAGGCGAAGCACAACTCGCACACTGCAGCTATGGGAATCAAGCATATTGGAGAATGGCTTTGATATCCCTGTTTAATGTTTTAAAGTTTTAGAGTTTAAATCTTTGTAAAACATTATTGGTTAATCATTCACAATAAATGAAAAGAATTCATTTTTCCATTTAATTTGTGGTTTATTAAATGATGAGTCCCTTCAATTTGACGATATATTCAAGATAAACTGTCAGGACCAGTCCTGTGACTAAGAAATGTCTATCAAGTGAACTTGAATGTCAAAGGTTGAAAATGGTCCCTAGTCGGAGTTTTCTATAAAATTGGACGCATAGAAAACGTTAGACGATTAGAATGCAAGATGACTAGTAGTTCTGTTTCTTGAACTATGTGGACATGGCAATGTCATAATCATTTGCATAGATACTTACTTTGGGAAGACTAGTATCGGACAAGACCTATGAAACTTTACTGTAAGAGATGAAAATCTGTCATAAGTAAATTTCATTAAAATTATTAGACACTAAATCCTCAATACCTGAGTGATTTGAGATTACTTGTTTGAGAACTGGTTGCTTTGACGATGACCAACCGTCGCACCGTAAAAGGAGGCTATAAAGGCAACGCTCAGGTAATCACCTATCAAACGAAGTCTAATCTCAAGATCGCAAGATTGGGATTGTCCTCCCATAAATCGGGATGAGATGCTTAAAAGTTGTACAAGTCCACTCGGAGAGCTAGAAACTGTGAAATGCATGGCCGTGCTCGGATGAATCATAGGCTATGATTATCTGTTTATTTGATCAGTTGAACTCTGAAACCGAGGAACACCTCTGGACATAATAAGAATGACAACTCTTACCTTATGTTCAAGAGCAAGCATCGATCGACAAAGGAATTAGGAAATGCACACTTGTCCCTAAGGACAAGTGGGAGACTGAAGGAAATAATGCCCTTGGTCCAAGTATGCATTCTATGTTAAGTCTAATAAATGCGGTTCAGTATTAATTAACAAGTTAATAATTCAGTGAGATCAAGTGAGCTGAATGCCTAGCTAGAGGCCGCTTCAGTTCAAGTGGAATTAATGATATTAATCCACAACTTACTCTTGACTGAACCCGTAGGGTCACACAAATAGTACGTAAACGGATCAAGTATTTAAAGGCATTAAATACTCCATCTATGGATATTCGGAATCGACGGATCTTGGTTTCAGTGGGAGCTGAGATCGTCACAGGCAAGAAATGAATACTCCGGAAACGATGATATTACCGGAAACGGAAATATGGATCGTATCGGAAATATAAAATATTATCCAAGTCGTAGATGTTGCCGGAAACGAAAACATGGTACGTATCGGAAAATATTATCGGAAATGGAAATATTGCCGGAATCGGAAATATTGCCGGAAACGGAAATATTGTCAGAATCGGAAATATTATCGGAATCGGAAAATAATTCCGGAAACGGAAATATTAAATATTTGTTCAAAACGGAAATTAATTCCGGAATCGTAAATATTAAATGTTGTTCGTATCGGAAATGAATTCCGGAATCGGGAATTTAATCGGAAGCGTATTGTACGAATTAGCATCGGACGAGGCCCGCTAGACGAAGGCCCAGCACAACGCCAGGCCATCGCCCAGCGAGCCGCACGCAGCAACGCACGCCTCGACCAGGCCCAGCGCAAGGCCAGGCCCAGCCAAGGGCGCGCGCGCGCAGCACCGCACATGGGTTGTGCGCTTGTCGTGGGCCGCAAGGCCTGCGCGGGTGCACGGCTTGTACGATGCGTGTGCGGGAAATCCTAATCCTATTAGGATTCGTGCGAAGATTAAAATCCTAATCATATTAGATTTTCTTTGTTATTTAGAGTCCTAATAAAGTTCTAATTAAACAAATCCACAACCTAGTAGGATTACAATTCCTTTTCCATACCTCTATAAATAAGGGCCTAGGGTCATTATTTGTATACACGATTCAAGTATTCAAAGTGATTTTTGAGAGCAAAAATTCAGTCATATAATTGCCTACAATAGCCGAAAATTCTAAGTACCTTAAGGGCGATTCTAGTTGGTCAAACTTAAGGCGGATCCGGACGTGCTGTGGACTATCTACGGAGGGACGAAATTTGGAGTCCTAAAGACTTGTTCTTGTTCGGTTCGGGCGCAGCTAGGGAAGGCACGCAACAAAGTGTATGCATCTAAACTATGCTAAATGATTATGTGTAAATAATATGTTTTCCTGGCTTTATGGTTTTTCCGCATGATTTATGAATTGTCATATGTATCATAACCTAACAAGGTTGTCGTTAAAGATACAAATTCTTGTAGTGTTAATCGTAATACGAAAGCAACCCACGAGCCGGAGCGCACAAGCGCAAGGCCCATGGGCGCAGCTTGCATGGCAATGCAGCGCTGGCCCATAAGCCTCGCTGCTGTGTGGCGCGCGCGGACAAGGCACAAAGCAAGCAGCAGCTCGCGGCACGCGGCCCACGTTGATGTGCGCGCATAAAGCCCCTCGTACGCTTGCTGGCCGGACAATGGCCTTAGGCCTTGGTCGGTTGGCTTGCTTACTATCTAGGTTATTTTAATAACCTAAACTTATGTTTTTCTAGCACACAATTCAGGTTACACACAACCCTAGGAGAAAAGAGAAACCCTAATTCTCTCTTTGCCTCCATGAATGTGTTCTTCCCAAAAAGCAAAAACTCTTGAGTGATTGTCTAAGCTACGCTTATCAAGACGGATCTGAACATGTCGGTGAACCAAGTAGAGGAACGACAAGTGGAGTTCTTTGTTCATGTTCGTTGATACTATACTCGGGAAAACACGCTTCAAATGTAAGTATGCTTAAACTGCGCTTTATACATGTTTCCTGGCTTTGGGGATGTTCCGCACATGTTATGTATGTTTAACTGTATTCCCCTACAGATATTTAGGTTTTAATTATTTCAATACACCTAATGGTTCGGTTTTAATCAACTTTTTATCTATGGCGGTTTTAATCAACTTTTATGTATCTTGCAATTCCTTCAGTGCTCCTGTATCGTTTGGCGGTTAATCTATGACTATGAAAATTGTCCTCATGATGATTGTTGGGTTGTTTGTCAATGGACTATATGCACTCATAATTACTGATATTTATACAGATTTGGGCACTCGTAGCTTATTGTTACTGCTATTATTTATGGTACATGATCAGCGGGTGCAACATTAAGTCCTCTTCTCACTAGATTCCTTTCATGAAATGGACACGATGAGGTCTTATTGATGCTGGTAATTGGAGCCCTAATTGTTGGCCTTCTATTTTCACGCCTGGTAATAACATAAATCAGTGACATTCTCGAGAGAAAGCAATATCATAATGCACAACACACATAGGGTAACTTTCTTGCTCTTAAATTACTGTAATATTTTGTCTAAGTAAATTTTGATTTTTGAGTAGTTTGGATGAAGTGTCTAATCAAACTAGCCTATTTTTTGTACTGATGAGAGTATGTCTATGGAAAATATGACTTTCCTAACCTGTCCTTGGTGGAAGCCACTTTGTAGTATTTTCTCTTTACTGAATCCTTTGAATTTGATTCACTCCATTATTTATAGGATCATAAAGGCATATCAAATGCAGCTCCTGCTGATATTTGATTGTGTTCTTACCTATACTTACATCTCATTCTGAGATCTAAGTGGTCTTGAATATCAAAGAACCCGGGATTCATGATTATATTGGCAATCTTCAGTTCTCTATATCACCTAATGCATTCTTTCAAGTTTAGATCTCTTATCGTTGTTAAGTCTTACAATATGGGTGATTCGTTTGACACTAATCATGAACTGATTTACAGGTTAACACTTGAGCAGAAGCTATATTCTTTTGCAGGAGATAGAGCTGATCTAAATCCAGATACTTTACTTTTTTATATATGACGTGGGACTGGCACAATCGGCCTGACATTAGCCAACTATGTTGGTATGGTAATATTGTGCATCGTTCCTAACTTCTTTTATTTTTTGTTCAAATATCATAATGTTAAAATGAAAGAAATAGCATGATAGTCAATGCTATTAGAATATGTATTTAGTTGAGATATGAGATTATGAGATACCATGGAAGCTATGAATGAGAACAAGAAGTTGACTTATTTGAATGCTATACTGGTGAACAATGTTTCAACAACTTGATGAATTGGTCATTGACTGACTACATGGCTCATTTTAGGCCTGCCATATTTTAGTTTTGTAGCTTCTTTGGTTCCTATTAGTTTATATTGATTGATTTTGTATGATGCGAACTGTATTTTAGCGTTTTTTTTTTCCTGGATCTGATTGAGTTTCTGGAGTTCTGGGTTTTCCTCCAATTGTAGATAGGTTTGATATCTGAATTAATCTTAGTGTCTGATTCATTAAACCAAAATGAAATTTGTAATGTATAGGGAAGGTTCTCACAAAAGAGCACCATGATTGAGGCCTTAGCTTCAAAGGAATATTTGATGTGCTCTTTGTAGTGTTCTTGAACATAGACTTCCTCTTCAGGGACCGTAGAAGTCAATAACCCTTTGGATTACTGTGGCCCTTTAGTGCAAAGACATAAGCCTCTTCTTTCATCTAGTTTAAGATTTGGAAGATCGTTGCATCTTAGCTGCTGTGCGTGGATTCTGTATTTGTATACAACTTAAAACTGATAGATTCTTGCTAGATATTGTAGGGAGTGTAAGTCGGTGTGTACTTTGTTTCAGTTTTGCAGTTCCTTTTTCGTTCCCAGAAATTCAAATGTTCATATTCTTTTAATGTGTGTTTTGTACAGGAAGATTTATATTGTAGTTGATGACGATCCTGCCTCTAGGACACAAATATTTGCATTTGCACAGCAGTTGATACAACAACGATGGCCTAATTTGATTGATGCATCATCTATGGTTCTACAAGCAAATCCCGCGGCATTCTCGAGATCCGTCGCATTTCATGAAATCGCACAATGAGAAGCAGATGAGTAACATAACATAAATGTTGCTTGACTGAAATTTGATCAATGTAATATATAACTAGATAGTGACTTTAGTATATTTTGATGACTTTGTCAATATGCAATCTTTAGCTTTGATACAATCTCTCACGCGTCGCGTGCATATAATACTAGTATCATTAAAGCGGAGTGTTGAGCAATGTAAGGGATCCAAAACCCCAATCATCGCCTCTCATGCAAAGTTATTTAAAGAAATTTAGGCAAGTAAAAAACCAAAAAAGAATCAGCAAAATTCTTCACACACAATTAATTGGGAGACTAAATTGGAAATAAGAATAATTAAGATACTAGGCAGGATATACTAAGGAAACAATTTAAAAATACACTTTCAAATTTCCTTAGAAATATTAAGTAAAAAATGGAAACATTGTTGTTATTAATTTGATGAAGTAAACTCTTTTATCATGTACGTAGTACTCTTTTATAACTGATCCAAAGCAACCTACACATCTCTTTTACGGTTAATGACATAGCCTACACATTAGCCGGACTTTTATGGTTAATGTATTATCTATGATCAAATTTTTATCAGAGTACATGTATGATAATTATCAGAAGATAATATTATTTTTTGTTTTATTATTGTTTTGTTTATGCTCATGTGTAGGAGATAAATATAAAGTATACACCATGTCACTATGTTACATTCGCTATACAAAATGTCAACTTGAGAGTTTGTTAATTTGTTGTGGTTAGTCAATGAGCATTCCAAAGATAAGGGTGGAAAAGTCCAAAGTAGATGGCATTTGGTGTTCATGGATAAATATGTATGACTGAAATCCTAATCTATATTCATATTTTTTTAGGCCCTTTTTAGTTTTGGAACTAAATATTAACTTTCAGCTTTTGCTGGGTGATGAGGTTCAATTGACTTTGTTTGACAATGTCATTGATAAATATGGACATCATGAAGAAGGAAAAGTGTATTCTATTACCATTTGATACGTCATTGGATACGAGTTATAAATATGTTTCGGATAATTATAGATTGAAATTTGGTGAGAAAGTTGAGATCTTGAAGGTATTTAATGATGTTGAAGATATACCGAGATACAATTTCAGATTCAAAAGGTTTGATAGCGTGCCACAATACTTTAACAAGAAAAATCCACCACACATTGGTATGTACTCTTTTTTGAATTCAAATAAGATTATAGTTTAAACCCTTTTCATAATATAGATAATTGGGTAGGATTAGTATTAAATTAATTAAAAAAACATGTCTATAATGTGGAATCTACTTTATTAAATTAAGATATTGTGTTACGTTAGTGGGGTCATCCTCTCAAATAGTCTAACAGAGACAATAAATTCATTAAGTTTGTGCATTTACATAGGATTTTGTCTAATTCGACTAATTCCTAATCACTAACTGTATCAAAACAAGATTCAAGATCGAAGATATAGATAAATAGGAGGATGAAAAAATTGTATCAAAATCTTGTATTTCAAGTACAACTTTGCATAAGCAATGCCTAAAATATTCAATTGTTTTTGTTAAAACATGTTATTTGACATGATTTAATTGCACATTATATGTAAATATTTGTGCAAAATAATAACATATATAATACCCCGTTAAAAAAAGTAATAACATAATAATACGATAACTATTTTCATTTTAAAATTAATTTAATGCTCATTTCTCAATCAATAGATAAATGTTCATTTCTAAATCAGTAGATAAATGGTCATTCCAAGCCAAAGGATTAGAACATTTTGGAACGAGTAGATAAATGTTCATTTTCAAAGTAGTAAATATTTTTTTCGTATCAGTATATTAATGTTCATCTTAAATAACAAAAAAAGGTCTTTTCGGGGTTGGGGGGGGGGGGGGGAACTAACTCCGTGGTTAACATTGGGATTCTACGTTGAAATGGGAAGAGACTTATAGAATTGAATCGTAAAATTGAATCATTTGTAATTGAATTGTTCTATTCTACGAACAAGTATAATCAAGAATTTATTCTCAAATTTCATTGGAAGTGCTTATATTATAGATGAAAAACTTCATAATTTAAATATATAGTTGTAGTTGTTTACTAGCTAAATAAGAAATAATTAATAATATTTATCTATCAATACTTTCTCAGCATGATTCACATTTATGAGGTTTTTGCTAGTTAAGAAAAAAGTTTAGAATCGTAATTCGAATGGTAAGAGAACTTTTGAATCGTAGAATCAATCGTAAGATTCTACGATTTGAATCGCGATTTCAACAACCACAACTCTAGTTGTACAACAAACAAAAATATTCCGCAATGGGTGTATTATAAATAACATGATTATTCAACTTCATTTCACTCTTTATCAAGTCCATTTGTTGTTACGGTGTATGTTATTGATTATTGCATACTTCGTAATTCGGAATACGCACTACTTCTGTTCCTAAAAGTTCTTTACGTTTTCCATCTTATTATGTTATTGATTACTTGTCACTCACTTACTCGTAGGACAATATATGCAAGCAGGCCCGATCCTAGGCATAGGCGAGGAGTGCAACTGCCTAGGCCCAAGACCGGGAGGGGCCCAAAATTGCTGACTGATTTACTAATATTTTTAAAGAATATATTATAAGCCGTGCGGTTGGTAATGCTAGAGTAATGTGGCATGGTTGTTGGTTTTGTATTTACATTCACCTGCGAGGCTGTGACCCAAGTTCGAGCCTGGCCAGTTGAAGATTTTTAATTTTTTTTATTTGTTACTTTTTTTTAATGGTTGTTTCTTTGGGTTTCTTACCTAGGAGATGGGTTGATTTCAATATTATAAAAATAACAAAAAAATCAAAATATATATTAGTAGTAAATATTTTTCTTGAATAAAATATTACGACTACGTTAGTTGTTTATACTCTTTGACAGTTTGACCTTGATAGAATCAATACCTAGTATTTGAAAAGGATAACCATATATGATTAGTTTACACATGTCACCCTATCATATATGATTAGCTGGCACGTGTCACCCTCATATATATTTCATCCATAAATTTGTTAATTTTTTTTTTCAATTTTTCCTTTTGTTGTTTGTAATACGAAATATTTTACAAGTTCAACACCTATTTCACTTCATCTTCCTCATTCAAAATCAATTAACAATTTCATTCATATATTCATTCAATCGCTTCCACTCGGCTACTCCATTTCTCTTTGTAACACTCAAATTAATTCACCATCTAATTTATATTATTTTTTCAACTTTTAACTTCCACCTCTATATGAATCATCTATTCCCACTAAAATTGCAAGCCTTCGATAAAATTAGCACTTTAAAAGACGGCTTAACAACCACTATATAATTGCCCGTTCATTGAACGGGCTCAAAAGCTAGTTCAGTTAATAGAAGAGACTTAAATAATATAAGAGTTATTGATGTAAAAATAAATATAATTTTTTAGCTTATTTTGTTTGTAATTAGTAGCTCGTACTTCCTACTAATGTCTTTCGAGGGGTATCGTACTTCCTGTTTTGGTTGATTAACGTAGTTAAACATATATAGTATGAAATATTTTTATTGGAAAATAAAATTTAACGAAATTCTTTTGGTGACAATGAATTCTTGCAAATTCTTAATAGTAATTTTTTTTTATATAAGGGGTCTTTTCTTCTTATTTCGCCTAGAGCCCATAAAATATTAAGATCGAACCTGAATATAAGACAATCATTTTTCTACTTAATTAATCAAAATTCCTTAATGCTTAATTAATCAAAATTCCATAATTAAGATGTAAATAGTAAGCACATAATTCCCCTCAAAAAAAATATAGAAAGCACATAATACATCCGTTATCGGCGGTAAAACCTAAACAATTTTGTGGAATGGAAAAAAAGACGGGGTTGTCTAGTCGTGGTCTAGGGCTATAGGTAGATCCTAAATTGATGCACCTATTAGGAGAAATTTTAGATGAGAATTGATGGTTAGGCCTACCCGTAAACACAAATTCTTATTTACATGGGGTGTACGATAAATATTGTACACCAAAGTTAAAGTTAACTTAAAATGTTTAAAAGTTACATTTATATATGTAAAAGTTACCTATTTTTTAGTAATAAATTTTTTCATCTTAATAAAAAATATTTTTTCATAATCACTAATAATGTATAAAATTAATCATTTAACAATTTAAAATGTTTATATATTAACTTTTTCTTAAATAATATAAAAGTTAGAAAAAACTGAATAAAGTTATAGAAAACTGGGTAAAAGTTATGTTGGTGCACAATAAATTTATTGTATACCTTGTGCGTGCAAGACCTTTTGACCCATAAAATTTACAAAAGTGGCCCACCCATTTAGTCTTAAAAATGGACCATGGATTGTTGATACTTTACACAGTTACACGGACTTACATTCACAATTTTACAAAAGTATGACTCCTCTCAGTCCTCTGTTCTTCATTCCACTACCTTACAAAACCTGTCAATCCAAGCATAACACTAAACTGTTTTTGATCAGTTCTTATTTAATTAAAGCTGACAATCCTTTTGTCAAATTCCCTCCCTCTTTCCTTATAGGCCCTCCTTTGTTTCTTGATCAAGTGTTGCGTTTAATTTGGGGTATATACTGCGTATTCCCTCCGTATTTTAAAAATAGATATTCTTTAAATGGCTGTATTTTAAAAAGATACGGAGTATATATGCTTTCCTTTTTTAGCATGTCATGATCCTCACTTTCAATCTATCTTTCTATTTATTATTATTATTATTACTATATACTAAAAGACACATCAGAAATGACACGTGTCACATCCTGATGAGTCCTTAGTATTTTTTTTCTTTTTAAAAAAATAATAATTTATTTTAAGTATCTTTTGAAATATCTGATTTCCTGATTCTTTTCTTATTCTTTCCTTCTCTTAAATATAATAGAAGTATATATATGAAAAAATAAATTATGATTTCATGTATTGCGACAAGAATAAAATATATATATATATATATATATATATATATATATATATATATATATATATATATATATATATATTATTGATTTGAAGAACATATATGTTAGGAATGGAAAAAATCACAGTTTTTTTGATATTACTGTTTCTATAATATACGTAGTAAGCTATTACGGAAACTCCGTAAAAGCACACAAGCAAAATATTTTTTTGATTTGCATGCATATAAAATTTTCAAAAAAATTCATTATACCCTTAACCTACAATAGTTAATAAATAAATAAACAAACAAATTACACTGAAATGTGTTATTATACGACTATACCCAAACAAAAAAACAATCTTTTATTTTTTATTTTATGTAAAACAAGTGTTAAAAAGTGAATCCAACAAAATTACTTATAAACCTGAAAGCCTATTATATACCCAATCTAGAAAATAGGGTATTATAACTGATATAGTTATCAAATCAATACCATATCCCAAAATTTGGATCGATCGAGGGTACGGGTATGATTACGGTTACGGATATTATTCAATTCCAAAATAAAATGATATCTAATAATTGTCTGATAAGTTTTTTTCTTATATTTTCCCAACTTAAGTATTTTTGTCGAAACGCTAAACTCCTAAAATCGCACAAAACACTTTACAATCCAAATAAATAATTTTTTCTCTGATTTTCCCAACAACCGTTGATAAAAATTGATTTTATTTTATTAAAAACTTCGTTTAAATAAATTATTCAGAACGGAAAAAAAAATATTTAGTGTCATCCATGTGTTGCATGGGACCTAACCTAGTTATATTAATATTTCTCTCCTTCATTGGTCTCTACACTTACTTACATCATCTTTTTACTACAATAAATAATTCACCATTGCCCACTTTCATCTTATTTTAATAAATTCAACTCACTCTTCTAAAACTACGTACCGATCAAAATGTATCATTTAATAAAATACGGAGAGAGTAAGAAATAATATAGTCATGTGCAGTTTTGTTAGATTCGTTTCAATATATATTTTTGAAATATCAATTTTTTATAAATTTTGCGCGTGTTTAATTAGAACTATTTACGTTTTAAGTCGTGTCTTGTAGATTGTGAAAAGTCAAATGAGACAATATTTTAGTTACGGGGAGGGTATTAGCATTATATGGAGTAATCTGTTTACTTCACACAAAATAAAGATAGGTAGTGACTTTTTTTGTCATGTTCTATTCGCTTTATTCTTATGACTTATTACTTAAAAAAAAATCAAATCAGATAAAAACAATTCAGACCAGATTAGAAAAACAAAAAAATACACTCACAGAAAACATTCAGACTAGACCAAAATAAATCATATCAGAACAGATTGAATAATAAAAAAATCGGACGGAAATTAGTTCCTTGTGTTGTAAGTAGATGTTTCTATGATGAACGAAGCAACTCTTTAATGAAATGCAAAGACATGTTCACAATAGTTACATGACTAGTCCCTAAACAATGAGTAAGAGACCAGTGAAGAGCCAGTGAAGAGACCCATAAGGGCAATAAATAAGTAAACTTTCTGAAAATTGGTTTTGACCACACTTGTACATAAGTAGAGTGTAGAAAACATGTTATAAGCTGTTTGGGCTCCCAATTGAATACCAATTGGGCCTTTAAGTCCAAAGTCCAAGGGCTCACAACAGCAACATCAAATCCACTACATTCCAAAAGGGGCTACTCAGCCGCCAATCAAGGCCCAATGCCCACTTGCACTAAATAACTTAAGGGGATTTGTTGTACAAACACTATATATAAATAAGCCGCCAGGGCTCACATACCAAGGTACGTCCATTTCACGCCTTAAGACTACTCTTCTAGAGAACTTCTCTCTCTAGAATCCGAGCATTGTTCTTACTTAGGCATCGGAGGGGCTTTCCTCGGAAACACCCCCGAGGCTAGTAACTTGTTTATTGTGCAGGTTGACTTGGACACGACACATTCGAGCTAGCAAGATCTTCAACACACACAAAAAGGGCCTTCATTCGAAGCCCATTGTTTCATCCACTTCAACACCGGAACAATTTGGCGCCGTCTGTGGGGAAGAACACTTGAAAGCTCTGAAAAACAATTCACTTTTCACATAAAAAATGGAAATTCCCAACAATGACAACCAGGTGGGAGATGTCCTCGTCCAAACGGATTCGGAATCCGATGGAGGGGAACAACTGCACTCAGTGGCGAGATCACAGCCAACAAGGGCCACCGCCACAACCAGCAGACCACTCCCTTCTCGAGAAGAGCTCGCTGCGGCCATGACCATCATGCAGAACTTCCTCTTCAACGAGAAAGAACAAGCCCAGGCAGCAGCACGGCGAGAAGCGAGGAGAGCTAGGCGACAGATCTTGCTGAATATGCCCTCGACTGACGAGGACAATGTGAGGCCCGAGCAGGATCTCTCCACAATGTCAGGAACGCACCTGATGACAAGGTGGAGAGAGATCACGTGGGACACGCAGCAGAGAGCTGCACAGCAGCCAGAGTGGTTCGCAACACCGTCTCCAACACCGCAAGCTCTCCAAAGCGGGGCAAGTGATCACACTCGGATCCGAAGCTCGGTCCATAGCAGACTGCGACCTTCAGTTCATGATAGGCTGGGTAGCCCCTGTGGGTCCAGTAGACAACCCGAAGGCAGTGGCCAATCGAGAAGGGGAAGGAGAAGTGACCGAATTCCTAGCCCCCTACACACCCCCGAGCAATCCCTTAGGGGGAACTCGAAGAGCGAAGGTATCAGGGCGAGGCTAGGAAAGAGGATCATGACTCCAGCATCGTCCCCATTCTCGGATGACATTGTCATGGAGACAATCCCCAAAGTGAGGCTACCAGCACACTTGACATACAGCGGGGTTACAGATCCGAGGGATCACGTCATCTCCTATGAAAAACAGATGTTTCTAAGTCCCTACACCGAAGCCTGTTGGTGCAAATACTTCCCAACCACGCTGACAGGAGTTGCGGGAGAATGGTTCAGATCTCTGCCGAAGGGATCGATCAAAAGTTGGAAGAAGCTGAAGAAGAGATTCTGTGTGCAGTTCGTGAGCAACAATCGCCCAGAACGAACCACTGCCGAGCTAACTTCTATACAGCAAGAAAGGGACGAGAGCCTGCGAGACTTCATGGCCAGATTCATGAAAGAATCCAGCAACATTCTGAACCTGCAGCCAGACGTGGCAATCTTCGCCTTGAAGCACGCGCTACGGGAGGGAAAATTCCGAGACAAACTGACAATGAAAAACCCCTCCAAGATAGCGGACGTGCTCCAAATGGCAGACGCATTCATCAGAACAAAAGAGTTCAACAAGGCCGCAACAAGGCTAAGAGGATCCTCGGATCCGAAAGATAACAAAGCAAATCAGAGTAAGCCCGAGGGCAACTCGAGAAAGGGGAAAGAGAAGGTGGGTGCGAGAGAGGCAAGCCCAAAGAAGGATGGGAAAAAGGGTGAATTTCAACCCAAATACACCAACTACACTCCACTCGCCATACCCCAAAGAGAAATTTTCAATCTCCACAAAGATGATGAAAAGTGGAAGCTACCAGACAAGCTCAGATCCAACCCCCTCCTTAGGAACAAGAACAAGTGGTGTGAGTTCCACGATGACTTCGGCCATACCACTGAGGAATGCAACTCGCTGAAGGACAACATCGAGGACCTCATCCGCCGAGGCTACCTAAAGCAATACTTGCTCGACCGTAGAACGGAGAGGGAAGAAAAAGAGAAAGCAACGTCTGGAAAGCTACAAGAGCAAGCCCAGAGAAGAGTCCATGAGACCGAGGGGCAAAAGAAGAAACCAATTCTCGTGGTGTTCGGAGGACAAAGGTCCGTCCACGCCAGCAAGAAACACTTAAGAGCTCTCTCCCACCGAGTCAACTTCAGCAGTGTTGGGGAGAACCAACCTACCCCCCCGAACATGACCTTCACTGCTGATGACTGCCTCGGGACCCAGTACAAACATGACGACCCGCTGGTGATCGAAATGGATCTCAACAACCACAATGTCCACAGAGTACTGGTCGATGGAGGAAGCGCCGTCAATATCATCTTCAGGAACTGTTTCGAGCAGCTCATCCTCGAAGAGGGAGAGGAGTCACTGACCAAGGTCAACTACCCATTGATCGGATTCAACGGATCCGCAACCATTCCCCGAGGAAAGATCACCCTACCCGTCATGATCGGCCAAGGCCTGGCGGCGAGAAACGTCCGAGAAGAATTCCTGGTGATGGACTGCGACTCAGTGTATAACGTCATCATGGGACAAACCATGATCCACAAAATACAAGCAGTCCCATCCACATACCATCAGATGATGAGGTACGTCTCGGATGCAGGCTTCGCCGAGCGGATAAAAGGCGACCAAGAGGTGGCAAGATCAACCTGTCACACGGCCATCCGAAAGCCGAAGCTAGGAGACAGTCCTGAAGGCAAAGATGAGAAGGGCCCTCCCCCAAGTGGAGAAAAAGAGGCTAAGAGGAGAAAGACAGAGCCGAGCAGTCTGGTAAAGCCCGCAGAGGTTGATGCTCGACCAGAGACCCTTTCCCCCGAACCAGACCAAGAAATGGAAGACATCCCCCTAGAGGATGATTCAGACAGAAGTGTCCGAATAGGCAGAGGCCTAGGTTCGGGACTTCGAATAGAGTTGATCCAATTGCTGAGGGATCACAAAGACATCTTCGCGTGGTCGGCGGCTGACATGCCAGGGATAGATCCGAAGATGATCTGTCACAAGCTGGATGTCAGTCCCGAAGCTCGGCCAATCAAACAGAAGAAAGAAACTACTCCTCGGAGAAAAACAAAGCTATCGCCGAAGAAGTAAAGAAACTGCAAGAGGCAGGCTTCATCGAGCCATGCATGTACCCCAAGTGGTTGGCTAATGTGGTCATGGTCAAGAAAGCGAATGGCTCATGGTGCATGTGCGTCGATTTCACTGATCTGAACCGAGCCTGCCCAAAAGATTGCTATCCCCTCCCGAGGATAGATCAGCTAGTGGACTCAACCAGTGGCCATGCATTGTTGAGCTTCATGGACGCCTTTTCAGGTTACCACCAAGTGTTCATGAACCCTGACGACAGAGCGAAGACCGCCTTCATCACAAGCGCGGGAGTGTTCAACTACAGAATGATGCCCTTCGGGCTGAAAAATGCCGGAGCCACCTACCAAAGACTAGTTGATCACGTCTTCGCCGATCAAAAGGGAAGGAACGTCGAGGTTTATGTGGACGATTCCATAGTAAAAAGCGTGAAAGAAGAAGATCACATCAAAGACTTGGCTGAGACCTTCGCCAACCTGAGGAAATACAACATGAAATTGAACCCGAAGAAATGTGTCTTCGGGGTAAAGTCAGGGAAGTTCCTCGGATTCATAGTGAGCGAAAGGGGAATAGACGCGAACCCGGACAAGGTCCAGGCCGCGCTAGATTTGCCCGAGCCGAAGACAAAGAGAGACGTGCAAAGACTAACAGGCAGGTTAGCCGCACTGTCGAGATTCATATCGAAAGCTTCGGATAAAGGGGCACCCTTCTTCAAAGCTCTCAAACCTAAGACCCTCCCAGGAGGAGAAGCAGAACCCATCAAAAAGAAAGGCGTCCCGAGGAAAGTGGACCCCGAGTTGACATGGGAACAAGAGCAAAAAGACGCATTCCAGCAACTCAGGGCTCACTTAGTTCAACTGCCGACGTTAGCCAGGCCAAAAGAAGGGGAAACTCTGTACTTGTACGTCGCAGTCAGCCCCGGAACCGTAAGCGCAGTGCTCCTCCGAGAGGAGGAAAAGAAACAACAGCCAATCTATTTTACCAGCCGAACCTTGACAGACGCCGAAACTCGGTACCCGCTCATTGAGAAAGTAGCATACGCGGTGGTGGTAGCAGCTCGGAAACTGAGACCCTATTTCGATTCCCATCAAATAGTGGTGCTAACTGACCAACCACTGGAAAAAGTGCTAGACAAAATAGAGAGATCGGGAAGATTGGCTGCATGGGCTTTCGAGCTATCTGAGTTCGGGATCAAGTATAACCAAGGACGACCATCAAAGCGCAAGCGCTCGCAGACTTCTTGGCCGAATGCTCATATAAGGAAATGCTAGATGACACCAAAAAGACATGGGAGGTCTACACTGACGGATCTTCCACTGTGAACGGCTCGGGAGCCAGAGTAGTACTGATACCCCCAGTGGGAAAGAGCATAGAGTACGCCCTAAAGTTCGGTTTCAAAGCAACCAACAATGAGGCCGAATATGAGGCCGCAATCGCAGGAATAGAGCTGTGCTTATCTCTGGAAGCCGAACATGTTTGTCTCAAGACTGATTCTCAGCTCGTAGCCAACCAGATCCGAGGGGAGTATGAGACCAAATGGCCAAGCATGACAGCTTACCTAGCAAAAATCAAATCCTTAACGTCAAAGTTAAGATCCTTCGAAGTCATACTCATCCCCCGAGGTCAGAACGCACAAGCAGATGCGCTATCCAAACTCGCAAGCTCAACGCTCACCAACCTAAACAGGCCAGTCCATGTGTAAGTACACCAATAAAGAAGCATTGACATGCCACCCCCCACAGTGTGCAATGTGCGTCTAGAACCGAGCTGGATGGACGCAGTCATTGCGTACAAAGAGAGGGGAGAACTTCCCGAAGACAAGCTGCAAGCAAGGAAGCTGAAAAGGTTCAACTAGTGGTTCATCATTGACGCCAACGGAGAGCTCATGAGGAAGTCATTCTCAGCCCCACTGCTGAAGTGTGTAGGCCCAACTGATGCCGATTATATCCTAAGGGAAATCCAACTCGGCATATGTGGAAATCACATCGGAGGCAGGGCACTGGCACACAAGGCATTAAGGGTCGGATTATGGTGGCCCACCATGGTCTCCGAAGCAAAGGCGCTGACAAGGAAATGTGAGGAATGCCAAAAGTTCGCACCTGCAATCCACCAGCCAGCCCAAACCCTGCAAGCAACACTCTACCCCTTACCATTTGCACAATGGGGTTTGGACATCATCGGTCCATTCCCTTCGGCTGTGAATCAGAAAAAGTGGCTGATTGTAGGGGTCGACTACTTCAGTAAGTGGATTGAGGTCGAAGCAGTCTCATCCATTACGGAATAGCAGGTCCGCAAGTTCATTTGGCAAAATATCATCACAAGGTTCGGAATACCGAGGCTAATGGTCTTTGACCATGGGAAGCAATTCGACAACACACCACTGCAAAGATGGTGTGAACAGTTCGGCATCCGCCTCGCCTACTCAGCAGTGTGCCATCCTCAGAGCAACGGCCAAGCCCAAGCCGCAAACAAGCTCATCCTCAATGCACTCAAGAAGAGAGTCAAAGACGAAAAGAGCAAAGGGCTAGAGGAGCTCCCTGGAACACTTTGGTCCCTTCGGACCACCGAGAAAGAAGGCACAGGACAAACACCCTTCCACTTGGTCTACGGTTCCGAAGCTGTCATCCCTGTAGAGATCGGAACATAAAGCCTAAGGGTCCAAGCATACAATAAGTATGATGGAATCCATGGGCAAAGCAACAATCAACTTCTGTCCGGATCCTTGGATCTACTAGATGAGGCTCGGGACGAAGCCAGAACTCTCAACGCAGCCTATCAACAAAGAGTCAGCAAGCACTACAACCGAAGAGTCAATGCCAGACCTCTAAAGGTCGGTGACCTAGTGCTCAGAAATGCTGCGGCAGTTCAGAAGGGAAAGATCCACGGGAAACTCTCGGCAACATGGGAAGGACCATACATCATCCACTCTGAAAAGAGGACTGGCACCTTTATGCTTAAACAGTTAGACGGAACAATCTTGAAGAACCAT
This sequence comes from Spinacia oleracea, assembly GCF_020520425.1. Lineage (NCBI taxonomy): Eukaryota > Viridiplantae > Streptophyta > Magnoliopsida > Caryophyllales > Amaranthaceae > Spinacia > Spinacia oleracea. The sequence goes on from NC_079492.1 coordinate 116,149,306, forward strand.
TGGACTGCCGATGTTCTCAAGAAATATTTTGTATGATCCCACCCATCCTTTTGTGCTCCAAGTAAGTCGTTTAATGAGAAGAGGAAAGCCACTGGCACCATGTGTTTCATTAAACATATCCCTATGTCTTTCATTCTATCACTATGTTTTTATACGAGTGCATGCAACTTCGGATCTGATCAATTCGAAGCTAAAATCAACCCGAAGTAGCCATTTCCTGGGGTCAAAAGGCCCAAAAAATAGATAATTCGAACCAACCCGCAAGGTACCGTCCAGAATCCTCGGATTCGCGGTACCCAAGGATATTCCGTTCGCAACAAAGTCTCTCGAACACAGTTATAAAGAGCTCGGCTCGGATCCACTGATCCCCGAAACTCATAACTAAGAGTCAGACTTGCGACTTCTTGCCCAGGTTTCTGAACCACAAGAAGTCGGAAGAGCGGAAGTAGACATTAAAAGAGCTCAAAAGCAGACTCGACAGATCCACAGATCTGAAGAGCTCAGAAGCAGACTCTAGACATGTCTACAAACGTTAAAAAGAGCTCAAAAACAGACTCTTAAACAGATCCACGGATCTGAAGAGCTCAGAAGCAGACTCTAAACACGTCTACATGCGTTAAAGAGCTCAAAAGCAGACTCTTAAAACAGGTCCACGGATCTGAAGAGCTCAGAAGCAGACTCTAAATACGTCAACAGGTGTTAAAAAGCTCAGAGTAGCCTCTTAACAGATCCTCGAATATGAAGAGCTCGAAAGCGAAACTCCAAGGAAATCAAAGACTAAAGTCCAAAGCTACCGAATCCACCCGCAGAGCCTAAGCAAAACTCGAAACGAGTCTTAGAAAATCTACGGATTGGGAGAACTCGCAAACGAGGGAGCAACTTAGCAAAACGGTGGATTCGAAAGCAAAAAATAGATACTTCGGTAATATACGAAACAGCAAAGTCATTTTTCATTCAATATTTTGGGGGACAAGTACAATCATACCAGCTAAAGCTCGGCACAGCCCGAGGAGTCCTCAAAAATTGAAAACAAAATAACCAAAAGAAAAAGCTAAATTCGGCAGCCATCAACAGAAAAAATATCGGCCTACCGAAGTACTAAAGGAAAGCAAAAAGAAATTATTAAAGTACAACGCAACACCGAGGCAAAAAAGGAGAAAATAAAGCGCAAGTTCGGAGGCCCTCAACTGGAACCGACCGACTCTGAGGAAGACGACTGCCCGAGTTCCTAAGGGACATCACCAACACGTCCCTGAGGAGCAGACCGCGAAGAGGCGCCAGCAGTGGTATCACCTTCCGAGGCGACCTTCCGAGCTTGCTGCGCCTTAGCAGCTTCTTCGCGCTCCTTGGCAGCATCGTCTCTGTAAGCCTGACATTCCACCAAGTTGTCCTCGGCCTCGAGCCACTGAGGCACATGCTTAGTCCACTTGAAGTCAGGCATATGCTTGACGAACATTCGACGAGCACCAAGGATCCCCTCCCAGTATTGGTCTCGACACTGGTCGGCGGTGTACAGCAAGGCCTTCTCCGCTTCGAGCTGGCGAACCCTGGCCTTAAGTTCATCAGCTTCGTGCTCAAGCACGGGGATCCGTTCAAAAGCAGCCGTGAACTTCTGAGCGCTCTCGCGAAGGTTCAGGATGACAGCATCCTTGCTCTGCAGCGCATCCTCAAAGCGAGCCTTCTCCTCGGCTTTCTCCGTCTTCAAGGCCTCGTGCTCCCGAGCATCAGCCTCCATCTTCGACTTCAGATCATGAATCCCCTTGCCGAGCAGCTCGAGTGTGCCCGTCTGTTCCCGAGTAAACTCGGCAACCAAGCCCTTTGTTTCTTCAAGCTCGTTAAGGAGAGTGTTCGCCTTCTCATCCAGAAGAGGAACATCATTATAATAGCGCTCCTCAAATCTGGCCAGCTTCACTTCGTCAAAGTATTGACACTCCGCAGCGAAGGAAGACCAGAAGTGCGCCTACGAGGATGAAGAAAGAACAGTGAATACAAAAAGAAGAACAAAAGCAAAAATTCACAAGAAAGAAATAATGCTTACCTCGTTCAAATGGAACTGAGCCATTTGAGTAGGGTGGTTCGCCTCCTGCCCAGGGACACGCCAGTCAGGGATGCCCCGAAACATGTTCTCCCTGGCATCGCTAGGGCCAATCATGGACTCGGGGTGTGCCTCAGGGTCTTCACCCAGAACAGAAGCACGAGCAAACCGAGCCATAGTGTCCCTCACCTTCCGAGGAACCCTCCTGATCGGCACGTCGAAGGAAGGGTAGGCCAGACGCTCCAACACCGAAGTAGATGTGGAGCCCAAAGTCTCGCGGAACTTCCTTTTCAGTCCGCGTTGTGGGCCGAGCTCCCCACCTTCGGGAACCGCAAAATCAGCGCCCTTGATTGCCGAAGGACCACCTTCCTCAGTACCCGAAGAGGTAAGGTCGACAACCACTTTCGGGGGATCTTGCAGATCATCCCCCTGTCCAGCCGCAGTAGTGTCCTCGGACCCAGCAGCCTCAGCAGAGCCAAAAGGGGGATCCATCTCAAACCTCTCCACCATAGGAGTGACATCAGCGACAGTCCCCCCCACTGGAGTAAACTCAGGCTTCAGAGGCGAAGGTGTAGTAAACTCTTCGCCCATGGGCTGGTTCACAGGCTCGTCCTGTACCAGAATCGCCACGTTTTTCAGCTTCTGGCCAGGGAGTGGAAGCTTACTCTTAAGACTCGGTGGCGGACCCATCTCTTCCCTATGCCGAGCAAGGTAGCGTTCGCCCGCCTCAGCTAGACTGGGATCTGCGGCAACAACCTGCCGAATTCTTTCCTCAGTCAGATAAGGACGACGGCTCAAAAACTCGAGAACTTCGAGACTAGGGGTTACCTTCGGCGAAGAAGCAGCTTTCTTCTTCAACTTCGAAGGAGACCTCTCCCTTCTGTGCTTCTTCGGAGAAGCCTCTTTCTCCGAAGCCTTCCTCTTCTTTAGCTTCTTCGACTCCTACAAAAAGAAAGGGTCACATGAGAAGCGACCGAAATACCAAAGAAGGCAAACAGAGTATGAATATAAGATCGCTTACTTCGGGGGCGGCGAAAGAAGGAGGAGACGAAGTAGAGGAAATGACAGGCGCAACGGCCGTTACCTCTGGTCCCTAAGAAAAACAGACACCGAAGACAGGGTCAAAATCGAGACCATAAGAGTCCACAGAACCAAATTCTAAACAAAATGAACGAACTAATCAGCTTTACCGGATCAGAGGTAGTTATCAATTCAGGAAGCACCGTCCGCCTCGGAACAGCCTCTCCAGGGTTCTGAGAATCCCAAGGGTCGGCTCGAACGTCTTCCAGATGCGCAAGAGCGTGATCCGAGAACTTGTGATCCTCGAGCTTCGGCTGCCGAGGATTCTGCGCTTTAAAATCGTAGGGATGGCAGCGAACAAGAACCCCTTCTCCGTTGAGCTGGTAGCCGAGCACCGCGGGGTCAACAGCTTTCTCGCCTTGATCTACACGAAAAAAGATGTGAGATTCAAAGAAGTAAAGAAAGGGGAGGCCAACACCCCAACTGAAGCACGATCTCAGCAAAGAAAACCTTACCCCTGTCATATATCCTACTGAGACCAGCAGCAGCGAGGATGACCTCCCGTGTGATATAGTGCAGGTTCGGAAGCCAATACATCGGCTCCCGAGCCGTCTTGGCTTTAAACCATTCCAGCTGCATGGCATGATCGGAATTCTCTCGATCAACAGGGCCAACCCGCAACATCGAGGGATCCGGCTTCACGAACCACTTCGGTGGCGAGAAATACTGAGGATGCCTCGGATCAACGGGAACACGGACCAACAACCATCGTTCTTTCCACCCATGAACCGAAGATACATACGGAAAAGCGGTCATGTAAAGATCCTCGCCTTTCCGTTTGTTCTTATTGTTGATGGCCCACCAACCAGCCTCAGCATTCGCGTTCCTCACGAGCTCATGCATCTCTCCTTGAAAACCTCGACCGACGGCTCGTAGCCGAGGTAATCGCACATCCAGAGATACCCCACAATATGGCGCATGGACTTCGGGGTCAACTGACACAACGAGACGTTGTACTCCTCCAGCACACGGGCGATGAACGAATCCAAGGGGAACCGAAGCCCGTAGTCGAAGTGATGGAGATACACAGGAACATACTCAGGAGGAGTACGAGTCACCCTCGCATTTTTCTGCTTCGGGAGCTCACACCAATAGCCCAAGGCATGTTGAATGCCATATAAATCCTCGGCAAGCCGATGATACCTCCCTTTCTTGGCATCCACTAGCCACTTCCCATCAACTGCCACTCCATCCGGGCCAGCGATCTCGGACTTGTCCTCGTAGAGGCTAGTAAGCCTCCCCAAAGGATCATCCTCCTCCCATCGCCTCAGAAAGAGCGAGCGAACGGGAAAACGACCCGTCACGCCAGCCCCTTGGCTCGACTCAGCACGGGCCTCGTTCCCCGAGTCCTCTCCAGCACCAACCCCGGGAGCAACCCTATCCTCCTCATCACTAGAGGAAGACACCACATCGAATTTCTTCTTCCATCTTCCCCCAGCCAGGGCGAAACAGGGAACGCCGAAGGTACACAGAAAGGAGTAGGAAAAGAAGGAAGCAAAAACGGAAAACAAATTACCTTTCCGGAAGCGGAAAACGCCGATGAAGCGAACGAAGTAAAGTCCCGAAGCAAATTCACAATGAATATGCAAAGATCTGAAGAAAACACCCAAAGAAATCGCCGAAATTCTGAAGATATGGAAAACGTTTGAGTGAATAAAGTTTGAAATGAGGAAAAAGATGCGGTATTTATAGGCCACGTCCTAAAAACCGCCCAACTTCCGCTCTCCACACTTGTCACTCATCCACGAACTCGCATCGTCTTCTCTTCGAAAATAGAGAGAACCTTTGGACTTCTGACAGCTGGAAACCCACCCATTTAATCCAAAATGGGCCGGGTCTGGGGGGCATGTTGTTTGGGCTCCCAATTGAATACCAACTGGGCCATTAAGTCCAAAGCCCAAGGGCTCACAACAGCAACATCAAACCCACTACATTCCAAAAGGAGCTACTCAGCCGCCAATCAAGGCCCAAGGCCCACTTGCAATAAATTGTAGGGTTATGATACATATGACAATTCATAAATCATGCGGAAAAACCATAAACCCAGGAAAACATATTATTTACACATAATCATTTAGCATAGATTAGATGCATACTCTTTGTTGCGTGCCTTCCCTAGCTGCGCCCGAACCGAACAAGAACAAGTCTTTAGGACTCCAAGTGTCGTCCCTCCGTAGATAGTCCACAGCACGTCCGGATCCGCCTTAAGATTGACCAACTAGAATCGCCCTTAAGGTACTAGAATTTTTGGCACTTTTGAGCAAGATGTGTGGCTGAATTTTTCTCTCAAAAACTCACTTTGAATACTTTGAAACTTGTGTTATAAATTGTGAGCCCTAGCCTCATATTTATAGCGGTATGGAAAGGGAATCGAAATCCTATTCAGATACAAATTAATTAAACCTAGAATCCTACAAGAACTCTAATTTAATTAATTTATCAAATAGAATTAGGAATTTAATCATTAACCGAACTCTGCATGTTTTAGGAAACGTGCACGAACACAAACACTTGCACACACACGCACGGCAGCCACGATGGGCCCCATGCGTGCGCGCGAGCAGCAGCCCACTCAGCGCCCGCGCGCGCTGCGCGTTGCGCGTGCTGTGCGCGCTGTGCGCAGCCTGCTGGGCCTGGCCTTGCGCTGGGCCTGGCGTGGCTGTTTGTGCGGCGCGCTTGGCTTGCTGGGCGATGGCCTGGCTTCGTGCTGGGCCTCGTCCGGCAGGCCTCGTCCGATGCTTATTCGTACGATGCGCTTCCGATTAAATTTTCCGATTCCGGAATTCATTTCCGATACGAACAATATTTAATATTTCCGATTCCGGAATTAATTTCCGTTTCGAACAAATATTTAATATTTCCGTTTCCGGAATTATTTTCCGATTCCGGTAATATTTCCGATTCTGACAATATTTCCGTTTCCGGCAATATTTCCGATTCTGGCAATATTTCCATTTCCGATAATATTTTCCGACATGTACCATGTTTCCGTTTCCGGCAACATCTACGAATTGGATAATATTTATATTTCCGATACGATCCATATTTCCGTTTCCGGCAATATCATCGTTTCCGGAGTATTCATTCCTTGCCTGTGACGATCTTAGCTCCCACTGAAACCAAGATCCGTCGGTTCCGAATATTCATAGATGGAGTATTTAATGCTATTAAATACTTGATCCGTTTACGTACTATTTGTGTGACCCTACGGGTTCAGTCAAGAGTAAGCTGTGGATTAATATCATTAATTCCACTTGAACTAAAGCGGCCTCTAGCTAGGCATTCAGCTCACTTGATCTCACTGAATTATTAACTTGTTAATTAATACTGAACCGCATTTATTAGACTTAACATAGAATGCATACTTGGACCAAGGGCATTATTTCCTTCAGTCTCCCACTTGTCCTTAGGGACAAGTGTGCATTTCCTAATTCCTTTGTCGCTCGATGCTTGCTCTTGAACATAAGGTAAGAGTTGTCATCCTTATTATGTCCAGAGGTGTTCCTCGGTTTCAGAGTTCAACTGATCAAATAAACAGATAATCATAGCCTATGATTCATCCGAGCACGGCCATGCATTTCACAGTTTCTAGCTCTCCGAGTGGCCTTGTACAACTTTTAAGCATCTCATCCCGATTTATGGGAGGACAATCCCAATCTTGCGATCTTGAGATTAGACTTCGTTTGATAGGTGATTACCTGAGCGTTGCCTTTATAGCCTCCTTTTAAGGTGCGACGGTTGGTCAACGTCAAAGCAACCAGTTCTCAAACAAGTAATCTTCAAATCACTCAGGTATTGAGGATTTAGTGTCTAATAATTTAATGAAATTTACTTATGACAGACTTTCATCTCTTACAGTAAAGTTTCATAGGTCTCGTCCGATACTAGTCTTCCCAAAGTAAGTATCTATGCAAATGATTATGACATTGCCATGTCCACATAGTTCAAGAAACAGAACTACTAGTCATCTTGCATTCTAATCGTCTAACGTTTTCTATGCGTCCAATTTTATAGAAAACTCCGATTAGGGACCATTTTCAACCTTTGACATTCAAGTTCACTTGATAGACATTTCTTAGTCACAGGACTGGTCCTGACAGTCTATCTTGAATATATCGTCAAATTGAAGGGACTCATCATTTAATAAACCACAAATTAAATGGAAAAATGAATTCTTTTCATTTATTGTGAATGATTAACCAATAATGTTTTACAAAGATTTAAACTCTAAAACTTTAAAACATTAAACAAAGACATCAAAGCCATTCTCCAATATGCTTGATTCCCATAGCTGCAGTGTGCGAGTTGTGCTTCGCCTGCGGCAGAGGTTTAGTTAATGGATCTGATATGTTGTCATCAGTTCCAATTTTGCTTATCTCGACTTCTTTTCTTTCAACGAACTCTCGTAGAAGGTGAAATCTACGAAGTACATGCTTGACTCTCTGGTGGTGTCTAGGCTCTTTTGCCTGTGCAATAGCTCCGTTATTATCACAATACAGGGCTATTGGTCCTTTAATGGAGGGGACTACACCAAGTTCTCCTATGAACTTCCTTAGCCATATAGCTTCCTTTGCTGCTTCATGTGCAGCAATGTACTCCGCTTCAGTTGTAGAATCCGCAATGGTGCTTTGCTTAGCACTTTTCCAGCTTACTGCTCCTCCGTTGAGGCAGAAGACAAACCCAGACTGTGATCTGAAATCATCTTTGTCGGTTTGGAAACTTGCGTCCGTATAGCCTTTAACAATTAATTCATCATCTCCACCATAGACCAGGAAGTCATCTTTGCGCCTTTTCAGGTACTTCAGAATATTCTTGGCAGCATTCCAATGCGCCTCTCCTGGGTCTGACTGGTATCTGCTCGTAGCACTGAGTGCGTACGCAACATCCGGGCGTGTACATATCATAGCATACATTATTGAACCAATCAATGATGCATATGGAATCCCATTCATTCGTCTACGCTCATCAAGTGTTTTTGGGCACTGAGTCTTGCTTAGAGTCATTCCATGAGACATGGGTAGGTAGCCTCGCTTGGAGTCCGCCATCTTGAACCTATCAAGCACCTTATTGATATAAGTGCTTTGACTAAGTCCAATCATCTTTTTAGATCTATCTCTGTAAATCTTGATGCCCAATATGTACTGTGCTTCTCCTAGATCCTTCATCGAAAAACATTTCCCAAGCCAAATCTTGACAGAGTTCAACATAGGAATGTCATTTCCGATAAGCAATATGTCGTCGACATATAATACTAGGAAAGCAATTTTGCTCCCACTGACCTTCTTGTATACACAAGATTCGTCCGCGTTCTTGATGAAACCAAAGTCACTGACTGCTTCATCAAAACGTATATTCCAGCTCCTGGATGCCTGCTTCAATCCGTAGATTGACTTCTTTAGCTTGCATACCTTTTTAGCATTCTTTGGATCCTCAAAACCTTCAGGCTGTGTCATAAACACAGTTTCTGTTAAAACGCCGTTTAAGAAAGCAGTTTTGACATCCATCTGCCATATTTCGTAATCGTAATATGCAGCGATTGCTAACATTATTCGAATAGACTTTAGCATTGCAACTGGTGAAAAGGTTTCATCGTAATCCACACCGTGGACTTGCCTGTAACCTTTTGCAACCAATCTAGCTTTGAAAACTTCAAGTTTCCCATCCTTGTCCTTTTTCAGTTTGAAAACCCATTTGCTTCCAATGGCTTGGTAGCCATCTGGCAAATCGACCAAATCCCATACTTGGTTTTCAGACATGGAGTCTAATTCAGATTGCATGGCTTCTTGCCATTGCTTGGAGCTAGGGCTCGTCATAGCTTGCTTGTAAGTCGCAGGTTCATCACTTTCAAGTAATAGAACGTCATAGCTCTCGTTCGTCAAAATACCTAAGTACCTTTCCGGTTGAGATCTATATCTTTGCGATCTACGCGGGGTAACATTTCTAGATTGACCATGATTCTCACCAGATTCTTCTAAAGATCTCTGAGTTTCATCCTGAATGTCATCTTGAGCATTCTCTAGAGTTTGTTGTTCGACTCGAATTTCTTCGAGGTCTACTTTTCTCCCACTTGTCATTTTGGAAATGTGATCCTTCTCCAAAAAGACACCATCTCGAGCAACAAACACTTTGTTCTCAGATGTATTGTAGAAGTAATACCCCTTTGTTTCCTTTGGATAGCCCACAAGGATACATTTGTCAGATTTTGGATGAAGTTTGTCTGAAATTAATCGTTTGACGTATACTTCACATCCCCAAATCTTAAGAAAAGACACATTTGGAGGCTTTCCAAACCATAATTCGTATGGAGTCTTTTCGACAGCTTTAGACGGAGCTCTATTTATAGTGAGTGCAGCTGTATTTAGTGCATGTCCCCAAAATTCTAATGGAAGTTCGGCCTGACCCATCATTGACCTGACCATGTCTAGCAAGGTTCTGTTCCTCCGTTCTGACACACCGTTCCATTGTGGTGTTCCAGGAGGAGTCAATTCTGATAGAATTCCACATTCTTTCAGATGGTCATCAAATTCATAGCTCAGATATTCACCGCCTCTATCAGACCGCAGTGCCTTAATCTTCTTGCCTAATTAATTCTCTACTTCACTCTGAAATTCCTTGAATTTGTCAAAGGATTCAGACTTATGCTTCATTAGGTAGACATAACCATACCTACTGAAGTCATCAGTGAAAGTGATAAAGTAGCTGAAACCACCTCTAGCATTTGTACTCATTGGTCCACATACATCTGTATGGATTAAACCCAATAGTTCATTTGCTCTTTCTCCAACTTTAGAGAAAGGTTGCTTTGTCATTTTGCCAAGTAAACATGATTCGCATTTACCATAATCCTCTAAGTCAAATGGTTCTAGAATTCCTTCTCTTTGAAGTCTTTCTAAGCGTTTCAAGTTTATATGGCCTAATCGACAATGCCACAGATAGGTGAGATCTGAATCATCCTTTTTGGCCTTTTTGGTATTTATGTTATATACTTGTTTGTCGTGATCTAATAAATAAAGTCCATTGACTAATCTAGCAGATCCATAAAACATCTCTTTAAAATAAAACGAACAACTATTGTCTTTTATTATAAAGGAAAATCCCTTAGCATCTAAGCAAGAAACTGAAATGATGTTTTTAGTAAGACTTGGAACATGGAAACATTCTTCCAGTTCCAAAACTAGCCCGGAGGGCAACGAAAAATAGTAAGTTCCTACAGCTAATGCAGCAATCCGTGCTCCATTTCCCACTTGTAGGTCGACTTCACCCTTGCTTAACTTTCTACTTCTTCTTAGTCCCTGTGGATTGGAACATAAGTGTGAGCCACAACCTGTATCTAATACCCAAGAAGTTGAATTAGCAAGTATACAGTCTATAACGAAAATACCTGAATATGGAACGACTGTTCCGTTCTTCTGATCTTCCTTTAGCTTCAAGCAATCTCTCTTCCAATGCCCCTTCTTCTTGCAGTAGAAGCATTCGGATTCAGAAGTGGGTTGACTGACCTTTCTCTTTGCAGATTTGGCGCCAGTTTGCTTAGTTGGGCTGGCTTTGTTGCCACCTTTCTTAGCATTCCTCTTCTTTCCAGATTTCTTGAACTTGCCCCCACGCACCATAAGCACATCCTGCTTATCACTTTTGAGCGTCTTTTCAGCGGTCTTCAGCATACCGTGAAGCTCAGTGAGCGTTTTGTCCAGACTATTCATACTGTAGTTCAGTTTGAACTGATCATACCCGCTATGAAGAGAATGGAGGATGGTGTCTATAGCCATTTCCTGAGAAAATTGCTGATCCAGCCGACTCATATTCTCAATGAGTCCAATCATTTTGAGAATATGTGGACTTACGGGCTCGCCTTTCTTAAGCTTGGTCTCAAGAATTTGCCTATGAGTCTCGAATCTTTCGACTCGAGCCAGATCTTGGAACATGTTCTTCAACTCACTGATGATTGTGAAAGCATCTGAGTTGATGAACGTTTTCTGCAGATCCGCACTCATGGTGGCGAGCATTAGACATTTCACATCCTTGTTGGCATCAATCCAACGATTGAGGGCTGCCTGAGTGACCCCGTCGCCTGCAGCTTCGGGCATCGCCTCATCTAGGACATACTCCTTTTCTTCCTGCATAAGAACTATTTGCAAGTTCCTTTGCCAGTCAAGGAAGTTTTTCCCGTTCAACTTCTCCGTTTCGAGAATTGATCGAATGTTGAATGAATTGTTGTTTGCCATATTAAAAACTACAATTGAAAAGAATAAACAAATAAATAACCATTCACAGTTTCTCTTAATAAACTTAAATTCTAGCATACATGCATAATTCAATGTTTATTAAGCATTTTATTCAAATTATGTGTTCCGGCAGGTGTGAATAAAATGATTCCAAGATCCTAAAATCATTGAAGAACTAAGCACAGTTTGTCGACTTAATCCTAGAACATCTTAGGTAAGCAAAAGCCTTTTGCTAATAGTCTAGAAACTATTCTTGGTTGATAGGTACGTCTAAGAACTTATTAGGTAAACCTATCGAATTTGCCACGACATAAAAGGACTCCTTACTTATATCGTTGAGTTTCACCAAAACTAACATGTACTCACAATTATTTGTGTACCTTGCCCCTTTAGGACCAATAAGTAACACCTCGCTGAGCGAAAACTATTACTAGATTGATGTAAAGGATATCCAAGCAAGTGTATATTTTGGCATGGCACCTTTTAACTCAATTTTTAAGTTTGGAACTTAAGGCTCTTACTATGTTGGTTAGATTTTAAGTGAACTAAAATCCTTAATCATGCAACATAATCAAGCTTTTGATCTCATGCATTTTAAGACATATTTAAAACAATAAATAACTTAAAACATGCATAAGATATTTGTGATCTAGTATGGCCCGACTTCATCTTGAAGCTTTGACTTCAAAGTCCGTCTTGAAAATCTCCGTGGGAGGCACCATTTTCTTCAAATAGGATAAGCTATAACTAATTACAACTATTTGATGGTTCGCAGACCATATTTGAATTGAAAAATAACTTTGGTACTTTAGACCAATTACATTCAAATTAATGGTACGCAGACCATATTTTCTATCCTATTTGGCCATACTAGTCACTTCATAACCTGCAAAACAGTACATATACAATATATACCATTCACCCATTCATTATCATGAATGGCCCACATAGCTGGTTAGTAAAACACATTATGCATCACGTAAACATTTGCAGCAATTAATCAAGGGCACCAATAATCTACCAATTATTCAGTCCTTATTAATTCTAATCAAGTTGTTTTAACCTTAAGGATTTGTAGACCTAATCAAGAGTTTATGACTAAAAAGCGCTCCCACTTAAACCAATAAATTCATATGCTTTACCAATTTTAAACATAAAAATGTATTTCTAGTCTAACCGGAAACATACAAATTTAATTAAAATTTAAAGCTCATATAAATTTATAATTGAATCCAAAAAGTTTAATTTAATTTCAGTCGTATTTAAATTAATTCATGATTTTAATTTTAGTAAAATAATTAGAATAAATAACATTTATTATAATTATAATATTCAAAATTAAAATCCAAGAAAATAATTTAAATTATTAATTTTAAAATTAATTAAAATTACGTGAACTGAAATTTTCAAATTAAACATTCAAAACGATCTAATCGTAACGCAAACACCCTACGCGTTGCACGCCCATGGGCCGCACGCACACAGCCATTGCTGGCCATGTGCGCGCAGCCCATGCGCTCGTCGCATAGCTGCTGCATCCCTATCGCAAGCCTCCGCACGCATTGGTGCTTGCTGCGCGCGCCAGCGCTCATCTCACGCGGGCTATCGCTCGCAGTGCGCGCGCGACATCGCTCGCTGGGCGCGCGACATCGCTCGCTGGGCGCGCGAGCCATCGCTCGCTGGGCGCGCGACATCGCTCGCTGGGCGCGCGAGCCATCGCTCGCTGGGCGCGCGACATCGCTCGCTGGGCGGGCGACATCGCTCGCTGTGCGCGCGAGTAATGCTAGGCGCAGCGCTCGTGGCACGCGAGCTTGCGCTCGCTGCGCGCGAGGCTGCGCGCTCTTGTGCGAGGCAGCGCGCGTTGTGGCGCAGCTCGCTTGCTGCCCACACGCGACTGCCTTGGCTCGCCCTACGCCCATGCCCATTCGTCCATTGGTCGTGGCACACGACACAAGGCAGGGCTGCTGCCTTGTGCTCGTGCACTACGCCCTTGCTCATTGCATTCGTGCCGCACGGGCGACGAGCTCCCTTGCTCGTCGTCGCATGCCCGCATTATACAACACCCCTTAAGGGTAACACGAAGCGTCCATTGCTTCGTGCGTGCAAGTTTTATGAACGAATCGCATAAAAATTTAAAATTTATATTTAAAATTAATGACAAATTAATAAATGATATTAATTTCATAATTTTAGGGCGAAAAATCGAAAATTTATTATCCAATTGATTTCCGATTGTTATGGATTCAAGTCTAGGTCATAAAAATTTAAAATTTATCGTAAATTTACAATTTTTATGGTGGTTTTTAATCATAGGTTTCTAATTAAATTACAATTAATTATGAAAATCAAATTAATTCTAAATTATTCTAATTTTCAACAAATTAATCATAATTACAAATTAGATTGCATAATTAACAAGACTAGGCATTCAAACTTGTTAAACATATGCAGTAGGTCAATCAAAAATTCAAGATTTATCAACAAGAATCGCAAATATTTAATTTAACATCTTAAATTTACGAAATTTTGCATTCGAAAAACTAAAACCTTCGAAAAGTCATAGTTAGGCTTCGAATTTGAGAATTCTGGGTTCGGCAGAAAAACACTATTTTTGTCAAAATTTTAGAATGTCTTTTACATGCGGAATTGACACAAAAATCACTCAATTCGGATGAGTAACGAAGAAACTGCCGAAAAACTGCGTACGTATAATTAAATAAACGCAATTTGCAATTAATTAACAATTACGAAAATTAATCACCCCTTTTAATTCTTGCAAATTTGTAATATTTAACCATGTTCATGCAATTTAGATTATGAAAATAATAAGGGGCTCGTGATACCACTGTAGGGTTATGATACATATGACAATTCATAAATCATGCGGAAAAACCATAAACCCAGGAAAACATATTATTTACACATAATCATTTAGCATAGATTAGATGCATACTCTTTGTTGCGTGCCTTCCCTAGCTGCGCCCGAACCGAACAAGAACAAGTCTTTAGGACTCCAAGTGTCGTCCCTCCGTAGATAGTCCACAGCACGTCCGGATCCGCCTTAAGATTGACCAACTAGAATCGCCCTTAAGGTACTAGAATTTTCGGCACTTTTGAGCAAGATGTGTGGCTGAATTTTTCTCTCAAAGACTCACTTTGAATACTTTGAAACTTGTGTTATAAATTGTGAGCCCTAGCCTCATATTTATAGCGGTATGGAAAGGGAATCGAAATCCTATTCAGATACAAATTAATTAAACCTAGAATCCTACAAGAACTCTAATTTAATTAATTTATCAAATAGAATTAGGAATTTAATCATTAACCGAACTCTGCATGTTTTAGGAAACGTGCACGAACACAAACACTTGCACACACACGCACGGCAGCCACGATGGGCCCCATGCGTGCGCGCGAGCAGCAGCCCACTCAGCGCCCGCGCGCGCTGCGCGCTGCGCGTGCTGTGCGCGCTGTGCGCTGCGCGTGCTGTGCGCGCTGCGCGCTGCGCGCAGCCTGCTGGGCCTGGCCTTGCGCTGGGCCTGGCGTGGCTGTTTGTGCGGCGCGCTTGGCTTGCTGGGCGATGGCCTGGCTTCGTGCTGGGCCTCGTCCGGCAGGCCTCGTCCGATGCTTATTCGTACGATGCGCTTCCGATTAAATTTTCCGATTCCGGAATTCATTTCCGATACGAACAATATTTAATATTTCCGATTCCGGAATTAATTTCCGTTTCGAACAAATATTTAATATTTCCGTTTCCGGAATTATTTTCCGATTCCGGTAATATTTCCGATTCTGACAATATTTCCGTTTCCGGCAATATTTCCGATTCTGGCAATATTTCCATTTCCGATAATATTTTCCGACATGTACCATGTTTCCGTTTCCGGCAACATCTACGACTTGGATAATATTTATATTTCCGATACGATCCATATTTCCGTTTCCGGCAATATCATCGTTTCCGGAGTATTCATTCCTTGCCTGTGACGATCTTAGCTCCCACTGAAACCAAGATCCGTCGGTTCCGAATATTCATAGATGGAGTATTTAATGCTATTAAATACTTGATCCGTTTACGTACTATTTGTGTGACCCTACGGGTTCAGTCAAGAGTAAGCTGTGGATTAATATCATTAATTCCACTTGAACTAAAGCGGCCTCTAGCTAGGCATTCAGCTCACTTGATCTCACTGAATTATTAACTTGTTAATTAATACTGAACCGCATTTATTAGACTTAACATAGAATGCATACTTGGACCAAGGGCATTATTTCCTTCATAAATAACCTAAGGGGATTTGTTGTACAAACACTATAAATAAGCCGCCAGGGCTCACATACCAAGGTACGTCCATTTCACGCCTTAAGACTACTCTTCTAGAGAACTTCTCTCTCTAGAATCCGAGCATTGTTCTTACTTAGGCATCGGAGGGGCTTTCCTCGGAAACACCCCCGAGGCTAGTAACTTGTTTATTGTGCAGGTTGACTTGGACACGACACATTCAAGCTAGCAAGATCTTCAACACACACAAAAAGGGCCTTCATTCGAAGCCCATTGTTTCATCCACTTCAACACCAAAACATAAGCTATATTATGAAATACCAAAACGGAAAATAAAGAAACTAGATTAAGGCGTGTGGAGACTAAGTTGAGTTTAATGGAAGTTATGGTTATGCTATTCGTATTGAGGGAGGTCGTTTAGAGGTCACCAAGGAAAGGAATGTGATCATGAGGGGGGCGAAAAAATAAACATCATATTTAAAGGAGGTAACGGGGATATATTTTGATTCAAGGGAAGGCAAGCTCCGAAAGTTGTTCGTTGGAGACTAAATTTAGTTTAAAGGAAGGTTTGTTAGGAATTAAACTGACGAGGACTCGTGTGGAAGATTGGAGTCGAAGTCCGACAATTAATTACACGCCAATACAAATACTAAGAGTTTCCTTCCAACTTAGGCACTTGAGAGAATTCTTACTAATCCACAACACTTAGGAAATTAGTTACGTAGTATTTGCTTATTATTTAGTTTCATAGTTTAATTAGAGTTGTAATCAGGAAATTAGATGTACTTTTGGTTTTTATGTACAACTAAAATATTATACTTGGAGGGAAAGTTGAATGTATCCTAGTTTACGAGGGTGTCTAGTTTAACTTATATGAATATATCCAACCATACGCTAGCATAGCCTCAAGTCCAAGTCCAAGTCTAAATAGTAAGCGTGTGTTCTTTTCACCTGGATTTCACTTATATTATTGACCTGAACTTAGTTTATCTTAACTTATCTTATCTTATTACCCTCTAATCTTATACTCCCTCCGTCCCGGAATACTTGAACCGGTTTGACCTACACCGAGTTTAATACAAAGTAATTGACTTATTATTTAATTAGATGGTAGTTGATAGTGTGGTATTTTTTAATATAGATAGGGATATGTGTCAACTTTTTAAGGGGGTAGGGGGAGATTACATGGGACTACAAAATGAAATGTGAAGAGAGTAGTTGATACAAATATTTATAAAAGTTTACCATTTATAGAAACGGTGCAAGTAATCTGGGACGACTTTATAAGGAAAGTGGTGCAAGTATTCCGGGATGGAGGGAGTATTAATTTATCTTATCTTATACTTCATTATATTATTTTATACTCCCTCCGTATTTTAAAAAGATATATACTTTCCTTAAACGGTCGTATTTTAAAAAGAGATACACTTGACATGTCTTGACCCAATTCCATTTATCTCTTTCTTGTGGTCCCCACACTTGTTCACATCATCTTTTTACTATAATAAATAATTTACTCATTGCCCTCACTTTCATCTTATTTAAATCAATTCAACTAACTCTCATAAAACTATTTGCCTGTCAAAGTGTATCTCTTTTTAAAATACAGAGGAATTACTTTGTATTATATTATCTTATCTTATCATATCTGGCCTTTATTATAAATTTATAAGTTATAAAAAGGTGTTCTTTGAACTTATAGACCCTTATCTTATCTTATATTATCTTACCCGAACTTATTTTATATTATACGATTTATTATATTATCTAAACTTATTAACCCTTATTTTATCTTATATTATTTTATCATATCTAAAATAAGTAAAATAAAGTGAACATAATAGAGCTTAAGCCTACTCAATTGCTTATGCGAAGCACAGTTAGATATACAAAGCCATAAAAAATCATTTTCTTATTGTCACACATAGACTACACTTTAAGACTACTCGTACATTCCAACAAAACTGTGCTCTCGGTCCACTTGGAGAAAGTATAAATCAATATCTGATATGTATTTCAAGATATATATCACCTCACTAAACGACAAAATAGGCTAAAGACAAAAGCTAAAGGACAAAATCATTTTTTGTTTTTGAAAATGACATCTGTTTTTTTTTAAATGGCATCGGTTTTTGAAAAATGACATCCATTTTTCCAAAATGACATCTGTTTTTGAAAAATGACATATATTTTTTGAAAAATGGTACTTATTTTAATGTTTATCTTATCCCTATTTTATCGTTTAGTGGGATGATATGTATCTTAAAATACATATCAAATATTAGTCTCTCCGCCCTCGTCCATTTGTCATAATATTTCCTGAACTCTCTATAATCATGGAATGACAAACACTTTTATAATTGTAGCTTTGTATGACTTGTATCCAAAACTCAAAATCACATTATTACAACGCTACTCCCTATATTCTTATACCGTGGTTAGCTGGCCCAAATGAATGGAACATTTACCACCCGTTTCTTTACAGAAGGCCCAATTGGAGTAAGGAGAATGACGAGACTCAACTCTTAAAAGAACCTCTTAAATTAAAGCATCTCTTTGTTCACTTCCACTGTTGTAATATAATCCTGTCTTAGTTGTGGAAAATGCTACACATTTTCGTAGTTTGGATTGCAATGAGAGAGGGAGTAAAAATCGCGGTCTGTTATGTTTTTACAAACATAATAGCAAAAAAATCAATAAAATGGTACATGTTTTAATCGAAATGATACTTTGTTTTTAATGGAATGATACTCTTTTTAATGAAATGGTACATGTTTTTATCGAAATGGTACTATGTTTAACTAAATGTTACTCTTTTTTTAATGAATGGTACTCTTTTAAAAAGAAATGGTGCATGTTTGACGTTGTGATGTGTTTGCTCAAACATCACAGCATTCCTCCTCTCCAACCTCGCATGGCTTTCTCTGAAAATGTAAACATAGCTTGAGGTAGACTTTTTGTTATCAAAATCAACTGTCATTTTTGCATTAATATAGCCTTTCAAATATAGATACTCCACCTCCATAACATAGACTAAATTTGAAGCTTCTCCACAAGTATCTGGTGTAACACCATAATAATTCCTTGTCTTTATATAACCATTTTCCAACTTAAAATAATTGAATTATTAAAGTATTATCGCCATCGTGATAACGGTTAAGGCTAGTACCAGAATCACGCAGCGGAAATATAACCAATTATTCAAAACATTTAATGATAGTTAGTGGTCTCCATACAATTCGGAATCATAACGGCCCAAAACCAAATACGTTAAATAAAATCCATTAACTAAATAGTTTAAATAGTCTATACTAATAAAAACAATAGAGTTTAATAATGCAAGAGAAAATCATCGCTCAACCATTTCCCCATGCTAGATAACTTCCCCGATAAGTTATCTCTACAAATCTGTTTAATTAAAATCGACTCCCTAACAACGTAAATGCAATGGTGGATCATCATAGGGTCATTAAGGCAAATTGCATGACCAAAAGACATAAATCATGTAATCAGCGAAAGCTGAGTATAAACAAGCTAGAATGAAATCCTAATAATAACATGCTTCCCTCAATAATAAAATAATCCACATGCAAAAGCCATTTAATAAACAATTAATAATGAAGACAAGACTCGACTCTTGACACGACTCTTGACTCATAGATTAATTTAGAATAAGCTTTGAACGGGCCTAAAAAGAAAATGTCCATTGGACAGGTGTTGGGAGCCAACCAAACACCAAAATAAATAATACTAAAAGTAACCCAAATTTTTGGACCATACCGACGGAATTCCAGTGCATAAAAGAAATGAAACAACGTCTTGTATCATTAGTAGGTGTACAAGTCTTCCGGCAAGACTCCCCCCATGCATGTTCATACTCAAGTTATATACGTTCCAAGAGTTTTGAAGCTTGTTCATGTTGCACTTTACGTTTATTAATATTTTATTCACACGGTGAACTCAAGACACTGCACGAACAACCAAGACATTTAATAAACGAACAACCAAACAATACTTCTTTTAAAATTCTTTAGGACTTGTGATAAAACATTCAAGACTCAAGTGATAATTACTCCCATTATTCCTTCTCAACATACTATTGAGATTCCACGACATGAACTGTTAACATGCGGGTTGTGCACTAGGCACGACTAATCCTAATTCAATTCACTTTGACTTCTCAAACATACCCTACATATGCGGTGGCTTACATGAGCGTACCCTTCATATGTGGTAAAATAAATAGTACAACGAGGCACTAATAACTTGGCTCAAAATATGCTAGACATTACGTATTATAGCTTAAAGAATCCCTTGCATGCGAAACAACCCATACATACATAAAATACCGGACAACATGCTTGATATTAATTCCAATAATCATAAATAATCACAACATTCTTGTTCACTTAAAATCCACCATTCGATAATAATCCAAACATGTTCGTTCACACCATCAAACATGAATCCATAATAATCCAAGTAATATGTATCACAATAATAAAACATCACATGTATCTTCATGAAAACAGTTGTCACCCTAGACATGTACGTACCTTGTATATCTAAGTACGAAGGCCACTTTGTGATTCAAGCTCTAGGTTACGAATCTCCTATAATTAATATAATGAGATTCAATTATTATCCATGTTCATTAAATTTCCAGCAACTTTATTTAATTTTAAAACACTTGAATTAATTAGAAATCAATCGTTCGTTAATAAAATAATAGTGTCAATTGAACAACTAAAACCCTAGCATGAAATTAATTTATTTTCATACTAAAAACCATTAAACATTGACACTTTAGGTCTTTAAAACAATCTGAAAATTATAATTGATTATCATAATTAAAATTGTCATCTAATTATGCTAATCAATTAGTCATAAGGCTTAGATCAAAACCCTAACCCTAATTCATCATCAAAACCAATTTAAACCTTAAAAATCAAAGCTTTATTTAATAAATCGAATCAGAAAATTATAATACTCCAAATAAAAATACTCCTCAATAATCTAAACACATTTTGGTGTTCATAACCAATCCCAGCATAATAATCAATTATAATCCAATATAAACCTTAAATTTAAATCAAAATTTAAAATAGAGATACATTAGGAAGAGGAGAATTATACCAAACCGGCCTAAAGAATGGTACGGTCACTAATTAATGTGACTAGGCGCAAAAGAAAGCACGAATGGGCCGAGTGTGGTGTGCGTGCGGCAACAAAACAACAAGTATTGTTGTTGTTGCTTGTGCGGTGCGAGTGTGCGCAACAGCAGGGCATGAGCACTCGGCAGGGACGCGGCGAGGGAGAGGGGAATGCAGCAGGCGAGGGGTGTGCGCGGGCTTGCGAGGGGAAGGGAGTGCAGGCGCTGGGCGCTGGTGTCGAGGCAAGCGACGAGCAGAGGGAGCAACAACAGCGAGGCACGCTGCGTGTGGCTCGGGATGGGAAGCGACGCACAAGAGGAGAGAAAAGAGAAAGTGTGCCGTGTGGAGTAAGAAAGAGAGAGAGAAATCTTTGAGGGTTTAATGAAGTGGAGATTTAGTGAAACATAAGGGGGTATTTATAGGTTTTTATAATCCTAGTGGGCCAGGATTAGGAAATTGAGTATTGGGCTTGAATTAAAAAGGTTGGGCTTGAATTAAGAGTTTATTGAATTCCCTTGATTGGGCTCAACATAATAAATGAATTGGACTTTAAAATAATTCAACCCCTTTTAAAATTCGAAACCCAAATAAATTTCCCGACTTGAATTTTAAATTCGTTTCTTAATTAATTATAAATATTCAAATTAATAAAATACATCTAAAATAGCATTTAAATGCGTTTTAAATTCTAAAAATTCTAAAAATGCTTTTATAAATATAATAAAATAAATTTATAAATTCGCAAAAATACGCGGTATAACATCTGGTCACTACTTTCCAGTGGGCCTTATCCGGATTGGATAAGAAATGACTCACTAAACTAAATGCATGTGCATTATCAGGCATTGTACACACCATAACATAAATCAAGAACCAACATCAGAAAAGTAAGGAATGGATGTAATAACTTCTTTCTCCTTCTCTCTTGTAGGACAAGCTATCTTACTGAGCTTGAATTGAGTTTCTAACGGGCATGCTTAATATGCTTGATATTGAACCTCTCAAGAATTCGTACAAGATACTTCTTCTAGGAAAACCACAATTTCCCACTTTTCCTACCACAAACAATCTCCATGTCTAATATTTGCATTGCAGGACCCAAGTCTTCCATGTCATATGACTTGGACAAGGATTTCTTTAAACTTTGAATTATATGTGCATTTTGTCCAACTATCAACATAATATAAAGTAAGAATAATGAAGTTATATCCAAACAACTTTATGAAATACACACAATGAGAATAGACTGCAGTTGGTTTATAACCTTACTTGTCATAAACGAATCTAATTTCCGGTATTCTTTTTCAATTTGCAAACAAGTTTATCTTTCGTTTTTTCTTAAAAATCTTCATGTTATTCCATGTAGATATGGTCATGGAAGTCTAAAAATGCAACTGTTAAATCAAGTTACTCAAGATCAAGCTACACTTGCTACTAAACCCAACACAGTTATGATAGATGCCATTTAGACAACATGGGAGAAGATCTCACCAAAGTTAATGCCTAAATTTTGGTTGAATCCCTTTACCACCAATCTGGCTTTGTGTTTCACTATCTTCTCATCATCTTTATTGTTTTTGGAAATCCATATTTTTCTCAAGAATTTCTTTCCCTTGGGAGGCTTCACTAGCTCATAGGTTTCATTCTTTACCAAGGAATCCATCTCCTCCTTCATAACATCTAGCCATAGGTTTTTCTCATTATGAGACCTAACCTCTTGATAGCTCTCTGGCTCTCCAAACTACAAGAAAAACAGTTTTGGGCAACGGAAAATTTCGTCGCCCAAACATAGAAATTCGTCGCCTTTAGTTTGGGGCGACGATTTGATCCTGCTCAAAGGTCGTTGTAACAGGGTCGAGGCCCTTGCTATATTTGGGCGTCGAAGTCATAATTCGTTGCACATAAAGAACTTTGGGCGTCGCTTAAAAGTCGTTGCCCAAAGTTTATATTGGGCAACGACATGTATATTTGTCGCCTATAGTGTGAAGAAATGTGCGATGAGTTTTTGAGTCGTTGCCCTATGTTGGTGACCTTTGTACAATGACTTACATTTTCGTTGCCCATAAGTCGATATCTTTGGGCAACAAATTATCTTTTTCGTTCCCTATAAACTGTCACTTGGTGCGACGACTGTTTGGATTCCGTCGCCCAAATGAGTCATTAATTTTTTAAATGTACTTTTGTGCAACACTATCTTTGTTGCCCATAGTATTTTGGGCAACGAAACTTGTTGTTGCCCATAAGTTTAAATCACGCGCCAAATTAATAATGCTTATATGCTACAGATATTTTTCGCCCATGCGTATTATAAGCTACATACTCCGGTATATGATTTCTTCTCTGTTCATATATGTGCTAAACGATTAATGAAAAAAAGATGGACATAAAAAACAATTTTGAATAACAAGTACATATTTATCCAAATACAATAAAATAAAATAAAATATAAATATATACATGTCACTTTATCATCGTATGCATATATATAATCATCTAAACTAAAATTTGAAAATAACTAAATTCTTAACACTAGTTGTAGTCTAAGGAGTTCATATACGGCAAACTCGAATGCTCGATCATACTTCAAAGAGCTCTCCCCGACCCAAATTAGGACGATATTCTTGACCCATTGTCCATGATAAGATAAAACGCCAAATTAGGTACTTGTGTGATTAAAAAAATGATAAACTAATAACATCATAACCCTAATAATCTCAGGATAACTTAACTCAAAACAATATCGTACAAACTAAAAGTTCAATCATCCTGCAAAACTTAGTCAGAAACACTTTCAGAGCAGACTTCAAGGATACAAATACAGTACATTAGCCCTAATAGCCTGCCAAGCTTGTAGACTACTGGTTTGGTGTGCAGGCCAAGTGAAAGAATCGCACATGGAAACCAATAGGATGACTTAGCCAAGTCATTGAAGCTCCAGAATACTCCAGGGATAAAAAAAAAAAAAAAAAAAGACTGACACAAGCAATTCTTTTTAGCATATAATTCAAATTAACAATTCAAGTATGTCTAGATGGTATATATGAACACAAATTTCTGTTTTTTTTTTTTTTTGGTAAATAAGGTATATTTTATTACCAAAAGGTAGAAATTAGTTAAAATACAAACCCAAAGAACAAGGAAACAAACAGCTACGGGAGCACAACCGCATCCCTAAGTAAAACACAAAAAACATCAAACTACAAGCCACCCGAACTGCAAGAGCGAAAAATACTATGGGCAACAACAAACAGGCATAACCATTGTAGCAATTGAACAAACATTACAGTCAAGCATACCACAACACTGGTTCATTATAAGTGTAGCAATTGAACAAACAGGCAGACACACAGCATCAAGCAGCTGGGAAGCAAACCAGGAAACAAGCATACCACAACCTTAACTGGGCACCCTGCACACAAGTCTAATGTCCAGAGCAGACCACCAAAACCAGGTTAAACACCTGAAAATTTCTATACACCAAATTTTGTTTATTTCTCTAATGCAATACACAAATTTCTAAGATCTTTACCCAAAGTCAACTGCCATTCTTCTGAGGACTTTACCCAAACATGCAAACATACATATCAAAATTAATGTCAGTATCTTCAATGAAACCATTACAGTCAGTGCAGCGTTGCAAGGGAGGCCCTGTAGAGAGCGCTGAATGGGATGAGAAAAGTAGTACAGAGGCCTACATCAGCATGAGCATAGGCAGCAGAGGCTTGATGTAGTGCAGCAGTGGCACGTAGCTGACAGACATCAGCAGCATTGGCGTCAGACTGCAGGCGCTGCACATGCGCTTGTAGGAGGCGCGTGCAGGAGGTGAGTCAGATATAAGCGGTGATGCACTGCAGCAGAAGGCACAACAGACTGCTGGTGCAGGTGCACAACTCATATCTTCAGCAACATCAAGAAGCTGACGACATATCAGATGGAAACAATAACATGGTTATGCATGGTACTGTGCCCAGTGCCGAGGAGGATTAAACTGAAGCTATTACAGATGCTAAGCATTTAATTTACTCCCTCCGTATTTATTTAAGGGATACACTTGCCTTTTCCGGCCGTATTTATTTAAGAGATACACTTGCCATTTTTAGTAACTTATCAACCCACAATCTAATTAAATAATACATCTAATTTACTTTATGACCCACTATCCTATTAAACAAATAATTTCTTAAACCCACCATACCTCCCACCCCATAAAATGACATGGTCCCCACTTGTTTACTTATTAAAATATCTACCCAAACCCACTTGCTTTATTATTTTATTTCATTCAAGTTTTCTTCTTAATACCCGTGCCCGGCCAAGTGTATCTCTTAAATAAATACGGAGGGAGTACATAGCATGGTGGTCAGTTTAAACTGATATGTCTGCTGTTTTTATTACTTTGAAACAAAAAATGTATACAAGTAAATAAGAATAGCAGCGTGGAACAGTGGTAAAGTAGAACGCCCAACTGTTTTATTTTTCCACCGCGGGAGATCCAAGGTTCGATTCACATGCCTGTTGCCATAATTTCCTTTTCCATTCTTGTAATCATGTTTTGTTAATGATTGCCTTTAACTGTTTTCCTTTAAACGTCTAAGATGAATTTACATTGTAGAATGAAAAAGTTCATTGTTCGTTTAATTTCTTGTTTGATATAAGGATTAAGGAGTATTTATTAAGATTCATAGTTGTATGGTTCCACATCATAGAAAAGCTAGCTTGCAATAAAAAAGTCTCGATCAAACAGTTTATATGCAAAAAAGAAAAACCAGAGACTGAAATTTAGCTTTCAATGACTCATGAGAGAGTTGGTTTTGATGGCAAGTGATAAACAGGAGAGGATTAATTGGTTTTAAAAAGTTGATTTTTCTGTGATATTGAAGTTTATATAAAATTTGTACGCGTAAACACAGAGGGCCTTAATATCTAATTTTGCCTAGGGCCCTAAAAATGTCAAGACCGGGGCTGATTACTGATAAAAGAATGTTGAATCAGTCAAAATTGCTTGTTCTTTCAACTGATATTTTTGTTATGTTTCATTTTAAGATACTAGCGTACAACAATGCATGTTTTCAAGGTCTGAAGCTTCGACTAACACTCACTAAAAGAACTCAATGCATGTTATTAAACCATGAGACAGCAGTTCAACACAGTTCAGGTTAAATCTAAAACAAGTTAAGAGCAGATTTTAATGCTGACAGAAGATGAGATGCTAATGGAATAGTCAGTCTCAGTACAAGTTTCATGTCAACCAACAGAATTCAGAATTCAGTAATAAGCGTTTTTTCTAGTCAATGGTCTAAACGACAAAGAATGCTAAAAAAAATTACCTCATGTCCTCGAACATTTTCAGCATATCTTCTCTCAGTTTTTGTTCACGTTCAATAGCTTCTTTGTTCATTCTAGAAAATTCTGCTTTAAGCTCCTCATTGGATGCTTTGAACTCCTCATTAAATGCTTTAAGCTCTTCATTAGATGCTTTAAGCTGCTCATTTGATACTCTCAACTCCTCATTTGATGCAGTAAGTGTGTCAACTTGGGTAGATAGCTCCACTCGTTCATTGTTCTCTCCATTTCTACCTTTTTTAGGTGGTCGAGCTCCAGGACCAAGTCCTCTTACATACCCAGATTTAGGTTTTAAAACCTTAATGTAAGCATCTTTGACACTGAGTGTATCCTTACCATGCTCCTCAATCTGAGTTTCATGAAGTTTTTTGAGTTCTTCATAATTTTTTTCAGCAATTGGCTCCCAACCAGAACCTCCATCCTTTTTCGTATGCCTAGAAAATGAAATTTGCAATTTATTATAACTATAAGATAATACTTTACAAAACAAACAAAGAAATAAACCTTTTGTTTTGGACTACCCCAGTACTCATCAACCAACCATACCCATGATATGCTTCCTTATCAACAGTCGAAGGTTTATTGGCTGTTGCCTGTGCCTTCGTCTTGCCTCTATAATGTGCTTCCTTGAGCCTGAATCTGCAATGTCTATATAAAATAGAACAATGAAAGCTCAATGCTTCAACAAAATTAGCACCACCAACCTTCTCGGGTAAATTATACTTCCCCTGCATGACAACCATAAATAATATTCATATAAATTCAGAACTTTTAGATATTCTTGTGTAACATGAAGAATATTCAGTTAGTCTATTCAATTAGTACACAGTGAACCTACTACACCTTTGGCAGCTCTATATCAAATGTACATAGTGACTGGCAGCTTTATACCTCAACCTCAATCCACAATAACTTACCAGAATTTTGTCATACAACCTTTGTTTCTGATCTGGATCCATTTTAGACCAATTCCTGTTATCAAAGCAGTTTATTCATGAAACATATATTATACATGTGCACAAAAGATAAGCTACAAAATAAAAGCAAACATAGACATACACAGAGTTTAAGGGACAAAACTCCTCCACCCAATTGCTACAATCACATATGAACTCATTTGCCGTTTCCCCAACCGCACGTCGAAGCTCATCCAAGAAAGTGACTGTAACCTTTTCTTCAGAATTCATCCCTTTGGGAGCATATTTTATGCCCCTCGTAGTCCCACGCCTCTTGCGGCCAGGAAATTTAAGCCGAAGAGCAGCTTGATCAAGTCTCCGTTGCTGACGGTAAGTCAACTTCAGTGGCCCGGTTTCTTGTTCGATTTCTTGTTGAGATGGTGTTGTGATGATTGACATTTTCCTATAAACATTCAATGAACATTATATCAAAAGTTAGTGAATCTATATTAATAGTTATTCAAGATATTTTTCTGTAAATAGAAAGGAGATATGCAAATGCTTACCAATTTCAAGGATTATCATTGATAAATCAAAATAAAACACGCATGTGGATAAATCACAAACTATTGTTATAGCCGGTTTGTGAATATATATATATATATATATATATATATATATATTCACAAACCGGCTATAACAATAGTAATAGTTGTCTATATACTTCAATAAAAATCATTATAATTAAAAAATACATACTTAAAAAAAAATTGTAATAAAGTCACTATAATTAAATAAACACATTAGAAAAAAAAATCATAATAACACCAGTTATTCAAACAAAGACTATAACAAAAAAAAAAAAGTAAATTCCCTTGTATGCTAAATTAAAAGTAGTCACTTAAAACATAATTCCTCAAAATTATCAATTGCAGCTCCTCCTAGAATTGTCGCGATTCTTCACACACTGTAAAAACAAGCACCATTTCGCCACTATCAAAATTGTAAATTGTTAATAAACTAAAAATCAAAGGCAAATCATAATTTTATACAATATCCTGATAAACTATACCAGTTTTCACTCACAAGGATGAGTTGTCATTCACTAGTTGGTGAATCAGTAGAGCTGTCACTTTCAGATCCCTCGTCATCAAGATCATTGTCAAAATCTTACAAGATAGACTCTATATCGAAAAACTCATCCTCACTTTCTTTATCATCTTCACCATCTATTTCATTCATATGATCATCATCTGCAATATGAGCATCAACCACCTCAAATTCAACATCATTTCTCACTAAAGGGATATCTCCATCTTGCTTATCTTCATAGTTGGGTACATATGATTGTGCATGTTCCCATAATGATTCAATTTCTTCAGCATCTTCGTCATTAGGGAAATCGAAAAAGTTTCGTGGATTAGCTTTAATAACAAATATCCATTGCGGTTCATTATGACAAGCTACATAGAACACTTGCTCAATTTGAGAAGCTAATGCAAATGACTCATTGGTTTTCAACCTCCGATGAACATTGATAAGCACTGCTCCTAAATTACCTTTTTTGATCCCTCTTTTCTCATCGAACACATCAAACCACTTGCACTTAAACAACACAATTTTGGGACTACTTCGATTCTTTTAGGCATCATACTCTAGCACAACAACCTCCTCTAAAAACCCATAGAAATCCCTTTGTCCGCTTTCCTCGTCCCTTTTCACAACTACACCACTATTTTGAGTTTTTCGATTTCTTTGCCGTTTTCTGGTGTGAAATCTAAATCCATTAATGACGTATCCATCAAAAGAAACAACTTTTTTCATCGGTCCACGTGCTAAACACAACAACTCTTCGGTAACTCTAGGATCCTCTTATTTCCAAAGCTTTGAAATCTATATGTCATTAATAGTTAACAACTAAACAATTAAACAAAATAAAAAATTGTGAAACAAATAATGCATTCACTTACTCTATTTTCAAACCACTTGCAAAGGTCAATTTTTTGAGAGATCGGCTCGTTTTCATACTCACTACACATAAAAGTATAAGCACCTACTTAGTTTCATTTATTAAATGAAAAAACGCTATATATCTATATATATAAGAAAACACTCACGTCAAGAAGGGTTGTGCTTCATCACAGTTAAACAATGCATAAAGTTGAGCTTCTCGTCTCTCTTCAACAGTCATTTGTCTTAGACTAGTCTTCCCCAAAGGCTTGCCCGTTCTAGAGAAGATGGACAAGTTATACGGTTGAGAATGGCTAATATCATCATTTCGATCAGGGCGATTGAATATCATCTCAATCTTAGACATATATCTCGAGCAAAATGTCAGACATTCCATTTCAATGTACCCGTTAGCAATTGAAGCTTCCGGGTGAGCTTTGTTCCGCACAAATGACTTAAATGTTCGCATTGCCCTAATAAATAAAAAAATTTAGTACAACAAGACTATAAATGTAATTATACTACAACCATAGCTAACAAAACACACCTTTCAAAGCGATACATCCAACGATAATGTACAGGCCCTGCTAGTCTAGCTTCAGTAGCCAAGTGTATAGGAAGATGTATCATCACATCAAAAAAAGCAGGAATGAATGCGTTCCAACTTGCATAAGGTCATTGCTATATTTTTTTCCATTTGCTTTAGGTCATTAACCTTTAAGGTTTTAGAACACAATTGCTTGAAAAACAAACTAAGCTCTTGTAAAGGCTCTAGAACATTCTCATCTAAGACACCTTTGAGTGCCGACATAAGTAAATCTTGCATGAAAACATGATAATCATGAGTTTTCATTCCCAATACCTTTCCATCTTGCAAGGAGGCACACCGTGAAATATTTGATGAATAAGCGTCTGGGAAAGACAATTTGGATAAAAATGTTACTATTTTCCTCCATTCATTCAAAGTCAAGTTGTAAGGTGCCGGTGGGACTTGCCATTTATTATTCCCAAGTGACTTTGCACGTAACTTGTCATGCATTTTCATTTCTGCTAAGTCCAATCGAGCATTCAGAGAGTCCTTATTCTTCCCCGTTAAATCAAGAATTGTGCCTAAGATACTTTCGCATACATTCTTTTCCACATGCATCACATCCAAGTTGTGCCGAACCAAGAGATGGCTCCAATAAGACAATTGGTAGAAAATACTTAGTTTTTTCCATTGATGCACGATATATCTTTCACCTCTCTTACGTTTCCCATTAACCTCTTTTCCAAACTCCACATTTGAGTATCCGGTTAATTGCTCCATCACATCATGCCCTGTTAGATGATCGTGAGGAGGACCCCTTTGCACTTTCCCACCAAACGACCTCTTATTAAGCCTCCATTTATGATCTTCTGGTAGC
The DNA here is from genome assembly GCF_020520425.1 of Spinacia oleracea. Classification (NCBI taxonomy): domain Eukaryota; kingdom Viridiplantae; phylum Streptophyta; class Magnoliopsida; order Caryophyllales; family Amaranthaceae; genus Spinacia; species Spinacia oleracea. The sequence continues at coordinate 116,179,673 of NC_079492.1, forward strand.
CACCTTTGATGTTCCATATAGCAATACTTGTGTCCATGCTTCAAATAATGAGATTGTGTATCTAAATAACAATTAGGGCATGCAAGAGCCCCTTTAGTGCTCCAACCGGACAAATTAGCATAAGCTGGAAAGTCATTAATAGTCCACAACAACACTGCCCGCATATTAAATGTCTCTTTGGAATGTGCATCAAAGGTTTTAACCCCAGACTCCCATAATTCCTTAAGTTCGTCTATTAGAGCAAAAATACATCTATATCACTCTTCATGCACATCCAAGGAGGTAAATCATGCGGAAAAACCATAAAGCCAGGAAACATATTATTAACACATAATCATTTAGCATAATTCAGATGCATACAGTTTGTAGCGTGCCCTCCCTAGCTGCGCCCGAACCGAACAAGAACAAGTCTTAAGGACTCCAAGTGTTGTCCCTCCGTAGATAGTCCACAGCACGTCCGGATTCGCCTTAAGCTTGACCATCTAGAATCGCCCTTAAGGTAGTATGGAATTCGGCTATTATGGGGCAAGAGAATGACTGATTTTTCTTGAAAATCTTACCTTTGAATACTTCAATTCTCGATGTAAATATGTGACCCTAGGCACCTATTTTTAGAGTTTATGGAAAGGAATTATAATCCTACTAGGATACGAATTAATTAACTTTAGAATCCTAGTAGAACTCTAAATCAATTAATTTATCTTTTAGGATTAGGATTTAATCATATGTAGAATCCCGATAGCTTTAGGATTCACAAACACTCACGCACGCACGAGACGCACGCCCATGCGCAAGCCTCGCGGCCCACGCACTGCGCACAGCCCCGCAGCCCATTATGCGCGCGCGCCAAGGCTTGGCTGGGCATGGCCTTGCGCTGGGCCTGGTCGAGCTTGGCGTGTGTTTGTTGCGTGTTTTCTTGCTGGGCGATGGCCCGGCTTCGTGCTGGGCCTTCGTCTGGCAGGCCTCGTCCGATGCTAATTCGTACGATACGCTTCCGATTAAATTCTCGATTCTGGAATTTATTTCCGATACGAACAATATTTAATATTTTCGATTTCGGAATTAATTTTCGTTTCGAACAAATATTTAATATTTCCGTTTCCGGAATTATTTTCCGATTTCGATAATATTTCCGATTATGACAATATTTCCATTTCCGGCAATATTTCCGATTCTGGCAATATTTCCATTTCCAATAATATTTTCCGATACGTACCATGTTTCCGTTTCCGGCAACATCTACGACTTGGATAATATTTATTTCCGATACGATCCATATTTCAGTTTCCAGCAATATCATCGTTTCCGGAGTATTCACTTGCTTGCCTTTGACGATCTCAGCTCCCACTGAAACCAAGATCCGTCGATTCCGAATATCCATAGATGGAGTATTTAATGCCATTAAATACTTGATCTGTTTACGTACTATTTGTGTGACCCTACGGGTTCAGTCAAGAGTAAGCTGTGGATTAATATAATTAATTCCACTTGAACTGAAGCGGCCTCTAGCTAGGCATTCAGCTCACTTGATCTCACTGAATTATTAGCTTGTTAATTAATACTGAACAGCATTTATTAGACTTAACATTATATGCATACTTGGACCAAGGGCATTATTTCCTTCAGTCTCCCACTTGTCCTTAGGGACAAGTGTGCATTTCCTAATTCCTTTGTCGCTCGATGCTTGCTCTTGAACATAAGGTAAGAGTTGTCATCCTTATTACGTCCAGAGGTGTTTCTCGGTTTCAGAGTTCAACTGATCAAATAAACAGATAATCATAGCCTATGATTCATCCGAGCACGGCCATGCATTTTACAGTTTCTAGCTCTCCGAGTGGCCTTGTACAACTTTTAAGCATCTCATCCCGATTTATGGGAGGACAATCCCAATCTTGCGATCTTGAGATTAGACTTCGTTTGATAGGTGGTTACCTGAGTGTTGCCTTTATAGCCTCCTTTTACGCTGCGACGGTTGGTCAACGTCAAAGTAAGCAGTTCTCAAACAAGTAATCTCAAATCACTCAGGTATTGAGGATTTAGTGTCTAATAATTTTAATGAAATTTACTTATGACAAATTTTCATCTCTTACAGTAAAGTTTCATAGGTATGTCCGATACTAGTCTTCCCAAAGTAAGTATCTATGCAAATGATTATGACATTGCCATGTCCACATAGTTCAAGAAACAGAACTACTAGTCATCTTGCATTCCAGTCGTCTAACGTTTTCTATGCGTCCATCTTTATAGAAAACTCCGACCAGGGACCATTTTCAACTTTTGACATTCAAGTTCACTTGATAGACATTTCTTAGTCACAGGACTGGTCCTGACAGTCTATCTTGAATATATCGTCAAATTGAAGGGACTCATCATTTAATAAACCACAAATTAAATGGGAAAATGAATTCTATTCATTTATTGTGAATGATTAACCAATAATGTTTTACAAAGAATTAAACTCTAAAACTTTAAAACATTAAACAAGGACATCATAGCCATTCTCCAATATGCTTGATTCCCATAGCTGTAGTGTGCGAGTTGTGCTTCGCCTGCGGCAGAGGTTTAGTCAATGGATCTGATATGTTATCATCAGTTCCAATCTTGCTTATCTCGACTTCTTTTCTTTCAACGAACTCTCGTAGAAGGTGAAATCTACGAAGTACATGCTTGACTCTTTGGTGGTGTCTAGGCTGCTTTTCCTGTGCAATAGCTCCGTTATTATCACAATATAGGGCTATTGGTCCTTTAATGGAGGGGACTACACCAAGTTCACCTATGAACTTCCTTAGCCATATAGATTCCTTTGCTGCTTCATGTGCAGCAATGTACTCCGCTTCAGTTGTAGAATCCGCAATGGTGCTTTGCTTAGCACTTTTCCAGCTTACTGCACCTCCGTTGAGGCAGAAGACAAACCCAGACTGTGATCTGAAATCATCTTTTTCGGTTTGGAAACTTGCGTCTGTATAGCCTTTAACAATTAATTCATCATCTCCACCATAGACCAGGAAGTCATCTTTGTGCCTTTTCAGGTACTTCAGAATATTCTTGGCAGCAGTCCAATGTGCCTCTCCTGGGTCTGACTGGTATCTGCTCGTAGCACTGAGTGTGTACGCAACATCCGGGCGTGTACATATCATAGAATACATTATTGAACCAATCAATTATGCATATGGAATCCCATTCATTCGTCTACGCTCATCAAGTGTTTTTGGGCACTGAGTCTTGCTTAGAGTCATTCCAAGAGACATGGGTAGGTAGCCTCGCTTGGAGTCTGCCATCTTGAACCTTTCAAGCACCTTATTGATATAAGTGCTTTGACTAAGTCCAATCATCTTTTTAGATCTATCTCTGTAAATCTTGATGCCCATTATGTACTGTGCTTCTCCTAGATCCTTCATCGAAAAACATTTCCCAAGCCAAATCTTGACAGAGTTCAACATAGGAATGTCATTTCCGATAAGTAATATGTCGTCGACATATAGTACTAGAAAATCAATTTTTCTCCCACTGACCTTCTTGTATACACAAGATTCGTCTGCGTTCTTGATGAAACCAAAGTCACTGACTGCTTCATCAAAACGTATATTCCAGCTCCTTGATGCCTGCTTCAATCCGTAGATTGATTTCTTTAGCTTGCATACCTTTTTAGCATTCTTTGGATCCTCAAAACCCTCAGGTTGTGTCATAAACTCAGTTTCTGTTAAAACGCCGTTTAAGAAAGCGGTTTTGACATCCATCTGCCATATTTCGTAATCGTAATATGCAGCGATTGCTAACATTATCCGAATAGACTTTAGCATTGCAACTGGTGAAAAGGTTTCATCGTAATCCACACCGTAGACTTGCCTGTAACCTTTTGCAACCAATCTAGCTTTGAAAACTTCAAGTTTCCCATCCTTGTCCTTTTTCAGTTTGAAAACCCATTTGCTTCCTATGGCTTGGTAGCCATCTGGCAAATCGACCAAATCCCATACTTGGTTTTCAGACATGGAGTCTAATTCAGATTGCATGGCTTCATGCCATTGCTTGGAGCTAGGGCTCGTCATAGCTTGTTTGTAAGTCGCAGGTTCATCACTTTCAAGTAATAGAACGTAATAGCTCTCGTTCGTCAAAATACCTAAGTACCTTTCCGGTTGAGATCTATATCTCTGCGATCTACGCGGGTTTACTTCTCTAGATTGACCATGATTCTCACCGGATACCTCTAAAGATCTCTGAGTTTCATCCTGAATGTCATCTTGAGCATTCTCTAGAGTTTGTTGTTCGACTCGAATTTCTTCGAGGTCTACTTTTCTCCATGCTGAAAAATCGTAAAGCCATGAAACATATTATTAACACATAATCATTTAGCATAATTCAGATGCATACACTTTGTAGCGTGCCCTCCCTAGCTGCGCCCGAACCGAACAAGAACAAGTCTTTAGGACTCCAAGTGTCGTCCCTCCATAGATAGTCCACAGCACGTCCGGATCCGCCTTAAGCTTGACCAACTAGAATCGCCCTTTAGGTAGTATGAAATTCGGCTATTATGGGGCAAGAGAGTGACTGATTTTTCTTGAAAATCTTACCTTTGAATACTTCAATTCTCGATGTAAATATGTGACCCTAGGAACCTATTTATAGAGTTTATGGAAAGGAATTATAATCCTACTAGGATACGAATTAATTAACTTTAGAATCCTAGTAGAACTCTAAATCAATTAATTTATCTTTTAGGATTAGGATTTAATCATATGTAGAATCCCGATAGCTTTAGGATTCACAAACACTCACGCACGCACGAGCCGCACGCCCATGCGCAAGCCTCACGGCCCACGCACGGCGCACAACCCCGCAACCCATTATGCGCGCGCGCCAAGGCTTGGCTGGGCCTGGTCGAGCTTGGCATATGTTTGTTGCGTGTTTGCTTGCTGGGCGATGGCTCGGCTTCGTGCTGGACCTTCGTCTGGCAGGCCTCGTCCGATGCTAATTCGTACGATACGCTTTAGATTAAATTCTCGATTCTGGAATTTATTTCCGATACGAACAATATTTAATATTTCCGATTTCGGAATTAATTTCCGTTTCGAACAAATAATTAATATTTCCGTTTCTGGAATTATTTTCCGATTTCGATAATATTTCCGATTCTGACAATATTTCCGTTTTCGGCAATATTTCCGATTCCGGCAATATTTCCATTTCCAATAATATTTTCCGATACGTACCATGTTTTCGTTTCCGGCAACATCTACGACTTGGATAATATTTATATTTCCGATACGATCCATATTTCCATTTCCGGCAATATCATCGTTTCCGGAGTATTCACTTGCTTGCCTTTGACGATCTCAGCTCCCACTGAAACCAAGATCCGTCGATTCCGAATATCCATAGATGGAGTATTTAATTCCATTAAATACTTGATCCGTTTACGTACTATTTGTGTGACCCTACGGGTTCAGTCAAGAGTAAGTTGTGGATTAATATCATTAATTCCACTTGAACTGAAGCGGCCTCTAGCTAGGCATTCAGCTCACTTGATCTCACTGAATTATTAACTTGTTAATTATTACTGAACCGCATTTATTAGACTTAACATTATATGCATACTTGGACCAAGGGCATTATTTCCTTCATTTTCTTCATTCGCAAATTCCTTTCGATACAAAATGCAATGGTTAATACAAGAATCAATCTTTACATAATCTAGGCCCAATGCTCTTGTGTATCTTTTTGCTTGATTAGCATTTGCAGGAAAATGTTAGTCATAATTAAAAGCCCTATGCAAAGACTTCAATAACATTGAAAAAGACTTGTCGGTCCACTTATTGCTTACTTTGTTGTGTAACAATGAGATAATGTATTCTAATCTCTTGTATGTGGTACACCCTGGATACAACTCGGCCTCCATATCTTCCACCAATGTCATTAACTCCTTTGGATATTCATTATTGCCCCCGCTTGAACCATAATCAGTAGTATTCTCATTATCATCCAACACCGAAGAAGTTGAATTCCACGCATTTGTTGCATCAAAAATTAATGGAGCCATGTGTAGACACCTACTTTTGTCCCCATCCCCGAAAGGGAAGGTTCAATGATGAGAACGTAAATCTCCACTTGACAACGCATCTCCTATAAAATAACGAATCTCAATCCCCTTTTCATTTCACCCGAAACCTGCTATTTATAGAAACATGCCATTTATGGAAACCTGCTAAAAATAGTAACTGCCGTAATGGGTAGTTGTTAAAAGTGGCAAGTCATAAAAGATAGAAACCTGTCAGAATTAGGTGGTGCACTCCAACATAAATCCTAAATGAGATAGAAATTGCGAGAGAATCCTGTTCCTAATACGATTCGAAAATAAGAGTTACGTATTAATTAAAATCCTAACGAGCCTAGAGTTCGTAACGGGCCCATATGCATTCCATCATAAAATTAATACGCACTAAAAGACTCGATTAAGTCTCATACACTCCGGATTCTAAGAGTCCGAATCTGACAAAGAAACGACCCAGACCCTATTTTCAACGCCTGGCTCTGGGCGCCGAAATCTTCGGCGCCCATCCCTGGGCGCTGAAATTACCTGGGACGTGTTCTTTCCTAATTCCTCGTGGATTAGAGTTCTACAATTCTATCTTTCCACGAACTCTTTTCCATAAATATGGCCCCAAGTTCGACGTGAAAAAAGACACAACACACAATTATTATTCTGAGTATTGACTCTAAACCCCTAAGCCTAAGCCCCACGCTACGAAATTGATCACGCGTTCTGTCCCCAATCGATCCAAAAATCGAACAGAACGTATCCTGTCCCGTAATTTGAGATTCGTTAAATAAAAGGAGAAATAGCAAAGTCAAAGTGGTTAGTTTTCTGAGAACCGTGACGCACCTCTCAAGGGTGCGTCGTAATGTGTCCCTTTTCCATGGTTTAATTGCTTTCCTCGCCCTTTTAATAAACTGTTAAACTAATCAAATCCGATTGTTCTATCACGCCTAATAAAAATAATATGTTGGGAAATTGGATTATCATGCTAGGTCCTTTAAAACAATCTAAATCAGATAATCGCAATCGATCTAGTATTATATGTTGCATATTGTTAAAATCAACTCAGATTAGTTTAATAGTTAACGCATGTCCCTTCATTATTTATGCTGAGCTAGTAAGGATATCCTGCCTCTGGAGTTATCGACGAGCGAGTACTCCTCTCGGTAGTTACAGTCCCCCAAACCCTCAATCTCTACCTTGCGGGTGTATGTTGAGAGATCCCCACACCAGGGATCACAAGGGAACCTATGGCCGTCGTGGTCAAACATAATTGCACTTCCTTTATGTCACGATAACCGGGTTTTGTCAGTTTTTCTCATTGTCGTTAAAAACTGAATGACGACTCCTATATTACTAGTCAATTGGGTGTAAACTCACAGGAAATCCAATTACACTTGATTTGACAAAAAGAAACGTCACACCCACGAGGGACGAGGTAACGCATTAGCCTCGCGCTTTTTCGACCCCCTCACAGTGGCGACTCCACTGGGGATAGTGAAGGAAATACTCGTGCTCGTAGGTAATCAAAATAGCCGAAGGGTGAAACGATCCTATCTCGCGTTTATTTCCCCATCAAGTTGGGACGACCTGAAAATCAGCATATTAATGTGAACGGACAGAACCACATAACGAATCTTGGCTCCCTTGGATGTTTCATCTCGAGAGTTGGGACTAAAGGATACCCATCGCCAACCGGGGGGTGCATACGCTTCGAATGTTGTCCACTCGGCACTTTCGCTAGTAAGTACACCCGTCCCAAACCCAATCGCTTGCCCATTAGGTCCCTCTCATTGGTGCATGCCCCCTTGGCTTACATCGTGATTGGCCTCTTGGGCGAAATTCGTCTGTTGAAGGCACTACCTCGACCGGGGCATGTGTTGGATCTGCGGTAGAAGCGGTACCAAGCCAGGCGCAAATACTACCCATAGAAGCCTATCATAAACTACATGACATATTATTATTGCCTCATGATGTAATGTTAGTTATGTGTAGCGAAATGTATGATTGTGTGTGACAAACAATGTTAGAAAGCCAACGGCCTTAAAAATTGCCCAAAATTCATAAACCAATTGGCCAAAGAGTTATACAAAGATACGTGTTCCGCAACCCCGAACGATCGCCACAAAAATAAGCGACGCTCAGGAGGGCCCGTAACGAATCCCACAACGTTGCACAACGCGTAAAGGACGTTATTAGGCAAGCACGCAAAATTAATTCGTATTTACAAAAAATATACGCGAACAGAATACGAGTACCAGTCAGGGACGCATTTTCAACGCCCCAGGCTGGGCGCCAATATTTCTCACGCCCTACGCTGGGCACTGAAGTTACTGCCTGGCCTTTTGGTCAGGCGCAGCAGCCTCGGTGCCTGCGCATAAAAAATATACGTAGCAAAAAAAAAACTTTTCATAAAAATTGCTGCAAGGGCGTATGAAAAGGCACTCGATTCTAAAAGCGACTAAAAAAAAAAAATTAACTCTTTGTGTCGTTGTTAGGCCTACTATAACGACAATGTTCGGCACCAAAACCGAGCAAGCTAATTAAAATGACCTTGAAGTCACATGGGCAAAGTATTCAAAAAATAATGTTCAAATAGAGTTTTCAAGGAAAAATAATGTTCGAATAAAAAATAAATCCGAGTCTAGACTCGGCTATGCCAAAGTACAATCTAAATCCTAAGTCTTAGTTGTCTTATCCATAGAATCGGTCCTAATGCTTGGCGTCGTTTTGTAAGTTAAAAGGTTAAACCATATTGAGTCTCCCTTCCTAACATTTAAATAAATAAGCACCCATATGTAATTGTCATCCCTTGCTAGGAATCCACGGCCTCAATACTCTCTCTCACCAATAAAAAGAATATATTATAGTATTTGCAAAATGGAAACGGTCACATTCTGAATATCATTCCCCCATAGTCGCAACATGACCAACCATGAAAATACCCAGATCGGCATACCATAAGGCTATCATTGGGGTAAAGCAATACACACTAAGAGGGCGCACTAATGATTCTAGTCTTGCAAAAATGAAAATTCGATCTCCCCAATTAACTACCTTGCCAACATTAAGCAAAATGACGCGTGACAAATGAACACCCAAGGGTTAAAATCTAAAGTGTTAACCAACTAAAGTTATGGTCCAATTAGCCTAAGTCTGAAAGTTGCTTGGTCAAGTATTATAGGCTTACGCCACGTCATTATTTTGAGTCTAGGCCACCTCCTTGTATTCATACACGGGTTATAATCAAAAAGATTAATGAAAGTTCGAGTCTAAATCACAACTTCCAATTAAATCCCGAAAATTGTAAAAAATTATTTTCGATGTAATTATTTCGCTAAATTTCAATAAGGTAAAAACAACATTTTGAATCTACGCTATTTGCACATTTTAAGAAACGACTAAATACGCTTGCAAAGTAAGACAAATTAAAGGTCCATCCTAGGCCTACTAAAATTAAAGGTCCACCCTAGGCCTACTAAAATTAAAGGTCCACTATAGGCCTACCAAACGAGGCTCACTCAGTCTCGCTTCGTGACTCAAAGACCACAACCATCTACCTTTTAGCCCAAATAAAAAAAATTAAGAATTTATGTTGGGGAGAAATCCCAAGCAAAAAGAAAAAAAAAAGAGAAAGAGAAAAGGGAGAGCGAAAAGAGCCATGAAATACTTAAAGAGAAAGAGAAAAGGGAGAGCGAAAAGAGCGAGCCATGAAATACTTAGCCCGTACCTCCCAAAGTGCAAAATTTACCCAAGTAAACGAAGGAAAAGAATTGAATCAACCAATCCAAATCATGCCATAAAAACTACATAAAGTTCTACGATGTCTACCCTTTCCAATCCTTATGTTCTTAGACGTCTTCGCTCTGGGGCCCCTGTTCAGCTCATTTAACCTATCCATGTTCTCATTGCCATAACCCAAGAAACCATTACCTCGACTCTTGTTCTTGAACTTGTTATCAACTCCAAACCACGTACGGCCATTGACACGTGCGTCATACCCATTATTTCCAAAACCTACTCTTACACCACCATTAGCATAATGACCATATAACTTGTTTGGATACATCCTGTTGATATACCCTTGAGCCGTCCCCATGCTACTCATTGGCCTTGGTTGATGTAAACTCATGACACTAGCTCGAGGCTGCAAATTGTGAGTCCTAGCAAATATAATCCTCATGCTTGACCAATACCTATACAAATTATCCTATCTCATTCAACCCATCTTTCAAACCGTCTTGAGTCACGAATAAAAAAAAAAGACAAATGAAAAGTACATTCTACGCTCAACGTAAGAAAAAAAATTAAAAAATAAAATGTGAATAATAAAAAAGGAACTTGCAAAGCGCCTCTAAAGTTAGTCTAAAAAGAAAAAGAAGCATTTAGCGCACCAAAAAAGATCCGCCCAGAAATCATTTTCAGCGCCCAGAGCTGGGCGCCGAAATCTTTAACGCCCCAGCCTGGGCGCTGAATTTCTTTGCTTGCCAAATTTTGTCCATAAGTGCTCGTCATTTTATCCGCACATGCACGGAAAAATAACGAATACTTGGGGGGTACAGCACGTATTCAGATATACGTACCACCAAAAAATACATGTACTCAAAAAAAATATAAAACAAATTTTTGGCTTACGGCAAGGCAGCAGATTAAAATAATAATAAACTTCACTTATTCCACCGTTTCAAATAGTATGTTTCCACCTCAGAAGGTACTTGTTTAAAATCGGCATTCTAAGAAACCATTCTCTAGGCTAAGAACTACGCAAGACCTGATTCCAAATTAAATCTATTTAAGGCGGATACGTAGGCAATCCGTGATTCGGTCCAACCAATTTGCAAAAATATTAAAGCCTATAGAATAACAAGAATAAGAAATAGAGTCCCTTATTGAAATTTAATCACTTGCAACCCAAGTCGAAAGAAAAATTAAAGTCAAAGGAAGAATCCAAGTCATCAAGATGCCAAAACGAGCACACATCAAAAAATAATAAGGGCACGTACCCTTGCCAGAAGGAGCACTCACACTCCTAGGCACTTAGCCAAGACTCAAAAGATCGCCTTGCCTCAATTGAATGGGGGCTAGCGCAAGCGTCCATGACCTCTAAAGTACTCGACTTGACCCTCCCTAAACGAACTAACTCACTTAAAGACCTTCTTTCACCACTAGACATAGTCGTTCGCTTAAAGACCTTCTTTCACCACTAGACACAGTCATAATCGCCAACAAGTAGTAAAGGCAGTAAGCTTGCAATAAAGAGGATTGTTCTACGGCGTCGCCCCATCGTTCCTTCGAACTCAGAGCACCCGTTCATGGTAATTCAAATGCTTGCGAATCCCCTTTGAAAAAAAAATCAGATATTGCCAATAGGACTTGGCACTTAACCAAGGCTCACCCTACTCAGACATATGTCACGGGCATCTAAAATCGAAATCTGAAAGCATCATTAATGGGAAGACATAATAGCAACTGGGGGCTAAAAAATTGAAATGAAAGAGCTAGGGAAAGAACTAAGTATACCTTGACCTTTTATACAGACATACACCAAGTAAATCTAAGTCAATTTGAAAACGGTTTATATTCCCGCAATTCTGGAAAAGATGGCCCTAAAAGCCTAAAGCATATGCCAAACAGGCACAAGTAATATCTTGACGCCTGCACCCTGGCTTCCAGCAAATCCTTAGACAGCATTTCAATAATCGTAACAGTATTTTGATTCACTCATGTAATCCTGTACGAACCCTTCTATAAGTCAACTTACTTAGGACACCTCGGATTGTACACACTAGGACTCGGACTTCAAATAATTTTCAAAGACTTCTTCGAACATAATAAAGTGTCGTTGGTTTAAGCTAAGTATGCGTTTATCTCAATGTTGCAAGTGAGTCAAAAGATATTTCTAAATATGATTATGGGTAAAGAAAGGCCCCTAGCTTTTGGTCAAGGCACACTTCAACATGTGACTACCTTGACCATGGCAATGTCGCACAATACGACATTTACAAGAGAAGTAGCAGATCACTACTCGAACGTACCTCGCACTAAACGAGTCTGGTTCAAACTATTCATGATCCATGTCACCATGAATGCATAAAAACGTATGCAAGGCATTATAGCACCAAGCCAATCCCGTAGCTACAGTTGGAGGCTTGAGAAAAGTACTCCAAAAATGCTCGAAATGACAATTTTATCGCAAATTCTCGACGCTAAGGCTATACACACGTCATAGGGACACGATCCTAAGGTCTAATCATGTAAAACGAACCTTAGAATGGCTACAACCCCTCCCAAATTCTAAGCACTACTTAGAGTATATAAAGTCACCCCACTAACAAAGGGTAACTGAAAATCGCGAGTCACCAAAACTCCGATCAAACTACTGCACCTAACGCTCGCCCTATAAGCGCCCGTTACACAGTCTACGTCGTTCCAAAGCAAAAGAGAAAGAAAAATCAAGGATAAGAACTGTCAAAATATATCCAGAAATCATTTTCAACGCCCAGAGCTGGGCGCCGATATCTTTAACCCCCCAGCCTGGGCGCTGATTCTTTCTGCTAGCCAAGTTTTGCCCAGATGTAAAAATAAGAAAGAAACACCTATGAATCCTCGCATCGAACGAAGTAATAAGCCGTGCACACCCACGCAGAAGATGCTACACTTGTTCGAGCACCTAAACGAGGCGTGAGAAAGTACTCCAATGCAAAAAATAATGATATCCCAACACCTGGAGGAATGTTCTAAGACACGTTGTTAGGCCACACAAGCCTACGTCGCCCCATAAGTTCAACCATCCCACGGTACAAGTCTAAAAAAAGAGAGTAAGGCATATTGCACTAATGCGGGCACGACCAAAGAGCATGTATAAAAGAGGCAAAGACTACTTATTGCCCAAATTCAAAATGCAAGCCACACGACTTCTACATTAAGGATTAAAGGTAGAAAAATATTACCTACCACGAAATGGATAGCTCGCACCTACACGAGCGGAACCCCAGGGCATCTTTCTCGAAAGAACCTACAAAAATCGTACGCCAAAAGAAAGCATCCCAACATGCATACTTGGGGGCTCCAAGCTACGAAACAACCATAGCAAAATAAAAAAAATCTCGAAGCAAATGTTTGAACAATCGAAAGGGCCCGATGTTTGAGCCCACTTCATGAATGGGCCTGAACCCTACCAAAGCTTCTAAGCAAACTATTCAAAATCAGTCATTGCTAAAAAAAAATGATTCAAACAAACTGATTAATGGACCGCACACAACGGCCATTCTATGAATGCTCGTTCGCACATACATATCATCTTTTCTAAGTATCGAACATTTACGAACGCGTTCAAAAGAAAAAAAAAGAAAACGAACGAACAAGAGGCCAACTGTGTCATGAAGAAACCTCGCCAGAAATTATTTTCAGCGCCCAGCGCTGGGCGCCGAAATCTTTAACGCCCAGGCGTGGGCGCTGAAAATGATCCCAGACCCAGAAAAGGCTCTGACTTCTATAGGGCCCTGCCATATTCATTCGACTTGAAAATTGCCAATTTCTTTACTGAAAGTCGCACCTCACGGCTTTGTTAAGAGTAGCACACCACTACAAAGATCGCTCGCGCTTACGAGCACGATCCCAAACACGATCAAGGACATTACAAAATGCGTATCCCCAAGGAACCTCTTTGACAAGAAATGACCGTCAAGCACGAATGCTTGGGGGATCGAAAGAAAATATATATGCAAAGTTAAAACAAAATTCCCAGACTACGTTGTACGAAGTCGATCCCGTGTTTGGATAAACTCAAAAAAAAATATAAAATCGGATTACGACCTCAAAGACAAAGGTCAACGTTGATACTTACACATAGTCCCCTAATCAAGGACCCAGGTAGTGGCAAAATTGAGCCGAAAAGACTAGCTCAGAACCATGAAAGATGATGACCACGAGACAATGGTCCGTCTAAGAACGTTGTCAACCCACATTCAGGTTACAACTAAATCCGAGCATCCCTCGAAAGAATTCGCTCCTACAAGAATGAATAAAAAGAAATTCTCAAGAGAAATCACAAGAAAAAAATGAAAAAGGGACTTGTCCACCTCAATCAGGCAAGACCGCGGCACGCGAATCCCAAATCAAAAAGACGAATTCAGGTTCGCTCACCTCCAGCGAGCGGGGCGTCCACCCTTAGCGGACAGGGCTCGCCCACCTTCAGCGGGCGGGGTCTGTGTCACTAGCCGCGTAAGTCCTCAATTTTCGAAAAATAAAGTCTTCAAATTCAAAATAGGCTCGCCATCTTCAGCCGGCGGGGTCTACGTCACAAACCACGTAGGTCCTTATTTTCAAAAAGCACAAACAAATTTCAAAATAGATTCGTCCACCTCTATCGGACGGGGTATCCACCCTTAGCGGACAGGTTCACCATCTTTAGCCGGCGGGGTCTACGTCACAAACCGCGTAGGTCCTTATTTTCAAAAAAAAAAAAACCCAAACAAACTTCAAAACAGATTCGTCCACTTCTATCGGACGGGGTGTCCACCCTTAGCGGACAGGCTCGCCATCTTTAGCCGGCCGGGTCTGCGCCACTAACCGCGCAGGTCCTTAGTCGCTGCAGCGATAACTTTTTCTGGTTTTCCCTTTTTTCCAAAAATTAAAGGATCGGTTTTCCCTTTTTCCAAAAATTAAAGGATCGGTTTTCCCTTTTTCCAAAAATTAAAGGATCGGTTTTCCCTTTCTCCAAAATTTAAAGGATCGGTTTTTCCTTTTTCCAAAAATTAAAGGATCGGTTTTCCCTTTTTCCAAAAATTAAAGGATTGGTTTTCCCTTTTTCCAAAAATTAAAGGATTGGTTTTCCGTTTTTCCAAAAAAGAACGATGTGCTGGATTTTCCTTCGTTTTACGTCCCATAAAAACAAGGGGGGTTTTTCTCGTTTAGCTAACCCTGAAAATGAGAATCTTTAAAAACATTTTTACCTCGTGATTGGGCTTGGCCAGGCCCAATTACACTTTATAGCTTTGATTTCGAAAAACATCTGTAGCTACTCCCAATGACAAAGTGAGGGAGTTTCTATACTATCCGTTGACAAATCCCAATGACACGTGAGGGATATGTTGATGACCCTTAAGTCAAATGTTATCACTCGGGGGCTCGTGAGACCCTCGCAAAAAAAAACAGGTCACCATGACTTGTGTGACGCACTCCGTCTAATACTTTGACCATCGTCTTACTCCAAGACTCAGTCAAAGTGGGGGCTAACTGTAGACACCTACTTTTGTCCCCATTCCCGAAAGGGAAGGTTCGATGATGAGAACGTAAATCTCCACTTGACAACGCATCTCCTATAAAATAACGAATCTCAATCCCCTTTTCATTTCACCCGAAACCTGCTATTTATAGAAACCTGTCATTTATGGAAACCTGCTAAAAATAGTAACTGCCGTAATGGGTAGTTGTTAAAAGTGGCAAGTCATAAAAGATAGAAACCTGTCAGGATTAGGTGTTGCACTCCAACATAAATCCTAAATGAGATAGAAATTGCGAGAGAATCATGTTCCTAATACGATTCGAAAATAAGAGTTACGTATTAATTAAAATCCTAACGAGCCTAGAGTTCGTAACGGGCCCAGATGCATTCCATCATAAAATTAATACGCACTAAAAGACTCGATTAAGTCTCATACACTTCGGATTCTAGGAGTCTGAATCTGACAAAGAAACGACCCAGACCCTATTTTCAACGCCTGGCTCTGGGCGCCGAAATCTTTGGCGCCCAGCCCTGGGCGCTGAAATTACCTGGGACGTGTTCTTTCCTAATTCCTCGTGGATTAGAGTTCTACAATTCTATCTTTCCAAGAACTCTTTTCTATAAATATGGCCCCAAGTTCGACGTGAAAAAAGACACAACACACAATTATTATTCTGAGTATTGACTCTAAACCCCTAAGCCTAAGCCCCACGCTACGAAATTGATCACGCGTTCTGTCCCCAATCGATCCAAAAATCGAACAGAACGTATCCTGTCCCGTAATTTGAGATTCGTTAAATAAAAGGAGAAATAGCAAAGTCAAAGTGGTTAGTTTTCTGAGAACCGTGACGCACCTCTCAAGGGTGCGTCGTAATGTGTCCCTTTTCCATGGTTTAATTGCTTTCCTCGCCCTTTTAATAAACTGTTAAACTAATCAAATCCGATTGTTCTATCACGCCTAATAAAAATAATATGTTGGGAAATTGGATTATCATGCTAGGTCCCTTAAAACAATCTAATTTAGATAATCGCAATCGAACTAGTATTATATGTTGCATATTGTTAAAATCAACTCAGATTAGTTTAATAGTTAACGCATGTCCCTTCATTATTTATACTGAGCTAGTAAGGATATCCTGCCTCTGGAGTTATCGACGAGAGAGTACTCCTCTCGGTAGTTACAGTCCCCCGAACCCTCAATCTCTACCTTGCGGGTGTATGTTGAGAGATCCCCACACCAGGGATCACAAGGGAACCTATGGCCGTCGTGGTCAAACATAATTGCACTCCCTTTATGTCACGATAACCGGGTTTTGTCAGTTTTTCTCATTGTCGTTAAAAACTGAATGGCGACTCCTATATTACTAGTCAATTGGGTGTAAACTCACAGGAAATCCAATTACACTTGATTTGACAAAAAGAAACGTCACACCCACGAGGGACGAGGTCACGCATTAGCCTCGCGCTTTTTCGACCCCCTCACACCATGTCGTCAAAGGGCATTTCAGTTTCCTCAACCTCCTCGGTCGCCTCTGTGTCAGCTTCATCACTATTATCATATTGCTTATCATTTTCTCCGTGACTAACCCATGGATTATAACTACTATCGATACCATATACTAGTAAGTGACGTTGCATGTCTTTTCGATTTTGGGCTAAAAGCAATCTACATTTCAAGCACGGACATTTCAACGGTGTTTCGTTACTTATTTCCTTGAAAGCAAACTGTAGAAAAACATCAACCCCTAATTTGTACGCGGTTTTTCATCTATCCTTTATCCCATTGTGATTCATCCAAGACCGATCTATATTCATTCTTTAAATCAAGTAAAGTAAAAAAAATATTAAAAAAAAAGTAAAAGTAAACGAACTTATTAGTTACATTAGATTCAAGAAAAAGTTATATGTATAAGGGGTATGTAGACAAACAAGCAATAATGATCACATAAGCGCTAAAGGAGAAAAACAATGTATATCTAATTAAAAACTAAAATTCGTCATTAATTTATTAAATACTCAAGGATGTAAAGAACATCATTAATTTATAAAAAATAAAATTGCATACATTCTATAGACGCAAACCTTGAAGCATTAAGAATCCCTCTTTACATTAAGCTAAAGGTTCAATTACAAAATACTTATTTCACTAAAAAAGATTCTTTGATGATGCAAGAAAAATACAATAATATACAATCATTTATTAATGAAAGAGAAACTTTACTTGTGTACTGTTTTGCATGAGTGGAGGATCTATGAGAATGTAGGACAGAGTGTCTAATTAATAAGCTTGTTAGTTTCCCTAATTCTCAAGCTAATAACATGTTAATAGTACAATGTTACTGGTCAGATCAGCAGGTTCTGTTCTCTTTAGCTTTCTGGTCAGATCAGCAGGTTCTGTTCAGGTCTCAGGTAGAGGTTATACAACGCTACAGCAGCTGGTCTGGGTGTTCAAGGTTGAGCTAGCTTTTTCTGGTCAGCAGTAGGAACTAGGAAGGTTGTTTGGGTGTTGGTTATGAAAGCTTCTGGTTTAGCCTTGAAACAATACAGTTTGCCCCTTAAAATGTGATAACTGAAATCATGAACCTTAAGAAGGATGGGCAATGTCCCCTACTATGAACGTTTTAGAGACTTGGCACCCCACACCCACTGAGTCACCGTGAACAAGGGTACATTTTTCTTATTCATGATTATAGTCGTGTGAATTTAAGAGTTTTATGTTCTAATTTCTTCACTATTTTTTTTCCAACTTTCTCTGTATTTTTTCTTCAGTTTATTAAAATAAAATTTGGAATATTTCAGTACCCAAGAACTGAACTTTTTCACAATCTAAGAACCTCAATTCCTTAATCAACCAACATGAGAAATAAATTGTGTTCGGAATCACAACAACAATAAAAAAACAAAACAAAAAGTAGCCAAATATGCATCACTCCTCAAGTTTTCCATCACAGGGAAGGCGTGAGAGGTGAGAATTGGTTTAATGATGAAAAAGGGACGCAAGCAAGTTAAGGGAAGATTTCCGATAATGAAAAGAGTTTAAACGCAACCCAGAATTCAAGGAGATGTAATGCTGACAAATTAAAAGTGTAGAAGGTACGTGTGTGTTTTGGTAATTTATGCATGACTTTGTTATCCAGTCAGTTAGGATAAACCAGAAGCTTTCATAACCCACACCCAAACAACCTTCCTAGAACATTTTGAGCTAATCATAACACCTTCACATTTCTACTTATTCCATCGATTTCAAGAATACATAAATTTAAAGCTTCTGCAGTCTGAGTTCCAGGAAGTCTCTATTTACTAAGTTATATATAGTCTCTTGCAATTTACTACAATATTGCTCGTGGTCTTAAGTATGTGATGGTTTTAAAATCTGAACATTCTCAACATAACTGCACACTAAAACCTGAGTGCAAAAATAAAATCTAAACATTCTCAAGCCTAGCAAGCTTCTATTTTTGCAAGGAATAACACTGAGAAATATTCAAGCCGCCACATAAAACCAACTTTTATCTCTTATTAACAGAAAATTCAGTTTGTCTGTTTCTTACTAATAAAACTTGTTGAAGCAAAACAGAAGCAAATTAAGCAGAATAGCGTAGCATAGTATAGCATAGCAAAGCCGCAGATAGCAAAGTAAAATCAAAGCAGAAGCATCAGGTAGCAGATTCAGCATAGCAGATGCAAAGCTGTAGCAGAATAGCATATCAACAAACAATTTCCTCAAGTTAATGCAAAGCTCCACCGTCTCCATGAACTCTAGTATAATTTATACTTATTCCATCGGTTTCAAGAATATATAATTTAAAAGCTTCTGCAATCTGAGTTCCAGGAAGTTTCTTGCAATACATCAACCTACTCCTCCAATATTTCAGACTTATGTTAGAAGGAGAAAAGGGCAAGCAACATAGCAGGACACGAGAGAAGAAGCAGAGGGCAGCCACCAAGAAGAAGAGAGGAACCACAACCCATAGTGGATGCAAAGCCTGCTACTCTCTTAATGTTTTTTGTCGTATCTGATTGAGTTTTGTCTTAGTTGCTTTTACTTAATTAGTTTTGTCCTGTACTGGTTTGGGTATTAAAAAGGGAAGGAAAGAAATCAGAAACTATCTTGAAAATTATTTGGCTTAGCCTTTGGGAGAGAGAGACCTCTCGAATATTCTCACTTTGTATTCAAGCTATAAGCTTTATTAATATACAAGCATCAATCCTTCCTCTAAATTATCTGTATTTGGCTACTGTGTGTTACTCAATTACAGGGCCAGAATTGTAGTTCGTTGCATTTCTATTTACTAAGTTATATATAGTCTCCTGCAAGGCTGCAATTCACCACAATATTGCTTGTGGTCTTATGTATGTGATGATTTTAAAATCTGAACATTCTCAACATAACTGCAGACTAAAACCTGAGTGCGAAAATAAAATCTAAACATTCTCAAGCCTAGCAAGCTTCTATTTTTGCAAGGAATAACACTGAGAAATATACAAGCCTCCCATAAGCTTTATACATCTATAGAAAATTGATACCCCTATTCCTCAACTCAGCATAGAATCCGAGACTGCTAGTCCTAAACTCACAAGAATTCTTCCAATTCAAGTCTGTATTATAGGATTTACAGCACATTCAGATTTCCCAGAAGTTTAAATTTTGGTAGTGAACAGCAAGGCCCTCTTGCATACTGTAGGTTCTTACCCCCCAAAGTTGTATGATCTAACATTTAATTTCTCCTAACCATAAACCCCCTCCTAACCATAACCCCCCTCCTTACCCCCCAAAGTTGTATGATCTAACATTTAATTTCTCTACCAAATGAACATTAGTGAATTGCAAAGTTATAGGAAATTATAGCAAAAATTATAGGAAATTCAGCATAAATTATAGGAAATTCAATATAAATTATAGGAAATTCAGAAAAAGTTGAAAGTTCAATAAAAAAAACTCAAACAAAGTTATGGTGATTGATATGCAGAGACATGTTCAACTCATCAGTGCCAAAATAGAAAAAGACAACTAAAGGAGATAAGAACCTCGAAGAAGAGCGGTGCCGGAAACGACCTCGCCGCCGATTTTAACCTCACAGCCTGTAATTTAAAAACAAATAATTAATTGAATTAAGTAGGAGATTGAGCGCTCAATTTCTCTGTAAATTAAACGAAAGTGAATTTATGATTCTCTTCACCTGGTAATCCTTGAAGAAGAAACGCATGGATTTCAACCTCACAGCCTGTAATTTTAAAAAAAAATAATGAATTGAATTAAGTAGGGGATTGAGCGCTCAATTTCTCTGTAAATTAAACGAAAGTGAATTTATAATTCTCTTCACCTGGTAATCCTTGAAGAAGAAACGCAGGGAATTGGCAGTAGGATTACCTCAGGAAGAGAAAGATCCGAAGTTCGTGGAAGAGAAAGAGACAAAGTCCGTGGAACTTGCAGAAGAGGGAGAGGGAGAAGTTGCAGAAGTTCGTGGAGGAGTGGGAAAGAAGAAGCGCGATTTTTTTTCCGCCTTTTTTTTGCAAGGGCAACGAAAAGCCAATTGGGCTGGATCTTTCATTTATAATTGGCAACAATTTAGAAATAGGTTGTTGCACAAACATGATAAAGGGCAACAAAATAAAATTTTGTGGCCCAAAACATAACTTTGGGCAATGGATTAACGAATTGTCGCCCAGAAAAGATTTTGGGCTACCGAAAACCTTCTTGTCTCACAAAATTGTAGATTTGGGCAACGAAATTATACACCGTCGCCTTTTGTTCTATTTCGGGCAACAAATATATTTCTCGTTGCCCATAAAATATTAACCCGTCGCCCAAACCTGCTTTTTTTGTAGTGCCATCTTCACTTACTAATATACTCTATTGAGGATAACATAGTTATTCTAGAGGATAAAATATCATATGACATAAAGTTCTGTTATATGATATGCGATAGAAGTCTATAGGACTTAGGAACCTACGAAGTGTAGGATATCTAGTTTGAAATATAAACAGAGTCGTATGCCCGTGAATAATACGAGACAATCAAATTATTCGATAGTAAAGGTAAAGTTTAATAAACATACATCTTCCCGAGTTTAGTAAACATACATATATATTGATTATAAGGTGGTGTAATTTATTGCATATTTGCATATATATGAGTTATTTGTGTTGTTTAATCGTAAAACATTAAACACTTTCGTATTTGGCCATAGTATTTATTTCTACAAACTAGTAGAATCTTACGATTTGATTATGAGGGCCCCTTCCGATTCAAAGTAGAATTACTATTTTAATAACATTGATTGTGTGTACTCAACATAAGGTTCAACTATAGAGTTCAGAGAGAGAGACATCATGAGTAGGGGTGTCAATTCAGACAAACAGATCGGGTTTCGATTGGGTTCATCAGTTCGGGTTGAAACAAGTTCATTTGGCTATCGAGTCGAATCAGATCGGATAGGGTTGAAAGATTATCGAGTCGGATCTGCTCGGGTTGGTAGATATAGGTTCATATCGGGTTTGTTCGGGTTGTAAACTGGTTTAGCTGAGCTGTAACAGGTTCAGGTCATAATGGGTTGGGTCATACAGGTCCGTTCGGTTTAGAACACGACGGGTTGTAAATGGATTTAGTTGGATTGTAAGAGGTTCAGATTATCGGGTAGAGTTCATCTGATAACGGTCTGAAATGGATTGGGTTGAACAGGTTTAGCCAGGTGTGAGGGGTCGAAAAACAGGACGGGCGTACCTTTCTGAAGAAAGCGGCTCAAACGACTTTTCCTTCGGGATGTGGCAATCATGTTAAGTAAAACAGGGACTAACGTTCTGCGGGCATTAGCCCGTTTTTACTAATCTGTAGGAGTCGCCATTCAGTTTTACAACAACATTGAAGAAAACTGACAAAACCCAGTTATCGTGATATGCCTGGAGTGCAAACATGCTTGACTCACAACGGCCATAGGTTCCCTTGTGATCCCTGTTGTGGAGATCATTCAACGTACATCTAGCGGAGTAGAGATTGAGAGTTTGGGGGACGTTTACTAATACGAGGAGTGCACAACATTAGCCCACGCGACAGTCCTTACTAGTTCAATGTGACGATGAAAGGGACATGCGTTATGCTACATTACTAATCTAAGTTGGGTTTAATGCACATATAATTAACTATACAACATAAAAATAGTGATTTAGATTGATTTAAGGTGCTTAGCCATAATCAGATATGTCCTGAGATTATCTTACTTGGCGTGATTAATAAAACAGATTATGTGAACATATTTATATGGTGATGAAAAAGGTAAATATGTAGATTTCAGGTTACAGTATGGCGTAGGCTATACTGCGGTTCTCAGGAACACCTACCACTCGCCTTAGCAGAGCCTTCTTTTAGTTTTAGAACAACCTTTATGCCGACTTTTAGATCGTTATGCTTCCTTCAATTCCTGCAGAGTTTCCTCTTAGATTTCTTGGTTTTGGCTTATTAATTGGCAATAACTTTGGTAGTAATTGGGATGGTTTGAATACTTGTACGGAATGAGTTCTTCTTAACAAGAGTTAATACGGCATAACTATTACGAACACGGGACGGGACTTGAATAGAGATTTAGTATGCCATAGAGGGAAGAGAGAATTCAGAATATCAGAGGAGTTAGACTAAATTGATGATCTAATTCGGGGTGCAGAAGGGTTATATTTATAGTGTAGGTAGTCGAAATAAGATAGACATTTGAAGAGTTCGAGTTTCGGTGAAAATCAAATGGATGCGCCAGAATAAAGTAGCGCATGCCACTGTAGCGCTGGAAATTTGTAGCGCAAACCGGATAGAATTTAAAGGCGTTTGAGTTTCAGTGAGAATCAAATAGCACTGCCAAAAAAAGTGGCGTTGGCCTTCTGTGTGCTGGAATTTTCTAGCGCATGTTCTGTCAGCGCTAGAAATATCCAACGCGGGCAGATCTGCGGATTTCCAGAAAATTCGATCTTTAATTGCTCATAACTCCTTCATACAAACTCGAATTCTTGAAACAAATATCTTGTTGGAAATCTATGGAATTCATCTATCCAATGCCACCGGTCTCGCATCAATGGCTTTGTAAATCTAGAGTTATGGCCCAAAGAGTGGAGGTCAGTCCGTTTTGGCAAAGCCCAAGTAAAAGCCTTATTCGTTTTAAATCGGATTTGGACTTATGATAAGTCTATGGAAAGCTTATTCCAAGGCCCATAAATCACGTGATGTGCATGATCCAAATCATTATTTATAAAACAGACTTTGACTTCGTAAGGACATATCATTTGCTAAATGAGCTAACAAGAGTATTCTATGCACTCGTAAGCATGTTTGAGTCACTTGGGTTAACATTTACATGTATTGTGCCTAATAAGTATGAACTCGGGAGGTGTTATTATTTGAGCCATGTTATTCTAAATCCTGAAGGTAAGCATTAGAACATTATGGCGCATACAGTGTGTTGTAATGACGACAATTATATTTTATATTTCTATCGATGCAACCACATATTAAGCCGTATCGGGATGCGAATGCGACTAAGTATGTGTGAAGTTTATTTTAGGAAGCTTTCTATTTATGGAAGTTACTATATTTAACAGGTTCTGCTCCGGATGGTCTCTTCAATCAGTCTAGGATCGTTCTTTAGCTAATCAAAGTGTAGTGTTGACAAGTGGCCACTGAGTGGGTTATAGTTTCATCATTGAACACACCGCTTCGGGCCTACGGACAAATGTAGGAGTCTACAGTTAGCCCCCACTTTGATTAAGTCTGGGCAAGACGATAAATAGAGTATTGGTAGACGGAGTGCGTGTGAAACTTAGTCTGGTTTAGACCAAATTTAAACGAGGGTCTCGCGAGCCCCCAAGTGACAACGTTTAATTTGACTTAAGGGTCATCACTAGGAATGGCAACAGTTCCCTCACGAGTTATTGAGAATCTACTGACTTGAACTGACTTCTCACAAAGTCATTGAAGATGTTCAAACGGTGAAGGGAGTTTTTCGAAAACAGATACTTAACTTAATTTTTGACGACGGAATACGGAAAAAAAATGGAATAAAAGTCCTTTTCTAGCGAGGAAGGGATAAACCTCAAACAGGGACGAGTAACGGGTAGACCTTAAGCTGGGAACGAGGATCAAGACCTCTATGGGAACAAGGATCGAGACCTCTATGGGAACGAGGATTGGGACCTCTATGGGAACAAGGATTAGGACCTCTGTTGGGAAGAAGATTGGGACTTCTAACTTGGGAACGAGGATTGGGACCTCTGCTGGGAAGAGGATCGAGACCTCTATGGGAACGAGGATTGAGACCTCTATGGGAACGAGGATTGGGACCTCTGTTGGGAAGAAGATTGGGACATCTACCTTGGGAACGAGGATTGGGACCTCTGCTGGGAAGAAGATTGAGACTTCTAACTTGGGGACTAGGATTGTGACCTCTAATGGGATGAAGATTGGGATCGACTTCTAACTTGGGAACGAGGATTGGGACCTCTTATGGGAAGAAGATTGGGACTTCTAACTTGGGAACGAGGATTGGGACCTCTAATGGGAAGAATATTGGGACTTCTAAATTGGGAACGAGGATTAGGACCTCTAATGGGAAGAAGATTGGGACTTATAAGTTGGCAACGAGGATTGGGACCTCTAATGGGAAGAAGATTGAGACTTCTAACTTGAGAACGAGGATTGGGACCTATAATAGGAAGAAGATTGGGACTTCTAACTTGGGAACGAGGATTGAGACCTCTAATGGGAAGAAGATTGGGACTTCTAACTAGGGAACGAGGATTGAGACCTCTAATGAGAAGAATATTGGGAATTCTAACTCGGGAACGAGGATTGGGACCTCTGATGGGAAGAAGATTGGGACTTCTAACTGGTAATTTCTTGGAATCATGGGGAAAACTATGATTTTTTAAAAAACCGTTACCCAAAGTGGGGCACGGTTATTTCTCGAAATGTCGTTGCCTGTTGGTGGGCCAACGGAAAACTTATTATTATAGGAAATATTAATTTTTTTTTGAAATAACGTAACTTTTTCCGCGGGAAGGAAAATGGAATAGAGTTAAACGGTTATTTGCGGTATACGAAAGGGGAGGTGGCCCGACAGTTTTCTGAATGAGAATAATTATGCGCCTGAATTTTCTGGCACGTGCATTTGTTGCGCTTGAATTTTCCGGCGCGTGCATTCTTTATATACGGGCAGCAAAACGACAGTTTCTTTGCCATTTATATAAGGATTGAGGTGTAACCGGCCGAATAAGAGTGAAGTTTGACGAAATTGAGCTTTTTGTGAAACAACCAGCAGCGCCAGAATATTATAGCGCTCTGATCAGGAGCGTTTATTATTTCCTGGGGCTAGCTAGATGGGCGCCAGATGTTATTCATGCTGAGCTTTTTAAAACTTTATCTTTGCCATGATTAGGTGAGAACCAAACTTCCTAGCGCTGGTTTTGGTGCGCTGGAATATTAGTGGCGCATGTGTGCCTAGCGCTAGAAATATCTAGCGCTGGTGTTTTACTTCCAATTTTCCAGATTTATTCGATTTTATTCTGAATCTTATGTCTCATTCGCTGCAATGTTTTGCTTGCATGCGATGTTTATAACATGTATAAGTGTCTAGCATGTTGATTTTCACAAGTTTGTTGATTTTCGGTAATTTTGAGCTTGTTCAAAATTATCCCCCAAGTGTACCTATGAATTGATGTCGTGACACAATGTAGGTGTTCTTGGCTTGTTGCTTGCGGTTTACATGATCTAAGCATGAATTTTCACTTTGGAGTTATTTTTATCACTTTTGCATGTACTTGTTTTGCTACCAATTTGAACTTAGTAGCATGTTCGTACTCAGGGAACAAATTTCTTGACTCCGCCAAGTAAGACAAACTTGTTATGAATTTGAATACTTGGAACTTCATAAATAGTATGTGTTATTTGCTGGGTTGAGGTATGATGCCTCTCTACTTTCTGGAATGTTAATCCGTAGATTGTTCTTTCCAGCCTTATTTACTGTTGTCTGTTTGCAGTTGTGTGCCTTTGAGCGTTTGCCTTTTCTCATTCCTTGATCGAGGAGGGAGAACTACGTATATCCCATCGTTACTTGCTAGGGGTGTTGCGAGGCAACTGAAGAGGCAACTTAAACTGTTGGTATTGTAGGAGATGTTTGGGACTACGAGTCCTACTCAGGTAAGTGTAAGGATTTGCTTACTTTGTATCGTCTCGTTTTATGCGAGATTTTAACTGTTCATTTTTGTCTTTTGTTTAATGTTGTAGATGTGAAGAGCGTCTATAAGATGCAGCGTCATAAGGGGAATGCCTCATGGGTACTTGGGGTTTGCGGAAAGGGCTTGCCGCGGGTGCCCTGTTCTTGTAGAGGAATTCGGGGTTTCAGCCCCCGAGTGTTTACCTTTGCTTTCTTCTCTTGTGGTAGAAATTTTCTTTTGGTTGTTTAGAGTCTTCTGCAGCAACGGTTGAACTGTATGAACGGATATGTGCAGAGTGATTATCCTGCATGTTCGATGCAGTTGGATGATCGGAGTTCTCATAAACTCGCGATATTTTATTGCCCTATTAGTTTGGATCAACTTTCAAGTTCTAAATAGTTAAACTTACTTAGAGTTGAGATAAGGGATTAGCAAAGTAAGGTTCATTTTATGCAACTGAACACTAGGATTTTCTCCCTATGACATATGTGTAGCATTAGCATCGAGAATTTGTTATAAATTCGACATTCGGAGCAGTTTTGAGGTTCTTTCTTCAAGCCCCCAAGCATAGATTCATGATTGGCTTTGTGTTATGATGCTTGGCATATGTTTTGCATGGTCGTGATGTCCAGGATGAACCGAAATCGTCTGGCTATCAGTTCATGAATATCTTGAAAAATACTTGTTTAATGCAAGGTATGTTCAAGGAACGAGTATAGTAATTACTACTTGTCGTTTTTCTTTGTAGGTGTTGTATTAGGTGATAGAGCCATGGTCAAGGTGGTTAGTAAGTTGAAGTCTGCCTGGACCAAGGCTCGAGTAACTCTTTTTAGTCAGAGTGAGGCTCCAACATGTACTAAAAAAGACAGCATGCATAATTTAGGTTTAGGGTCAACAACGTCGTTTTTGTAGCTTTAGCGATTTTAAGTCTTTAGAAAGATATCAGTTAAAATTTGCGGATTTAATTCCATATTATTCGCAATGGGAAATTCTTGTATGTTCGATCAATTGTTAAGGAGAAGAATGGACGTGTTGGCCAGATTAGCCCCCAGTATAAAGCAGAGCAAAGGTTTTGCTTCTTTTGAATTATGGAAAGGTGCGTCCAGACTTGATTGCTTAACAAGGAAATGAAGGAACTGACTAAGATAGAGTTCACATCCAACTTTGTTTTTTTTGAAAATGTTTTGAAAACAGAAAAGATGAAGTAGAGTCCATATTTAAATGCATACTGAGAATATTAATTTTCAAGGAAGTCATTTGACATTGAGGTCGCATGATACCGCGATCGTATTGTTCGGTATAAATCTGATGTCAACCTTCTCTTTTTATTGTATCGGATTCGAAAGCTTTCACTTGGGTTGTTGGCTGTAGTACTTACAGATTACTTATCGGTTGCTCGATTTAGGATGAAGTTTTAGATGCTCAAAGTTCAAGAAGGTGAAATACATTCTTGCATGAAGAGATGTCGAAGGGTGGTAAGAATAGTAAGTGATACCCTTTGATGTTCATAAAGAATGTTTAATTGCCTGACTTAGTTTTTTGGCAATGTTTAAGAAGATGTAGATGTGTCTTTTATCTTAAGGAGATTATTTATGTATTCGAATGACATGAAACAAGTTATTTAAGGAAGTTATGGTCCTTTTGGAAGTTGTGCCTAAAGAGGCGAGTTGCTTCTACTTTCTGCAAAGTAATTAGGTTGATAACAGAATCTTGTGCCTAATTAACAAGACTTTTAGCACTTTTGCATATAATGACTTGAGTTGAATGTTATTGATCCATGTTTTAGTCACTTTCAGCCGGAGTTGGCAGAGTCTGTTTTGTTCAGAATAGACGTCCATAATGAATTTCGGCTAAAGTTGTAGCGCCTTTAGGGGTTGCATCCCAGGTTGGAATCAGGCCTTACGTAGTTCTATTTTTTTTTTATTCTGAGTCATTATTTTATTATAAATTCACCTTGATTTGCGCGAAATTGCATGAAAATAATCGGTTTGTACACGGATGTACCCCCCAAGTGTTCGGATTTTTCTGTAAAAATGCAGGAAAAAATTCGAACACTTAAGCACAGGCTTTGGAAAAATCCAGCGCACAGCTTGCACGCGCTATAATTGATTAGGTCTTACATGGTAAGCGCTGGTAATTTCTAGCGCCAAGCGGTTGGTATGCAAGGTTCCACAAGATTCGATTTATTTTCACGTTTCGTTTTCTAGTTAATTCGCAAAGTTGATTAACTTCTTAATGTCGAGTAATTGGTGCTCGGTTATCAGGTATTCCCGAGTGGGGATTTCTTTTCTCTTTTTTTGCGATTTAAGAAAGGTATATGTTTATTACTTCACCTCAAGGAGGGATTTTCCGGGGTTGTAACGTGGTTAAGTTTCGGGTGGAAAAAATGGTTAAGGCTCAAAATTCTCCATTATACCCTTAGTTAAATTGATGACTGGACTTAGTGTTTAACCTTGTTTGGTCTTTGTAGAACTTCATCGCTGTTTATTCTTCAGATTTTAGTATTTTTTACTAGAACGGTTATTTCACAAATGGTCCTTGATGTGTAGTCCTTTTACTTGATTAGTTCCTTTTCTTGTCCATTTTATTGTTATGGTGAATTCCCATCCCCAAGTTCGGATTAGTATGGGTTGAATAAAAAAAGGCTCCTTCAGACAAGGTTCAGAAAGTGGTTCATTGCTTCTTAGCTAAGGGAAAGGACATTTTAAAGGTTGCAAGTAGCCTCTTGTGTTGGTGAATTGTATCTTTCAGAAATCGTTAAGGTGGACTGAGTGTGCCCCTAGCTGTTGGTCCTGAGATGAATCCTTTCTTTTTGAAGTTAATGGGCTGTGTTGGGCCCAGGTGAGTGACTAATTGCGAACTCTTTTATGTAAAGTGCAGAATAAGTGTTTTCTTCATTTGTTTCGTGCATCGAATAATTTTCCTTTTTGTTTGTTCATTGCTTTTAAAACTGTTATGGTAAGACAATCAAGGATGTGCTTTAAAGAGAAATTTTATTGATCTTGGATAAAAAAAAACATGATAAGAAGGTTTGACAAAAAATTAGCCTCTTGTTCTATTTTAGGAACGAAAATGGAAGGGATAATGACATAGAATTAGTTTGTAGTGCTGTATTCTAAGTCTGAGCCTCTTTGAACTTTGAGTCTGCATCTTCGAGCTTTGGATGATCTTTAGTCTTTAGTGCAGCCAACAGTCTAGTTTGTAGCTTCACATTTCCAGTCCAAGAGAGATTTGTTTATGAGTTTGTCATTCTGATCATTTTGGAGGTGGAATGTTCGATATGGTAGAGGGTAAGTATGCCATAGTTGTCCCAAATGATGTTTGGTGCCAAAGGAATGCTATGAGAACTCAATCAAGTTTTAAAATGCTAAAAGTGAGTGTTCAATTTTAATTGGAGTATAATGCTCTCAACTTCATATCTTAGATGGGAAGGGTCAAGACCCCGTCCTCAATTAGATCTTGTATTGCATTCTTTAGGTGCCAACACTGTTGGACAAGATGGCATTTTCCCTGATGATACTCACAATATGAGTTAGGGTCCCAATACTTTCCTTTAACACGAGGGTTAGACGTGGGAGCTATTGGACACATTATTTCTCGAGTTTTGAGTTTAGCAAGCATTTTTGTGTACGACTCGCCTACCGGGGTGAATTTTTTGTCTCTAATCCATCTTTTAACCTTTTTCGGTTGACAAGCAAATTCATTAACTGCCTTCGGTTTTTTGAAGAGAGAACTCTGTCTCATTAAAGTGGTTAGTTCATTTATCCTTTCATGGTCAACTGTCTCAGGAGTAGGGTGCTCCGAAGTGTTGTAACCTATTCGGTGGATTAAGCAATTGAGATGGTCACTTGGACCGTGCTCGAATTCATGAATTTGCTTGTGTGTTTCTTCTATGGCGAGAAGTAAGCTCTTCAAGAGTAATCTTTATTAGATGGATCTGCTCTTGGATGCTACTCATGTTTGGACTGGGAGTTAAAAGGGTGCGGATTTGCTGAAGACTTTCCTGAATGATTAGAGTTTATGTTTCCGAGCAATCGTTCCTTGAATTATTCTCGAATTAGTTAGGACCCTTAGAGAAGAATTAATGAATTGTTTTTGAAAACTAGAAAGAAAATAGAATTGATTTTGAAAATTTGGATATGATCACCTAGTTCTTGATTAAATATTAGACTCGAGAAATAGGTTGCTCTAAAATCTGAACGATTAGAAATTAGAGTGTCACGATCGTCTTAAGATTCGATTAAAATGACAAATTTAGTAAATGTCAAATTTGCATTTTGGGCAATAATTTTGCGTCTATTAGTCGAGTGAGAGTTATAGTGCTCTCATGGTCTATATTTTTAAGATCTAGGTGATTTGAACGGAATGTAATAATCGCTTATAAATTAAGAGCGTTAATTTATTAATTTCGAGGTATGGACTGACTTAATAATCCTTTTAGATGGTGAATGCCATCTATAAAAAAACGTACTAATTATTTGGAATATGTTAGAATGCTATTTCGGACGACTTAGACTCAAAGGTTGGACATGGGTTTGACTCATAACACAAAAACGGATTTTTACAAAACTGTTGGACTGTAGCATCTATAACTTTCAAACCTGCTAACTCTTTGGGCTGAAATCAACTCTGGATGATGGACTAAGGTTAGACCAACGGATTGAAAGGTCATGGGCCTCACAGTTCTTAATAAAACTCTTTTTATGACCGTTTTAGTGTATTTACTTTTTGCTATACGGGTTGCACTTTAAGCTACGGGATGAGGATTAAGGGAACCATCCTAGGTCTTAGTGGATTCTAGGGGAAGGACTCTAAGTGCGTGAAGACTCCATAAAAGGTAATTCTAGGTGAACGATGACTCTAATGGTAGGTTTTAACTTGGTTTAGACTCTTAGGAAACAATTTTAGTTTAGATTAGGTCAATGATGGACTCAAGGGAAGACTCATATAAATGGTGACAAACTCGGCTAGGTTTTTTGACTCGACTTGACTCTTCCTTTGCCTCGAATATTATTAAGAGATTATAACGAGGAATTTGGTATAAATCCATTTTTTTAATTGATTTTTGAAAACAAACTCTTTTTCCTTTTCAGAAATCTTTGCTTTTAGTGAACGTCAATGTTATTTTAGCATGAACGGTATTATGCCGGACATTGGTGTTATTAGAGGACCATCAACTACTTTACGAATCGTTTTCTATTTTAATTCAAAAGTATGTAAAAGTTGTCGAGGAATGGACCAGTGGGCGCCAGAAATTTCTAGCGTTGGGTTTCAAATAGAGCTATATTACTGTAAACCTATCCGAAGCGCGTGCACCCCCAGGCTGATACGTGTCCTTATTCCCAACTTCCGAGATGAAACATGCCAAGGAAGCCAAGATTGGGTATGTGTTTCTATCGCGATCATTCGTCACATTGAATACTTCAGGTCGTCCCAACTTAATAAGAAAATAATTGTGGGGTAACATTCAATTTCTTCTATACGGCTTCCTCACCGAGACACTACTTGCATAAATTAATTCAACATTGTCCCCAGCGGAGTCGCCACTGTGAGGGTGTCGAAAAACAGGACGGGCGTACCTTTTCGAAGAAAGCGGCTCAGACGACTTTCCCCTCGGTATGTGGCATTAGCCTCTTTTTACTAGTCTGTAGGAGTCGTCATTCAGTTTTACAACAACATTGAAAAACACTGACAAAACCCGGTTATCGTGATATGCCTGGAGTACAAACATACTTGACTCACAACGGCCATAGGTTCGATCCCTGTTGTCGAGATCGCTCAACGTACATCCACCAGAGTAGAGATTAAGAGTTCGGGGGACGTTTACTAATACGGGGAGTGCCCAGCATTATCCCACTCAGAGGTCCTTACTAGTTCAATGTGATGACGAAAGGGATATGCGTTATGCTATATTACTAATCAGATTTGGTTTTAATGCACAGATAATCAACTAAACAACATCAAAATAGTGATATAGATTGATTTAAGGTGCTTAGAAATATTCACATTTTACAGAGATTAACTTATTAGGCGTGATTAATAAAACAGATTATGTGAACAGATTTATATGGTGATGAAAGTGGTAAAAATGTAGATTTTAGGTTACAGTATCGCGTAGGCTATACTGCGGGTCTCAGGAACACCTACCACTCACCTTAGCAGAGCCTCCTTTTAGCTTTAGAACAACCTTTATACTGACTTTTAGATTAGACCTGTCAAACGGGTCGGTCGGGTGGGGTTGTAAAAAATAATTTTCGGGTTCGGGTTGAATCGGGTCGGTCACTTTCGGGTTCGGGTTTACAAATGCTTGTTCAAGACCCAGAACTTTCGGGTTCGGGTCGACCCAACGGGTTGAGAGATTTTAAAATGCGCATCATATTTTCATTGATTTAGGTGATAAATATACAAAATATGGGCACAAATTCACATATTTTCCTCACAAGTTTATATTTAGTCAAATTCAACCATAAAATAGCGTATAATTCAAATTAAAATCATATTACACGCAACAATAGTAAAAACAACGTGTTTATTATGCTTAAATTTTCTCATAATCTCATTTATTACTATAAATACAATGGTTTTCAATCGGTCGGGTCCAAAACGGGTTCGGTCGGGTTTTGACCCATTACTTTTCGGGTTGTTCGGGTTCGGATAAAATCGGGTTACGGGTCACAAAATCTTGTTCAGGACCCAATATTTTCGGGTAGAGTTCGGGTCGGTTTTCGGGTCGGGTCGATTTTTGACAGGTCTATTTTAGATCCTTATCTTTCCTTCAATTCCGGCAGAGTTTCCTCTTAGAATCCTTGGTTTTGGCTTATGAATTGGCTATAACTTCGGTAGTAATTGGGATGGTTTGAATACTTGTACGGACAGGGTTCTGCTTAACAAGAGTTAATACGACATAACTATTACGAATACGGGACGGGACTTCAACAAAGATTTAGTATGCCAGAGAGGGAAAAGAGAATTCAGAATGTCAAAGGTGTGAGACTGAATTGATGATCGCATTCGGGGTGCAGAAGGGTTGTATTTATAGTGTAGGTAGTCAAAATAAGATAGACATTTGAAGAGTTCGAGTTTCGGTGAAAATCAAATGGATGTGCCAGAATAAAGTAGCGCATGCCACTGTAGCGCTTGAAATTTGTAGCGTAAACCGGATATAATTTAAAGGCGTTTGAGTTTCAGTGAGAATCAAATAGCAGTGCCAGGAAAAAGTGGCGCTAGTTTTGTGTGCGCTGGAATTTTCTAGCGGATGTTCCGTCAACGTTAGAAATTTCCAGCGTAGGCAGATCTGCGGACGTAACCCTGTCATATATTTGATCCCACCCAAATATGTTTGCAAGTGAGATAATTTTCTCTTCACCACCGCCGCATCTCTCTTTGGAAGACGAGCGAGTCTCCCTGCCGTTTGTTCCATTCTCAAGTCCCTGAATTTGTGAAGTCTCATTTCTGTCGTGGACCAATTCGTTAACATACCCCCAAGCCACTTTTTATTAACATAATGACAGCGAGCCCTTATTGCAGCCCGTGCTTTCAGAAAATTCGATCTTTAAATGCTCATAACTCCTTCATACAAACTCGGATTCTTGAAAATAATAACTTTAACTGCTCATCACTCCTTCACACAAACTAGGGAATCCATATTTCCAATGTCGGCGGTCTCGTATCAATAGGTTTTGTAAATCTCGAGTTGTGGCACATGATGTGCATCCTTATAACTTATACGCTTTAAATCGGATTTGGGCTTATGATAAGTCTATGGAAAGCTTATTCAAAGGCTTATGCAATCACATGATGTGCATGATCCAAATCATAATTTATAAGAAAGACTTTGACTTGTAAGGACGTATCATTTGCTAAATGAGCTAATGAGCGTATTTTATGCACTCGTAAACATGTTTGAGTAATTTGGGTTAACATTTACATGTATTGTTCCCAATAAGTATGAACTCGGGAGGTGCTATTATTTGAGCCATGCTATTCTAAAGCCTGAAGGCAAGCATTAGAACATTGTGGGCATAAAGGTGTGTTGTAATGCGGACAATTGTATTTTATCTTTCTATCGATACAACCACATATTAAACCGTATCGGGATGCGAATGCGACTAAGTGTATGTCCATTCTATTTTAGGAAGCTTTCTATTTATGGAAGTTACTATATTTAACAGGTTCTACTCCGGATGGTCTCTTCAGTCAGTCTAGCATCGTTCTTCAGCTAATCAGAGTGCATTGTTGGCAAGTGGGTTATAGTTTCATCATTGAACACACCGCTTCGGGCCTAGGGACAAATGTAGGCGTCTACACCAGGTTACATTGAGTTTGGATCTTATCGGTTCGGGTTCTTATCTTCTTGGTTCTTATCGGTTTAGGTTCATACCGTATGGATAAATCAGTAGCGGGATGATATGTGTATCGGGTTGTACTTGGGGTTAGGTCAATTCAATTCGGTTCCAAGTTATAAACAATATCGGGTTATTACTAAAATCACAATTTTCAATACATATACAAATTAGATGCCTTAATAAGGGGACAAAGGGTGATAACTAACTTTTAAAGTGTACATCAAAAATTTAAGACCAGTAGATTTAGTGAGTATATTGTATGTGACTTGGTACTATAATAATCGATAACGATGAACAATATCGGGTTATTACTAAAATCACAATTTTCAATACGTTTACAAATTATAATATCGATGCCTTAATTAGGGGAAAAGGATGATAACTAACTTTTAAAATATACGTTTAAAATTTAAGACCAGTAGAGTTAGTGAGTATATTGTATGTGACTTAGTACTATAATAATCCATAACGACGAACTAATAAAATTTTCACTTCGTATTAATGAAGCACTTATTGATAAATTGATAACTAATAATGTACGTACGTAGTAATGACTATTCGATAATGATAACTAACTAATTAATATCTAATTAATTTGTAAAATAAATGCAAGTCTATCATATATTCATATTGGTTTAAGAAACAACGAGACAAACAAGTTTAGCAACGAAACGAGACAAGCAAGTTCAATTGTTAATGAATTAAGTTAATTTAGTTAAAATAACATAGTTTTTCGATCAGTTGGTTGGTTATAAGCTTATAATGTATTGAAATTAGATAAACTTAGTTTAATAATTGATTAATTAGTTGAATATGAGTCAATAAAAGAGTGCAAGACTAATAAAATAATACGAGTACATAAGTTTTATAACACTGTAAAGAATTAAGGATTATAACATTCTACATTTGATTACTCTAATAAGCTAATAACTGATGAATTGATGATCATAACTAGTTTATACTAAAACTGTATAAAACTATAACTATAGAAGGATATAAATCTATAACAATATAACTTCATAATTACATATGTATATAAATTTGTGAGATTATTAGTTTACAACTATCTAATTCAATATAATTTTATGAGATTATAAACTAACAAATATATAACTATATATGTTGACGGTAATTATATCTATAGTATAACTTTATGAGACTATAGATAGGTTTACAGTAATATAGCTCTATTTGAAAATATATCCGATTAACAACATGTTCAATAAAAATTAAGTTTAGATGATAACATGTTTAGTTACTTACTCAGTTGATAACCAACAATTCGAATACTCGATTGAACAACGCACATTAATTAATTGATATATCTTTAGTTAGAAAGGTCCAAGAAGTACAACTTATGAGTTAAATAAGCTTGAAATACAACAAAGTTGGATCAAATACGACTTTTGGTTTGGATAAAATGAAACGTGTTACGGGTGTACATAGTTCGGGTTATACATGTTATAAATTGTTTGGATTAAACGG
The DNA here is from genome assembly GCF_020520425.1 of Spinacia oleracea. Taxonomy (NCBI): domain Eukaryota; kingdom Viridiplantae; phylum Streptophyta; class Magnoliopsida; order Caryophyllales; family Amaranthaceae; genus Spinacia; species Spinacia oleracea. The sequence continues at coordinate 116,215,951 of NC_079492.1, forward strand.
GTTGCGGGTTGTAAACGGTCCGGATTAAACGAGGTTTTCTCGGGTTAAAACGGTTCGGATTAAACGGGATTTTTTCTCGGGTTAAAACGTTTAGGATTAAAATGGATCGGGTCATTAACGGATTTCAAATCCATTCGGTTCGGGTTGCCGCAATACGTTTTGTTATCGGGTTTCGAGTCTTAATCGGTTTAATATTTTAAAGTCGGTTCGGGTATGAGTTAAATATACTCGGTTCGGGTATGAGTTGAATATAGTCGGTTCGGGTATGAGTTGAATCGGTTCGGATCGGATTTCGGGTTACAACTCGCAAGTTATTAACTTTTCGGGTTCTAAACGATCGGACTAACCCAACAGGTGCAACAGTTCGGGTGGTTAATCAACCGCTCTAATCATGAGGCAATAGTGATTGGTCGTGTAAAGGAAAGGGTTTCATTGGAAGTAATATTGTCCAAATTAAGAGAGTGATGGATAGCTCAGTTGGTTAGAGCTTCCATCCCGGTTCCAGGTGATCCCGGGGTCGATTCTCATCCCCGCCCTTGTGGCTCATTTGCACCAAAAAAAATATTGTCCAAATTAAGATTTTACTACTCTCTCCATTTAACCGTGTACTGCAATGTACTACCTCCGTTTCATAAAAAAAAATTACGGTTACTATTTACACAAATATTAAGATAAAAATGGAATAGTTGGTTGAATATAATAAAATATGGGATAAAGTAAGAGAAATATGTAAAAAAAGCGGGTGGATGTATGAAAAAAAATGAATAAAGAAAGAAAAAATGACTGAAAATTTGTAAATATTGTGGTAAGAAGGATAAGATAGTAAAATTTTCATGTCAAAAAATAGATAAATAAAATCGTAATGAACATTATAAAACGAACTAAAACGGAAAGGGTAAAGATCATTTTGAAACGGAGGTAGTATATGATATGAATTTGCGAATAAAAAAAATATAATTTACAAGTGGTGTGCAGTAATATTGTACATCGGAATAAAAGTTAACTCAAAAAGCTTAAAATTTATCCTAATATAGGTAAAAGTTATCTATTTATTAGCGATAAACAATTTCATTTTAATAAAAATTAAAATTTCAAAATCACTAATAATGTACTCATTCCACATTACTCGTTACACTTACCTTTGCACACAATTTTAAGGTGATAAGTGGTTGTTTGGTTATCAATTGTTATTTTATTGAAAAATTAGATGTGATAGGAGTTAGTGTGATATTTTTTAATTGAATGGGAGAGGGTGTGGGGACCAAAATTTTGTTAGTGGGATGAGAGAGACAATATAATAATTGGGTGACCATTACTAATTTGGAAGTGTAACAAGTAATGTGAGACGGATGAAAAAAGAAAGTGTAACGAGTAATGTGGGACTGGTGGAGTATAAATTAATAATTTTACTCTTTAGAATGTTTATCTATCAACTTTTCTTTTTATAATATAAGAGTTAGGATAAATTATTTTTTACCACCTCAAAAAATCGAAAAATTATTTTTACCACCTAAAAAACTAAAACTTGTATTTTACCACCTAAAAAAAGTTTAAAAACTTATTTTTTACCACCTGGAAAATGGAAAAATATACGAAAACGTTATGTAGGGGGCACAATAACGGTAATATTTCTTATATGTTCTATTCTTCCATAATTTCACGTATTTGACTCTCTTCTCTTTCCCAACTTCCTTATGTTCCATGAATTTACATAATTTTTCCCCACCTTTAATTTACAAAATTGACAAAATTTAATGAAAGTAAAGATAGAAGGGTGAAAGAGTTAAAGAAAGTCACACATGGAGTGTAAAAATTTGAAGGGAAATTGAATTATGCAACCATACATAAATGTTTCATCTTTTTTTTCGCTTTCAGGTGGTAAAAACAAGTTTGAATTTATTTTAAGTTGGTAAAATAAAAGTTTTAATTTTTTAGGTGGTAAAAAACAAATTTTCGATTTTTGTAGGTGGTAAAAAAATAATTTGTCCTAAAAGTTATTAAAAACATATTAAAATTTACATAAAACTAGGTAAAAGTTATTTTGTTGCACAATAAATTTATTGTAAACCTTACACGTGCAAAACCTTTTGATGTTCAACTTGCACTTCATTCATTATGTCTATAAAACACACGATGAATCAAGAAATTAACAAAAAAAATAGAACAGATATTCATATGATTTTCTTACAAAAGTTAAGTAACTAAGACAGATTGATCAGCATGATCATCAAATCATATAGGATACAACACAATATTATAAAACAGATAATCCTAGTGTAGAATAACACATAACCTTGGAATATTCTTGCGTGGACCTGGTCCACAATAATATTAGTGTGAACCCAAAATTAATAATTTTCACTAGCACCTTTTTACACTCATAGTTACCTTTATTGTTTATATAGTACCTATAATAAATTAAACACTAACATTTTTAAACATAGTAACCATTTTTTGAAGCATAGTAACCCTATATTTTTAAAAGCGAATTACGACTTAAAATCACATTATTCAAGCACAATATGCATCAACGACGCTATTTAAGAATTATACCATAACCCTAGTGTACAATAATAGACCGGACAATAAAATTGCCGTGTTGGAGCGTTGCAGTAAGGGTTTAACCGATTCAAGACATATTTTAACACAAGAGGTTTTAATGAATGAGATACCCCTTTATACTTATAGAGTAGTAGATAGATAGGTAGATAGTCACTTTCTTCATCGAATGTTTTTCCTTCTCAATATCAATTATTTGCATTGCCATGTTTCTTCTATTTTTTGGTTCTTCATGATTCACTTCATTGGAAACTCGTGCATCAAACATCAACGTCAAAGAGTAAAAATATAAACAATGCTTTCACAATATTTAAGTCCAAGATTATTGCTTTAAAGAATAAGTAATCTTTTGTTTCTATAGGGTCCCACAAGAAGTTTGCTTTGGATGCCTTTGCAATTTCATAAATAAAAGACTATTTGGAATTTATATTCTTGAAAAGAATTTGTCATGAAATTCTCTTGTGATATGATGAAGTGTGGGGGAAGAAATAGACTATAATAAGTTATATATATATATATATATATATATAAAGGAGACATATTTGCTGAGCTATTAGAGCAACAGTAGGAAATTTATTGGGTTCGATCAATTAAAAATAAGATTTCTAATTTATTTTTGAATTAAAAAAATCGAGTGCCACGTAGATAATTAATTAGGTTCCACATAGATATTTAATTAATTAATTACTAATATATACAACTCCATCCAAAATCAAATACTCTAGCTAATAATTAAAAAATAAATCTAAAATAAAATTCAATCCAAAATCAAACACTAATCTAAAATAAAATTCAATCCAAAATCAAACACTAATCTAAAATAAAATTCAATCCAAAATCAAACACTAATCCAATATTAGAGCGCCGCGTAGGAAATCTGATGGTTTCGGACAATGAAAAAGTAAAAATAAAAATTTATTTTTAAATTAAAAGGTCGAGTGTCACGTAGATAAATAATTAGGTGTCACGTAGATATTTTTATCAATTAATTATTAATATTACACATATAAAATTTCATCCAAAATTAAACACTTAAATTATTAAAAAGTAATTCCAAAATGAAATCAAATTCAAAATAAAAAAACTAATATAATAAAATATATAAAATATAGCAATTGGTCAATATAAAAAGTTTTATTTTAACTTCACAATTTAAAAGAATATGTGCATCGCACGGGCTAAAATCTAGTGTGTATATATATATATAGGAGACATATTTGCTGAGCTATTAGAGCACCACGTAAGAAATTTAATGGTTTCGGCCAATTAACACTACAAAAATTTGTATCTTTTGTGACAACCTAATAACGACGGGTAAAAATCCCGTCGCAAAATGGCTTTTGCGACGGGGATAACAACCCAATAAAGACGGGAACAACCGTCGCAAATTTCTTTTACGACGGGATAACGACGGGATTTTCCATTAACGATGGCCCTCTTTTATGACGGGTTCGCGACGGAAAATCCCGTCGTTAATCAACAATTATTGACCTTTAGCGACGGGATTTCCCGTCGTTAATAGTACAATTTCTTGTAGTGTAAAAATAAGATTTCTAATTTATTTTTGAATTAAAAAAATCGAGTGTCGCGTAGATAATTAATTAGGTTCCACATAGATAATTAATTAATTAATTAATTACTAATATATACAACTCCATCCAAAATCAAATAGTCTAGCTAATAATTAAAAAAATTAATCTAAATAAAATTCAATCCAAGATCAAACAATTAATATAAAATAAAATTCAATTCAAAGTCAAACACTAATATAATATTAGAGCGTCATGTAGAAAATCTAATGATTTTGGCCAATGAAAAATAAGATTTCAAAATTATTTATGAATTAAAAAAGTCGAGTGCTACATAGATAAATAATTAAGTGCCACGTTAATATTTTTATTAATTAATTACTCCCTCCGTCCCTTAATACTCGCACCGTTTTCCTTTTCGGGTCGTCCCTTAATACTTGCATCGCTTCTATAAATGGAATTTTTTACTAATATTATATTTTTTTCTCACACTTACCTACTAACCCACTTACACCCCTACTCCCTACAAAAAATCATTTAAAAATCTACACCCCCACTCACCACTCCCCATCTCTTACACATTTCCCACTAACTATATTAAAAAAAATACCCCACTATCAAATAACATTTGTTAAATTAATAAGTCAATTCAAGTGTCTTAAACTCCGCACCGGTCAAACTGGTGCGAGTATTAAGGGACGAAGGGAATAATAATACTACGTATATACAACTCCATCCAAAATCAACCAATCTAATAAATAAAAAATAACTCTAAAATGAAATTCAATCCAAAATAAAACATTAATCTAATCTAATATATAAAATATAGGCATATAGAAGTTGTATATATATGAGTTTTATTTTAACTTAACAAATTAATAGAATTCGTGCATTGCAGGGGCTATGTAACGCCCCGACCTCTAAATCACTTATTAAAGCATAATTAGCAGCGGAATTAACCTAATTTGGTCGGGACATTACCTGCCGTAATTCCCTCTTGGAAATTACAAGGCAACATCATACATAAGCCATAAAAACCTCCAAATTAATATAATAATCATTTATATTCCCAAAATACAAGTACATAAATTACTAAAAGTCTTTAAATTAAACTATTATAAACATCAAGCATAAACTAGGTGAAAAATATAAAAGTGAAATTCCTCGCCTCTACGCGTTTCCATCGATTCCCGCAGTACCTAAAACGGAAAACAAAACGGTGAGCCGAAGACTCAGTAACGACTACCCTAGCAACGTAAATTCATTTCAATTCATTTTATTTAATAACACAGGGAGAATAGAATAGGTAAAATATTTAATAAAATATCATATTTAATTCATTCATAAACTTTGCAATTTAACATACTAGTTGTCGGCAAGTACGAACCGTGAAGGAATTCTCCACTGGGCCTGGGCCCTGAGCCTGGGCTCATCATCGTAACATGGGCCTGGGCCCTGAGCCTGGGCTCATAAACCATGGGAGCCTGGGCTCGTAATCCATGGGTGGACAGGTGTCCGTGGTGCATGAATGACCGGTAGATAGGAAGATGGTAGTTTATATACCGCCAGACAAACCAGGTCTTTCACTTTCATTTATCATGTTTTGTATAATTTTACCAAGCCTTGGCTTGTATTTCAGTTCGAAATAACATAACTTATTTAGCTCATAAAACATCATTTTGATCCTGGGATCAATAAACATATTATTTCTTTCAAAGCATTGCATAAACATAATTTTATGAGAAAACTCAATCAAATCATATTATAATAAACAATTCAAACAAATCATATTTCATCCCACAATCCATAAAACACATCAAAACATTTAATTCATAAATTCAATCATAACGTCATAATTTCATAAATCATATTTATAAGGGGATTGCGGGTACTAGCAATAGCCGTTACCTCAACCGTAGTTTTTATACTTCCTGTCTGATGGATCGTCCTTCCTGAGCCCCGAGTCCAATTTCTTTCAAAATATCGAATTATTAAATTAGTAACTAAGACGATAAATAATTTAAAATCAACATTTTATAAATAATAAATTTTAAGTAGTGATGTTATAAATAACGAATTTCGATAAAAATATAATTTCATAAACTTAAAGAAAATATTGTTTTTGATCGAAATTTCAAAAAAAAAATTTAAATTTATAATTCATAAATCAATTCACATGAGAATTATTTAAATTCCATTTTTGATAATTAAAACTAGTAACTTATTTTAGGAAAGTCGATAATTAAACCTGGAAATAGTGAACAATTTATTAGTAAATGAATAATAATTATATCATAAATTTTTTATTAAAATAAGTTACAAGATCTGAAATAGCAAACTAGTTCCTTACCAAAAGCCCAAACTAGAGTGGCCCAATTAACTTGTGGGTTTTAAGGAGAATAAAAACCAAGGACCAAATATTGGTTTTGGTTTTCTGGAAAGGAAAGCACGAGCAAAGGGGATGCAAGCAGAGAAGCACGAAAGAGAGGAGAGGAGAGGAGGGAGGGCGGCTGAGCTGGGCGGCGCAGCCACGCCAACCCGCGCCAGAGGCGACGGTGGAAGGTGATTTGCGGCGGAAGAGCACGAGGGGAGGAGGGAAGACACGAACAGGGGAGAAAACAGGGGAGGGGGCCGAGAAAGGAGAACACGAAAGGGAGGAGGAGAGGAAGGAAGAAGGCGATTGGGCGGTTTGGTGCTGCCGGATTGCGCCGTCTAAGGCGACGGTGGTGGTGGTTATTTCGCGGCGGCAGGATGACGGGAGAGAGGGAGGTTGTGCGTAAAGAAGAGGGGAGACAGGGGATTTGTGGGCTGGGTGGTTCATGGGATGCGGTGGCTGCGCAAACAAGAGGGGATGTGGAGTGTGGTGGCACGGCGGTGCCGGAGGATGAGTGCAGAGGAGAGCAAGGCAGGGGTGGGGTGCGAAAACTGGGAAGCAGGGGAGGTTGAGTGGGGGATTTGGGTCGGGTTCTTGCCGGCGATGAAGGTAGGTGGGATGAGTAATGGTGGTAGGGCGGTGGTGGTCGGCTAACGAAGCCGGGAGGTGGGGCGGTTAATGGTGGCAGTGGTTGTTGGTGGTGACTAATGGTGGTGGGAGATGGTTCGAATCAGAGAAACTGAGAAAATGAAATTGAAATTTGATTTTTGTTTTTTGGTTGGAATTTAGTTGAAATTGTGTCTGATTTGTAGAGTCAAGTAGAGTGAATGAGAAGGAAAATGGCTTGGAGATCAAGGCATGAATCAAGACTGGATTGAGGGAAGGAGAGGAATGAAGAGTTCACTTCATTCTTGCTGTGTACGTGGAGAGTAAAGAGAAGAAGAAAATTGGCATTTTGGCTTTGTAAGGGCATTTTCGTAATTTCACTTACTTAGGCAAGAATTCAGAAAATTGATCTCTATTTTTAGGAAACTAATTGGAATAGAAAATTTTAGTTAAAACCAAGTTTTAAAATAATTATTTATAAAAAAAAAATATCGTTAAAGAAAAATAAATTTAGTTTTCGAATGAGAACGTTCCGAAATTATTAAAAATCCGAAATAAATCACGGAATAATTTAGATTTTTAAAAAGTAGCTTAAGCTTGTAAAATTTGAAATTTAATCATAGAATCTGAAAATTAATAAATCGTGTAATAATATTAAAAATTCAAGCGAAATAAAACTTCGTTAATTAAAATAAAGTTTGAAATTAATATTTAAAACGATTTTAAGCTAAATAAAAAAAAATAAAAAAATAAAAATTAAGCATGATTAATCAAATTTAAAAACTTCGGGGTATTACACTCTTACCCCCTTAGAAAAAGTTTCGTCCTCAAAACTTGAAAATTAGATTTATAAAATGATTGTTGAAAATTGAAAACGCTCGAATAAAAGTATAATGTTTTATTTAAAACCAAGATCTCACAATTTCAATTCTGACAATGTCTAGCCTTCATTCCGCCATCATGTTTTAGAACTCCGCTTCAACTCGAGACCTAGAATCGAAGAGTAAAGAATACAAAAGGGGCAAAATTATATTGATCCTTAATCGTCATTAAGGTCAATTACATTCCGCCATCGTCTTTCGCATCTCCACTTTACTTCATAAAATAGGATCGAGGAGCAAAGAACATAAAAGGGGCAAATTGTTAGCTTAGACTAGGCTCCCATTTTACTTTGTGATATCTTGTTTGAAAATATTTTCTACCAAAATAGTAACTTTTAATGAAAAATTAAATTATAATTCTGAAAATATATGTATATGTAGTGAAAATAAATATTTATCAACCAATTTCAATACACGAATAATTTGTAAAAGTCATGTATTATATCAATCTCGTACTCTGAGCTCAGGAGAACTTCCATCGGAGGCGGCTTCCATTTATAACAATTAGATTACCAGTACAGTCATGTCAGCATAAACATAATCCACATCATAAGGACATAATTCATAAACTGGAAATTTTCATATTCAACATAAGCATAACATTCATAATCATTTGATTTAACACACGAGCATGATTGACCATAACATAATCATTTATAGAAAACATAGTCATTCATACATCATATCGTTCATGGGCGAATGATTAGAGACATTTCACTTTTATTTGCTATTGGCCTCTTTGTTGCAGGAATCTTGTCGTTGACTTTCGTTATTCGATTCGTTTTGATTTCGATATCCGCTCTTTTCTTCTACGTTGAACAACTTTGTTGACTACGTTCGTTTACAGGGGTTCGAGTCCAATCACGTTACAAGAATTACATTGTTAGACATGCGACTTCGTTATTTATCCTTAATATTTAAGTCATGTAAATCTCGTGTTTTGCGGATAACGATAAGCCATCAAGTGTGCCTTTAACAGAAACAATCTAGCTCCTAGAAAACTCAGTTCAGACTACCTGGTTCTATAGACATGCCATTTTGTCGATTTCCTATTCTCAATCCCATTGCGTTCCTCAATCATTCATAATTCCTTTCGAATTTCACAACATTCATTGATACCATCAACCTAATAGACGGACTAAATCTCGTTAACTTACCTTGATCCTCAAAGCTTTATGCAAACTCAGTTTCATGTTCCCACCATAAATCATAGATAACATCTTTACAATACCCTACATTCTCTAGTTTAACTTCCTTGATGGAGATTATCAAGCATTCTTTTAGATAAATACACAAAAATAATCCTATCAAAGATGCGGAAAGGTAAACCAAGAATACTATCAACCTAACTGACAGACTAATTCCTGATAATTTCTCTTGGTGTAATCCTTAGAATTTCATAAATTCAATTTCATCTTTTCACCATAAATCATATTCTTGCATAACTTTTAAAATTTCTAGCTTAGTTTCCTTAACATATCTGAATACACACTTAGGTAAAACAATCATTATGAAGGGTGCGGAAAAGTAACTCATAAATCAATCATAACTTCAACGCTTTAAACCTTGAATAACCTTAATTTAATTGGTGATTCGCCACTTATAAACATACAAACTCATGCTCTTTTGGTAATCTATCCTTTAACCTTATTGACAGACTAATTCTTGATAGCTTTATTTTGGTAAAATCCTCAAGATCTTATTCATGTGTCAACTCAAATAGGTCCTTTATCATAACTTATGTTGGGTTCATAACTTTTCTTAATAACTCCTTAGCTTCCTTAATAGAGGCACAAGGCATACCAATCATCTTCTAGATAATAGACTTTAGTACTTATAAACATCAATGTATTCGTCATGACTAACACGGGGAGGTAACCCTAGAATCAATATCATTCATAACTTGAACACTTTAAATCTAAAATAACCTCAACTTAATTAGTGATCCATCACTCATGAAATACATCCTTGTACTCATCTTAATACTCTAACATTTATACCATCCTTTATGATTTCATAATCATGAAAATTCCTCAAAACAATTCATATCCACAAAATCTTTGTGTTCGCACCGTGCTTAACTTAACTTCTTTCAAGGAAACAATAAAGCTTAAACTTTTCCTAGTCTATCTAGGGTAGAAAATCATAACATGACATGTGACGACAAACATAAAATCAAGGGAAGTTCGATTCTAAAGCGAGAGAGAGCTAAATCAAAATAATATCAGCGTTGGCGTCATCTTCGTTTTTCATCATGTAAGCTCTTACATATGTTGACGGGCGTGATGGATTTAGCATTGTTGTTGTTTCGTTCATGATTGGTCGAGGTTATTGTTCCGATATTCGTTGGAGGTGGTTTAGGACAATCTTTAACGAAATAATCTTTTCCTCGACATAAATAACAAGTATTCGTTTTTCGCACGATATTCGCTTTCATTCGTCGAAAGTTTCGAGTAGTTGGTCCATATGATTGATCTAGTCTTTTAAATTCCATCGAATTGGCTTGCGATCATAGATTGGTGGATTCGAAGGTGAAAACTTCTTAAATAGTGACACTTTTCCGTTCGCATTAGTAACTTTCGTTTGCCGAGAATCTTTGACTAATTCAGTTGACAACGTAGGTGCAGTTTCTTAATTGTTCCATCATCTCCTTGGGGTCTTCTATAGGTTGGTCGTCATAGAAATCATCATAGGAAACATCATTGTGGGAGACGTCATTGTGAATGTTGCGCTTTGATGTGAGCTTCGTTCGTGGCATCGTTGGTAAGTTCGATAATCGATATTTCGCATAACATATTCAATCAAGAAAACATCAATAACATAAGAAATGAATCCCTTTTATCCCGTGCGTTCCTACGCTCACACTCATTTCATTTTAACTTGACTTGATTTTAACATATTCTTTTTAACTTATTCCTTAAAACTCTTTGCTTAAAGCCTATTGAATTCTACTATGCGCAAAAACCCGTAAGGTTTAGCACTTATGGTCCAGAACCTTTGCTCTGAATACCAAACTGTAACGCCCCGACCTCTAAATCACTTATTAAAGCATAATTAGCAGCGGAATTAACCTAATTTGGTCGGGACATTACCTGCCGTAATTCCCTCTTGGAAATTACAAGGCAACATCATACATAAGCCATAAAAACCTCCAAATTAATATAATAATCATTTATATTCCCAAAATACAAGTACATAAATTACTAAAAGTCTTTAAATTAAACTATTATAAACATCAAGCATAAACTAGGTGAAAAATATAAAAGTGAAATTCCTCGCCTCTACGCGTTTCCATCGATTCCCGCAGTACCTAAAACGGAAAACAAAACGGTGAGCCGAAGACTCAGTAACGACTACCCTAGCAACGTAAATTCATTTCAATTCATTTTATTTAATAACACACGGAGAATAGAATAGGTAAAATATTTAATAAAATATCATATTTAATTCATTCATAAACTTTGCAATTTAACATACTAGTTGTCGGCAAGTACGAACCGTGAAGGAATTCTCCACTGGGCCTGGGCCCTGAGCCTGGGCTCATCATCGTAACATGGGCCTGGGCCCTGAGCCTGGGCTCATAAACCATGGGAGCCTGGGCTCGTAATCCATGGGTGGACAGGTGTCCGTGGTGCATGCATGACCGGTAGATAGGAAGATGGTAGTTTATATACCGCCAGACAAACCAGGTCTTTCACTTTCATTTATCATGTTTTGTATAATTTTACCAAGCCTTGGCTTGTATTTCAGTTCGAAATAACATAACTTATTTAGCTCATAAAACATCATTTTGATCCTGGGATCAATAAACATATTATTTCTTTCAAAGCATTGCATAAACATAATTTTATGAGAAAACTCAATCAAATCATATTATAATAAACAATTCAAACAAATCATATTTCATCCCACAATCCATAAAACACATCAAAACATTTAATTCATAAATTCAATCATAACGTCATAATTTCATAAATCATATTTATAAGGGGATTGCGGGTACTAGCAATAGCCGTTACCTCAACCGTAGTTTTTATACTTCCTGTCTGATGGATCGTCCTTCCTGCCCCGAGTCCAATTTCTTTCAAAATATCGAATTATTAAATTAGTAACTAAGACGATAAATAATTTAAAATCAACATTTTATAAATAATAAATTTTAAGTAGTGATGTTATAAATAACGAATTTCGATAAAAATATAATTTCATAAACTTAAAGAAAATATTGTTTTTGATCGAAATTTCAAAAAAAAAATTAAATTTATAATTCATAAATCAATTCACATGAGAATTATTTAAATTCCATTTTTGATAATTAAAACTAGTAACTTATTTTAGGAAAGTCGATAATTAAACCTGGAAATAGTGAACAATTTATTAGTAAATGAATAATAATTATATCATAAATTTTTTATTAAAATAAGTTACAAGATCTGAAATAGCAAACTAGTTCCTTACCAAAAGCCCAAACTAGAGTGGCCCAATTAACTTGTGGGTTTTAAGGAGAATAAAAACCAAGGACCAAATATTGGTTTTGGTTTTCTGGAAAGGAAAGCACGAGCAAAGGGGATGCAAGCAGAGAAGCACGAAAGAGAGGAGAGGAGAGGAGGGAGGGCGGCTGAGCTGGGCGGCGCAGCCACGCCAACCCGCGCCAGAGGCGACGGTGGAAGGTGATTTGCGGCGGAAGAGCACGAGGGGAGGAGGGAAGACACGAACAGGGGAGAAAACAGGGGAGGGGGCCGAGAAAGGAGAACACGAAAGGGAGGAGGAGAGGAAGGAAGAAGGCGATTGGGCGGTTTGGTGCTGCCGGATTGCGCCGTCTAAGGCGACGGTGGTGGTGGTTATTTCGCGGCGGCAGGATGACGGGAGAGAGGGAGGTTGTGCGTAAAGAAGAGGGGAGACAGGGGATTTGTGGGCTGGGTGGTTCATGGGATGCGGTGGCTGCGCAAACAAGAAGGGATGTGGAGTGTGGTGGCACGGCGGTGCCGGAGGATGAGTGTAGAGGAGAGCAAGGCAGGGGTGGGGTGCGAAAACTGGGAAGCAGGGGAGGTTGAGTGGGGGATTTGGGTCGGGTTCTTGCCGGCGATGAAGGTAGGTGGGATGAGTAATGGTGGTAGGGCGGTGGTGGTCGGCTAACGAAGCCGGGAGGTGGGGCGGTTAATGGTGGCAGTGGTTGTTGGTGGTGACTAATGGTGGTGGGAGATGGTTCGAATCAGAGAAACTGAGAAAATGAAATTGAAATTTGATTTTTGTTTTTTGGTTGGAATTTAGTTGAAATTGTGTCTGATTTGTAGAGTCAAGTAGAGTGAATGAGAAGGAAAATGGCTTGGAGATCAAGGCATGAATCAAGACTGAATTGAGGGAAGGAGAGGAATGAAGAGTTCACTTCATTCTTGCTGTGTACGTGGAGAGTAAAGAGAAGAAGAAAATTGGCATTTTGGCTTTGTAAGGGCATTTTCGTAATTTCACTTACTTAGGCAAGAATTCAGAAAATTGATCTCTATTTTTAGGAAACTAATTGGAATAGAAAATTTTAGTTAAAACCAAGTTTTAAAATAATTATTTATAAAAAAAAATATCGTTAAAGAAAAATAAATTTAGTTTTCGAATGAGAACGTTCCGAAATTATTAAAAATCCGAAATAAATCACGGAATAATTTAGATTTTGAAAAAGTAGCTTAAGCTTGTAAAATTTGAAATTTAATCATAGAATCTGAAAATTAATAAATCGTGTAATAATATTAAAAATTCAAGCGAAATAAAACTTCGTTAATTAAAATAAAGTTTGAAATTAATATTTAAAACGATTTTAAGCTAAATAAAAAAAAAATAATAATAAAAAAAATAATTAAGCATGATTAGTCAAATTTAAAAACTTCGGGGTATTACAGGCTAAAATCTAGTTTTCTAATAATGTTAGTTGTGGGACTAGTGGCAATATATGTCCCCGAACAAAATCTTTGTTGTGTGGAATACTGGAATTTTAATTATCCATCAACTGATTAAATCATACATTCGAAGTAGAGCTGTCGGTTACTCGAGTCGGGTCCCGGTCTGGTAATCTTGGGTCTCGGGTCATGATCTGGTCGAGTTGTGTCGGGTCATTTTATCACCAGGGTGCAGGTCGGCTTCAGGTTGGGTTCGGTCAGGTTGAAAATTTTTCGAGTCATGTCGGGTTATTTTTTTATTTCGGTATAAGTCGGGTTCAGTTCGGGATCGGGTCGGGTCTTTTTCTATTCGGGTACAATTACGGCTCTGGGTCTTAACGAGTCGGGTCAAATTTGGATCGGATAATTATTGGATCGGTAAAATTCAGGACGTGTCACTATCGGACACGGGTTAAGACCGGGTACGATAGCTATCAGGTCTACTCAAGTTTTAACCTATAATTAACTTTTATAAATTTGATTAAATTTGGTTTAACGATTTTCACTTGTTCTAGATTAGTTAATTATAAAAAATAATATTAACTTGATATAAGTTACTCCCTCCGTCCCAGATTAGTTGTTACACTTTCCTTTTTCGTCCGTCCCAGATAATTTGTTACACTTCTAAATTAGGAATGACCCTACAATTATTTTATTGTCTCTCTCTTCCCACTAAATTTATTTTTGTCCCCAAACCCTCTCTCACTCAATTAAAAAAATACCTCACTAATTCCTATCATATCTACTTTTTCAATAAAATATCAATTGATAACCAAACAACCACTTATCACCTAAAAATTTGTGCAAATGTAAGTGTAACGACTATTATGGAACGGATGGAGTATTATTTAGTTAGGTCAATGACAAATCGGGTTGTCAACAGGTCGCGTAAAATCAGGTAACGGGTTGTCATGAGTTGAGCCAATAACTGATTTCATCGGGTTATAATCGGTTTCGGGTTGACATCGGGTCGGGTGTTGAATCGGGTTCGGGTCAGTTTTCGGTCGGGTAAGATGACTCAGTTCTGTTATCGGTTATATATATTTCGGTCGGGTGCCAGGTTCGGGTTCGGGTCATGCATTAACGGGTCGAAATCGATCGTCGGATTTAACGGGTTGGATACAGTCGGGTTACGGGTTTCCTATTTTAACAAAATTTCGGGTCTCGGGTCGAGTCCGGGTCCTTAAAAAATAGGTCGGTTCGGGTCGGTTTCTCGGGTCGGGTCAATTTTTGCCAGCTCAAATTCGAAGTATCCACTGATTTAGATGTTGGGCTCTATCAAGAGGATAGAGCCTAAAATATGATGTTCACCCTTTAAATAGGGGCTTAAATTAGGTGTAGGGTTAGCAAAATTTTCGCCAAATTTGCAAATATTTCCTCAAAAGTTAATCATTATGTACACCATTGAAAAAGCACAAGGGATGGAACATAGAATAGTTGATGCCTTAAATGATATATGTAACTACGGAGTACATGTTAGCTAGCTAGTTAAGACCCTTTTTAACAAGAAGTTATTGACCAAATAACAGAATATAATATCAATTTTCGAATCATAATCAAGATTAGCCTCATCATTATCATCCACTTAATCATTCAAGCACAAAATTCCCAACACAAAGGGCACCACCACTCAATAAAACACAATCATGTTAATAACACTAATCAATTTATATGTCCTTCAATATTCAACTACTAACTATTAATTTACAAGGATAAGTAGTACTCCGACTACTCCCTCCTTTAGTTTAAATTATTTCTATTTGTCCTTTTGCACAGTTTTCTATGAACAAGTTTAAAAATAAATATCTTATATACTCCAACAAATAAAATAAAATTACATGAGTATATTTATTGAAAGAGTGTTAAATTTTATTTGCATTACAATTGATAAAAAAGATTTCAAACAGTAACAACGTAAGGACACATAGGGAGTAACTTGGAAGCAAATAATACCAAGTTAGGCGATTTGTCCCCTAAATTTTCCATTCTAGAGTGGGACTATGAGAGCATGGGATTTTGGTGGGCTAAAAAACCCAATGATTCATCATACCTTTTATATCGTTCGTGCTGCTGGCTTTCATCATAAAATAAAATCAGCATTTCCTTTTTCTTATGTTAAAATCACTTTTTCTTTTGTTGGAGTGCTGGACATACTTTTATTTATTGCATGTCTTTATATTTTTGATTAAAATGCATGCTTTCTTTATTTGGTGGACTTTTTTTTTATGATACATTTTATTTCTTCAAACACTTTAACAGCATATTGTTTCATCAAATGCAATAATATATATGTAGAAACCTTGCACATAGGAAGTAAGAAGTGCATGATACAGAGAAAAAACACAAGAAACATTCACCAAAAAAACAAAAGGGTAGAGATGGGTAAGTACAGATTCAGATTATCTGATATGATGCCGAATGCCTGGTTTTATAAGCTTAAGGATATGGGGAAGAGTAGATCAAGCAAGTCGAGTTCGCGCACTACTAAAAGTATCAAGCAATGTTCTCCTACACCAATTCAAACTACAAGCATCACAAAATTCCACCACCCAAACAAGTCTTATGTTTACTATCCTACTGTTGAGACCTCTACAGATAGGTTTACTGATCCTTTGTACAGTTCACCTTGCAGGAATCTTGGGCGTGCTTCCGATGCTCGTTCTTCTACCAGTCCTTGTAGAAAGTCATCTCATAGTCATAGAACAAGTAAAAGAACGACCATTTACAAACAAAAGAATGGTTGTAATACTGCTGATCAGCCATTGTATTATTCACTTTCGTCTAGTGAGCTTGGCTCTCCTGAAGCTATTGTTTCTGTGCCTAATAATGACTACAGGAGGAAAAGTGTGAGCGTTGATTTTGGGCCAGAGTTATTGATGTTTGATGAAGTGGGTTCATGGAGCTCATCGTCATTGCGATCATCATGCAGTTGCTGCTGCAGGGTTAGTTCTTCTACTGCTGATATCATCATTGACTTGAATCATCATGACGATTCATCCTTCAGAACAAAGTTCCAGAAGTTGAACGAGTTTGATGCAGCGTCAGAGCTTGAACTCCGTCCTATACTCACAAAGAAGCTTCCGGAAGAACAAATCTTTGACATCAGTGAATTAAGCAGTAGTATCAGAAAATCTGCAGGTAAAGAGGCGCGTGCTACTCATAAAAACAATAAATATGTCAGAAAGGTAAAATCGCGGAGGTCAAGTCTATCAGATAGCTTCGCCATTGTAAAGTCGTCTCTAGACCCTCATACAGATTTCATGGACTCAATGATGGAGATGATCCAGGAAAATAACATAAGGGAGTGTAAGGATTTAGAAGACCTTTTAGCCTGTTATCTTTCATTGAACTGTAAAGAGTATCATCCTATTATTGTAAAGGTTTTCCAGAAAATATGGCTTGATATATTCTGCTCTATGTAGCAATTAAGCCCCTAATTGAAAAATGTTTCCTAGTTGAAATTCTTCTAATTCAGCTAGATTCCCATGTACATAAAGCTAAATAATCAAAGCTGTAAATTTTCTGTTTATAGTTTCACCAGATTTCAGGTCATTTTTCGCTCTTTTCTTCAGTTTCGGAAATGGCTTTTTTAGTGACAACTCAGACATTCACTTGTACATAGGTCAATCCAACATAGATTCACTAAGGAAGCTTATTACAGCTAATAGACAAGTAGGGTGGAAATTGCTTTTCATGCTTTTGTCATATAATCTAGAGCATACATGATCCTCCAACTTAACGAAAGAACAACTACTTGTGATCATAATATTGTCCTATATTATGTTTGACACAAATACAATGAGATCATGCTCTTGTCTCTTATGATTGTTTTTTAGCCGACTTTTGGTCTTACTTGTATACTCAGGATCTAATGGAAGGACATGTCAACTTTTGCTTCTGCGATCAATTTGCATAATAATCAAACTAAAACCTGCCCGTGATCACAAGAAGATGCATTTTGGAAATTTAGAGAAGCATCAGATTAACAGCTATGCAGGTCATGCTGCTAAAGTTTCAGTTATGCCAATGGGCCAACAGACAGCTTAAAAGTAATAATTTGGAATGGCATTTGCTTTCCTAAAGTTGGGGCCTAGTTATCATCAAAACTTTGCAGGTTATTATTAAACAAAATACTCATATCTCAATTAGGGGACTTAATCACTCAATAAACACTAATTCTGATGTACTCTTTCAGGGTATCAGGAGGTACACGTCTTAAGATACTGCTTTGTCGGTAATTTCCCTTTCCCTTTCATTTGCACAGAACATATAATTCAGTTGGCAGGGAATGAAATAATAAGATAAGAGGCACCACTTCACTTGTGTATTGTTGTTGTATGAAGATAAGGATGATATAGTAGTAGTTTTAACTTTTAAGGAAAGTCAAATTTCAGTACCACTAAATCAAGGCCTTTCATTTTCATGACGCTGAGTAGTGAGTACCTACTTCGTAATACATTATGCACATATTGTAATTTAAATAGCTCAAGAACTCAAAAAGATTCGCTCTTAATTATACTTAAACATACTATTGTTATCTCTAAATATCTAAGACAAATTAATGTACAGACAAACCATCAACATGCCAATGGGAAAATTTCTGATTCTTTGATCTCCCTAAGACTAGTTGAATTTTACCAGTTCTTGAATGGCATAAATTTCAGAGTTTTACTAGACCCCGTCTTTCCCTGCCTCTTACCATCTCTAGCAATCTGAGCTGAATTAGAACCATCCTTAAGCCTTCTGACCTGGCCGCCAGTCGAGGTCTCATACGGATTTTGGAACCCAATGTTCTCCACAGCCCCAACTGTCTTAGATAATCTCTTCTTCATTACCTCTTCTAACAATGACTGATGTAGTCTTTGGCTCTGCATATCTATAAGAGAACGATTCCTAGTCAACTGGGGTCTGTCCTTTGAACACTTTCCCTTACAAACTGTAATACCCTCTACATCAGCAATTGAACTGTTACTCAGCTTGGTGGTCTTATCAGAAAGTGTTGAGCTGTAAGAGCTGTATTCATTAGGGAAATCTTCTGCAACATTATGAACAACAGCTTTAACATTTCAAAAGATCAGCATAGATAGAAAGAAAAGAAATATCCATATACATAGAAGTGTCCATATACAGACCTCGGAGGCGGTTATTGCCAACAAGTAATTGGTCACTTCCATGAGAAGAAAGCACCCCTGAAGCTGCAGAAGATGAGCATGAGGAAGAATGATGCAATTCAGGAGCCCCATCATAATCGTCTTCTTGGTAAGATTGGGATCTAGATGACACCCATTTCTTCCAATGTGGCATCAGAATAGAAATTTCAGCCTCAATCATTTCTGCTATTTCATTTGGGTCCCAATCAATGATATCCAACTCCTGCACCATCTCCATTGCAACCTCTTCTGGAGTATCAGTCATTATGTCAAACGGGAAGAATATGTACCGCGCAGGACCTGTAAGATAGCATCCTAAATTTTGTAAAATGACACATTTATCAGGGAACATGACAGAGTTGGACAAATTTGAACAATGTGCCATACCATTTCCTTCTGAAGCCTGCACCTTGAGGAAGATGATACCATCTTTGGGTTTCATCGTCCCAGTGATTATCATATTAGTCCTTGATGAACTATCAACCAGCTTCAACTTTTCCAGACTAGATGAGCTATTCAGAAATGGATTTTCACTTTCTTTTGTTTTGGTGAGCAATAATTCACCATCAACTGATGAAAGAAATGGGTCTAGAAGTAAGTCACTTGCAGATAACCTCTCGGATTTGGGGGCTAAACATTTTCTAACGAATCTCTCTGCTTCTTTATCTTGAATTTTATATAATGCTGTTGGAAGCTTACCCTGATTAACAACAAAGACTAAGAATCAACTACACTAGTTCAAAGGTATGTATATATTCATAGTCACCAACCATTAATTGATCAACTCACAACTTTACCAATGAGACTTTCTTGTAAATTTGCGCAGGACTGACACATTCACTATATGGATATTCCAGAGTTAACATCTCAAGTAAGCACATCCCAAATGAGTATACATCAACCAACTCATTGTAATCTTCTTCATATAATTCAGGCGCCATAAACTCAGGTGTACCTGCAACATAACCCAGCAATTGTGTGCTTAGGACCTATATATAGCTGGTTGTCACCCAATTTTGGGATGAAACGCACAGCAAGTTACCCCTCAACAAAATAACAAGCTAGTTTTACCAAAATGTTGTTTTTTTCGTACCTATAATACTGTGGGCAGATTTGGAGCCATTGAGAATTGCTGCCAACCCCAGATCACCAATCTTGACTTGCCCAACATGACCATTGACAAAGATGTTATCACACTTAATGTCTCTATGAATGACTGGAGGATCATGACCATGTAAGTAAACAAGACCCTGCAAGATTTGGCGAGACCAGCTCTTTATAGCTTGGATGTTCACCCTGCTATATTTTTCCCTATACCTGAAAAAGGTGGTAATTCAGAAACATTATATCACTCTCTCGATTACTTCATTGTACATGCAGGCAATGCAGCTATCTTTAATTGGAAAAAAAAAAGCTTACTGTCTAAGAGTGCCAGAAGTGAAGAGTTCAGTGATGAAATTGAAGGTCCTGTTGTTGGTATCAATCCAAGAAGTATAGAAACGGATGATGGAGTCATGATTAAGGGTACTAAGCAAATGGACTTCCGAGTAAAGGCGTTCCAACGGTTCTGGAGAACGTAACACATCTTTAATTCTTGCTTGGTTCCATGCCACTTCTATACCCAACACTTCATCTATTGCTTTGTATACTGTTTTCACCGCGCCTTTTCCTAGAACTTCATTTGACTACTCACACAGCAAAAATCAAAGCCATGAGGATCAGAGTTAAGCTATATAATTGTGACTAAAACTTCATCCAACATTCCAACTATCCTTAAAACATGGATGATTTTGTGGCCCATGCACTTTGAGCTTGTATGTGCCTTTGTGAAGTTACTAAAATATCATTATATCTTGTCAAAAATAATGAAAAGAAGTGGATTACTTTAAGTTAAACTAACAACAAAAGGCAACAGTTGGCATGATTTCCTCGTTAAAATCATGCCCTGTGGCTGTTAGAACAGTAGTACAAACCTTAACCTTCCCAGTTCCTACACACGACTAATACAATTATACAAACATACGATCCCTGGGGCCTCGGCCTGTCGGAATAGGGATAAGGTTGCGTACATATGGACCTTGAACGGACACACGACAACAGAAAGATCGAGATTAAAAAGTTACATACCCGAGCATAACGACCAGTAGGATCAGTCTCAGCATACTCAGCTGAAGCATCTGTGTCTGTTTCTGCTCTTCCTCGAACCGTCAACGCCATCCTTCTGCCATTGCTAGCCATGGTCAACTTTTATCAGCAACAAAAACAGAAACTAAAATAGATAAATAGAATTGATGGGTTTTTCATAGACTTGGCAATTATACTAATAAAATAAAAGTTTGTAAATGGGTATATCCGTATATCAAGTGATGAATCAATATATTAATAGAAGTAGTACTCTGTGCAACGCAATTGGGTTTTTGAACAAGGTTCTGAGCAATTAGACTTTCAGTTTGAGTCTCCGTGTCTTTCTTTTCCTTTTACTTCGGGTGTGTATGTCTTTGTTCCACTTCACTCATCTCATTTTTTGGCGTGTAGGAAGGTTTAAAAAAAGCAATCATTTACAAGGAATTTTCATCTTATTCGGATCACTAACAAATAATTGCAAGCCAAATGTTCCACGGCTGCGTGTCGGTCAACTGTTGCCAGCGTCATGAATCGAAATTTTCAAGACAAGGGTATATAATGTATACGGGATCTATGGTTACAACTTTGACAGATAATTTTAAGATAAATTACTGTCAAAAAGAGAAAACACAAAAAGGGGAGGGGGGGTGTGAAGTTTGAGTTGATCGAGCTCAGACGGCACTTGAATTCCATCCGATTTTTCATCAGGACTTTTAGTGGTGGACCCACATTTCAATTTTGTCTTCTTCACCACTCGATCTTGGGACCAGGAATCGAACCCGGGACTATTCCCTGGTCTCTGACTTACACCCTTTCAAGTTACCACCAGTCCCTTCATGTTTTGTTGACTAAAGTTGCCATTTTTATTCTATAATTCCAGACTGGCACCTCCAAATTTGGAAAAAAGAATATTTCTAGAAGCATGAACTAGCAGAGATTCAGCACTCACTGAGAATTTAGGGCAAGAAGAAGGAAGCTGATACATATACCCCATGGGTATGGAATAGTGTCATACCCTGAGCTGTGATTGTAGCCTTTTCGCAAGAAGAACAACTTGGGGAAATAAATTGGGGTGCCGTCTAAAATTGGCTGTCACTAGTTTAAACTTTACATATAGGTGTATAAGATTATCGATGTGACTATTACTTCAAGAAGGGATGAAAGTGAAATATTGCTACCTATGATAGTATGATGTTTGAATAAGTACACCACGTATTAATACCATGAAATAAGTTCATAAAATATGATAATTTGATATTATATGAATTAGTATCATTATGATATACTCGTACGTAGTAAATATAACGGATTTTTCATGAAATACCCCTCAATTTTCACGAAATTCACCAAATGCCCCTCGACTTTCAGAAATTCACCAAATGCCCCTCACCTTTAATATAATACCCAAACTACCCTTACTAATGACGCGCCGTTAGTGCTCCGTTAGCCAACTTTTCAAATTCACCAAATACCCCTTTTATAATACTAATTTCACCAAATACCCCTTAGTTGAAAAATAATTCACCAAATACTTATATTTTTAAAGATCAATTATGATGCGCAATCATTTATGCCCAAGTTTCTCCTCCTATATGGTTTAGGCCCAAGTTCTAACTCTTTCTCTCCCAATTACCTATATCATTTTTTTTGTCTTGGACTAGAGAGTATTAGTGCCTTATATTGATGTGAATAACCAAGATCATTCAATTACAAACCAAATACACTAGATGTTAAAACAGAGTTTAAGCTACTTTATGATACACCCTCAATAGCACCTATGTAAATCCTATTGCTGGAAGGTTTAGGGAGGTCCAGATGTATAGCCCAGCAACCACAACATTTTCGCATGGATGTAGTAACCCCCCTCAACATCTCTCAAGCTGCTAAACTCCATATTCCATTTTTCTTTTAAGGTGTTGTCATGTTTTTAGTTGTTATGAAACCAATCACTGTAATGCTAGTGTGACTTTGATTAATGGAATAAAAGGAACAAATTATCAAATAAAAAAAAATTGTCAAGACCCATGAGTCAGGATCTTGATCAAAGTACCTACAGACTAAATAAAAATTCATTTATGCTCCTAAAACTAAATACACAACTAAAATCTTTCCGCTGCAAATTAAAGTACACCTGTAGATTCAATCCTATTTATCCATAGTTGCCTCGAGTTGTGCAAGGAACCAAAAGCCAAAAAATGGGAAGGTCTTAATTTACATGCTCCTAGTTCAAATGTTGTTCAGATTTGTGAAATAAGAAGTAAAAATTGGGATTCAGCAATTGTAAGATCGACCACCATCTCACCATTGTGAATAGGTAAGACCGGGAAATGGCCAACACTAAAGACCCAACAAATCCACCGCATCCGCCACCGTCGATAGGTAAGATCGGCCCATACACCGTCTTCCTCACTCCTCTTGTCACCCCTAAACCCATTTCTGAGCCTCCAACCGCAATTCCTGAAACCCCCAAGAAAATCGCCATGAATCATAAAATAATTTCTGAAGCAAATAGGGGGATTAAAGATGGGTTTTACAGAAGTTTGTTGTTGGGTTTGGGTTTCAAATGAATTGATTTTGCTTTGAGGAATAATTGAAGACCGGACTGCCGAATTTATCAAAAATATTCAGAAGTTTTTGGGTGTTTTCCGGTGATTAATGGATGCAGATAAGGTTGATGAATGAGGAAGAACAAGGGGGAGAGAGAGAGGAGCAGTTGAGGATGCAGTTAATTAAGAGAGTAGCAGTCAGCAGTGGTAGGGAAAGGTTAAGGCTCCCAAAAGCAAAATAAGGGCAAATTAGTAAAGTCGTGCTAACGGAGACTTAACGTCCGTTAAGTGTAAGGGTAGTTAGGGTATTAAGTCATTTGTGAGGGGCATTTGGTGAATTTCTGAAAGTCGAGGGGCATTTGGTGAATTTCGTGAAAATTGAGGGGTATTTCATGAAAAATCCGTAAATATAATGAAGATTTACATGTGTTAACAATAGCATTAAAAAGACGCGAAAGTGAAAATGGGGTACCGGAAAACAATTTTCAAACCTAGATTCGATGACCCAACCAGTAAATCACGAGTAATACTCCTAACCGAAAAACTACCCAACTCAAGCCCCACAAAGGCACAAACCAACCTGTTTGGCATTCCTAACTGAGTTGCATTTCATAGTTTGACGTTGAATGAGGAGAGATGTATGATACAAGAAGAACACAACCAAATGCATGACAGCATACTTCACTTCAAAAAGTTGCATTCTTTCTGAAAAAAATTATAGGCTGGAGGAGAAATGGAAATCTAATGCCATTCCAATTCATTGTCAATTATAATCTAAAATCACCCAAAAAATACCTATATATTCCATGATTCTCAAATTTCATTATCGAGCTATTCACCAAAACTGCCTACATAAACAGAATATTTTCCTTAGCTACAATTCAAAGTTTAACTGAAATAATATGCTAAACTGTGCACTGCAGAGACTTGCTTTCAGCGACATCTTCATCACTGGAATCCATCAGCCTGCATATTTTGAACTCCAAAACTGACTAACAGAGTCTAAGACTAAGAAACCTTTAAGCATCCACGTCCTTTTTTGAATTCCAAACAGCCACTTTTTCCACAACACCATCAGCCATGATAGAAGCTCCGTTCTCCACAACTATCAGAGGATCTGAATCACTTTCATTACCCTGCAAAAGTTTACAACAAGTGTACTATAAAGCTCAGTACATACTACATAGTAGATTCACTGTCAACGGTTAAAATTTCGATAATGGGATCAGTAAAATTGTTGGCCTTCCTAACAATCTAACATAGAATACTCCAATTTTCTAGTTATTTATTGAGTTCCTACTCCCTGTCACCAAACTACCAAAGGCGAGACATCTTAAGTTTCTAACCCTCTTTCTGCTACATGTGCCACATGTCGTCCTCTCACTGGTAAGCAGCCAAAAGGAGGCATACTTAAGACATTAAGAGCCATTGCACCTAAAGACAAAAGCCTACAATCTACAAACACCTACTGACCCTTTTGGCCTTTGGTGCCTGACATCAAATACCTGTCTTTTATGTGAGCCTGTCTTTTCTAGCAGCCATTTTACCCAACTAGGCCTACATTTATCTTTCTCCACTCTATCATATAATGCATTGGAAGCCAATCATTACATCAACATGTGAGCCCTGTTTTGTAGAAGAATGCCAACAGACAAATGACTTGGGATGAACGTACACAACTGATACACAAACCCATTAGCAATTTTAGCACTACCCATTCATCCCTTAATAAACCACCAATTTTAGCACTACCCCAATGGCTCTAATGAAGCAGAACCTAAAAGGTTACTCTGTATTACATAGAGTTATGAGTTATTTCCACTTGACCCTTGGTAGAAAGGCAAATGACATATGTGAACATCAAAAAATAAAAGAGTAGAAAACTCGGTTAAACTTTGGGTTTTGGGTATCACAATCCAAAGCTGGAAAAGTGAACAAGCTAGAGAGACATTAGGCATGTGATGGAAAGTTGAACATCTGCATATCAAAGAGGAAAAAGACTAATAACAAGAAGAATCTATTATTAGTTATACAAAATCGGATTGCAAGACAAATATCCAACTATTTCAACACGTGTCCTCCATTTAGCGGAGGTGTATTGTACAAAAGTACCCTTTCTACCAGCAAATAATAACAATCACAGAGTTTGTCCAGGAGTTCTGGAGGCTGGAATAGTGGGATGCTTCTTAGGAGATTTCAGATACAGCCCAGTTAAAGAGGCACAATTTTAAGAATTAGATTCTCTAGGCACATCAATTTAAGGCCTCCAGGCCTTTGAGGAACACTCTGGCTAAGGCTATACCCTATTATTGATAGTGTTATAAATCATTTCCTATGATCGTTATTCCTACCTTCATATAGTTACTACTCCATATGTACTAGATTGATAGTAAATTTGTAACGATCCAAGTCCAACCAAGTAAAGCCTAAGAAAACAATAGCTACTGCCTATTATGCTTGACACCTCCCAGAACTTCATGGACACAGACAGAGTACCCACTCTCCAAAAAAATATTAGAGAAGCACACTTCTGCTAAGTGACTTCTGCTGAAGTTAAAAAGTCATAGATAAATAATAGTGAAAGCATTATATATTTACCTGGGAATGCTGAGCTGATGCTTCTGAAGCTTTCTGTTGGCCCTCTGCTGAACAACAATAAGAGTATAGAATCATGCCTACCACGGCAACAAGAATACCAAGAATGTTATGCCAGCTGAATGGATCACGAAGTAGTACGTAGCCGAATGTCAAAACTAAGCATGTCTTCAAATGTCCAAGAACCTGATAAGTGACTGCTGATGTTTTCCCAATTACAAGAAATGTGCTGAAATTTACGGAGATGGAAATCAGGCAGGACAAGACAATGAACGCCTGGAAAGAAACAAAATCATGTTAGTTGCATAATCATTTTTACAAAGAAAAGTGCAAAGTGATCTTCATGACACAATAAGTTAATCTTACCAAAACTTTTGGGGTGTAATTGAATGCAAAAACATTTTTGTTTGTCAAAAGTCCATCAAGAAATGGGCCGAAGATGAACAAAGTTATTGCTTGGTATGGGCAAGACTGATACAAGAGTTGAGTCGAGGAGACCTTGAATTTCTTTTGAATGGAGTTTGTCATCTGAGAGGTTGATTAAGATATCAAACAATGAACAACTTTCATTTCATCAAATGCAATATTCAAGAATTGATTTCCAACTGAAAGCAACAGTAGATAAATTTCAAATTGTTCAATTGAACATACAATTTGAGCGACACAGGTTGTCAGAATGGCAAGCAGTGACAAAACAGAACCCAGAACATTGAGCTGCAGGTCAGTAATGGTTGCAATGCCAACTCCCAGAAGAAGTATGCCAAGAGAAAACTGGATACTCCGACTGCAATCCGCAATTGAAGTATTAGATGAAGTCATAATATTATGTAGCAAGTGAATCAAGCACATTTAATAAGCAAAAGACTAAACATAAGATACTCTACAACATGAGAAGAGATTCTGCAATATGTGGCATGCTTTTATTCAGAACCAAAATTTAGTGAAATTTCAGATTTTCTTTAGGTCATCAGAACAAGCAGCAAATCTGGAAGCCGGAGGTTGATAAAGTTACACAACACCATCTCAGCATTTTATATAAAAGACAAGTTTTCTCAAAATCGCTTCTCTCAGCAAGTCAGCATTACTACCCAGATAAAAAAACAGAAATATTTTGATACGCAACTTAACAATGTTTTACTTCCCACAAAGGATAAAATGATGGTAAAGGAACTTAAGAGGAAAATGCCGAGGAAAGAGAAAGGAGACCAATAGCTATGTACTCATTGTATAGTCTCATGTAGAAGGATTTCAACTTGGAAAGGAAATTAAGGTATACTCACTCACTCTCCCAGGACAAATTTACATTTTCACATAGGTGC
Source organism: Spinacia oleracea (assembly GCF_020520425.1). Taxonomy (NCBI): domain Eukaryota; kingdom Viridiplantae; phylum Streptophyta; class Magnoliopsida; order Caryophyllales; family Amaranthaceae; genus Spinacia; species Spinacia oleracea. Next base: position 116,243,561 of record NC_079492.1, read on the forward strand.
ACTATTCTGAAGTAAAAGTGGACACAGAAAAATGTGGAGTAACCGAGTAACAAGCAGGAGCAAATGGCAAGTTAACCCTGACCTGAATTTCTTCAAGAAAAAGAGTGTCTCCAAAAGGACAGTGCATGGAATGATGGCCAATTTTGTCATCTGCAGTTCACAAAAAATTGAGTTAAAATAAAATTTAAAGAATGTCAAAGGAAACATAACATGTGGAAGAAGGGAATTATTAAACTTCATAGCATTATGTATGTCAAAAAGCAATTAACAGTGGAAAAAAAATATCAAGACTATTATGTACCAGAAGATTTTTAGTTGAGGCCTCCAAGAGATGTTTTTTTTTTTGCAACTTACGTAAATCAAGACCAGTTACGCAATTAATATGTTGGATATAGGAAGTGCAGGAGCATCAGGAAAAAAACTGGGTGAGAATTTGCTACATGCTCCAAGAGATTATACATCAAAATCCTATCCTTATATTGTAATTAAATTGCTTAAAACCCCTCAACAAGAAATAGATTCTCAAGATTCTTTTTTTAAGGGGCCTGCAGGAGAAAGGAAATACGCAGCGAGACATTGTAGCCCAAGAGATTTAGCAAGAACGGATGTACCTGGTAGAAACCAACAGAATTGAATCCCAAGCTAAGATTCAATAGTCCAATCGATATTCCATTCAGAATGCCAAATCCCATCACCGCTCGTGGATCGAAAGGTTTATGTTCAAACATTTTCAACCATAGTGCAACATGAAGCGAACAAAATGTGACTAGAAGGTGCCAGCTGGTCAAAGTAGTTGCTGCAAACCCAAAAAATCATTGAATACAACATCTTCACTAGAATAGAAAATCCAAGACAAGAAAAATAAATGAAAGGAAAATTATGTTAAAGGGCTTATTACTAAAAGGATATAATTGAGCATAACCTCTGCTAATCATTGTTGTGCATATATAGTACCTTGTAATGAAGTTATTCTATCTCCCCGGACAATCACTACCCTGTCTTGTTGTCCAAATCCCACTTTGCTAGTATGATTGCTTTATGCGCATAACAGTTTTCCACGTTACTTCTCAACCAATATTTTCAATAGGAAATCAACCAACTATTTGCAACCATGTATGGTCTGAATACGCAGTACTCTCCTAACTGGTGCCTTTTCAGACCGATATTTACTTCCTGTCTCTCCTAAGTCCTGACCTAAAGATTTTTTTTCACGGACTGAAAGCAAAATAGTAATAACTGAGATACATTTCATAACTTTTGCACAAAAAAGGAACCAGACTGAGATTGCCAAAAAGTACCAATGTGTGGCTCCTACATTCTTCAAGACCTCTTCATCTAGGATGCTGGTCCTTCGCTCTATTCCCCCCCCCCCCCTCCCTCTTGTCTCAACATTTTCTTGAACTGACTTTAGATTCTATTGAAATCGGAAAGATCCATGTTGCAAAAGTCTAGACCTTGGCTCATTTTTTTTCTTCTTCTTTCTCTTAACCCTCTTTTTCTTCCATTATTACACTGCACCAAACAATGAGCAGCTTGAAACTAATCCAATAGATAGTGATGCACGGATTGTACAAACTCATGAAAGGAAAATTGTCTAGACAGTCACCCTTAATAACTTTTTCCTTGCTATTTCAACTAATCAAGTACAACAACTGTTTAAGTTCTCAAGTTAACTGCAAGCAAATGCACTGAATATTTTCTCTCTTCTTCAAACATTGGAAGGACAATACTTGCAAATACAAACACGAAACCGAAATTACTACACCCATCTGTCAACTAGAGCCACACTTATCATACTATAAACCAGTGTCGCGCAATAATTACTCCAACTAGCAAGACAACAACGTCCGAAAACGCTTAGTGCATTCCTTTACTGAAGTGACAAATCTTACAGAAGATCAAGCGTGTTACTCTCAAGTTATTCCATAATTCCTTACCTCCATTCCAAGTCCAACCTAAGTAGTCCACATCCAAGGCAGTATTATTGTTTTAATTATCCTCTCAATTTTCCACTTTATAACCTTAAATAATATACTTAACAACACTTTAAACCACCCACCAAGGTCAACCCTTTTCCAGTTTTCCACTAAAGACATTTTTCATAAGACACCAACAACATACTACTATAATATGCATATACAATTTCTATCGTACACCCGAATGTAACACACCTCACATTCCCCCCCCCCCCCCCCACAAAGAGTACGAGCCTATGATGTAATTTTAGGCTTGGGTGTAGGATGAACACCTTGATAGGCTTACGCAAACATGAAATCTTTAAATCAGTAAAATGGGGGTAATAAGAAAAATAACACAATAAGAATGTGGGCACTAACCAAAAGTGAAGCCAAGAGTACTGATAAGAGCTTTGTTACAGATAACAATGGAAACTGATGAAATCACTGACAAACACAATGCTCCTATTGTTCCTAGCTGAAAGCGCTGATTTTCACCCATCTTTCAACTTTCAATATAGTATTCAATCTCTGATGATTCTCACTTATTGCATAATTTATTGTGGCAAAAAAAAAGGGGGGGATGTAAATCAGAAGGGGAAATCGGCAAATCAGCTGAGATCAGCTACAAATGTACAGAAATTTGATCTGTGATCTGATGAGATGGTTGTAACCCTAGATCTGTCATTCAAAAATTATGAAAAGAGATGAGTTTTTTTGCAGAGAAATCGGAATAGTGGGGTGATGATTTGGGGGGTTGAGGAGGAGAGAGAGAGAGAGAGAGAGAGAGAGAGAAATTTGTACCTGGTTGAGCATTGGGATCACTGTATAGCAAGAGTGTCGGAATTATGCGGTGGAATATGTGAGTAATACAGAGTATTGAGTGCAGAGCAGTGTATGAAAGCGTGTGCCTGAACTTACTGTTCTTCCTTCGTTTCAAACTTGTAAAGTCGTAAATCTACAATTACACAGTGTAGGGGGCTTGCTTTTTCGTATTGTTGTACATTTGTATTTTCAATGTAACCTTTTAGAAGGTTGACGAAATCTGCTGGGAGTTCGCTAAATAACCAAATTTGGATCGGTTTATTAAAAAGCCTGACTATGAGAACCACCAAGGGTAGTCAATCTCAAGAGTCATACTAAGGGGCCGTTTGGTTGGGGTATTCAGGAAAGGGAATGGGAATCAGAAGGATTAATTCCCTTTGTTGTTGTTTGTAATGCTATTTTAATCATTCCCTTTACCCCCTTCATTCCCTCAAATCCCTCTATATTGATTCCCCACCCCCCCCGGTATTGGCATTCCCTTTCCTGAGCTATCAACACACCACCACATCCACCATGACCAACACATAACTAACCCTTCCCACGAAGACGGTGGACGGTTGCCGGTTGCTCGCTGGCTGCTCGTCGGTTTTTCGCCGGCTGCTCGCCGATTGCTCGACGATTTCCGTTTCAGATCTGGTCGACGGTTGCCGATAACTCAACGGTTTCTCGAGTCTAACGTTTGCTGGAGGTCGACGATTCGAAGGTTGACAACCCTCGACTCCGTTTGAGATACTTCCGGAGGTCCACGACCCGACGGTTGTTGTAGGTCGACGGTTCAGAGATTGACAATTTCCCAGCGAGAGGGAGTCGCGGGTTGGGGGAGAGAGAGGGTGTCGCGGGTTGGGGGAGAGAGAGGGTGTCGTGGGTAGGGGGAGAGAGAGGGAGCCCGGAAATCGTCGGATTGAGTAGCAGGGGTGGTGGAGCGGTGGTGAAGCGGTGGTGGAGAGGTGGTGGAATTGTTAGGGTTTCCCTTGGATATGTTCAAACAAACAGCTCTTAAAATCTAAGGGATTTGCTTTCCATTCCATACCTTACCCTTTGTTGATTCCATTCCCTTTACCCTCGGTGAACCAAACGGCCCCTAATGACGTTAACCGTTTTTAACATTGAAAATCGAAATTCTAAAATAGAGCGTAAAGGCCCCTACGGCCTTGAACTTTAAATTTCGACGGAGTCATCACCAAACTTTTTAAGGGACTGTTTGGAAAGACCATGACTCGGATAAGGCAACTGGACTCGAAAACCGAATAGAGATCCGGATTCAAGAACGAGGCACTTATTTAGAATGATTGCAAACTTTGGTGAATTCAAGACAAGGATCTCCTTCGCGTAGAAAATCCTAACACTAGTTTAGGCGGCTTTGGCATGCATTTAGAACATAGAATTTGCTAATTTGTTGGTGATCGCTTCACTTTAATCAAATTTAGGGAACCTAAGTCAGTTGTCCAAAAATTATTTTGCTTTAAGCGTGATCGAACTGTGTATGTTGTTTGTTTAGCATGTTAGGTGATGAAAGCAATAAACATGTAAAGCAAATCATCACAATAAATAGTATAGGATGCATAAAAGTAAAATTCTACACCACCTAGAATGGGCTAGGTGTAAAATTGAATGAATTGTAAAGGTACGGAATTGAAATAACGATTAAATAAGCAAGCTAGAGCATAAATAATCGAAATTGCAATATAGGAATTGAAAGGTGCAATCTTGAAAATTCAAAGGGGAAAATCTTTATTCAAGTATGACATGTCCCTTGAATTCAATTTTGTATGAATCTAACTTTAAAGTGAGGTTGCTCATTAAAAAGTATCATTGATTTTAAACTTGAAGTAAAATACTGAACTTGAATATTGAAATTAGCAGGCTAAATATTCAAAGATTAGAAAAATCATGCTAGAAAAATCTCATCTTTGATATACTCCAAGACTTGAAATTGTTCTAATTTTAAAGAGAGTTTGTCCTTATTTAAATACCCTTTAACATTGAAATTGAATATCGAACATGAAACTTGAAGTTCATGAAACATCCTTGAACATTTGCCAAAGTTAGGGCTTTTGTAAAAATTATATGATAGATTGTTGTAAAGAGTATTTTCAAGAGTAAAATCCCATTTACTAATAATGATTTTCGAAAACAAGTAGTAAAGATTGAAACTTTGAAATTGAAAATGGAGTATGGAAGATCATTTGAAGAGAATTTCAAGAGTGAAATCCCTTCAAAGATTACTCCTTTGTTGCATTTCCTAGTTCACGTGAGTATGAACTTACTTGAACATCCATGGATTACTTGTAAAACTGAAATTAGAAAGGCAGAAGATTAGATTTGATAGAATACTCGGAAATGTACCTAAACTTAGGTGTTGGTTAATTTCCAAGCTTGGACTCCCAAATTTCTTAAGACGTTAGAACATTGAACTTGTATTTTGAAGGGTTTGTATGATTGTGTTTTGTAGAGCTTTGATTTAATATTGGTTTTGTGTTTCGAAATGTGCAAGGCTTAACTGCTAGAAATTGTATGTTCTTGCCCCCCTTTTCTTCGTGGAAAATGGGGGGTATTTATAGGGAAAGATTATGGGGGTAGGCTGATTAGGGCCCTGCGCCAGGCGTTGGTGTTGCTTGCATAAGGACAGTTGTGATCGTCCTTGCGCTTTGGCGGTTCGCAAAGATGCTTTTTACTATTTCCGTCCTTTTTGCTTGGAGGTTAAGGAATGGATTTACGTCTTTGAAAGTGATGTTTTTGAGGAGTTTCACAGGATTTCTGATTTGCACGGGGTTTTCTTGGTTTTGCGGGCCGGCACCCAGAATGCTCAGCTTGTGGGTCAGCGCCCGAATTTAACATGCTTTATTATTTTGAGTGGAAACGTGCCTCAGAGACTAATTGTGGTATCTGTTTCGTGAAATTGTACGTGGATTTCGAAATTGTATTTTGGAAATGTGTTTGAGCTTGAATTTGAGTCCGAGGTTAGGATCTGGACCAAAGGTATGTATCTTTAAATTGGAAGTTCGGAATAGAAATCGAATTTGGGGATTGAATTTGCATAGCCTTGAATTAGGAATTAGACTTGGAATTTTGGAGTTAGAATATATTTGAATTGGAATTGTGTTTGCTTTGAAACTTGTACTTTAGTTTTGAACGAAAGTTCGGAATTGAATTTAATTATGTCCTGTACAACCGATCGCTTGCACATAGAAATCAATCGCCTAAATCTATTGGCAGTATCATCATTGGACTCTAGGGGAGATACGAATTAGGTGTACACACATACCAATTTGATGGGACCACAATTAAACCTGATAAAAAACTGCATACACAGTACAAAACATTTCAAGTGTACATTTTGAGCCCGACTTACCCAAATGAAAACGTTTGACAAACTACAAATAAATCTTGCCTTGGTAAATCACCCATAAAGAAATGGTGGACTTCATAACTTTATTTGAATTCGACTTTAAACTTCCATGGCTTAATTAAGGTACCTCAAATACGGAAAAAAAAAATTTAATGTTTGTTAATCCTGAGCACCTCCATTAACGTCTTGAATAAGTATCAAAATCCTGAGCTCAGAATTCTTGTATAACTTTCATCAAAAACAATTTCCTGCTTTTCTTGCTTCTTAAGAGAAATGAGAAGTGACCAACCGCGTCTGAAGTTTCAAGCAAAACAAAATAGGAAGCTCTGGAAGTCCCTGTTTTGTTCACAACACAAGAACCATTGTTTTATGGATGGTCACCTGGTCGGTATCCTTTGCATCTGTGATACGCAAAGCAGCGAAAGGAGAGATGGATTCCATCAATGAGGCCTTCTTAGTTCTTACCCTCACATTGTTATGCACAGTACCAAACACAAGATAACTGAGAATCTACTGCACCTGACTGGAAACTAATAATGAGATTCTCAGCCGAAAAATGCTCTTGTATCATGTTTGGGACCAGTTTGTTTAACAAAAACTCGCATAGAACTTGGAAGACTTCTTGTACGCAATGAAGTCGTCAATGACTTCCACAGACTTTGTCTGTGCTTCAGCCTCTTTTAAGTCGGTGTTGCAACCCCATACTCGGATCGCAAGCCTCCGGCGCTTGGGGGATTCCCTCGCGAAATATGTACTACACCAGTCAATTAGCTCACTTTTATTTATGTTCCTCACAATTTGTGCCAGCTTTTCTTCAAAATCGAATAGATACCTGAAGATTGACCATTTTGAATGTCAAACAACCAAAAAAAAAAAATGCTGTTAACCATGAAAGGAAAAGGAAGACAACAATAGAATCAGATGCGTAATCTACCACTAGAATATTCTGGCCTGATTTCATGAAGATAAAAAGTTCATATTTTACACAATCAATCAATATCAAACAAAGGTTACACCGACACATGGGTACTCAAATACCAGAATCATCTACCGTCTACCGATATCCAAAGGTAACACAAAGCAGGGCTTAAACGGCAGCAGAGTGTAAACTGTAAGGTGGACATTAGCTGCCACAGCCTGAAGCACGTCCAAGGTATGAGTCCCATTCCCCCCTTCCACCAAGAAACAGTTACATATATCACCTTAAATGTAAAATGGCATACCTCTGATCTGTAATTTCATTCCAAAAACGGCTAGTCTCGCACGCCAATGATGTATCTTTCTCTTGCAATTTTGCAATTAACCCACTTTTATAACTCTCAAAGGATCCATCGTCAAGTCCTTCCTGCAACACAAACAACACAACCAAGATATTAGATTAAATGCAGATGAATCATTGTTACAAGTCAGCGAGTTACCAAGTTAAGCAAAATCCTCAATGCAGAATCACGCCAGCACAACTACAAAATAATCCATGTGGTTTGGTTCATAACTTCATGAATTATCCAAGAAGGAACGGCAAACCCATGCTTGCTCAACAATAACTCCTTCAAGGCCTACTATCATGCTGACATTTGTCAGATGTAGGGACAAGGGTAATGTAGGCAAGTCACTGTCAAGGGCAAGCTTTGGGAGCAGACGGGCAAGAACTTGGGAAACCATTATGTATTATTCAGTGAATAAAGTAGTAAAAACTTTGCTCCACTGGACATATTGCCGAAAGTTTTGTGTCAATTGTGTGTGTGGTGGTGTTTCAACTCCCAAGTTCGATCCTTATGCTGCATATTCCTTTTACACTTTCTTTGTTGTTCTTTCTTCTTTTATTCTCTTAAAACTTATTAAAATCTTTGGCTAAAATCCGTGTGTAATATTACGAAAAATCCTCCCTATAAATAGCATATTATTACAAAAAAATCGGAAATACCATATTTAGTCTTTGTTTATTTATATGAACTTTCAAAATTATTATAAATAGAATTTTGATATTCACTTTTTAGCCCCAACGACCAATTTCCTGGCTCCACCACTGATCACTGTAATTATGTTAGAGCGAATATGAGCCTATGAGGTGGCAACGAGTTCATTAGAGATGAGTGGAAAAACTGTGATTGTAATAAAGGGAAGGAGAGGATTAAAAAAGTAGACATTTAGAAAATGTGATTTAATTTCTCTGTGTGGCGGAGAATCTAAGCCTCTAGAATGCTCAGAGCTTATGTGATCAACTATATATATATATATATATATATATATATATATATATATATATATATATATATATATATATATATATATCAAACATCACTCTCTTCTTCTGATTTCTTCCTTTTTTCTTTAATTCCTAATTATTTCCTATGTAATGGACTAAATCAAAATGGCTCTTAAAACCTCTTCCTTTCCTTTCCATGAACCCCTAGAAGACGGTCGTCCCTTTGTCGTCCCGTTATCGCTTTTGGGTCAATTGAAAACAACTTCTCTGCAATTGCAGGGGTAAGGTTGCATACACCCGACCCCCCCTTACACCGCTTCTTGCGGGGGCCTCTTTGAGACAATGGGCTAATGATAATGATAATGATGATCTCAATTTATTTTAGATACTAGCTCCACAACTCAAGCCCGTTGTAATGAAACAACTCCACTAGAAGTCGAGCAACCTAAAACAGCAGTAGGTCTATAGCAGAAGATGGGCCAGAGGAAACATTAATTAATAAGTTCACAAGCTGGGCAGGTTTCAAGCTCCAACTCTGTAAACTACGGAAAAATATAAGCTTAAAAATAACGACTGAGCTGGGTGAATCCGCATATTCCACACAGCTGCAGATAAGGGGGCTTCACACATTTGTAGTTGTCCTCCGTTCTAATTTAAGGATTCTTTCTTCATGTCGAGAAACTTTTATTCTTTTAAACTAATTTACATTTTCCAGATCAAAAGCCCAAACATGAAAGAGAAAATGGAGTAGGACCTCAAAGTAAAGAAAGAACCAAAGAATACAGAGCAGGCAGACGACTGAGAAAGAGTCAAAGAAGGTAAGGAGGAGGGGGATCCAAAGAATGAAGGATGACTTCTGGGATAGGGCTACAGGTCTGCAGTAAACTTGTGTTGGCCGTGAAATAATTATGGAAACATGTTGCTTCTGCACAGAAAATAATCCAATATCTTTAGGGGCCGTTTGGTTCGCACGAGGTAAAGGGAATGAAATCAACAAAGGGAAAAAGAAGGAAAGGAAAGCAAAACCCTTTGATATTAGTTGTTGTTTGGGTAACACTTGTCATTCCACGTCTTCTCTTTCTTCACCAATGTTCAACTTCATTCTCCTCCCTCTTATGGTCCCGCTACCTCCTCCTCCATGTTGAAGCTTCCGCCGTCCCTTTCCCAGATTCCGATGTCCCTCTCCTAGCTGTCGCCCCCTGTCCCGCTTCCACTGCCGTCGATCTTCTCCCTTCTCTAGCTTATTATTTCACAATCTCCTTGGTAAGATTTGATGTTTTAAAGGTTGGATCTGTAGTTTTTATGGTCGAATTTGACCATGAAAGGCATAAATAGCAATATAATTCCATTCTTCCATCAGAATTGATTTTCTTTTTTCGAAATATAGGATTGTGGATTTTTGGGTTGGCGGTGTTTGAGCTGGTTTTCGGTACGGAAAGGGTTGTTTCGGGTGGTTGTTGGGTTTGGGTGGTGGGTCGGCGATGTTGCTGGGTTTGGGTGGTGGGTTAGTAATGTTGTTGAGTTGAGGTGGTGGGTCGGTGGTGTTGCTGGGTTTGGATGGTGATCCGACGGTGGCTTGGGGTGGTGTTATAAGGTTGGTTGTGAAGTGGAGAGGGGTGGTTTCAGGTGGGGTGGTGTTATAAGGTTGGTTGCGAGGTCAACGGTGAAGGTGGTTTAGGTGGTGTTATAATGGTGGTCAATGGTGGTCAATGGTGGTCAACGACTTTGGGGGTGTTGAAGGAAAGGGAATGGAAAAACCTTGTGTGTGTGTGTGGGGGGGGGGGGGGGGGGGGGAATAGGGTATCAATCTAGAGGCATTTCGAGGTAAGTGGAAAAGAAAAGAGGATAAAGGGAATGAAAAAAAAATCGCCAAACAAACAACCAAAAATGGAATCATACAAGTTCATTCTCTTTCCCTTTCCTGAAAACCCCCAACCAAACGCCCCCCTTAGTCTCTAAGTCTGGTAGTTATACTTGTCTGCTAGTTATTTGTCTATACACCAGAGAAAGACTTAACTGACAAAAGTGAAGTAAGCTGAGTCCTAAAAACAGATAACTGAACTTCAGATCCTCAAACTAATTTTTGGTAGAACTTTCGGTCCAAATTTCGGTATTAACTCTATATCTCCAAGGAAAAACACAGAATTTGTCAAGATTACATAGCAAAAATCCGGGAAAAAGCTTGCTTACCAGCATATCATTCAGGCCATCAATAAAGTTGTCTATCCTCCCTTGCAAGTATACAGGGTTGTACTTGGAAGATTGAACGCTGAAACAGTAACCAAAGACACGGTATGTTGTACGTGGGCTGCATTCAACAGTATAACCAAGCTGCTCCTTCGTCCTATTATTCCAAGTTAAAAGAGGCAAATAAAGGGAAAAGTCAAATGACATGACATGAATGGTAACCAGAACTAAACCAAGCCTGCAATGCACCTCAAATCAGAAACAGCGAGTAACAAATACTTGCAGAAACCGTGAATAATAAATACTTGCAGAAACGCCTGACATCGATGAAGTTTGATACCCTTGTATCAAAAGATCCCTACCTTAGCTGATTAAAAAAGGGCTCTTGTATAATCTCATCAAACAGATCAGAGAAACCTTTCTGTCTAAGTGAATCCACAGCATTTTCCGGCTCAATTTGGTAATAAAGCTGCGGAATATACCCAAACACCCGAAAGATGGCATGAGAAAGCAACAACCATAAAAAATAAAAATAAAAAACCGGGCTTGACGCTAAAAGGATACAAAGTACTGGGAAGTCTATTGTCCATTTACCTCAACTACAGAGTTTACTTCAAGCTTATTTTTTACACGGACATCTTTAACGAGATTTGCTGCAGAAGGAAGGCATAACACTTGGTCCTTATGCCTCATCTCCACAGGAATTGCTGGTACCGCAAAGTAGCTTTTAAATGTGTTCGATACATTGACGGCTTCTTCTTCTAGTAAATTACCATGACAGAGGCCTTCAAAATATAACTGGAGAAGAAACAAGAATAGCCAATAGGCCAAATCAGTAATCCCACAGACATAATTTAGTGTTTGGTAAATGTTACCTGCTAAGCAACTTCACCTGAAAGCTTCAAGTACAGATATTTCACACTTCCATTAATATCAATTATCTAAAGGTGCAAAAATTCTGCAATGCAAATAAAAAACATTTTTTCTTTCCTTTCATACACAAACCACAAATTTACTCGGTAGGATTTCCTTTCCTGATCTTAAAACTGTCTTAACAGCTGGAATTGGAATGGATTTAAAATCTATCACTTAGTTGTTAGATATTTTTTCACCGCCTCTTCCTTGGTTGAACTTCTATGAGTTGGTTTATAACTTTATATAGAACATCCCGTAAAAGCCAAGACACTACAAGCAGCTTTGAAAAAAAGAATGCAGAAAGTCAGAAACTTGATTGGTGGAGAGCAGAACATGGTTCTATTGTCCGTGATTGATGTAAATTGAAGCAACCAAAGCAGGGAATCTTTCAGGGAAAGCATCTGGATGCCAAATACTTTTTTAGGGGACAGCTGTGCTGCAGACTGCAGTTGACGCAACACGCCAACACCCATTCTTGTTAAGTTTCGTCGATTGAACTAAGCATTATAGTCTCAGGGAATGATAATTCGTGCTCTAATTTATATAATTATATATGACCAACATGCCTATCAGTGTTCTATTACTTCCTTCCAAAATAAAAATATTACTTAGTTTCACGATATAATAGGTTTTAGAAAAGCACTGCAACTTTTCTACTTCACCCTCCAATTTTCCTCACCATTTTATGCAATATAAAGTGCCTTGAGAAAAATATTTTAGCCCAAATTAACCTTCTTTTTCTAGATCTGAGAACACCTATATCAGTGTGCAACAACCTTAACCACCCTGTAATATAAAATGGAGGGAATATAAAACTAAAAATTAAAATTATAAGAATTACCAGTCATATTCACAATTTTCATACCTGGGAAAGAAGCTCTGGAATGAAATCCTGTAACTCAGCAAGGGACAAATCAGCTAAACACTGTAGCTTATCGTCTACATCCCAATAAGCTTTGCAAAGGATTTGCAATCTCAGGTATGATGCGTGGTTTAAAGGCTTCATATTTGTGTTCCTCAAGTTCCTCGCCATATTCTCTTTAATGACCTACAAAGTTCCAGGAAACACATCTTAATTACTTGTGTCTGTAAATAGGAAAGCTCAGAATTGGGTGAAGTTCTTTGAATCTGCATTGACTTTTTACTTTTTCTTTCATTAAGGAGTGGTGGAAGAGGGAGCAGGATCCAAAAAGTTTACCTTAAATCGATCATCTTTTGGTGAAAAGGACTTTGCTACAGCCAGTATCTTAGAAAGTAGAAGTGAAAGCTTTTCACTGAACCCATAAACTTTTAGCTCAAGTTTGTCGCCAAAAACAGAGATTGAAGTTTCTAACTTGGCTATGCTGGCCTACATGCAAAGGAAAAAACTGGCCCTGTTAGAAACCCAAGACGGAAGAACTGAATCATACTTCTCAACAAGTCGAGAAAGCCTCAGTTCAAGAGTTAAAACCCCTGCCTTCAATGACAATGAAACTATGCTCAAGTACCAAAAATTCAGATCAGCAGTACTAATCCTATTTGCAACACAAGCGAAAACACACACAAAAAAAAAAAAAAAAACAAAGAAGCAAACATTTCTAAAATAATCAGCTAACATCACAACAAATGAGTCAGCTCTTCCTCGGAAGTTGGAAATAATGAAATAGTGGAAAATAAAACTCCAAAAGGCTAGAAAGTGAAATTTTCAAGTAAAGAAAATTTCAAAGCATCATGACAAGTACAACAAGGCTAACCTGGTAAATAGTTTCATTCAGCTCGTCTTTCAAAAGTCGAACAAACAGTTCAGTCAAGAGACAGTTACGCACACTTGCATAAGCACCCTTTAAATTGATACGGAAATATGTATTTGCACGAGGAAGTTTAAAGATCCTATCGAGCTTGAACCAGAGTTTCATCAACGGTTCATCAAGTACACATCTAGGACAAGATTCATCAGCAATTTTTTCTGACATTTTATCAGCATGCACAAGGAAGTCAACTGGAATGAACTCGTTCTTTGATGGCATATGTAATGATCCATCTATTGCTGGAGGGTCCCTCCACAAGTCCATCATAGATGAAGCAATATCTTCCTCAGTGTAGTTTGCTCCAAACCATGGCTCACACAAGACATCTACAGCCGGGATACCGAAATAAAACGAGGAAAATTAAGTATTTCATTGAACTTACATAACCAAAATCAAGCAATATATACCAGGAACTGTATAACCTGAACAGAAAGAAACCCACGAAGAGCAACAGTTCAAATAATAGATGCCATCATTTTTCATCAAGAAGGATGTCTAGCCGCCCTCTCCTCTCTCCCTCCTCTCTCAAACCCTAGTCCTCTAACAACGAATTTTTAGGGGGATTCAGTCGGTTTATACCGGTGGAAAGCCCCAAATTTTAAGTTTGTGTCTATTTTTTTGCTTTGTTTTGTTTCTAGATCGACAATAATTCTTCCTCCTCGTGTGAGGAACATTTCTCCCTCGAAAGACAGGGATTGTTCTCCTCTCCTTGCGAGAGACTTTTCTTTTTTGTTGTCTAATTTCCAGGATCGCAGATCTGAAGAACTACCGTAAAATTGGTTCATTGGAACAAATTTATATGGGACCGCAACAGGTATCAAATTTTCGAATACGTTCAGATGAATCATATGAAAATCATCCTCACGGCTACAACAACAAATCGTTAGATTGTCTCTCCAAAAACGTTGTGTATTCCAGCGACATGTGCGGGAGATGCGACACATTGCAAGACCTCCTCGACGATCGTAGTTATGATGACGGAAAGCTTTGTTTGATTCAATTTGCTACGTATTTGTTAAAGTTAGATTTCCTTTGTAGATGTCGTATACCTTTTTATTAATGAATTGACTTTACTATCAAAAAAAGGAGAAGGATGTCTATATTACCTCCGGATTTGTCAAAGGATTTGGATAATAGGTCAACCCTCATATTGTCTGGGGTGAAGAAATTGAGAAGGAATTTTATCTTCTCAGCATCCCAGTCTTCATATGCATATTCACCATAGATTACATGCTGTGGTGGATATGTAAGCAAGTTTGCTGCAACGAAAAAGGCAGGCAAATATCAAATAACATAGTGAGGATTAAATTACCCAGTTGAACTAAATAAAAAAGAATTACAGTTATCCACTAATCCATCCCACAATAACAGCAACACCAGCTACTCATAAATAGGGAGGTCAGGTTGTAAGAAAACTTAACAGACCTTTGGAAGGTCAAGCAGTAAGCAAAGTTCGCAGATATTCATATAATCATTATCATCTTTATCCCCCACATAAACTATAGAACATTCCCTTCCCTCCCTTACTTTTCCAAAGAACCAGAAGTGTAGCCTTTGTATCTTATAAAAGAAAATACGAAGTATATACATTGGCACACTCGAACAAAAACTATATCCATGATTCATGGATATGGCCATACAGGTGAAAGCCTCAGATACAGATCCAAAAGTTGAGCCGGAATATTCTTAACTGGGAGATTGATAGATAGATAGACTACCATCTTCCATAATATTTATGTTCAATATCACACACAAACAACAGTTAGAAGATAAATCTAGTAGCAAAAACCTGCAAGTTCAGCAGCATAATCATCCTGCGGCTGTTCCTCAGCAAACCTAAATTCCATATTTCCAATATCCTGGAGTTCCTTAAATATCCAGTCTTCAGGAGGAGCTTGGCGCAGTAGTTTGAGGTATTGATACACAAATCCAATAACCTCATAGATCTGCTAATTTGATATTGCCGTCAAGGGAAGGAGAAAAAGGGGAAACATCAGATGGCAAAACCAATTATAAAATGAGGGAGGAACATAACAAATATTCAGGAAATACACTCGCAAGAAACAACTGAACCTTGTCCAATCCAGAGTCTGTAAGGTTTATAGATATGCCAAAAATATAGGCTAAAGAAGATCTTTGCATTCCATCATCTCCAACACCAGCTGATATAGATGTTATCCATCCTTTACTCTTCAAAAAGAAATGCAAGCTTCCGCTTCCCTCTGAAACAAAATAAGAAATACATAATGGAACTCCATGTCTAATACACTAAGAATAAACTGGATTGATTTTTTAAATTCTTCATCTGCAGGACTGCAACTACTAAACGAGGAACGAAAGGGAAACAGACTGATGGACGGAAGAATTTCCAAAAACAACAGAAAAGGAACAAAGAGTTGAAGCTAAAAATCTTTATGACTGGGAAGGAGAGAGCGAGGTGGGGTGGGGGTGATGGATGGAAGATTTGCCAACAACAACAGAAAAGCAACAAAGAGTTGAAGCTAAAAATCTTTGTGACTGGGAAGGAGAGAGCGAGGTGGGGGGGGGGGGGGTTGAGAAAAACGTAATCTTGATTTACAGATCTGTACCACATTAAGTATACCAGCATACTTCTTTCACGAATAAATAAACACAATTCTAAACTTCCATAAGATGAATTATCACATTTATCAGTCAAAACTCAAAAGTACCACGCATCAAATTCTTACCATGTCCTATTAGATGAGCCAGGTAATCTTCAGACTTATTCAGATAGTATTTGCGAAGACATGGCAATTTCCATGATATCTCCAGGGTGTGAACATCTTTAACAGCCTCCAGTCTGTATAGCTTGCCAGCATTCCAGATAGGACCTTCGTAATTTATCTCCAGCCCCGAGGAAGGACCTTTCTTCACATCACTAAACAATTCTAGGACCCAACTCTGCAGTACATCAAGCGACTCTGCGATATTTGAAAGCAGTATAGTTAATAAAACAGAGAGAATGCACCACCCATTTATACAAGTTTACAAGAGAGAAAAACAAAGGCTTTACCTCCACCAATGATGACTAACTTCATAATTTCACCACAGTAGTTATCTTCATACATCTTCATAATTCTTTGTCGTATATCAATCCCTTTTTCCATAGCATCATACAAACTTTTCTTGTTGCCTTTTACAAAAAATAAAATAAAGGTTAACTACAAACAAGGAAACAAAGACAAGGAAAACCCAGGTAAGGGAGAACAGAAAACTAACCCCAGAAGAATCTGTTAAAAGGATGACCAGGAATAGAAGTATGGCACTGGAGTTGTTGAAGACGACAAGAATCACTTTGCAACGCTTGGTTAAACTCTACATTTAAATAACAGCAAGACAGAAAATTGTAACAGCAGCACAAAAATTAAATATAGAAACTCCTGCAATATTTTAAAATAATTGCAGATCTCTAGTGTACCTGAATCAACTGCCAGTACCTCTCGATCCATGGCTTCATCTTTCACTAATGGTGAGATGTAGAACTGAGAAAACCTAGAATACAAAAGAAGAGTTACTGCAAACGCCAAATAACTAACTAAGATATCCTAGTACAAGAATCAGAATCATTTAGTAGAGACAAGTTAGCAGCTCCTTATCCAGATCAATGATCTGATGTTCTCATCTATTAACATTCTAATAAAGGGACTAGACTTCAAACATGACAAAGAAAATAGCATACTACAAACATCATTCCTTTCTTTCAAATAATGAAGGAAAATCCAGGGGCTAGTTTTTGACAATTTTTAACAAATAAGATTAGTGTTTATTCCTTTCCTTAAGTAATAAGAAACTCTATGTCGCTTACTTGCTCAGGCATTAATAGAGTCAAGTATAGGTATAGACAAGTAAGACACATAAAAGCTAAAGATATTAGGATGGAGATATTTCCTGGTATCCACATGGCTTCCATAAAACATAACCCCAATGTCAAAAACCTACTGCACAAGTTACAAAAATTTCTTCACACGTAGACTGGCTTGTCTGCTAATTCTAGTGAAAATTCTTATCTCATGCCCATTTGTGAGTATACATTGCTGTCATTGCGTAATGTCTTCTTCTCTTTTCCTCTCTATTTGTGTGCTTCCTCTACGAATATGTTGTTGATTGGAATGACAAAGTAAAAAGGAAGTGTAGGGTACGAGATACAATACCTTGCTGAAGTGTCAAATGGCACTTAGGTACGAAACAAAAAATGAAGAGTAGAAGTAAGCTGCTCTAGGGAACGTGAACGAAGGAAGATAAAAATAATTACACAAGGAAGGCTATAAAAAGAAACAATCAAGCTCTCAGTCTCTCACACATTAAAAGGCATCTGATGTCTTACTTACCTTTGCTATTCTTACCAACTTTTACTTGATCATAGTGACACCAATAGTTTTATTCAAACAATTCAAGTTTGGAGTTAAATAAAAGAATACTTTTCCTCGTAAGCAAGTTAAAAAAGAATATTGTTACTAACCGTGAACAAATTACAACCTAAGCTTAGGTGAGGAGGACAAACCTTCTAGGAATGAGCCTCCTTCACCTCACTTAAGCACACAACAGTGAAGAGGCCTAAGCATAAGCGAAAAGAACTATGAAACAAAAATTACAAGCACAACAGAGCAGCAATCCAGCTCCTACCAACTGCAATAACTTTCTTTCCCAGTATACTAAGGACTATACTTTCTTTTTACTATATACTGTACATCTGAAATACTTCTTGAAATCTGTATAACTATGTTATTATACAAAGATTCACTGCACACTTCCAAATCTGATATACCGTAGCAGCCACCGTTACATACACAACCTTTCTCCGAAATCGAGTTCCGGATCCTCTGAATTCTGAAATGCTTATGATTCCATTTCATAAAGTCAAAGAGATCTAGGCACCCATTGCTCACTTCAAAACACTCTGACTGTATATGCAGTAAAAGAACAAATGTGTGTATCCTCGTTGTCATCACAGATTATACATTTATCCATATTAAAGTTTGCAGGTCTCTTGAGTCTTGATTTGGTATGCATCCGGTTCCACAGTGTGAGCCTATGTTAGGAACTGTGAGGCAATTTTAAACCCCTTCACTCCACCTAACCTTATCAGCATCACACTTCAACATGATGTACACTTTCCTACTTGTATATACACGTAGGACAAAAGAAAGGTACCCTAGTCCGTTTTTCCTAATAATAACATCGGACACTCGTAACTCTTATGTAAAATCAATTAAACTGTTGTACACCTTAAACTCTAGGATCTATAGACCGAGCCTCACACTCGTAACTCTAAGCGTCATAATCTTGTAAGTCTACCAAGCAACTTCTAAATTAGTCATTAAAAATGAGGTGTAATCTAATGTTTCATCAAAATTGTGGGTACAAGTGTACCAGTACGGCAGTACCAGACACTCTCACTTGCACTCTCCAAAGTGCCCCTTATTGGACAATTGGATACCAAGTAGCAACACATCTTGAATAGACAAATAAATAAACATCAGTTTAGTTTCTCTTCTTCCTAATTTTCTCTTGTTATTACAACGCCATGTGTGTTTGTATTCCTATGAATCATATCCATATGCATAGATGTATAAAGGAGTATACCCTCTTGGATACTATCCAATAAAATTCTGCTTGTCTATCAACAAGGAGTTCCACTCCTATCGTGGGGGTGTCCCCAGAGTGTCTCCGAACCCTAATAAGAAGTTGGATTTTATATTCTTAACTAGACCTGTGTACAATAAGTTTGATTGAGCATTACTGGCAAATAAACTAAATCGCACTAATTTAACTTATTAAAACTGTAACTTTGAAAAGCAGCGTAATACACATGAGTATAAAAATTTACCGTCCTAATGCAGATATGACAAAAATAACAAAGAGAGCAAGGGTCCTTACCTTTTCAATGCATCTTTGAGAAACTCCCGCTTGACATCAAAATGATAGCAAGTATGCTCTGCCTCTGTGTATGCATTTGATGAACCTCCATGCTTGGACAAGTAACTATCATACTAAGGAAGGAAAAGTCAATTCATGGCAGAGAGATAATCATATGAACAACATACTTTGCAACAATGCAAAATTTGAAACACAAAGGAATAACACAACTTTAGTTGCTTAATCGAAGAATTGAAAACCCATGAATAACTTCTAGTAGATCATACTTAAAACAAACATGTATATCATGTGACAACAATGTGATTAGTCCATCTTTGGGTGATGGCACACAGAAGAGTATGGATATCACAATGTTAATGTTCGCATCGTAAAACAATTTGTCAACCATTAGCCATTTTCCAGCTAGCATATGCTACAATGAGATGGAAGTTCGAAAAATTTGATAGATTTCCTAAAACAGCAATAAACATAATACATAACCACAAATTCAAGATTCCCCAAATATCCCATGAATCTCTGATTCTAAAATCACACCATCGTTCTATCGCTTTCTGACTCTCAGTTTTAGATGGAAGGAAATGTAGACGGTCAACCATTTCTCATTTATCAATTCTACAGTCAGCAAGCATGAGTTGAAGCCATCTCTGAGATAGTGAAGGCATTATTGGTGATGATTAAGAACTTCGAACTCCCCATTAATTATTCAGTGTCCATCTGAATTTAAAGTTACCGCAATGAATGCTAGAACAAATGTAAAAAAGAGGTGTCCTTGCCGAACACCGACTAATGGATCACAAAGAAGTTTTAGTCTTGGAACACATACTACTTAATCTATCTAAAGATTCCTCCAACGAGATTCCTAAGATGACTAAACAGCTAAGCTTTTGTGTCTTAACGAAGAAATGTTGGGCGTAAATCAACATCGGGATTGTAAGCTACCAACAACCAGAAACCGCAAGCATAAGGCACACATAGCCAAGCATACCTCATTTTCATCTGGAAATTCAGAACTACCCATGAACAGCATGTGCTCTACGAACAAAACAAACAAATATACAAAAATCAACAGCAGAACATAATATTACATCTTTTTTCAAACTCAGCAACTAATACAAATATCATACCTAAGAAATGAGCAAGACCCTGTGCTTCATAAGGGTCTGAGAAGCTACCCATCCCAACACAAACTGCTGCTGCTGCCTGCAACACAAAAAATGAACCATTTCAACCCACATTTTACCTATTAAGGTCCAATTCAATCCAATGTAATCCCAAATATACCTTCTTAGTTTGAGTTGCAGATTTCTTCCCCTTCCCCTTCCCCTTCCCCTTTTTACTCCCACCATCTTCATCCTCGTCATCATCTTTTTCATCATCCTCATCTTCTTCATCTTCATCATCTTCATCATCGTCGTCTTCATCATCTTCATCATCATCCTCGTCGTCATCGTAATCATCGTCATCTTCGTCGTCGTCTTCATCGTCTTCCTCGGAATTAAGATTGCCGGGAGGAGGATAAATCTGAGGGTCGTGAACAAGCAAAGCAGAGAGACCATTCTGAAGTTGAAGATATCTGTATAACCGCCTATCATTGGGTGACTTCTTCACCAGATTATCCGACGAGAATGCCACACCTCCCGCCGACACCGTCATCTTTCGCCGCAACTTCAGACAAAACCCTACACAAAATCTGGGAATTCTGGCACTAATTTCAAGTGTGTAGCAGAAACAACACTTGGAAATGGTGAACGGTGTTAATTGTTCTCCTCACTGTTTCTTTCGCCGCTGCTGGACAGGATTTAGGTTGCTTCAAACAGAGGCCAGGCTGCGGCGTTAACCTTTCCTCCCTCCTAATTTCATGGAATAATTTCTGGGAAATTGGAAAAACAAAAGTATTGCATTTTTGTGAGTAAATAAAAGCAAAAAAAATGAAGGTGAAATAAATTAAACAAAAAAAATGAGTTTTAAATGAATAAAAGTTGAATTTATTGAATAATTTGGTCCATTTAATATCAATTTATTTACCATGATACCATGTAAAAAAAATTGTGGCCAAAACAAAGGCGATGATTAGTCTTTCGATTTAAGTCTCGTATTCGAGTGCTTCTGACTGAGATAGTACGTTGTAGGGGTGAGTACAACAGGGTACCCTGTTAAAATTCCAGGAACCGGAACCTGTTGCAACAGATTCCATAAAATGAGAACCGGAACCTATTGCAACAGGTTCCTGAAAATAAGAACCGGAACCGGAACCTGTTGCAACAGGTTCCGATTCAGGGTACCCTGTTATTTTAAAATTTTAAATAAAGTATTGATATTTTATTGAAAAACTATATACTTTATGGTTCGGGCTTTAATTGTTTTATAGTTTGGGCTTAAATTGTAATTCTATATTTATGTTTTCCAATAATTAGCTTGGATTGTTTTATATTTTGGGCATATGAAACATTTTTATATGGCCTGGTTCCTTATTTTGGGTACTCCATGTTAGAATTAGTGTGTACAAGGTACCCAATAGGGTACCCGTTTCCAAAATTGAGAACCAACCGGAACCTGTTGCAACAGGTTCCCAAATTTGTTACCCGAAACCGGAACCTGCACAACAGGTTCCGGTTCCGGAACCGCAGGTTCTTAACAGATTCCGGTTCCGATTCAGGGTACCCTGACTTTTTGCTCACCCCTAGTACGTTGCATCTTCTTTATCCGTGACCTCTTGGGCTAGCATTACCCCAACCTCTGAATTGGTAGTTGTAATATAGAGTCGAAGTGGGATGCCTGGAATAGTTGGCTTTAGAACCGATGGATTTGCACTACTACATTTCTAACCAAATGCAACGGTGTAGACACCTACTTTTGTCCCCATTCCCGAAAGGGAAGGTTCGATGATGAGAACATAAATCTCCACTTGACAACGCATCTCCTATAAAATAACGAATCTCAATCACCCTTTTCATTTCACCCGAAACCTGCTATTTATAGAAACCTGCTATTTATGGAAACCTGCTAAAAATAGTAACTGCCGTAATGGGCAGTTGTTAAAAGTGGCAAGTCATAAAAGATAGAAACCTGTCAGAATTAGGTGTTGCACTCCAACATAAATCCTAAATGAGATAGAAGTTGCGAGAGAATCTTATTCCTAATACGATTCGAAAATAAGAGTTACGTATTAAATTAAAATCCTAACGAGCCTAGAGTTCGTAGCGGGCCCAGACGCATTCCGTCATAAAATTAATACGCACTAAAAGACTCGATTAAGTCTCACGCACTCCGGATTCTAAGAGTCCGAATCTGACAAAGAAACGCCCCAGACCCTATTTTCAACGCCTGGCCCTGGGCGCCGAAATCTTCGGCGCCCAGCCCTGGGCGCTGAAATTACCTGGGACGTGTTCTTTCCTAATTCCTCGTGGATTAGAGTTCTACAATTCTATCTTTCCACGAACTCTTTTCTATAAATATAGCCCCAAGTTCGACGTGAAAAACGGACACAATTCATATTCTGAGTATTGACTCCAACCCCCAAGCCTAAGCCTCACGCTGCGAAATTGATCACGCGTTCTGTCGCAGTCGATCCAAAAATCAAACAGAACGTATCCTGTCCCGTAACTTGAGATTCGTTAAATAAAAGGAGAAATAACAAAGTCAAAGTGGTTAGTTTTCTGAGAACCGTGACGCACCTCTCAAGGGTGCGTCGTAATGTGTCCCTTTTCCATGATTTAATTGTTTTCCTCGCCCTTTTATGAACTGTTAAACTAATTAAATCTGATTGTTCTATCACGCCTAATAAAGATAATATTTTTGGGAAATTGGATTATCATGCTAGGTCCCTTAATACAATCTAAATCAGATAATCGCGCTCGATCTAGTATTATATGTTGCATATTGTTAAAATCAACTCAGATTAGTTTAATAGTTAACGCATGTCCCTTCAATTATTTATGCTGAGCTAGTAAGGATATCCTGCCTCTGGAGTTATCGACGAGCGAGTACTCCTCTCGGTAGTTACAGTCCCCCGAACCCTCAATCTCTACCTTGCGGGTGTATGTTGAGAGATCCCCACACCAGGGATCACAAGGGAACCTACGGCCGTCGTGGTCAAACATAATTGCACTCCCTTTATGTCACGATAACCGGGTTTTGTCAGTTTTTCTCATTGTCGTTAAAAACTGAATGGCGACTCCTATATTACTAGTCAATTGGGTGTAAACTCACAGGAAATCCAATTACACTTGATTTGACAAAAAGAAACGTCACACCCACGAGGGACGAGGTCATGCATCAGCCTCGTGCTTTTTCGACCCCCTCACAGTGGCGACTCCGCTGGGGATAGTGAAGGAAATACTCGTGCTTGTAGGTAATCAAAATAGCCGAAGGGTGAAACGATCCTACCCCGCGTTTATTTCCCCATCAAGTTGGGACGACCTGAAAATCAGCATATTAATGTGAACGGACAGAACCGCATAACGAATCTTGGCTCCCTCAGGGAGTTTGGACTAAGGATACTCATCTCCAACCGGGGGGTGCATACGCTTCGAATGTTGTCAACTCGGCACTTTCGCTAGTAGTTCACCCGTCCCAAACCCAATCGCTCGCCCATTAGGTCCCTCTCATTGGTGCATGCCCCCTTGGCTTACATCGTGATTGGCCTCTTGGGCGAAATTCGTCTGTTGAAGGCACTACCTCGACCGGGGCATGTGTTGGATCTGCGATAGAAGCGGTACCAAGCCAGGCGCAAATACTACCCATAGAAGCCTATCATAAACTACATGACATATTATTATTTTGCCTCATGATGTAATGTTAGTTATGTGTAGCGAATTATGTGATTGTGTGTGACAAATAATGCTAGGAAACCAATGACCTTAAAAATTGCCCAAACATTCATAAACCAATTGGCCAAAGAGTTATACCAAAATACTTGTTCCGCAAACCCGAACGATCGCCACAAAAATAAGCGACGCTCGGGATGACCGGTAACGAATCCCACAAACGCTGCACAACGCGTAAAGGACGTTATAAGGCAAGCACGCAAAATTAAAGTCGCAATAACAAAAGTAGACACAAATAGAAAACGAGAACCAGCCAGGGACGCATTTTCAACGCCCCCGGCTGGGCGCCAAAATTTCTCACGCCCTACGCTGGGCGCTGAAGTTGCTGCCTGGCCTTTTGGTCAGGCACAACAGCCTCGGTGCCCGCGCATAAAAAAATACGTAGCAGTAAAAGAAAATTCGTGAAAATTGCTGCGAGGGCGTATGAAAAGGCACTCGATTCTAAAAACGACTTATAAAAAATAAATAACTCTTTGTGTCGTTGTTAGGCCTCCTACGACGACAATGTTCGGCACCAAAACCGAGCATGCTAATAACCTTGGATGTCACATGGGCAAAGTATTCAAAAAATGATGTTCGAATAAAGTTTTCAAAGAAAAAAATAATGTTCAAATGAAAAATAAGTAAATCCGAGTCTAGACTAGGCTATGCCAAAGTACAATCTAAATCCTAAGTCTTAGTTGTCTTATCCATAGAATCGGTCCTAATGCTTGGTGTCGTTCTGCAAGTTAAAAGGTTAAACCATATTGAGTCTCCCTTCCTAACATTTAAATCAATAAGCACCCATATGTAATTGTCATCCCTTGCTAAGAATCTACGGCCTCAATACTCTCTCTCACCAACAAGAAGAATATATTATAGTATTTGCAAAGTGGAAACAGTCACATTCTGAAAATCATTCCCCCATAGTCGCACAACCCCCAAAGTGAGCCTAAGGTGTCAATACCATTAGCAAAAATTAATGGCCTCAAGGCTTATGATCACATTGGGTCACGACTATCATAGTCCTCTCGAGCCACTCGCTCCTTTAAATACTCCTAAGTACGGACTAAAAGATTTTCCATGAATGCAACATGACCAACCATGAAAATACCCAAATCGGCATACCATAAGGCTACCATTGGGGTAAAGCAATACACGCTAAGAGGGAAGCCGCACTAATGATTCTAGTCTCGCAAAAATAAAAATTCGATCTCCCCAACTAACTACCTTGCCAACATTAAGCAAAATGGCGCATGACAAATGAACACCCAAGGGTTAAAATCTAAAGTGTCAACCAACGAAAGTTATGGTCCAATTAGCCTAAGTCTGAAAGTTGCTTGGTCAAGTATTATAGGCTTACGCCACGTCATTATTTTGAGTCTAGGCCACCTCCTTGTATTCCTACACGGGTTATAATCAGAAAAATTAATTAAAGTTCGAGTCTAAATCACAACTTCCAATTAATCCCAGAAACTGGAATCTGAAAAGAAGCAAAAAAAGTTATTTTCGATGCAATTCTTTCGTTAAATTTCAATAAGGTAAAAACAAGATTTCGAATCTACGCTATTTGCACATTTTAAGAAACGACTAAATACGCTTGCAAAGTAAGACAATTTAAAGGTCTACCCTAGGCCTACTAAAGCTAAAGGTCCACCCTAGGCCTACTAAAGTTAAAGGTCCACTATAGGCCTACCAAACGAGGCTCACTCAGTCTCGCCTCGTGACTCAAAGACCACAACCATCTACCTTTTAGCCCAAATAAAAAAAATTGGGGAGAAATCCCAAGCAAAAGAGAAAATAGAAAGAGAAAAGGGAGAGCGAAGAGAGCGAGCCATGAAATACTTAGCCCGTACCTCCCAAAGTGCGAAATTTACCCAAGTAAACGAAGGGAAAGAATTGAGTCAACCAATCCAAATCATGCCACAAAAACTACATAAGGTTCTACGATGTCTACCCTTTCCAATCCTTATGTTCTTAGACACCTTCGCTCTGGGGCCCTTGTTCAGCTCATTTAACCCATCCATGTTCTCATTGCCATAACCCAAGAAACCATTACCTCGACTCTTGTTCTTGAACTTGTTGTCAACTGCAAACCACGTACGGCCATTGACACGTGCGTCATACCCATTATTACACCACCGTTAGCATAATGACCATATAAATTGTTTGAATACATCCTGATTGAGCCGTCCCCATGCTACTCATTGGCCTTGGTTGATGTAAACTCATGACACTAGCTCGAGGCTGCAAATTGTGAGTCCTAGCAAATATAATCCTCATGCTTGACCAATACCTATACAAATTATCCTATCTCATTCAACCCATCTTTCAAGCCGTCTCGAGTCACGAATATAAAAAAGAAGACAAATGAAAAGTACATTCTACACTTAACGTAAAAAAAAAAAAAAAAAAAAAAGCAAACTTTGCAAAGCGCCTTTAAAAGTTCGTCTAAAAAGAAAAAGAAGCATTTAGCGCACCAAAAAAGATCCGCCCAGAAAACATTTTCAGCGCCCACATCTGGGCGCCGAAATCTTTAACGCCCAAGCCTGGGCGCTGAATCTCTCTGCTTGCCAAATTTTGTCCAGAAGTGCTCGTCATTTTATCCGCACATGCACGGAAAAATAACGAACACTTGGGGGGTACAACACGTATTCAGATATACGTACCAAAAAACACATGAAAAGATTTTTGTGCAAATACATGTACTTAAAAAATAAAACAAATTTTTGGCTTACGGCAAAGCAGCAGATTAAAATAATAATAAACTTCACTTATTCTACCGTTTCAAATAATATGTTTCCACCTCAGAACGTACTTGTATAAAATCGGCATTCTAAGAAACCATTTTCTGGCTAAGAACTACGCAAGACCTGATTCCAAATTAAATCTATTTAAGGCGGATACGTAGGCAATCCATGATTCGGTCCAACCAATTTGCAAAAATATTAAAGCCTATAGAAAAACAAGAATAAAAAATAGAAGTCCCTTATTGAAATTTAATTACTTGCAACCCAAGTCGAAAGAAAAAGTCAAAGGAAGAATCCAAGTCATCAAGATGCCAAAACGAGCACACATCGAAAAATAATAAGGGCACGTACCCTTGCTAGAAGGAGCACTCACACTCCTAGGCACTTAGCCAAGACTCAAAAGATCGATTTGCCTCAATTGAATGGGGGCTAGCGCAAGCGTCCATGACCTCTAAAGTACTCGACTTGACCCTCCCTAAAGCGAACTAACTCACCTAAAGACCTTCTTTCACCACTAGACACAGTCATAATCGCCAACAAGTAGTAAAGGCAGTAAAGCTTACAATAAAGAGGATTGTCCTACGGCATCGCCCCATCGTTCCTTCGAACTCAGGGCACCCGTTCATAGTAATTCAAATGCTTGCGAATCTCCTTTGAAAAAAAAAAATCAGACATTGTCAATAGGACTTGGCACTTAACCAAGGCTCACCCTACTCAGACATATGACACGGGCATCTAAAATCGAAATCTAAAAGCATCATTAATGGGAAGACATAATAGCAACTGGGGGCTAAAAAAATTGAAATGAAAGAGTTAGGGAAGGAACTAAGCATACCTTGACCTTTTGTGCAGACATACACCAAGTAAATCTAAGTCAGTTTGAAAACGGTTTATATTCCCGCAATTCTGGAAAAGATGGCCCTAAAAGCCTAAAGCATATGCCACACGGGCACAAGTAATATCTTGACGCCTGCACCCTGGCTTCCAGCAAATCCTTAGACAGCATTCCAAAAATCGTAACAGTATTTTGATTCACTCATGTAATCCTGTACGAACCCTTCTATAAGTCAACCTACTTAGGACACCTCGGATTGTACACAGTAGGACTCGGACTTCAAATAATTTTCAAAGACTTCTTCGAACATAATAAAGTATCGTTGGTTTAAGCTAAGTATATCTCGATGTTGCAAGTGAGTCAAAAGATTTCCAAGTATGATTATGGGTAAAGAAAGGCACCTACCTTTCGGTCAAGGCATACTTCAACATGAGACTACCTTGACCATGGCAATGTCGCACAATACGACATTTGCAAGAGAAGTAGCAAATCACTACTCGAACGTACCTCGCACTAAACGAGTCTGGTTTAAACTATTCATGATCCATGTCACCATGAATGCATAAAAACGTATGCCAAGCATTATAGCACCAAGCCAATCCCGTAGCTACAATTGGGGGCTTGAGAAAAACACTCTAAAAATGCCCGAAATGACGATTTTATCGCAAATTCTCGACGCTAATGTTATACACACGTCATAGGGGCATAATCCTGAGGCCAATCGTGTAAAACGAAGCTTAGAATGGCTACAAACCCTCCCAAATTCTAAGCACTACTTAGGATATACAAAGTCACCCCACTAACAAGGGTAACTGAAAATCGCGAGTCACCAAAACTCCGATCCAACTACTGCACATAACGATCGCCCTACAAGCGCCCGTTACACAGTCTACGTCGTTCCAAAGCAAAAGAGAAAGAGAAATCAAAGACAAAAACTGTCTGCCCAGAAATCATTTTCAACGCCCAGAGCTGGGCGCCGATATCTTTAACGCCCCAGCCTGGGCGCTGAATCTCTTTGCTTGCCAAATTTTGCCCAGATATGAAGACAAGAAAGAAATACCTATGAATCCTCGCATCGAACGAAGTAATAAGCCGTGCACACCCACGCAGAAGGTGCTACACTTGTTCGAGCACCTGAACGAGGCGTGATGAAGTACTCCAATACAAAAAAAAAATAATGATGCCCCAACACCTGGAGGAATGTTCTAAGACACCCTGTTAGGCCACATAAGCCTACGTCGCACCATAAGTTCAACCATCCCACGGTACAAGTCTAAAAAAGAGTAAGACATATTGCACTAATGCGGGCACGACCAAGAGGCAAAGACTACTTATCGCCCAAATTCAAAATGCAAGCCACACGACTTCTACATTAAGGATTAAAGGTAGCAAAACATTACCTACCACGGAAGGGATAGCTCGCACCTACACGAGCGGAACCCCAAGGCATCTTTCTCGAAAGAACCTACAAAAATCGTACGCCAAAAGGAAGCATCCCAACATGCATACTTGGGGGCTCCAAGCTACGAAACGACCATAGCAAAATAAAAATCTCGAAGCAAATGTTTAAACGATCGAAAGCTTTCTAAGCAAACTATAAAGCTTAATGAATGGGCCTGAACCCTATTAAGCTTCTAAGCAAACTATTCAACATCAGTCATTGCTCCAAAAAAATAAAAAATGAAAAAATGATTCAAGCAAACTGATTAATGGACCGCACGCAACGGCTATTCTATGAACGCTCGTTCGCAAGTACACATCATCATTCTAAGTATCGAACATTCACGAACACGTTCAAAAGAAAAAAAAATATATAAGAGCGATCAAAAATATACGCCTCAAGGTATGTTCCTCGGGTCATATAGACTCGCCCAACTATTGCAATAACTGCACGCCTTAAGAGCGACAGTTCCTTTGAATAATCATCCTAAAGCGACAAACACCATAGTCCACCAATCGGCTACGGCTTCTCGAGAAATCATCACGATCACTCCACTCGTTGTGATCTCCGATAAAATTCTACGTTCCAAAAATAAAGAAAAACAAAAGAGAAGAGAATAAGTAGAATTTCCAAGTGAAGAAGACGAACGAACAAGAGGCCAACTGTGTCATCAAGAAACCTCGCCAGAAATTATTTTCAGCGCCCAGCGCTGGGCGCCGAAATCCTTAACGCCCAGGCATGGGTGCCGAAAATGATCCCAGACCCAAAAAAATAGCTCTGACTTCTATAGGGCCCTGCCATATTCATTCGACTTGAAAATTGCCGATTTCTTTACTGAAAGTCGCACCTCACGGCTTTGTTAAGAGTAGCACACCACTACAAAGATCGCTCGCACTTACGAGCACAATTCCAAACACGATCAAGGACATTACAGAATGCGTATCCCCAAGGAACCTCTTTGACAAGAAATGACCGTCAAGCACGAGTGCTTGGGGGCTCGAAGGAAAATATATATTATGCAAAGTTAAAACAATATTCCCAGACTACGCTGTA
The DNA here is from genome assembly GCF_020520425.1 of Spinacia oleracea. NCBI lineage: Eukaryota > Viridiplantae > Streptophyta > Magnoliopsida > Caryophyllales > Amaranthaceae > Spinacia > Spinacia oleracea. The sequence continues at coordinate 116,273,567 of NC_079492.1, forward strand.
CGAAGTCCCATTTTTGGATGTCTCAAAAAAATAAAACCGGATTACGACCTCAAGACAAAGGTCGTCGTTGATACTTATACATAGTCCCCTAATTAAGGACCCAGGTAATGGCAAAATTGAGCCATAAAGACTAGCTCAAAACCATGAAAGAAGATGACCACCAGACAATGGTCCATTTAAGCACGTTGTCAACCCACATTCAGGTTACAACTAAATCCGAGCATCCCTCGAAAGAATTCGCTCTTGCAAGAATGAATAAAAGAAATTCTCAAAAGAAATCACGACTTGCCCACCTAAATCGGGCAAGATCGCGCCACAAACCACGCGAGTTCCAAATAAAAAAAAACGAATTCAGGGACGTCCACCCTCAGCGGACAGGGCTCGCCCACCTTCAGCGGGCGGGGTCTGCATCACTAGCCGCGCAGGTCCTCTGTTTTCGAAAAATAAAATCTTCAAATTCAAAACAGACTCGTCCACTTCTATCGGGCGGGGTGTCCACCCTTAGCGGACAGGCTCGCCATCTTTAGCCGGCGGGGTCTACGTCACAAGCCGCGTAGGTCCTTATTTTCAAAAAAAAAAACGAACTTCAAAACAGACTCGTCCACTTCTATCGGACGGGGTGTCCACCCTTAGCGGACAGGCTCACCATCTTTAGCCGGCGGGGTCTACGTCACAAGCCGCGTAGGTCCTTATTTTCAAAAAAAGCAAATAAACTTCAAAACAGATTCGTCCACTTCTTTCAGACGGGGCGTCCACCCTTAGCGGACAGGCTCGCCATCTTTAGCCGGCGGGGTCTGCGCCACTAACCGCGCAGGTCCTTAGTCGCTGCAGCGATAACTTTTTCTGGTTTTCCCTTTTCCAAATATTAAAAGGATTGGTTTTCCGTTTTTTTCCAAAAAAGAGCGATGTGCTGGATTTTCCTTTGTTTTACGTCCTATAAAAACAAGGGGGTTTTCTCGTTTAGCTAGCCCTGAAAATGAGAATCTTTAAAAACATTTTTACCTCGTGGTTGGGCTTTGCCAGGCCCAATTACACTTTATGGATTTGATTTCGAAAACATCTGTAGCTACTCCCAATGACAAAGTGAGGGAGTTTCTACGCTTCTTTAGATACTTCCAATGACAAAGTGAGGGAGTTTTTATACTATCCGTTGACAAATCCCAATGACACGTGAGGGATATGTCGACACTTCAAGTGATGACCCTTAAGTCAAATGTTATCACTCGGGGACTCGTGAGACCCTCGCAAAAAACAGGTCACCATGACTTGTGTGACGCACTCCGTCTAATACTTTGACCATCGTCTTACCCCAAGACTCAGTCAAAGTGGGGGCTAACTATAGACACCTACTTTTGTCCCCATTCCCGAAAGGGAAGGTTCGATGATGAGAACATAAATCTCCACTTGACAACGCATCTCCTATAAAATAACGAATCTCAATCACCCTTTTCATTTCACCCGAAACCTGCTATTTATAGAAACCTGCTATTTATGGAAACCTGCTAAAAATAGTAACTGCCGTAATGGGCAGTTGTTAAAAGTGGCAAGTCATAAAAGATAGAAACCTGTCAGAATTAGGTGTTGCACTCCAACATAAATCCTAAATGAGATAGAAGTTGCGAGAGAATCCTATTCCTAATACGATTCGAAAATAAGAGTTACGTATTAAATTAAAATCCTAACGAGCCTAGAGTTCGTAACGGGCATTCCGTCATAAAATTAATACGCACTAAAAGACTCGATTAAGTCTCATGCACTCCGGATTCTAAGAGTCCGAATCTGACAAAGAAACGCCCCAGACCCTATTTTCAACGCCTGGCCCTGGGCGCCGAAATCTTCGGCGCCCAGCCCTGGGCACTGAAATTACCTGGGACGTGTTCTTTCCTAATTCCTCGTGGATTAGAGTTCTACAATTCTATCTTTCCACGAACTCTTTTCTATAAATATAGCCCCAAGTTCGACGTGAAAAACAGACACAATTTATATTCTGAGTATTGACTCCAACCCCCAAGCCTAAGCCTCACGCTGCGAAATTGATCACGCGTTCTGTCGCAATCGATCCAAAAATCGAACAGAACGTATCCTGTCCCGTAACTTGAGATTCGTTAAATAAAAGGAGAAATAGCAAAGTCAAATTGGTTAGTTTTCTGAGAACCGTGACGCACCTCTAAAGGGTGCGTCGTAATGTGTCCCTTTTCCATGATTTAATTGTTTTCCTCGCCCTTTTATGAACTGTTAAACTAATTAAATCTGATTGTTCTATCACGCCTAATAAAGATAATATTTTTGGGAAATTGGATTATCATGCTAGGTCCCTTAATACAATCTAAATCAGATAATCGCGCTCGATCTAGTATTATATGTTGCATATTGTTAAAATCAACTCAGATTAGTTTAATAGTTAACGCATGTCCCTTCAATTATTTATGCTGAGCTAGTAAGGATATCCTGCCTCTGGAGTTATCGACGAGCGAGTACTCCTCTCGGTAGTTACAGTCCCCCGAACCCTCAATCTCTACCTTGCGGGTGTATGTTGAGAGATCCCCACACCAGGGATCACAAGGGAACCTACGGCCGTCGTGGTCAAACATAATTGCACTCCCTTTATGTCACGATAACCGGGTTTTGTCAGTTTTTCTCATTGTCGTTAAAAACTGAATGGCGACTCCTATATTACTAGTCAATTGGGTGTAAACTCACAGGAAATCCAATTACACTTGATTTGACAAAAAGAAACGTCACACCCACGAGGGACGAGGTCATGCATCAGCCTTGTGCTTTTTCGACCCCCTCACAATCGGCTAAATCACAGATAATGCAACGGTTTTCACAGAACCGTTGCAATAGATGGACCTAATACAACTGTATAGTCCAATCCTTCCGACCGTTGCAATAGAGTGGCTAATAGAACGACCTCTGCAACGGCTACCATCTAATAGGCTAATGCAACGGTTATATTAATTTTTCTTTTATAGCACACTTGTACCAATTGATCTTAAACCCAGCCCACCGAAACACTTTCCCCATATTATTTCAAAAGAATTAGGTTCTATGAGTTTTTGAAGAGAGAGAAAAAGAAAAGGAGAGAGAAACCCTAATTCCCTTTCCCATGCCTCTAAATCTAAACCCCCAATTCAATAATTTGATTTTTTTTTCTTTTCTTTATTTTGATGGGGTAGATCTGGTTGGGGAATAGGGAGCCGAAAGTTCAAGCCTCATCTCCGGTTGTACTCGATGTGGTTGCTTCGCGATCGGTAAGTGGTTCCACCATTTTTGGTGTTTTGCCAAATTCTCTCGTTTTGAGGAAGACCTTTAAGGCAGATTGTTCTATTTCTTTCCTTATGTCCCTATATTTCAATTTCAGTTCTTGGCAATTTTTCAAATTTTAGTGTATAAATCTTGTCCATACTGGTTTATGGAATTACTGTTTAAAAATCGGGGTAGATTTTGATTTGATTGATGAAAATTTAGGGTTTGAACGAGAAGAGTGATGTGGCTATAAAATAAATATGAAATTGAGTCTTACAATCTTAACAATGGGAAAAATCTGATTAAAAAGAGTTGAATTTATTGTTGGAAACGGTAGATTTTCCATTTTTTCAATGAAGAAATGGGCACTTCACACCACCTCTCTTCTACCAACTCTTCCATACCCACTAGCAAAATAATTACTAGTATTTATTAAAGATCCAAGCAAAATTTCCTGGAAAAATAATTGTTCAATGCATATAAGAAGAAATATATCTTCATATTTTTATACAAGGTTAAAATAGCTAGTAGTTGCATACTTTAGTGGTTTTTATAGATTGCATAGAGTAATAGTGAACATTGAGTATATAGATTTTGAAATATTGTCTTTGGATTGCTCATTCACTTTCTCGGCTCTGATTATGATTCTGATTGTAAATGAATTATATAGAACCGTTATGCTTTCTCGAAAAACATGATGATTCTACATTTTCTATGATGCATGTAAAGGTATGTACAAGAGAGTGCTTCTAAATGTGGGATTTGGATGCCTACTATAATAACTGTGAACAACAAGTTTATTACACTTGATATGAGCAAATTATGTATTAAAAGTTTTTTGCATTTAAAACAAGGCATTTAGTGGGGTAGAAATTTGATACTCTTTCGTTCTATTGACTCTAAACATAGTGCTCGTTAGCTAAATGGGGATGTGTGGATGATGGGAATAGTTTGATGATAGCCTTACGTGTTTGAACGGTTGGTTAATTATATATTCTTCATCTTAGATTTTGTTCTTTGGAATTTCTGAACGGAAATGACATTACTTGGCCATTTTAAGTGTGTTGGCACTACGATTAAGGATGAGCTTTGTCTAGTTCTGTTGTATGATTTATTTTGTGAGAAAATATGGAGTTTCTATTCTAATTTGAGCTAGCTGCTTAGCATTTGAATTAGTTTCTCCAATTATTCCATGTGTTTTATCCTCACAGGTTCATGGTGTTAGGTTGCTAAAATGGATGTTTTTTGTTTCTTCTTGTTTTTAACTATTTTGACTAATATATAACCTTTTGTTTTAGCATCTCCTTCCTGGATTTTATCATAAATGTGCAAGAGAACTCGGGGTTGACACACATCGAAGATAGAAAGAGATGGGACTCTTTCGGTTGCTTTTGCTGGTTACAGATGTGATACGCATGGTATGATATTTTAAGCCTTTTTATGTGGATTGGAGTATATATGTATATTTTTTTCCAATGGAGGAAATTCACGTACCATGACTTTGGAAGGAAGCTACATGATTCCAACTTAGGAGCTAAGAGTTGCTTATAATCTTTTAGACCTGTGCCATTATCTGACTTTACCCTTTGAAAAGATATCAAAAAGTTGACTCATAACAAAACCTCAATGAGTTGTGTTATTTATGTAATTATGTTGCTTTTAATATCATTCTACCACCTCAATGATTCTATGTAATTAGTAAATTTATTTTATCCACTTTCACCCCAAAGGCTGCATTTTTTTATTTTCTTATCAGTTCATTTGTCTAAGGATTAATGATGGAAATTATGAGGGGGTCGAAAAAGCACGAGGCTAATGCATGACCTCGTCCCTCGTGGGCGTGACGTCGTCAGATCAAGTGTAGTTAGACTGCCTGTGAGTTTACACCCAATCGACTAGTAATATAGGAGTCGCCATTCAGTTTTTAACGACAATGAGAAAAAATGACACAACCCGGTTATCGTGACATAAAGGGAGTGCAATTATGTTCGACCACGGCGGCCATAGGTTCCCTTGTGATCCCTGGTGTGGGGATCGCTCAACGTACACCCGCAGGGCAGAGATTGAGAGTTCAGGGGACTGTAACTACCGAGAGGAGTGCTCATCGATAACTCCAGAGGCAGGTTATCCTTACTAGCTCAGCATAAATAATTGAAGGGACATGCGTTTAAACTATTAAACTATTCTGAATTGATTTTAGCAATATGCAACACATAATACTAAATCGATCGTGATTATCTTATTTAGATTGATTTAAGGTACCTAGCATGATAATTCAATTGTCCAGGGTATTATCTTATTAGACGTGATAGATCAATCAAGTTAATAGTTTGACAATTTTATAAAAGGGTGATGAAAGCGATTAAATCATATGAGGGACACATTACAACGCACCATTGAGAGGTGCGTCACGGTTCTCAGAAAACCAAGGGGGCATGCACCAATGAGTGCATTCAACAGACGAATTTCGTCCCAAGAGGCCAATCACGATGTAAGCCAAGGGGGCATGCACCAATGAGAGGGACCTTAGTGGGCGAGCGATTGGGTTTGGGGCGGGTGTACTACTAGCGAAAAGTGCCGAGTGGACAACATTCGAAGCGTATGCACCCCCCGGTTGGCGATGGGTATCCTTAGTCCCAACTCCCGAGATGAAACATGCCAAGGGAGTCGAGATTCGTTATGTGGTTCTGTCCGTTCACATTAATATGCTGATTTTCAGGTCGTCCCAACTTGATAAGGAAATAAACGCGGAGTAGGATCCTTTCACCCTTCGGCTATTTTGATTACCTACGAGCACGAGTATTTCATTAACGTTCCCCAGAGGAGTCGCCACTGTGAGGGGGTCGAAAAAGCACGAGGCTAATGCATGACCTCGTCCCTCGTGGGCGTGACGTCGTCAGATCAAGTGTAGTTAGATTTCCTGTGAGTTTACACCCAATCGACTAGTAATATAGGAGTCGTCATTCAGTTTTTAACGACAATGAGAAAAACTGACAAAACCCGGTTATCGTGACATAAAGGGAGTGCAATTATGTTCGACCATGACGGCCATAGGTTCCCTTGTGATCCCTGGTGTGGGGATCGCCCAACGTACACCCGCAGGGCAGAGATTGAGAGTTCGGGGGACTGTAACTACCGAGAGGAGTGCTCATCGATAATTCCAGAGGCAGGTTATCCTTACTAGCTCAGCATAAATAATTGAAGGGACATGCGTTTAAACTATTAAACTATTCTGAATTGATTTTAGCAATATGCAACACATAATACTAAATCGATCGTGATTATCTTATTTAGATTGATTTAAGGTACCTAGCATGATAATTCAATTGTCCAGGGTATTATCTTATTAGGCGTGATAGATCAATCAAGTTAATAGTTTGACAATTTTATAAAAGGGTGATGAAAGCGATTAAATCATATGAGGGACACATTACAACGCACCCTTGAGAGGTGCGTCACGGTTCTCAGAAAACTAACCACTTGGCTTTGCTATTTCTCCTTTTATTTAACGAATCTCGGGTTTCTAAGCAGTGTTCCAGTATTTAGGCTTATATTATCAGCTACAAGGGGCAGGACGCGTTCTGTTCGACTTTTGGGTCGATTGCGACAGAACGCCGGATCAATTTCGCAGCGTGAGGCTAGGCTTAAGGCTAGAGTCAATACTCAGGTTATGGAATTGTGTGTTGTTCACGTCGGTTTTGAGGCTGTATTTATAGGGAAAGAGTTTGTGGAAAGATAGATCTTTAGAATATGAATCCAAAAAGAATTCGGAGACGACACGGCCCCAGGTATTTTAAGCGCCCAGGGCTGGGCGCCGAAGATCGATTTCGGCGCCCGGACCCAGGCGTTGAAAAGAGGATCTGGGCCGAGCCTTTTGTCAGATTTGAACTCTTAAACACGGAGCTTTTGAGACTTATCCGAGTTTCTTAGTGCGTATTAACTTATGACGGAATGCGTCTGGGCCCGTTACGAACTCTGAGTTCGTTAGGAATTTAATTAATACGTAACTCTTATTTCCGAATTATAGCAGGAATAGAATTCCTTTTGCCAATTCTATCTCTTTTAGGACTTATGTTGGAGTGCAACACCTAATTCTGACAGATTTCTATCTTTTATGACTTTGCCACTTTTAACAACTACTTCTTACGGCAGTTACTATTCTTAGCAGGTTTCTATAAATAGCAGTTTTGGCTGAAATGAAAGGGTGATTGAGATTCGTTATTTTATAGGAGATGCGTTGCCAAGTGGAGATTTACGTTCTCATCATCGAACCTTCCCTTTCGGGAATGGGGACAAAAGTAGGTGTCTACAGTTAGCGCCCACTTTGACTGAGTCTTGGAGTAAGACGATGGTCAAAGTATCAGACGGAGTGCGTCATACAAGCCATGGTGTATGTGACCTGTTTTGCGAGGGTCTCACGGGCCCCCGAGTGATAACATTTGACTTAAGGGTCATCACTTGAAGTTTTAACACATTCCTCACGTGTCATTGGAATTTGTTAAGTATAGAAACTCCCTCACTTTGTCATTGGAAGTATCTAAAGATGTTTTCGAAATCAAAGCTATAAAGTGTAACTAGGCCTGGCCAAGCCCAATCACGAGGTAAAACGTTTTAAAAGATTCTCATTTTCAGGGTTAGCTAAACGAGAAAACCCCCTTGTTTTTATAGGACGTAAAACGAAGGAAAATCCAGCACATCGCTCTTTTTTGGAAAAGCGGAAAACCAATCCTTTGATTTTTGGAAAAGGGAAACTATCTTTTGACTTTTGGAAAAAGATAAACCATCCTTTGATTTTTGGAAAAGGGAAACCATCCTTTGATTTTCGGAAAAGGGAAACCAGGAAAAGTAATCGCTGCAGCGACTAAGGACCTGCGCGGTTAGTGACGCAGACCCCGCCCGCTGAAGGTGGGCGAGCCTGTCCTGCTAAGGGTGGACGCCCCGTCCGATAGAAGTGGACGAATCTGTTTTGATGTTTTGAAAATAAGGACCTACGCGGTTTGTGACGTAGACCCCGCCGGCTGAAGATGGCGAGCCTGTTTTTTTGAAGATTTCATTTTTTTTTTCGAAAACTGAGGACCTGCACGTTTTAGTGACACAGACCCCCCGCCCGCTGAAGGTGGGCGAACCTGAATTCGTTTTTTTTTATTTGGGACTCGCATAGTTCTGACGCGATCCTGCCTGATCGAGGTGGCCGGGCCAGAACCTATTTCATTTATCCTTGAGAATTTTTTATTCATTCTTGTAAGAGCGAGTTCTCTCGAGAAATGCTCGGGTTTAGTTGTAACCTGAATGTGGGTTGGCAACGTGTCTAAACAGACCATCGTTTCGTGGCCGTCTGCCTTTCATGGTTTTGAACAAGTCTTTGCGGCCCATAGGGTGTATGTCACCGTTTAGAACTGGCCTAGTTATGCCATTACTTAGGTCCTTGCGAAATGACTGGTGGGACCATATGCGAATGTTAACGGAGACCTTTGCTTTGAGGTCGAGTCCGTTTTCGAATTTATCCAAGCACGGGATGTAGCCTGGAAGCGTTATTTCAACTTGCATCGTGTATTTTCTTTCTTTCGAGCCCCCAAGCATTCGTACTTGGTGGTCGCTCTTTGCCAAGAAAAGTGCGTATTTTATAACGTCCTTGATCGTGTTTGGGATCGTGCTCGTAAGTGCGAGCGACCTTTGTAGTGGTATGCTACTTTGATGAAATCGTGGAGTGCGACTTCATTTTCCGGGCGACAAAGTTTGCTTCATTTTTCAACGATTAATACATCGAGCTTACTTTGGCCCGGATTGATCTTTTTGACAAATAAACGCTTTTAATTTGAGAAACCAACGACGTAATGATTTTTTTGTTTCGAAGAATGACCTTGATTGTTATACGTTTTTTTCCTTTATATTGCTTTGAAAAATGTACACATATTTTTTGAGACGAGTCTAAGTTTCGACATTTGCTTTCACTATTTGGGCTCTAAAAGTGCTTTTGGGCTTGACCTTGATTACAACAGGGCCCTGTGTCTACTAACACGGTTTTAAGCATTTTCCTGGTTCGCGTTTTGAAAGATTTGGACCTTGGGCTACATTTTCATCGCCCTAGGCCAGGCGTTAGATATTTCGGCGCCCAGCCTCGGGCGCTGAAAATGCTACCTTAGCAGCCCTTTTTTATTTTTCCAGATTTCTCAACGCGTTTCCGAATGGGATCAGGATGATTTCGTGTATATATAGGGGGTTAAGTACGTCTTTCTTTTTCACCACTGCCAACTTCTTCTCTCTTACAATTATCTAGCTTTATTTTTTCTACTCTTGCCATGTCGATTCCTCCTTTCTCCCTCCAACGAGTTGTTAGGCGCTGGCTTAGAGCCCTTAATTCCACAGAAAAGGTTTTGCTGAAAGGATACCACTTAGAGGCACTTTTAGGCTTACAACAAATTAACATTGATTATAACTTTCTGTGTGCCGCCCTAAACTTTTGGGATTTTGATCACCATGTTTTTGTTTTTCGGAGCAATGAGGTATGCCCTTTGCCAGATGAATTTGCCGCAATCCTGGGTTATCCTACCAATGCTACTCCTGCTACCCCTGGCACTGTTGAAGAGGGTAAAACAACTATAGGGGCTTTCCTAGGACTAGATGATGACACGCTTGCTGAGATCATTGTGGGTGATAAGGTTAATTTGGCGAAGCTTGCAAAACATCACTTTAGGCCTAGTAAAAACATGACTGAACAGAAATTGAATATCCGGGCACTTGTATTCTTCTTGTTGAACCACTATTTATTGTCGAATAACAATGGTGAGTTTGGTGACATAAGGTTGATTCCCCTGATTAGTCAGATGGAGAGTTGCTATTCCATTATGCCGTTGATTGTTGCCGAGACTTTATTGGGTGCGGATGAGTTAAAGAAGGATGCCAAGTCTGAAAATTTTAAGGGGATCCCCCTATTGCTGCAGGTAATTGATCGTTTATTTGTGCGCATAAAATTATTTTTTCTTTTCCTTTGCCTCTGCCTGGAGCTGATTTTCAACGCCCAGGGCTGGGCGTCGGAATTTCTGGCGCCTGGTCCTGGGCGTTGAAAATGCGTCCCAGGCCTTATTATTTTTCTGATCGTACCCATTTGTTTTCGCAGACTTGGCTCATGGAACGACTTAGGCTTCTAGAAGCTCCTGCCGATCCTAAACATTATCGCCCTATAGCCTTAGGCAACCGAAAGTATTTGCACCAAGGCCAGGACGAGGCCGAATGGGCCTCATATTTTACTCATGGCATATGCTCTATTAAGTGGGTGGTACCGTGGTGGGGTTTGACTAATATGACGGGGGGTTCCGAGACGTTAGTTCATGTTTCTTTGTTGGGATTATCTCGGCCTGTTTACATCTTTCCTTACCGAGTCATGCGACAATACGGCTTAAGGCAGACTATCCCATTTGCTGATACGGTACCACCTAAAGTAGTGGTCTTTTCACGAGCACGGGTTCAAGCGTGGGCTAAGTATTATGGTGGCCTCCCGCGTTGGACCGTGACTACAAATGGCTTTGTGGGTCTTTCCGAGAATTAGAAGTTGTGGATGAGTTCCGATGATAAGGCTGTGAGAACTAAGGCTCGAAATGAAGAGCCGGCTGAACTTTTGATACCTCGAGGTAGGGCTAAGTATGAAAACCGTAATCCTGCTAACCCTCGCGAAAATGGCATTAAGATTGTGAAAGCTCGTCCTGATCGAAAGCGAAAGGAAATTCCTCCTCGTTCCAGTTCTAGGCCTAAAAAGGTACCTAACATGAAGGGGCCTGCTGTTCCCAAAAGAAATGCAAGCTCTCGCGGAGATCGTCGCCGGAATAATGTATGGGTTAGGAAAGTTCAGCCCCCAGTAGAACTAGTGGCTGATCGAATTGATGTCGATAATTCTTCCCCTATTATTGTTTGTGCCCTTGAGGCTGAGCGGGCTATGGCTGTTCAAACTGAAAATGTTTCTGAGGCCTTGGCATCCTTGGAAGTTAGTGTCAAGGAGCCTGTTCTTATGGAGATTGATATAGGGGCAGCGTAGAAGCCTGTGGAGGTGGACCCTGCGAACATTGCCCTCTACAAAACTTTGTTTGATGATCCGGAAGAACTCGAGTAGTGTAGTTCTTGTTAGGGTGTAGGTGCCCTTTATTTATTTCAGTTGTGTTTGTTTTTCATTCCTTAGCACTTTTGTTTTCCTTCTTATTTATTTTTAAATATTAATAAAGGCGTGATTTTATTTTTCTTTTTTTTTCTTTTCCCATGTTTTTTGTTTACTCATTCTCAACACTTATGCACATTATATTATTATTTGATTGGACCGAATCCATAAATAGGATTGCCTACGTATCCTTGTTAAATAACTTTAACTTAGAATCAGGTCGCGCGTAGTTCTAGCTAGAATGAATTCTAGGATGCCGAATTTGATAAGTATGTTCTGGGATGGAAACATATTATTTGAAACGGTAGAATAGGCGAAGTTTATTTTAATCTGCTGCTTTGCCGTAAGTCGAAATTTGCTTTATGATTTTTTGTTGAGTACATGTATTTTGCGCATCGTTTTTTTTCATGTGTTTCTTTTTGTGGTATGTATATCTGAATACGTGAACACGTGTTGTACCCCCCAAGTGTTTGTTATTTTTCCGTGTATGTGCGGATAAAATGACGAGCACTTCTGGGTAAACTTTGGCAAGCAGAGAGTTTCAACGCCCAGACTGGGGCGTTAATGATATCGGCGCCCAGCTCTGGGCGCTGAAAATGATTTCCGGGGTGATTTTTGGCGTGTTGCTTCTTTTCTTTCACATGTTTCTTGCTTTTATTTCTTTTTCTTTGTTTTGTTTTACTTTTTATTCGTCAGAAGTCAATTTTGACACTATTTCGGAAGCTTTTCGGACTGTTAGCGTGAGATGCATTTTCGTCCGGATTAATTTTTTCTATTCGTGACTCAAAACGGCTTTGAAAATGGAGTTAGGGTGCGAAAGATGTGAAGATCTTTGTGTAGGCCTTTTGGGTGGGTCGAGGTGCGTGTTGCTAATGATGTGGATAATGGGGTTATGTTTTGTTTTTTTCTTTTTTTGAGCAACATTTGCATTGTTTGGATTTGATTTCTTTTGGGTTTCTTTGGGTCGCACGGGCTTGACCCTTACGTCTTGGAAATATGGAGGGGATAGTATGGTTTATTTTGTGGACTTCGGGAATTGGTTTCGATGTCACGATTCAAGACCGAGTGGGCCTTGTTATTGGGCCTAGAGTGGGCCACTTCCTTTGCAAGTATGATCAGTGTTTATTTAATGTTAGAATAAAAGTTTTTAGGAGAAATTTTACGCCTTTATTAATTTGGAAAGTAAGGAAAACACACTGAAATAAATTAGCCTATATTCTAAGGGGTCTTAGGACCATCTCTAGAGTTTTATTTTTTCTATCATCTAAAGAACTACTAGGCGTTTTTGCTAAAGTGCTCTCTATGGCTCAAGCCTTAGGTTTAGTCTCGTAGAACTTTGGTCCTTCGCCTGTACTCATCTTGAATTCTATTCCCTTTGCATTGACCCACTGATATGTCTTCACCCATCCGTTCTCGGTCTCTTCTGGTGTTGATGTAGGAGTGATTAACCGGGTTGGATTGAAACCTTCATCTTGCAGGGCTAGGGTGGTTATTACAGTCTCGTCCTCCATAGGCCTCGATTCGTTAAACAATGTCCATAGAGCTTGGTTGTCTAATATTTCAGATGTTTCAGTCTTGGTGAGGTGGAGTGCCTCATCCATCGTATGACAGTCATGGAAAATCTCAAATCCGGATTTTAGCAGGCCATTCTGAACAAAGGGTTCAGGGAAGTCGCAGCATGGGTGTTCTTCTCCTTCTCGGACAAACATACCGTTAAGGGTTCTTTGGTATGGGGGAAGAAGGGTGGCTTATTTTGTCTTGGCTGGCTTAAGGCGTAGCCTAGACAAGTGGTCAGCAATATCTTCCTCCGTTGGTGTATAGCCTAGACCAAAGGGAGTAGTTTTGTTGGGTGGGGGATGGAACATGTTGTTCTTCTTCCTTATGCCCAATGGAGTTCCCGGGAAATAGCCTTGAGCTAGCAATATTTTAGGGATGACCTGGGACGCTCGCGGATCTAGAAATGCTAAATTGTAGTCCTCAATGACTTGGATGACTTCATCCACTTGAAAACCGTAAAGGTCTTTTGCAGCATCGGTTGTTCCGACCATAGTACAACTGACGTCGAGAGGAGGGGTGCGTATTTCCAGAATTACCCCGTTATGGTTAAGTTTAACCATCTGGTGTAAGGTAGAAGCCACACCTCCTAAGTCATGGAGCCAAGGGCGCCCTAAGAGGAGGTTGAAAGTGGGCTTGATGTCAATTATCTGAAACTCCGTGGTGCGTGCCACGGGCCCGGTTTGTATTGTGAGGTTGATTTTCCCCAACACATGTCTTCGAGAGTTATCATAGGCTCGCACCCCTTGCGTGGAGGTTTGGAAGTCATCATTTCCTAGCCCCAAGCAATGGGCAGTTCGCAATGGGCAAACATTTACCGCTGAACCGTTATCTACGAGTGCTAGGGGGATGTTTTGTCCTTTGCATCCAACCACTAGATAGAGAGCCTTATTGTGGGCGCTTCCTTCTTTAGGTAAGTCTTTGTCAGTAAAAACTATTGCTTTTTCCTCAACATCTCTCATGACGTGGTTAACCAACGAGTCAGGTGTGATGTCCGTAGGGACTGAGATGAGGTCAAGTGAGCGGATAAGTTTTTCACGATGTTCCTTTGAAGTGCACATGAGATCCAAGATGGTAATCTCGGCTTTAGTTCTTTTTAGTTGCTTCAAGAGGGGATTTTCGATGACTTCTGCGACGATGGTGTGCCGCACGTTTTCAGGAGTCTGTCTTACTGGGATGTCGTCCATAGGGGGTGGGCGAATATCCTGTTGGTATAGTCTTCCGGACCGAGTGAGATTGTCAACTTCGGGCTCTTGAGGGGTGGTGTCAATGGGAGCATGCCCGGGCCAAGTTTCAGTAAAGAGGTCCTGGTCCGATACTTGAGACAGGTAGAAATCTTCCGCATCATCATCCCACACACCGCACACTTCTCTCTCGATTTGTTCCATAGGGACCATGGCGAGTGGTGCACCTTGGGGCGTAATATACACCGTAGGGTCAAAGTTCATATTTTCTGGTTGATCGAGAGAGATGTGACAAGAGCCCAGTGGGCTCTTGTTGTTGTTGGGTTTGCCAACGTTAGGGAGGGGTATTATTTCATCCTCTATTATATCCTGGATCGTGTTTTTAGATTCCAGCAGTTTTCAGTATCATGCCCATTTCCTTGATGGAACTCGCAGCGGGCGCCCTCGACCCAGCATTTATTTTTGAATGAAGGGTCGGGTGTGGGGCCTATGAGCCTTAGTTTTCCTTGTTTGGTTAGTCTTTGGAAGGCTTGTACTAGAGTCGACCTAAGTGGGGAAAACTTTCGGTCTCGGGTCCACCTTCCGGGGCTCCTTCGGGTTGGGGTTTCTTCTACGGCGTGGACCTCTTGGGCTTGAGGCGTGTGGCCCCTGTTGTAGGTATTACTTTTGTATGCAGGCTTGCTTTGTACTGTTTTTGTGAGGTCATCCTCGATCTTCATTCCTACATCATAAACCCTCTTGAAGGAATCAAGGCCCAAGTATCTAAGATGTTGTTTATAAGCCGGGTCTAGGTTGTCAATTAATTTTTGGACCAATTCAGTTTCAGGAGGCCTATTGATTAGTTGGGCCACTTGGTCCCTCCATCTAGCGAAGTAGGTCGTGAAACCTTCATTTTTCTTTTGGAAGAGGACTTCCAGCTCGCGCATGGTGACTTCAAAATCCATGTTCGACAAGTATTGCTTGATGAAGACATTGACAAAGTCCTCCCAAGTGGGGAAGAGCTTAGGGTCCTGGTGGTAGTACCATTTGAGTGGCACAGGTTCCAAGGACAAAGGAAAGGCAGACAGATATATGGACTTGTCCACACCTTTCAAGTTCATGGCATTCACAAAGCTCAAGAGATGATCACGGGGATTGTCCGTGGCTTTGAACTTCGGTAAGTCGGATGAACTAAACTTTTCCGGTAGTTTGCCGGGAAAAGGTTTAGGATCGAGGGAGAAATACTTGCTCCCCATAGTTTGCTGCAGAACCATTTTTTCGATCTTCTTCTCGTTATCGAGGTCATGTTTGGCTTGCGCAGCCGCTAAGGATTCGTTTTCCATTTTCAGTTGATTCATAAGTAGGGTCATTTGGGCCATTTGGTCCCGCAGCTCTTCCATGGACATGTTTGAGGGTGCGAATCAAGGTTGGGGAATCGGAGATCCTTGAAAGGGGGAGTGACGGATGGAGCTTGGAGTTGCTAAACCTTGTGTTGGTGATGTATCTTCGAGACGTACTAACCTTTGATTTTCAGATCGACGCCAAGTGGCAGAACCATCCCTATGCATAAGACAAGCTAAAGTTTAGGCCCAAAGTTAAGCATTACTTAGTCTAGACTTTTGACTCTTCCTATCGGTTTTCTATTCTCACTCTTGTTGGTATATTTTGGCTTTTCTTTTGGTCATTCTTTAGATTTTCGAAACACTTGCCCGCGTGACATTCAAAGTTATATTAATTGGCATGCTTGGTTTTGGTGCCGAACATTGTCGTCATAGGAGGCCTAATGACGACGCAAGGAGTTTATTTATTTTATAAGTCGTTCATAGAATTGAGTGCCTTTTCCATACGTCTTCGTAGCAAATTTGTTACGAATTTTTTTATTGCTACGTATATTTTGTGCGCGGGTACCAAGGTTGCGGTGCCTGGCCCAAAGGCCAAGCAGCAACTTCAGCGCCCAGCAGAGGCGTTGAAATAATTGGCGCCCAGCCAGGGGCGCTGAAAATGCGTCCCTGACTGGTACTCGTATTCTGTTCGTCTATTTTTTTCGTACATACGACTTAATTTTGCGTGCTTGCCCAATAACGTCCTTTGCGCGTTATGCAGCGTCGCGGGATCCGTTACAGGCCGTCCTGGGCGTCGCTTATTTTTGTGGCGATCGCCCAGGACTGCGGGACACGTATTTAGGTATAACTCTTTGGCCAATTGGTGTTTATGAATGTTTGGGCAATTTTTAGGGTCGTTGGTTTTCTAGCGTTATTTGTCACACACAATCACAACACAATCACGTAATTCGCTACACATAACTAACATTACAACATGAAGCAAAAATAATATGTCACGTAGTTTATGATAGGCTTCTATGGGTAATATTTGCGCCGGCTTGGTACCTCTTCTATCGTAGATCCAACACATGCCCCGGCCCGGTCGAGGTAGTGCATTCAACAGACGAATTTCGTCCCAAGAGGCCAATCACGATGTAAGCCAAGGGGGCATGCACCAATGAGAGGGACCTTAGTGGGCGAGCGATTGGGTTTGGGACGGGTGTACTACTAGCGAAAAGTGCCGAGTGGACAACATTCGAAGCGTATGCACCCCCCGGTTGGCGATGGGTATCCTTAGTCCCAACTCTCGAGATGAAACATGCCAAGGGAGTCGAGATTCGTTATGTGGTTATGTCCGTTCACATTAATATGCTGATTTTCAGGTTGTCCCAACTTGATAAGGAAATAAACGCGGAGTAGGATCCTTTCACCCTTCGGCTATTTTGATTACCTACGAGCACGAGTATTTCATTAACGTTCCCCAGAGGAGTCGCCACTGTGAGGGGGTCGAAAAAGCACGAGGCTAATGCATGACCTCGTCCCTCGTGGGCGTGACGTCGTCAGATCAAGTGTAGTTAGATTTCCTGTGAGTTTACACCCAATCGACTAGTAATATAGGAGTCGTCATTCAGTTTTTAACGACAATGAGAAAAACTGACAAAACCCGGTTATCGTGACATAAAGGGAGTGCAATTATGTTCGACCACGACGGCCATAGGTTCCCTTGTGATCCCTGGTGTGGGGATCGCCCAACGTACACCCGCAGGGCAGAGATTGAGAGTTCGGGGGACTGTAACTACCGAGAGGAGTGCTCATCGATAATTCCAGAGGCAGGTTATCCTTACTAGCTCAGCATAAATAATTGAAGGGACATGCGTTTAAACTATTAAACTATTCTGAATTGATTTTAGCAATATGCAACACATAATACTAAATCTATCGTGATTATCTTATTTAGATTGATTTAAGGTACCTAGCATGATAATTCAATTGTCCAGGGTATTATCTTATTAGGCGTGATAGATCAATCAAGTTAATAGTTTGACAATTTTATAAAAGGGTGATGAAAGCGATTAAATCATATGAGGGACACATTACAACGCACCCTTGAGAGGTGCGTCACGGTTCTCAGAAAACTAACCACTTGGCTTTGCTATTTCTCCTTTTATTTAACGAATCTCGGGTTTCTAAGCAGTGTTCCAGTATTTAGGCTTAAATCATCAGCTACAAGGGGCAGGACGCATTCTGTTCGTCTTTTGGGTCGATTGCGACAGAACGCCGGATCAATTTCGCAGCATGAGGCTAGGATTAAGGCTAGAGTCAATACTCAGGTTATGGAATTGTGTGTTGTTCACGTCGGTTTTGAGGCTGTATTTATAAGGAAAGTGTTTGTGGAAAGATAGATCTTTAGAATATGAATCTGTAGACACCTACATTTGTCCCCATTCCCGAAAGGGAAGGTTCGATGATGAAAGCGTAAATCTCCACTTGACAACGCATCTCCTATAAAATAACGAATCTCAATTCCCCTTTTCATTTCACCTGAAACCTGCTATTTATAGAAATCTGCTATTTATGGAAACCTGCTAAAAATAGTAACTGCCGTAATAGGCACCTGTTAAAAGTGGCAAGTCATAAAAGATAGAAACCTGTCGGAATTAGGTGTTGCACTCCAACATAAATCCTAAATGAGAAAGAAAACTGCGAGAATCCTATTCCTAATATGATTCGGAAATAAGAGTTACGTATTAATTACAATCCTAAGGAGCCTAGAGTTCGTAACGGGCCCAGACGCATTCCGTCATGAAATTGATACGCACTAAAAGACTCGATTAAGTCTCAAACACTACGGATTTCAGGAATCCGAATCTGACTAAGAAAACAGCCCAGACCCTATTTTCAACGCCTGGCTCTGGGCGCTGAAAATACCTGGGTACGTGTTTTTTCCTAATTCTTTGTGGATTAGAACTCTGCAATTCTATCTTTCCACGAACTCTCCCCTATAAATACAGCCCCAAATTCGACGTGAAAGGAACACATAACACACAATTCATATTCTGAGTATTGACTCCAACCCTTGGCCTAAGCCTCACGCTGCGAAATTGTTCACGCGTTCTGTCGCAATCGATCCATAAATCGAACAGAACGTATCCTGTCCCATAATTTGAGATTCGTTAAATAAAAAGGAGAAATAGCAAAGTCAAAGTGGTTAGTTTTCTGAGAACCGTGACGCACCTCTCAAGGGTGCGTCGTAATGTGTCCCTTTTCGATGATTTAATTGCTTTCCTCGCCCTTTTCATGAACTGTTAAACTAACTAAATCTGATTGTTCTATCACACCTAACAAATATAATATTTTTGGGAAATTGGATCATCATGCTAGTTCCCTTAATGCTATTTAAATCAGATAATCGCGATCGATCTAGTATTATATGTTGCATATTGCTAAAATCAACTCAGATTAATTTAATAGTTAACGCATGTCCCTTCAATTATTTATGCTGAGCTAGTAAGGATATCCTGCCTCTGGAGTTATCGACGAGCGAAGTACTCCTCTCGGTAGTTACAGTCCCCCGAACCCTCAATCTCTACCTTGCGGGTGTATGTTGAGAGATCCCCACACCAGGGATCACAAGGGAACCTACGGCCGTCGTGGTCAAACATAATTGCACTCCCTTTATGTCACGATAACCGGGTTTTGTCAGTTTTTCTCATTGTTGTTAAAAACTGAATGGCGACTCCTATATTACTACTCAATTGGGTGTAAACTCACAGGAAATCCAATTACACTTGATTGAATAAAAAAGAATCGTCACACCCACGAGGGACGAGGTCACGCATTAGCCTCGTGCTTTTTCGACCCCCCTCACAGTGGCGACTCCACTGGGGATAGTGAAGGAAATACTCGTGCTTGTAGGTAATCAAAATAGCCGAAGGGTGAAACGATCCTACCCCGCGTTTATTTCCCCATCAAGTTGGGACGACCTGAAAATCAGCATATTAATGTGAACGGGCAGAACCGCATAACGAATCTCGGCTCCCTCGGGAGTTGGGACTAAGGATACCTTTTTTTGCCAATAGGGGGGTGCATACGCCGCGCATGTTGCCCACTCGGTACTTGTGCAGGTAGTACACCTATCCCGAACCCAATCGCTCGCTCATTAGGTCCCTCTCGCCTGCATTCCCCCTTGGCTTGCACTTGCGGGTAGGCCTCTTGGGCGAAATTCGCCTGTTGAAGACACTACCTCGACCGGGGCATGTGTTGGATCTACGATAGAAGCGGTACCAAGCCAGGCGCAAATAACTACCCATAGAAGCCTATCATAAACTACATGACATGTTATTATCGCCTCATGATAAGTGTTAGTTATGTGTAGCGAAATATGTGATTGTGTGTGACAAGCTATCATAGAAAAAAACCAACGACATTAAAAATTGCCCAAACATTCATAGACTAATTTGCCAAAGAGTTATACCAAAATACGTGTTCCGCAAACCCGAATGATCGCCACAAAAATAAGCGACGCTCGGGATGGCCTGTAACGAATCCCACAAACGCTGCACAACGCGTAAAGGACGTTATTAGGCAAGTACGCAAATCGAAGTCGTATAAACAAAAGTAGACGCAAACAGAAAACGAGAATCAGCCAGGGACGCATTTTCAACGCCCCTGGCTGGGCGCCAGAATTTCTAACGCCCGACGCTGGGCGCTGAAGTTGCTGCTTGGCCTTCTGGTCAGGCGCAGCAGCCTCGGTGCCCGCGCGAAAGGAGAATACGTAGCACAAAAAAATGTTCGTAAAAAGAATTTCTACGAGGGCGTAAGAAAAGCACTCGATTTCAGAAGCGACTCGTGAAAAAATTAATAACTCTTTGCGTTGTTGTTAGGCCTCCTACGACGACAATGCTCGGCACCAAAACCGAACATGCTAATAACTATAAATGTCACACGGGCAAGTGTTTCGAAAATTCAAAGAATGACCAAAAGAAAACCAAAAGTGTACCAACAAAAGAAAGAGTGAAAACCCAATAGAGAGAGTCGAAGTCTAGACTAAGTAATGCTTGAAACTTTGGGAACCTAAACTTTAGCTTATCTTATGCCCAGGACTGGTCCTGCCACTTGGTGCCGATCAGGGAATCAACGGTTAGTGCGTCTCGAAGATACATCGCCAACATCAAGTTTAGTGACTCCAAGCTCCGTCCGTCGTCCCTCATTTCAAGGATCTCCGCTTCCCCAACCTCGATTCGCACCTTCAAACATGTCCATCGAAGATTTGCGAGACCAGATGGTCCAAATGACCCAACTTATGGGCCAATTGAAAATGGAAAATGAAGCTTTAGCGGATGCGCAAGTCAAAAATGACCTCGATAACGAGAAGAGGATTGAAAAAATGGTCCTACAGCAAACCATGGGGAGCAAATACTTCTCCCTCGATCCTGAACCTTTTCCTGGCAAACTACCAGAAAAGTTCAGTTCATCTGACTTACCAAAGTTCAAGGCCACGGACAACCCCCGTGATCATCTACCAAGCTTTGTGAATGCCATGAACTTAAAAGGCGTGGACAAGTCCATGTATTTACCTGCCTTTCCTTGTCTTTGGAACCTGTGCCGCTCAAATGGTACTATCACCAGGACCCTAAGCTCTTCCCCACTTAGGAAGACTTTGTCAATGTCTTCATCAAGCAATACTCGTCGAACATGGATTTCCAAGTCACCATGCGCGAGCTGGAAGTTCTCTTCCAAAAGAAAAATGAGGGTTTCACGACCTACTTTGCTAGATGGAGGGACCAGGCGGCCCAGCTAATCAATAGGCCTCCAGAAACAGAATTGGTCCAAAAATTCATTGACAACCTGGACCCGGCTTACAGACAACACCTTAGGTACCTGGGACTTGACACTTTCAAAAGAGTTTATGATGTGGGAATAAAGATCGAGGACGACCTCGCCAAAACCATACAAAGCAAACCCACATATAAAAACAACACCTATAATCGGGGTAACACATCCCAAGCCCAAGAAGTCCATGCTGTAGAAGAGACTCCTGCACAAAGAAGCCCTGGAAGATGGGTCCGAGACCGAAAGTTTGCCCCACTCGGGTCGACTTTGGTACAAGCCTTTGAAAGAATAACCAATCAAGGAAAGTTGAGACCTATAGGCCCCACCCGTGACCCTCCTGTCAAGGGAAAATATTGGGTCGAAGGTACTTACTGCAAATTCCATCAAGGAAATGGGCATGACACTGAAAACTGCTGGAATCTAAAACATACGATCCAGGACATGATAGAGGATGAAGTGATACCTCTCCCTAACGTTGGCAAACCCAACAACAACAAGAGCCCACTCGGCTCTTGTCACATCTCTCTCGACCAACCGGAGAACTTCGACCCCACGGTGTACATCACGCCTCAAGGTGCACCACTCGATGTGGTCCCTATGGATCGAATCGAGAGAGAAGTGTGCGGTGTGTGGGATGATGATGCTGAAGATATTTACCTATCTCAAGTGTCGGGCCAGGACCTCTTCACTTGAACTTGGCCCGGGTATGCTCTCATTGACACCACCCCTCAGGAGCCCGAGGTCGACAACCTCACCCGATCTGGAAGAATATACCAACCGGATATTCACCCACCTCCTATGGACGACATCCCAGTTAGGCAAACTCCTGAGAATGGACGGCACGCCACCGTCGTAGAAGTCATTGAAAATCCTCTCCTGAAACAACTAAAAAGAACCAAGGCCGAGATTACCATCTGGGATCTCATGTGTACTTCAAAGGAACATCGCGAAAAGCTTATTCGCTCACTCGACCTCATCTCAGTACCTACAGATATCACACCTGACTCATTGGTTAGCCATGTCACGAGAGATGCCGGAGAAAAGGCCATAGTTTTCACTGACAAAGACTTGCCCAAAGAGGGGGGTGCTCACAATAAAGCCCTTTATCTAGTGGTTGGATGCAAAGGACAAAACATCCCCCTAGCGCTCGTAGATAATGGTTCGGCGGTTAATGACTTCCCATTGCGAACCGCCCATTGCTTGGGGCTAGGAAACGATGACTTCCAAACCTCCACGCAAGGGGTACGAGCTTATGATAACTCCCAAAGGCCTGTATTGGGAAAAATCAACCTTACCATACAAACCGGGCCTGTGGCACGCACCACGGAGTTTCAAATAATCGACATCAAGCCCACTTTCAACCTCCTATTGGTGCGACCCTGGCTCCATGACTTAGGAGGTGTGGCTTCTACCCTGCACCAAATGGTTAAACTTAACCATAACGGGGTAATACTAGAAATCCGGGCCCCTCCTCTCGACATCAGTTGTACTATGGTTGGAACGACCGAAACTGCAGACGACCTTTATGGGTTTCAAATGGAAGAAGCAATCCAGTTCGTTGAAGACTATGATCCAGCATTCCTAGACACGCATGCATCCCGGGTCATCCCTAGAATGCTGCTAGCTCAAGGTTATTTCCCAGGAACCCCATTGGGCATAAGGAAAAAGGAATGCACATTCCATCCTTTACCCAACAAATCTACTCCCTTTGGCTTAGGCTATGAACCAACGGAGGAAGATATTGCCGACCGCCTGTCTGGGCTACGCCTTAACAAAGCCAAACAAACCACCCTCCTTCCCCCGTATCAAAGAACCCTTAACGGGATGTTCGTTCGGGAAGGAGAAGAACACCCATGCTGCGATTTCCCTGAACCCTTCGTTCAGGATGGCTTGCTAAAACCCGGATTTGAAATTTTCCATGACTGCCACACCTTGGATGAGGCACCCCACCTCACCAAGACTAAAACAACTGAAATATTGGACAACCAGGCTCTATGGACATTGTTTAACGAATTGAGGCCTATGGAGAAGGAGACTGCGATGACTACCCTAGCTTTACAAGATGAAGGTTTCGATCCAACCCGGTTAATCTCTCCTGCATCAACATTAGAAGAGATCGAGAACGGATGGGTGAAGATATACTAGTGGGTCAATGCAAAAGGAATGGAATTCAAGATGAGTACCGGTGAAGGACCGAAGTTTTATGAGACTAAACCCCAGGCTTGAGCCACATAGAGCACCATTAGTAAAAAGCGCCTAGTAGTTCTTTAGATTGGTAGAAAAAAAATAATAGAGACTTTAGATGGTCCTAAGGCCCCTTAGAATATAAGTCAGTTTTATTTCAGTGTGTTTTCCTTACTTTCCTAATCAATAAAGGCGTAACATTTCTCCTAAAAATTTTATTCTAACACTAAATAAGCACCAAATGTACTTGCAAAATACAAAAATAAAGAGGCGGCCCACTCTAGGCCCAACAAACAAAGCCCATTCGGTTCTGAAATAGTGCCATGGGAACCAATTCCCGAAACCCACAAAATAAACCGCACCATCCCATTCATATCCCCAAAACATAAAAGTCAACCAGTGTAACCATAAAAATCAACCCATACAACCCAAAGAAGTCAAAGGAAATCAAAATCCAAAACGAAAGCAAATGTTGCTTAAAAGGGGAATTAATAAAGTATAACCCCCACCAATCTTTCAAAAACGACACGCACCTCAACCCACCTCAAAAGCCTACACAAAGATCTTCATAACTTCCGCACCCTAACTCCATTTTCAAAACTGTTTCGAGTCACGAATAGAAAAAATTAATCCGGACAAAAATGCATTGCACGCTAACAGCCAAAAAAGCCTCCAAAGTAGCCTCAAAATTAACTTTAAATACGAGAAAAAAATCAAGGCACAAAAAAGAAATAAATGCAAGAACATGTGAAGCAAAGCGTCAAAAATTGACCGCCCAAGTCATTTTCAGCGCCTAGGGCTGGGCGCCGAAATTTCTGACGCCCCGTCCTGGGCGTTAAAACTCTCTGCCTGCCAAAAATTTTCTTTTCAAAAGTGCTCGTCATTTTATCTGCACACAACGGAAAAATAACGAACACTTGGGGGGTACAGTACGTATCCAAATAGGTTTACCAAGAATATAGCTATACAAATTAGTCGAATTTCATATTTTACGCGACTTATGGCAAAAAAAAACGGCAGATGAAAATAATGATAATACTTCACTCATTTGACCGATTAAGTAATATGTTTCCACCTCAGGGCATATCTACCGAAATCCGGCATACTAGAACTTATTCTAAAGCTAGAACTACGCGCGACCTGATTCTGACAAGATACGTAGGCAATCCTTACCAAGGATTCGGTCCAATAAAAAAAAACATATTCTTTGTGCAAAAGTGTTAGACATATAAAAACATAAAAAAAGAGGAGAAACAAAAATAAATGAAAATGAAAAATAAAAATACGCCTTTATTGAAAAAATAATAAGGGAAACAAAGTGCTAAGAATAAAAACAAACACAACTGAAATAAATAGAGGGCACCTACACCCTAGCAAGAACTACACTACTCTAGTTCTTCCGGATCATCAAATAAAGTCTTGTAGAGGGCAATGTTCGCAGGATCCACCCCCACAGTCTTCTGCGCTGCCTCAATATCAATCTCCATAAGAACCGGCTCCGGAACGCTAACTTCCAAAGATGCCAAGGCTTCAGAAACATTCTCAGTTATAGCCCGCTCAGCCTCAAGGGCACAGACAATGGTGGGAGAAAGATTATTATCATCAACTAGACTAGCCACTGTTTCTACAGGCGGCTGAGCCTTCCTAACCCATACATTGTTCCGGCGACGATCTCCGCGAGAGCTTGCATTTCTTTTAACAATAGCAGGCCCCTTCATGTTAGGCATCTTTTTAGGCCTGAAATTGGAACGGGGAGGAACTTCCTTTCGCTTTCGATCAGGACGAGCTTTCACAGTCTTAATACTATATGTACGAGGTTTGGCAGAATCAGGACCCTCATACTTAACACGAATACGAGGTATCAAAAGCTCAGCCGGCTCCCCATTACGAGCCTCGGTCCTCACATCTTTATCATCGGAGCTCATCCACAACTTGTAGTTTTCAGAAAGACCCACAAAGCCATTTGTAGCTACGGCCCAACGCGGGAGACCATCATAATACTTAGCCCACGCTAGAACCCGTGTTTGTGAAAAGGCCGCTACCTTAGGTGGTACCGTATCAGAAAAGGGGATAGTCTGCCTTAAACCATATTGACGCATGACTCGGTAAGGGAAAATATAAATGGGACGAGATAGCCCCAACAAGGAAACATAAACCGATACATCAGAACCCCTTGTCATAGTAGTCAAACCCCACCATGGTACCACCCACTTAATAGAACAAATGCCATAAGTAAAAAAGGAGGTCCATTCGGCCTCGTCCTGGCCTTGGTGCAAGTATTTTCGGTTACCCAAGGCTATAGGGCGATAATGTTTAGGATCGGCAGGAGCTTCCAAAAGTCTAAGCCGTTCCACGAGCCAAATCTGCAAAAAACGGGCACGATAAAAAAAATAATAAAAGAAAACGGTTCCTGGTGCGCAGTTTCAACGCCCAGGACCAGGCGCCGAAAATTCCAGCGCCCAGCCCTGGGCGCTGAAACTTGTTGTGTACGCAAAAAAAAAAAAAAACGTGTATACGTGCGCAAGGATAAATCGATTACCTGCAGTAATAGGGGGCTCCCCTTAAAATGTTCAGATTTGGTATCGTTCTTCAGCTCATCCGCACTCAGCAAAGTCTCGGCAACAACCAACGGCATGATAGAATAGCAACTTTCCATCTGGCTAATCAAGGGGATCAACCTTATGTCACCTAACGCACCATTGTCATTCGACAGCAAATAGTGATTCAACAAGCAAAATACAAGGGCTCGAATATTCAATTTCTGTTCGGTCATATTCTTACTAGGCCTAAAGTGATGTTTTACAAGTTTTGCCAAGTTAACCTCGTCACCTACAACAATTTCAGCAAACATATTATCATCTAGTCTTAGGAAAGCCCCTATGGTTGTTTTACCCTCTTCAATAGTGCCAAGGGTAACAGGAGTAGCATTAGTAGGATAACCAAGGATCGCAGCAAATTCATCTGGCAAAGGACATATTTCGTTGCCCCGAAAGGCAAAAACATGATGATCGGAGTCCCAAAAGCTTAGGGCAGCATGCAGAAAGTTATAATCAATATTAATTTGTTGTAAGCCTAAAAGTGCCTCTAAGTGGTATTCTTTTAACAAAGCCTTTTCTGTGGGAGTAAGGGCCCGTAGCCAACGCCTAACAGTCCGTTGGAGTGAGAAAGTAGGGATCGACATGGCAAAAGCAATGAGTAATTAAAACACAGCAAAAAAAGAAGAAAGAAATTGAGAGTGGTGGAAAAGAGGGACGTATCTAGCCCCTATATATAGCTGGACGCACCCAGTGACATCCTGATCCCATTCGGAAACGTGTTAGGAAATCAGAAAGTCAAATATCACCAGGAAAAGACTTTCAGCGCCCACGGTTGGGCGCCGAAATGTTTAACGCCTAGCCTTGGGCGCTGAAAATGCAGCCCAAGGCCCAGATTTCACAAAACGTGGAACAGGAAAGGACTTAAGACCGTGTTGCTAAACACGAGGCCCTATTGCAAGTAGGATCAAGCCCAAAGCACCTTTAGCTCCCAAATAAGCAAATATAAACATTAAAACTTGGTCAAAACTTAGACTTGTCTCAGAAAATGCTTATGTACACTTTTCAAATCAAAATAAATATCATGGTCATTCTTCGAAACACCAAAATGTGTGTCGTTAAGTCGTTGGTCTCCCAAATAAAAAATGTTTGTCTGTCAAAGGATTAATCCGGGCCAAGCTAAAATCGGATGTCGCCTGAAAACTGAAGTCGCACTCCACGGCTTCGCTAAAGTAGCACACTACTATAAAAGGTCACTCGTACATACGAGCATGACCCCAAACATGATTACAAGATGCGAAAAACGACCGACGAGCCCCAATGCTTGGGGGCTCGCGAAAAAATATACTCCAACGAGGAGCGCACGATCAAAATCACATTCCCGGACTGCGCCATACACCATATCATGTTTGGATATCTCAAAAAAAAAAAACAGGTTCGACCTCAGAGAAAGGTCGTCATTGACACTTGTGCATGGTCCTCTGATCAAAGACCAAGTAGTGGCAAAAATCGAGCCGTAAAGACTAGCTCAAACCACGAAAGCAGACGGTCGCAAGACAAAGGTCCGTCTGAACACGTTGTCAGCCCACGTTCAGGTTACAACTAAATTCGAGCATCCCTCGAAAGAATTCGCTCTTGCAAGAATGAATAAAAAGAAATTCTCAAAAGAAATCACAAAGAACCAAAGAAATAGGAACTTGCCCATCTTCAGTTGGCAAGATCGCGTCACAAACCGCGCGAGTTCCCAAATCGAAAAAACGAATTCAGGGATGTCCACCCTTAGCGGACAGGGCTCGCCCACCTTCAGCGGGCGGGGTCTGCGTCACTAGCCGCGCAGGTCCTCAGTTTTCTAAAAATGAAGTCTTCACAAACAAAATGAAACAGGCTCGCCATCTTCAGCTGGAGGGGTCTACGTCAAAAGCCGCGTAGGTCCTTATTTTCAAATATTCAAAAACAAGTTTCGTCCACTTTTTCGGACGGGGCGTCCACCCTTAGAGGACAGGCTCACCATCTCTAGCCGGCGGGGTCTACGTCACAAGCCGCGTAGGTCCTTATTTTCAAATATTCAAAAACAAGATTCGTCCACTTTTTCGGACGGGGCGTCCACCCTTAGCAGACAGGCTCGCCATCTTTAGCCGGCGGGGTCTACGTCACAACTCGCGTAGGTCCTTAGTCGCTGCAGCGATAACTTTATCTGGTTTTCCCTTTTCCAAAAATTAAAAGGATGGGTTTTCCGTTTTTCCAAAAAAGAGAGATGTGCTGGATTTTCCTTCGTTTTACGTCCCATAAAAACAAGGGGGTTTTCTCGTTTAACTAGCCCTGAAAATGAGAATCTTTAAAAACATTTTTACCTCGTGATTGGGCTTGGCCAGGCCCAATTACACTTTATAGCTTTGATTTCGAAAACATCTGTAGCTACTCCCAATGACAAAGTGAGGGAGTTTCTACGCACCTTTAGATCCTTCCAATGACAAAGTGAGGAAGTTTCTATACTATCAGTTGACAAATCCCGATGACACGTGAGGGATATGTCGACACTTCAAAGTGATGACCCTTAAGTCAAATGTTATCACTCGGGGGCTCGTGAGACCCTTGCAAAACAGGTCACATACACCATGGCTTGTGTGACGCACTCCGTCTAATACTTTGACCATCGTCTTACTCCAAGACTCAGTCAAAGTGGGGGCTAACTGTAGACACCTACATTTGTCCCCATTCCCGAAAGGGAAGGTTCGATGATGAAAGCGTAAATCTCCACTTGACAACGCATCTCCTATAAAATAACGAATCTCAATTCCCCTTTTCATTTCACCTGAAACCTGCTATTTATAGAAATCTGCTATTTATGGAAACCTGCTAAAAATAGTAACTGTCGTAATAGGCACCTGTTAAAAGTGGCAAGTCATAAAAGATAGAAACCTGTCGGAATTAGGTGTTGCACTCCAACATAAATCCTAAATGAGAAACAAAACTGCGAGAATCCTATTCCTAATATGATTCGGAAATAAGAGTTACGTATTAATTAAAATCCTAACGAGCCTAGAGTTCGTAACGGGCCCAGACGCATTCCGTCATGAAATTGATACGCACTAAAAGACTCGATTAAGTCTCAAACACTATGGATTTCAGGAATCCGAATCTGACTAAGAAAACAGCCTAGACCCTATTTTCAACGCCTGGCTCTGGGCGCCGAAATCTTCGGCGCCCAGGCCTGGGAGCTGAAAATACCTGGGTACGTGTTTTTTCCTAATTCTTTGTGGATTAAAACTCTGCAATTCTATCTTTCCACGAACTCTCCCCTATAAATACAGCCCCAAATTCGACGTGAAAGGAACACACAACACACAATTCATATTCTGAATATTGACTCCAACCCTTGGCCTAAGCCTCACGCTGCGAAATTGTTCACGCGTTCTGTCGCAATCGATCCATAAATCGAACAGAACGTATCCTGTCCCATAATTTGAGATTCGTTAAATAAAAAGGAGAAATAGCAAAGTCAAAGCGGTTAGTTTTCTGAGAACCGTGACGCACCTCTCAAGGGTGCGTCGTAATGCGTCCCTTTTCGATGATTTAATTGCTTTCCTCGCCCTTTTCATGAACTGTTAAACTAACTAAATCTGATTGTTCTATCAGGCCTAACAAATATAATATTTTTGGGAAATTGGATCATCATGCTAGGTTCCTTAATGCTATTTAAATCAGATAATCACGATCGATCTAGTATTATATGTTGCATATTGCTAAAATCAACTCAGATTAGTTTAATAGTTAACGCATGTCCCTTTAATTATTTATGCTGAGCTAGTAAGGATATCCTGCCTCTGGAGTTATCGACGAGCGAAGTACTCCTCTCGGTAGTTACAGTCCCCCGAACCCTCAATCTCTACCTTGCGGGTGTATGTTGAGAGATCCCCACACCAGGGATCACAAGGGAACCTACGGCCGTCGTGGTCAAACATAATTGCACTCCCTTTATGTCACGATAACCGGGTTTTGTCAGTTTTTCTCATTGTTGTTAAAAACTGAATGGCGACTCCTATATTACTAGTCAATTGGGTGTAAACTCACAGGAAATCCAATTACACTTGATTGAATAAAAAAGAATCGTCACACCCACGAGGGACGAGGTCACGCATTAGCCTCGTGCTTTTTCGACCCCCCTCACAGAATCCAAAAAGAATTCGGAGACGACACGGCCCCAGGTATTTTAAGCGCCCAGGGCTGGGCGCCGAAGATTTCGGCGCCCGGACCCAGGCGTTGAAAAGAGGATCTGGACCGAGCCTTTTGTCAGATTTGGACTCTTAAACACGGAGCTTTTGAGACTTATCCGAGTTTCTTAGTGCGTATTAACTTATGACGGAATGCGTCTGGGCCCGTTACGAACTCTTAGTTCGTTAGGAATTTAATTAATACGTAACTCTTATTTCCGAATTATAGGAGGAATGGAATTCCTTTTGCCAATTCTATCTCTTTTAGGACTTATGTTGGAGTGCAACACCTAATTCTGACAGATTTCTATCTTTTATGACTTTGCCACTTTTAACAACTACTTCTTACGGCAGTTACTATTCTTAGCAGGTTTCTATAAATAGCAGTTTTCGCTGAAATGAAAGGGTGATTGAGATTCGTTATTTTATAGGAGATGCGTTGCCAAGTGGAGATTTACGTTCTCATCATCGAACCTTCCCTTTCGGGAATGGGGACAAAAGTAGGTGTCTACAGAAATGTGTTAATTTCATTCCAAATATGTAAACTTAGTTTTTTATTTATGAACTTTGTAATTGGCATGTTCTTAATAGAATACAATATCATTTGATTGTACTGCAATTTTGATTGGCAGCTAGATAGAGAAAGCATTCAATGGAGGCATATTGGTTTGGAGATAGAGGAATGCAAACTATTACAAAATGATGACGAGCTTCACTTGAATTTTATGGCAAATGATAGTAAATCTCAAAAATGTATGATGTATTATATTATACCCTTTCTTGGGTTAACCTGGATTTATTTTTTTGGCCTTTTCTCTGTTAGAACTTCGTTTCCTAGCTAATTTAGTAGCAATTCATTTTGTAAACCCACTGAAGGGAAATGATAGATTGTATGTACATTTCCAATCTCAATGGAATATCATTATCATTTTTAAAATATTTTTATTAATTTATTGCTTCTTTTAAAATAAAACTAGTGTGTGGCCCGGGCGATGTCCCGGTTGCTACATTCAATAAACTACTACAAATCTCGCCTTTTATCGACGCTTTTGATCTGTTTTTCGTCGCAAAAAGGCGTCGAGAAATTAGCCCTCGTCGCTTTACTGAGGCGGCGAGAAAATTATAGTCGAGAATATTTTCGACACTCTTATGCGTCGAGAAGGTTGACGCTTTTTGGCGACACCTCTTTCCATCAACGTCGAGAATCTCGACGCTTTTAATCGTTAAGATATTTATTTTAGCGTCGTGTATACCATTTTCCCGCCTCGTCCCACAATTACCTATTGCATTTCTCGACGCCAAAAAGCGTCTAGATTATTTTGCGGGTGCCATAAATCTAAATGAACCCTCTATCACGACATCAATAAGCGCTTGGATTTATTTGTATAAAGCTTTTTTTTCCACATATACAACCAACATCAAACTATTATACAAAATTAAAATTCAATAATGATAACTAACTAATAACCAAAGAAGGTCGAAATGTTGAATTCTATTCATTATTAATGACATAAAGTACAAAATAAGGCTTGATAGAGTCTTACAAGGATTTTTTAGTAACAAGTTACAACACCATTATAATATTGTATACTATCAAGGCATACTTCCTCCAAAAAAAATTACATTAGAAGCATTGAGAAATTAAAATTAATTAAAGCTTCTCTCGTTTTCAAGAAGTGATGTAGTTTCTCATTATTTGCGTATTTGGACCTACTTGAATAATCTCTATACCAGAACTTCTCTGTATTATGGAGCCATATGCAGCCGGGATAGACGAGACTTGAATCACATGGTCATTCATCTTTAACACAAATCTCATAACTTCACCTTGCAAGTAATTAATTAATTTTCAACAGCCATAATAAATTATATTGAATTTTCAAGGAATTGGCCAACAACGTTCAAAAGCATTTCAGTACCTTCTGAACATTTTGAGCAGTTTTTGCATAACACTCATAAATATCAATCCATGTCCCTTGGGAAACTATTCACCTTCCACGGTCACAATTATACCTATAAGCATGATTGTCATGTTTGCATTAGTGTGTTGCCTTGCATCCTCCAGCCACCTTGCAAGGTGATTAAAAATCTCCCTCCTACACAAACAACGAGGTTTCATATACTTGGTAGATGGTATTATAAGCCATATTTGTCTGCCAAATTAAGCATTTTAGAAGAAAAAGAAAGGGACCAATTCCTTTTTTGTAATACAAAAGCCCACAATGGCCACATGATCTCCATAATTTACAGATTAACGAGCCCCGGCTTTACAAAACCCCACCAAATTTTTCATACATGCCGCTGATATCTCTTTACTATTTTATACTAATTTCCAACAATTGCTCTGTCAAAAAAATTGTACACAAAGTATTCAGAATACATGTTCACACCAGGAATTCCTTTTAAATTTTCTAGTATTATCCTTCAAAAAGTGGAGATTCTACTCAGGAAGAGCCAGGCAAACAAGAAAAAGCCCAATTTTGAGTACTCAATACTCTCTACAAGAAGTAAGCGTCAATATAGGCACAAGTATCTGTACAGACACTGATGAAGTTACCCATACTTTACTAACAAACATAGATTCAGCTTTTATGATAACAAATTTAATACCTTAAACGCAGTTCCCGCTCTGACGCCACGACGCCACTCATCCGGAGTCTCTTTTCTACCTTCCAACCAGTGGGTAACTGAATTTCATTTTCTTTCACATGCTAAATATAGGACACCAGTCAATTAGTCAAAAAAATACAGTGCAAAAGTTTTGCACACATGAAATTGACGGTCATC
This sequence comes from Spinacia oleracea, assembly GCF_020520425.1. Lineage (NCBI taxonomy): Eukaryota > Viridiplantae > Streptophyta > Magnoliopsida > Caryophyllales > Amaranthaceae > Spinacia > Spinacia oleracea. Next base: position 116,306,549 of record NC_079492.1, read on the forward strand.
AAACTCACATGTGTTTCTATCTCTCCTGATCTCTTCTCAGCAAGCTCAGCAATGTGTCGAAGCACCTCAGGTTTTGAATATAATTTTTTACGAGTTTTAGAATTGATGTAGACCTATAAATCAGGCAATAACATTAAAATCTGAGCAAGTGTAGTAGATCAACATTTACAGATACAAAGAAATGATTCGTCTCCATCTTCAAACTATTAATACTCCATCATACATAATATTATAGTAACAGTAACATATTATACCATAAAATCAACCAAGCAAAGCTATTGTGTCCTTACAAACAGCGAGAAAATATGAAACCAAGAGGCAATATTAGTGATAGGGTGGCAATGATTTCCATACTTAAGAACTACAGAAAGGATTTGAGGAAATATACATTTGTCTCAATTGGAGCTTTGTTATCTCGTCTTTCAGACTATCAATCTCCTTCAAATCTTCTCCCTGCAAATAAAAAAGAGACCCTTAGAAAAAGAGCATAGTTCGATAAGTGAGGCGTGTTATACAAAGTAATCAAAGAACTGTCTAGTAGGCCATAATCAACAGAATTCATGCCTAACATTAACCAGATACTTAAAAAAAGGATCTAAATTATACAATTATGTAACAGGGAGACATTTTTGTAATCATCAATCAAGTATGAAAATCTAAAAACAGAATTTGAGTTTAGACCCTTGTACCTCAATCACGAGCGTTGTTTTTCCAGTTGTGACATCAGAAGTTTCCTGAGCATTCTTGTACCTCGGAAGAGTTCTTTCATGCTGCGCGTAATTAATTAAAACACTTAAGCACATAGTGAATCAAAGAACATTAATAATTAGTTTATTATATCAAAGGAACAACACATTCGGCATCAGTGATGTTGCTGTGAATTTTCCGGAGAGCTAAAATAATTTGTTACAAATTAACAATAGAATAAATGCTAAATATGCTAATATACATATATTCTATCATTAACGTTGGACCTCCCGTCAAAAAAAAAAACCTTGGACCTAAAAGCATAACTAGCTACATACATAAGCTATCAAGTACCAACGCGCAACTCATATATAATTATATAAACCACTATTCTTTCTCATGACCCAAATAGGACTTCAATGCTAACAACTAAAATGTATTGAGATCATTGAAAACAATTCGCCCCTTCTCTTTTCATCAAACAAACTAAAGCACAAACACATGCACAAACGAAACAAATGCACCATTACGCTGCCAAACAACCCATGGGAAATTAACTTGCAATACAGGGAAATTATCTCAATAATTCAAACACTACAAATTAATACAATTCTATTTAATTTAATTTACAAAATACAAAAACATAAACAAGATTGAACAATATAAATTGATTAATTGAAAAAAGAAGAGTTAAGAGGACAATACCATGAGAATATGAAGATGATGACAAACTCCGGGACCGACAATAGAGACCAGCGACACTAACAGTACCGGAGGGAGGCGGCAGCGACCACCGGAAACAGTAGTGCAGCACGAGCAGCAGCTAGAAGGAAAATAGGGAACAAGACTAATTAGTGTCGTTGGAATTGAAATGCAAATTCTTTGTTTCAATTTTGGCATTTGCAAATTGCAATCATATCAAACCATTATAAACAAATAATAATTAAACAGCAAATTAATCAGAGCATTCACTTTCACATTTCAATATTATCTATTCAATGAAATTAAACCAAAATCAAACAATATCCCTCTTGTAAAAGCAATCAATTACAACAAAATTGCTCAAACATGAAACTCGAACAAAATAAAATTTCTTTCTAATTGTTTCAAACAAAAGTAATTGCAAAATCGGGATAAGAGCGAGAGAGAAAAATTACCAACTCTAGCAGATCTTCAGGATTGGAGGGATGAATAGCTTATCAAATTGTCTGAAATCCTATTGCTGAAACCGATAAAATATGTAAGCGATTTGAACTAATCATTAAGAAACACCGGCAAATATGCAAGAAATTTGAACTAATTTTCAAGCAATTCGATCAAATCAACAACTCAAACTAAATCGAATTTCGATAACAGTTAACCTAATAGTGCATATTGAAACAAATTCGCCAATTTAGAAGTAAAAATATAACATATTAATGTTTAATCGAAGAACAAATTTGCCACATACTATACGAATCAAAGTATGAATCACGAAATTCGAGCCAGAAAAACGATAAACATCCACCAATTGTAGAATAATTGCCTTCGACCTAATTAATTTTAGGGAAAAAATAAGAGATTCATACCGTCAAAGAGATTTTAGAACACATCAATTTCTAGGGTTCTAAAAAATTTGCAGAGAAAAACTACTTTTTTGAATCTGGAGTCAGAAGAGAATGGAAAATCAAGTTTGATCAGAATCAAATCGCTTAAAAAGGAAGATGAAGGATTAAAAGAAACTGGGGAGGAGAAGATAGCATCCCTCATTATCTGTACAGGGGAGTGCAAATACAGCAATTCATTAATTTCGCCCCCTTTTTTAGTATTATTAAAGGGCGCCCAACTAATTTCGCCCTCCAAATGATGCGGAATACCAAAGAAGGCAATAAAATAAGGTCGCCCTATTTGTTCCTATCAACAAAGACAATAAATTTCGCCCTGTTTGATTCATTTTATTGGGACGATTTTACTATTGCCTTCCTTTTTACAAAAAAATTGCCCTCTTTGCTTCTGATTCTTGTAGTGTATAAGCTGAACCTAGTTGGGTCCTAATCAGTAGGCGTACGGTATATAATAATCCTTCAGTTCCACCTCCCCTTACCCAAAAAGTTGAATACTACCCAAACATTATATTGTTGGTTAATGTCATAAACAAGATACAAACATACAAGTATCGTGTAACTTAAGCTTATACTTCGTATTAAAATGGATATGAAACTAGATAAGCAGCAACCTGTTCTTGGCATATGGCATAACTCCTTGTGTCAAACAGATCATACCTAGCTAGCACTTAACGACAGGGACATGAATAAGAAACAATTAAGCAGCAACCTTAATCCATAGACACAAGTACTAGTATTAGTAGTAGTATTAGTATTAGTATTAGATGTAAATTTCTTCCCCTTTCAGCTAGCTGCTCCTGAAATTTACAACAACAACTTACTATATGTAAGTGGCCATATTCATTCCCCTGTATCCCTGTAACCCATTACCCATGTGCTTTAGCAGATAACATTATTTACTTATATCATACCTTAAAACTGACAAACAAGGCCTTCCTACCAACAATATATTAAGGGGGCGTGAATACCAAACTCCACTAGCCGTGACCAATTCCTCAATTGTTTTATATCATTGACCTTTTGCAGACAAACTGAATTAACAACCATACTTGTTTTACACCAATCAGAATCGTTGTTAATTCAGATTTCAAGTTTTCCTTGTTAACTCAAGACAATAGGATTCTTTGGATATTCTTCAAACTCCAAAAACTACATGCAGAGGTGGTGACAAAGAAGCAATTAATGGAGAGGTGTAGATATTATGACAATTCACAAAACTAAAAAGATGAGGACTTCTAATTCTTAAATACTGAAACCCAAACGTAATAACTGAATTTCTTGTGTGCACCTTGAGTTTAACAGGATGTGAGGCTCTCTCAAGCAAAGTATCTTCTTAAAGTACTTCAATTCTCAAATTATCTACCACGTTCTTTCAGCTTATATATTTTTTTTGACAACCCGTTCAGCTTATATTGATATGCCCTTATAATCACAAAATTAGATTATCCAGCAATAAATATTATATACCCAAAAAAAATTATAACTCCAATTCTCAAATTATCTTATCACTACTGAATTCGAAATATAGAGTAACAATTGAAGGATTACGAAAAATGCAGTTTCAGCATTTGTAATCAATGAAACTATAAAAAAAAAAAGGATCAGACATCAAATACCATATTCTTTCACATGGAAAAATAAATCACCCATGAATTTTATTTGATTCCCAAATATCAAAACCCTATATTCCATCAAAACTTAAATTCGATTCAATTTTTAACCCCCTATATTTGATTCAATTTGTAACCCCCTATATTCGATTCAATTTTTACCCAGAAAGTCAATTTAAACCAAGATTTAATCACCAACAAAACCCAGAAAAAACAATTTAATGGGTTCCAAATTGAAATTGAAATTAGTTGTGAACTGACCTGACCATCATGAAACTGTGATCTAAGACTGGAATAGACCGCTCGGTCATGGGAGAATCGGGAATCTTCGAAAGCTTGCTGAACTATGAAAACCATCAAATAGATTTTCTCGTATATGAATCATGATAATAGTGACAAACTAAATTAAGAAAATTTCAAGGAGATGAAAAGAAAGAGGAAAATTGATTGTAAGGACTTACAAATGTAGATCTCGAACTTTCAAAGTGATAGAGAAAGAGGAGAGAAGTATTAGTTTAGGGTTTAGAAGACGAGGACTTTGAGTGGAGGCGGTTCTCAGTTCTCACACAAAAAAAAACACGCGGGCTTCTAAATATGACCACGTGCTGGGCATGTGTCTATTTAGTTGTATCTCGACGCTAATAGTAGACGGGAAATAGGAAGGCGCATAAAACCGTCGACAAAACACGCAAATCATAATTTGATACTGACAGTACACCTTCAGCGTCGAGGACTTGGGGTCGAGAAATGATGTATTTTGTAGTAGTGATACTTAAGAATGTCATGTGACATAACTAAATTTTTATATGACATTATATATATATATATATATATATATATATATATATATATATATATATATATATATATATATATATATATATATATATATATATATATATATATATATATATATATATATATATATATATATATATATATATATATACATATTTTTCATGTTTTAATGCTATAATTGTCATTACTTTTTTCAAAATTGTCCAAAGAAATTAAAATGTCATGTGAAAATTTAGTTGTGTTAAGACTTATGTTAACATTTATTTATAAATTAATGTGAATAAATAAACCACAATTGGTGGTTGGTTAAGATGGTAATGAAACTTATCTTCTACACATGAGGTATTGTGTTCGAATCTTATTGCATTAGTTTTGGTTGTCTATGACATGGCATAACACTTAGTGAGTGGATGATGTGGCGTAAATGGGAGAGTACTATGTGGCAGATATACATTTTCCACAACGCCTTTTAAGCGTTGCATTAGGTCCAAATGAGTACAATTGTACCAACCGTTGCATTAAGGTAAGATCTGTTGCAATATATATCTCGTTTAACAGTTAAAACACTACCGTTGCATCAGATACACAACTAATGCAACGGTTAATCTGAATAGTGGCACGCCGTTGCATCAGGTACTAATGACCGTTGCATTAGACCTTATGCAATGCGAGCGGATGCAACGGTATGGAGCCGTTGCATTAGGTCTAATGCAATGGTTTTGGGGGCCTATTGCAACGGAAATTGCCATTTCATTTGCTCGTTAATGTAGTAGTGTTGAAAGATAGTCTAGATGGCGTCAAAGCCTTTTGGCACCATTCCTTGGGCTCATTTTTGCGGAGCTTGCAAAATACGGGTTCACAAACCATTGTGAGCGTGGAGATGAAGTTGCTAATGCACTGCAGCCTGCCCAAAACCCCTCGAATTTCTTTCTCATTCATGGGTGGCATCATATCCAAGGTAGCCATGATTTTGGAAGGGTTGGTCTCAATGCCTCGAGAACTAATGATGTACCTTTGAATGCACATTTATGTGGATTGAATCACATGTTGAATTGTCTGAGCCAGTCGAACAATTTTCGAAGTACAGTTGTATGTCCTTTGCGATCTCTATATTTGACGATCATGTCGTCGACATACATACACTTCTATTTCTTTAATTGATCATGTCACTCATTATGGTGGTGGTTGTTCTCTGATATGTAGCCCAAAGGCTCTTTAGGCCGAACAACAAAATTGTGTAGCAATATGTCCCACATTGAGCGATGAAGGTCGTTTTCTCCATGGTGTCCTTAGCCATGTGTATTTGATTGTAGCCTGTACACCCTTACATGAATGAGAGTAAGACGTGATTCGCAGTGTTGTCCATGGTTGTTAAACTCCCGATTCGGATCTTACAATTCTACGACTCTACGATCCTAAAACACGCAATCGGTCCGGATCTTATGTAGGATCTTAATGTGTGTAGGATCTTACTATCCTACCTCGATAAAAATTTTGAGTGGTAGGATCTTAACACGATCCTGCGATCCAACGATTCGATTCAACATACAATATTTCAAGATATAAATCATTTTTATTACTAAATAGTTCATAATCACATATCATTAGAAAAGTAAGGATTAGTTATAAAAAAAGTATCATTTTTAGTAAAAAGTAAGGAAATTCATATAATTTTATCAATTAAGATTTTAAGTTGATCATAACTAAAATCTTAATTTCAACAAACTTGTACACATCTTATTACTTGCACTTGAATCTACACAAGTATTAATCTTATGTGAGCAAAAAGATGATCATTAAGTATTAAGATTACTTGAATACATGATTTTACATTTCATTTTAATAATATAATTTTTTTTTTTATGGTTTAGTAGGATCTTACGATCCTATGATCCGATTCTACCGATCCGATCCTACCCCACTTCACCGATCCAAGGTAAGATCCCGATCCTGACAACCTTGGTGTTGTCGACTAGAATATCGATGTGTGAAAGTGGAAAATCGTCTTTTGGACTAGCCCTATTAAGATCTTTGTAGTCAACGCACATTCGCACTTTATTGTCTTTCCATGAGTTTTGTGTTTATATGGCCTTAATCGACAATGCCACAGACATGTGAGATCCGAATCACCAGGTTTAGCCTTTTTGGTATTAATGTTATAGATTTGTTTGTTTGTATCTAGCACATATAGGTCATTTTCTTGTTGTGATGAACTATAAAACATTCCATTCAAATAAATTGAACAAATATTGTCTTTAAATTGAAAACTAAAATATTTAAAATCCAAACTTGAAGCGGAAATGATGTTTCTGGTGATACTAGGAACATGGTAACAGTTTTATACTTCCAAAACAAAACAACTTGGCAAAGATATAAAATAAGATCCTACGGCTAATGCAGGAATCCGTGTTCCATTTCCCACGTGTGGATCCATCTCGCCTTTATCAAGCTTTCTACTCCTCCTTAGTCCAGGTGAATTAGAACATAACTGTGAGCCACAACCAGTATTTAATACCCAAGAAGTAGAATTAGCAAGATTACAATGTATAACATACATACCTGAAGGAGAAGCAACGTTCCCGTTCTTCTCATCTTCCTTTCTCTTCAAGCAATATATCCCTCTTCCAATGCCCGTCGTCTTGTAATAGAAGAATTCAGAGTCGCCGGGAGAACCACCTTCTTCTATTTACCAGAATTGGTTTCGTTGAGCTTAGGTGTGGGAGTAGCCTTGCCCTTACCCTTCTTGCCCTTTCCCTTGCCAGATTTCTTGAAGTCTTTTCCCTTACGCACCATAAGAATGTCTTGCTAGCTTATTCTCTTTCTTAAGCGTATTTTCAGCGGTTTTTAGCATACCGTGAAGCTCAATAAGAGTTTTCTCTATACTGTTCATGTTGTAATTCAACTTGAACTGATCATATCCACTATGAAGTGAATGGAGAACGATGTCAATGGCCATCTCATTAGAGACATCAAATGTTGAGCCTTCATGTTCTCAAAAAATCCAATCATCTTAAGAACATGCGTGCTCACTTGTTCTCCTCTCTTGAGCTTTGTCTCAAGGATCGACCTCTGAGTTTCAAATCTCCCGACGCTGGCCTGGTCATAAAACATGTTCTTCAACTCCGAGATAATTTGATAAGCATCCGAGTTGATGAACTTTTTCTGAACTTCAGGATTCATGGATGCAAGCATCGCACATTTGACATCCTTGTAAGCCTGGATCCAACGGTTAAGGGCAGCTTGAGTTACCTCCGGCCCAACGTCTACCGGTACTCTTCCTCAAGGACTTACTCCTTCTCCTCATGCATTAGAACTATTTACAAGTTCCATTGCCAATCGAGGAAGTTATTGCCATTCAACTTCTCTTTGTCGAGAATTGAACGCAAATTCAATGAGTTGTTATTGTTTGCGGTCATTGATTACTACAATTTGAAAAGAATTTGCAATAAATAACCATTCATAATCATTTAATAACTTTGAAATAAAAGCAATCATGCAATCATTAAAGATATTAAATATTTCATTCATGCATAATAAAACATGGTCCATAATGAATGAAACTATTCCAAGACCCTAAAAGTCTCTATGTCTTAAGCATGCTTTGGCTTGTCTTAAGTCTTTTAAGATTCTAGGTAAGCAAAAACCAATTGCTAGTAATATCCAAACTACTCTTGGTTAATAAATTAATGCCATAATTTATTCCATTGCCACAACATATACCAATATTGTTTGAGTTGAAACCACAATCAACGTGTTCCTTATACCTTACCATCTAGGAATACTAAAATAGCACCTCGCTTTGGCGGAAACCTACTATCTTAGGTTCGAAGATCTTTGTAAGTGCTTGATTTGAAAGGCAATTTTAAACTCAATATTACTTGGACCTAGTTGTTTCTATGTTGGTTTGATTATTTAGTGAACTAAATCCTTAATCAAACATACAAACAACACATTCATGCATAATATACATATACCAATATATAAAAGCATAAATAAGTTTGGTGAACTAGTATGGGGAAAATTTGTAATTATTAATCCTACCTTTGCCCGATTTTCTTTAATTAAGCCTACCTATGCGATATTTCTAAATAATCCAACCTTTATGACCCAACTACTATTATTAAGCCTAACAAGTTACTAACCTGCTATAGGCGGTATTCACCTTTACGTGGCATATAACAATTATATTTTTATTTTTATTTTATTTTTCCCCTTATTTTCTTTAATTGCTATTTTAATTTTCGTTCCTCTCTCCTCTGCGATTTTCTGCTTCATCTCTACACTCCTCTCCATTATTTCTCTTCTACCTCTTCTCCACCATTGTCGATCCCTCATACGGTCATACCTCTCCATTCGAAGTTCATCAAAAATAATCAGCAATTGCTATGGCTGGGGTAAAGCAATTGCCTGTTGGATCTGGATCTTCTTCAAATTCAAGGTTTTTTTTTTCTAAATTTCCAACAAGACCACAATAACCAACATCCCACAACATAAAAAAAAACTATATTATTGCAACAGCTCGGGTTTTTACGAACTGACCATCAAGGAAGCCCAAAATTCAAAATTTACCAAAAAAGGAACAAAAACGCTAAGGTTCGCAAGTTCACCTTCAATTGTACAATTTTGGAGACGAAATTTGAATGCGCGTGGATGAAGTCACCTATTTCCACAAGAAAATCGTTGATGATGTCATGAACCAGTACAATTGTGGTTGAAGCAGCAGTAATGGAGGAGAGAGGAATTGAAACACGGTACAGAGAAGAGAAGGGTTAAGGGTTTTTTGAAAAAAAAATGAAATCCTTGTTTAGGTGGCAAGTGATGATGACGTGTCCAATATTTTAGGAGGGAAACCAACTTTAGGTTGTCAACGTTTTTAACGTTGACTTTGTAGCAGGTAACCGGTCATCTAGGCTTAATAATAGTAGTTGGGTCATAAATGTTGGATTATTTAGAAATATCGCATAGGTAGGCTTAATTAAAGAAAATCGGGCAAAGGTTGGATTAATAATTACAAAATTTCCTTGACTTTGTAGCAGGTAACCGGTCATCCAGGCTTAATAATAGTAGTTGGGTCATAAAGGTTGGATTATTTAGAAATATTGCATAGGTAGGCTTAATTAAAGAAAACCGGGCAAAGGTTGGATTAATAATTACAAATTTCCCCTAGTATGGTCCCAAAATTCTTGGTCTTGAAGCATCCAATCTTCTTTTTACTTTTTTATCTTGGCACTGTCTTGAACTCCATTCAAAAGGCTAACTTAAAATTTTAAATAAACTAGAAGAACTTGAACTTAATAATCTAATTATTACAAAGGCTAACTTAAAATTTTAAATAAACTAGAAGAACTTGAACTTAATAATCTAATTATTACATCAAAACGTACTTCATGATACGCAGGCCATATTTAAAACTTTACATTCAAAGATAAAATGGTACGCGTACCATATTTAACTATCCTAGTTTAGCCATACTAGTCACCTTCAATACCTGCAATACATAATAATAATAATAATAATAATAATAATAATAATAATAATAATAATAATAATAATAATAATAATAATAATAATAATAATAATAATAATAATAATAATAATAACAATAACAATAATAATAATAATAATAATAATAATAATAATAATATTCGTTCATGTCCTCGAGTTCGATCATGTCTAGGGTCTCACGGGTTGCTCAGAGTAACACGGCTGTTGCTAACATTCGTTCTTTTCTTTTTCATCGTTTGTGTTTTGCTTTGAATAAGGGTGTCGGAGCCCAATTAGTGGCTAGGCTCCCGTCCAACTTTGTGTAATCACTTCATTGTTATTATAATAATAATAATAATAATAATAATAATAATAATAATAATAATAATAATAATAATAATAATAATAATAATAATAATAATATTTGCATCCACCCATTCGTGTCCTAAAACCAATGGCCCAAGTAAAATATACAAGTATTTACATGATTAATTAAAATCACGTTCATGTAAACGCGTCCTAAAAGTTTAATCAATTCCAAATTATTAATCCTTGGAATTATCTAATCAAAAATTAATTTAATTAAAATAAAATGTCTTTAAATAATTTCATTTAAACGTCTCCCACTTAAACCAATATTTAATTTAGACCTTTTAATTTTAAATATTTAAACTCGCAGCCCGGCCCAAATCATAAAAAATAAAATAATGAAAAAGTCCACCGTTCCCCTTCATGCAAAAATAAGCCCAAAGTCCAAAATTGGGCCTCGGAATTTAAATCGAAGCAAAACCCGCAAAATTGTGCAACATGGGATAGGCTTACGCTCAGCCCATTGTTGCGCTTGGTGCACATCGCACCGCACAAGGACGAGAGTGCACGCCCCCATCCCCACACAGCAGCACTGCACGCACGCAACTAGACACTGCTGATGTTGCTTGCTTTGCTCGCCTAGGCCAGCGCGCACTGGTTTGCCAGCTCGCTCGCTAGGGCCGCACGTTGTTGCGCCAAGGCCTAGGGTGCAGCGCACAAGGGGCTACGCCCAGCCCTTCGTCTTGCCGCATTCCCCTTCGTTTCGTAGCCATGGTACGTGTGACACGCACCCTCATCCAATGAATTTTAAAATTTCAATTTTAATCTACGAAAAATTATTTGCATGAAAAATATTTTTCATATTATTAACAATTCCAATCGTTTTAATTACGAAAAATAATAAAGTGGGTGATTTAATAAAATTTCAAACAATCCAATTTATGAAATTTACAAATCTAGGCTAACTAATATTCAAATTTAACGAACGAAGAACATCAACAAAACTTTGAATAACTTTGATAATCCAACCCAAGCATTTAAATCGTTCTAAACATTTAAATTTCAGATTTTTATCAAATTTGGTTTGGGTGAACGATTAAAATTAACGAATCCAATCAAAATTTAATCCTTGAATTTTTAAATATGTAATTTAAACATGAAATCATATTCCCCTTCTCACCTAAATAAATTTTCATAATTAACCAATTAATAAAAGTAATTTTCGATCTAAAATCCATTAATCTAGGTTAAATTGGGATTAGGGTTTATCATTAAAATTTATGAATGAAAACATTACGAGAGGTTCATAATATTATAAACAACAGTAGGAAAAAATTTCAATTAATTATAAGTTCAGTTGATCGTATAATTAATTGACAAACGTATCAAAATTAATGATTTAATTCATTAAACAACAAAAACGCCAAAAATATCAAACTTTGGGGCCTGTTTTTGACATTCTGTTCTCTCGAGTTGATTTGAAAATGCCATTTTCAATCAGATTAGGGTCAGAAAAGTCGAAATTCCGAGACTTTACCAATTCAAAATCCTTTTCTACGATTCATCCAATTATCAAGAAAATATTCGAAAAGTCACGAAAAATTTCGACAATATCACAAACATATAAACATGCTAAAAATTACTTAAATACATGAAGCTCATGATACCACTGTAGGGGTTTACAGTTTAAATACATAAAATGATAGCGCGCGGAATAACCCCAAAGCCAGGAAGCATGTATAAAGCCAGATTAAGCAATACATACGTTTGTAGCGTGTTTTCCCTTTAGATCTACGAACACGAACAAGAACTCCATTTGTAGTTCCTCTACTTGGTTCGCCGACAGTGCAGATCCGCCTTGATGGTTGATAGCTTAGATCTTGATCAAGGTTTGAAGCTTTTGGGAAATATTCAACAATGGAAGCAGAAGAGAGATTAGGGTTCTCTCAACTCTCTACGGTTAGAATAATAATTAGTTAGTTGGAAAACCTAGGTAAATAGGTTATTGAAATAACCTATTAAGCAAGCCAAGCCAACCGGCCAAGCAAGAAGCTCAACCGGCCAGCAAGGCCCACGATCAAGGTACAGCGCGCAGCAAGGAGTTGGGCCGCGAGCCAACACGGTTGTTGCTGATGCTCTTCCGCGCGCGCGTCTAGGCACCAAGGCCATGGGCCAGCGCTGCGCCCATGGATCTTGCGCCTCATGTGCTCGGCTCATGGATTGCTTTCGTGTTGCGATTAAATTATCCTTCGACAATTTATTTATCGATTCGTACTTAACGATCCAATGTCATACGATACGATTTATTCGTTTCGCCTAGCTTACGAATATACGCAATACGATATACGATTTCACGATCCAATGTTAAATCGTATAATTATGTTTTCCGAACTAATTTCCCGAAAAGACATTAAATGAATTTCCGATTGATTTAATCCGGCGATCAGTTTCCTGTCATTGGTGTGACCTTGTAGGTTCAGTCAAAAGTAAGTTGTGAGCCTAATAAGGATTAGAACTCAATGATCGGAAGCATTGCTCCAGCTAGCTAGCTGTTCCGATCACTTGATCTTACTGAATTAATTATTCGTAATTAATCTGAACCTTGGTATTAGACTAATGTACCTTGGGTGAAGGATATATTTCCTTCAGCTTAGTTATGTGATTCTATTGTTATGGCATAACTGCTAGTTACTTCCCACTGACTATGGAACGCTAAATGTTAATTGCAGGTGAAGAATAGTTCATGTAGTGGTCCGGGTTGAGAGCAGAGAGCTTAGACTGTTGTTTCAATAGTTTATTTCTTCTAGAACATTATACCTTGCATTTTGAGATTTTGGTTTGAGGTTGTTTTGCCTCCTTGGTGGTTTAATACTTTATTTGGGATTTGTCATAGATTACTATTTAAATCATTTCTATTTTCTTCTATTTAAGTTCATAGTGACCTTTAGAGTAACATTTATTTTCTCGACATTATTTTCGCTAACGTCTCCTCTTCAGTTTTTAGACGGGTGTTACACGCGATGCACGCGGCCGTTGGCCCGTGCTTCCGGCTCATGGTTTGAGCTTCGTGTTTTCAATTCGTTTTTCCGATTCCGATAATATTTCCAATTCGAACAATGTTTCCGTTTCTGATAATATTTCAATTTACAACAGTATTTCTTTTTTCGGTAATATTTCCGTTTCCAGTAATATCTCTGATTGTAACAATATTTCTGCCTTTTTCTTTTGACGATTTGTTTAGCTCCAACTGAATCCAACATCCATCATTTTTTAATATAATCATCTATTAGAGTATTTAATGAATGTAATATATTTACCTAAATACTTAATATGTTTACATACTATTTGTGTGACCCGACGGGTTCAGTCAAGTGTAAGGTGTGTCATTAATATTAATATTAATTTCACTTGATCTGAAGCGGTCTCTAGCTACGCATTTCGATCACTTGATGTCACTGGAGAATTAACTCGTTAATTAATTTGAACCGCATTTATGAGATTTCGTACTAAATACATTAAATGTATACTTGGAGCAAGGATATATATCTCTCATGTTGCAACTTGCAAGTTCTTAATTAGTACGGAATTTAAATTTAATTTGCTACTTTATACTTCCTCCGTCTTTTAATACTCGCAACGTTTGTTAGTTTCACGCATGCCGATGCACAACTTTGATCATTTATATCTTAAATTATCTTTATGCAAAAATTATAAAAAGTTGATATTTTGAAAATACACATTGAGACGAATCTAACAAGATCCCACATGACTATGTTTTATCTTATATAAAAAACACTACGAATAGTCAAAGTAGATTATATGAATAGTGGCAAAAGTCCAAACGTTGCGAGTATTAAAAGACGGAGGAAGTATTTTTTTTAGAAAGGGCAACATTATTTTATTTTATTTGGACTAAATGAGTCACAATAACAATTCAAATGTGGAAGAGGAAATTCAAACTTGTGACCTATCATATACAAGCACAACGAGAAATTCAAAAGGCTAATGATGATGCAATAACAGTAGCAGCCAATAAGCAGCTGATGGGCCATTGGCAATTTGGCATGCTAAGCACAGTGAGAATCATCACTTTTGAGGATACTTTAGAACTTTACTAACAGACATTGGGTCCAAACAGCATGTTAGTGTTAGCCCACCTTTCAATCTGCTTCACCATTGAAAAGTGTAAAGAAAAACTACAGTAAAAAATGGATTAAGAAGAATAATACAGGTTTTGAGTACACAAAAAAGTTACAAGAGGATAAAAATAAAATAAAATACAGAAGCCTTTCCTTGCATGACGAATGACCTTTCACTCGAGCATGATACAACATTTCACAGCAGAACAAAAAAGAAAATGGAGATGAAGATGAAACAACTCAGTAACCTACAACGATCCCCTCTTTGGGGATCATCTTTCATCTTTGAGACCAAAATAAATAGATGTGATCCCAGAGAAAAGGATACAATTACAAATGGAATAAATAATGGAACAAATCAACAGTAACCTTATCTAATTTGAATGATGTCAGTCTATAGACAATCTACCGAACACACACTTTCTGAAGAAGTCAGCTAGTCAGCAACTTGAGCGCGTGTCAAAATGTTGAGCTACTTTCACTGGCAGACATTGAAGCACCTTCAGATTTCACAGTAGGTGCTCCTCTGCTGCTAATATCAAGCCCCTGTAATCTTCCAAGGGGATCATTTGGCATAAACTCTGATGGATTTTGGGGGTTGGATGAATGCATATGGTGCATATTGCCCTGAGACTGATGAAATTGTGGCATCTGCATATTATGTTGACCTTGAGATACATGTTGAGGAGGTAGCGAGTAAAAGGCAGAATGATTGTATTGCATGCTAGGCATCCCTAAGTTAAATGACTCTGAAGGACCCATCATTTCCCCTGTGGCCATTCTCAGCCTCTCCACTTCTTGCTTTAATGCTTCGTTGAGTGCTGGAAACAAAAACAGACAAGTGCAGATTTTAAATATGCATTCCCCAGCAAAATGAAAAAAGAAGAGCTGTCGAGCCAAGCAAGTACACTGGATTTAGTGATATATTTCATATTTGATTGAAATTTTGATAGTTAAAAACTTAAAATTTGTATATTGCCAAAAGTTCCAAGCTAAATCAGCTGTTCAAACCTAGATTGTGATCCCATCCGTGGTTGTAGTTAAACAGTGCATGAGACTCACCATCTCGCAACTGAGCTTGTTGTTCCATGGCTTGTAACCGAAGCTTGAGTTCAGTGTTTTCAGATGACAAACCAGTTGTGTCCCTCTAAACAATAAAATTCATAGAAAAGTAAGCAGAGCCGCATAGGTGGTTTTGAAAAGAAATAAGCTAAATATAAGATATGAGGTGAGATCAGAAAATATACCTGATACAATGTTAGCTGTGCAGAAAGAGTGGTTGCTTCAGTTTGTAGAGTCTGTACTTTTCGCTCCAACTCCAATATATATCGAGCTTTTCTCTCTTTTGAACGTGCAGCAGACTGCCGGTTCGCTAAAATCCTGCAGAAATAAGGAAACCCTGAGTCATAAGCATGCTAAATATTGTCAGAAATGGAGACGGCATCAGTATGAACAAAAGAAAGCAACATAAAAACAATCAAGGGCTATAATTTTTCAGCAGTAGTAAATTGATATAATGGCAAACATGTCCTCCACACAAAAAAAAATCTTTTCTTTAAGAACTCTAAGGAAGCATGTAACATTGTAGCATAATTGGATATATCAAACAGCAACAACAAAAGACTCTAACCTACGGCCAGGTTCATTATATTTGAGCAGCTTTACCAATGTAATATAACAGGGATTGACTCTAAAAACAGCCATTGGTATATACTCCGTAATAAGTAGTGCACAATTTGGAAAAGCAAACAAGAACTGAAGTATATACTTTTACTCAATTGAACTGATTTTTAATACTCGTAGCTAGATCAAACTGAATTTTACTGCTTAAAAGTGATTAAATCTATTCCAACCGATTATTTTTAATGATTATAAAATTTATAACTGATTTTCGCGGAATGATCTACACGGGAATTCACTGAAACTATTTTTTATAAATCAAAGACAATTTCCATCCGAAACCAAAAACATAGCAAAAACAAATACTTCATCACAATTTAAGGAAATGATTTCATATGAACCTCAGATTAAGCCGATACAATACAGCACAATAACATAAGATCTAGAATGACCCGAAAATGGATGAAAACGAGTCAACATCAAAGGAAAAATAACAGAATTATGAATTCTCTTTATACTTTTTTCCATAATTGGTTATGTAAGCTAGTATAGCTTTCAAAGTCTACATCATTGCCATGAACTTTTTTTTTAAAACAAAAATTTAAGAAAAGTTAATGATCTAGTACTTCTACTTATTTCATGATTTAAAATAAAGAAAGAGATTTAAAGAAACAAAAAAGACCTTTTAGCGCGCTTGGGGTCAATGGTCCAAAGCTCAGCAAGTTTATCAGGAGGCATAGCTTTCTTGGCATCCATGATCTCACCAAAGCTAGCAGATGAAGTGGCATCCACAGAATTGCTGTAACGATGTCTAGGCCTACCGCCATCGCCACCGTCAACCGCTAGTCCAAGACCAACATTGGCTCCATCAGCGGAGGCGGTGGCGAAGTCGTCGGATGGGTGGGAGGCAGATCCAGAAGCGGCGCCGAGCTTGTCGACGTCAATGTAGGTGGTGAAGAGGTCGTCCTCGGATCCGATCTCTTCGGTAGAGGATCCAGTGAAGGGATCCGAGGATAGATCCATGTCGTCGTGGATACGGAAGCTGACTTCTGAGTGGGCTCGGCGGTGGTGAGGCCCTCTGAAGGGGTTTGGGGTTGGGTTTCCGAAGAGCGTGGAATTCGCATTCCCATTGCCAATCCCAATCCCGTTGGAAATGGGAATGGCGGAGAGGGGTTTGGTGGGGTTGCCATTAATGTCGGGATTGGGATTGGAGGTTGATGGATCTGGTTTCATTGCCATGGATAGAGAGAGAAAGAGGAGAGAGAAAAGGACGGAGAGCGGGAGAGAGAAATAAGGGGGACACGCAGACTAAAAACGGAGGTTGCGATTATTTTGGATTCATAAATATTCATATTCTTTTCTGTCTATATTTACGCTATAATTTTTACTATTCCAACATTTTCGTGTTTTTTTATTTTTAAGTTTGTAGTAAAACTAAATAATTGGGTAATTTACAATGTGATCATTTTGATCAAGAAGGTCGCCATCTTAAAAGCTTCACAACTTCCACGTATCCAATCTATCCGCTTGGTTTTAGTTGCCACACTATTGCTATGTTTTTCGATGTACACAGAACACAGTACCCAATACGAAAATGTGGAATCTGTAAAGTGTAAATCAATAACTATAATTTGTGAATAGTTCAGAAAATATTGTATTTTCGTAATTAAATTGGTAGGAAAAGCAAACAAAAAAGGTGGAAATTGAAAAGAAAAAAAGAAGTGAATTCAATGAATAAAATTTGAGGTTGAATGATGAGAATTTGAAGTTAAATTAAATAATATGTGAGCTTAAATGAATAAAAACTTTAGTTTAAAACTCTTATTCCAGACAAAATAAGTTCAGTTAAGCCCAAATAATATAAATTCAGCAAAAATAAGTTTTTTTGAGACATTTTCACACACATACAAGTTTATTTCAGACAAAATAAGTTTTTAAAATAAAATAAGTTCAGTTAAGTTCAGATAATATAAGTTCAGTCAAAATAAGCCCAATAGAACGGAGCCTAAATGTATATCTTGAAAGTCTATTTATTTACGATTATGCCATGTGATTTATTTATTTATCAATAATAGTTATTGATTTGGAGGAGAGGAAGTCTAGAGACAGAACGTCTGGAGTAGAAAGCAAAGTTGTCTTTCTCCACCTATTTCTATGGCAGGGAAAATTGATCTCCAACATAAACCACCGGATGATACATGTATGGTAGATGTGTCCATTACTGAGCAACAACGTGATGATGTACATGATAAATCAAACACAAGACAAATTCAATCTTTCAGAGAAGCGGTGGCTATGTCATCTCAATGGTTTGTGGAAGCCAAAAAGATTATAACTACCTCCACTGAATGGGAAGAAAGAGAGGAATTACCACTAGAGGGAGTATGATGTACAGGATAAATCAAACACAAGACAAATTCTAGAGACAGAACGTCTGGAGTAGAAAGCAAAGTTGTCTTTCTCCACCTATTTCTATGGAAGGGGAAATTGATCTCCAACATAAACCACCGGATGATACATGTATGGTAGATGTGTCCATTACTGAGCAACAACGTGATGATGTACAGGATAAATCAAACACAAGACAAATTCAATCTTTCAGAGAAGCGGTGGCTATGTCATTTCAATGGTTTGTGGAAGCCAAAAAGATTATAACTACCTCCACTGAACGGGAAGAAAGAGAGGAATTACCACCAGAGGGAGAATTGGTGGTGCAATTTAGCAAGGTAACTTTGGATAGATTACGATCTCCATGGAAGTTAACACTGATGGGAAAGTGTTTGGGCATTAACACAAAATCGAATTACATGGAGTCCAAAGTATGATCGATGTGGAAGACCAAGGGAGCGTTAGAAGTTATAGATATTGGTAAGAATGTTTACCTATTTCGATTCACACAGTCTGACGATTATGAAAAGGCATTGTTTGGGGGTCCTTGGTTCATTCTAGATTACTATTTGATGATAACACCATGGAAGCCAAATTTCCGTCCTTCAATCAACAGTTTTGATAACATGTCTGTTTGGGTTAGAATTGATGAATTACCGGTGGAGTACTATGACAAAGAAGCAATTTTTGAAATTTCAAGGGTTGTTGGGAAACCAATCAGGGTGGATTACGCGACGGACAAGATCACCAGGGCAAGGTTTGCTAGGGTTTGTGTTGATGTTGATCTGACGAAACCATTGGTGACACGTGTGTGGGTAGGTGGGCATTGGCAGGAAATACTATATGAAAACTTATCCACACTTTGTTTCACTTGTGGTAAGATAGGACACGTTAAACAAGCATGCACGACTACGAAGCCTAGGCCCACCGACAACATTGGAGCTAACTGTGATATGGAGGTTGAAAAAGGAAAGTGGATGCTGGCCCAATGGGGGAACAAGCCCATACACAAAATGTAAAAGACAATATGCTTCCAGAGGAGGTGTGTAAAACAAAAGAAAAAGAAGCTAGATATGGGCCATGGACCACAGTTCAGAATAAAAGGAATATTAAGCCCAATAGAGGCAAGCAAAAGGATGACAATGCCCGAATAAATGAATATAGTAAATGTGGTTCTGGAAGGGTGGTTAATATGCAAAATAACCAACCCTCAGTGGTTCAAAGGAATACGAATGGCCATTTAGAGGACCAATGGTGAGAGAGAGAGAGAGAGAGTTATACCGGCAACATCTTTCCCCAAAAATCACAATAATGATGAAAATATAAAAATTACGGGAGCAAGCAATGAAGTAAGGGAGAATTTAGAGGGTGTCGTCCACTTGTCAAACACATTTCACCACTTGGCTGAATATGATGATTCAGCTACTACCTTTTGCAAAAACCCAGTTAATTTAAACTCTGAGGTAAACCAAGTTAACACGGTACAAAACATTTTAATCAATTCCGAAGACGTTTCCTCTGCTTCAACTCTTCTTCAACAAGAGTCTGCGTATTCAAAAATTGGCAATGAGAAACAAGGCGCGTCCACTGAGTTCATGCATGGCAACCCAACAATCCCAGAAGTCATATCAGAGGAGGGGAAGAAACAGTTGGGTCCAGAAGGGACCATGTACGGTTCAACATAAACAGGGAGGCATCGCAATCGACGGCAGAGATACAACAAGTGCAATGTTCATTGGGGTATCCACAGACTCTACAGCTGTTTCCGGAGGAGGTGGGGATGCTTGCATGTGCGACGAATAGGAAGCCAAGGATGATGGAAACGGATCTTTCACAGGTCAGTTACAAGAGAACCAACGACCCTTGTCGGAGTCCAGCTCTGAGGCCGAGAATGGAGATGTTGCCACCAGAGATGTTACACCTACCATTAACGGGAACATCGTCGGATTTCAACCCGATCAACATGCGACTACACCTGGTTCCACGAGTTCCAATCGAGGTAAATATTCAACCCTTACAGTTTGAAACTCAAGGACAAGACATGGGAAAGGCATTTCTGAAGGAAATAATGCCCTTGGTCCAACTATGTATTCTATGTTAAGTCTAATAAGTGCGGTTCAGTATTAATTAACAAGTTAATAATTCAGTGAGATCAAGTGAGCTGAATGCCTAGCTAGAGGCCGCTTCAGTTCAAGTGGAATTAATGATATTAATCCACAGCTTACTCTTGACTGAACCCGTAGGGTCACACAAATAGTACGTAAACGGATCAAGTATTTAATGGCATTAAATACTCCATCTATGGATATTCGGAATCGACGGATCTTGGTTTCAGTGGGAGCTGAGATCGTCACAGGCAAGAAATGAATACTCCGGAAACGATGATATTGCCGGAAACGGAAATATGGATCGTATCGGAAATATAAATATTATCCAAGTCGTAGATGTTGCCGGAAACGGAAACATGGTACGTATCGGAAAATATTATCGGAAATGGAAATATTGCCGGAATCGGAAATATTGCCGGAAACGGAAATATTGTCAGAATCGGAAATATTATCGGAATCGGAAAATAATTCCGGAAACGGAAATATTAAATATTTGTTCGAAACGGAAATTAATTCCGGAATCGGAAATATTAAATGTTGTTCGTATCGGAAATGAATTCCGGAATCGGGAAATTAATCGGAAGCGTATCGTACGAATTAGCATCGGACGAGGCCTGCCAGACGAAGGCCCAGCACGAAGCCGGGCCATCGCCCAGCAAGCCAGCGCGCCACAACTCACCAGCCAATGCTGCGCCAGGCCCACCGCAAGGCAGGCCCAGCGCGCGCAAAGGCTGCGGCAGCGTGTGGGCCTCGTGGCAATGGGCTGCGAGCTCGCGGGCTGCGCGCGCGTGCATGGCGCCCCTCGTGGGCTGCTGTGCGTGCGTGTGTGTGTTTGTGTGCTATACGAATCCTAAAGCTATCAGGTTTCGACATATGATTAAATTCCTAAAAGGATGAATTAATTAAATAAGAATTCTATTAGGATTCTAGTTTAATTAATTCGTATCCTAATAGGATTCCAATTCCTTTTCCATACCTCTATAAATAAGGGCCTAGGGTCATTATTTGTACACACGATTTTAAGTATTCAAAGTGATTTTTGAGAGCAAAAATTCAGTCATATAATTGCCTACATTAACCGAAAATTCTAAGTACCTTAAGGGCGATCCTAGTTGGTCAAGCTTAAGGCGGATCCGGACGTGCTGTGGACTATCTACGGAGGGACGACACTTGGAGTCCTAAAGACTTGCTCTTGTTCGGTTCGGGCGCAGCTAGGGAAGGCACGCAACAAAGTGTATGCATCTAAACTATGCTAAATGATTATGTGTAAATAATATGTTTTCCTGGCTTTATGGTTTTTCCGTATGATTTATGAATTGTCATATGTATCATAACCTAACAGTGATATCACGAGCCTCTTATTATTTTCATAATCTAAATTGCATGAACATGGTTAAATATTACAAATTTGCAAGAATTAAAAGGGGTGAGTAATTTTCGTAATTGTTAATTAATTGCAAATTGCGTTTATTTAATTATACGTACGCAGTTTTTCGGCAGTTTCTTCGTTACTCATCCAAATCGAGTGATTTTTGTGTCAATTCCGCATGTAAAAGGCATTCTAAAATTTTGACAAAAAGAATATTTTTCGGCCGAACCCAGAATTCTCAAATTCGAAGCCTAACTATGACTTTTCGGGGGTTTTAGTTTTTCGAATGCAAAATTTCGTAAATTTAAGATGTTAAATTAAATATTTGCGATTCTTGTTGATAAATCTTGAATTTTTGATTGACCTACTGTATATGTTTAACAAGTTTGAATGCCTAGCCTTGTTAATTATGCAATCTAATTTGTAATTATGATTAATTTGCTGAAAATTGGAATAATTTAGAATTAATTTGATTTTCATAATTAGTTATAATTTAATTAGATACCTATGATTAAAAACCACCATAAAAATTGTAAATTTATGTTAAATTTTAAATTTTTATGACCTAGACTTGAATCCATGTTAATCGGAAATCAATTAAATAATAAATTTTCGATTTTTTCGCCC
This sequence comes from Spinacia oleracea, assembly GCF_020520425.1. Lineage (NCBI taxonomy): Eukaryota > Viridiplantae > Streptophyta > Magnoliopsida > Caryophyllales > Amaranthaceae > Spinacia > Spinacia oleracea. The sequence goes on from NC_079492.1 coordinate 116,329,292, forward strand.
TAAAATTATGAAATTAATATTATTTATTAATTTGTCATTAATTTTGAATATAAATTTTAAATTTTTATGCGATTCGCTCATATAACTTGCACGCACAAAGCAATGGACGCTACCTGTTACCCTTAAGGGGTGTTGTATAGTGCGGGCATGTGACGACGAGCAAGGGAGCTCGTCGCCCATGCGGTACGAATGCAATGAGCAAGGCCATGGTGCACGAGCACAAGGCAGCAGCCCTGCCTTGTGTCGTGGGCTGTGTGCGATGGGCGAATGGGCGAGGGCGAGAGCAAGGCACGAGCAGTCGCGTGTGGGCAGCAAGCGAGCTGCGCCACAGCGCGCACTGCCTCGCGCAAACATGCGGAGCCTCGCACGCAGCGAGCGCTAGTGTGCGTGCGACGAGCGCTGCGCCCAGCGATGGCGTGCAGCGTGCTTGTTGCGACGTGCGACGAGCGCTGCGCCCAGCGATGGCGTGCAGCGTGCTTGTTGCGACGTGCGACGAGCGGTGCGCCCAACGATGGCGAGCAGCTTGCTTGTTGCGACGTGCGACGAGCGCTGCGCCCAGCGATGGGCTGCGGCAGCATGCTTGTTGCGTCGAGCGCTGGCGCGCGCAGCGAGCACCAGCTCGCGTGATGCCTTGCGATGGTGAGCAGCAGCGATGCGACGCAGCGCATGGGCTGCGCGCACATGGCCAGCGATGGTTGTGTGCGTGTGGCCCATGGGCGTGCGTTGCGTGGGATTGTTGCGTTGCGATTAGATCGTTTTGAAATTTTAATTTGAAATTTTCAGTTTACGTAATTTTAATTAATTTTAAAATTAATAATTTAAATTATTTTCTTGGATTTTAATTTTGAATATTGTAATTATAATAAATTTTATTTATTCTAATTATTTTACTAAAATTAAAATCATGAATTAATTTAAATACGTTTGAAATTAAATTAAACCTTTTGGATTCAATTATAAATTTATACGAGCTTTAAATTTTAATTAAATTTGTATGTTTCCGGTTAGACTAGAAATACATTTTTATGTTTAAGATTAGTAAAGCATATGAATTTATTGGTTTAAGTGGGAGCCCTTTTTAGTCATAAACTCTTGATTAGGTCTACAAATCCTTAAGGTTAAAACAACTTGATTAGAATTAATAAGGACTGAATAATTTGTAGATTATTGGTGCCCTTGATTAATTGCTGCAAATGTTTATGTGATGCATAATGTGTTTTACTAACCAGCTATGTGGGCCATTCATGATAATGAATGGGTGAATGGTATATATTGTATATGTACTGTTTTGCAGGTTATGAAGTGACTAGTATGGCCCAAATAGGATAGAAATTATGGTCTGCGTACCATTAATTTGAATGTAATTGGTCTAAAGTACCAAAGTTGTTTTTCAATTCAAATATGGTCTGCGTACCATCAAATAGTTGTAATTAGTTTTAATTATAGCTTATCCTATTTGAAGAAAATGGTGCCTCCCACGGAGATTTTCAAGACGGACTTTGAAGTAAAAGCTTCAAGATGAAGTCGGGCCATACTAGATCACATTTATCTTATGCATGTTTTAAGTTATTTATTGCTTTTAAATATGTCTTAAAATGCATGAGATCAAAAACTTGATTATGTTGCATGATTAAGGATTTTAGTTCACTTAAAATCTAACCAACATAGTAAGAGCCTTAAGTTCCAAACTTAAAAATTGAGTTAAAAGGTGCCATGCCAAAATATACACTTGCTTGGATATCCTTTACATCAATCTAGTAATAGTTTTCGCTCAGCGAGGTGTTACTTATTGGTCCTAAAGGGGCAAGGTACACAAATAATTGTGAGTACATGTTAGTTTTGGTGAAACTCAACGATATAAGTAAGGAGTCCTTTTATGTCGTGGCAAAATCGATAGGTTTACCTAATAAGTTCTTAGACGTACCTATCAACCAAGAATAGTTTCTAGACTATTAGCAAAAGGCTTTTGCTTACCTAAGATGTTTTAGGATTAAGTCGACAAACTGTGCTTAGTTCTTCAATGATTTTAGGATCTTGGAATCATTTTATTCACACCTGCCGGAACACATAACTTGAATAAAATGCTTAATGAACATTGAATTATGCATGTATGCTAGAATTTAAGTTTATTAAGAGAAACTGTGAATGGTTATTTATTTGTTTATTCTTTTCAATTGTAGTTTTAAATATGGCAAACAACAATTCATTCAACATTCGATCAATTCTCGAAAAGGAGAAGTTGAACGGGAAAAACTTCCTTGACTGGCAAAGGAACTTGCAAATAGTTCTTATGCAGGAAGAAAAGGAGTATGTCCTAGAAGAGGCGATGCCCGAAGCCGCAGGCGACGGGGTCACTCAGGCAGCCCTCAATCGTTGGATTGATGCCAACAAGGATGTGAAATGTCTAATGCTCGCCACCATGAGTGCAGATCTGCAGAAAACGTTCATCAACTCAGATGCTTTCACAATCATCAGTGAGTTGAAGAACATGTTCCAAGATCTGGCTCGAGTCGAAAGATTCGAGACTCATAGGCAAATTCTTGAGACCAAGCTTAAGAAAGGCGAGCCCGTAAGTCCACATGTTCTCAAAATGATTGGACTAATTGAGAATATGAGTCGGCTGGATCAACAATTTTCTCAGGAAATGGCTGTACACACCATCCTCCATTCTCTTCATAGCGGGTATGATCAGTTCAAGCTGAACTACAATATGAATAGTCTGGACAAAACGCTCACTGAGCTTCACGGTATGCTGAAGACCGCTGAAAAGACGCTCAAAAGTGATAAGCAGGATGTGCTTATGGTGCGTGGGGGGCAAGTTCAAGAAATCTGGAAAGAAGAGGAATGCTAAGAAAGGTGGCAACAAGGCCAGCCCAACTAAGCAAACTGGCGCCAAATCTGTAAAGAGGAAGGTCAGTCAACCCACTTCTAAATCCGAATGCTTCTACTGCAAGAAGAAGGGGCATTGGAAGAGAGATTGCTTGCAGCTAAAGGAAGATCAGAAGAACGGAACAGTCGTTCCATCTTCAGGTATTTTCGTTATAGACTGTATACTTGCTAATTCAACTTCTTGGGTATTAGATACAGGTTGTGGCTCACACTTATGTTCCAATCCACAGGGACTAAGAAGAAGTAGAAAGTTAAGCAAGGGAGAAGTCGACCTACGAGTGGGAAATGGAGCACGGATTGCTGCATTAGCTGTAGGAACTTATTATTTGTCGTTGCCCTCCGGGCTAGTTTTGGAACTGGAAGAGTGTTTCCATGTTCCAAGTCTTACTAAAAACATCATTTCTGTTTCTTGCTTAGATGCTAAGGGATTTTCCTTTTTAATAAAAGACAATAGTTGTTCGTTTTATTTTAAAGAGATGTTTTATGGATCTGCTAGATTAGTCAATGGACTTTATTTATTAGATCACGACAAACAAGTATATAACATGAATACCAAAAAGGCCAAAAAGGATGATTCAGATCTCACCTATCTGTGGCATTGTCGATTAGGCCATATAAACTTGAAACGCTTAGAAAGACTTCAAAAGGAAAGAATTCTAGAACCATTTGACTTAGAGGAATATGGTAAATGCAAATCATGTTTACTTGGCAAAATGACAAAGCAACCTTTCTCTAAAGTTGGAGAAAGAGCAAATGAACTATTGGGTTTAATCCATACAGATGTATGTGGACCAATGAGTACAAATGCTAGAGGTGGTTTCAGCTCACTTTCACCGATGACTTCAGTAGATATGGTTATGTCTACCTAATGAAGCATAAGTCTGAATCCTTTGACAAATTCAAGGAATTTCAGAGTGAAGTAGAGAATCAATTAGGCAAGAAGATTAAGGCACTGCGGTCTGATAGAGGCGGTGAATATCTGAGCTATGAATTTGATGACCATCTGAAAGAATGTGGAATTCTATCAGAATTGACTCCTCCTGGAACACCACAATGGAACGGTGTGTCGGAACGGAGGAACAGAACCTTGCTAGACATGGTCAGGTCAATGATGGGTCAGGCCAAACTTCCATTAGAATTTTGGGGACATGCACTAAATACAACTGCACTCACTATAAATAGAGCTCCGTCTAAAGCTGTCGAAAAGACTCCATATGAATTATGGTTTGGAAAGCCTCCAAATGTGTCTTTTCTTAAGATTTGGGGATGTGAAGTATACGTCAAACGATTAATTTCAGACAAACTTCATCCAAAATCTGACAAATGTATCCTTGTGGGCTATCCAAAGGAAACAAAGGGGTATTACTTCTACAATACATCTGAGAACAAGGTGTTCTGAGAACAAGGTGTTTGTTGCTCGAGATGGTGTCTTTTTGGAGAAAGATCACATTTCCAAAATGACAAGTGGGAGAAAAGTAGACCTCGAAGAAATTCGAGTCGAACAACAAACTCTAGAGAATGCTCAAGATGACATTCAGGATGAAACTCAGAGATCTTTAGAAGAATCTGGTGAGAATCATGGTCAATCTAGAAATGTTACCCCGCGTAGATCGCAAAGATATAGATCTCAACCGGAAAGGTACTTAGGTATTTTGACGAACGAGAGCTATGGCGTTCTATTACTTGAAAGTGATGAACCTGCGACTTACAAACAAGCTATGACGAGCCCTAGCTCCAAGCAATGGTAAGAAGCCATGCAATCTGAATTAGACTCCGTGTCTGAAAACCAAGTATGGGATTTGGTCGATTTGCCAGATGGCTACCAAGCCATTGGAAGCAAATGGGTTTTCAAACTGAAAAAGGACAAGGATGGGAAACTTGAAGTTTTCAAAGCTAGATTGGTTGCAAAAGGTTACAGGCAAGTCCACGGTGTGGATTACGATGAAACCTTTTCACCGGTTGCAATGCTAAAGTCTATTCGGATAATGTTAGCAATCGCTGCATATTACGATTACGAAATATGGCAGATGGATGTCAAAACTGCTTTCTTAAACGGCGTTTTAACAGAAACTGTGTTTATGACACAGCCTGAAGGTTTTGAGGATCCAAAGAATGCTAAAAAGGTATGCAAGCTAAAGAAGTCAATCTACGGATTGAAGCAGGCATCCAGGAGCTGGAATATACGTTTTGATGAAGCAGTCAGTGACTTTGGTTTCATCAAGAACGCAGACGAATCTTGTGTATACAAGAAGGTCAGTGGGAGCAAAATTGCTTTCCTAGTATTATATGTCGACGACATATTACTTATCGGAAATGACATTCCTATGTTGAACTCTGTCAAGATTTGGCTTGGGAAATGTTTTTCGATGAAAGATCTAGGAGAAGCACAGTACATATTGGGCATCAAGATTTACAGAGATAGATCTAAAAGGATGATTGGACTTAGTCAAAGCACTTATATCAATAAGGTGATTGATAGGTTCAAGATGGCAGACTCCAAGCGAGGCTACCTACCCATGTCTCATGGAATAACTCTAAGCAAGACTCAGTGCCCAAAAACACTTGATGAGCGTAGACGAATGAATGGGATTCCATATGCATCATTGATTGGTTCAATAATGTATGCTATGATATGTACACGCCCGGATGTTGCGTACGCACTCAGTGCTACGAGCAGATACCAGTCAGACCCAGGAGAGGCGCATTGGACTGCTGCCAAGAATATTCTGAAGTACCTGAAAAGGCACAAAGATGACTTCCTGGTCTATGGTGGAGATGATGAATTAATTGTTAAAGGCTATACGGACGCAAGTTTCCAAACCGACAAAGATGATTTCAGATCACAGTCTGGGTTTGTCTTCTGCCTCAACGGAGGTGCAGTAAGCTAGAAAAGTGCTAAGCAAAGCACCATTGCGGATTCTACAACTGAAGCGGAGTACATTGCTGCACATGAAGCAGCAAAGGAAGCTATATGGCTAAGGAAGTTCATAGGTGAACTTGGTGTAGTCCCCTCCATTAAAGGACCAATAGCCCTGTATTGTGATAATAACGGAGCTATTGCACAGGCAAAGGAGCCTAGACACCACCAGAGAGTCAAGCATGTACTTCGTAGATTTCACCTTCTACGAGAGTTCGTTGAAAGAAAAGAAGTCGAGATAAACAAGATTGGAACTGATGACAACATATCAGATCCATTGACTAAACCTCTGCCGTAGGCGAAGCACAACTCGCACACTGCAGCTATGGGAATCAAGCATATTGGAGAATGGCTTTGATATCCCTGTTTAATGTTTTAAAGTTTTAGAGTTTAAATCTTTGTAAAACATTATTGGTTAATCATTCACAATAAATGAAAAGAATTCATTTTTCCATTTAATTTGTGGTTTATTAAATGATGAGTCCCTTCAATTTGACGATATATTCAAGATAGACTGTCAGGACCAGTCCTGTGACTAAGAAATGTCTATCAAGTGCACTTGAATGTCAAAGGTTGAAAATGGTCCCTAGTCGGAGTTTTCTATAAAATTGGACGCATAGAAAACGTTAGACGATTAGAATGCAAGATGACTAGTAGTTCTGTTTCTTGAACTATGTGGACATGGCAATGTCATAATCATTTGCATAGATACTTACTTTGGGAAGACTAGTATCGGACAAGACCTATGAAACTTTACTGTAAGAGATGAAAATCTGTCATAAGTAAATTTCATTAAAATTATTAGACACTAAATCCTCAATACCTGAGTGATTTGAGATTACTTGTTTGAGAACTGGTTGCTTTGACGTTGACCAACCGTCGCACCGTAAAAGGAGGCTATAAAGGCAACGCTCAGGTAATCACCTATCAAACGAAGTCTAATCTCAAGATCGCAAGATTGGGATTGTCCTCCCATAAATCGGGATGAGATGCTTAAAAGTTGTACAAGGCCACTCGGAGAGCTAGAAACTGTGAAATGCATGGCCGTGCTCGGATGAATCATAGGCTATGATTATCTGTTTATTTGATCAGTTGAACTCTGAAACCGAGGAACACCTCTGGACATAATAAGGATGACAACTCTTACCTTATGTTCAAGAGCAAGCATCGAGCGACAAAGGAATTAGGAAATGCACACTTGTCCCTAAGGACAAGTGGGAGACTGAAGGAAATAATGCCCTTGGTCCAAGTATGCATTCTATGTTAAGTCTAATAAGTGCGGTTCAGTATTAATTAACAAGTTAATAATTCAGTGAGATCAAGTGAGCTGAATGCCTAGCTAGAGGCCGCTTCAGTTCAAGTGGAATTAATGATATTAATCCACAGCTTACTCTTGACTGAACCCGTAGGGTCACACAAATAGTACGTAAACGGATCAAGTATTTAATGGCATTAAATACTCCATCTATGGATATTCGGAATCGACGGATCTTGGTTTCAGTGGGAGCTGAGATCGTCGCAGGCAAGAAATGAATACTCCGGAAACGATGATATTGCCGGAAACGGAAATATGGATCGTATCGGAAATATAAATATTATCCAAGTCGTAGATGTTGCCGGAAACGGAAACATGGTACGTATCGGAAAATATTATCGGAAATGGAAATATTGCCGGAATCAGAAATATTGCCGGAAACGGAAATATTGTCAGAATCGGAAATATTATCGGAATCGGAAAATAATTCCGGAAACGGAAATATTAAATATTTGTTCGAAACGGAAATTAATTCCGGAATCGGAAATATTAAATGTTGTTCGTATCGGAAATGAATTCCGGAATCGGGAAATTAATCGGAAGCGTATCGTACGAATTAGCATCGGACGAGGCCTGCCAGACGAAGGCCCAACACGAAGCCGGGCCATCGCCCAGCAAGCCAGCGCGCCACAACGCACCAGCCAAGGCTGCGCCAGGCCCACCGCAAGGCAGGCCCAGCGCGCGCCAAGGCTGCGGCAGCGTGTGGGCCTCGTGGGAATGGGCTGCGAGCTCGCGGGCTGCGCGCGCATGGCGCCCCTCGTGGGCTGCTGTGCGTGCGTGTGTGTGTTTGTGTGCTATACGAATCCTAAAGCTATCAGGTTTCGACATATGATTAAATTCCTAAAAGGATGAATTAATTAAATAAGAATTCTATTAGGATTCTAGTTTAATTAATTCGTATCCTAATAGGATTCCAATTCCTTTTCCATACCTCTATAAATAAGGGCCTAGGGTCATTATTTGTACACACGATTTTAAGTATTCAAAGTGATTTTTGAGAGCAAAAATTCAGTCATATAATTTCCTACATTAACCGAAAATTCTAAGTACCTTAAGGGCGATCCTAGTTGGTCAAGCTTAAGGCGGATCCGGACGTGCTGTGGACTATCTACGGAGGGACGACACTTGGAGTCCTAAAGACTTGTTCTTGTTCGGTTCGGGCGCAGCTAGGGAAGGCACGCAACAAAGTGTATGCATCTAAACTATGCTAAATGATTATGTGTAAATAATATGTTTTCCTGGCTTTATGGTTTTTCCGCATGATTTATGAATTGTCATATGTATCAAAACCTAACAATTTCGCCATACAGTAACTTACGTAACTCAGAAGGAAGTAGTAGGGGTGCAAGTGCAGCGAAGATATTACCAACATTTGCTGGACCAAATAAGGATATTCACATACGTAACTCCGATTCGATTGGAGGACGTTGGAATGATGGAAGTATCGGAACATTGGCGGGATTGAGAGGATTACTTTCGGCCTCCGGTACCGGGATCGGGGGAGGTATCTAGTGTTTAGATGGAGCGTCCTCTTCCAAGTCTAAATATGAAGATTTGTGTTTAGAATGTAAGGGGGGCATCGAGGGATGACTTCATTCCTCATGCATGGGCGATAATTGATGATCAGCACCCGTCGATTCTCATAATGTTGGAGACAAAGAGTGATGATCACCGAGCAAGGGAAGTTACGAGGGAGCTCCGGTTTAATGGTTATAAGGTGGTTTCTCCAGTGGAAAGACAAGTGGAATATGGTTATTTTGGAAGAAAACTGTGTATTTGATTCTCTTCATGGCTGATGTTAATCAATTTCACGTTTTGTTTCATTTTAAAAATATCAAACCGAAGTTCTGGTGACGGGTATGCATGCGCCAAGTTCTCCGGGTCCAAGACACCAATTTTGGAGGGAGGTGAAGGATAACCTACCTCCGTCGGAGACTCCATGGTTGGTGGTTGGAGATATGAATGAGGTCACTTCTCAGGCAGAGAAAATGGGAGGACGTCCGTTCAGAGCGGGCCAATGCCAAGACTTGAACAATTTCACAGATGCAGCGGGGCTAGTGGATGTGGGTTACAACGGGTGCCCCTACACTTGGACTAACTCAAGGTAGGGACTACACTTAATAAGGGAGAGACTTGATCGTGCGATGGTGAATTCCCCATGGATGCAAGTTTTCCCCCATACCAAGGTACACCATCTTCCTCGTACTCATTCTGATCATTCACCTTTATTGATCTCACTTAATAATGATATTGTGAAGGGTCCATTTCCATTTAGATGCAAAGAGTGTGGATGGAACACCCACAAATTTGGGATTTCTTTGTGAATAATTGGTTGAGTAATAGGAATGATTTTTTGGTGGGTCAAAGTAAAATAAAGTTATGCCAACCAGAGCATTCTTGTTGAACATGATAAATGGATCTTGACTAACTATGTAATATTTCGGCCAACCCTAACCCCAACTAAAGCAACCCTGTGAACTACGAAATAGGATGTCATTCTTATTAAACACGATAGTGAATATCGGTGAGCAAGTTCAAGACCAAGCAATATTATGAAATTTCTATTGAAATGCGATGATCGAAGAGTAAGGAAGCTCAAATCAAGTCCACATATCTCCAAATGTTGTTTCACGACTCTCACCTATTCCTTTAATAAATATTGAAATATGTTTCAGTATGCTCTTCGACATCTCCCCTTCAATAGGCTAGAAAACCAAAAAATCACAGGAAATAGTCACCATCTTTAAGTCAAACCAGAGACTTGCTAGAAAGCCTAAAATAGTATTCCTTAAACTGTATACCCAAGTGTAAGAATTGTAAACTCGTTCTTAGAACTGAACTACCCCAGTAACAATTAACTGAACAATGCATGAATTCAAAATCCTATTAATTCTAATTCCACGCCTTGTGGTGTAATGGTATAGGCCTAGTCGTGGAAGTCCGGAAATGGTTTCAATACTCCCTATATTCCCTTTACTTCATCACTCGGGTTGGAACTTTAGGGGCAACGTATAATGTAATGTAAAAACCGATTCATATTGCACACGAATTTAAGAACATTTTAACCCCAACTATTGTTAACTCTTGGCTTCGCTACATGTAGCGTTATTAACCAAATTTTGTTGTTCCACAATAATTCCTACTACATACTTCACAATACAAGTGCAATATACAATAGCGCACATAACTTTGGAATACCATCACAATTTTTATTACCTATCAATTTATAATTGAACTATCATTCAAAATAGAGATATACCTGCAGCCTTCAGAAGAAGAACAGAAGCAGGAGCAATCTACAAAATGAAAGTAAAACTTTTATCCTGCATTTACCAAAATCCATATATGGTTCACAAAGCATAATCTAAAAGAAAAAACCTCAACCGCAAACCATTTTAAGATCACATTCACGATTACACAAGAAAGGAAAATACTCAAACTAAAGTTTCACTGCATTATATTTTAAATCACTGACACGCGAGGAAAGGTGGGAGAGAGAGAAAAATGTCATCCATATTTGATATCTACTATAGTGAAAAATAAACAAAAAAAATCACACAATACAGGTATAATCACAACCTAAAGAACATGTATTTGAAAACACAAATTACCGGTGAGTTTCCAAAGCTCATGACTTGAATTAAAGAACCTTGATGAGCAAGCTGTCAAATTCCAAAGAGAGAAAATCTGTTAGCTTGCAAGATTCCAAACTACATCAAATGTTCACATTATAGAACCTGGAGTGAGCACCACCTGAGGTGGTTCACCACCCATTGAATCTCTTTTGCCCGAGGCTTCACCCCCCTTAGAAGACCCTTTGTATCACCCTGCCAAATTCACAACAACCAAAAGCAAAGTAAGCAAATCGATGTAATAAACCGATTCATATTGCACACGAATTTAAGAATATTTTAACCCCAACTATTGTTAACTCCTGGCTTCGCTCTGTGTAGCGTTATTAACCAAACTTTGTTGTTTCATAATAACTCCTACTACATACTTCGCAATACAAGTGCAATATAAAATAGTGCTCATAACTTTTTGAATACCATCACATTTTATTACCTATCAATTTATAATTGAACTATAATTCAAAATAGAGATATACCTGCAGCCTTCAGAAAAAGAACAAAAGCAGGTGGAGTCTTCAAAATGGAAATTAAAGTTTTATGCTGCATTCACCCAAAATTCATAAAACCCCAATTCAATCCAAATCCATAAACCCCAATTCAATCCAAATCCATAAAGCCTTTTGATTTCACAAAACCCTTTACGAAAAACCATTGCCCAGATACATTTACATTTATATTCCACAAAATATAGATGTAAATGTAAAAATAAACGAAAAACTCCAACTTACAAAATCTATTATTCAACCCAAAATCCAAATATAGGAAAATATTATTATGAAGTTTTTCAAAAGATTAGACTTACGTCTAAGAAGAGGAAGAATCTAACTATTGCGCTTCCATTGTCAGTCACTGCCATGTCGGATTGTCGCCGGAAATTTTCAAGCCCCAACCTAAAATCAAATCGATTTTGTGATATTTTCTGCAAAAAAATCCCACGAAAAATGAACATAGATACAATCAACGGAAGGAGATGAATAATAAATGCTTGTAATCAAATTTTCAAAATCAAACCCTAACTTAGAAGGATGTTGAAGACACAGTTTAGATGCAATTAACCATCAAATTAAACCCAGAAAAAGAAAAGCCATTAAACCCAAAAAAAGAAAAGCCATTAAACCCAAAAAAAGAAAAGTCAATCCTCCTATGATACAGAGCGCTGCGAAACAAAAAGGGGAAGAGAAAAATAAAGAGTACCAAATGCGAGAACCAGGTTGCCGACGACGTTTTGACGATGATCGGAGAACATGGGGAGATGAAAGTCAAGCGGACGAAGGATAGATGAGAGCTCTCATGGAGTGATGGAGGGGGAGGAAAATCCCAGACAGAGATTCACGCAAAGAAATTAATCAAGGATAAGGGAGAAGCAAAGGAGATGCACGACAATGTAAAAATGACTTAAGGGCGTTATAGTCCATGCACTATTATTAAGAATAAGACAAAAACGAAAACAAAGCACAAAATAAGGACATAATAGTAAAACCACTATTGCGTGAATAGTAAATAATGCTTGAGGCTTTATAAGTGTTAGGATTAGGAAATGATAAACTCTCTCATCTCAAAAAGGAAAATAAACCCGAGGTCCAAACGACTAAAATCTACAACTAACCAGATTCTAAAAAAAAAAAAAAAACAAAAAACATAATGAAAATTATAAACTTTGATTAATTACAAACACAAATCCTAATAAACTAAATATAGTGAATAAAATTTATTTAGTGCTTTTCTTACAATTGAGATGCTTCGTCTGCATCAATATCCCTGTATAATACACTGTTTGGAACACAGAATGGCACATACTACAGAGAGAGGTCAAAGTTGGCTCATAAAACTTGCAGTTTGACTCTCTCAAGTAAATAAATGTCCAACTCTCTTCCAACAAAAACCAAAAAAGAAAAGACTCTATTGCAATAACTTGACTATCTATCGATGTAATTGTAAAGTGTTGATGTTGTTGAAGAAAAGAAGCATCTAAAAAGTTACATGTGTACACTGCTTCGTAAGAACCAAAAGCCGATGGGGATTTACATACCAAATGTTGACTAAGGATGAGGTCGCTCTGCTAATCTAAAGCAGGCTTCTTGGAAGAGCCATCTCCATCAGCCTTGCATTGTTCCTGCTCCTTCACCACTGATACATGGCCTTCCTCCTTATTTAACAAACATTTATCAGCATAATCGCAGGCTTTTTGCAGCAAACAAGAATCAGTTTCCATTGGCTGCTTTCTTAGAAGATCTGAAAGCCCATTTGGCTTCATGTACATATCTAAAGGAGTAGTCGTAGCTGCTTGAGCGAGAGCCATAATGCCTATGCTTGATTGAGCATCTACTGCTGTTGCATCTTCTTCACGGATGGGGTGGCAATTCAAATCTATGTGACCCTTGCTACTGCTCTCTCCTTCTTCAGCTTGAACTTTTTCCAAATGATTTTTACTCGACATTACGTCATTTCCAGAAGCTTTCTTTAGGAGTTGGGGTCCTTTCATTTGCTGCTCATTGCTTTTTTGTTGTGCAATTTCAGCTTCTCTTTCACATTGGCGCTTCTTCTTGCGCATCATTAATGTTTTAAACCGACGTTTCACTGTCAAGCACACGTTGCATACACATGATGGTTTATGCTTGCCTTTTCCACTTGGGGGTTGAATGCACACAATGCAAGTACATCCAGGACGGTGTCTAGGATGCTTCGTAGTGGCTCCAGCAGATGGCTCTTCATTGTCCCCTAGGGCAGCCGTAGCCAGAGCATCTAGGCCAGAAGGCTCACCTCTTTGCTCAAGGCTTTCTGCACCTTTTCGCTTCTTGGAATCTGAAAAAGGAAAAGTCAAGTTTCACACTAGTCAATCAGTTGACCTGACACTGCAATACAAGAGCTCTATAAGCATGAGATTATGGAGCAATAAAGAAAAATATTGAATGATGCACAAGAGTCAAGACAGTAACAGTCCCATGGAAAAGCACTTCAGGGTAGTGTTAAAGCAAAATACAGCTCTCCGTAGTTTCATCAGTCCAGAGTCTTTGAAATCTCCATGTGCACTACAAACTTACAAGTGACTATTGTCCTGTGTCTTACTGAATAGCATAGTTCAACTTCATCCACGATTTCAGGCTCACATTATTACCTCAGTATGCCATACAAAATATGTAATTTAAGCAAAACTGCATTTGCAATATGAAGAAGAGGATCATCTAACGAAAGAAAGAACGATCAAGAGAGAAGAAAAGAAACAGGATAAATGGGAACGAGAAGTTGAAGTGAGGTTCATGGAGGCAGATGCAAATAAATTCAAACAAGAATACTGAGTACAAACAGCCCTTTTTTGAATTTATTTATGGATCACTAAACCCCTCAACAATTAAACCTTCTTGCCAAAGTTGCTGCCACCAACGTAAAGGACAATACTTGCAGAGGTTTGTCAGTTAGGGGGTGTCAGCCTGTCAGTGAGCTTGATGAGCCACTCATTGTCTCCTCACCCCTTCCTTCCTCCACTTTCCTATCACACTCCCTTCCCCAATTTCATATTCTAATGCCACCACCATTACGGCACCCTGAAAATATATCCCTAAAAAATCTATAAGGGAAGTCAACCAAAAAATATCAAATGGCTGACTTAACAATGAATATCTAAAAAGATTACCTTGCGATCCATGCAAGATAATAGACCTAGGTAAGCCATGCAAATCCTTCTCTTCCTGCTCCTCTCATTATTAGCATGCATGTGTGTCTGAATTTGTCCATGTATATGATGCATGCCCCACAGGATTCTTTAGCAAATATCTTTGCAATTATTTGAATATTATAATCCCCCGAAGGATCTTTAGACAGGGTAGTAAATAATGACTAAAAAAGCAAAACAAGGTGCAATGTGGAGTAATCCATAGAGAGAAATGCTTCTGACAAACCTTTGCTTCCTCTAATAACATTATCAAGTTCTTTTGGAATCATCACCTCCGGTGAAGAGCATGAAGACCTAAAAGGAAAATAGGAATGAGAGTAAACAGACCATCTCAACAGTATCCAATCAAATCTACTTTTATACTGAGCACAATGTAAACCTGGCAGAGTCCTGGAAATTCTCTGAACATGTCCATTTTGACGGCAGGAGAGCCTCTGTTGGCAATTTCCTCCACTTTGAACAATTATCACACTGAGCCCATTGGTCTTGCCCCCTGAATAAGTAAAAAGTTTGTCATTCTGCGCTTAAGAGATTGTGCATCTTCAACAAGTTTCAAGTATGAACAATATCACATGCCATATAAATTCAAATCATGAAGCATCTTTTTTAGCTTAATAGACTTTAAATTAACAGCAGAAGCTAATCTCAGGAAATATCATAAAAAACAAGGAAAATGAATTTTAGACTTCAGAATTCTATGACATAAGCAAAAACAAAACAAAAAACATTGATGTTCATGACTAACACAAAGCAAACCAGGTCCCAGAATTTGACATTTCAGTCTTAAGAGCAAAAAAACATATTGAAGAGCATTCAAGAAAGCAGCATTACAACTTAACAAATGAACATTAGAAAGAAACTATTGACACATATATTAAAGAGCAGGAAGTATAAAAAATATCAGAACAATACTTACCCAGAAAGTCGAGTGGTAAAGAATGTCTTCTTTCCAAAGACAGGGGGATCCTAAGTCACAAAAAAATAATGATAATCACAATCATGCACCTTCTACTCGATTTTTAAAATAGCATGTATTCCTGTACTGTCAGGTAATGCATAATGGCCTCATGCTTACTTTTGGGACCTTGTACCTCTTAGCTACAGAATAGGCGAGTACAAGACAAAGATAGAGGTATGTCCGATATTTTTCTAAATTACAGAAGTAGGAGTTCATGGTGTTAGATATAGGAATACGGACACATTGTGCATGATCTGATAATACAGGGTTGAGTCCCGCCCACCCCCCAACTTCTGAAAAAAGAAAAGAAAAATGGCCAACAAAGTAAATACAATGAATGGCATTATTGGCATATACTGGATTTTTAATAAGATTAAGATGATACCAGCAAATTAGCATGCTAAATATTTCACAAAGTAAACAAGAGGAGTGTGAGAGGGTTCAGAAGAGGACAAGAATTTCTGACATGCTAGTATACTGAATATGATGAGAAATATTTTTCCTAGAAGTTAAAATAACATAATATACTCATATTTACTTACACTATATTCTTCAAATTCAAAATCCTCAACCATGATGATGCTTGGGTTGACACTTGGTGGTGGACGAAGCATGTCCTGTGCCTCTTCCCATGTAAGTCTAAGCTCCATAGCATCCTCATTATGTAGTAGAAACCTCTTGCTTTTAGAACCAATGTTTCGCATTCTCTTCTTGTCGGATGATGGTTTAGGTTGCTCCAACACATCATCTTTCACCATGCTCTTCAGCTTCTCACTCTTGCCCCAAACAGTGTTCCCATTCACCAAATTTGACTGTTCAGGCAAAACACTTGGTTGATTATCTTTGGCACCTCCCATCGACTGTGGACCAAAATTATCATTTCTAGCAGGCAGGTTATCAGGCACATCAGGGTAGCAGCTTTCTCCATAAGCAGCACCATTAGGGTTTGCTGATGGTGTTTGGGGATCCTGGTATTTGAACAAGATATGAGCTAAAACCATGATTACAACTATGTGGACAAAAAGTGACAGGATTCAGACGGAAATACCTGCATTTCATGAGTATATGAAGCCTTACGAAATCCAATAACAAGTTTGCCTCCAGGATCTATCCGACTAAATGTAACTATAGAGAAGAAATGATAATTAGAGTAAGAATGTATGATGCATATTTGAAACAAGACTAGACACAACGAAAAAGGAAATTGAATAGCCAAAGTTCCATAGCAATCCATAAATACCCAGTCATTCACAAAGAACATAGTAACTTCAAGTTTTTGGGCCAGCACAGAAAGCTAAAAGTGTGTCAAAATTGTTAAGAAAAAAGGCTAAGATGGGAACGAGGTGTAACTGTATAAATCATACTCCCTCCATTCTTAATAACTTGAACACTTGAATTTTCAAGTTCAAAACTCGACAATTAACCATATTTTTTTTATTAATACAGTAGTACATAAAAAGACCATTTGTCGTGTGGAATCTTGTTGTATTTGTCACACTGTATTCCTAAAAGATTGACATTTTATAATTTTTATTAATACGGAATTCAAATTAATAGTCAAAGGTGAAAAAGAAGTACGGGAGTGTCGATCGTGAAAAAGAAAAAGTTAGAACTTATTCAAATGGAGGGAGTAATAAGATAACCAGTTGGTTGAGGATTGATATCCAACTAAGTATTGCCTACTTTGGATATTTTGTTCGCTAATCCTCAGCTTAAGAAAAAATCTGATCATCAAAGGACAACACTGGTCTACTGGATCTAGGAAGAAATGACAGGGACCACTAGACTAGAGAGGGTCAATAAAGAAGCAGTACCAGGAGTGTAGTTTAGGAGGGGTAACATGAAAAAAGGTTGGAAACAGAGGGGGTAATAAATAGTGAAATGGGAAAGCAAAGCCTAGAAATTTCTGCAGTTCAATAATTCGTGTTTCTCTCCCCTTTTTTGATTGATCTTAGAGAATCAACATGGAATGCTACACACAAGCGATTTGGATTATTTTAAACCATTCTTGATAATTAGAATGGAAATCTATGAAATAGAATAACAAATTAACAACAGGTATAAAGGCACAAAGTATGGTTTTAATGAACACGGCTGTGTGACAGAAACGCTTCCTAGAATTACAGTAAAGCTTCAATTCTCATCTAACAACTTGTTTTCAGCTACTTAATTTTAGAACTATCCAGCAAATTCAAAGCTACTTCGCCTCAGCTTAGATTTGCCAAAACCTTCAATCTGGTTTTCCAACTACTCCAATGCTCTTCCACTCTTATTAGGTTATTTAGCCACTTTCAGTCAGTAATAGGATCATCTGGTAGCCATTCATCTAGACAACCGTTAAACTCACTGAAACGGACGAATGCCCCATACAACTCAAAATCCTTCTATGTACGAAGTATCTAACAAATCTTCTGAAGATCCTGCACTGTTGAACAGCTTTTGCTCGAAAGCTACAGCAAAAAT
Source organism: Spinacia oleracea (assembly GCF_020520425.1). NCBI lineage: Eukaryota > Viridiplantae > Streptophyta > Magnoliopsida > Caryophyllales > Amaranthaceae > Spinacia > Spinacia oleracea. The sequence continues at coordinate 116,347,136 of NC_079492.1, forward strand.
GCTGTGCCAACAAGGGGAAACACAAAGTATATCACTCAAAAGGTTGATTTAGTAGAGAAGATTTGAACACACAAGGATTTGCAACTATTCTATGTAGCAAAGTGATAGATATTCAAGCAACAGATAAGCTCAAGACATACCAGTATCGCCGGCTTGCAATTGCATTGACTGTATGCAAGGGGTTACACCTTCCAAAACATACATCCTACTATTATTGTTAGGCCAAAATCTAAACTGAAATGTCCACTCATTCCCCTTAATGTCCTGAATTTTCAAGGGAAGACCTTCGGACTGATTAATGGTAGGAAAATATGCCTGCATAAAAAAGGAACTCTAAACCAAGAAATTCTCTGCAGTAACTAAAGCCAGCTAATAAATCTGATCATGCTGAAAAATGCAGAATATGATAGGAAGCTTACTTCAGCACAAGCTTTTGGAAGGACCAAGCGGCCAATTCGGCTAGCATCACTAGCACTTAGAATCTTCTCAAAGAGTGGTACTATTGTAGTTTTCAAGCTAGAGGATAATGCGGTTAAGGTAAGAAACATACACAAAAGAGAAGAATACTAAATTGATTAAAACTATACTGTAAATTCTAAAAGAGACTAAAGGCAAAGAAAACGACAACTCATATCATTTTGAAAACGCATGCAATTGACCACAAACACTTGAGCACACACATTGAAGAACAAAATTATGAAGGATACTCTCCAGATAGCTTCTGCAACTCTTGGTCAGTGATTCTAGGCCAGTAACGCGGAAGCAATTGGTTCCGAAGCCTCCCTTCAGCGGGAGGTCTTGCCACCCGCATAGGAGAAAATGAACTTTTACTTGCATCAGAAACTTTAGCAGTATTAGTTTTTGGAGGCTTGGGCAAAATTTGGCGAGGCCTTTGCCCTGACTGAAAGAGGGGTGATCTACTATTTTCTCCTTCTTCAACCCCACCAGAAAAAGTAAGGCCAAAACTTGAGGTCTCTGAAGGCAAGCGCAAGCTTATATTCAGTGATGGCATATGTGATTCTTGCACATCCTTGACTCCTGTGTTTGGTTTATCTTCTTTTGGTGGAGCACAAAGGGTTGGCCCATTAATTGAGTGAGAAAATTTTGAAAAACCCAAGCCAGCAACTCCAATTGAGGAGGTTTTGGCCTCTGGTTTGATTTGCCCAAAAGGTCCATTAGTAAGATCAGGGGGGGACTGAGGCAAAAATCTAGAAACATTAGGCTCGATGATGTTTGCCAAACTAAAAAGATTCCCATTACTAATGACATTCGTTTCCAGCTTATTACTTAGCGGAGTGTTCTGCAGATCACCAGCATTACTGACCTTCCCTGAATTTTGAGCATCACCAGATATAACATCTCTCTTGACCTGCATTACAACATAGAAAGAAAAAACTTCAATTTAATATACTCAAGTATTTAATACTGCAACTCTTTTTCTTATCCAAACCGGGAAAAAAAAATGAAACTCTTAAACAATCCAACGAAATCACCATTGATATACTACCTCCACTCCTGAAAGTTTAGGCCTTGGAATATGTGTCCAAAGTATGAAAACTTTAACCGTAAATTCCCACTGTTATATACATCAAAACGTTATCATGTACGATCTTGTTAGATTGGTCTCGTTATATATTTTCAGAATATCAATTTTTTATAATTTTTTCATATACGGAATTGGATATGTTAGTGGTTAAATATTGAATTGGAGTCCGTGCAAATAGTAAGCGTAAAGAACATTAAGGAACGGAGGTAGTATGTTACAAGATCTAGTATATTGGAACCCGTGTAATAAAGTAATAAACCCCACTTAGAGGCACGTGAACCCCTCATTAACTATTTGGAGCTAACAAATAGTAAGAGCTGAAAACTAACAAAAAGGTTGTTTCTACTTTCTAGTTGACCGGTGTCTATGATCTGGTTTACAAAATTACAGCGATCATTTACTACTTCACAATAAGTATGAGGTGAAGTCACTACTAAGCCATTTTGAGATCATACATTATATTCCAAAAGTCAAAAGAACAGTAAACATTTCACTCCAGTGACATGACACCCCAAAAATCAACTGGTGATAGATAGGTGAGAAGAGCCTGACGCCCAACTCGCTATTAAAGGAAGGGGAAAGACTTCAGAACATATGGATGGCAAACCAGCATCTGACCATCGGTCCAAGAACCCATGCACTCAACTGCTAGTTTCCATATGATTAAACAGGCATAACCATTGTGGCCGGTTACTGACAGCAAAATCTTGGACAAATATCTAGAGAGAACCATCAAGGTAGAATCCTGTTGTGCTTTTTCATAGACGTTTTAACAACATACTTTTACAAATCGAGGATAAATTCCTTTTCAAATTAACTTCATCGTAGGCACATCACTGAGATGCAGAAAGCACTCATCTACCAGAACAACGTACCAGTCGCATCAGAAATAACGGTACATAGGCTATGTTTTGTTCGACTTATTTTGACTTATTTCAGACAAAACAAGTTCAGATAAGTTCATATAAGATAAGTTCAGAAAAAATGAATTTCTTTTATACATTTTCACCCACAAATAAGTTTTATTCAGACAAAATAAGTTTTCTTTAGATAAGATAAGTTAAGTTCAAATAAGTTCAGACAAAATAAGCCAAATAGAACGGAGCCTTATTCTACCGAGCACGATATACCTGGATGGTGATGGTCATTAGTATAAAACATTGCATCTTTAATCACAGTGGACTATCTAAGTCTTCAGTTAGGATCCAAGTGATCTTACCGAATGACAGACAGCACTTTTTGCACAGCTAATACACCATACACCACCAAAATCTTGAATGTCAATTAGTGGTACTGAAGCACAGCAGCCACAGTGGAGTCGCTGTAGCAAGAAATTACAAATTTACAACACAGTCAAATCAATAAGTTGCAGCAAGTAAACCTAATAAAAACTATGGGAAACCAGATAATAAGAAAGTACCTTGTTGCACAAACTACATTCTCTCCAACCAGTTTCCTCTGCATGATATGTATCACAGTAGACACGTTTCTCATAGGCAGATCTACCACATCAAAGTAATAGCAGTCAGAATTGCGAGTCCAGCATCAAATTTTAGTACTGTACTTCATATGATGTTATGCACCTCAAGATAAAAGCGAGTCAAGGTTTATCCTGAAAACCTAAGATATGCCATAATTAACACCATGGCCTATGAAGTTGAGTTCACCAGCAAATCCACAAAGATAAAAAGGAAAATAAAATAAAATTAGGAAGATAAGATTTAAAATAGGTGGTAGTTTACGTGAATATGACTTGGATTTTGGAACTAAAGAAACTAAAACTTTTGGATAGGCTGAAGCCACATATATCCAACCCTGGAGAGCCTAAACAATGGGAGGACTTGAAATTGTCATCCAACAGAAATGATATTGGCCAAGAATCTTAACAAATAGACACTAATGACATCATTGATCATACAAAGGCCCAAATTGCAAATTGCAATTACCTTAATGAACATGTCCCTTTTCTGCTTATATTTTTACCAATCCTCTATAGGGGGGCAAAAGAAAAGCAACAAAGGCTATGTTTGGTTGAGAGGAATATCATTTTCCAAGAAAATACTTTCCTATTTTCCTTTATCATTCTGGCTTGTAAAGGAAAGAAATCAATTATGTAGCTCTCAAATTTTTTTTTCTTCTAAAGTATGAAAGAGATTTTCTTACCTAAATATGAAATAAACTTTCCATACCATATTTTGTCTTCCTCTTTCGCTCCTCCCCTTCAACACTCTCTCCCCCAAAGTATTACTACTTTAACACAATCAAGTGATATTTTTTGTAGTTCCACTCATTTATAAAGTCACTCCCACTCCATAATGTACTACTGCCAAAATACTTTAGAAAAACTATAAACCTCAATCAGCACAGTCTCAACAGCAAATATCCAAATTTCACACCAATTATCAGTTTTAGCACTTACAATCACCTATACATCCTGAATGCTAAGGACACAATCCGGAATTCGAATAATGCCGCATACTCCCAATAGGCTATACTCAAATCTCTCTGAAGAGAACAAAGTAAAACACAAATTGTTCACAAGCAAAATACAAAAGACAGCAGCCAAATAATCCAGAATGTAAATGAATTGAATTGCTAAGGAATAACACAACACGAACTCGACACAAACACAAAATCAAGTAATCAACACACTAAGACATGAATTGAATTGCTTCAAAAGTAGACACATCAATGCAAAAAAGAGACAGTAATTCAATTAATAAAGAAAATGAAAGATAGAAAAATGGAATTACCCGCAATTGTAGCACAGATCGGCAATTTCACCAGATTTCAATTGCCAAGCTTTCTTCCATTGGACTGTAGTCTTCGCCCCACAAGACGTGTTCATGCAAATTCTCGACCCCATTTTAAGTTTCAAAAACCCCAAAAACACTAAAACCACAACAATTCAATCTGCAATAGTAAAGATTAAATCTTTAAATTAAGAACCACTCTGCACCATTAAATCTCATGCATACAAAAACCCATAAACCCGAATTAAATGAAATCAATTGAACCCACTTACTTAATAATCCAAATATTAACCATGTCAACGTGAAAAACAGAAGAATTGAAGAAATTAATCAACTTTACCGTCTTAATCGGAGTAACCCTTCACTGTGACATTCAAGTAGAGTCAAAGTAGAGCAATCATAATCTCCCAATTCAAAAATTATATATAATTTAATAATAATTCGATGAGATTGGACTGAATCTGGGTCGTTAAATTACAAAAACAAGTGAAAAAATGAAGATCCGACTACAATTTTAATGAATTTAGGAGAGAGAGAATTAAAGAAATGAGTAACAACAGCAAAGAGGGTAAGGGGAGACGAACTAGAGAAGAGAGAGAAAGCGTGGTGTGCATGCAAATTGCAAACAAACGAGAAGGGTTATTAATTTATACTTATACTATAGTTTTATACTAATAAATAATAATAATAAATTAAATAAATAATAATGTTGAATGTGATTAATATTATAATTGAAAATTAAGCAAGAAATCAAAACCCCATCTACAACAAAAGAAGAAACAAAGATTTCAACCTCAAGAAAAATTGCATGCACGATTGCACGACACAAACAATTACCTTAGTTGTTTTAGGAGAGACAAAGAGGACTTTGTTAGACTTGTTCACTTTACTACTACCAGAGTGGATGGGATCTAAAAGCCAAACTATATTTTTTTTTTTTTTTTAATGTTGTTTGAATTAGTCAAGCCATTTTTGTTTTTGGGTGTTTATTTGGGTCTTATGGTTAAGCATGTTTTGTGTATAAAAGTGAAAAGAAAAGGTACCGTTATAGATCCATAAATACATAGGTCATCTCGTCGTGGTTGTAATTGTACTCCGTATTAGCTAGGATTTGTTTGACACGACACAAAAGTTTTAAAAAGTGATGTGAATTCAACGTAATTAGAGTTTAGAAATGTGGTAAAAGATGGATATTCTGCCAAATTCAGTTGATTAGCTTTCTCAAAACATCTTTATTCCTTGAATAATTGAATATACGACATATAGTGCAATAACTTTTAAATCGTAATGTTTCCTTTTATTTTACCGATTATATGAAAGATATATATGTGTGTGAAAATTTTAGATCATATGTGGCGTGTGAGGCGCGAAGTAACCAACAAACGATTCTTTGAAAACATATTTGTGCCTTTGTATTATGTATACACGAGATATTTATGTTTTCTTGCATATTTGTATTTTCCGAATCTTAATAAATTTAAACGAGTTACATGTCAGGGCGGAATACCCAAGAAGCGATTACTCAATTTGAATGCATAGTTGTACAATTTTGTAAACATGAGATATTTGTTTCTTTCTACGTACTAGGTACATAACTACATTTTTTTTTTTGAAAGGTAAGATGAATCATACATTAAGAGTCCCTCCGCTCGAGGGTCACTCCTAAGTAATCACTATAGAGAATAGAAAACAACTGCGGGTTATTGCAAGGATCTATATACATTTTGTCACTGATTATTTTGAAGGAAATATGTCCTTGTTCTAAGTTTATATTTAATGCAAAATCTAATAAATGCAGTTCTGTATTAATCAAACAAGTTAATTATTCAGTGAGATCAAGGGATGTGAATGCCTAACTAGAGGCCGCTTCAATTCAAGTGGAATTAATAATATTTACGCAATAACTTACTCTTGACTGAACCTGTAGGGGCACACAAATGGTGCGTGAACGGATCAAGTATTTAGATGAATGTAATATTCAGTAAATACTCAAATGATGGATAATCGAAAATGATGGATGTTGGTTTCAGTGGGCGTTAAACAAACCATCAAAAGGCAAAATTAAATACCAGAATATTTGTCTGAAACGAAGATATTGCCGGAAACAGAAATATGGTCTGTATCGGAAATGGAAATATTACCATAATCGAAAATATTGTTTGAAACGGAAATATTGCCGAAAATGGAAATATTATGGGAATAAGAAATATTTTCTGAATCGAAAATATTACCAGAATCGGAAATATTGTTCGAATCGGAAATATTGCCGAAAATGGAAATATTGTTGGAATAGGAAATATTTTCCGAATCGAAAATATTACCGGAATCGGAAAAACAAAGGTCCCAAGCTACAGCGCATGGGCCAACACAAGCCAACCCAGGGCCAGCGCTAGGCCAGGGCCCATGGGCCAGCGCCACGAGGCCTACGCACAAGGAAGCCCCCATCACAAGTAGTGCAGCGTCAACCCGCAGGCAAGAAGGTCAGCGGGAGCACGTAGGGGCCAGCCCGGCGCGCATGGGCCTTGTGCCAAGGCCTGGCAGCCGCAGTTTCTTAGGCGCCAAGTAACTTGCTATGCAAGTTGCTTGGGACATAAGCAACCGGTCTTTGTTGAGATTTGGATTCTAAGTATTAGATTCCTAATCTAACTAAACTTACTTGTTGCCTAAGTCATCCCTAATTCCAGTATCCTAATCCTAATACAACTAGGTTAAGGGGATTCTAGAATATCCCGTACACTATAAGTATGACCCTAGGGTGAAATATTTATAACATACAATTCATACATCACACAATACCACACGTATGACTCACAGATCCAGAGAGAATTGTGAATTTGCTAATCACCTGAAAGTGAGATCCAAAAATCCTAAATACCTTATATTGAGATTCTAGTTGGTCGAATTCAAAGCGGATCCGAACGTGTTGTGGACTATTTACGAAGGGGCTATATTTGGAGCTTTAGACTAGTTCTTGTTCGGTTCGGGAGCATCTAAGGGAAGACACGCATCACATAGTATGTATTCCTAAATTATGCTAATTTATTTTGTGATTTACTTAGATTCTGGCAATTATGGGTTTTCAGCATATCAATTAGATTATTCATAACCTAACATTGGTATCACGAGCCTCTTGTATAATTGCATAATCAATTAAAACATGGATAAAAAATTATAAATTTGCAAAGAATCAAAGGGGTGAATTGATTTGGCGGTAATTAATTGCAAATTCTATGCGATTATTTAATTATATGTTCGCAGGAATTTCGGCAGTTTTGTCAATAATCATCGGAATCTTATGATTTTATATTGAATTGCGCATGTAAACGATGCTTTAAATTTTGACATAATTACTATTTTTGGCCGAACGCAGAATTCCCAAATTCAAAGCATAACTATGACTTTTCAGAGGTTTTAGTTTTTCGAGTGCAAAATTTATGATTTATAACGATGTTAAATTAATATTTGTGAACCTTGTGTGTAAATATTAATTTAATAATTGCCCTACTGCATATGATTAACAATTTTAAGATTCAAAATTCGTTAATTATGCTACCTAATTTAAAATTATAATTAATTTGTTGAATTTTTGAATAAATTAGTTTTTTATTCCATTTTTCATAATTAATTAGTAATTTAATTGGGATCTAATGAATTAAAATACCACCTAAAATTGTTAAAGGTTGAAACATTAAAATTTTATGAACCCTAAATTTAACCCCTGAAATTCATGTAATCGGAAATTATGTGATTAATAAATTTTCGATTTTTCGCCTAAATTCATGAAACTTATACAATTTATTTATTTTTCAGGAATTATGAAAATTATAAAAGTTTTGATTTTTATAAATTATTATACGTTCACGAACTTGTGTGCATGAGCAAAACCGCAAGGTCAAGCAAGTGAAGCGCCCCTGGGCGCTGCAGCATTGGTGCGGGTCTGCAGCGACGAGCAAGGGATCTCATTGCTCGCACGATGCTAAGGCAGTGTGCAATAAGAATTAGACGCGCACGGCAAGAAAGCAAAGCTTATGTGCCGTGTGTGCGAGTGTGCGAGTGTGCGTGTGAATGGGCGAGCAGCAGCCCCTGCTGTGCAGCAATGCCAGCGCTGGCGACGAGCCAAGCGCGCACAGGGATGGGCGTATGTGTCGTGGCTTCGTGCCAGCGCACACAACCCTATGTGCTATTGTTGTTTCCTTGTTCGAGCAAGCATGGCTTGCTAGCACATCGTGCACATGGCACCATCGCTTCGTGCCATTGTGTGCTTTGTGCGTTCGTTTTTTATTTTCCGATGAGCGAAGTTTTTAATTTTCCATTGATCGACGAACTTAATTAATTTTATTTTCGTGCTTATAATTTTTCTCGGAATTTAATTTATTAGTTTAGTTATTATGACATACAAATTAGTAAAGCATATAATTCTTGGTTTTAGTGGGAGCTTTTGTTCATGATTCATTAAATCCTTGATTAGGTCCTTATTTCCTTAGGTTTGACAACTTGATTAAAACTAATAAGGTCAAATAATTGGTAGATTCTTGAGCCTTAGTTAGTTGACGCAAATATTATGTGATGTGTTTTTCTGCTAACTTGATAAGTGGGACATTCTTTGATAAATGAATGGGTGAATGGTATATATTGTATATATATTGTTTTTCAGGATGCAGAAAGTGACAAGTATGGCCCAAATAGGATAGAAAATATGGTACGCGAACCATTAATTTGAATGTAAAATATGGACTAAAGTACCATAAGTTTTTATTTAAATACGGTCTAATTAAGCACCATTAGCATGGTGTAATAATTATAATTTTGCAATTCCGATTTGATGAAAATGGAGCCTCGTATATTGAAGTTCAAGAACAAATGTTCAATTCCATTTTCAAGACGGAGTTTGAAGTTAAAGCTTCACGATGAAGTCGGGTCATACTAGATCACATTTAATACGTATGCATGCTTTAACATATTTATTGCTTTTAAATATGTCTTGAATGATGCATGAGAATATGGCTTGAATATGTTGCATGATTAAGGATTTTAGTTCACTTAAAATCTAACCAACATAATAAAAGCCTTAATTTCCAAACATAAAATTGAGTTTAAAGGTGTCATTCCAAAATAACACTTACTTTCTTACCTTTACATCAAGTTAGTGATAGTTTTCCGCCATAGCGAGGTATCACTTCTTGATCTTAAAGGGGTAAGGTGCACATTAGTTCTGAGTATAAATTGGTTTTGGTTGAACTCAACCATATAAGAAAGGAGTATTTTTATGTCGTGACAAATGGGATATTCATAATAAGTTCTTAGACGTACCTATCAACCAAGAGTAGCTTCTAGACTACGGATTTGCTCACCTAAAATATTTTAGAATTAAGACAAGCCAAATCATGCTTAGTTCTTTAATAATTTTTGAGGGTCTTGGATTCATTTTATTTATACCTACCTGAACTAAATATCTAGATTAAAATGCTTAATGACTTGTTTAAATTGCATGTTTTCTTTTCAAGTTATTACTCATGATAAATGTTTAGACTATGCATGCTTCAATGTATGTTTTAATTATTGTTTATAATTAAATATCTTCCATTGCAACAAATCCATTTAGAAAGGTAAAAGTAAATTTCCTCGATTGGTAGTGAATCCTAGAACTATTCACGGAAATGAGAGAAAATGAGCAATTTAAAATGTACGTTTCTTGTAGAGACTTTTATGGTTGTTTTCGACTAGTGAAGTCGTATTGCAAACCAGTTGGTGCTTAGTGAAATCAAAATACAATGTAGTTTTGAAATCATAAAGCATTGAGTTGAACACTCAATTTTAACAATGGTTAAACAACCAAATATCTTTGTCCATTTAATTCTCGAATGAGTCTAGCTACTAGACATTCGAATAAGATCGATATTCAGAGAACTTTAATTAGAAGCTTCTGGTGAGATCATCTAGTTGAAACAAATGTTCAAAACGAAAATGATAAGAACTTTGTTGAAATGACATTGGACATGTCTAACAAAGTATAAAAGTCAACACTTGAAAAGTTAATCTTAAGACTATAAGAAAGTGTACATGAAATAGGAAAACAAGGAACAAGTGAAAGGAACTTATGATTCCATTTCTATCCGAAGTTCATGTTTAAAGAGAAGTGACCTAGCAATCAAACTTCCTTGGTATCATATACCGCTTGAGGTTCTTACTTCGGTAATAACTCAAAAATAGAAGCTATAGGCTACACTAATAACCTGCAAGTGGGAAATGAAGCAAGGAATTGCTACATTAGTTGTAGGGTCATCTAGTTTATGTTAAGACCTTTCAAGGAACTTAATGGATATTTTGTTCAATAATCGGCTTACCTATATTTTTGTTTGTTTATTTAAATTAAAAACAAACAACTCTTTCACAATAAAGACTTTACTAGGTTCAAATCAATCTCTTGATTTGAGTTCCACTAATCTTTGGCATTGTTGCTTAGACCATATCAACAAGTTAACATTATAAAGCTCAATTTTGATGGACTTTTGAAAGTTGAGTGATTCCTAGATCATTCAAGACAAGATAGTCTTACTTTTTGGAAGTAACAAAAGAAATCAACTATTGTTAGAACTCCTAAACAATAGAGTTCAAAGTTAAAGAAAGATTTAATGACTTTATTATTTCACCTGGGTTTGAGTGAATATGGATTTAATTACTCAATGTGATATAACTTTGAATCCGTTGGATAGTTTAAAGATTCATAAAAAGGTATAAAATCCACTTGGCAAGAAATCAAGAAGATCCAGGTTAGATCATGTTGATGATTACTTAGACATAATGATCATCGATGATTGTGTGTGGTAATTTCACGATCGAACTCCATAAGATATGGTATGTCTAAATTGGAATGATTGGAGTCGATTGGTACTTGATTCGATCAATGATGAATCATAAATATTTTCCCTATAATTTCTAAACAAAATGCTCAACTACCATCTCACTAAACCAAATTCGTCAAAGCAATTGTAAAGTAATTTTAGAATATCTTTTCAATAATATATATCTAAGAGTTCCTAAACTCAGTGGGAGCTTAGTGTTTGTTATCCAACAAACTAAGGCCCAGGTATAAGTATAGATATATGTTTCGTTGTGATTTTTTCAAATGAGACATAAGGGTATTATTTCTACCACGGATTTTGAGAACATAATGTTTGTTTGCTCGAAATAGTGTCCTTTTGGAGATTCGTTTCCAAAATGACAAGTGGGTGAAAATAGACCTCAAAAGTCTTCGAGGCAAACAACAAACATAAATGGACGTTCTGGAGGCTTTTAGTAGTTCTTCAGAAAATCCGAACACTTATTCTCTACAGGATTTTTGAAATGGTTTTAAAGAATATATCTCTTAGAAGACTTTACAAGTGCTTCAAGGATAATAGTATATTCACAGGACTTTCAAATTGGCTATTAATATTCTACTTTCTGATGTTCTATACCCATGTAGGCATAGAGTTCAGGTCATTGAAACTATGAGATTCTTCTATTAGATAGTGAAGAAACCTACAACTTGTAATCTAACTATTACCACGAATAGTAATAAGTTTGTGACTTATAAGAAAGCTATGACAAAACCCATATTCCCTAAAATGGTTAGAGGCCATATATATACTCAATATTTTAAATGGTTAGAGGCCATGAAACAAACTTAATGTTTTGATGATAAATTGATATTTGATTGATTTTCAAGAATGGAATTACACCTATTGGTTACAAATTGGTTTTAAGGATAAAATCCATCAAACATGGAATTGTGTTTTCACACAAATCTAGATTAGTTGCTAAAGGTTACAAGAAAATTCACGGTGTTTATTATGTTGAAACCTCATGCATAATCGTAATGCTCAAGTCTATAAATTCAAGCAATGAATGCAGACTGGTAGATATGGAAATTGGATGAAGAAACACCTTCCTCAATCAATTTTTTGAAGAAACTATATACACGATATGTCATAGGATGTGTGGATCCAAATCATGCTTGGAAATGGATACTTGCTTATGAAATCCAATCATGGATTTAGGCAAGCTATTGGGATTGGAACTTTCTTTAGTGATGCTAATAATTATTCATAAAAAGTACATGATTCTTATAGTGGAGCACGTAAAATTAAATTGGTCCTATGTGTATCACACATATCTCTCTATTGTAAAGGATCTAATGCTAATGACTTAGATTTGAAATAATTTATCAGTGTTAGACCAAGGCGAAATTTAGTATATGTTGGGTAAAATTATTTTGGATTAAGTAATGACATTTACTAAATCAAACATGAAACACTCCATAGGAGATATTCGACCCATGTGAATAAATCTAAATAATGAATGTTTAAACTATGTATAATAATTTACTAAGTTAAACATTACATAATCTAAATGAGATTCTTCACCTATATTATACGTCAAATAATTTAGCTAGATTCGATAAGTATCTACCGATACTGGATGAGCTAAAATTACATGAATATGATTAAATTGGGAATTATTCTACAAAAGAATTTACCATGTATGATATAATATGATAATTTCCAAAAAGTATCGTATGGCTTTAAGTATGGCGAACATATACCAATCTCTATTGATCTAAGTAAAGATCAACTAGATTGAGATCAAGAAAATCCTATGGCACTTGAAAAGGTAATAGGAATAATTCTTGATTCAAGGAAATAATGATAGGTTGAATATTGATGCTACACGCATAAACACGGGCAAATGATCAAGCAAGATCTCTTTGGAGTTAACCATTGGCAAAGACGAGCTATATGCATCGTGGTTTGAAATGGCAACATGGATTGAAGACCATGAGTTGTTGCGTGGGAAATTAAAAATAAGTTTCTATGTTCTAAGATATAGATGGAAAGTCTTCCACATATTTGTGAATTGCTTGGATAAGTAAAATCCAAACAAAGCATCACTATCAACCTATACAGTTGAAGTAAAATACTTATTGCCTAAGAAGCAATGAAACAGGGTTGTTTACGAGTTCTTCACTGAACTTGTGTGAATTATATGTCTACTTGTTTGATGGTTCTTCATTGAAAAATGTGTAGAACCACTATTGAAGCAAGAAAGACTAGATCACGTAATAAACATACTCAAAAGATCTTGTCATCCTATCTCGAAAGACATTCGATGAAAAAGATATCAAGATTGGCAAAGCATGATAACTAAACCTATGCAACAAGTGAGATGCAACCACTCACATTATGGCACTGGAAATCAAACATAGTTTGAATTCCATTATTTTTTTAAAAGATGGGTTAGAGGCTCTTGGTTGTAAAACATTCGGGTTGAACATTTATCATATATGAAATGTATTTGCATATTCCATTTAATCTTGGTTTAGTTTTAAATAATGAGTCTTTCCGATTTCACAATATATTCAAGATAGACTGTCAGGACCAGTTATGTGACTAAGAAACGTCTATCAAGTGAACTTGAATGTCAAAAGTTGAAAATGGTCCCTGGTTTGAAGTTTTCTACAAAGGTGGGCGCATAGAAAACATTAGACGACTGGAATGCAAGATGACTAGTAGTTCTGTTTCTTGAACTATGTGGACATGGCAATGTTGTAATCATTTGCATGATACTTACTTAATAAGATTAGTATCTGAAATACCTATGAAACTTTACTATAAGAGATGCAAATCTGTCATAAGTAAATTTCATTCTCTTACTAGACACTAATCCTCAATACTTGAGTGGTTTGAGATTAATTGTTTTAGAACTACTTACTTTGACGTTGTCAACCGTTGCACCGTAAAAGGAGACTATAACGACAACACTCAGGTAATCACCTATCAAACATAGTTTAACCTCAAGATTGCAAGATTGGGATTGTCCTCCCACAAATTGGAATGACATGTTGAAAGTTATACAAGGCCACTAGGAGAGCTAGAAACTGAAAATGCATGGCCGTGCTCAGATGGATCATAGGCTATGATCATCTATTTATTTGATCAGTTGAACTCTGACACCGAGAAATACCTCTAGACGTAATAAGGATGACCAGTCTTACCTTATGTCATGAGCAGGCATCGAGCGACAAAGGAATTAGGAAATGCACACTAGCTTGTCCCTAAGGACAAGTGGGAGTCTGAAAGAAATATTCCCTTGGTTTAAGTTTGTATTTAATGCATTTAATGCGAGGTCTATTAAATGTGGTTCAGTATTAATTAAACAAGTTAATTATTCAGTGATATCAAGTTATCTAAATGCCTAACTAGAGGTCGCTTCAATTTAAGTGAATTAATAATATGAATGTCACGGCTTACTCTTGACTGAACCCGTAGGGTCATACAAATAGTGCGTGAACGGATCAAGTATTTAGGTGAATATAATATTCCGTAAATACTCAAATAATGGATAATCGGAAATGATGGATGTTGGTTTCAGTGGGAGCTAAACAAACCATCAAAAGGAAAGACCATAATTTTTGTCTGAAACGAAAATATTGCCAGAAACTGAAATATAGTCCTTATCGAAAATATTGTCGGAAATATAGTACCGTAATCACAAATATTACCGGAAATGAAAATATTGTTCGGAAATGGAAATATTGTCGGAATCAGAAATATTGCCGGAAACGGAATTATTGTTCGAATCAGAAATATTGCCGAAAATGGAAACTATTGTCGGAATCGAAAATATTACCGAAAACGGAAATATTTTCCGAATCTGAAATATTACTGGAATCAGAAATCGAATCGAAAAAACACAAAGGTCGGCCAAGCGCCATCGCATGGGCCAACGTAAGCCAACCCATTGCTAGCCCCCTGGGTGTAGCACGCAAGCGCCAACACCACGAGGCCAACGCACAATGCAGTGCCCATCGCACACAATGCAGGGCCACACAAGCCAGCGCGCGCGAGTAGGGGTCAGCCTAGCGCGCATGGGCATTGCGCCTGGCCTGGCAGCCGCGGTTTCTTAGGCGCAAAGTAACTTGCTATGCAAGTTGCTTGTGCCATAAGAAACCGGTCTTTGTTGAGATTTGGATTCTAAGTATTAGATTCTTAATCTAACTAAACTTACTTGTTTCCTAAGTCATCCCTAATTCTAGTATCCTAATCCTAATACCACTAGGTTAAGGGGATTTTAGAATATTCAGTACACTATAAATATGACCCTAGGGTGAAATATTTATAACATACAATTCATACATCACACAATACCACATGTGTGACTCACATATCCAGATAGAATTGTGACTTTGCTAATCACCTAAAAGTGAGATCTAGAAATCCTAAATACCTTATATTGAGATTCTAATTGGTCGAATTTAAGGCGGATCCGAACGTGTTGTGGACTATCTACGGAGGGGCGATATTTGGAGCTCTAGACTTGTTCTTGTTCGGTTGGGGAGCATCTAAGGTAAGGCACGCATCATAGTATGTATTCCTAAATTATGCTAATTGATTATGTGATTTACTTGGATTCTGGAAATTATGATTTTTTTGCATGTCAATTAGATTGCTCATAACCTAACATAGATGCCCAACATTAGCAATCCAGCCACCTGCTCTATTAGCTTCTCTGGAAATATGCTTGATTTCCCACATGTCGAAAGAGAGGAGTCCTTTAATATCGTTGATGATGTTGTGAAGTTTCCAAGGGATAGACCAAATTCCTTTAAGTGAGTTGATAATGAGGAGGTTGTCACCTTCAATGTAGAGTTTTCTGATGTTGAGTCACTTGGCTTCTTGTATACCTTTGTGAAGAGCACTAGCTTCATCCATAAAAGCTTGGGAATGACCAAGATTGTAGGTATAGGCCGTAAGAGGTTTTCCATTGCTGTCTCTAATTATGACTCCTACTGCTATTGAGGAAGATTTGAAAGAACCATCAAAATTAAGTTTGAAGGTATCCAATGGAAGAGGATACCAACGAACCATCACCGGAGGAGGAGGATGAGGAGGAGGGGTGTGAGTGTGTGAGGTGAGAAGGGTAGCCTTAAGTTGGTGATGACCATTTTGCAATTTAAATTGCAATTCATTGAAAGAAGACATAGCCTTAAAAATACACTCGGTATATTAGCCCTTTCCAAAATTCTTTCACTCCCGAACGCTCCATCCACGATAATCTACTCATAGTCCAAGAATTTCTCAACACCTTCCAAAAATCTAAATCTAAAACTGGATGGTGTGCCCTCAAACTAGACATGGGAAAAGCGTATGATAGGATAGAATGGGATTTTCTCTGGGAAACCCTTACTGCCTTTGGTTTTCCCAACCAATGATTCCAATGGATTAAAGCATGTATCACTATAGTTTCCTACTCGCTTAAAATAAATGGTTCAACAACATAACACTTTACCACTTCTAGAGGTATTCGCCAAGGATATACTTTATCTCCCTACCTCTTCCTTTAATGTATGGGAGTATTTATAATCATGTTAAATATTCATAGTACAAACCCAAGAAAAGGCATGGGCATCCGCTTAGCCCCCCAACCCCCAAAAGTTCGATGTCTACTTTTTGCAGATGACAACTTACTTTTCGTTAAAGCTGATTCCTCCGCCTGTAACCTACTCAAAACAATTATCAACTAATTTTGCACTCTCTCGGAAAAAATAGTCATTTTCCTTAAGTCCGCAATTTTTTTCTTCAAACATATTCAAAATCATAGACGAGACAATATAGCAAGTACCTTTGTTATGACTAAATCTATGTCTCTATGTAGATATCTGGGTGCCTATTTCTCATCTTATAAACCGACAAAAGTTGATTAGAACAACATAATTCTTAAGAATGAAACTAGAATTATCTCATGGCATGCAAATTACCTCTCCAAGGCGGGAAGGATTATCCTCATCAAAAGTAACATAGAAGCTCTACCAGTGTAAGTTTTTTCCTCCTTCCTTCTTCCATAAAAAACCTGCACCTAACTTGATGCGGTTCATAGAAATTTTTTCTGGAAACAGACTACAAGTTCTTCTTCCACGCCGCTTATTTCTTGGAATAGACTTTTTCAACCCAAACGTCAAGGGGGATTGGGCTTACATAGAATCGGACTGTTAAAACCGCGCTTTCCTTGCTAAATTAGGTTGGAAAATCCTCCAAAATAATAAGAGCCTTTGGGTCTCTACTATTAAAAAGAAATATCTTCAGAACACTTTTGATTTTTTTATGTAAGCCTAAACAAAAGATTCGCCAATATGGCATAATATTCTAAAACAAAGAGAAATCTTGAGGAAAGGGATTCGTTGGAAAATTGGCAATGGTAATTCCTTTAATTTTTGGCTAGATAATTGGGTCATTTAGGGTAATCTCATGAATTATTACAATCGCAACATAGAAGTTATTGATTGTAACCTTCTAGTTTCATATTTCATTCTCCCTTCTAATGAATGGAATTTGACTAAACTATCATCTATCTTACCTCGAGATATGGTTCTAAAAGTTCAAGGTCTTCCACTTCCTATAAATGATATAGAGGACACCCCAATATGGGGTGTCACTTCTTCATGCGCTTTTACAATCAAATCAGCAACTTGGATTACCCACAACATCCAAGAAAACTCTCAAAAAATGGGAATTTTATTGGATTTGGAAACTTGATATTCCTCTAAAGCTTGCAATCTTTTATGGCAAATTTGTCACAAAAGCATACCGGTTAGAGATATACTTCACAGGAGAAATATTCTTCCCTTTGATGTCTGCGCACATTGTGATACTTATGTTGAAACAATTAATCATCTTTTTGTTCAATGCCCATCATCAAAAAAAGTTTGGGATCTCAATCTCACTAAGACTTGGTTGGATTTTTCCATCACGTACTCAACGCGACTTCTTTGATACTATTCAATATTTAAGAAAATATCCATCAACGATTTGTAAATTTATTTTCCCCGTTTGGTCTCTTTGGAAGGAAAGAAATGATTTCACTTTCAATAATGCATCCTTAAATCCACATATGTATGCATGACGTGTGAGGGCAAAGTAAACATAGTTGAATATATGAAGGGGATTTTTATTCAACGTCTTATTTTGCTAAAATCTTCCTCGTTTTAACGGTGAAAGTACATTATTATACCCTTTAAAAAAAATTAACTCCCTCCCTCCCCTTCCCCTCTCCCCTTGGCCCTTCACCCTTCACCTCTCCCCTTGCACTGCCGTCAACCACCACGATGTCAACCACCACTACACACACGTCACGCCCACAACCCCCAAAACCTTCCCCACTACACTGCCCCGTCGTTTCACACAAACACTCTGCTCCGACGTCCAAACACAACTCCGACCACCACATCAAAATCTCCGGTTAATTTTGCAAAGAAAAAGAGGAGGAGGGTAGTTGCCCTTAGAGGAGGAGAGGAGCATTGCTTTTCGAAGTAAGGGTGCGCGAAAAAGAGGAGCCGCAAAGTTTGGAGCGAGAAGATTGGAGCTGTGAGCGGAGGAGAGGTGTGTGAAACTCGTGAAACCATGGTGGTGGCCGCCAGACATGGGAGGCAGGTCCATGTCTATGCTCGCTAATTTTGGACGGCATTCCCCTTCCCTTGTTTTAGTCCTTTGTCCCCCCTCCCTATTTTCTGATTTTTTTTTTATAAAAAAAAAATTATTTTTTGTCTAATGATTTATATTTTCTGATTTATTTAGTTTATTTTTTAAATTTTATTTTTCTAATTTTTATTTTCTGATTTTACTGTTTTTGATTTGTGAATTATGAGTTTTAGTTATTTGTATTTTCATTTGTTTTAATTGTTTTAATTTTTTTTGGTTTTTGTTGTTATTTTTATTTAAATTATGAAATTAATTTATTATTGTTTTTTTGTTTTAAGTAAATATTTGAATTTTTTGAAATATTTGAACATATTTTAAGTGTTTATTTGTATTATTTTAATGTTCATTTATTCAGTTATTATTATTATTATTATTATTATTATTATTATTATTATTATTATTATTATTATTATTATTATTAATAATATTAATGTTATCGTTACTTTAATTTTCGCACATGTTATCCTTAATTTTATTATCATTGTAGTATACGTGTAGTAATTCTAAATTTTATGTCATTATTCTTATTATTATTGTTAAAATAATTATAAGTATATATATTTTATGTTTTTAGTGAAATTAACTAAAATGAAAACTTGAAATTTAAAAATGAATGATTAATAAAAATATTGTAATAAAAATATATATTTGAATTACAATTATATTAGTAATTAATACTCCTTCCGTTCCTAAATTTGTTCCCGTTTTTATTTTTAGGCGTTTCTAAATGTTGTTCTCATTTTGAATCTTTACTACATTTGGCCATGTGTTTTTTTACCAAAATACCCTAATATCCCTTTCTAATTACCAAAAAAGCCATATTCTACCCTAAATTCCACCACCTTCTTTATTTTATTCATTCACCATTCCCCATACACCACCCTCCCTTATTTAATCCATTTACCATTCTCCATACACCACTATAATAAAATATCTCCCCTTTCCCTTATTTCTTTAATATTTTCTCTCCCATTCCAATCATTATTCTTACATCTAATCATTACTAATATCCCCATACAAACCAAAATTCCATTTTTCTTAATTCCCACCCACATTCTTTAGGGGAACAACATTTAGGAACGGATGGATCGGAGTAGTTAGTAATGATTATAAATAAGTAAATGAAAGTTCTAATATATATGTTATAAGTATGGGAATTAACGAATAATGTTGCTTTGATGTGACCTTGTGTGATTACATATATTTATGAAATGAGGTTAAAACTTTGAGTGTAACTAGCTAACACATTTCACGTTTGATGAATAATAGAGAACTCCGAATCTCATTAAGGGTTCTATTAGTTATGATGAGGATGATGTTGTTAACGGTTTTGAAGCTAGGCATACGATAAGTTGTTGTGTAAATGCTTCGGTTATTAGAAGGAAGAAATGTGGTTTATCTTTGGTTGACGAGAAGGAGAACTTCACAATGGCTGTGAAGGGTAAGGGGAAACAACAAACTGGAAAGAAAAAAAAGCAGAGCCAACAAGAAGTTGTTTAGTTCATAACTGTCTGTATCCGGGTCAGACAGTTCAGACTCAGATTTTAGTGATCTTGATATTGATTGGGAACCTGGGGAGGAAGAGACAATTCTAAATGATGCTGATGATTTTGAGGAGTTACTTAGAAAAACAAAAAGAGATAAAACACAATCAGTTGATGCTGAGTTGTTAAGGCAAGTGAATTCCAGTTTAGATGAGGCAAAACAAGAGACAGGGAAAGGGGAAAAATCAGCCCAAGGGAAGAAGTCACAGTTGGCTGATAATTTAGAATGTGAATAGGTTAGGATTCAGGAAGAGATTGAGGGTGAGTCAGATGAGTTAAAGAGCATTGATGGTTCTGATGAAGAGGTAGACAATAGGCCTTGGTTCAACTCTGATACTGACTTCAGTAGGCCAATTAACCTGGTGTTAGGGCTTAAGTTTGGAAGTGTTCAGGCTGTGAGGAAGGCATTGAGGTGGCATGCTATCCAAAATAGATATGATTACTATTACCTACACAATGGAAATAACAGAATAACAACCTATTGCAAGTTTAGGTGTGACTGTCCATGGGATTCAACCTGGAGTAAGAAACCTAAGTGTGTGTGTGAAGCTGGGGTGGAGTGTCACTTTAAGGTCCTTGTTAGGAAGTTGTATAATAAAAATGTGTGAAAGATTAGGACATTGAACATGCAACATTTCTGTCAGAGATTAATCATGAATTCTAAGCTGAATGCGGAGTATTTAGGACAAAGGTATGTGGAGGATTGGAAGAGTGAACCTCATATGAAGTTATTTACCTTTATGACTAAGGTGTTGCTGGATAATGGAATCCAAATCAAGTATAATCTGGCATGGTCAGAAAGGGCTAAGGCAAAGTTAATCATTTAGGCTCTTCGCTTAAACAATATCAAAGGGTGTGGGATTATGCTAAAGTTGTGTTGAAATACAACCCTGGGAGTACTTCTATTGTGCTTGTGGAAGGTATTGAGAGACCAGAACCTCCGTTGTTTCTAAGAATGTATGTTATTAAATGAATTTCCGATTCATTTAATCCGGTGATCTGTTACAAGCCATTGGTGTGACCTTATAGGTTCAATCAAGAGTAAGCTGTGAGCCTAATATAGATTAGAACCCACTTATCGAAAGCATTGCTCCAGCTAGCTGTTCCGATCACTTGATCTCACTGAATTAATTGTTCGTAATTAATCTGAACCTTGGTATTAGATTAATGCACCTTGGGTGAAGGACACATTTCCTTCAGCATAATATCTGGTTTCAGCACAATATTTGTAATTTTTAGATCGTAAATTTAAATAGGGAAGTGAAAAGGGGGGAAATAGGGTAAGGAACAGTAAAAAAAAGAACCGTAAAAAAGGGTTATGGAAGAAACTAGAAAAATGAGGGAAGTTGGAAAGGTTTACACGTGTAAATGGAGTAAAAAGGAAGTTGGAAAGGCTAAGTAAGTTGAAAATGCTAACTTTGAATCAAAATCAGATGTTTTCAATTACTAATCCACGTGTAAATTAATTTACCTTTTTTATAAATACTTTTATTATTATTATTATTATTATTATTATTATTATTATTATTATTATTATTATTATTATTATTATTATTATTATTATTATTATTATTATTATTATTATGGGAAAACACCAAAACGTTACAAGCTTAACAAGCTACAAAGATCAAGGGAACTACAAGAAGTTGGAGGGGAGCCGAGATACAATCTGGGCCCCCACTCCTCTAGCTATGGCGAACCCGATCCTGCTGAAAATGTGGGCAGCCGCCCGCGCCCCAATGTCCTGAGCCTTAGAGTACGTCTGGACCCGCTTCAGCAAAGAAACAGCCCCTTTCTCTAATTCCCCAAAAGAAGAGAAGGAAAAAGGTAAGAAACCGTAACCCAAAGCCCTACAACACGCCGCATACTTATCCTGCTTCCGCTGCGCTGCAACCGCCACAACCCGACCCGGAATGAAGCCTGACAACCCAGATTGCGTCATAGGGGAAGACCCAGTCAAGTCAACACACACATCTAGACCGCCATCCCAAGAGTAAAGCAATATATCTACAGGACGAAGAGCTCCATCACTCTCACTAGTCAGCCCAACATCAACCTCCTTGCGAGCAGAAATCCCTGACCGATAGCAAATATCCAAAAGGGTATCACGAACAACATTATGACGATGTTTGATACCCACAATCCCAGCACAAGACACGGCATGATCCCCATAAATGTCCCCGTCGAAAAACCGGGAGCAAGCAGAACACGGCGTCGAATCAGAGAACAACGGAATACCCAACCGATAGCAAAGAACCGAACGATAAGTCTTACCGTTCATAGTCTGGCCTAACCCCGAGATGGGGACTGCCCGCAACCAAGCCGAGGACTGATCCCCCTGCTGTGATTTCCATAGGGCAACAAGACGCGAAGATAAGGAGTAGGCGGATTCCGCATCAGCAGTAACCTTCGTGAAATATATGTCTGCCAGTTTCTTCATGAGTGTGGGGGCAGCGATCTCACTAGGGCTACGCATAAGGTCGGTCTCCACGGTCCTATTGAATAGACCAAGGGCATCATCAAAGGTCGGTCCCGGACCATCAACACCTGAAAGCCGAAGAAGCGAATCCTGCAAACCAGAAGACTGCAAACGGGATGCAAGAAAAGCATAATGCCGAACATCACCAGCTGAATAAACACCCAATCCTCCATAAGAATAAGGCAAGGTGGCAAGGCACCATTGCCAGTCACCGAACCCAGGTCCCGAAGCAGTCACGATGCGCTCTAAAGAAGCCCGCAGAGCCACATCAAAAGATAATTGGGCCGCTTCGAACAGATGAGGCGGACAAGTGCGCATAGCAAAGTAGAGTTTAGAAACTCCAGTACACGCACGAAGTAGCAATAACTCACACTGGGGATCATTAAGCTTGGCTACAGCATCCATCAACACAACAGTCTTCGACACACGCTGCGAAACCAACTCCTTACAAAAAGAGGAATCCGTACTGACTGGGCCACCAAGCAACTTAACACCAAGCGCAGGACGAGCAATATCCGCAGGAAAGACACCCTCTAGACGACTGCGAGGGTCCTCCGAAGGCCAGAAAACCTCCGTCTTCTCAACATTAACATGGAGACCTAAACGAGGACCCTCCTCCAAAATCAACTCCAAGACCTGTCCAACCACCAAAGTGTCACCAACGATAGTGCCATCGTCCAAGTACCAAGCCTGAAGAGATAGATCAAATGAGTCTCTGATTCGACACACCAATGAATGTAGAACCAGAGAAAAAAGCAAAGGGCCGAGAGGATCCCCTTGCTGCACACCCTGACAAGACCACAAGGTATGCTCCCCATAATACAGCCGCGCTGGAGAAGAGTAGCAGAATTCAACCCAACGCGAAAGAGCAGGAGAATGGAGCCGAACCTCACGCAACAAAGCCGATCGATCAACTAAATTGAAAGCATTCTGAAAATCCACCAATAACATAGATAGGCCAACATCGGCCCCACGAGCCTCAACCAACCGATTGACAGCATGGAGAATGGCCTCACCACCTGCTGGAACCCCAACTCCAAACTGCAGACCTCCAAAGTAGTTTCCTAAACGCGGACCAATCAAAGCAGCCCCGACCTTAGAAACAAGGCGCCTCCAAATAGTACCCACAGCAATAGGCCGAACACCCCCACCAGGCTTAACCAATGGCGTAAGAGGAGCACTAGCAATGTATCCTCCAAGCTCAGCGGGACACTTTCCAGCAAGAAAGAGATTAACTACCTGAGTGATAGCATCCACCAACTCATCAGAAACAGCTACAGCAGCACCACCCAAGCAATCCAAAAGGTGCTGAGCACGCAAGCCATCTCTACCGCACGAAGTACCACGCGGAAAGCCCATAATCTGCTCCAAAACAACAGCGGAGGAAGCAGAAAGGTGATGATCAACAGGGATATCCGGTAAGGTAGGGACCGGAACGGAAGGGTGCTTTGCTTGTAAATCTGCAAGAGTAGCATCATCGTAAGGGGCAAGACCTGAGGAAGAAAGAACCCTAACGGCAGCAGTGTAGTGACCGTCAGAAATCTTTCTCTTGCATTGCTTAATATTACGCTCCGCCAAATCATGGTCATCGTCAACATCCAATAGAGAGGGAGACACGCTAGCCAATGTGTCTATGACAAGTTGCTCAGAACCGCCAGGCACACCCCAAGAACGAATAGCAGAGGTGATACACTCCTCCTGTTGCCGCCGCCTAACACCGGAGGAACACTCATGATTACTTCGTGGAGAAAAAGTCTTGAGGACACAAAGAGGTAACACAAGCAACTGAACCCAACAAGCGATGTCATCTGGTCTGCAAATCACCTTATCAAGCGCCCCTTTCAAAACTCGCGAAAAACCCAAACGACATTTGGGAGGGATGGATTTCACAGAACGCAACCGCTTAGACCATATAGTGTCCAGAAGAGCAACATCAAAAGAAAAATATTGTTCTCGAGGCGCATCAGAAGAAGAGAGCTCGGAAGCAGGAGCTTGAGGTTTTTGAATACCGTAGAGAGTAAAACGAATAGTACCATCCCCAGAATCAGGTGGGTCCACAAAAACCGTACTAGAACCACTGCCATGCCGACACCTAATACGATGAGTATGCGTCTTGAAACAATCTCCACATAACCAAATTCCCATACGACGAAAGGTAACCTCAGCCGAAGTAAAAACCTGCAAATTGGAAGTAAGGGACTGACGGGTTACATCCCGCACTCCAGTGCAACAATGACGATCTCGTAAATGAGTGATCAGAGAACTCCTCACCAGACCACGCCCACCTCCATCCTGGCACCCGCTAAGACCCACAAAAGGGCAATGAAACTTCTCCACGGAAGTAGCCATATCAAAGCACTTCAACCAAAAAGTAACTCCAACGTACCCACTACCAAGCACACTTCAACCAAAAAGTAACTCCAACGTACCCACTACAATGCTGGAGTAGAACCAAAGAACCCCCACAATGCTGGAGTAGACAAAATAAACCCCCACAAAGTTGGAGTAGAAAGTCAATGCACCATTAAATATGGAAAAGTACCCACGAGATAATGCAGCACCAATAGGGACCAAGAAGCACCAACGAGTTAGCACAACACCAATAGGGACCAAGAAGCACCAACGAGTTAGCACAACACCAAGAGAACAGCCACGGTGCACACACTCAACGCCAACGAACACCAACAACCACCCCCTTACGGCTCACCAGCAACACAACCGTCGGCGCAACCCCTCAAACAAACTCGAACACCACCGCGCGCTGGCGCAGCCCCTCAAACAAACCGCATACAACTCCCGCCTTCAACAAAACCGCATACAACTCCCAAATAACCACCACCGCCGCAACAACACCGTCTTCACACAGCCACAACACCACCAAAACACCCCGTCACAACCTTACCGCCGTAACAACACCCCGTCACCACCGAACCGCCGCAAAACAAACCCCAGCCCACGCAACACCAGAAAACCACCTATTTCACACCCCTGCTCGAGCAACAGATGTCGAACCTACCCCCACAATACCAGACGACGCCGGCGAAAACTTTACCGGAGGTTGGCCGTAGACTTAACGCAGGTTGGCCGGTGCCGGGACTCCTTCAGCACACCGTGGCCGTCTGCCCTATTATTATTATTATTATTATTATTATTATTATTATTATTATTATTATTATTATTATTATTATTATTATTATTATTATTATTATCATTATATTCAATTTAACGTCCGTTAGTACGGAACCAAAAAAAGCAGCGGTTTTCATCCATTTTGAGGGACTAAGCTGCTCTTTTTACAATTACAGGGGCTAAACTGCGTTTTTTTTTTAAAGTTCAGAGACATTCAGTATACTTTACTCCCAAGTAAAGCAACAATATATCCTTCCTCAAATTTGTCACATGACTTTCATTGGTGATTTTCCAAAACTTCATTTGGGCCATTTCTTAACCCTTTTTTAAAATGTAATGAAGTTTGCAAAATGTTGAACACTCTGTGGACTGTTGGAGAAACAGAGGAGCATATATAAATGAGTAGGAGCAGAGATCGATTAGATTAGTCTTATAATTCGGAAGCGTTAGAAAGATAAGGGCATGAAATGATGAAGTTATTATGCTTGAAAATTCTTGTCACATACACATTTTGTAAACCAAATAAATAATAACAGCAGTTCACTAATCACTAATTAACAAAACAAGCGGGCCAAAATGAAAAAAGAAATCGAAACGATTGAGAAAGTCTGGGTTCAGCTGTAGATCGAAACACAAAGATAAAAAAGATGAGAGCAAAAAAAGATAATTTTGGTAGTAATTTGGGTTATTTAGTTCCTGGGTTTAAGTACGATGGTAGAGTGCTTAAGGATGTGCAAGCTGAACTGACCACCTTTCTCAGAGGTATCAATCTTGGACTGTCCAGGTGGTGGCAACAGCTCAAAGTTTTGAACCAAACGACCAATCGTAATACCGAGAATAGGAAGGGCAAGGATGATCCCTGGGCAACTCCTTCGTCCAACTCCAAAGGGAAGGAACCTAAAGTCATTTCCATTGGCATCAACCTTAGATTCCTCTTCCAAGAACCTCTCGGGCCTGAACTCCTCGGGTTTCTTCCAGTGGGCCGGGTTGTTAGCCAGCCACCATGCATTGACTAGGATCTTGCTTTCCGCTGGAATGTCATAGCTGCCTAGCTTGGCATCATGTAAGTTCATGTGAGGGACTAGGAGGGGAATGGCCATACGCAGCCTGAGGGTCTCCTTGATCACTGCGTTTAGGTATGGTAACTTTTGCATGTCTGGCTCAGTAATCTGGTGACCTTTTCCTAGCACTGTGTCTAACTCTTCCCTTAGCTTCTTCTGAATCTCTGGGTGGTTCACTATCTCTGCTATTCCCCATTCGATTGACCACAATGTCGTCTCAATTGCTGCACATTTTCAAATTTCACTCCAATTATTATAAAGCTAGCTTTCTAAACATTCTATCTTAATTTTCCACAAAATTATGTCATATTTTTTCACCCAACCTGTGCATATAACACTAGTTTTCTATTGACACGAAAGAAATTAGGATTGTCAAGTCATGTCATCGGTTGATTACGAATTAAGTATAATCGAATAATGTTTTGTGCATTCGGATTATTATGCTCATACGGATTGAATTTGTGATTTATGTTTTTCCGGTCATTTCAGCTTTTGTCGAATATCGATGAAATTGGGTCAGTTTTTCACTAAGAAACATACTCCGTACCAAACTACAAATATGTACAAATAGCCGGCCCATCAGTTTCAGTGGGGTTGGTAGCTCCACTTTTCTTTATCCATAATTTTTTTTTCTCTTTTTCTTATGGGAGAGGGTTGGTAAGTGTCCACTTTTATAAGCCTGGCCAATCATAAGTTTTTGGGCACCGAAAAAGTCAATCATAAGAATTGTTTTTGTAGACTTAGTAAAGAAATACTGAAATACTACGTAGGATACTAAACCAAACTTGCTAAAAGTAAAAATTTTAAGCGTAAATTTTGTTATAAATCTCAATATTGATACGTGTACTTAGCTTTTAATGAACCAATAATGTGTTGGCCTAGTGATTTAGACTAAGGACCTGTGTACACTAGGTCAATCCCTCCGCCTTTAATACTATGAATAGAAGACCTGATCCCCTTAAGTGAATTTTTTTTTTTGATACCTGATTAGTTTTACGCATTTGGAAGAAGTTACTAAAGAAGTGATTGAACACTAGTTTAACATTATCTTAATTTCACGGAGACTCAAACAAAAAGGTATGGCAAACAAACAAAAAAAGGTAAGTCGTCGGCATGATTTACAATCTTTCTCATTGACGACTGGTAACTGGTGGATGTGTGCAGCGGGCAGGTGAGCGACCAATTCAGCACTAAACGATGAAACGTGCCAATAGGGTCTAAGTAAAGTCATAAATCCCTATCCTAACACCGTTGATTTTTCAAAGTTAACAATATAATTGTGGGCTTCTAGATGTGTGCGCAACCTACATCCTGAGCGTGTGCACTACACGCGTCAATCAATGTTCATGTTTATTTTTCATTTAAGAGTGAGAAAATTGAGATTATAAAACCAAATTTTATAGAAATTCTCTTACCAGCAACGTTGATGTTCTCAACAATATAAAGCACATTGTCCTCGTTGATTTCTCCCTTGTCTTGAGCCTCCAAAATGTGATCAATGGCACATTTAAGGTCATTGTTGCTTGCTCCCTTTGTACTTGTTAGTTTCCTACATATGTATTATAAAATGTTGAGTTACATTTTGGTCACGGAAACTATCAAAACAACGAAATTTTCCATTCGAATGCAAACACAACAACTACGGGACAGTTTTCATTATACACTCAAGTGTTCCCCCAAAATCCCAAATACAAGTATTTACTGAAAGTGTTTAGCTACTACGGAGTACTACGAATAAACTAATTTGTACATCTAAGCATTTTATTCCAATGTATAGCCGCCTCCTCCCAAAGTCATCACAATGTACATTATGTACCCCGTATGGCCGTTTGTTCATGTGGGTAGGTACTATTAGAGGAATATTGTTCATAGTTAGGTGAGCATATGCACATCATCGATCAAATGTAGCAATCTGTTTTTATATACCACTAGATCGCTATAATATTATACTCCTAGTAGTTATTGATTGTCAAGAAAAGTCATCTATATATCTGTCATTTTAATCAATTTTATACTCCATCTAATATTCTCATGTACTCGTAATGTAAGAGTGTACCCAGTCATTGGTCATGGCTTGGTTATGAGGAGAGAGAGAGCATTAAAAACAATAAATAAATATGAGAGATAAGAAGTAGGGAAGAGAGAGAAGCATGACCTGGTCATACCCATGACCAAAACAAGTTCTTGGGCATAGAATGTGGTGAGGACAAGTGGAAATACTATTGTTTATTTTTTATTCTTTATTTTGATATGGGTAGGATAAAAGTAAAATAGAGAAAAAAGATGTCAAAACTTAATTGGTCATCCATTGAGGATTAGTGGTCATGATTGGGCATGAAAGCGGGTCATGAATAAAATATAAAAGAGAGAAATCTTATTTTATTTGATGACCAATTCTTTTTGGTCATCCAATGGTTTTACTCTTAATACTACTTGTTTTAAAAATACTAAACTACCCGGTATTGGTGCTAATATGTCATTTAACCACCAAATTACTTTTTGTGATGTCATCGGCCATAACGCCATTTGAGACATCTCTATCAGTAAAAGTTGAAATTCTGGGACGGTAAGATTTGTCTACTGTTATTAGTCAGGAAATTCGTACCAAATGAAGCTAGCGCGCACAATTCAGATCCTACCAAACTCCGACTACTTGGGATTTGGGAATCGAGCTAAATGACCCTTAATTGAAAAGTGATCTCCCTAATTAAACTCCGATTTGAAATAACTCCTATTGCCCGTAACTAATAAACAAGCAAAAACTGATCCCAGCAAATCAAACAATCAAGTCAAATCAATTTGGATCTCTCGATCATAAAAAAACAATAGCAATCAATTCAGGCAAAATTAAAATGAAGCAATCACATAATCAATGAAAGTGAAGAAAATAAAAAGGATTGGGAAGAACATACTTGCGCTCATCAACAAAGTAATCCTTGAAAAGCTGCAACCTCTTCTCCTTAACTTGCTTACACAAATTCAAATAGCCCCTAAGAAACGGTCTTAGGATAGGGATAAAATCACCGTAATTGTACTCAAAGCTCTGAGCCAAACGACTTCTTTCCCCGTTCAAAGCTTTTAGCTTATTAAACAAAGGATCTTCCATGCTTTCAAATCGTCGATCAAACATAATCCTGTACATATTATTGTACATCATAAGCTGCAATCGCCGTCTCAAAACAATCCCATCCTTGGAAGCAGCAGGGTCGCTCTTGACATCTTCCACCACCGCTGCCGCCTCTGCCTCCCACCCGAACCTATACTGTTGTACAACCTTATTAGTAAAGAACGGAACAGTCATGATCCTCCTCATCTTCCTCCAGTGTTCACCGTACACGGTGAAAACCATGTCCTGTCCTTTACCGGTAAAGATGTCGAACACGACGTTTCGAGTTCGAGACCCGAATTCGACACCTTGTGTGTGGAGAACATCTTTGGCTAGCTCTGGGGATGAGACAACTGCTAGATTCCTCTGCCCCATTCTTAACAGGAAAATGTCGCCGAATTTCTTGGCGAGACCGGTGAGGTTTTTGTGGTTCAAGTCATCACCGACTTGTAACCAGTTCCCGAATATGGGGACTGGGATTGGGCCGGGTGGTAA
This sequence comes from Spinacia oleracea, assembly GCF_020520425.1. Lineage (NCBI taxonomy): Eukaryota > Viridiplantae > Streptophyta > Magnoliopsida > Caryophyllales > Amaranthaceae > Spinacia > Spinacia oleracea. The sequence continues at coordinate 116,377,762 of NC_079492.1, forward strand.
TTTGAATTTCTTGCCTTTTAGTTTTGAGATCACTATTGCCACTACGATTGCGAAGAATATTGCGTATAACGCCTTCTGTAGAAGAAGGAGATCCATTTTTATTTTTGTTTCAGATCTTTGATTCTATGGGAAATAAACAGAAAGAGGGTTGAAAATTGAAGTGTAAGAAGAGATGATTAAGGGCTTTTATAGAGAGGATTTGGTGATAGGTGGCCAAGTGGGGTCTGGCTTGCTGAAATTATTAAACAAGATAGAAGCCCCATTTAATCCAAAAGTCGGAATGGGTAGTGGGGGTGGGTGGAAGGGAGGTTCGGGAACCGTAGTTGAATTTGACTTAACGGCGTTAGATTAGACGGAAATATAATGGGTTGGAGAGGATTGATCGACGTGGTTGTATGGCGAATCAGTGGAGTGAGAACCTGAGAAGGGAGTAGGTGAGCGGGTTGGTGAGCTTAAGAAAAGGCTCTCCTTTTTTCAACTAATAAAAGGAAAGTAAAATAAGTATTTTTTACTTATTATATGGACTGTATGAAAGTTTGTTTTCATTTAAGAAACAAAAAAAGGTAGATCATCTTCAATAAATGGAATGTATGGGATTCTGGGAAACGGATCATACTATTATGGTATTTTATCTGCTCCGGTTTGCAATTTCTATATCACAAAATCTAATCGGATTTGTCAAAAAAGATTAAAATAAATATATAAAAAAAATATACAGAGAATAAAAAAACCAGACAACATACAGAGTATCTATATCAATCGAGTTTGTTGCTTAAAGCTCTTAATTATATCTGGTGTACAATGAATATTGTAAGGCACATGTAAATTTACTCAAAATGCTTAACCGATATCCGATATAATATAAAAGTTTTTTTTTTGGATAAATTTATTCTTTTAAATAGAATTACCCCTTCTAAATAAAATGTTATCCATCAAACGTTAGTTTATAATAGAAAAAGTTAATCAAAACATGTTAGAAGTTGCCAAATTTTGGATTAAAGTTAGGCTTAAAAAACACATTTCACTAATTTTTAATATCAAAGGAAACATAATCATTATTAGGCCCACTTCAACGACTAGCATAGTATTTTCCTTAAAAGATTATATGTTGTTCATCATCACAACTATTACAAGTTCATCAAAATTTCCCCTGAATCACAATTTTGGATCAAAATCTCGAAACTTATTGTACAACTGGTGCGCACAAAATCCGATTTAAAACAAATTCAATGGATGTGAAGCAAATTACTAGATCCATTTTAAGTTTTAGTTACTGAAGTCATAATATGAAATAAACAATTTTTAAAGACTAAAAGTTAATACTTTCTCCATTTTTAAATAGTGAATTACTACGTTAAAATTTGGAAGTACGTAGTATATAATAATATTAGTAGTTTGACTTTATGAGTTACCGTTTTTTGTATTATTAGACTGACTATTTGTACACGATAAATCTCAGATTCGAATCTCCCGTCTTCATTTGTTATATTTTCAAACATCTGATCCACTATTAATACCCTACTATCTCTTTTTTAAATAAAGTAAATTTGAAAACAAAACATTATCTCTTAAAACTTTTACGCCTGCTAATATGAGTGTCAAATTAATTTAGGACGAAAGGAGTAATACTTTATCCATATTCAAGTGCCTTGGCCCTGTTCTTTTGGACTTTTTTGCAGTTCCATTAATTCCAGTTCAGTTCATTTCATCTCCATAAAGTTCAGTTCAGTTCAGTTCAGCTCCATGAAGTTCAGTTCAGTTCAGCTCCATTAAGTTCAGTTCAGTTCAGTTCAATTCAGCTTCATTCAGTTCAATTCAGTTCAGTTCAAAAGAACGGATTCATCTTTCTTTGTAATTATTTTTATTCATGATATTGCAATTAAAATCGACATTTATTACTTATATACTCCGTATATAATAATTATTATTATCGTTATTATTACTTAAATATTACTATTATTATATTAATATTATATGTAATTATTGTTATTAATAAATAATTATGATTATTTTAGTTATCATTTATTATTATGAGTATAGTTATAAATATTAACATTATATTAATTATTAATTATTAATTATTATTTATTTAATTATTTATTATTTATTTAAATTTTTATTATTTATTATTTATTAATTATTAATTATTATTTATTAATTATTATTTATTGTTTATTATTTATTATTTATTATTTATTATTTATTATTTATTATTTATTATTTATTATTTATTATTATTATTTATTATTATTATTTATTATTTATTATTTATTATTTATTATTTATTATTTATTATTTATTATTTATTATTTATTATTTATTATTTATTATTTATTATTATTTATTATTTATTATTTATTATTATTATTTATTATTTATATTATTATTATTATTTATTATTTATTATTTATTATTATTATTTATATTTATTATTTATTATTTATTATTTATTATTTATTATTTATTATTTATTATTTATTATTTATTATTTATTATTTATTATTTATTATTTATTATTTATTATTTATTATTTATTATTTATTATTTATTATTTATTATTTATTATTTATTATTTATTATTTATTATTATTATTTATTATTAGTTATTATTTATTATTTATTATTTATTATTTATTATTTATTATTATTATTTATTATTTATTATTTATTTATTATTTATTATTTATTATTTATTATTTATTATTTATTATTTATTATTATTTATTATTTATTATTTATTATTTATTATTTATTATTTATTATTTATTATTTATTATTATTATTTATTATTTATTATTTATTATTATTATTATTATTATTATTATTTATATTTATTATTTATTATTTATTATTTATATTTATTATTTATTATTATTATTTATTATTTATTATTTATTATTTATTATTTATTATTTATTATTTATTATTTATTATTTATTATTTTAGTATTATTATATTATTTATTATTTATTATTTATTATTTATTATTATTATTTTATTATTTATTATTTATTATTTATTATTTATTATTTATTATTTATTATTATTATTTATTATTTATTATTATTATTTATTATTATTATTTATTATTTATTATTTATGATTTATTATTTATTATTTATTATTTATTATTTATTATATTATTCATTATTATTATTATTATTAGTTATTATTCATTATTCATTATTTATTATTTATTATTTATTATTTATTATTTATATTTATTATTTATTATTTATTATTTATTATTTATTATTTATATTATTCATTATTCATTATTCATTATTCATTATTTATTATTTATTATTTATTATTTATTATTTATTATTTATTATTTATTATTTATTATTTATTATTATTATTTATTATTTATTATTTATTATTTATTATTTATTATTTATTATTTATTATTTATTATTTATTATTTATTATTTACTCCCTCCATTTCTAAATGTTGTATCCATTTGGAATCTTGGGGGGTTTTTAAGAAAAATAGAATCTTAGTTTGTATGGATATAAGTGTAATGATTGGGTGTAAGAGAAATGATTGTGTGTAAGTGATTGGAATAAAAGAAGGAGAGAGAAAACAATGGAGATATTTATTATTATTACTAAAACAAATCAGATTTACTCAAAGGATTTATATACCGGAAAATTCGAACTAAAATATGAACAAAAAATCGACCCAGAAATTTCGAACAAAAATCAACAAAAAAAAAACAAGAAATTTCGAACAAAAATCAACAACAAAAAAATATGAACAAAAAATCAACCCAGAAAATCAAGAAAAATCAACCCAGAAAATCAATTCGAACAAAAATCAAGAAAAATCAACCCAGAAAATCAATCCAGAAAAATCAACATAACTCAACCCAGAAATTCGAACAAAAATATCAACAAAAAATCAAAAACTCAAGAACAAAAACCCAGAAAATTCGAAAACTCAAGAACAAAAACCCAGAAAATAATTCGAACATAAATATCAACAAAAAATCAAAAACCCAGAAAATTCAAAACCTCAAGAACAAAAACCCAGAAAAAATCGAAAATACAAGAACAAAAACCCAGAAAAATTCGAAAACTCAACCCAGAAAATTCGAAAAATCAACCCGGAAAATCAACAACAAAAACCCAATCTAAATCGAACAAAAAAAAATCAACAATTCGATCCCAGAAATTCGAGAATTCGAACCCAAAAAACAAGAACGCGAACCCAGAAATTCAAACCCAGAAATTCAAACCCAAAAAACCCAAAACTCGAACCCAAATTCGAACCTAAAAAATCAACAAAATAAAATAAAAATCAACAATTTTACCATGAATCCAAGATTTTGAAGATTTAGAGGTCAAATTCGACCATGAAAACTCTAGATCTAGAATTTTTATGGTCGAATTTCACCATCTAAAGCTTTAATATAGAGTTTTTTTTCCCGGAGATGGTGGTGGAGGCACAAAGGCGGCGGAGGTGTGGTGGTGGTGGTGAAGGCGGAGAGGTTTCGGGAGGAGAGATAGTGAAAAAATTGAGGGAGGAGATTGAGGTAGGAGAGAGAGTGAAAAAATTGAGGGAGGAGATTGAGGGAGGAGAATCGGAGATTGAGGGAGGAGAGAGAAAATGAAATCAGAAGAGGGAGGGGAGGGAGGGACGTGAAATCAGGAGGGAGAGAGAGAGTGAAAATATGAGGGAGGAGAGAGAGTGAAAGTGATGGGAAGGTAATATGAATTAAATAATTATTTTTGGGAAAATAAATTGATTAAATATTATGGGTGGGGAAAATTAGGTGGGAATATGGGTAGAATCTTTAGGTATTATGGTAATTAGATTGAAATGTAAGGGTATTTTAGGAAAAAATATATGTCCAAAAATAGAAAAGATTCTAAGTGGATACAACATTATGAAACGACTAAAAAGGAAACGGATACAACAAAAAGAAACGGAGGGAGTATTATTTATTATTTATTATTTATTATTTATTATTTATTATTTATTATTTATTATTTATTATTTATTATTTATTATTTATTATTTATTATTTATTATTTATTATTTATTATTTATTATTTATTATTTATTATTTATTATTTATTATTTATTATTTATTATTCATTATTTATTATTTATTATTTATTATTTATTATTTATTATTTATTATTTATTATTTATTATTTATTATTTATTATTTATTATTTATTATTTATTATTTACTATTTACTATTCATTCAGTTCCATTCAGTTCAGCTCCATTAAGTTCAGTTCAGTTCAGTTCAGCTCTATTAAGTTCAGTTCAGTTCAGTTCAGTTCAGTTCAGTTCAGCTCCATTAAGTTCAGTTCAGTTCAGCCAAATAAAGTTCAGAAGAACAGGGCCTTACGCACCAATTTAACTTTTTTGTATAACAATTCGACTTGCTGGACCTGATTAAGATGGTGTTCTTTTCACATTAGGAAAAATAAGTTGCAGATACAATACGTTTATATAAAATGCAATCGAGTTCTACTCCTATCAGATCAATAAGTCAATCAGGTGTGATAACTTTACTCTCGTGCTATTAGATTTGTTCAACTCTAATAAGGTAAAAATAATGAAAAGGGAGTAAATTAAGAAAAGGGAGTAAATGGAGTATTTGTTCTCGAACGTGGAATATAACGTATTTACTTTTGCATAAATACAGTTTTGGAAAAGTTGTTGTCCTGGTTGTTTTAGTTGTAGTTTCAAGATATATTTTTATTTAGTGTATCGTTATTCAACGCTCGCGTACGCTAATATCTCCCTCATAATTAATGTGAAAGTACAAATATGCCCTTATAAAAAGTTGCCTCCCAATTTTTTTTCACCCCTCTCCCACCCCTCCCCCTCCCCCTCCGCCGGCCTCCTTTTAACCTCGCCGAAAAACATTAATTCCGGAAAGTCTGGTCTACAACAACACTAGCTCCCCGTTAAAACTTAAATTTCCTAACAACACTATATCAAAAAAAACCCTCCTGTTTGTAATCAAGCACATAAATCAGTTTGAAACTAGAACAGTTAGCAACACATTCTTGCAACGGAGATACCTATGTAAATATGGAAATTAAAAATCAATTGATTTCGGAATAAGAAAAAGGACGCCATTGATTTACCTTAGAGTCATATAATAATTTAAAAAATGAATTTTTTTTATTCAAAAACTGTTATTTCCTGGCCGCGTACACGAATTGCGGGGCATCCATGTCCGCCGCGCAAAGCTCGTGTGCCAGTGACATGGGAGTGGTGCATCAGATCTGCACGGCCCACATGTCACCGGCGCACAGGCTGTGCGCAACGGATATGGAAGCCCCGCAATTCGTGTGCGTGACCGAGAAAGATTAAATCAAAAAAAAAATTACCTTCGACGCCGGCGATAATGAAGGAGGCAACAACGTCGACATGACCTCTTTTATTGGAGCCATTTTCGTTGACAACTCCACCTGCGAGAAACTGAGTGGTGGGCGGCGAAATTAAACTTGAAACCTTTGAACACCGCCACGAAACAGGGGGTGCAGTGGGCCTTCTTTGCAGCGCCGACGACACGACCGGAGAAACGCGAGGTGAGTGGTAGCTTCCGGCGAGGTGGGTGGTGGTGGGGGGGCGTGCCGGCGAGGTGGGTGGTGGTTGCCGCCGTGAAGAAAGGAGGGGAGGGAAGGAGCAGAGGTTAGTGAAGGAGGAAGGAGGAAAGGGAAGATTCGTACTTTCACCCCATAAATGAGGGCTTTTTTAACGGATTAGAGCGTCGAATAAAAATCCCTTTTATTTAAGGGTGGTGTACAATAAATATTTTATATATAAGGCAGATGTAAATATAACTCAAAATGGTTAAAAGTTACTCTGGTATAATGTAAAAAAGTGAATTTAAATTTTCTTTTTAATAAATTATCCCTTTAAAATCACTAATAATGCATAGAGGTAACCATGTAATTTTTTAAAAAGTTTATCTACCAAAATTATTTCATTGTATAAAAAGTTAATGAAAACGTGTGAAAGTTACAATTTTTTTTTGGTAAAAGTCACCCTATTGTACAATAAGTTTATTGTACACTAGCAGGTGCGTGGAAGACCTTTTGTAGCTTCAAAGTATTTTCTTTGTCCTTTTTTCATTGTCTTGTATAAAATCTTAATTATTATTAGTAAATAATTTGTACTAGCTACGTTACTAAAAGTATTTTACAATTTTGGATATGTGTTCAATGTATAAAATTATTGACCGTAAATTTACGTTATTATATACATTAAAATAGTATAATGCGAGATCGTTAGATCCTTTTCTATATGTATATCCAAAATATCAACTTTTAATAATTTTATTTTAAACATTTTTTTTTTGATGGAATAATTTTATCTTGAACATATTTGGATATATTAATGGTCAAATATTGCATTAGAATCCATTCAAATAATGAGTGTAATGAACTTTAAAAAATGGAGGTAGTACATCGTATTTCATAGGAAATTCAAAAGTTTAGTTGGTTAATCATGAGAAATATATTTTTCACAAAAATTTTACTTATGCAGGGGATTTAAATATGTAATTACATACATTCATTTTGTTGAACATGGAAAGTTCTAAGAGGTACAAATTGCTATGATTTGCCAACCATACTAACTACTTAACTAGTACTTACACCCTATAGCCAACATAAATCAACTTAAATAATTAAATCTTAATGTTTTGATTTAGTGAGGATTGTAGGCACGATACAATTAGAAGGATTCAAAAGCTTAAAGAAATGTATTTTTTGGTATTAATTAGTACAGTATTAGAATTCGTAATTTAATATTCATGTATTATTCAATGTCATAAGTGACACAATAAATCCATTATTTATGAAAAACTATGTTTAATTGTTGACTTTAATGTTTGGGTTATCGTTTACTAATTAAGGACAGCTAATTGTTCCCATGTACTCCACGTCCCCACGTCCTCCACCCCCTGTCCCCGGGTCAACGTAGTGCACTAGCTCACCACAACACCAATACATGATAATGTGAGCAAGTAACTAAGTACTCCGTACTTAATTACGTACTTCGTATTTTTTTGATCCACTTGCAACTACTCCCTCCGTATTTATTTAAGAAACACAATTGACAGGGCACGTGTATTAAGAAGAAAAATTGAATGAATTAAAGTAATAAAACAAGTGGGGTTGGATAGATATTTTAATAAGTAAACAAGTGGGGACCATGTCATTTTAGGGGGTGGGGGTGCGGTGTAGATATATTATTTAATTAGATGATGGAGTTGATAAGTTACTAAAAATGGCAAGTGCATCTCTTAAATAAATACGGCCGGAATAGGCAAGTGTATCTCTTAAATAAATACAGAGGGAGTCTTATATACTCCCTCCGTCCTAAAATAGTCGCAACGGTTTGACTGGACACGTTTGTCAATGCACAACTTCGATCATCAATTTCTTCAATTATATGTTATCAAAACTTATAAAATATTAATAATTTGAAAATATATATAAGATGAAGCCAACCATTATTTTCATATACTATGAATAAAATAGGGTCAAATCGAATTATGTGAATAGTGCAAAAAGTCAAAGCGTTGCGAGTATTCCGGGACGGAGGGAGTATTACACTGACATATTTCCTCCGTTTCAAAAAAAAATACAACACTTTTAGTTTTGCCGCTATTGTCACACCAACTTTGACCATACATTTTACTAATTTATTTAAAGCAAATATTATCAAGTAAATGTCGTTGAATTTATTTTTATATATATTTTCATAATGTTAAATTTTAAGATATTTTAGAAAAATATAATTATAGATAATTATGGTGAAAAAATCGTCTTAGCAAACGTGTTATAAAAATGTTGCAATATTTTTGAAATAGGGGAAGAAATATACTTTACTTTGCTATATTATATTAACGGTTTTTTCATGAAATGCCCCTGAGGTTTGCAAAAACGCACCAAATACCCTCGCGTCTTTTGAATCACATAATATACCCCTATTTTTCCCCAAGTTTGCACCAAATATCCCTAAACCGACCTTCCGTTATTCCTCCTTTATGCCGTGTTTATAATTCACATAATACCCCTATTTATAAACTTATTGCACAATATACACCTATTTTGAAACTAAGTTGCACCAAATACCCAAACTGCTTTTAAACTGCAGAATTTGATTTCAACAAATCGTTCACCTAATTAATCAAATTAATCAACCTAAAAGTTAAACCTAAAACAGAAATAGAAGTAATAATCAAATAAAATTGAAATGCTCAAACAACAAATCCAATAAGAAATTGATTGAATTGAATTATACTGTTGGTATACATATCGATTAGTGCATTAGTCACTTCAATACTACATCTAAGTCCAGCAGCCACCATTGAGGAACGAACTCTCTTTCCAAGGGCAAGCAATCCAGACTCATGAATTTACTTCATTATCTTATACGGGAAAACTAAACTGATGGTTTTGTAGTAACTGAACTTGATGCAACTATTCGAGAAGCTGCTTTACAGAGTTTGTTGGAGCTAGCACGTGCAAAACTTGATGAGACCCATGGACAGTCAATGAGTGAAGATAATAAATTGAAGCAGCTGCTTGAAGAACGTATTTAAGGCATCAGCTTTATGTCACATGAAGAGCTTGAGGCTGCCAAGGAAGAGAGGCAGCTGGTTGATTCATTGTAGAACACTTGTTACAACAAGCCTTCTTCGCTTAGGGAGAAAGGTCTTCTTGTACTTGCAGGCGAAGGCCAAGATTTACCTCCACCTGATGTTGCCAGCAAACACTTGATTTCAGTTTGCCGTGATCCAGGTGCACCTGGTGGGGCTAGTCCAACATAAGCTCCACTTCCTGGTATATGATCGTCACAAACACACATAAATAAATGAATGTGAACTAGAGAATCATAGTGAATTCTGAAGGAAATAATGCCCTTGGTCCAAGTATGCATTCAATGTTAAGTCTAATAAATGCGGTTCAGTATTAATTAACAAGTTAATAATTCAGTGAGATCAAGTGAGCTGAATGCCTAGCTAGAGGCCGCTTCAGTTCAAGTGGAATTAATGATATTAATCCACAACTTACTCTTGACTGAACCCGTAGGGTCACACAAATAGTACGTAAACGGATCAAGTATTTAATGGCATTAAATACTCCATCTATGGATATTCGGAATCGACGGATCTTGGTTTCAGTGGGAGCTGAGATCGTCACAGGCAAGAAATGAATACTCCGGAAACGATGATATTGCCGGAAACGGAAATATGGATCGTATCGGAAATATAAATATTATCCAAGTCGTAGATGTTGCCGGAAACGGAAACATGGTACGTATCGGAAAATATTATCGGAAATGGAAATATTGCCGGAATCGGAAATATTGCCGGAAACGGAAATATTGTCAGAATCGGAAATATTATCGGAATCGGAAAATAATTCCGGAAACGGAAATATTAAATATTTGTTCGAAACGGAAATTGATTCCGGAATCGGAAATGTTGAATATTGTTCGTATCGGAAATGAATTCCGGAATCGGGAAATTAATCGGAAGCGTATCGTACGAATTAGCATCGGACGAGGCCTGCCAGACGAAGGCCCAGCACGAAGCCGGGCCCCCCAACAAGCCAGCGCGCCACAAACGCACCAGCCAAGGCTGCGCCAGGCCCACCGCAAGGCAGGCCCAGCGCGCGCCAAGGCTACGGTAGCGTGTGGGCTTGCGGCAGTGGGCTGCGAGCTCGCGGGCTGCGCGCGCGCGCATGGCGCCCCTCGTGGGCTGCTGTGCGTGCGTGTGTGTTTGTGTGCTACTCGAATCCTAAAGCTACCGGGATTTGTCATATGATTAAATCTAATCCTAAAAGATTTAGTTTATTTAATTAGAGTCCTAGTAGGATTATAATTAAATAAATTAGTATCCTAATAGGATTCCAAATCCTTTTCCATAACTCTATAAATAGGTGCCTAGGGTCACATATTTACATAGAGCATTCAAGTATTCAAAGTGAGTTTTTGAGAGCAAAATTCAGTCATACAATTGCCTATAAAGTGCCGAAAATTCAGAGTACCTTAAGGGCGATTCTAGTTGGTCAATCTTAAGGCGGATCCGGACGTGCTGTGGACTATCTACGGAGGGACGACACTTGGAGTCCTAAAGACTTGTTCTTGTTCGGTTCGGGCGCAGCTAGGGAAGGCACGCAACAAAGAGTATGCATCTAAACTATGCTAAATGATTATGTGTAAATAATATGCTTTCCTGGCTTTATGGTTTTTCCGCATGATTTATGAATTGTCATATGTATCATAACCTAACAGTGGTATCACGAGCCTCTTATTATTTTCATAATCTAAATTGCATGAACATGGTTAAATATTACAAATTTGCAAGAATTAAAAGGGGTGATTAATTTTCGTAATTGTTAATTAATTGCAAATTGCGTTTATTTAATTATACGTACGCAGTTTTTCGGCAGTTTCTTCGTTACTCATCCAAATCGAGTGATTTTTGTGTCAATTCCGCATGTAAAAGGCATTCTAAAATTTTGACAAAAACAGTATTTTTCTGCCGAACCCAGAATTCTCAAATTCGAAGCCTAACTATGACTTTTCGGAGGTTTTAGTTTTTCGAATGCAAAATTTCGTAAATTTAAGATGTTAAATTAAATATTTGAGATTCTTGTTGATAAATCTTGAATTTTTTATTGACCTACTGTATATGTTTAACAAGTTTGAATGCCTAGCCTTGTTAATTATGCAATCTAATTTGTAATTATGATTAATTTGTTGAAAATTAGAATAATTTAGAATTAATTTGATTTTCATAATTAATTATAATTTAATTAGATACCTATGATTAAAAACCACCATAAAAATTGTAAATTTATGTTAAATTTTAAATTTTTATGACCTAGACTTGAATCCATGTTAATCGGAAATCAATTGAATAATAAATTTTCGATTTTTCGCCCTAAAATTATGAAATTAATATTATTTATTAATTTGTCATTAATTTTAAACATAAATTTTTAAATTTTATGCGATTCGCTCATATAACTTGCACGCACAAAGCAATGGACGCTACGTGTTACCCTTAAGGGGTGTTGTATAGTGCGGGCATGTGACGACGAGCAAGGGAGCTCGTCGCCCATGCGGCACGAATGCAATGAGCAAGGCCATGGTGCACGAGCACAAGGCAGCAGCCCTGCCTTGTGTCGTGGGCTGTGAGCAATGGACGAATGGGCGAGGGCGAAAGCAAGGCACATCAGTCGCGTGTGGGCAGCAAGCGAGCTGCGCCACAACGCGCACTGCCTCGCGCAAGCGTGCGGAGCCTCGCGCGCAGCGAGCGCAAGCTCGCGTGCCACGAGTGCTACGCCCAGCGTCGATGCCTCGCGCAGCGAGCGATGGCTCGCAGGATCGAGCGCTGGCAAGCGCGCGCAGCGAGTGCTGGCGAGCGCGCGCAGCGAGCGCTGGCGAGCGCGCGCAGCGAGCAATGGCCCGCATAAAGCGAGCGCTGGCGAGCGCGCGCTGGCTCGCATGAAGCGAGCGCTGGCGAGAAAGCACAGCGAGCGATGGCTCGCGTGCATCGAATGCTGGCGCGCGCAGCGAGCACCAGCTCGCGTGAGGCCTTGCGAGGGAAAGCAGCAGCAGCGATGCGACGCAGCGCATGGGCTGCGCGCACATGGCCAACATGGCTGTGTGCGTGTGGCCCATGGGCGTGCGATGCGTGGAGTTGTTGCGTTGCGATTAGATCGTTTTGAAATTTTAATTTGAAATTTTCAGTTTACGTAATTTTAATTAATTTTAAAATTAATAATTTAAATTATTTTCTTGGATTTTAATTTTGAATATTGTAATTATAATAAATTTTTATTTATTCTAATTATTTTACTAAAATTAAAATCATGAATTAATTTAAATACGACAGAAATTAAATTAAACTTTTTGGATTCAATTATAAATTTATATGAGCTTTAAATTTTAATTAAATTTGTATGTTTCCGGTTAGACTAGAAATACATTTTTATGTTTAAAATTAGTAAAGCATATGAGTTTATTGGTTTAAGTGGGAGCCCTTTTTAGTCATATACTCTTGATTAGGTCTACAAATCCTTAAGGTTAAAACAACTTGATTAGAATTAATAAGGACTGAATAATTTGTAGATTATTGGTGCCCTTGATTAATTGCTGCAAATGTCTATGTGATGCATAATGTGTTTTACTAACCAGCTATGTGGGCCATTCATGATAATGAATGGGTGAATGGTATATATTGTATATGTACTATTTTGCAGGTTATGAAGTGACTAGTATGGCCCAAATAGGATAGAAAATATGGTCTGCGTACCATTAATTTGAATGTAATTGGTCTAAAGTACCAAAGTTGTTTTTCAATTCAAATATGGTCTGCGTACCATCAAATAGTTGTAATTAGTTTTAATTATAGCTTATCCTATTTGAAGAAAATGGTGCCTCCCACGGAGATTTTCAAGACGGACTTTGAAGTTAAAGCTTCAAGATGAAGTCGGGCCATACTAGATCACATTTATCTTATGCATGTTTTAAGTTATTTATTGCTTTTAAATATGTCTTAAAATGCATGAGATCAAAAGCTTGATTATGTTGCATGATTAAGGATTTTAGTTCACTTAAAATCTAACCAACATAGTAAGAGCCTTAAGTTCCAAACTTAAAAATTGAGTTATAAGGTGCCATGCCAAAATATACACTTGCTTGGATATCCTTTACATCAATCTAGTAATAGTTTTCGCTCAGCGAGGTGTTACTTATTGGTCCTAAAGGGGCAAGGTACACAAATAATTGTGAGTACATGTTAGTTTTGGTGAAACTCAACGATATAAGTAAGGATTCCTTTTATGTCGTGGCAAAATCGATAGGTTTACCTAATAAGTTCTTAGACGTACCTATCCACCAAGAATAGTTTCTAGACTATTAGCAAAAGGCTTTTGCTTACCTAAAATGTTTTAGAATTGAGTCGACAAACTGTGCTTAATTCTTCAATGGTTTTAGGATCTTGGAATCATTTTATTCACACCTGCCGGAACACATAATTCGAATAAAATGCTAATGACTTGATTAAATTGCATGATTGCTTTCATTTTCAAGTTATTATTCATGATAAATGTTTAGACTTTGCATGCTTCAATGAATGTTTTAATTATTGTTTATAATTAAATATCTTGCACTGCAATAAATCCTTTTAGAAAGGTAACAGTAAATTTCCTCGATTGGTAGTGAATCCAAGAACGATTCACGGAAATGAGAGAAAATGAGCAATTTAAAATGTACGTTTCTTTTAGCGACTTTTATGGTTGTTTTCGAGTATCAAAATCGAATGGCAAACCAATTGGTGCTTGTGAATTCAAAATACACTGTAGTTTTGAGATCATAAAGCATTGAGCTTAAACGCTCAGCTTTACCAATGGTTAACAGCCTGAACATCTTTGTCCATTTAATTCTCGAATGAGTCTAGTCCCTAGACATTCGAATAGATCGATGCTTAGAGAACTTTAGAAGCTTCTGGTAAGATCATCTAGTTGAAGCAAAATATTCAACATAAATTAAAATGGTAAAGAACCTTGTTGGTGACATTGGACATGTCTAACAAAGTATAAAAGTCAACACTAAAGAAATCAATTCTTAAGACTATAAGAAAGGGTACAAGAAATAGGAAAACGAGGAACAAATGAAAGGAATTTACGATTCCGTTTCTACCTATAAGTTTATGTTTAAAGAGAAGTGACCTAGCAATCAAACTTCCTTGGTATCATATACCGCTTGAGGTTCTTACTTCGGTAATAACTCAAACAATGGAAGCTAGGATACACTAATGACCTACAAGTGGGAAATGAAGCATGGCAATGCTACATTAGTTGTAGGGTCATCTAGTTTGTTTTAAGTCCATTCAAAGGCTGGAACTTAATGGCTATTTTGTTCCATAATCAACATACCTAAATTTCTGTTTTCAAACAAAGAAAGACTCACATTCAAGAAAAACAAAAACAATGTTTGTTTGTTTATTTGAATGAAATGGTCAATTACAGGTTGAGTCAATATGCTTGATTAAAACAAACAACTCTTTAAAAAACTTTACTAGGTTCAAATCAACCCCTTGATTTGAGTTCCACTAATCTTTGGCATTGTTGCTTAGACCATATCAACAAATTAACATTCAAAAGCTCTATTTTGATGGACTTTTGAAAGTTCATTGATTTCTAGATCAATTTAAGACGACTAGTCTTACTTGTTGAAAGTAACAAAAGATATGAACTATTGTTAGAACGCCTAGACAAAAGAGTTCAAAGCTAAAGAAAGGTTTTATGACTTTATTATTTCACACAGATTTGAGTGAATATAGGTTTATTTACTCAATGTGATATAAGTTTGAATCTGTTTGGCTAGTTCAAAGATTCAGAAGTATAAATCCCACTTGGTAAGAAATCATAAAGATCTAGGTTAGATCATGTTGATGATTACTTAAATCAAGAATGATCATCAATGATTGTGTAGTAAAATTCACAATCTAGCTCCATAAGATATGGCATATCTACGTTGGAATAATCGAAGTCAATTAGTACTTGATTCGATTAATGATGGATCATAAAGACTTTTCCTATAATTTCTAAAACAAAATGCTCAACCACCACCAAACTAAACCAAATTCGTCAAAGCTATTGAAAAGTAATTGCAGAATAACTTTTCATAAAATATATCTAGAGAGTTCCTAAACTCAGTGGGAGCTTAGTGTTTGTCATTCGACAAACTAAGGCCCACGTATAGATATATGTTTCATTGTGATTTATTCAAATGAGACACAAGGGTATTTTTTCTACCACGAATTTTTGAGAACATAATGTTTGTTTGCTCGAAATAATGTCCTTTTGGAGATTCGTTTCCAAAATGACAAGTGGGAGAAAATAGACCTCGAAAGTCTTCGAGGCGAACAACAAACATAAACGGACATTCCGGAGGCTTTTTCGAAGTGCTTCAGAAAATCCGAACTTATTCTTTAAGGACTTTAGAAGTGGCTTTAAAGAATAGACATCTCTTAGAAGACTTTACAAGTGCTTCAAGGAGAATAGAATATTCAAAGGACTCTCAAGTGCCTGTTGATATTCTATTGTTTGATGTTCTATACCCTTGTAGGCATAGAGTTCAAGTCACTGAAACTATGAGATTCTTCTATTAGACAGTGAAGAAACATGGAGTTCAGGTCACTGAAACTATGCAATTCTTCTATTAGATAGTGAAGAAACCTACAACTTGCAGTCAAACTATTATCATGTAGATTAATGAGTTTGTGACTTGTAAGAAAGCTATGACGAAACCCAGATTCCCTAAAATGGTTAGAGGCCATATATAGACTCAAATGTTTTAAATGGTTAGAGGCCATAAAACATACTCAATGTTTTGATGACAAAATTGAAATTTTTTTGATTTGCAAGAATAGTTTCACACCTATTGGTTGCAAGTTTGTTTTAAGGATAAAAACCATCAAACATGAAATTGTGTTCACACACAAAGCTAGATTAGTTGCTAAAGGTTACAAGCAAATTCACGGCGTGGATTATGTTGAAACCTCATGCATAATCGTAATGCTCAAGTCTATAATTCAAGCAATGATTGCATATTGGTAAATATGGCAATTGGATGACAAAACGTATTCCTCAATCAAATGTTGGAATAAACTATGTACATGGTATGTCATAGGATTTGTGGATCCAAATAAATGCTCAAAAAAGAAAGCTAGCTTATAGAATCTAAGTACAGATTTAAGCAAGCAATTGGGAATTGAAATTGTATTTTAGTGAGGCTAATAAGTATTTTAGTTTCATAAAATGTACATGATTCTTATAGATATATAAGAAGTTTAGTGGGAGTACATAAAACTTAATTGGTCCTATGTGTATCACACACATATCTCTCTATTGTAAAATAACATTCAAATGCTAATGACTTAGATTTAAAATTATTCATCAATGACGGACCAAGGCGAAACTTAGTACATAATGGGTATTAAGATCTATTTACAAAGATCTTATGATATTGTTTAGGATTAAGTAATGACATTTACTAAATCAAACACGAAAGACTCCATTGGAGATATTCGACCCATATGAATAAATCTAAGTAAAGAATGTTTGAACTATGTATAAGCATTTACTAAGTTAAAACATCAAAGGATCTAAGTGAGATTCTTAACCTATATTATATGTCAAAGAATTTAGCTGGATTCAGTATCTACTGAAATTGAATGAGCTAAAGTTACATGAATATAATTCAATTGGGAAATTATTCTGCAAAAGAATTCATCATGTATGATATAATATGATGATCGCCAAAAATGTATCGTATGACTTTAGGCATGACGAACATATACCAATCTCTATTGATCTAAGTGAAGATCAACTAGATTGAGATCAAGAATACTTATGGTACTTGAAAAGGTACATAGGAATAGTTCTTGATTCAAGGAAATAAAGATATGCTAAATATTGATGCTGCACGCATAAACACTGGCAAAGGATCGAGCAAGACCCTTTGGAGTTAACCATTGACAAAGACGAGCTAAAGAGCATCGTGTTTTGAAATGGCAACATGGGTTGGAAACCATGAGTTGTTGCGTGGGAAATATTAATTTCTATGTTCTACAGATACAGCTGGAAAGTCTTCCACATATCTATGAACTGCTTAGATGAGAAAATCCAACCAAAGCATCACTAGCAACCTATACAGTTGAAGTAAAAGTAATTATTGCCTAAGAAGCAATAAAATAGAGTTGTTTACATGAGTTCTTCATTGAACTTGGGAAGATCACATGTCTGTTGACTTAATGGTTCTTCATTGCAAAATGCGTAGAACCACTAATGTAGTAAGAAAGACTAGATCACATACTAAACAAACTCAAAAGATCTTATCATCATATCTCGAAGAACATTCGATGAAAAGGATATTAAGATCGGCAACGCATGATAACTAAACCTATGCAACAAGTGAGAAGCAACACTCACATTGTAGCACTGGAAATCAAGCATAGCTTTGAATTCCATGAACTGTTTTAGAAGATGGGTTTGAGGCCCATGGTTGTAAAACGTTGGGGTTGAACATTTATCATATATGAAATGTATTTTTCATATTCCATTTAATCTTGGTTTAGTATTAAATGATGAGTCCCTTCAATTTGACGAAATATTCAAGATAGACTGTCAGGACCAGTCCTGTGACTAAGAAATGTCTATCAAGTGAACTTGAATGTCAAAGGTTGAAAATGGTCCCTGGTCGGAGTTTTCTATAAAAATTGGACGCATAGAAAACGATAGACGACTAGAATGCAAGATGACTAGTAGTTCTGTTTCTTGAACTATGTGGACATGGCAATGTCATAATCATTTGCATAGATACTTACTTTGGGAAGACTAGTATCGGACAAGACCTATGAAAATTTACTGTAAGAGATGAAAATCTGTCATAAGTAAATTTCATTAAAATTATTAGACACTAAATCCTCAATACCTGAGTGATTTGAGATTACTTGTTTGAGAACTGGTTGCTTTGACGTTGACCAACCGTCGCACCGTAAAAGGAGGCTATAATGGCAACGCTCAGGTAATCACCTATCAAACGAAGTCTAATCTCAAGATCGCAAGATTGGGATTGTCCTCCCATAAATCGGGATGAGATGCTTAAAAGTTGTACAAGGCCACTCGGAGAGCTAGAAACTGTGAAATGCATGGCCGTGCTCGGATGAATCATAGGCTATGTTTATCTGTTTATTTGATCAGTTGAACTCTGAAACCGAGGAACACCTCTGGACATAATAAGGATGACAACTCTTACCTTATGTTCAAGAGCAAGCATCGAGCGACAAAGGAATTAGGAAATGCACACTTGTCCCTAAGGACAAGTGGGAGACTGAAGGAAATAATGCCCTTGGTCCAAGTATGCATTCAATGTTAAGTCTAATAAATGCGGTTCAGTATTAATTAACAAGTTAATAATTCAGTGAGATCAAGTGAGCTGAATGCCTAGCTAGAGGCCGCTTCAGTTCAAGTGGAATTAATGATATTAATCCACAGCTTACTCTTGACTGAACCCGTAGGGTCACACAAATAGTACGTAAACGGATCAAGTATTTAATGGCATTAAATACTCCATCTATGGATATTCGGAATCGACGGATCTTGGTTTCAGTGGGAGCTGAGATCGTCACAGGCAAGAAATGAATACTCCGGAAACGATGATATTGCCGGAAACGGAAATATGGATCGTATCGGAAATATAAATATTATCCAAGTCGTAGATGTTGCCGGAAACGGAAACATGGTACGTATCGGAAAATATTATCGGAAATGGAAATATTGCCGGAATCGGAAATATTGCCGGAAACGGAAATATTGTCAGAATCGGAAATATTATCGGAATCGGAAAATAATTCCGGAAACGGAAATATTAAATATTTGTTGAAACGGAAATTGATTCCGGAATCGGAAATGTTGAATATTGTTCGTATCGGAAATGAATTCCGGAATCGGGAAATTAATCGGAAGCGTATCGTACGAATTAGCATCGGACGAGGCCTGCCAGACGAAGGCCCAGCACGAAGCCGGGCCATCGCCCAGCAAGCCAGCGCGCCACAAACGCACCAGCCAAGGCTGCGCCAGGCCCACCGCAAGGCAGGCCCAGCGCGCGCCAAGGCTACGGCAGCGTGTGGGCTTGCGGCAGTGGGCTGCGAGCTCGCGGGCTGCGCGCGCGCGCATGGCGCCCCTCGTGGGCTGCTGTGCGTGCGTGTGTGTTTGTGTGCTACTCGAATCCTAAAGCTACCGGGATTTGTCATATGATTAAATCTAATCCTAAAAGATTTAGTTTATTTAATTAGAGTCCTAGTAGGATTATAATTAAATAAATTAGTATCCTAATAGGATTCCAAATCCTTTTCCATAACTCTATAAATAGGTGCCTAGGGTCACATATTTACATAGAGCATTCAAGTATTCAAAGTGAGTTTTTGAGAGCAAAATTCAGTCATACAATTGCCTATAAAGTGCCGAAAATTCAGAGTACCTTAAGGGCGATTCTAGTTGGTCAATCTTAAGGCGGATCCGGACGTGCTGTGGACTATCTACGGAGGGACGACACTTGGAGTCCTAAAGACTTGTTCTTGTTCGGTTCGGGCGCAGCTAGGGAAGGCACGCAACAAAGAGTATGCATCTAAACTATGCTAAATGATTATGTGTAAATAATATGCTTTCCTGGCTTTATGGTTTTTCCGCATGATTTATGAATTGTCATATGTATCATAACCTAACAAATTCTAAAACATTGAGTCTGGAAATTGGAAAACTATATTATTATACAAAATGTCTCGGATTAGTAATCTGCCACTGACTTTACCCCGTTGATCAGGTTTTGGAAAATCTTCTGAAGCCGGGAAACTATAGGGTCAGTTTTCAGTTTCTACTACCAACTGAAAACGAGAAAACAGAAAAATTGTCAGAAACTGATGAGTATGATGTTCATTACTGATTAAAATTGTCAGAAACTGATGAAAAATGGTCAGAAACTGATGAAAATGAGTAAACAGAAAACTTTCAGAAACTAATGTTCATTACTGATTAATAAGGATTCATAAAAAATCAAACAAAGCATTATTTTTAGAGGTTAACGTTTTTCTTAGCATCTTCCCAAAGAGAATGAAAATCAACATCTTTCGAACAAGAATTGCAGTAGATGAAAACGGGCCCAAATTTACAATTACTTTGTTTTTTGTGCAACTCTGTCTAACATAATTTAGCTACCGAGGAATTAACTTGATTGAGGAATTACAGAAAGTAGACATCCTTCACTTGTTGTTCGAATTGCATGAGGATTAACTTGATTGAGGAATTACAGAAAGTGGCACATCTATCCATACCACATGATTTAATTAGCTACTGAAGAAGCCAATCAATATTTGATGGAGGCATGCGTGAAATACAATGTGTAATCAAAAGAACTAATCAATAAGATCAAGAAATCAAACCTAGCGGAAGAAATTGCAAGAACGGTCAATCCTTCGATCAAAATCAAGACTGGGGAATGAGATGCCTTGCTCCAAACAACAAACCCAAGAATCACAACCAAACCACCGATCAAAATCCGGTCAATCCTTCGATCAAAACGCTGAAGAACGCACAAAAAAACCCGACGACCTTTAGCTAGATCTCAGGCTCGATCTGGTTTGGTATCCTTGCAATTCGATGACGATCAAGCCACTGTACTTCAAAATCGTGGGTTAGGCTTTCTTGCGACCAGAGATCGGCTTCTGCCGGAGACCTGAGAGCGGAGATCGGACGCCGTCGGCGACCAGAGAGCAGGAGGAAGAACATCAGAGAGGAGAGAGAAAGAGAAAGAAGTGAGTTTTTTTTTTTTGGAATTTATGTCGAAAACCATGTATTAAGGGCAAAATTTTAAACTTCAGCTAACGGAGGACTAACGTCTGTTAACTCCAAGTGCATCTTATGAACAGTACGTAAAAATAGGGGTATATTATGTGATTCAAAAGACGCGAGGGTATTTGGTGCTTTTTTTTAAACCTTAGAGGTATTTCATGAAAAACCCGTTATATGAATAATGTCGCAAAGGCTTCTAATACCCCCATGGTATGTGGTCCCTTGATACCCTTGGCTTGAATTGGGCATGTTAATCTCAGTAAAGCCACATCATCCAACTATTTCCAAATGAAAATTTCATTTTGATCTGAAATCAAAATTCAAACATTTATTATTTAATTTTGATTTTTTGGTATTTACTACCTTAAAAATACACCACTTTTGTATTTACTACCTTATGAAATTTTTATTTTAAATTACTCCCTTAAAGTTCCAGTTGTTTTGTATTTACTACCACTTTACAGTTTTCTCATTTTAAAATTGAAATATCTCTTTCGTTTCTTAATCATTTTGAGTGATTCAAAACCCATTCTTCTCATTTATGTGTAAGGATTCCATAAGGATCTTGCTTTTAACATTTTATAAAAGGAAAAACTAATTAAATTTTATTTGTAAATTTTTAAATATTTAATGAATTATCAAACGAATTGTTTTTAAATGTCGTTCACAATGAAATCCCTATAGAAAAAGAAAAATAATGAACTTTGAATCACTTTAAACGATTAAGAAACAGAAGAGATATCTTATTTTTAAAATGAGAAAACTGCAAAATGGTAGTAAATAAAAATAATTTGGAAGTTTAAGGTAGTAATTTAAAATAAAAATTTCATAAGGTAGTAAATACAAAATTGGTGTATTTTCAAGGTAGTTAATACCATAATATCCATTTAATGTCTCCTTTATTTTTGTTCCGATGAAACCAATGATTAATATTTTCAGATCAATTCTTCCCCTTTTATTTGTAATTATGATTATGTCAAAGAAACATAATCAGAAAGAAACTTGATTGATGAATTCATGTTGTTCGATTTAACGATGGTGTTCGAGTTCATCTAGTTAAATTCGTGGAAATTGAATCAGGATTCATGGTGATTTAGTCAAATTTCGTGTAAATAGAAACTAGAATAATGTTGGTCGTTTCCACTTCACTGGTGTAGACACCTAATTTGTATCTCCCCTTAGGGCCATTGACGAAACCATTAGCATAGCTTCAAGTTTGGTGAAACTCCGAGTAGAAGCCACAATTGCTAAAGTAAAATGATATTATTCCGAGTCCAATCATCCAAAATCCAATTCTGAAGATTGTTCCCATCCCGGAACTTGGTTCAAAATTCAAATTCCAAAATAAAATTCTGAAGTCCAAACAAAATCTCTCAAAATGGATACCACCATTGGTCTCCGGAGCCCATTTCCAATCAAAATTTCATTAAGCAATCCAAATTCAGCCGCCGACCTACAAAATCGAGCATCTCAGGCTACGACCCGTAAAACTGTACAAAAATCTCAAAACAACGCGTTCAAAGTCGTAAAATTCAAAAACTTAGCAAAGAATCTTTCTGCTAATGTCCAAAAGTACAAGGTCCAACTGCCAAGGTACCCAAAAAGGACGGCGTCATCGTCCTTGCTTTGGCAATTAGCGCTGCGCCACACGCAAGCAAGCCAACCTGCGCTAGGCGCATGTCCCTTTGGTTTTTTCCAGCAGTTTTCCTATAAATACCCCATTTTTTACAAATGGAGGAGGAGAAAAAAATTGGAAAGAAACTTAACGTTGTAATGCACAAATTGCTCCTCAACACACAAATTCTCTCCAAAATTCAATCTTTCTAAAAAAACACAACAATTTCTAAATAATTAAGCAATTGGGAAAACACCTCCTAGGTAAACTAGGTAATCTGACTCTCTAAATCTTATTATTTCTAATTTCTATGCTTTAATGTTCAAGTGTTTTCAATAATCCAATGATGTTTAGTGGGTTCATAACTCATGTAAACTAAGATTTGTAAAAAAGGAGTAACCTTTAAGGGGTTTCATACTTGAATCCCCCTTAAATGATCTTCCATACCCCATTTCTAAGTTTCAAGTTTCAATCTTTAAGCTTTGTTTTCAATAAAACATGATTAGTAAGTTGAGAGATCGACTTTCATTTTTGAAAGTGTTCCTTACAGCAATCATCATGAAAATCTTCAAAAAAAAACCTTAGATTTATACAAGTTCAATGATGTTTGAAGAAGTGCAATTCCTTCTTCCAACTAGAACTCATGAACCATCGCGTTTTATGATTCAAAATACAATATCTACATTCAATATTCAATGCTGCTTAAATGAGATCAATTTCTCTTTAAACTATAATCAATTTAAAGTCATGGATCTTATTAAAGATGAGACTTTTTAGTATAAAAGTTCTAATCTTTAAGAATTTAGATGGCCCCATAATTTCAATGTTCAAGTTCAATATTCAAGTTCTCTATTCAAGTCCAAGTTTAATATTCAAGCTTTATTTCAATGTTCAAATACAAAATTAAAGATACTTTTTAATGAGCAAACTCATTTTAAAGTTAGATTCTTTCCAAGTTGAATCCATGAGGAGCCAAATCATACATGAGCAAGTGTTTCTCATTTGGATTTCCCACATCATTCAAGCCATTTCGATTATGAAATTTAAATACTTATTGCTTATTTTATTTCTTATTTCAATATTGCACCTTTCAATTCCGCACCTTTCAATTTCGCACCTTTAAATTTCACACCTTTAATATTCATTTGGTTTACACCTAGTCCGTTCTAGGTGGTGATGTATAATATTTACATTCTTGCACTCTATTTTCTATTGTGATGCTTTGCTCTATTTGTTATTGCTTTCATTATCCAACATGCTAAATCAACCATCTACAAGTTCTAATCACGCTTAACAAAGATAATTCTTCGACAACCAGACTAGACTCCTTCAAATTGGACTTAAAGAAAGTACAAATTAGCAATTTCAATGTTCTAAAATGCATGCTCACCAACCTAAACTTAGTGTCATGATTAGGATTATGCACGAAAAATGATCCGAATTGTCTTGTTTGAACGAACTTGCCAAATCTCCCAAAATAAGTGCCTCGTTCCCTTACCCAAGTCTCAATAAGGTTTCAAGTCATAGTCTTATCCCGAGTCATTTAGTCTTTCCAAACCAAGCCCATAAACTTGTTTGGTGGCGACTCCGTCAGAACCCAATATTCGATAGCCGTAGGGGCAATTTCTAACGTATTTTGCGTAATTTGGATTCCGATTTTTAAAATGTTCAAACTAATTAAAGTCATTAGTTCAACCTTGTAATTTGGCTCCCTCTTTGTGGGTGGGATTGTCAAAAATTAAGTCAAATCCAATGATTGAACTTTTCAATAAATTGGCCAAGTTTAGGATCTTGGCATATTCCAAATGGGATGTTTCAAGTACCCATAACTTACATTACAAAAATTCGAACATACAAGTATACGAAATACGAGAGAAATTCAAAGCCCTTCAAAAGTAGCCCCCTACAACTGGATATCTGTATAAGATAAGCAGGGAAGAGTTATTATTTAAAAAAAAAGATTGGAGAAGAAGAAGGCAGAGAAGACGAAGGCGGAGAATCGAATGTTAAGATTGTAACAAAAAAAGAATTGCAGGTTGGGGATAGGTGTTAATGTAGAACTGAACCCGTGACCTAAGGGGAAGCAAGCATTAACGCATTGTAACAGTACATGCAAGTAATTATCCATTGTGGCAGTGAGGCAAAGCCATTGGCTACTGTCATTGAAATGTTCTTAAGAAATTATCTTTTATTAAAACCGAAAATATGAGTAATGATTGCATATTGGTAGATATGGAAATTGGATGACAAAGAGTCTTCCTCAATTAAATTTTGGAAGAAACCATGTACATGACATGTTATAGGATTTGTGGATCCAAATAATACTTGAAAATGAATTCTAGCATATGAAATCCAAATATGGATTTAAGCAAGCAATTGAGAATTGGAACTGTATTTTAGTGAAACTAATAAGTATTTTCGTTTCATAAAATATACATGATTCTTATAGATAGATAAGAATTTTAGTGGGAGTAAATATCAATTGATTCTATGTGTATCACACATATCTCTATATTGTAAAATAACATTCAAATGCTAATAGCTTAGATTTGAAATTACTTAATTATCAATGTTGGACCAATGCGAAACTTAGTACATATTGGCTCTTGAGATATATTTTACAAAGATCTTAAATATTATCTTGGATTAATCAATGATATTTACTAAATCAAACATGAAAGACTCCATTAGAGATATTCGACTCATGTGAATAAATACCTTAGAATACCTATTTAGCTTCATTAGTTGAGAGTTGGGAGCGAAAACAATCATTATAGTCAAAGTATGTTATATGACTCATTTATTATTTTAAAATATTATTTATATTATATTTTACAATATTAATGACTCTAACTAGAGTATGTGTTTTTTTGTCTTTCATTATAAGTATTCATGAACCAATCAAGGGAGCGTTCCTTCATGATTGATGAAATAAAATTTGTCCGAAACAAGTTGGCACGATTTATACTAATGAATGTCTTTGATTGATCGCGTTTTTAGCATTCTAATGAATCTGATACAGAAGTTAGCTACCTTTTCCCATTAATCAGTTTATATAAAATTTGTTTTAAATAGTCGTTTGATATTTATTTTGATTTTTTAATACTTGTGTTATTAAATGGTGTATGGATGAGCAAGGGGCATGTCTATTGGTGTATAGTACATACATCGTGGGTGAACGAAGTGGTTTGGTGTAGGTACAGGTTTCTAGCTATATCATATTGTGCTATAGTGGTACGGGCCTGGAAAAAATCTACACAAAAAAAATTTATTATCAAGTGCTTGGGGTATTTTATTTTATTTTAATACCCCAAGCACTTGATAGTACGGTGCTAGTAATTTTTTTAAAAAAAACTTTTTGTTAATATCAAGTGCTTGGGGTTTTCCAAAACCCCAGCCACTTCACAAGTCAAGTGCTTTGGATTTTCCCCCAAGCACTAAACATGTCAAGTGCTTGGGGTCAACACCAAACACTTAAAATATTATAAATTGCTTTACCTTCAATTGATGGAGACATAATCACCAGCACTTGAGGGCATTTTCCCCCAAGCACATGAGGTTTTTTCTACTAGTGTATCGGTAACCCCGATCTTTACGGTTTTGGTAAAGACTAAGTTAGGGTTTAGTAGCCAGTTCATTCCAAATCGTCTACGTCTTGTGGGTTCGAAAAACCCGATCTTGACGGTAAAGGTAAAGACTAAGTTAGGATTAAGTTAACCATTTTCATGTTCCCTTGAGGTGTTGTGTGTAAGGTCCTGTCTTTTTGCTTGTGGCTGGTTGTTTATATTTTGTTGCTTTCTTTCCACGGTTATTTCCTTGGAGATTAGTAATTATGATGCCTAGTCTTATTTTTAGTTGTCTGCTTGGTGTGAGGTTGTTCTTTAGCCTTGTGATTGTTAGTCTCATGTTTGGGATAGTACAATTTTATAGTTCTTGTGGTTCTTGCGTATTGGTTGCTCATGGTGGGTTTGTGCAAGGTTAAGGAATGTAAGGGTTATTATTTTGGGTTTAGGTGAAACCTCGACTGATTTAAAAAAAGAGTCAGCCAACCTAGGTTATGGTATTGGTCATGTTGTTTATACCACGCTCGAAGGTGGTATGTGTGGTCCTAGGATGAAGGAAGGAGATAGTGGGAGTGTCTATGGAAGGAGTGTTTGTGAGGTGTGGTTGATCTTTTTAGGTTTGCAAAGAGTTGTATTCTCTTTGAATTTAAAATATTTCATATCTGAAGACTGCTCCCCAAATGTTTTTGGGGGTTCATAGCATGTTCATCGAGTCACCTTTGGCGACTCAGTTTGTTATTGGAGCTTCTGCTCACAAGGTCGTGATTTCATCAACTTTTCGTCCTTCGTGTCTTTCTTTTTCCTTTGAATGCTACGAGTTTAAAGGGGTTCTCCTAAGTATTCATTGCCCAAGTTTCGGCCTAAGTGAAAGAGGAAATAGAAGTGTGGAGGATGACTTCAACAATCGAGAGACAGATTACAAGGCGATTACTATCTCTTTAATTTTATTTTTTTGCGTCGTAAGTGGTTTGTAAGAGCTAGTAGAGCTCATCTTAGTAGCTTTAGATATGTAATGGTCTCGATCGGCCCCCAAAACTTAAGTAGTTTTAGTATCGGTTGTAATTCGTGAACTCTTTTAATAATGCATGTTTATCAGATGTCCAAAAACAATGAAGTACTCATATTATTTAGAGATAACCGGTAGTCTGTTTAAATAAAAACACTGGTATGCTTTTCAATTACTACCTCAGTTTCATAAAGATGTTTCAGATACTATTTGCACAAATATTAAGACAAAAGTAGAAAAGTTGGTTGAATATAATAAAATATGGATAAAGTAAGATAAATGTGTAAAAAGGTGGGTGGTGTAAGAAAAAATGATTAGAGTAAGAGAAAGTGAGTAAAAAATTGTAAATATTATGGGGTAAGAAGGGTAAGGTAGTAAAATTTCATGTCCAAAAGTAGAATACAGCAAAGTGTAAAGAACATTTTGAAACGGAATAAAACGAAAAGTGTAAAGATCATTTTGAAACGGAGATAGTAACAATTACTCCGTAAAATACATGCAAAATTTTGTTCATGCAATCATGCGAATAAAATTGTCTAAGCAGCTATCTCTTCCTATCGGATTGTGTGATAAGTAGGTTCCATACTTTTGGTACAGATATTTTATTTTTTTGATATACAATAAATATGTTAAAGAAAGGAAAGCATAAACAAACACCTAATCTAATCCGGCTCGCACGCGAAAGTTGCAAATGTAATCTCACGGTTGATGGCTGTGTGTGCCAGATTATGAGCTGAACTTACTTGTTGACGATCTACCTTACGAATATTAAAGTGTGTAAAAATATTTAGCACTTTGTAGGATAAACGCTAGACAACGATCAGTGAAATTGGATATCCGCCCTTTCCCTCTATTGGGAACTTGTAATAAGATTATCATAGTTGGTGAAAATTGTAATATTGTGATTTCGTGAAGAGAAGATGCGAGAGCCCATTTCATCCCTTTGAGGCATGCTAAAGCTTCAGCTTGTATGGCTGAGTGAGTCATTCCTAAAGCACATCCACCTATTACATTCCCACATGAGGTCATGTGGATTCAAAGCCCAAACCATACCTGCGCTTTTGGTTTGCTTCTTCCATGCCCCATCCACTTGAATGATTATCAAATCTAAACTATCGCTTGCACGACCAACATCAACATGAAGGAATCCTAGAGGAAAAAAGGACCATCCCTAACTAACTGATGCTTAGCTAGTTCCTGAATCCTTGACGCGATAAAACTGTGATAATGTTGTAAAGCGGCGTTGATATTGAACACTACCGAAACATAATTTCTTTGCCCTTTGAAAATGCAATTATTCCTTGTAACCCACAAAGACCACAAGGTTGCTATTTGGTATTATCGGATCGGATTTTGATAGTTTTGCTCAGTCGTAAGTTAATTGTTAAACCGTCTCTTACAAAGGAATTTTTATTAGGCAAAAACTACCTTATAATTTATTTATTTTTTTGCGAAAAACTACCTTATAAAAAAATATTGTAATTAACTACCTTATATAAAAATATAATGTAAGATACTACCTTTTTCCCAATTATGAAGGTTGATTCAAAATTTAGGGATTGACTTTACCATATGCACCTTACGTGTCACTTAATTATCCTTTTTCTCGTTAGACCCCACATGAGATACATCTAGTAAAGTCAATCCCGTAATCTTGACTCAATGTTCATAATCCTACGAAAGGTAGTTTTTTTATTATATACTTTGTATAATATACTTATATAAATATATTTATTATATATGGGATAAAAGACACAAATACTAAATGTAATTAATACATACATGTAATTAAACAGGTTATAAAAAATAACTAGATTTTGGGTTCAAGCGACTCCCCGAGTGGCCAACTCAGCCAAGTCATTATTTTGATAATTGTAACTGTCTTTCTGCCAAAAAAAATAATAAAAAAAATAATAATTAACTCGTACTTTTATTTAAATAATTTTTCTTTCTTTTATTATTACTTACTCCCTCCGTTTCTTAAAATTGGCCCATTTGATTTTTCATGGTCTCCATATACACGTAAAAGTTACGAAAATTTTATATTCTAAAAATACACAATGAAACGAATCTAACAATTCTCACACGACTATATTATTTTTGATATGCAAGTGAAAATTCTTGGTCAACGTTTTTAAAGTTTGACTCCAAAATGTGGAATGGGGCAAACTTTAAGGGCTAGAGGGAGTATTAAATTTATTTTACAAAAGATATTGTGTAACATGTTTTGATGTTACCACCCAGCTCACTTTTAGGGCTAATTCGAATTTGGGACGAGTTCTGGGTGGATAGGTTCCAGTCCCCTCCCAATTGTTGTTGCTGGGTATCGAACACGCAATCCTCCCTACCAAGTTAATCCTCAATCACGTACCACTGAACCAACTGACAATTGGTAGATACTCTGTAACATGTAAAATTGCATAACCAACCAAGTGCATAAGGTGATGTTTGGTTGCACTAGAGAAATTATATTTCCCTTACACTTGTAATTCTCATGTACTTTAACTTCCTAGGAATTGAGAGTTCTTGTTTTGTTGTGCATAGGAAGCTAGAATTCTGTAAGGGGGATTGGGTAAGCAAATTCTCCCATTTTGGGGAAGTTTCACTTCTTGTGCTCATGTCAACCAAACAACTACTTTGCTCTTCACTTCCTAGGAAATGAAACTTCCCATGCATTAGAATTCCAACCAAACTAGCCCTAAGTCATTAGTGTTAAAATGATGAAGTCGTAGGTCAAATCTTGTTTTTTTATTTTTTAATAATATGTAGATGACATGGAATAACATGCATGTGTCGAACTAAAAGTGAAGAGCGCTATGTAACGTGATATACTTTCTTACTAACGCATTTTAATATATATATATATATATATATATATATATATATATATATATATATATTAATTATAAATCAAGTGTAAACATATTAAATAAAGTTGGATGGGAGTCTAGAAACAAGCTGTGCTCCCACCCCTTTCTGAATGCAAAAGCTCAATCTATGAAAAATAAATGCCCCACTCTTGACTAATAGAGAGAGACTTGATACGTGAAAGTGTGTCCAAGGCCTCCTTATCCAACTACCCGAATGTAGAGAACACAAATGGGATGAACTTGTATCCGTTGTCCTCACATTTCGACGAGTACTTCTTCTTTTTCTTATTATTATTATTATTATTATTATTATTATTATTATTATTATTATTATTATTATTATTATTATTATTATTATTATTATTATTATTATTATTATTATTATTATTATTATTATTATTATTATTATTTTTTTTTTTATTTATTTTATTATTATTATTATTATTATTATTATTATTATTATTATTATTATTATTATTATTATTACTATTTATCATTATTATCATTATTATTATTATTATTATTATTATTATCATTATCATCATTATTATTATCATCATTATCATTATCATCATCATTATCATCATCATCATCATTATCATTATCATCATCATTATCATTATTATTATTATTATTATAAATCAAATGCTAACACAGTCAAATAATTTAGTGCGAAGCCGAGATACAATCTGGGCCCCTACTCCTCTGGCTATAGCAAAACCTATCCTGGTAAAAATATGAGCAGTAGCACGAGCCCCAATGTCCTGTGTCCTAGAAAACTTCTGAATCCGCTTCAGCAACGCTACATCATCCTTATCCAGCTCCCCCAAAGAAGAGAAAGAGAATGGAAGAAAGTCATAACCAATGGCCCTGCAACGTGCTTCGTACTTGACCCGCTTCCGAATAACCGCATCAGTTACAACCCAACCCGGGACAAATCCAGACAACCCAGATTATGTCAAAGGAGATGATCCCGTCAAGTCAACACACACATCACATCCCCGATCCCAAGAGTATAATATTTTATTATTATTTTTATTATTATTTTTATTATTATTATTTTTATTATTATTATTATTATTATTATTATTATTATTATTATTATTATTATCAAATGCTAACAAAGTCAAACATTTTACAAATGGTTAGTGGGCAGCCGAGATACAATCTGGGCCCCCACTCCTCTAGCTATAGCAAAACCTATCCTGGTGAAAATATGAGCAGCAACACGAGCCCCAATGTCTTGTGTCCTAGAAAAATTCTGGATCCGCTTCAGCAACGCAACATCATCCTTATCCAACTAACCCAAAGAAGAGAAAGAGAACGGAAGAAAGCCATAACCAATGGTCCTGCAACGTGCTTCGTACTTGGCCCGCTTCCGAATAGCCGCATCAGTCACAACCCGGCCTGGGGCAAAGGGCAGACATCCCAGACTGTATCAAAGGAGAAGAACCCGTCAAGTCAACACACACATCACAACCCCGATCCCAAGAGTAGAGCAACACGTCTGCTGGTCGGAGAGCTCCATCGTTCCCTCCAGATAGATCAATATCAACCTCTTTCCGCACCGAGATCCCAGATCGGTAACAAACATCAACAAGGGTATCCCGAACCACATTATGCCGATGTTTAATACCCACAATGCCAACACATGATACCGCATGATCACCAAAGATGTCTCCCGCAAAGACCCTGGAGCAAGCAAAACATGGCACCGTAACAGAGAACAAAGGAACCCCCACCCGATAACACAACACACATCGATAAGCATAAGCATTCATCTTCTGTCCCAAACCTGATATGGGGACCGCACGAAGCCAAGCAGAGGTGTGATCTCCCTGCTGCGACTTCCACAACGCCGACTGCCGATACGATAAAGAGAAGGTGGATTATGCAGTTGCAGAAACCTTTGTGAAATATATATCTGCCAATTTCTTCATAAGTTTAGGGGCAGCGACCTCACCAGGGTTACTCAGAATGTCATACTCCACCGTTCCACTAAATAGACTCAACGCATCTTCGAATGCCTGACCAGGACCAACAATATCAGCATGTCGTAGAAGTTGTGTCTGTAAACCAAAAGACTGCAACCGAGAGGCGAGACAAGCATAATGCCGAACATCACCAGCGGAATAAACACCAAGTCCGCCAAAAGAAAAAGGTAAGGTGGCAAGTCACCACTGCCAATCGCCAAAGCCAGGCCCCGAAGCAGTAACAATACGCTCCAAAGAAGATCGAAGAGCCTCATCAAAAGTGCGCTGCGCAGCCTCAAAAATACCAGGAGGACAAGTACGCAAAGCAAAGTAGAGTTTAGAAACTCCGGTACATGCCCTAAGCAACAACAACTCACACTGAGGATCATCGAGCTGAGCAACCCTATCTGTAAGCCCAATGGTCTTGATTACCCTCTGCATCACAAGCTCACCACTAAAAGCAGGATTGGAACTAGCGGGACCACCAAACAACTTAACACCATGCAAAGGACGAGCAATATCAGGGGGAAAGACTCCCACAAGCCTGCTACGAGGGTCCTCAATAGGCCAGAAAACCTCGGTCTTCTCCACTGATGTAACCCGAGACAAGACCCGTCCTCCATAATCAGCTGCAGAACCTTCCCCACCACCAAGGTATCACCAATAATAGTGCCATCATCCAAATACCATGCCTGAAGACACACCGCAAATGCGTCCCTGATTTTACAAACCAGGGGTTGTAAAACCAAAGCAAAGAGCAGAGGACCAAGGGGATCACCCTGCTGCACACCCTGAGACGACCATAACGTATGCTCCCCATAATACAATCTGGCTGGAGTAGAGTAGCAGTATTTAACCCATCGCGAAATGCCCGGACAACGAAGACGAACTTCACGCAACATGGCCGTTCGATCAACTAAATTGAAGGCATTTTGAAAATCCACCAACAACATAGAAAGACCCACATCAGAACCCCAATCCTCCGTCAACCTGTTCACAGCATGAAGAATAGCCTCACCACCAGCAGATACCCCGACACCAAATTGAAGACCATCAAAATAACAACCCAAAGATGGGCCAACCATAACAGCACCAACCTTCAAAACCAGACGTCGCCAAACAGTACCAACAACAATAGGACGAATACCACCACCGGGCTTGACAGGAGGGGTGAGGGGAGCACTAGCAACATACTCACCCAAACCCATAGGGAATTTCCCAGCTAAAAAGATATTAACCACCCCAGAAATTGAGTCAACTAACTCATCAGAAACAGTCACAGCAGCCCCACTCAAGCAATCCATAAGGTGCTGAGCTCGTAACCCGACCCTCCCACAAGATGTGCCACGTGGAAAACTCCTAATCCGGTACAAAACAACAGCAGAAGTAGCCATGAGATGATGGTCATCAACATGAATATCAGGCAAGGACGGAGCTGGAAACGAAGGGTGTTTCGACTGCAAATCCGCAAGAGTGGCCTCATTATAAGGCGCAACGCCTGAAAGAAGAAAGAACACAAACTGCAGCATTGTAATGGCCATCACCAATCTTCCTACGACACTGCTTGATATTACGCTCTTTAAATCAAGACCCTCATCAGCATCCATCAAAGTAGGGGATCCAGCTGCCAAAGCTTCCCGCAAAAGAAGCATATCACTGTGAGGGGGTCGAAAAAAGCGCGAGGCTAATGCGTGACCTGTCCCTCGTGGGTGTGACGATTCTTTTTATTCAATCAAGTGTAATTGGATTTCCTGTGAGTATACACCCAATTGACTAGTAATATAGGAGTCGCCATTCAGTTTTTAACGACAATGAGAAAAACTGACAAAACCCGGTTATCGTGACATAAAGGGAGTGCAATTATGTTTGACCACGACGGCCGTAGGTTCCGTTGTGATCCCTGGTGTGGGGATCTCTCAATATACACCCGCAAGGTAGAGATTGAGGGTTCGAGGGACTGTAACTACCGAGAGGAGTAATTCGCTCGTCGATAACTCCAGAGGCAGGATATCCTTACTAGCTCAGCATAAATAATTGAAGGGACATGCGTTAACTATTAAACTAATCTGAGTTGGTTTTAGTAATATGCAACATATAATACTAATTCGGTCGTGATTATCTGATTTAAATAGCATTAAGGGACCTAGAATGATAATCCAATTTCCCAAAAATATTATATTTGTTAGGCGTGATAGAACAATCAGATTAGGTTAGTTTAACAGTTCATAAAAAGGGCGAGGAAAGCAATTAAATCATCGAGAAGGGGCACATTACGACGCACCCTTGAGAGGTGCGTCACGGTTCTCAGAAAACTAACCACTTTGACTTGGCTATTTCTCCTTTTTATTTAACGAATCTCAATTATGGGACAGGATACGTTCTGTTCGATTTATGGATCGATTGCGACAGAACGCGTGAACAGTTTCGCAGCGGGAGGCTTAGGCTAAGGGTTGGAGTCAATACTCAGAATATTATTGTGTGTTGTTGTGTGTCCTTTTCACGTCGAACTTAGGGGTCTATTTATAGGAAAAAGTGGCGTAGAAAGATAGTTTTTCAGGAATTTGAATACGAAACGGATTAGGAAAAGAATTCGTCCCAGGTACTTTCGGCGCCCAGCTCTGGGCGCTGGAATTTTCGGCGCCCAGGGCTGGGCATTGAAAATAGGGTATGGCAGAATTCTTTGGTCAGATTCGGATTCCTGAAATCCGTAGAGTTTGAGACTTAATCGAGTCTTTTAGCGCGTATCAATTTTATGACGGAATGCGCCTGGGCCCGTTACGAACTCTAGGCTCGTTAGGATTTTAATTAATACGTAACTCTTATTTCCGAATCATATTAGGAATAGGATTCTCGCAGTTTTCTATCTCATTTAGGATTTATGTTGGAATGCAACACCTAATTCTGACAGGTTTCTATCTTTTATGATTTGCCACTTTTAGAAGCTACATTTTACGGCAGTTTACTATTTTTAGCAGGTTTCCATAAATAGCAGGTTTCGGGTGAAATGAAATGGGGAATCGAGATTCGTTTATTTTATAGGAGATGCGTTGTCAAGTGGAGTTTTTATGCTTTCATCATCGAACCTTTCCCTTGCGAGAACGGGGACAAAAGTAGGTGTCTACAGTTAGCTCCTACTTTGACTGAGTCTTGGAGTAAGACGATTGTCAAAGTATTAGACGGAGTGCGTCACACAAGCCATGGTGTATGTGACCTACTTTGCGAGGGTCTCACGAGCCCCCGAGTGATAATATTTGACTTAAGGGTCATCACTTGAAGCGTCGACATATCCCTCACGTGTCATTGGGATTTGTCAACTGATAGTATAGAAACTTCCTCACTTTGTCATTGGAATGATCTAAAGGTGCGTAGAAACTCCCTCACTTTGTCATTGGGAGTAGCTACAGATGTTTTCAAAATCAAAGCTGTAAAGTGTAATTGGGCCTGGCCAAGCCCAATCACGAGGTAAAACGTTTTTAAAGATTCTCATTTTCAGGGCTAGCTAAACGAGAAAACCCCCTTGTTTTTATAGGACGTAAAATGAAGGAAAATCCAGCACATCGTTCTTTTTTGGAAAAACGGAAAACCAATCCTTTAATTTTTGGAAAAAGGGAAAACCAATCCTTTAATTTTTGGAAAAAGGGAAAACCGAAAAAGGTTATCGCTGCAGCGACTAAGGACCTGCGCGGTTAGTGACGCAGACCCCGCCCGCTGAAGGTGGGCGAGTCTGTCCGCTGAGGGTGGACGCCCCGTCCGATAGAAGTGGACGAATCTGTTTTGATGTTTTGAAAATGAGGACCTACGCGGTTTGTGACGTAGACCCCGCCGGCTTAAGATGGCAAACCTATCCGCTGAGGGTGGACGCCCCGTCCGATAGAAGTGGACGAATCTGTTTTGAAATTTTTTTTTGTTTTTTTTTGAAAATAAGGACCTACGTGGTTTGCGCCGTAGACCCCGCCGGCTGAAGATGGCGAGCCTATTTTAATTTTTGAAGACTTTATTTTTTTCGAAAACTGAGGACCTGCGCGGCTAGTGACGCAGACCCCGCCCGCTGAGGGTGGGCGAGCCCATTTTGAATTTCTTATTTTGCCTATGTAGAAGGGCTTTTGTGATTACAACCTGTTGGTGGGTCGTAATATTTCCTGATTAGATGTGTCCTATAAGTGGGTCCACACTGTGTATATTTTTGTTTAACAATATTTTTTTTTGAGATATCCAAACATGATATGGTGTGTGCCGCAGTCTGGGAATGTGACTTTGATTGCGCGCTCCTTGTTGGAGTCCATTTTTTGCGAGCCCCCAAGCGTTGGGGCTCGTCGGTTAGTTTTTGTATCTTGTAATCATGTTTGGGGTCACGCTCGTATGTGCGAGCGACCTCCTATAGTAGTGTGCTATTTTAGCGAAGCCGTGAGGTGCGACTTTCAGTGAAGAAATCGGCAATTTTCAAGCCGAATGAATATGGCAGGGCCCAATAGAAGTTAGGGCCTTTTGAGCCTGGGTTCATTTTCGGCGCCCAGGCCTGGGCGTTGAAATAATTCACGCCTAGGTGGGGCGTTGAAAGTGTTGTTTGGGCTGGTCTTTTGATGACACAGTTGGCCTCTTGTTCATTCGTTTATTTCACTTGGAAGTTCTATGTATTATCTTTTCTTTTGTTTTTTCTTTGTTTTTAGAACGTGATGATTTTCTTGAGAAGCCGTAGCCGATTGGTGGACTACGGTGCTTGTCGCTTTGGGGCGATTATTTTAAGGAACTGTTGCTCTTTAAGGCGTACAGTTATTGCGATAGTTGGGCGAGTCTATATGGCCCGAGGAACATATCTTGAGGCGTAAGACTTTGACCACTCTTGTTGTTGTATATTTTTCCTTTTGAACGCGTTCGTGAATGTTTGATACTTAGAATGATGATATGTATGTGCGAACGAGCGTTCGTAGAGTGGCCGTAGTGTGCGGTCCATTAATCAGTTTGCTTGAATCATTTCATTTTTTTTTTTAGCAATGACTGATTTTGAATAGTTCGCTTAGAAGCTTGATAGGGGTCAGGTCCATTCATGAAGTGGGCTCAAACATCGTGCCCTTTCGATTGTTCAAACATTTGCTTCGAGATTTTTTATTTTGTTATGGTTGTTTCGTAGCTTGGAGCCCCCAAGTATGCATGTTGGGATGCTTCCTTTTGGCGTACGATTTTGTAGGTTCTTTCGAGAAATATGCCTTGGGGTTTCGCTCGTGTAGGTGCGAGCTATCCCTTCCGTGGTAGGTAATGTTTTTCTACCTTTAATCCTTAATGTAGAAGTCGTGTGGCTTGCATTTGGGCGATAAGTAGTCTTTGCCTCTTACTCTTGGTCGTGCTTGCATTAGTGCAATGTGCCTTACCCTTTTTTAGACTTGTACTGTGGGATTATGGTGCAACGCAGGCTTGTGTGGCCTAACGGCGTGTCTTAGAACATTCCTCCAAGTGTTGGGATATCATTATTTGGAGTACTTCATCGTGCTGAATCGTTCAGGTGCTCGAACAAGTGTAGCACCTTCTGCGTGGGTTTGCACGGCTTATTACTTCGTTCGATGCGATGATTCATAGGTGTTTCTTTCTTATTTTTGTATCTGGGCAAAACTTGGCTAGCAGAAAGATTCACCGCCCAGGCTGGGGCGTTAAAGATATCGGCGCCCAGCTCTGGGCGTTGAAAATGATTCCTGGGCAGAATTTTGACAGTTTTTTTTTTATTCTTTTTTTTCTTTCGCTTTTGCTTTGGAACGATGTAGACTGTGTAACGGGCGCTTTATAGGGCGAGCGTTATGTGTAGTGGTTTGATCAGAGTTTTGGTGACTCGCGATTTTCAGTTACCCTTGTTAGTGGGGTGACTTTATATATTCTAAGTAGCGCTTAGAATCTGGGAGGGGTTGTAGCCATTCTAAGGTTTGTTTTTCACAATTAATGCTTAGTATTGTGCCCCTATGATGTATGTATAGCATTAGCGTCGAGAATTTGCGATGAAATCGTCATTTCGAGCATTTTTAGAGTGTTTTTCTCAAGCCCCCAATTGTAGCTACGGGATTGGCTTGGTGCTATAATGCTTTGCATACGTTTTTATGCATTCATGGTGACATGGATCATGAATAGTTTGAACCAGACTCGTTTAGTGCGAGGTACGTTCGAGTAGTGATTTTGCTGCTTCTCTTGTAAATGTCGTATTATGCGACATCGCCATGGTCAAGGTAGTCACATGTCGAAGTGTGCCTTGACCAAAAGCTAGGTGCCTTTCTTTACCCATAATCATATTTAAAAATCTTTTTGACTCACTTGCAACGTTGAGATAGACGCATACTAAGCTTAAACCAACGACACTTTATTATGTTCGAAGAAGTCTTTAAAAATCATTTGAAAATTATTTAAAATCCGAGTCCTACTGTGTACAATCCGAGGTGTCCTAAGTAGGTTGACTTATAGAAGGGTTCGTATAGGATTACATGAGTGAATCAAAATACTGTTACGATTTTTGGAATGTTGTCTAAGGATTTGCTGGAAGCCAGGGTGCAGGCGTCAAGATATTACTTGTGCCCGTTTGGCATATGCTTTAGGCTTTTAGGGCCATCTTTTCCAGAATTGCGGGAATATAAATTGTTGTCAAATTGACTTAGATTTACTGGGTGTATGTCCGTACAAAAGGTCAAGGTATACTTAGTTCTTTCCCTAGCTCTTTCATTTCAATTTTTAGCCCCCAGTTGCTATTATGTCTTCCCATTAACGATGTTTTTAGATTTCGATTTTAGATGCCCGTGTCATATGTCTGAGTAGGGTGAGCCTTAGTTAAGTGCCAAGTCCTATTGACAATGTCTGTTTTTCTTTTCAAAGGGGATTCGCAAACATTTGAATTACCATGAACGGGTGCCCTGAGTTCGAATGAACGATGGAGCGATACCGTAGAACAATCCTCTTTATTACAAGCTTACTGCCTTTACTACTTGTTGGCGATTATGACTGTGTCTAGTGGTGAAAGAGGGTCTTTAAGCGAATGACTATGTCTAGTGGTGAAAGAAAGTCTTTAAGTGAGTTGGTTCGCTTTAGGGAGGGTCAAGTTGAGTACTTTAGAGGTCATGGACGCTTGCGCTAGCCCCCATTCAATTGAGGCAAAGCGATCTTTTGAGTCTTGGCTAAGTGCCTAGGAGTGTGAGTGCTCCTTCTGGCAAGGGTACGTGCCCTTATTATTTTTCGATGTGTGCTTATTTTGGCATATTGATGGCTTGGATTCTTGCTTTGACTTAAATTTTTCTTTCGACTTGGATTGCAAGTAATTAAATTTCAATAAGGGACTCTATTTCTTATTCTTGTTTTTCTATAGGCTTTTGTAAATTGGTTGGACCGAATCATGGATTGCCTACGTATCCGCCTTAAATAGATTTAATTTGGAATCAGGTCTGGCGTAGTTCTTAGCTAGAAAATGGTTTCTTAGAATGCCGATTTTAAACACGTACGTTCCGAGGTGGAAACATATTATTTGAAACGGTAGAATAAGTGAAGGTTATTATTATTTTAATCTGCAACTTTGCCGTAAGCCAAAAATTGTTTTATATATTTTTTTTGAGTACATGTATTTCTTGATGGTACGTATATCTGAATACGTGTTGTACCCCTCCAAGTGTTCGTTATTTTTCCGTGTATGTGCGGATAAAATGACGAGCACTTCAGGACAAATTTTAGCAGGCAGAGAGATTCGGCGCCCAGGAAGGGGCGCTAAAGATTTCGGCGCCCAGCTCTGGGCGCTGAAAATGACTTCTGGGCGGATCTTTTTTTGGTGCGCTAAATGCTTCTTTTTCTTTTTAGACTAACTTTAGAGGCGCTTTGCAAAGTTTGCTTTTGTATTATTTATATTTTTTGTACTTTTCATTTGTCTTTTTTTTTTATATTCGTGACTCAAGACGGTTTGAAAGGCGGGTTGAATGAGATAGGATAATTTGTATAGGTATTGGTCAAGCATGAGGATTATATTAGCTAGGGCTCACAATTTGCAGCCTCGAACTAGTGTCGTGAGTTTAAATTAACCAAGGTCGATGAGTAGTATGGGGACGGCTTAAGGGTATATCAACAGTATGTATCCACACAAGTTATATGGTTAT
Organism: Spinacia oleracea; assembly: GCF_020520425.1. Lineage (NCBI taxonomy): Eukaryota > Viridiplantae > Streptophyta > Magnoliopsida > Caryophyllales > Amaranthaceae > Spinacia > Spinacia oleracea. The sequence continues at coordinate 116,418,309 of NC_079492.1, forward strand.
TATGCTAATGGTGGTGTAAGAACAGGTTTTGGGCTTTGGAAATAATGGGTATGACGCACGTGTCAATGGCCGTGCGTGGTTTGCGGTTGACAACAAGTTCAAGAACAAGAGTCGAGGTAATGGTTTCTTGGGTTATGGCAATGAGAACATGGATGGGTTAGATGAGCTGAACAGGGACCCCAGAGCGAATGCGTCTAAGAGCATAAGGATTGGAAAGGGTAGACATCGTAGAATTTTATGATTTGGATTGGTTGACTCAATTCTCTTCCTTCGTTTACTTGGGTAAATTTCGTACTTTGGGAGGTACGGGCTAAGTATTTCATGGCTCGCTCTTTTCGCTCTCCCTTTTCTCTTTCTATTTTTTTCTTTTTGCTTGGGATTTCTCCCCAACATAAATCCTTCAATCAATTTGGGCTAAAGGGTAGAAGGTTGTGGTCTTTGAGTCACGAGGGGAGACTGAGTGAGCCTCGTTTGGTGGGCCTATAGTGGACCTTTTAATTTTCGTAGGCCTAGGGTGGACCTTATAAATTGTCTTACTTTGCAAGCGTATTTAGTCATTTCTTAAAATGTGCAAATAGCGTAGATTCAAAATGTTGTTTTTACCTTATTGAATTTTAACGAAAGAATTACATCGAAAATAATTTTTTGCTTCTTTTCAGATTCCAGTTTCTGGAATTTAATTGGAAGTTGTGATTTAGACTCAAACTTTCATTAATCTTTCTGATTATAACCCGTGTATGAATACAAGGAGGTGGCCTAGACTCAAAATAATGACATGGCGTAAGCCTATAATACTTGACCAAGCGGCTCTCAGACTTAGGCTAATTGGACCATAACTTTCGTTGGTTGACACTTTAGATTTTAACTCTTGGGTGTTCACTTGTCAGGCGCCATTTTGCTTAATGTTGGCAAGGTAGTTAGTTGGGGAGATCGAATTTTTATTTTTGCAAGACTATAATCATTAGTGCGGCTTCTCTCTTAGTGTGTATTGCTTTACCCCAATGGTAGCCTTATGGTATGCCGATTTGGGTATTTTCATGGTTGGTCATGTTGCATTCATGGAAAATCTTTTAGTCTGTACTTAGTAGTATTTCAAGGAGTGAGTGACTCGAGAGGACTATGATAGTCGTGACCCAATGTGATCATAAGCCTTGAGGCCATTAATTTTGCCAATGGTATTGATACCTTAGGTTCACTTTGGGGGTTGTGCGACTATGGGGGAATGATTTTCAGAATGTGACCGTTTCCATTTTGCAAATACTATAATATATTCTTTTTATTGGTGAGAGAGTATTGAGGCCGTAGACTCTTAGCAAGGGATGACAATTACATATGGGTGCTTATTGATTTAAATGTTAGGAAGGGAGACTCAATATGGTTTAACCTTTTAACTTGCAGAACGACACCAAGTATTAGGACCGATTCTATGGATAAGACAACTAAGACTTAGGATTTAGACTGTACTTTGGCATAGCCTAGTCTAGACTCGGTTTTATTTGAACATTTATTTTTTGAAGACTTTATTCGAACATTTATTTTTTTGAATACTTTGCCCGTGTGACATTCAAAGTTATTTTAATTAGCATGCTCGGTTTTGGTGCCGAACATTGTCGTCGTAGGAGGCCTAACAACGACACAAAGAGTTATTTATTTTTATTTTTTTAGTCGCTTTTAGAATCGAGTGCCTTTTCATACGCCCTCGCAGCAATTTTTTCGAAAAGTTTTTTTTTGCTACGTATTTTTTTTTGCGCGGGCACCGAGGCTGCTGTGCCTGACCAAAAGGCCAGGCAGCAACTTCAGCGCCCAGCAGTGGGCGTGAGAAATTTCAGCGCCCAGCCATGGGCGTTGAAAATGCGTCCCTGACTGGTTCTCGTTTTCTGTTTGCGTATACTTTTGTTTTTGCGACTTTAATTTTGCGTGCTTGCCTTATAACGTCCTTTACGCGTTGTGCAGCGTTTGTGGGATTCGTTACAGGCCACCCCGAATGTCGCTTTTTTTTGTGGCGATCGTTTGGGTTTGCGGAACACGTATTTCAGTATAACTCTTTGGCAAATTAGTTTATGAATGTTTGGGCAATTTTTAAGATCGTTGGTTTTTCTAGGATTATTTGTCTAGCATTATTCGTATGCACAATCATAACATAGTCACATAGTTCGCTACACATAACTACATTACAAACATGGATTTGAAAATTAAATATGTCACGTAGTTTATGATAGGCTTCTATGGGTAGTTATTTGCGCCTGGCTTGGTACCGCTTCTATCGTAGATCCAACACATGCCCCGGTCGAGGTAGTGTTAGGTTATGATACATATGACAATTCATAAATCATGCGGAAACAACCATTAAGCCAAATATACATATTATTTACACATAATCATATAGCATAATTTAGATGCATACTCTTTGTTGCGTGCCTTCCCTAGCTGCGCCCGAACCGAACAAGAACAAGTCTTTAGGACTCCAAGTGTCGTCCCTCCGTAGATAGTCCACAGCACGTCCGGATCCGCCTTAAGATTGACCAACTAGAATCGCCCCTAAGCTACTATAAATTTTCGGAACTTTTGAGCAAGATGTGTGACTGAATTTTTCTCTCAAAAACTCACTTTGATTACTTGAATAACTCGTTATAAATTGTGAACCCAGGCCACATATTTATAGGGGTATGGAAAGAGAATTGGAATCCTATTAGGATACGAATTAATTAAATTAGAATTATAATAAAACTCTTATTTAATTAATTTATCAAATAGAATTAGGAATTTAATCATTAAACGAATTCTGCACGTTTTAGGTTTCGTATGAGAACACAAACACTTACGCGAGCATGACCCGCAAGCGTGCAGGCCATGCCCGCGCACAGCCCACACGGCCGCATGGCCCACGCGAGCTACAAGCCCACGCGAGCTGCAGCAATGCTCGCAGCCCACTGCTCGCAGCTGCGCGCGCTGCCACGGCCTGCTAGGCCTGGCCTTGCGCTGGGCCTGGCGTGGCCTTGGCTGTTCGTGTGGCGCGCTTGGCTTGCTGGGCGATGGCCTGGCTTCGTGCTGGGCCCTCGTCCGGCAGGCCTCGTCCGATGCTTATTCGTACGATACGCTTCCGATTAAATTCCCGATTCCGGAATTTATTTCCGATACGAACAATATTTAATATTTTCGATTCCGGAATTAATTTCCGTTTCGAACAAATATTTAATATTTCCGTTTCCGGAATTATTTTCCGATTCCGATAATATTTCCGTTTCAGACAATATTTCCGTTTCCGGCAATATTTCCGATTCCGGCAATATTTCTATTTCCGATAATATTTTCCGATACGTACCATGTTTCCGTTTCCGGCAACATCTACGACTTGGATAATATTTATATTTCCGATACGATCCATATTTCCGTTTCCGGCAATATCATCGTTTCTGGAGTATTCATTTCTTGCCTGTGACGATCTCAGCTCCCACTGAAACCAAGATCCGTCGATTCCGAATATCCATAGTTGGAGTATTTAATGCCATTAAATACTTGATCCGTTTACGTACTATTTGTGTGACCCTACGGGTTCAGTCAAGAGTAAGCTGTGGATTAATATCATTAATTCCACTTGAACTGAAGCGGCCTCTAGCTAGGCATTCAGCTCACTTGATCTCACTGAATTATTAACTTGTTAATTAATACTGAACCGCATTTATTAGACTTAACATAGAATGCATACTTGGACCAAGGGCATTATTTCCTTCAGTCTCCCACTTGTCCTTAGGGACAAGTGTGCATTTCCTAATTCCTTTGTCGCTCGATGCTTGCTCTTGAACATAAGGTAAGAGTTGTCATCCTTATTATGTCCAGAGGTGTTCCTCGGTTTCAGAGTTCAACTGATCAAATAAACAGATAATCATAGCCTATGATTCATCCGAGCACGGCCATGCATTTCACAGTTTCTAGCTCTCCGAGTGGCCTTGTACAACTTTTAAGCATCTCATCCCGATTTATGGGAGGACAATCCCAATCTTGTGATCTTGAGATTAGACTTCGTTTGATAGGTGATTACCTGAGCGTTGCCTTTATAGCCTCCTTTTACGGTGCGACGGTTGGTCAACGTCAAAGCAACCAGTTCTCAAACAAGTAATCTCAAATCACTCAGGTATTGAGGATTTAGTGTCTAATAATTTTAATGAAATTTACTTATGACAGATTTTCATCTCTTACAGTAAAGTTTCATAGGTCTTGTCCGATACTAGTCTTCCCAAATTAAGTATCTATGCAAATGATTATGACATTGCCATGTCCACATAGTTCAAGAAACAGAACTACTAGTCATCTTGCATTCTAATCGTCTAACGTTTTCTATGCGTCCAATTTTATAGAAAACTCCGACTAGGGACCATTTTCAACCTTTGACATTCAAGTTCACTTGATAGACATTTCTTAGTCACAGGACTGGTCCTGACAGTCTATCTTGAATATATCGTCAAATTGAAGGGACTCATCATTTAATAAACCACAAATTAAATGGAAAAATGAATTCTTTTCATTTATTGTGAATGATTAACCAATAATGTTTTATAAAGATTTAAACTCTAAAACTTTAAAACATTAAACAGAGACATCAAAGCCATTCTCCAATATGCTTGATTCCCATAGCTGCAGTGTGCGAGTTGTGCTTCGCCTGCGGCAGAGGTTTAGTTAATGGATCTGATATGTTGTCATCAGTACCAATTTTGCTTATCTCGACTTCTTTTCTTTCAACGAACTCTCGTAGAAGGTGAAATCTACGAAGTACATGCTTGACTCTCTGGTGGTGTCTAGCCTCCTTTGCCTGTGCAATAGCTCCGTTATTATCACAATACAGGGCTATTGGTCCTTTAATGGAGGGGACTACACCGAGTTCACCTATGAACTTCCTTAGCCATATAGCTTCCTTTGCTGCTTCATGTGCAGCAATGTACTCCGCTTCAGTTGTAGAATCCGCAATGGTGCTTTGCTTAGCACTTTTCCAGCTTACTGCTCCTCCGTTGAGGCAGAAGACAAACCCAGACTGTGATCTGAAATCATCTTTGTCGGTTTGGAAACTTGCGTCCGTATAGCCTTTAACAATTAATTCATCATCTCCACCATAGACCAGGAAGTCATCTTTGTGCCTTTTCAGGTACTTCAGAATGTTCTTGGCAGCAGTCCAATGCGCCTCTCCTGGGTCTGACTGGTATCTACTCGTAGCACTGAGTGCGTACGCAACATCCGGGCGTGTACATATCATAGCATACATTATTGAACCAATCAATGATGCATATGGAATCCCATTCATTCGTCTACGCTCATCAAGTGTTTTTGGGCACTGAGTCTTGCTTAGAGTCATTCCATGAGACATGGGTAGGTAGCCTCGCTTGGAGTCCGCCATCTTGAACCTATCAAGCACCTTATTGATATAAGTGCTTTGACTAAGTCCAATCATCTTTTTAGATCTATCTCTGTAAATCTTGATGCCCAATATGTACTGTGCTTCTCCTAGATCTTTCATCGAAAAACATTTCCCAAGCCAAATCTTGACAGAGTTCAACATAGGAATGTCATTTCCGATAAGTAATATGTCGTCGACATATAATACTAGGAAAGCAATTTTGCTCCCACTGACCTTCTTGTATACACAAGATTCGTCCGCGTTCTTGATGAAACCAAAGTCACTGACTGCTTCATCAAAACATATATTCCAGCTTCTGGATCCCTGCTTCAATCCGTAGATTGACTTCTTTAGCTTGCATACCTTTTTAGCATTCTTTGGATCCTCAAAACCTTCAGGCTGTGTCATAAACACAGTTTCTGTTAAAACGCCGTTTAAGAAAGCAGTTTTGACATCCATCTGCCATATTTCGTAATCGTAATATGCAGCGATTGCTAACATTATCCGAATAGACTTTAGCATTGCAACTGGTGAAAAGGTTTCATCGTAATCCACACCGTGGACTTGCCTGTAACCTTTTGCAACCAATCTAGCTTTGAAAACTTCAAGTTTCCCATCCTTGTCCTTTTTCAGTTTGAAAACCCATTTGCTTCCAATGGCTTGGTAGCCATCTGGCAAATCGACCAAATCCCATACTTGGTTTTCAGACATGGAGTCTAATTCAGATTGCATGGCTTCTTGCCATTGCTTGGAGCTAGGGCTCGTCATAGCTTGTTTGTAAGTCGCAGGTTCATCACTTTCAAGTAATAGAACGTCATAGCTCTCGTTCGTCAAAATACCTAAGTACCTTTCCGGTTGAGATCTATATCTTTGCGATCTACGCGGGGTAACATTTCTAGTTTGACCATGATTCTCACCAGATTCTTCTAAAGATCTCTGAGTTTCATCCTGAATGTCATCTTGAGCATTCTCTAGAGTTTGTTGTTCGGCTCGAATTTCTTCGAGGTCTACTTTTCTCCCACTTGTCATTTTGGAAATGTGATCTTTCTCCAAAAAGACACCCTCTCGAGCAACAAACACCTTGTTCTCAGATGTATTGTAGAAGTAATACCCCTTTGTTTCCTTTGGATAGCCCACAAGGATACATTTGTCAGATTTTGGATGAAGTTTGTCTGAAATTAATCGTTTGACGTATACTTCACATCCCCAAATCTTAAGAAAAGACACATTTGGAGGCTTTCCAAACCATAATTGGTATGGAGTCTTTTCGACAGCTTTAGACGGAGCTCTATTTATAGTGAGTGCAGCTGTATTTAGTGCATGTCCCCAAAATTCTAATGGAAGTTCGGCCTGACCCATCATTGACCTGACCATGTCTAGCAAGGTTCTGTTCCTCCGTTCCGACACACCGTTCCATTGTGGTGTTCCAGGAGGAGTCAATTCTGATAGAATTCCACATTCTTTCAGATGGTCATCAAATTCATAGCTCAGATATTCACCGCCTCTATCAGACCGCAGTGCCTTAATCTTCTTGCCTAATTGATTCTCTACTTCACTCTGAAATTCCTTGAATTTGTCAAAGGATTCAGACTTATGCTTCATTAGGTAGACATAACCATACCTACTGAAGTCATCAGTGAAAGTGATAAAGTAGCTGAAACCACCTCTAGCATTTGTACTCATTGGTCCACATACATCTGTATGGATTAAACCCAATAGTTCATTTGCTCTTTCTCCAACTTTAGAGAAAGGTTGCTTTGTCATTTTGCCAAGTAAACATGATTCGCATTTACCATAATCCTCTAAGTCAAATGGTTCTAGAATTCCTTCCTTTTGAAGTCTTTTTAAGCGTTTCAAGTTTATATGGCCTAATCGACAATGCCACAGATAGGTGAGATCTGAATCATCCTTTTTGGCCTTTTTGGTATTTATGTTATATACTTGTTTGTCGTGATCTAATAAATAAAGTCCATTGACTAATCTAGCAGATCCATAAAACATCTCTTTAAAATAAAACGAACAACTATTGTCTTTTATTAAAAAGGAAAATCCCTTAGCATCTAAGCAAGAAACTGAAATGATGTTTTTAGTAAGACTTGGAACATGGAAACATTCTTCCAGTTCCAAAACTAGCCCGGAGGGCAACGACAAATAGTAAGTTCCTACAGCTAATGCAGCAATCCGTGCTCCATTTCCCACTCGTAGGTCGACTTCACCCTTGCTTAACTTTCTACTTCTTCTTAGTCCCTGTGGATTGGAACATAAGTGTGAGCCACAACCTGTATCTAATACCCAAGAAGTTGAATTAGCAAGTATACAGTCTATAACGAAAATACCTGACGATGGAACGACTGTTCCGTTCTTCTGATCTTCCTTTAGCTTCAAGCAATCTCTCTTCCAATGCCCCTTCTTCTTGCAGTAGAAGCATTCGGATTCAGAAGTGGGTTGACTGACCTTCCTCTTTACAGATTTGGCGCCAGTTTGCTTAGTTGGGCTGGCCTTGTCGCCACCTTTCTTAGCATTCCTCTTCTTTCCAGATTTCTTGAACTTGCCCCCACGCACCATAAGCACATCCTGCTTATCACTTTTGAGCGTCTTTTCAGCGGTCTTCAGCATACCGTGAAGCTCAGTGAGCGTTTTGTCCAGACTATTCATACTGTAGTTCAGTTTGAATTGATCATACCCGCTATGAAGAGAATGGAGGATGGTGTCTATAGCCATTTCCTGAGAAAATTGCTGATCCAGCCGACTCATATTCTCAATGAGTCCAATCATTTTGAGAACATGTGGACTTACGGGCTCGCCTTTCTTGAGCTTGGTCTCAAGAATTTGCCAATGAGTCTCGAATCTTTCGACTCGAGCCAGATCTTGGAACATGTTCTTCAACTCACTGATGATTGTGAAAGCATCTGAGTTGATGAACGTTTTCTGCATATCCGCACTCATGGTGGCGAGCATTAGACATTTCACATCCTTGTTGGCATCAATCCAACGATTGAGGGCTGCCTGAGTGACCCCGTCGCCTGCGGCTTCGGGCATCGCCTCATCTAGGACATACTCCTTTTCTTCCTGCATAAGAACTATTTGCAAGTTCCTTTTCCAGTCAAGGAAGTTTTTCCCGTTCAACTTCTCCTTTTCGAGAATTGATCGAATGTTGAATGAATTGTTGTTTGCCATATTAAAAACTACAATTGAAAAGAATAAACAAATAAATAATCATTCACAGTTTCTCTTAATAAACTTAAATTCTAGCATACATGCATAATTCAATGTTTATTAAGCATTTTATTCAAGTTATGTGTTCCGGCAGGTGTGAATAAAATGATTCCAAGATCCTAAAATCATTGAAGAACTAAGCACAGTTTGTCGACTTAATCCTAAAACATCTTAGGTAAGCAAAAGCCTTTTGCTAATAGTCTAGAAACTATTCTTGGTTGATAGGTACGTCTAAGAACTTATTAGGTAAACCTATCGATTTTGCCACGACATAAAAGGACTCCTTACTTATATCGTTGAGTTTCACCAAAACTAACATGTACTCACAATTATTTGTGTACCTTTCCCCTTTAGGACCAATAAGTAACACCTCGCTGAGCGAAAACTATTACTAGATTGATGTAAAGGATATCCAAGCAAGTGTATATTTTGGCATGGCACCTTTTAACTCAATTTTTAAGTTTGGAACTTAAGGCTCTTACTATGTTGGTTAGATTTTAAGTGAACTAAAATCCTTAATCATGCAACATAATCAAGCCACAATCTCATGCATAATTAAGACATATTTAAAGCAATAAATAACTTAAAGCATGCATAAGATAAATGTGATCTAGTATGGCCCGACTTCATCTTGAAGCTTTGACTTCAAAGTCCGTCTTGAAAATCTCCGTGGGAGGCACCATTTTCTTCAAATAGGATAAGCTATAATTAAAACTAATTACAACTATTTGATGGTACGCAGACCATATTTGAATTGAAAAACAACTTTGGTACTTTAGACCAATTACATTCAAATTAATGGTACGCAGACCATATTTTCTATCCTACTGGCCATGTGCCATCGCTGGCCATGTGCGCGCAGCCCATGCGCTCGTCGCATAGCTGCTGCATCTTCCCATCGCAAGCCATCGCACAAGTGGTGCTCGCTGCGCGCGCGCCAGCGCTCGACGCACGCGAGCCATCGCTCGCTGTGCGCGCTCGCCAGCGCTTGCTGCGCGCGCTCCAGCGCTTGATGCACGCGAGCCATCGCTCGCTGTGCACGAGCAATTGCGCCCGATCAACGCTGGGCGCAACGCTCGTGGCACGCGAGCTTGCGCTCGCTGCGCGCGAGGCAGTGCGCGTTGTGGCGCAGCTCGTTTGCTGCCCACACGCGACTGCCATGCCTTGCCTTCGCCCATGCCCATTCATCCATAGCTCGTGGCCCACGACACAAGGCAGGGCTGCTGCCTTGTGCTCGTGCACCATGCCCCTGCTCATTGCATTCGTGCCGCACGGGCGACGAGCTCCCTTGCTCGTCGTCGCATGCCCGCACTATACAACACCCCTTAAGGGTAACACGAAGCGTCCATTGCTTTGTGCGTGCAAGTTATATGAATGAATCGCATAAAATTTTAAAATTTATATTTAAAATTAATGACAAATTAATAAATAATATTAATTTCATAATTTTAGGGCGAAAAATCGAAAATTTATTATTCAATTGATTTCCGATTATTATGGATTCAAGCCTAGGTCATAAAAATTTAAAATTTAACATAAATTTACAATTTTATGGTGGTTTTTAATCATAGGTTTCTAATTAAATTATAATTAATTATGAAAATCAAATTAATTCTAAATTATTCTAATTTTCAACAAATTAATCATAACTACAAATTAGATTGCATAATTAACAAGGCTAGGCATTCAAACTTGTTAAACATATACAGTAGGTCAATCAAAAATTCAAGATTTATCAACAAGAATCGCAAATATTTAATTTAACATCTTAAATTTACGAAATTTTGCATTCGAAAAACTAAAACCTTCGAAAAGTCATAGTTAGGCTTCGAATTTGAGAATTCTGGGTTCGGGAGAAAAATACTCTTTTTGTCAAAATTTTAGAATGCCTTTTACATGCGGAATTGACACAAAAATCACTCGATTTGGATGAGTAACGAAGAAACTGCCGAAAAACTGCGTACGTATAATTAAATAAACGCAATTTGCAATTAATTAACAATTACGAAAATTATTCACCCCTTTTAATTCTTGCAAATTTGTAATATTTAACCATGTTCATGCAATTTAGATTATGAAAATAATAAGAGGCTCGTGATACCACTGTTAGGTTATGATACATATGACAATTCATAAATCATGCGGAAAAACCATTTAGCCAAGAATACATATTATTTACACATAATCATATAGCATAGTTTAGATGCATACTCTTTGTTGCGTGCCTTCCCTAGCTGCGCCCGAACCGAACAAGAACAAGTCTTTAGGACTCCAAGTGTCGTCCCTCCGTAGATAGTCCACAGCACGTCCGGATCCGCCTTAAGATTGACCAACTAGAATCGCCCTTAAGGTACTAAAGATTTTCGGCACTTATAGTCAAGGAATGTGTCTGAATTTTCTCTCAAAAACTCACTTTGAATACTTGAATAATCTATGAAAATATGTGACCCTAGGCACCTATTTATAGAGTTATGGAAAGGGTTTTGGAATCATATTAGGATACTAATTTATTTAATTATAACCCTACTAGGACTCTAATTAAATAATCATTATCTAATAGTTTTAGGATTTAATCACACTTCGAATCCCGATTGCTTCAGGATTCCCGCACAAGCATTGCACGAGCACCGTACACCCGCGCAAGCCTTGCGGCCCACGCTAGGTGCACAGCGCTCGACCCATTGTTGTGCTCTTGCGCGCGCGCCCAAGGCCTTGGCTGGGCCTGGCCTTGCGCTGGGCCTGGTCGAGGCTTGGCGTGCGCTGGTGTGCGTTGGCTCGCTGGGCGACGGCCTGGCTTCGTGATGGGCCTTCGTCTAGCGGGCCTCGTCCGATGCTAATTCGTACGATACGCTTCCGATTAAATTCCCGATTCCGGAATTCATTTCCGATACGAACAATATTTAATATTTCTGATTCCGGAATCAATTTCCGTTTCGAACAAATATTTAATATTTCCGTTTCCGGAATTATTTTCCGATTCCGATAATATTTCCGATTCTGACAATATTTCCGTTTCCGGCAATATTTCCGATTCTGGCAATATTTCCATTTCCGATAATATTTTCCGATACGTACCATGTTTCCGTTTCCGGCAACATCTACGACTTGGATAATATTTATATTTCCGATACGATCCATATTTCCGTTTTCGGCAATATCATCGTTTCCGGAGTATTCATTTCTTGCCTGTGACGATCTCAGCTCCCATTGAAACCAAGATCCGTCGATTCCGAATATCCATAGATGGAGTATTTAATGCCATTAAATACTTGATCCGTTTACGTACTATTTGTGTGACCCTACGGGTTCAGTCAAGAGTAAGCTGTGGATTAATATCATTAATTCCACTTGAACTGAAGCGGCCTCTAGCTAGGCATTCAGCTCACTTGATCTCACTGAATTATTAACTTGTTAATTAATACTGAACCGCATTTATTAGACTTAACATTGAATGCATACTTGGACCAAGGGCATTATTTCCTTCACATCACAACCCCGATCCCAAGAGTAGAGCAACACATCTGCAGGTCGGAGAGCTCCATCGTTTTCTCCAGATAGGCCAATATCAACCTCTTTCCGCGCCGAAATCCCAGACCGATAACAAACATCAACAAAGGTATCCCGAACCACATTATGCCGATGTTTAATATCCACAATGCCAGCACATGACACCGCATGACCACCAAAGATATCACCCGCAAAGACCCTCGAGCAAGCAGAACAAGGCGTCGTAACAGAGAACAAAGGAACCCCCACCAAGTAACACAACACACATCGGTAAGTCTTAGAATTTATTGTCTGTCCGAAACCTGATATGGGGACCGCACGAAGCCAAGCAGAGGTGTGATCTCCCTGTTGTGATTTCCACAATGCCGACTGCCAAGGAGATAAAAAGAAGGTGAATTCTGCAGATGCAGTAACCTTTGTGAAATATAAATCTGCCAATTTCTTCATAAGTTTAGGGGCAGCGACCTCACTAGGGTTACTCAGAATGTCATACTCCACCGTTCTGTTAAATAGACTCAACGCATCCTCAAATGCTCGACCAAGAACAACAATGTCAACATGTCGTAGAAGCTTTGTCTGCAAACCAAAAGACTGCAAACGAGAAACAAGAAAATCATAATGTCGAACATCACCTGCGGAATAAACACCAAGCCCGCCAAAAGAAAAAGGCAAGGTGGAAAGTCGCCACTGCCAATCGCCAAACCAGACCCCGGAGCATTATCAATACGCTCTAAGGAAGATCGAAGAGCCTCATCGAATGTGCGTTGAGCCGCCTCAAAATGCCAGGAGGTCAAGTACGCAAAGCAAAGTAGAGTTTAAAAACTCCGGTACATGCCCTAAGTAACAACAATTCACACTGAGGATCATCAAGCTGAGCAACCTTATCCATAAGCCCAATGGTCTTGGTCACCCCCTGCATCACAAGCTCACCACTAAAAACTGGATTGGAACTAGCGGGACTACCAAGCAACTTAACACCATGCAAAGGACGAGCAATATCAGGGGGAAAGACTCTCACAAGCCTACTTCGAGGGTCCTCTAGGCCAGAAAACCTCAGTCTTCTCCACGTTAAGATGTAACCCGAGACAAGACCCTTCCTCCATAATCAACTGCAGAACCTTCCCCCCACCAGGTGTCACCAATAATAGTGCAGTCATCCAAATACCATGCCTGAAGACATACATCAAAAGCATCTCTGATTTTACAAACCAGAGGTTGTAAAACTAAAGCGAAAAGCAGAGGACCAAGGGGATCACCCTGCTGCACCTCCTGAGACGACCATAAGGTGTGCTCCCCATAATACAACCTGGCTGGAGTAGAGTAGCAGAATTCAACCCATCGCGAAATGCCCGGACAACGTAAACGAACTTCACGTAACATGACCGCTCGATCAACTAAATTGAAGGCATTTTAAAAATCCACCAACAACATTGAAAGGCCCACATCAGAACTCCGATCTTCAATCAACCGGTTCACAGCGTGAAAAATTGTCTCACCACCCGCAAATACCCCGACACCATATTGAAGACTATCAAAATAACTTTCCAAATGCGGACCAATTATAACAGCACCAACCTTCAAAATCAGACGCGCCAAACAAAATCTGTGATCTAAAATCCCAAGTTTAGTCCCTAGTATGACGATGACATTCTTAAAATTAGGTAAAAGAAAAGAAGGGACGACAAAGTTGTGGGAAAAGTTATGTAAACATACTTGCTAATAAAGGACGCATTTCCTGATTTTACCTACCACCCTTAATAGTTAATAGTGATTAGTGACATAAAAATTTGGAGACACATTTCTCATTTTTAATGATCCAAACTTCAAAAGTTTCATGAACGTTGCTTTTCTGTGACTACCGCTTAGTCGCTTACCTAATTAAGTTCCCTGGTCAAACAAACTTAATTATGCCCATCTCATCCATACTTTCTATATCTACTTCCTCCGTCTCTTTTTGTTTTTTACGTTTGGTATTTTTCACGCGTTTTAACGATTAATTAATTTACATCGAGATTCCTCAATTTTTTATTTAAACAAGATAAATTGCGTTTATTTATAATGTTTTCACTTTTATCAAAATTCTGATATTGGGAAATGAGAAAATTTTAATGTCCCAATGAAAAAGTGTGAGAGATTAAATTACCCAATGAATTTAATTGGTTCAAATAATAATTGGACACAAATTTTGATAGAATACTAATTCATTTATGTCATAATATAAAAAGAAATGTAAAGAACATTTAGGAATACCCAAAAAGAAAAACGTAAAAAACAAAAAGAGACGGAGGGAGTAGTATTTATAAAGGAAAATCATAGGTAATTAGAAGCTATATGGCATCTCTTCTTTCATCCATTATTTTGTTTTTTTTTTTCAATTTTTCTTTATTGTTTCTATGTTTTACAACTTATAATGCCTCTTCCATTCCATTTTCCTTATTCAACATCAAGTTATTAATAGTCTACTATACTCATTAGTCTTTTTCACTCCACCACTTTAACATTCAATATTTATTCATCATTATAAATTTTACCATAGGTTATTATTAGCCATGTGGCATCTCTCATTTAATCCATCATTTTGTTTTTTTTTTTCAATTTTTCTTTATTGTTTCTATGTTTTACAACTTCTAATACCTCTTGCACTCCATTTTTCTTATTCAACATCAATTTATTAATAGTCTACTATACTTATTAGTCTCTGCCACTCCACCACTTTAACATCCAATATTTATTCATCATTATAATTTTTATATTTTTCCAACCTTTAAATTACACCTCTATTTAATTCATATGTTACCAAAAATCACAAGTACTCACTAATTAAAAATTCAAAAGACATATAAACAACCAATATACAACCGCCCGTTCTTTAAACGGACTCACAAGCTAGTTCTTATAAAATTCATACTTCAGAAGTTCAGAACTGATCAAACATTTCCATTCCTCCCACGTGGACATGACCCATGATATATAGGGGTGTTAAGAGTTTGGTTTAAACCCTATCAAACCGTAAATTAAATCGTATTTTAATGGTTTAGAAATTACTGGTTGGTTAATAATTTTAGCCAAATACGATTAGTAGTTTCAGTTGACAACAAAAAAAAAATCATAAAACCAACCATATTACTAGTATAATTTACGTTCAAATTGTCACGCGTAAATCAAACTAAACCCTGTTAAAAACACAAATTCTTATTTATAAGTGGTGTACAATAAATATTGTACACCGGAGTAAAAATTGACTTAAAATACTTAAAAGTTACATTTATGTATGTAAAAGTTATCTACTCCGTACTTTTTAATGGTAATTTTTTTCATTTGAATAAAAATTATTTCTTCAAAATCACTGATAATGTATAAATTAATCATTTAATCCTTTAAAAATTTTATCTATCAACTTTTTATTTTTATAATATAAAAGTTACTAAAAAAAATAGGTTAAAGTTACAAAAAACTGTATAAAAGTTATCTTGGTATACAATAAATTTATTGTATACATTGTGCGCGCAAGACCTTTTGTGTTAAAAATGTAACATATAATTTTAAAAAATTATCATAATTAATTAAATACCCTTTTCTTTCCTTTTTTTTTTTTTAAGTTTGAGAAATTAACATGAATAGAAATTGGGTTTTTAATCTCCCATTTCCTCTGGTACCTTCTAATGAAAATTAAACGTTTAAAATTTGTCAATAAAGCATGAACCATAAACCAAATAGGTCGTGTTCACCCGTATTGGTATAGGATTCAACAATGTTATTCTCTCCCTCCAAATTTTCCGTTGTTTTTAGATATGGAGAAACCATACTTAACTCTAGAGCTGGCAAAAATTGACCCAACCCACCAACCCAACCCGAACCCAACCCAATAATAAAGGGTTGGGTCAAGATTTTCAACCCGTTTAATTAAATGGGTCAACCCAACCCAACCCGTTTAATTAAATGGGTTGGGTCAGGTTGAAATTTTCAACCCGAAAACAACCCGTCTAACCCGTTTAAGTGCAAGCAAGTATGTAATATATATATATATGTATAATGTGATTTGAAAGATTTTATTTCTCATTTTCCCTTCAACATTGAATAATTATTTGACGTTTTGATTCATGTCAAATACATATTGAAAAATTACTTTTTGCAATGAGATATGCCATAACAAAATCACCTCGCAATTCTATAGTCAAATCAATTTACAATTAAAAGTGGGAAAAAAAAAATTAAACGGGTCAACTTCAGGTCAACCCGTTTATAGTTGGGTTGGGTTGGGTTGAAAATCTCAACCCGTTTAATTAAACAGGTCGGGTTGGGTTGGGAAAATCTCAACCCGTTTATAAATGGGTCGACCTGATTTCGACCCAACCCAACCCATTGCCAGCTCTACTTAACTCTACGTGTACTCTGTTAGTCTCTGTGACTCGTATAACCAATACTTTCTCCTTTCTTTTTAAGATGACGTAATTTTTTTATCACGTTTTGCCAATGTAATATTTAAGTCATTAATATCTATAGTTATCAATGAGTAAAATTATTAAAAGTTAATATTATAAATCTATACAATCAATGGCGGATCTTTGTTAGGGGTGGGGTGGGCCTGGCCCCCCCGGCCGAAAAATTTTATAGTGTATTTTTAGTTACGGCCCCCCCTAAAATTTGTGTATAATTGTGTAATTACATAGTATGTTGCTTAATTTTTTATTACCGGCCCACCTCGTAAAGTTGTTCAAGATCCGCCCCTACAATGAGACGATTATAACAAGACCCACATTACTATATATATTCTTAAGTATAAATCACATTTAATAGTCAAAGTAGATTATATAAATAGTGTTAAAAGTCAAATTATGTCATCTATAAAAGAAGGGAGGAAATATCTCATAAATCACACCTTTACTTAAAAGTGAATATTTGCCGCTTCTCCCCTCTCTCTCTCTCTTTTCTCTCTCTTTTTAGGGTTTATAAAAATTAGGGTTTTCTAGGACGGAAATAACCAAGTTTTCGAAGAAAACTTGGTTATTTCCGCCCCTTCTCTTTCTATTCTGTTGTGTTTTTGCGTTAGATCTCAATAAACTACATAGTTTCAGTGTGGTAAGTACCACTATAGTGGGTTTGATTGTTTCGGTGTAGTAAGTACCCTATGGTGGGTTTGTTTTTAGTTAAGTTTTGTGTGCTTAGTTTATTTCAAGTTGTTTCTTTGGTAAAGATTTATGCGGGATCGAAGAGGATGTCAATCTTTCGACTACAATCAGACGAATCAGACGGAAATCATATTTGTCACGGCTACAACAGATCTATAGACCCTCTCGTCAACGAAGGTTGTAAATCGCAGCGATATAAAAGAGGGTATACAGAATGTTTGATATACTACGATCGTAGCTATGGTAAAAGAAAGTTTTTATTTGATTCAATTGTTATGTATTTGTTAGATTTAAATCTTTATGTAGATGTCGTATGACTTTTTTTATCAATGAATTAATTTGTTTATAAAAAAAAAAACTTAAAAGTGAATATTTTTTATTTGAAACAATTAGTTATCCTACCTAAGTGGTTCTTTGACATTGTTAACTGGTTTCCCATAGTCCATAGACCATGTTGTTCATATAATAGATCGATGAAACATTGAAACAGTACATAATGTAAAGGTTTGACACAAAGGTGTTATTTCTTCAATTATATACTACTACCTGTTTTGTCCAAAATATGAAAATTATGTCCGTAAATTATTATTATACATATCAAATCATTAACATCTAAGATTTGTCTCAAAATATATACTTATAAAATATCAACTTTTTTTAATTTTATTTTATATGAACTTGGATATATCCAGTGCCGGGGCTACGATTCCAATATGATAATGGGCCCTGTGCAATTTTTCAAAATAGGGCCCTGTATTTATTACTTTAATGAATATTCAGTTTTTATTAAACAAAAAACCTTCACTAGATTAATAAAATTTGCGGAAATGATAAACATAAAAAAGAAAAACACTAATGAAAATTTCAACAATAAATTAAGAAAAATATGGATAAAAGCTAATGAAAATTTGCATAATTTAATTAAAATTTTGGCAAAATTAAATTGAAAATACAATGAAATTAGAGAGAGAAACAACTCTATAATATTATCAACATATCAGGGTAACATTAAAAATTTAGTCGTTGAAAACGAGATTTGATAAGCAATTTGAATATGAAAGGTTTTTCGATATTTGGATGAGAAATAATGAAGAATGGATGAATCATGAATGTATTGGTGGTTTTTGTATTCCATTGTACATGGGAATCTTAAAAATAATTTACTGTAAAAAACCAAAAACAAAAGTAGTCGAAGCAAGCTGTCATATTTGGGAAAATCAAAATAGAATTTATTAGTTATGGGATTCGAACCATAGTTGTTGCCATATTTGCTCATCACCTTAATCAATACTCCAATTTTAGTATTTGTATACATTTAGGAAGCTAAATACCCTATATTTAAAATTTAAATTGGGGGCCCTGTTCCGTCGCTCACCCCGCACACCCCCAGAACCGGCCCTGGATATATCTATATATAGCTATCTATACTATATATTATAGATTTATATCTATCTATACTATATATTAAAAGGCGTTTCGAAATAAGTTTACATGACACGTGGCGCTCTGCATATTAGTTACTCAGTCTATGCGATTTTCACATACCTAAAAAAACGTGAAATATTGTTTGCATAAGGTTTAAACTCCTAACCTTGTGTTTAAACAATAGAGCATTTACCACTAAGACATGACATGTTTCATGTTATCATTGTGAAAATAAAATTTTTGAAATGCAAATATCATTAACATAGTAACCCGGGCATCGCCCGGACCCAAAACTAGTTAATTGTTTAAATATTGTATTAGAGTCCGTTCAATAATGAGTATAAAGAAGAACTTTTATTAACTCATATAGTATACGAAATATCTATTTTATTCTTACCACTTGTTACTTGTTAGTACTCCTTCCGTCCCTTTTTGTTTGCCCTATTTTCCTTTTTTTGATGTCCCTTTGAGGGGTGTGTTCTATTCATCTGGTTTTCACTTATTTTTTCTGAACTTATCTAAACTTAACTAAACTTATCAAAACTTAGTTTAGTTATAAGTTGTACTTGGTCAACCCTTATTTTTCATGAATTTATCTTATCTGAACATATATGGACTTATTTTTCCTGAAAAGTGGAAATAAGGTTAACAGAACAGTGCCTTAATATTGCACCATACCCTAAAATGGTAAATTTTCCATTTGGTATGTATTTATCTCTCTTTTCATGAGACCATTTTGTTATTCCATGTGCATTATTTAAACTTAGTTCTTAATAAAGTAAAATTTCTTTTACGGAGCACTAAAGAAAGGGACGGAGGGAGAGAGTATGACTCTACCACGTACTAGAGCTGTCAAAACGGTTACTCGAGTCGGGTTCGGGTCTGGTCATCTCGGGTCTCGGGTCATGAACTGGTCGGGTCGTGTCGGGTCATTTTATCACCGGGTGCAGGTCGGGTTCGGATCGGGTTCGGTCAGGTTGAAAATTTGTCGGGTCATGTCGGGTTATTTTTCTATTTCGGTTTAGGTCGGGTTCGGTTCGGGTTCGGGTCGGGTCTTTTTCTAGTCGGGTACCATTATGGGTTCGGGTCTTAACAAGTCGGGTCAAGTTCGAATCGGATAAATACCGGGTCGCTGAAAATTCAGGTCGGGTTCACTATCGGACACGGGTTAAGAACGGGTACGATAGCTATCAGGAATAGTCAAGTTTTAACCTTATAATTAACTTTTATAAATTTGGTTAAATTTGGTTTAACGCTTTTCACTTGTTCTAGATTAGGTAATCATAAAAAATATATTAACTTGATTTAAGTTATTATTTAGTTAGGTCAATAACAAATCGAGTTGTCAACAGGTCGCGTAAATTCAGGTAACGGGTTGTCACGAATTGAGTCAATAACATGTTTCGTCGGGTTATAATCGGTTTCGGATTGACATCAGGTCGGGTGTTGAATCGGGTTCGGGTCATTTTTCGGTCGGGTAAGCTAACTCGATTTTGTTATCGGTTATTTTTCGGTCGGGTATCAGGTTCGGGTCCGGGTCATGCATTAACATGTCGAAATCGGTCGTCGGTTTTAACGGGTTGGCTACGGTCGGGTTACGGGTTTCCTATTTTAACAAAATTTCGGGTCTCAGGTCGGGTCCGGGTCCTTAAAAATACAGGTCGGTTCAGGTCGATTTTTCGGGTCGGTTCAGTTTTTGACAGCTCTATCATGTACCAAAGGGTATTTGACATGGACTAGTAGTATTAGGAATTATGTACTCCGTATTTGAAATGAGATGATTCTTCACAATTTGGTGTCTATAATTAGAGACTATTAGAGGCATGACGCCAACAAAACATCAGTAAATGACGCAAAGCAGGTGGTGAAACTTTGGCAGAGTACGAAGACGTATGCACGTGCGTATTGCGACTAGTTTTACCTTTCAAAGAGTGCGGTGTGGACGTGTGGTTTTATCATGAAAATTTGACACTACCTATAGTCCTATACCCTTTGGGTATGACAACTTTTGTGTAAGACCACTTTTATTGCTTAACTAATTGGTTTCAATGCTTAATTAATTAATTTTAGTATGTACCTAATTAGTTTAATTGTTTAACTAATTGGTTTAATTGTACTAATTGGTTGTAGTGCTTAACTAATTAGTTCTAGTGCTTAATTAATTGATTCCATTGCTTAACTTGTATGACACCAAAACGGTCTTTTAGACCACTTTATATAAAAGTTTGTATTTGGGTATGGAATAGTTCCATACCGTGGAATTTGATTGGTTTAGATTGAATAATTCCATGTGGGGTTGCTAATTTAGATTTAAATTTAAATCACATGTGGGGTTGCTTTTGTGAAACAACCAATTAGAGCCCAAGGTATGAAACTATTCTATACACAAGGGGTATATGTATCAGCTTCCCTCTTTTCCTATTTCATGGTCTTCGGCAGTAGCCAGTAGGTACTAATCATCTTCCACGCCGAAATCAAACCAGACTTGCCCTAAATCTCATTCAATGCTAGTTTTGTGTAATGGTTGTGATTCATGGTCAAATTTATAAGGGATCACATTTCCAACAAAGTTAAGACAACCGAAAACAGATACATGTACAGATAGTCATAGAGCCACACAAGGTTTTTTATGCAAATGTTGATGCACTCTTTTCAAATATTAATACACCAGATACGTAACATGCGTGAAAATCATTTCTATTCATATTATGTTAAAGTCCGATTCACAAACCAAACTTTTACAAGTTCAATAAATCTCACACAACAAAGTACCTCCATTTACAAACAGGAGCAAACCAAACAAAGTGGGTGAAAATATGTACAGTGTTGATGTTCAACAATGAGGTTATTGTCAAATTATATCTGAATTTCAACGTATTGCAGAGGCTCCAAACTAAGTAGACCGCTTCCGCACCGTCCATCGGTGGGTACGGACTTCCACAGCTCTACTTCACCTCTCAGAAATTCAGTGTACAAAGAGTAAAAATGTCCTGCAAGAAGAAACAAAATTAATCCAAGATCTGATTTAAGTTAAATATCAAAACACCTGATATACAATGCATCAGTGACAAAAGTACTAACCTTAAAAGTTAAAAACTGCCGGGAACTACTTTAGTGTCCACGCTAAATCGAGTTCATCAAGATGACATTCAGCATTCTGATCGTGACTAAAAAAGCACCATGCTCATGAGTCATGACATGTCCTGATTCTTCAACCCCAACAAGAAAAGAACTAGAACAAATCTAAAGCCGACAACTTGATGACATATATACATGACTCAATGAAGAAATGGAAATTCATCCTATAGACCTTCGAAACCTCAGGAAAATCGAGGTTTTGACATCTCTATCCCGAAAAGAAAAGATTATTAGGTAGCAAAAACATGAAGCTGCTTGTGCACTGTGAAAGCTTGTCGAATCTCCAGATAATTATTCCTGTAATGCTCGAGGGAGAAACATAACTGCCTGATTGCCTCCCTTTTTCCTTCAGAGGCTTCCAACGTCAAGACTTTCTGTCTCTCAACCTCTTCTCTAAGTTCCTCATCTCTTGACCTTAATTCCTGCACCACTTTACTTGTCTCATCTTTTTCAGAAACCAACTGTTGCAGATGCTTTTCCATTTCAGCAACTCGGTCATTTCTTGCACTTAATTCAGTATTGATCTTTTCTTTTTCACTTGATAGGTTATCATATTTTAGCTTGAATGCATCGAGGTCACTTTCCATAATTTCTAGCCTATGTCTCTTTTCAGTAATATCTCCTTTCAGCTGTTCAATTTCATCATTTAATTTATTTTCCAAGGCCGCATGCTGAGATTCCAGAGAATGACAATTCATTTCCCATTCCCTAAGGTTCTCCTCCAAGCGAGTCTTTTCGTCAGTCAATCTAGTTATTTCAGCATGGAGCTGATACTTGCGATTCGCATCAGAGATCACTTCTTTCAGATCCCGAACCTCATTTTCGCGATCATTTAAACTGGTTTTGTACCTTGCGATCCTTTCTTGCATCTTGGCTGCCTGTCGTTTCTCAGACTCAATCCTTGCTTTCCATGTAACAGCTTCCTTCTGAGCCAATTTAAGTAGATCCTGCATTTTCCGCATATTGTCAGAGGAATCCCTGTTTTCCTTTCTTAATTGCGCAATCTCTTTGTCTAAAGCTTGGAGTCTCCCCTTTGTGATTCTCAACTCTTCTGACAGTGCCCGGATCTTTTGTTCGGGTTGAGAAATATCTACTTCTAATGTACTTTCATCAGTTTCCAGCTCAACCTCCTCTGTGGAAGTACTATTTTCTACCCCGGGATACTCATGCAGCGAATTGCTGGTGAACTCTGAGGTTGTAAACTTCAGGAGCTCTATTTTCAATTTAGCAATTTCTTCTTCTGATTGGTGGATTTTAACCTTTGCCATTTTCAGTTCTTCTTCATAATCTGCAGTCTTAGGATGCACATCATCAAAATTTCCACTTGTGCTTTTTCTCAAGGACCCATTACGATTCTCATGGTGTTGTACCTGCATCTTATCCACCTCACAACTCTCAGTTTCTGATTCCAAAGGCCTCGACTGCACCTCTTCTTCACCAGTGTAGGCAGTATTCACTGACATTCCAGTATAACTATAAAGAGAGGACACATCAGATTCTGAAAATTCTGTCTCAGAATCTGATATCGAAGGTGTTTCATCTCCTTTCGCAGATTGATCAAAGTTACTTTTCTTAGGACCAAGAAAAAAGTCAAATCCAGCAGCTCGAGGACCAGTTTTCCGATGAATAATCTTTTGTTCCTGAGAGGACCATACAGAAAACACATCAGCACTGGTGTCTGACCCCACGGACCCCTGTGATTGAAGGTCTGGTTGAAGGTTTTTCCGCACTTCTCCAGTCAAATGTTCGTAACGCTCAGCCAACGACTTGTACATCCGGTAGAACTCTTCTACATGAGATAGTAATTCAGGCCTCTTCTGATAATACATGTCAGCCTTTTTTGCTAATGAGTCTCCATCCCCTTCAATCAACTTTTGCATACGTTTATAATGTTGATCCATCTCTGCAGAAAAAGATCTTGTCATCATATTAATTATCTCAATTGTTTGGTTCTCACCATGCAGTGAGTTGCAAATGAATTCATCCACCAAAATCAAAACCAGAATTGCAATTATTTTGGTAATTCACTGAGCACAATACATAAACCATCATTCAGTTATAAGCTCATTTATCTAAACACCAGGACCAGGAGCATACCATTGAAAGTGTTATGTCTTTAGAGGTCATATAACAATGATTTTCCATTAAAAGGGTTCAAGTATTGTAATACATACAAAATGCAGATTCAAAAGCATTAAGATGCTATGAAGTCTTCCGTAAACAGAGGCAAATGTTGCTGGGTTAGGACGGTTCTTTAGACATAGAAATCAATTGCATATTTGCAATCTGGCCATCCAAATTTTTTGACAGCACCTCAGTATCTAGCTAACACATTTCTCGTGACAGTTTGTTCAGGAAAGCGGAGAAAAAGGAAAACATGAAGATGATGGCTCAAATCTCAAAGATCCCAAATCTCATGGTAGGGAAGGTTTTAAGTGGTGCTTGGGTTGCAAAGTGCAAACTAAGCCCTTGCCTGGCATTCCTCATAGACCACATCAGTCTTGGGGATGGGCTAGCTGGCCCTCCACTCCGATACCTAAAAAATATCGTCAAAGCATTTTATTTTGAGACATTAAGGGTGCGTTCTATTCACTTATCTGGAATTAACCTAACTTATCTGAACTTATTTAGTTGTCAATTGTACATGGGTAGCTTTATTTTTCCTGAACTTATTTTCTTGAATAAGTGGATATAAGGTGAACAGAACATGACCTACGTCCCAATTTTCATGGATGTACATATCTTTTCCACCATATTTTATGCAACATTAAAAATAAAAAAATAAAGAATTCGATTCTAGATAAGCCAGTATTGTGTAGTAAATCAGCTGGTATAACTAGCAGAAGTGGGTGATAAAAAAAATGCTTACAGGCAAGTGCATAAGTAACTCACCTTCTAAATTTTCTGCAAGCCATTTCGTGTTCCTTCCAACATGACTGTCCCACCACCAGGAATTTGCTTTCCTTGATTCCGGTCCTTTAAAAGGACTCTTTGAGCTTACCTAAGATCAATAGTCATCAATATCATGGCTATTCATATGAGCACTATGTAAAGCTGACATTAAAAATTCAACGCACAAAAGAAGCAAACTATGCTTTTGTTCCAAAATGTTTATGATGGTTGTTCGAAAATATTTATGATCAAAGAAAGCTCTGAATGACGAATGGATATCAAATATTTAAAAGAGACATCTCATAAATACAGTGTTTCACTTTCTAGAACTATGGAACATAAGAAAGAGCATTCGATGAGAAATAGTAGTACGATCAACACATACATGTAACCGTAAAAGCTAATAATTACGTTGTGGTCTTGTAGATTCCCATAATAGTAACTGGTCAAAGAAGAGTAGTATGGTAGCATCATAGCGTAGGCAGAACATACTCTTGAAATCATGGGCAGTGTATTAGAATGGACTATCTTCCGATCTACTAATTTGGTAGTCTTGACTCAATCATTTAGAGGTTAAAAGAAACTAATGTAAGATGGTCTAATGGACTGAGCTATCATTTGATAGGAAAATTTGCAAATTACTACCTTGGTTGTTTGTGAGTTTGTGAATTACTACCTACATCTTTAAAAGTAGTGAATTACTACCTATATCATTAATTATTGATGCAAATTACTACCTAATTGTCATGTAATCTATTTTCTCACCAATTAGTCAAGTAATAACACCATAATCTCCGTATACATTAAAGAGTTTATACAAGCAAGACAATAGAAAGTATACGTCCTTACCGATGAAGAAGCCATCTTTTTCAACTTGCTACTAGGGAGAAGAAGATCCAAAAATGGGAGTATGTCAAATCGGAACTTTCACCTGCAAATAGATTTAACAGCAAATA
The DNA here is from genome assembly GCF_020520425.1 of Spinacia oleracea. Lineage (NCBI taxonomy): Eukaryota > Viridiplantae > Streptophyta > Magnoliopsida > Caryophyllales > Amaranthaceae > Spinacia > Spinacia oleracea. The sequence continues at coordinate 116,443,958 of NC_079492.1, forward strand.
AGCATTTCAATTACTGAGCTTTACACAGGAAGACAGAAAGAATAAGAAAGGTCGCAATGTAGCACCATCACCCCATAACACCTACATTAACATAAATAGAAAACAGTGGTACATGCTATCAACCTTTCAGCGAGCCACTCTCACTCTTCCCAAGTTCCAAATCTTCCAATGCAAACTTTGACTGTAAATAGAATACTAAGTAGTTTGTAATATGTAGCATTAGCTTCTCAAAGATATTTTTGAACAATCTTCACGTGTATATTGTTGCAATCTGATTCTCACATAATCAGAACTGATATTCATTCTTTCTTTTTTTGGCAAGAACAAACCTATCATCACCAAAGAGATTTACATATATTTTGCAGCACAAAGCTACATTAAAGAATGGAATCTACAAACAACTAAAACAAAAGCTGGTAGAAAACGACTAAAATCAAAACCCCTCAGCAGTCACTGAAATAATAAAAGAAGCAGTAGCAGATCAACACTGTTTCTTTACCCTCCTTTAATGAAACTAGTCCAGAATTCAGCTATTCATATTCTTTCATGTAGATTGGCGCACTACAAAAGATCTAGAGGTTGTAAGTAAAAAATTCCAGTTCAACATATGTTCCAACTCTTCCAAGTATTAAGCAAATGTGTTCAAGCTTTTACAGAGTTCAAAAAAAAACTCCCACATTTAAGCAATGATGCTCTCAAGAGTATATAAACTTCAAAGATAATTTACATTCATAATAAAACTTTTTTTGTTGTTGCTAAGAAATAACGAGTTATAGAGCTCACCCAAAGCTTACTTGCAAACTATACATGCACGATTGTACATATTCATTAGTTAACTGTATCGCCAAAATATTTGTAAACCCAACCAAATATGAGTTTTACTACCAGAAACCCTATACTTTTGGCGAGAAATGCTAGTCGCCTACACAGACTTTAGAACATAACATTAGGTATATGTATATCCAAGAATATGTGCAATCTACAATCTACAGGACATAGGGGGTTGCAGGCTGGTGCTGTATTTTCTCCTTCAAATATTCATCAAATTACCTAATAATTTTAACTAAATGGTTGGTGCATGTATATAACTTTCTCTAATTCGTTGGTGCATGTATAATCGATTCATTTACTTCGATAATTTTCGTTTGGTTCTCATTGTTGTTAACTTTCAAACTTCTGAATGAAAAGCAATGGTGCCTGTATAATCTCAAGCTTCCGACGAAAATCAATTTCCTCCTACAATTGCACATATGCTTTCCATCTTGGCTTGCTATACTCATTATGCAATATCCTCCCACTACCCATTTTTCCCTTCATACTCCCTCCGTCTAGAATCAATAATCACGTTGATAGTGTAACCCAAACTACTAATGTAGAAATGCGACAACTAAATTAAGACGGAGGGAGTAATTAAATAATAATAACAACCTAATTAAAATAATAATACGGTGAAACACGTAGAGAACAGGTCCAATTAAACTCTTGGCAACGTCGCCGACTGCTACATGCGTGGCCTCCAAACAGAAGCGTGTGACCATGTCCGTCCACAATCAGTTTTCATATTCCTCATACAAACAATAATTAACTTAATTGTATCTTAATTCATAATTAAAAAATAGAAAGTATAATCTCAATCAAGAAAAGAACGTGCACGGTCAACTCAATGCAATGTGATTCCTTCCTAGAATTTGTCAATGACAACCACCCCACAATTAATTAATTTCACATTTCTGAAAAAATTCCGATCTCAGAAAATTACTGGAACTGTAGACAAGGGTATGTTTAGTTCACCGAACAGAAAAATGTCAAAAACAAAAGACGAGAACTTGCTTATGTAAATGTCAAAATTAAGAGAAATGCAATTCCATACATTAAAATAATAATTAAAAAAAAGTAATTGATGAAAGAAATCAACGAATTTCCCTATCAAAATGGTAAGAAATTAGCTAAAAAATACCCCAAAAGTCCTAAAAAGTAGAGCATTGTATTGCAACCGTCCTAAAATCTAGAGGGTAATTCCGAAGTTGCAAAATTAAACCCAGAAAAAACACAAAAATGATGGGTTTTAGTGGAATTATATGTTTAAAAAAACAAAAGGAAAGAAACAAAAGTCCAATAATTCGAATTATAATGACAAAATAAGAGCATAATGATAACAAAAAGGAGAAAAGTGCGGAATAGAAGATTTTATAAATAGAAAAAAGAACCTGGAAAATTCAAAATCAGTTGCGAAGCTTGGTTAGTAGTTGCATTCTGGGATGAAAATAGGGATAGATAATCAGATAGAAGCTCTTCAAATCAAACTTTGAGGAGAAGAGAGAGAAAGAGGAGAGAGGAAGAGGGTTCCGCGCTTAATTAGCTTTCCTTTTTGTAAGAGACTCTCCCTCTTCTCTTGTCTGTCACCCTTTCTGAATTTGGCCCTTTCTTACGGAAAAGATATTTAAAATTCAAGAGCCCTTTTTCACTCGGTCAACTTTACTCGTTTTCCTGTTTTTTCCCACCATTTTATGTTGTTTCTTTAAGATAAAAAAATTAATAAGGGAAGAATAATGAATTGACAAATAAAAACCAATTTGATATTCTTTTATTTTTTTTCTATATGGTATATGAATTATTCTCATGTCATCATCACTTAACCTTTTGGTTGAATTAGTAATTAGAGGTTTTTAGGTGACAGTTAAGTCATTTAGTTTGAGTTAAGATCTAGTCATATTCGAATCAAGTACTCCCTCCGTCTCTTTTTGTTTTTACGTTTAGTATTTTTCACGCGTTTTAACGATTAATTAATTTGCATCGAGATTCCTTAATTTTTTTATTTAAATTAACAAGATAAATTACGTTTATTTATAATATTTTCACTTTTATCAAAATTCTGATATTGGGAAATGAGAAAAGTTAATGACCCAATGAATTTAATTGGTTAAAATAATAATTGGACACAATTTTTGATAAAATACTAAGTCATTTATGTGATAATATAAAAGGAAATGTAAAGAACATTTTAAAATATCCAAAAAGGAAAACGTAAAAAACAAAAAGAGACGGAGGGAGTAACTAATATTCAATTAGTTACTTTCAAAGAAACACAAAAAGTTATTAGTTTGTTTTATAATTTAAAAAAAAAAAAAATTGAAGTGAAAGATTAATTCAGAATGGGCTAATTTCATATTAAGTGGAACTTTGTCACTTTTTGAATATGAGTATGGCGATGCTTGAATATGAGAATGGTGATATGATCAAATTTTACAATTTTACCATGTCTAATTATGAATGTTGAGCCGATAAATAACACGAAGTAAAATAGAACCACGTGAAAAAGTACTTAAATTAGTTTTGGATTGAAATAAACCTTGTGTCCTTGTGAAGGTACGAAGTAGAAGAGAAGCAACATAGAAAAAGGGTTCATGCGAAAGAATAGACTCATAGAGTATATATTAATTATTAAGTAATAGTTGAATCAGTGTTTCGTTTGTTTTATTCTAAGTCGGATTTTGCCAAGTATTGGTACTAAAAATTCCCCACAACCAAACGTAAATAAGTTTGTCCCATAAAAACTAAAAAAGAAAAAAATCATATTAATTGATAAAGAGTATATAAAAATGAATAGGAAAATAAAAATAAAAAAGTTTAAAAAAATGGGAATGAATGAGTATGTGAGTATCGTTGTCCATGTGACTTGTTCTGTCTGTAGTTACTTGTGACCAGTTGGGGTGTCATTATAACACCAAAATTCTGCATTTGTGCATCGCATTCATTTGCTACTTGCTCACCATTACACCAATTGACTAATTGACATACCACACCGGCCATTTACATAAGCTCTAAAGTCTAAACTATATTAAGTTCTTGATCTTCACCTGGTTTAATCTGATATAATTTTTTCTGGTTTATTACTCTATTATAGATTTATAGTACTGCAGTTGATCTGTTTTGATTATTTTGGTATAAGGGCTTTTTTTTTAAGAAAAATATGGATTTGTTATGACCTAGCTAGAGCTGGTTTGATTTTTTCTTATTTAATCTGGTATGTTTTAATTTTAACTAACAAGAATAAAAGTAATCAAAGTCCAGTAAGTAGATCAAATTAGTAACAATTGTATAAGACTGAATCAAAGTTTATAAAATTCTTTTTATTTTTAGTGAATATTGATAATTGAACCATGTCAGTTCACAAATGACTTATCCCACATTATAGAGTTACGAAAATGGATATTTACTCCCTCCGTTTTAGGAGTTACACTTATAATTTTTGGCCGTATTTTATTAGGAGTCACACTTTCATTTTTAGTAACTTTTCTATATCATCTTCTAATTATTTAATATATCAATTTCCTCTAGGAATCACCACTGTAATAAACTCTCTCTACTTTGATCAAAATACTTTTTCCCATCACATTTTTCCTATTTGTTTATGACTCCCTCTCCCGCTTATTTTATTATTTTTATTAGATTTAACTCTCTTTCCTTAATACGCTTGTCGATCAACATGTGTCTCCTAATAAAATACGGAGAGAGTACTGCAGAGTACTTCGTGACTACTTTATTTGTCACATGTTAATCAATTAGTTTGTCACTTATTATGAAATATGATTATGTTAAGGAGTATAAGTTATGCTTATATGTTGACATAAATGTGAAACTTTTAAAGAGACAACTTATTTTTTTTTTAATCCCTAAATAACAATGAAAAGTATTAATTATGTTTTATCATTATAGGAGAAATGAATATGAGTAATTAGTATTGATCTATATACACGACTTTTGTTATGCATGGTGACTTTAATTTTTCAATTCACTGTGAAGTGATATTAATGACACACCACTTACCTGAGATGTGTCCAAATGAGTTTTCCAATTCATCATATGACTAAAAGAGTATATGTATTTTATTTCGTCTTTTACTAAGAAATAATAAAAATATTGTAATATAAGTTGGTATAGTATTTGAAAATTAAAAGAAATAAAAAACTGTAATTTAAAATAAAAATAAGGAAACAACAACTCGTTACCTGGATAAATTTGCAAAACGAGCCTGGAAAATGGTTCCAATGAGAAAAAGAGAGAGAGAAAATCGTTGAATTGAAGAATAAAATCAAGGGCATGGTTATACAGTATGAAATTAGAAGATGAAGGGGCTTAGAATTTATTGGAGGTGAAGGAGCCTACTATTTTTTTGGATTGAATATAATGGAAGAATGAAAATAAGGATATTAATATATAGTGTGAATTAGAAGATGAAGAAGTATGGAATTTATTGGAGGTGAAGAGGCAGAATTTTTTTGGTATATAGCAAAGACACATGAAATTAAAAGAAAATAAAATGTGAAGATGTTTTCAAAGAGCGACAAATGTCACTCTATATTTCTTGCAAAGTTTCCTGCTATTATATAGTAGTACATATGTATTGATCTCTATTTTATAAGGGGACTCATGAAGTTATTAACGTATATGATCTTTTAGGGTCCCGTATAGAATAAAGTATAATACCCACAATGACAAATAAATAAGTCAAAATTGTATTTAATAAATAAAAAATAAAAACTTATTTGGGATAATTAGTCAAATAACATGAAAGGAAAATAAGTAATAAAAGAGAAAAAAAAAAAAAAAAGTCAAACAATTACTCCTTCATCCTCTCCACCATAACATATACTTTTTTGAGGGAATTCCACAACATATGTTTGTTAATGCTAATAATTTGGGAAAAAAGAACGATACATAAACAACTGCTGATCAAGTTTATTGTGAAAAATAAAACAGATTAGGCAAACGTCACTTTAATTTGAAACCCTTATAATCGCACACATCGTGTGAATATGAGAAAATATTGTGTTTCACTTTATTATTACATTACTGCACTGGTTCGATGTTTGCAAAATATGCAAGCGTCAAATTTCTTTAGCTTTTGAATAATTTTTTTACATAGTATTTCAGGTTTAATTGTAATAACACAAATCTTCTTCTTATATTCTCATGCATTTTGTCCATATAATTTTCTAACATATTATTTCAAGTTAAAGTATGCAACGATTATCAAAAAAAAAAAAAGTATGCAATAACACAACTCTGCTTCTACATTGGCACATATCGTGTGCATATAAGACTAGCATAAAGTATTATAATACCACTTGAAATTTATATGATTATTATTTTTGACGGGGAAGAATAATATCATTAGTAATTAGCCATACGGCATCTACAAAGATACATATGATCTGCATGCATACCACAGATTCAAAGAAAATACATATAACTGTTACAATCAAAACAATTATTATTCTGCATTCTAAAGCACATCTCGTATTCCACCACTTCTGCATTCTAAAGAAATTTATATGATTATGATTGTTCATATAATAATCGAGAACGGACTTTCAAGCTTTCATTACGTGCATAAATACTACTCAATACAATATTATTATAATAACATTTTATTAATCCTACTCCATAAATACCGCAAATTTGATGGTGCAGGCGTGTGCATCGTGCTCTTGGTGCACTGGTATTAAAACGACAGCCATTAAATACAAAACGCGCGTTTTTTATTAAATCTGGAGAAGAAAAGAACATCTTTTGTTGAACAAAAGAACAAACGAATTTTTTTTGTTAAAATAAATAACTAAAGAATGCTTTGTTCTATTCCGCTGTGTTTTATTATGTTATTTTATTTTCGCTTCTTTTTGCGGGTATATATTCCTGTATTTTTCATAATTTTGAAATCAGAATTTGTGAAGAGGAGAGAGAAACTGTGAAGAGGAGAGAGAAACTATGATAAATTGTAAATTTGATTTTTGAGAGAGAAAGTAATGGAAAATTCTCAGACATTGGTTGATTTTTCTACTTCAATATCAAATTCTATTGATTCTTCCTTTTCAAATTTGAATTCCTCAGCTGATAATCAGATTTGTGAAGGTCATTTTTCAATTTTTTTTAATAACGAATTACATGTTTTGATGATTTTGATTTCGCAGTTATCTGATTTCTCAATTACTTTGATTAATGTATTTAGATTATATATTTTGATGATTTTGATGATTATGATTTCGCAATTACTTCGCAATTATTTCGCAGTTCTTTTGGTACTGTTTTGAAATTCTTTATAGTTGTTCGTTTCTCTATATTAATATGTTCGTTTAGGCTTTGTTGTTGTTCTTTTATGTACTGGTAATGTTCTTTGTGTCTTTTATTAGTATTCATGCAGATTTTGAATGTTCTTTTCTTTAACTTTTGTTGTTCTTTCTCATTTGTTGCTTTTTCCCCCATGTAGTTTTCTGTTTTTATTAATTTTGAGTTTCTTGTTTTTTATTTATGGTTTATGTTCTTTTTAGGTTTTTTAACGTTTTTTTTTAATTTTTCAAGTATTATTATCAATATTTGATTATCTTGTTCTATTTATCCTGCATTTTTCTCATGATGTTTTTTTTATAAAATTTTAAATGAGAACGAATATGTTCTTTTCATATTTGTACCAAAAAAACAAGTGCACCGTTCTGATTATGAACCCTGCTTATATTTCTTCTCCTTCCTCCTCTTTTTTTATTTTTTATTTTTTTTTATTTTTCATTTTCTATAGATATAATATTTCTCCTATTGAATTCAATCATTTCTTATTTTAGAAAAATATTTTAGAGAGAGAAAGAGGAGAGGTTTTATTTTCTCTCAACAAAAGAGAGATTTTATGAGAGAGAAAGTTCGAAATACATTTTCTCCTCCTTCTCTCTCTAACATATGATTTTAATTGAATTTCGTTTATCGAAAACTAGCTAATTAAGCAAAATAGTAGTTTATTTTCGCTAGTTTTTGTATTTTTTTTATCAATTCAAAGATATCGATGCTGCTAATGAATGTGCATCGAGTGATTGAGGTACACTTCCTTGTTCTTATTTCTATGTTCTTTTTAAATTCTAATGTTCTTTTTTATAACATATTGTTTATGTGTCATCAGCATTGTTTGTTCTTTTATATCATCAGTAATTGTTCTTTTACATATTTACAGTGTTGTGTTGAGTTATTTTTTATAAAAAAAAGAAATTAAAACATATTTTTAATCTTAAAAATAAATTGTATTAGAAGTACAATAACAACTTTTAAAAGAAAATACATATAATTCTTTCTTTGAAATATAATTTTCATCCTTTCAAGTATCGTCGTTTTATTAAAAGAACAAAAAGACCTTTTAAAAGAACATTAATCTTAAAAATAATGTTGTTCTTTTTTCCAAACTTTGTGGTTCTTTTTCATTTACATTCTTTAAATAAAATTGTTCTTTTGTTGTTATTTTACTTTTGTTTATTGTTCTTTTCTGTTACTTTTGTTGTTCTTTCTCATATGTTACTTTTTCCCAATGTAGGGTACGTTCTGTTCACCTTGAAAAAATAAGTTTCAGGGCCAATAAGTTCAGATAAGTTCAGATAAGTTCCAATAAGTTTCAATAAGTTCAGATAAGTTCAGATAAGTTCCAATAAGTTCAGATAAGTTCAGATAAATTTCAATAAGTTTCAATAAGTTCCAATAAGTTCCAATATTAATAATAATATTATTTATTATTATTAATTATTATTATTAATATTATTATTGATTATTAATTATTAATTATCAATTATTAATTATTAATTATTAATTATTAATTATTAATTATTAATTATTAATTATTAATTATTAATTATTAATTATTAATTATTAATTATTAATTATTAATTATTAATTATTAATTATTAATTATTAATTATTAATTATTAATTATTAATTATTAATTATTAATTATTAATTATTAATTATTAATTATTAATTATTAATTATTAATTATTAATTATTAATTATTAATTATTAATTATTAATTATTAATTATTAATTATTAATTATTAATTATTAATTATTAATTATTAATTATTAATTATTAATTATTAATTATTAATTATTAATTATTAATTAATTAATTATTAATTATTAATTATTAATTATTAATTATTAATTATTAATTATTAATTATTAATTATTATTATTAATTATTAATTATTAATTATTAATTATTAATTATTAATTATTAATTATTAATTATTAATTATCAATTATCAATTATCAATTATCAATTATCAATTATCAATTATCAATTATCAATTATCAATTATCAATTATCAATTATCAATTATCAATTATTAATTATTAATTATTAATTATTAATTATTTATGATAATTATTAATTATTAATTATAATTATTTCATTATTAATTATTAATTATTAAATATTCATTATTAATTATTAATATTAATTAATTAATTATTAATTATTAATTATTAATTATTAATTATTAATTCTTAATTATTAATTATTATTATTAATTATAATTATTAATTATTAATTATTAATTATTAATTATTATAATTAATAATTATTGTTATTGTTTATTGTTTATTGTTTATGTTTATTGTTTATTGTTATTTATATTATTTATTGTTTATTGTTTATTAATTTATTTGTTTATTGTTTATTGTTTATTGTTTATGGTTTATTATTTATTATTATTGTTATTGTTTATTGTTTCTTGTTTATTGTTTATTATTATTATTATTATTTATATTATTATTTATTTTATTGTTTATTATTATTAGTTATATTTATTATTGTATTATTTATTATTATTATTATTATTATTATTATTATTTATTATTTATTATTTATTATTTATTATTATTATTTATTATTTATTATTTATTATTTATTATTATTATTTATTATTTATTATTTATTATTTATTATTTATTATTTATTATTTATTATTTATTATTTATTATTTATTATTTATTATTTATTATTTATTATTTATTATTTATTATTTATTATTTATTATTTATTATTTATTATTTATTATTTATTATTTATTATTTATTATTTATTATTTATTATTTATTATTTATTATTATTATTTATTATTTATTATTTATTATTATTTATTATTTATTATTTATTATTTATTATTTATTATTTATTATTTATTATTTATTATTTATTATTTATTATTTATTATTTATTATTTATTATTTATTATTATTATTTATTATTTATTATTTATTATTTATTATTTATTATTTATTATTAATTATTAATTATTAATTATTAATTATTATTATTATTGTTAATTGTTAATTGTTAATTGTTAATTATTAATTATTAATTATTATTTATTATTTATTATTTATTATTTATTATTTATTATTTATTATTTATTATTTATTATTTATTATTTATTATTTATTATTTATTATTTATTATTTATTATTTATTATTAATTATTTATTATTTATTATTAATTATTAATTAATAATTATTAATTATTAATTATTAATTATTAATTATTAATTATTAGTTATTAGTTATTAATTATGAATTATTAATTGTTAATTGTTAATTATTAATTGTCAATTATTAATTGTTAATTATTAATTATTAATTATTAATAATATGTTTCACGAAGTTCCAATAAGTTTCAATAAGTTCTGATAAGTTCAGGTAAGTTCCAATAAGTTTCAATAAGTTCCAATAAGTTCAGATAAGTTCAGATCTGATAAGTTCAAATCAGATTAGTTCAGATAAGATCAGATAAGTTCAGATAAGATCAGATAAGTTCAGATAAGTTCAGATAAGTTCAGGTTAAATAAGTTGAACAAAACGCACCTGTAGTTTTCTGTTTTTATTAATTTGAGTTTTTTGTTCTTTTATTTTTAACGGTTTATGTTCTTTTTAGGTTTTTTGACGTTTTTATTTTTTATTTTTCACGTATATCAATATTTGATTATCTTGTTCTATTTGTCCTGCATTTTTCTCATGATGTTCTTTTTATAAAATTTTAAATGAGAACGAATATGTTCTTTTCATATTTGTACCTTTTGTCTGATTTGTTAATATTAGTGTTTTACTTGATATGTTCTTTTCAGGTTTTTGTTAATGTTCTTTTCAGGTTTTTGTTAATGTTCTTTTAATTTACTTTATTATGTTCTTTCTGGTTTTTTATGTTGTTTTTTTTTGTTGCATTTTTCACATGATGTTCTTTTTGAAAAATAGTTGTTTTTTTGATAATTTATCAGGAGAGAGAATATATTCTTTTCGTTTTTTCCCGTTCTTTGGTTTTTTAATATTAGTGTTTTTTTTCAGGTTTTGGTTAATGTTCTTTTCATTTACTCTATCATGTTCTTTCTAATTTTTGTTGTTTTTCTGTTGCATTTTTCACATGATGTTCTTTTTGAAAAATAGTTGTTCTTTTTATAGTTTATCAGGAGAGAGAATATATTCTTTTCGTTTTTTTACCTTTTCTTTGGTTTTTTAACATTAGTGATCTACGTGCAGGCCCCTGCACCATCTGCGCGTTGCATAAATACTACTCCCTCCATTCCTTTTTGTTCTTCCCATTTCCTTTTTTAGCATTTCTTTTTGTTCTTCCCCTACTGAATCTTTACTATTTTTGGCCATAGTTTTTTTACCAATTTACCCTAAGATTCCCCACTATTTACCAAAAAACCCTAAGATTCTACACTTTTTCTACCATCTTTTTCCCCACCACCCTTATTTAATTATTTTCCCATTTCCCATAACCCCACCCACTACCCGTCTCTTTCAATTCTCTCTCATTCGCTTCACCCCCCTCTCCCACCTCTCTGATTTCTCTCTCTCTCTTCATTTTCTCTCTCCTTCATTTTCTCTCTATTCATTTCTTGCTCTGTTTCTCTCCTCCTCTACGTTTTTCAATCTCTCTCCTCCAAAACATCTCTCTGTTCTTCATATTTGGATGTGAGGTCGCCGCCACCACCACAACCAAACCTCCGCCGCCGAAACCACTCTCCGTTAAAGTCGTAAAATACGGAAATATGGCTTTAGATGGTGAAATTCGACTATAAAAACTCTAGATCTAGAGTTTTCATGGTCGAATTTGACCTCTAAATCCTTAAAATCGTGAGTGATAGTAAGGATCAAGTGGGTATTAATTTTTTTTGTATTTTTTTGTCGAATTTTCTGGGTGGTTTTTGTCGAGTTTTAGGTTGATTTTCGTCGATTTTTTCGGTTGATTTTCGATGATTTTTTGGCAGATTTTTTGGGTTGTATTTGGTCTATTTTTGGGTTAAATTTGGTCGAATTTGGTGGTTGATTTTGGGTTGAATTTGGGTAGAAATTTTTCGCATTTCTGTGTTGAATTTGGGTTGAATTTGCTCGATATTTGGTTGAATTTATTCGATTTTCTGGGTTGAAATAGTTCGATTTGGGTTGAATTTGTTGTTCGATTTTCTCGGTTTAATTTGGGTTGAACTTGTTCGTATTTCTGGGTTTAATTTGGGTTGATTTTTGTTGAATTTTGGGTTGATGTTGCTCGATTTTTTATTCGATTTTGGTTGAAATCTGGGTTAATTTGTCGATTTTGTCGATTTCTGGGTTGATAAATCGATTTTCTTGGTTGATTGCTGTCGATGAAGATAGTTTGTCGATTTTGGTTGAATATTCTGGGTACAATTTGTTCGTCGATTTTGGTTGAATATTCTGGATACAATTTGTTCGTTGATTTTGGTTGAATATTCTGGGTATTCTGGCCTTCTGGGTATTCGAAATTCTGGGTTTAATTTCTTACAAATTCTGGGTTTAATTTCCATTTATCTTATTTCTTTAATATTTTCTCTCTCTTCACTTTATTTTAAATATATAATTTCTTACACCCAATCATTACTCATATCCCAATACAAACCAAGATTCAGTTTTCTTAAACCACACCCAACATTCTTTAGGGGAAGAACAAAAGGGAATGGAGGGAGTACTCCGTAAATATTGCAGTATTCATATTTTCATGGTTTCTAATGTAAAATTTTGACTTTTAATATCTTTAATTTAAAATTACAAAATTTAATATTTTGAATTATATAAAGATACGAATATAATTAGGCCACCATAACTATATTTTCCTTACATAAAAGTAACAATTAACCATGTACGCGAGATTAGTGTAAATAATGTATAATCTAAATATTACAACAGAAAGAACAAAAGAAGTGTAACAATGCTATTAAGATCCATAGTTACTACTCCGTACATGAAAAAGAAAAAGAATGATACTCCTCTGATTCTTATTGATCTTCCTGTTTTGACTGTACACATTTGCTAATGCATATATATGACCATTAATATCTTTAATTTAGTGTTAGTTTAAATTATAAAAAAATGATATTCTTAAAGCACCCATTGAGATGAATCAAACAATACACCACATGACTATGTTTTTTCTTATATATTGGGAATAAATTAGTAGATTCTCGTAAATTCTAAATAGTTGCAAGATTCCAAACAGGAAAAACAATCAGAAATTGAGGGTATACTTCTAAGAAATATATAGTTCTTACATAAATATAAAATCATGCAACAACCCCCTTAAGAAACTAGCTAGGGCAATGAAGTAATTAAGTTACCAATAAAATACAAATTCTTGTAAAATATTGTCTAACATTTATTCCCTTTGTCCCGGAATATTTGCACCATTTTCCTTGTAAAGTCGTCCTGGATTACTTGTACTGTTTTTATAAATGGTAAAATTTTATTAATATTATATCAACTACCCCCTTCACATGTCACTTTGTGGTCCCATGCACCCTCTCCCTACCCCCTTTAAAAAGTTGACACATATCCCTATCTATTATTAAAAAATACCCCACTATTAACTACCATCTAATTAAATAATAAGTCAATTACTTTGTATTAAACTCAGTGCCGATCAAACCGGTTCAAATATTCCGGGATGGAGGGAGTAGTTAATAGTCAAACCATAAGCCACATCACTCACCTCTTATTCAGTTGACATACTAATGACGACATAATAAGCATGGTGTGACATCTAATACATTAACCAATGATGTCTTGGCCTAATGGTTAAGACTTAGAGTATGTGTACAATAGGTTTTAAGTTCGGATTCCCCGTCCTCATTTGTAATTTATATATCTTTTATGACTCATTCGTAAAAAGAAAAAACAAGTTAAATACAGTAAGTATCAATCTTATAGGAGAATAGATGTCAATAAAACGAAGATACATAGTAATGTATTATTACCTCCGTTTCATAAAGTAAGACAAATTGAGTGAAAAATTGTAAATATTGTGGGTTAAAAAAATATAAGGTAGTCAATTTTCATATCAATAATTAGAATAAAACAAAATGTAAAGAATATTATGAAACGGACTAAAACGGAAGAATTATTTTAAAACGGAGGTAGTAGTTGACAAATTTTCTAGCGGACCTTCTTGCACGTACCAAGTCTAACCTCACCACGAGTGATAACTCCAACTAAGCCCAATTTGCGCATGGCCGGCCCAATTTTATTCTTAAATATATTTTCGTTGGAAGCAGCTCTTATAACAATGTTCCTAGTCAAAGGATGAAAAGCTAATTGTTGATCAACTTCAAGAACACCTTCACCTTTCAATATTCTCTTGAAGAAACCATTGTCCATTCTGAATTCACTTCTTTTGGTTTGGTCAAGGAATGTTTCCTTGCTAGAGATGAAGTTGCGGGGACATGTTTTCTGTAGGGAAACGCGCAAGAGGCGAGACATGGAAGGGTCTGATCTCCCGCTGTTGCGGAAGTTGTATAGACGGTCTTGAAATGTGGCGCAATGTGCAGTTCCAACAGTATGGCAACCTGTTTATGAATGTGTGATCATTAGTTTGTGCTTAATATTTGAGCGTAACAATTTATCTACTTAATTAAATAATTAGGTAGTACATGCTTATATTCATCTTGTGTCAACTTCTCCTCGTGATCGTACGGTATTTGTTTTTTTCTTATAAAAGTAAGGAAAAATGAAGATTATGAAATTCTTTTTACGAGGGAGACTTAATGCAACCATTGAATTGAACAATTGTACTAATGAACCGAAAAGAAAAGGAAAGAAAATTACCCAAAAGGTAAACGAAGTCCTCTGTGTTTAGGCCATGTTGAGCAAACACTTGAACGGCTTGGGGAATGGGCATACTTGGCCCTGGAAGCGATTGAAGTGCATCGTTCGCACGTGAAATGCGACCATCTTTTCTTCCAGTTTCCACTGAGTACCAAGATGCTCCACCCTACGGAGTACGGAGTAGGAAAAAAGCAAATTAAGGAAATGACTAATAAATAATAATGTATGTTATTTTTATATGAATTATTTCAATTGCATATGCCATATCATATCATATGACTTGTTATTTATGATATTATTTTTGTTATAACAGATGCAAAGAAAGATTAAATAACGTAAATAAAGGAACGTAGAGATTTAACGTGGTTCACTAACAATGTGTTAGCAACGTCCACAGGCAGAGGGAAAGAAAGTTTTATTGATCTTGCGGAGTACAAATTACAGAATACGACTAGGTTATGTACTAAAGAGTTTATATAGTACTCTCTAGACAGATGCGGAAAAGCCCATAAAATATGCTTAAAACAGATAACCCTAATACAGAATAACAGATCTCAATCGACATTATTTAACAGTTTATTCTCATAAAAATAAAAAGATTTACCAAAAATGTAGCAGCTCTAGCAGCTAGGACAATAATATCAGCACAAGAGACAACTCCGGGGCATTGTCTATCGAGAGCAACCTTTGCCTCTTCGACGATATCATAACCATCAACACTTTGATTTGGAGGTGCTGTTTTCTCGCTGCCTTGGCCCTCCAGCAAAATTGATGCATCACAACCCTTCAATTTTCACGCATAAAAAAACCAACACATCGATATCAAGCCGTACGTTAACCACATAACAAGGCTAGTATATTTAAACAATGAACATCGATTATTGATCACACCATGCACGTACCCTGATGAAGCAATCATGGAACTGCAAGCGGATGAGAGCAGCAACAGTATGTTTTTCTTGAATAAAATGCTTCTTGACAATGAAGAAAACGAAGGCCTCAACGTCGACTTTGCGACATTTGTTGTTGTAGTACCCAAATCGGAGTTGTCCGTAACACTCCCCTACAAGGGTCATTAAAAGGAGCCCAATGGCTAGTGCTGCTGTCCAACATTTCACCCTTGCCATTTCCTCCTCAATTCTTCTTGTATTCATTTTTGTTAATCCATGCTTAGATAATTCTTTTGACAGGTTCAATGTAGTTGGTCTTTAGGTACGTATTCCTTAATGATCGAATTAGCGTGTTAGTTTAGTTTTCATATTCCACTACACAAGAGAGGGGTGAATTTATTAAGAGTTCGGTCCAATATGAGTTCAATTATATAAAGGTTATTTCTAGTTCATTTCACATTGTTCTTTTCATGACTTTATATATAAGGTGGATAGATATAAATCTATTAAGTCCGGATCGATTGAATTTTAATTATAATTTTAATACTACATTTCTAATACAAAGTGCTAATTAAGGGCAATAACTATAGGTGGTGTTTCGGGGTTGAAACGATGGTAGGAGCGTCCTTGATATCTTGAGTCCCGGTCACGTACGATGTCTGCAAGATGAACTCCGGGCTAAGGGGGGGTCCCCGAGGCGGAGCCTCCGACGCTCAAGTCAGTACAATTGAGGTATAAAATGAGAGTGTTTAGGGGAGATAGAGTGTAGGGTGGCTTCTCTAGGGTTAGAGAATGACCCCTTTTACCTTGCCCTTTGAAGGGTATATATAGTGCCTTGTTGGGCATTTGAAGTCTTGTAAGTGATATTGGGCTTGAGTGAGTTTTATTGGCTTTTGGGTTAAAATGGTAAGCCCATTTTAACACCCAACAAGTGGAATTCATATATACAATCTAGAGTGTTGTGAAGAAATTTCAATAAGTAGCACACTATAAAACACGTCAAAATGAAAAATGTTGAAAAAATCATAAAGCATGGAAGAAAAAATCACACGGAAAAAAACGTAGTTAAATTTAGATAATTTTTATTAATAATCAAACAGTAACTTGTTAGCAAGAGCAGAGTCTTTGACATACATTTTGTCACAAAAACTTGTAACTTAGTCCCCTTACACAGGAGACATTGGATAAACTTAATAATAAAGCAAAATAAAATATCAACAAACCCTCATCAACACCAACGGTACGTATATTAATGAAGTAGTCCGTAATTAAGGTATTAATAAAATGAATGGTAAATTTTAATTTGTGAAGAACTCAATTATCCTTACTCCTTAGAGAACCTTCTTGCAAGTTCCAAGTCTAACCTGTCCTTGAGTAAGAACTCCGATTAAGCCCATTTTACGCATAGCTGGTCCAACTTTTGCTAAGAATATCTTCTCGTCATAAGCAGCTCGTTCAACAATATCTTTAGTCAAAGGATCAAGAGCCAATTGCTGATCAACTTCAAGAAGACCCTTGCCTTCCAATATTCTCTTGAAGAAACCATTATCCATTACGAATTCACTTCCTTTTGTTTGGTCAAGGAACGCTTCATTCGTTGAGTTTACGTTTCTTGGACATGTCTTCTCTAAGGACGAGGCAAAGGTACGGTCCATGGTAGGGTCTGCTTGCCCACTGTTTTTGAAGTTGTATAGACGCTCTTGGAAGTTCGCACAATGTGCAGTTCCAACAGTGTGACAACCTGTAAGTACGTACGTGTATATGAATTAGTTTATATACATTTATTTCACTACAAGAAATTGTACCATTAACGACGGGAAATCCCGTCGCGAAAGGCCAATAACGATGAGATTTTCTGTCGCGAACCCGTCATAAAAGGGGGCGTCGTTAATAGAAAATCTCGTCGTATAAGACATTTGCGACAGTTGTTCCCGTCGTTGTTTGGTTGTTAGCCCCGTCGTAAAAGGCTTTTGCGACGGGATTTTTGACCCGTCATAATTAGGTTGTCGTTTAAGATACAAACTCTTGTAACCAAAAATTATAATGTAATGACGGATATTTAAGAAAACCCCCAAAAGGTAAAGTTACCTAAGAGATAAACAAAGTCATTTGTGTCCAATCCAAAACCAGCAAACAACTTAACAGCATCAGGGATTGGAATGCTTCGTCTTGGAAGATCTCGTTGGGCATCAGATGCTAGTGAGATCATGCCGTCCTTTCTTCCGGTTTCTACGTCATACCAATATGCTCCACCCTGCATGTTATAACAGATGCAAGAAAGATTTTGTTAATAATAATTTTGGTATCGGAATTAATTTAAATATGAACCTAAAATGAAAATGGAATAGTGGTAACTAGACTAGCTTACCAAATGTGCAGCGGCTCTAGCCGCTAAGACAATAATGTCAGCACAAGAGACAACTCCTGGACAATATTTATCAAGAGCAACTTTTGCATCTTCAATGATTTCATAACCATCGACACTAAGATTGTTACGTGATGTTTTCTCCGTGTCTTCTCCCTCGAGTAAAATTGAGGCATCACATCCCTTTTCACATAAAAATCAATTTAAAGATGTCAAAACCGATGATCTATATATAGAATTTCTTATAAGTTATATTAACGTGGATATATAACTTGATCAATTCCGAGCACATACCCTAACGAAGCAATCATGAAACTGTAAGCGAACAAGATCAGCAACGGTATCTTTGTTTTCCATAAAATACTTCTTAACGACGTGGAAAACAATGGCCTCAATATCGACTTTGCCACACTTGCCGTTGTAGTAGCCAACACGGAAATTCTCACTGCATTGACCATAACAGTCACCAACAAGGGTCAAGAATAGGAGCCCAAGGGCTAATGCCACTGTCGATGAGTTTGACTTAGCCATGTTTTAGTATTATGTTTCGTTGAAGGCTTGTGTGAAGAAAAACCAATCAAATCTTTGGGTATTTATAGCTAAATCATTAGGATTAAGCTTCATTTAAGTGGACTTTCATTTGTTGTTAATTAACTTGTGCTCACGATCACTACAAAAGAGTGGGGTAGTGGTGCCTATTGACGTGCTCTCAGCTAACGCAACTTGGTACTTTCTTTTTTCTTTCCCTTGCATATTGCATTGTGATAGTAGCTTATTTTATGTGAAAGAGGGGAAAGCCCAAAACAATACAAAGGAAATTAAATCAAATGGAGCGTTATTTGGAGGGAGGAACCTCGAAATAAACTAAACTCTTCTCAAGCCATTACCTTTTGGAAAATAATTTGTTTGGTTTGGGTGCTAAAATAAGAATATTATTTTAGCCTAAAGCTAATTAGATTTATTTAAGCCCAAAATTACTCATAAGGCAAAAAGCCTAACATGACCATTATAGATATAGGAGGTCAACTTTCTAACCTAAGACCACCCTTCCTACCCTATCTCCCTCTAAAAACGCTCAATTGTATTAAGTTGGACGTCAGATCTTCGGGGGCACCGTACGTAACTCGAAAACAGCACATGGACGCTTGTGTCATTAAAGTTCCGAGCAAAACTACATTAACTATTACAATTTATTACCTTCTTTTTTTGTTAAGGTACCTGTTTAGGGATGGCAATGGGTCGGATCTGGATCGGGTCCGATAGGATCCAGACCCAGACCCGCTTTTTAAGAGGTGGATCCAGATCCGACCCAGATCCGTTGGGTCCAAAAAAACCAGATCCAGACCCAGATCCACTGGGTCTAATGGGTCTAGGGTCGGATCTGGGTCCTAAATGGGTCTAAGCGTATTTGTTTTCTAAAAAAAATTGTCTCTCATTTTTCTTATACTACGTAATATTTCCGCCAATTTTTTGTATGTAAACGTAGCTTTGCTTTAATAAAACCACTAAATATGAAATATTCGTTAATTTTGTTTAGGAAAAAAATCATATTAGCCTTGTGATACAATAAGTATTTAAAGTTTCTAATATTATTATTTATGTCACATCAAATAATTTTTAAATAGTTTAGTATCATAAGAACTGAATAAAGTTTAGCACGTAAAGATTGAATTATATTTAAATTTTAATAATTTTTAAAAAATTATATATACGGGTTTGTGTGTCGGATCTGGACCGGATCTGGATCTTTAATTCTTGGACCCGGACCCAGACCCGCCCCATTGAATAAAGACCCAGATCCGCCCCAGATCCACAGGGTCTAATTTTTTTGGATCCAGACCCTTAAAAATGGACCGGGTCCAACCGGATCTGGGTCGGGTCTTGAACCCATTGCCATCCCTATACCTGTTTATCTCTTAGCCATCGGCCAAGCTAAATACAATTTTTTTCTGGCCAAACTGAGCAACAAGTATGGTTGTAAATTGGATGGACTGAATTGGACTTTGACAAGTATAAATCCAATTCAAATATTTTCGGACTTGGATATTTGAGTCCGAGTCCGATCCATAATTTTTTTCTTGAGTCTGAATCCAGTCCAATATGATCCTAATTTTATTTAAAAAAAAAGTTAAATTCAAATATTATTGTTACCGAGTAACTTTTCTGACACATAAAATAAAATATACGAGTATTAAATATTGGCTATGAAATGCTTTAAAACCTATAACTACAAGTCACTCTTCCATAAAAGGAAAAACAAAAAGAAATTAAGCAATAGATATAATTGCAAATAACAATATGTCTTATACATCTAAATACTTTCCAAAAAGGTTATAGTTCTTAAAAAATGAAAATTTAAAATATATTAAAGCTCAATAATCAACCATCACAACCAACGAGAGAAAACGAAAGAGAAAGAAGTTGATAGAATTTCTTTTGGATTGTGGGTTTTATATGGAGTGTAATATTTAGTTATTTTTGTTGCACATATATAGTAAATAAAGGAGTTAAGGCAAAGTTTGGAGTCCAATCTTTTGGATTTTTCACCTTTAAGGACCCCAACTTTTTTTATCACTTTTTGGGACCTCATTTCCATTTTCCGGCCAGATAACCATAGTGTATCCCACCGTTAACCATACAAATATTCAAATGATGAGTTAAGCCAAAGGTTAGGGTTTAACTTTTGATTTTTTTACTTTTAAGGACCAGAACTATTTTTTTCACCTCTTGGGACCTCAATAATAATAATAATAATAATAATAATAATAATAATAATAATAATAATAATAAGAATAATACTCCCTCCGTTCCTAAATACGTGTCCACTTTGGACATGTACACGGTAATTAATAAAATTGAATGGTGTGTAAGAGGTAATGATTGGGAATGTTTTTATTTTGGGAAAGGAAAAGGTAGATAATTGTTTATTGATAAAGTATAAATAAAAGTGGAGGTGGTGATTGAAAAGTGGGAAAAGTGTAGAATGTGTAAGAAAAGATAATAATGATGTATAGAAAAGTGGGAAAAGTGTATGAAAAAGTGGGAAAAGTGTATAGAAAAGTGGGAAAGGTGTATATCCAAAAACGGAAAGTGGACACATAAAAGGGAACGCCATAAATGGGAACTGGACACGTATTTAGGAACGGAGGGAGTAATAATTTAATAATAATTTAATAATAATAATAATAATAACAATAATAATAATAATAAATTCATCTTTCCCAAACACCATTATACAACTAAAACTATATATGGAGTAGCATTCTTCTCCAAACTTCATAGAGAATCTTCTCTCGTTTATAAGACATTTAATAGTTGAAACTTAATTTACGTAATCCAATAACAACTGATTTGATTATTTTATAGAAAATTTCAGGTCATAAATTTTAGTTCATAAATTGTTGATGAATTTTAATCGATTTAAGCATAAATAATTTTAGTAGTTGATCAATTATGGGCATCAATCCAAATATATTTATTCTCATAAAACAACCAAGAACTAGTATGATTTGTACTTAACACCATAATTGATTTAAAATTGACTCATTTTCATTATTTTTACATTTTCGGTAGACGTTTTTAATATTCTTCAAACAAACCATAAATAAATGCGAGGATATACCATCAATATATGGCGGATTTCCTTACAGGGTTCACAGGCAGAAAATTTTGTAATGTATTTTTAGTTTGAGTATAATACTATAATTGTATAGATTTCACACTATGTAGCTTAATTCTTCTACTTTCCTCCTCGTGAACATGTTTAAGATCCTCAATTGAATGTCATTACTGAATATATATAAATACAATGAACTTGTAAATAATTATTTTCCTCTTTACTCTTTAGATTGTTCGATCAACTTATATATGAGCTAAATTTGTGAATTAAGTTACATATTATTTCAATTCGAGCTTATAATAATTAGAAGTTTAATAATTGTAATTGGAATTACATGAAAAAATGTATGAGGTATCAAAAGGTGAAAAAAGAAAGTCCAGGTCCTGAAAAGTGAAAAAACGAAAAGGTTAGTGCTCAAACTTTTGATGTACTTTAATCTTTTAACCTAAGGACCTAACCTTTTAACCCAAAGACCTAACCTTTTAAAGTACTCTAGTTAAACTTGACTGGAAAAGGAGGATGAGATCCTAAACGGTGAAAAAAAGTTATAGATCCCAAACAGTGAAAATCTCAAAAGGCTGGACCCCATGTATTAGCTTAACTCGTAAATGAAGGCCCACAAATCACATATTTCACAATAGTTTTTAAATTACATATGTTTATCTATAATTAAAATATTAAAACTTTGGACTTCATTGAATTCTTGGACTCCAAAAAGTTGAGTCTAAGTCCAATCCAAAAATAAATGGACTTAGTACTTTAAGTCCAAGCCCGATCCAAAAATTTCAAGTGCGATTCAGTCCGACAAATTTAGACTGGATTGGATTGGATTTTGGACTTTTCTTAATCCACTTACACCCGACAATTAAGTATATTACAAATCAGAAATGGAGAACAATGGCAGGAAGGATTCGTACCTATTACATACAAACTCTTATTCTTCGTCTCTTAGCCACTAGGCATAGTCAAATACCTCATTAGTGCCAAGCTGAGTACATTATCAAAATTCTAATTCTAAGTGTAGACACCTACTTTTGTCACCGTTCCCGCAAGGGAAAGGTACGATGATGAAAGCATAAAAACTCCACTTGACAACGCATCTCCTATAAAATAAACGAATCTCGATTCCCCATTTCATTTCACCCGAAACCTGCTATTTATGGAAACCTGCTAAAAATAGTAACTGTCGTAAAAGGTAGCTTCTAAAAGTGGCAAATCATAAAAGATAGAAACCTGTCAGAATTAGGTGTTGCACTCCAACATAAATCCTGAATGAGATAGAAAACCGCGAGAATCTTATTCCTAATAGGATTCGGAAATAAGAGTTACGTATTAATCAAAATCCTAACGAGCCTAGAGTTCATAACGGGCCCAGACGCATTCCGTCATGAAATTGATACGCCCTAAAAGACTCGAATTAATCTCAAACTCTACGGATTTTAGGAATCCGAATCTGCCTAAACAAAACTGCCCAGATCCTATTTTCAACGCCTGGCTCTGGGCTCCAAAATCTTCGGCGCCCAGGCCTGGGCGCTGAAAGTACCTGGGTACGTCTCTTTTCCTAATTCTTTGCGGATTAGAACTCTGCAATTCTATCTTTCCACGAACTCTTCCCTATAAATAGGCCCCTAGTTTCGACGTGAAACAACACACAACAACACATAATATATTCTGAGTATTGACTCTAAACCCCTTAGCCTAAGCCTCTCGCTGCGAAACTGTTCACGCGTTCTGTCGCAATCGATCCATAAATCGAACAGAACGTATCCTGTCCCATAATTGAGATTCGTTAAATAAAAAGGAGAAATAGCAAAGTCAAAGTGGTTAGTTTTCTGAGAACCGTGACGCACCTCTCAAGGGTGCGTCGTAATGTGTCCCTTTACGATGATTTAACTGCTTTCCTCACCCTTTTTATGAACTGTTAAACTAACCTAATCTGATTGTTCTATCACGCCTAACAAACATAATATTTTTGGGAAATCGGATTATCATGCTAGGTCCCTTAATGCTATTTAAATCAGATAATCACGATCGAATTAGTATTATATGTTGCATATTGCTAAAATCAACTCAGATTAGTTTAATAGTTAACGCATGTCCCTTCAATTATTTATGCTGAGCTAGTAAGGATATCCTGCCTCTGGAGTTATCGACGAGCGAATTACTCCTCTCGGTAGTTACAGTCCCCCGAACCCTCAATCTCTACCTTGCGGGTGTATATTGAGAGATCCCCGCACCAGGGATCACATGGGAACCTACGGCCGTCGTGGTCAAACATAATTGCACTCCCTTTATGTCACGATAACCGGGTTTTGTCAGTTTTTCTCATTGTCGTTAAAAACTGAATGGCGACTCCTACATTACTAGTCAATTGGGTGCATACTCACAGGAAATCCAATTACACTTGATTGGATAAAATGAATCGTCACACCCACGAGGGACAAGGTCACGCATTAGCCTCGCGCTTTTTCGACCCCCTCACAGTGGCGACTCCACTGGGGATAGTGAAGGAAATACTCGTGCTTGTAGGTAATCAAAATAGCCGAAGGGTGAAACGATCCTACCCCGCGTTTATTTCCCCATCAAGTTGGGACGACCTGAAAATCAGCATATTAATGTGAACGGGCAGAACCGCATAACGAATCTCGCCTCCCTCGGGAGTTGGGACTAAGGATACCTTTTTTCGCCAATAGGGGGTGCATACGCCGCGCATGTTTCCCACTCGGTACTTGTGCAGGTAGTACACCTATCCCGAACCCAATCGCTCGCTCATTAGGTCCCTCTCGCCTGCATGCTCCCTTGGCTTGCACTTGCGGGTTGGCCTCTTGAGCGAAATTCGTCTGTTGAAGACACTACCTCGACCGGGGCATGTGTTGGATCTACGATAGAAGCGGTACCAAGCCAGGCGCAAATACTACCCATAGAAGCCTATCATAAACTACGTGACATATTTAATTTTCAAATCCATGTTTGTAATGTAGTTATGTGTAGCGAACTATGTGACTATGTTATAATTGTGCGTACGAATAATGCTAGACAAATAATGCTAGAAAACCAACGACCTTAAAAATTGCCCAAACATTCATGACAAATTCGCCAAAGAGTTATACCGAAATACGTGTTCCGCAAACCCGAATGATCGCCACAAAAATAAGCGACGCTCGGGATGGCCTGTAACGAATCCCACAAACGCTGCACAACGCGTAAAGGACGTTATTAGGCAAGCACGCAAATCGAAGTCGAAAAAATAAAAGTAGACGCAAACAGAAAACAAGAACCAGCCAGGGACGCATTTTCAACGCCCCTGGCTGGTCGCCGAAATTTCTCACGCCCGTAGATGGGCGCTGAAGTTGCTGCCAGGCCTTTTGGTCAAGCACAGCAGCCTCGGTGCCCACGCATGAAGGAAATACGTAGCAAAAAAAAAACTTTTCGTAAAAGCAATTGCTACGAGGGCGTATGAAATAGCACTCGATTCTAGAAGCGACTTATAAAAAATAAATAACTCTTTGTGTCGTTGTTAGGCCTCCTACGACGGCAATGCTCGGCATCAAAACCGAACATGCTAATAATTATGAATGTCACATGGGCAAAGTATTCAAAAATAATGTTCAAATGAAGTTTTTTAAGGAAAAGTAATGTTCGAATAAAAAATAAATCCGAGTCTAGACTAGGCTATGCCAAAGTACAATCCAAATCCTAAGTCTTAGTTGTCTTATCCATAGAATCGGTCCTAATGCTTGGTGTCGTTCTGCAAGTTAAAAGGTTAAACCATATTTGAGTCTCCCTTCCTAACATTTAAATCAATGAGCACCCATATGTAATTGTCATCCCTTGCTAGGAATCCACGGCCTCAATACTCTCTCTCACCAATAAAAAGAATATATTATAGTATTTGCAAAATGGAAATGGTCACATTCTGGAAATTATTCCCCCATAGTCGCACAACCCCCAAAGTGAACCTAAGGTGTTAATACCATTGTCAAAGAAAAAATTAATGGCCCCAAGGCTTATAATCACATTGGGTCACGACTATCATAGTCCTCTCGAGTCACTCACTCCTTGAAATACTATTAAGTACGGACTAAAAGATTTTCCATGAATGCAACATGACCAACCATGAAAATACCCAAATCGGCATACCAATAGGGCTACCATTGGGGTAAAGCAATACACACTAAGAGAGAAGCCGCACTAATGATTCTAGTCTTGCGAAAATAAAAATTCGATCTCCCCAATTAACTACCTTGCCAACATTAAACAAAATGGCGCATGACAAATGAACACCCAAGGGTTAAAATCTAAAGTGTCAACCAACGAAAGTTATGGTCCAATTAGCCTAAGTCTGAGAGTCGCTTGGTCAAGTATTATAGGCTTACGCCACGTCATTGTTTTGAGTCTAGGCCACCTCCTTATATTCATACACGGGTTATAATCAGAAAGATTAATGAAAGTTTGAGTCTAAATCACAACTTCCAATTAAATCCCAGAAACTGGAGTCTGAAAAGAAACAAAAATATTTTCGATGTAATTCTTTCGTTAAATTTCAATAAGGTAAAAACAACATTTTGAATCTACGCTATTTGCACCTTTTAAGAAACGACTAAATACGCTTGCAAAGTAAGACAATTTAAAAGGTCCACCCTAGGCCTACTAAAATTAAAGGTCCACTATAGGCCTACCAAACGAGGCTCACTCAGTCTCGTCTCGTGACTCAAAGACCACAACCATCTACCTTTTAGCCCAAATAAAAAAAATTTGATTGAAGGACTTATGTTGGGGAGGAATCCCAAGCAAAGAAGAAAAAATAGAAAGAGAAAAGGGAAGCGAAAAGAGCGAGCCATGAAATACTTAGCCCGTACCTCCCAAAGTGCGAAATTTACCTAAGTAAAAGAAGGAAGAGAATTGAGTCAACCAATCTAAATCATAAAATTCTACGATGTCTACCCTTTCCAATCCTCATGTTCTTAGACACCTTCGCTCTGGGGCCCCTGTTCAGCTCATCTAACCCATCCATGTTCTCATTGCCATAACCCAAGAAACCATTACCTCGACTCTTGTTCTTGAACTTGTTGTCAACCGCAAACCACGCACGACCATCGACACGTGCGTCATACCCATTATTTCCAAAACCTGCTCTTGCACAACCATTAACATAATGACCATATAACTTGTATAGATACATCCTGTTGATATACCCTTGAGCCGTCCCCATGCTACTCATTGACCTTGGTTGATTTAAACTCATGACACTAGCTTGAGGCTGCAAATTTCGAGTCCTAGAAGATGTAATCCTTATGCTTGACCAATACCTACACAACTCATTCAACCCATCTATCAAACTGTCTTGAGTCACGAATAAAAAGGAAAACAAATGAAAAGTACAAAAAATAATAAATAATAAAAAAGCGAACTTTGCAAAGCGCCTTAAAAAATTCGTTTAAAAAGAAAAAGAACATTTAGCGCACAAAAAAAAAATTCACAAATATTTGGCACAAAACCAAAAAATCTGCCCAGATATCATTATCAGCGCCCAGAGCTGGGCGCCGGAATCTTTAGCGCCCCAGTCTGGGCGCTGATTCTCTCTGCTTGCCAAATTTTGTCCAGAAGTGCTCGTCATTTTATCCGCACATACACGGAAAAATAACGAACAATTGGGGGGTACAACACGTATTCAGATATACGTACCACCAAGAAAAAAAAATACATGTACTCAAAAAAAAAATATAAAACAAATTTTTGGCTTACGCAAGGCAGCAGATTAAAAAAAATAATAGACTTCACTTATTCCACCGTTTCAAATAATATGTTTTCACCTCAGAACATACTTATCGAATTCGGCATTCTAAGAAACCATTTTCTAGGCTAAGAACTACGCAAGACCTGATTCCAAATTAAATCTATTTAAGGCGGATATGTAATAACCTTGCTTTTTAAACCTGTTTAGATTAGGCTAAGATATTTTATTATCTTGTTGTTGTTCAAATGATTAAGAGTAAATCTGGTTTTACTTCCATTTATGTTAAATAACCCTTTTACCCTTAATAAAAAAAAAAAAAACCAAAAAAAAAAAATATGTCTCACATAACTCATGCCTTGCGTGTCATGATTTGGGATAATAAAATGTTTTGTTGTCAAGCTGATTATCAAAACACCACACCCAAATTTGGTTTTTCAAGATTTTGGAATTTAATCAAGATTCTTATTGTTTATTGTAATCGGTTTCTAGAAGGATCATGAGGAGTGTATTACCATAAAAATTCTATCTCCTCTATGGTGGACGTTTCTCTTTGCTAACATATCTCCAGCATGCAATAGCTTTTAGCTATTAGTCCCTTCACAAAAATTGTAGCCCTTGAAAAATTAATCAGTTTTACCTCAAGAATCACTTAATTTGGAGCCGTATTCTAGGAGATAATCCTTTCCGAAATTCAGTGTTGCTGCTGTTGTTGTGATGTCAATACCAGATTTTGTTTCTCCTATTTAAACGATCTTCTGATCATTTTGAGATTCTACTCTCTAAATAAGAATTGTATATCTCTTTGACCTGATGAATGTAGGCTCAAGAATTACTAAAATCGGAACCCTGAGCTAGGAAATACGGTCTTCCGAAGTTGACAGTTATTGCTGCCAACGTGTTGTTGTTGTAGTCCCTCTTCCTTGTTACTTCTCACTTTCCCAACTTCTTAGTTGTGTTGTTGTCTTCTAAAGGACAAGGTAAATTGTTGGTGAATACGTTATGAAATTCAAGATAAAATTGATAGTCAAGAATATGAGTTACCATTGGAGATTAAAGTATGGGATGTGTTCTGGAAGATTGAATTCGGATTAAAGCGATCGATGGTGATCGAGAAATGAGATTCTTGGAGGTTAGATGTGCAATTGAAGGTACACATTGTCCATCCACCTTTATAAAATTTATTACTTGTGTTTCATAGGTTTTATGAATTCTGTGAATTATGTGATTTACATTTAAGAATAAGACTTTTGAATTAATTTCAAGTGTTACGTTATTATGATTTGGAAATTGTGATTTCGTAAAAATATGTGGGATCTTTATATTATTAGAATTTCAATGAACTCAATGTTTTGCATTTTGAATCTAAATATTTTGATTGATTTGAACATGAGACTTGTGATCATGCCCGCGGTTGTGAGTTTGAAGGTGAGACTTGTGAAAGTTGGTCATGTGTTTGGATATACGATTGATGTTAGATTTTGTTACAAATAGTTATGCCTACATAAGAATGATATTGGTTGTGAAGGTATTAGTTTGCATTATGGAAAGCTATGGGCAAGCCTATGCTAGTGTAACTATAATGTTGGTATGATTGATAAATAGTGTTTGAGCATCTTTCTAAGTATTCGAGCTATGGTGTGAAATTTTTTGAAATAACCTATGGAGTACATGATTAGAAAATATGAGTGAGACTCAAATATATTAACCTATGTTGGGATTAATAAGGTTTAGCAAGAACTATCGATTGAATTATAAGCGACAGATATAGTTCCTTTGTATTCTTTTGTTTTTCTTGAACTATTATTTTAGCCATACAATTTTATAATAAGATCTATAAATTATCTTTATCAGATAATTTTTTTTTTTTTTAATGTTATAGTCAATGGTATCACTAAATGGCATTTTTACCAACATACTAGTTATTGTATAATTTTAACTCTGATATGACGATAAGGATTGGTTACAACGTAAAGGCTTTTTGAAATAAATTTTATGAATTGGGCGACCATATAAATAAACTAATTGATCTTCTAAAATCCAGTTTTGAGCTACTCAATATATAATGTATTTTGATTTTCCGAATTATGATTTATGGCCTATATCTACCAAGTTATTCTTTATCGAGTTGTGAAGCTCAACGTTTATTAAATTATTTCATTGAGATATTTATATGGTTTCTGTAAAGAGTATGTTTGAATTTAACAGACCAAAATTATCCTTTGACTAAGATGAAATAATATAAATGATATATATTTTTATACGATTAGAATGTGTATTTATACATCATTTTAAACTTTATTCTTAATGAGATTTTTTTTTTAAGATCTAATTTCAGTGTTGGGTATATAACCACGTACGATTAAGATAAAAGTTAGTTGACTAGTCCTAATTGAGCTATTAAGCTAACTTGGGTATAACCTATATGCATCTGGAGTTACTTATAAGGAAGGTTTTGGGTTCTTATACTTGGAGTTATAAAGGTTTCACAGTATAATAAGGGTTTGAGTTTATTATACAATTGTGGCTAAAGGTTGGAGTAATTTGAAAGGGTGATCTTTGTGCTACAAACTAAATATTTGCGTTTTGGGACCGAGAATATATCAATTGATTAATATTGAGTTTACGACTTTATATTCGTGAGTATAATTCCTGACAAGCTTAAGGATTTCGGCTATATCTTGGATTTTAACTACATGCGAGTGCTTTGAAGCGAACCGAATGACATATAGGTGCTTAGGTGATCTTTTTTCAAGATTTATGTATACAAAGTTTGTGAAAAGCTTTGGATAAGCTATTATAATCTTTAAGCAAATATTTTGAATGGATTTGGCAAATTGAATAAGTATCACTATGTTTAATTGTGTTTAATTCAGATGTGATTTGGTTTGTGATACAAGACTTTGAAAAATTATATTTATATATTTCTTAAATTTGTTAAATGAGTTTTCAAATGTGTTTTAGTGGGGAAGAAGCCGTTAACAACGGCCATGAACAACACTTGTGTATTTGTGTGTGATCTGTGTAAATGCGCCTTTGTGCATCTGTGTAAATGTACATATGTACATCTGTGTGTGGACATGTCCTAAAAGTCTTGCAAGCATGTGTAAAAAGGTGGGTGACGACCCCTAAAAGTTTGGAGGCAGTGGTTCTTCAACCCGTCTCTATTCGTGTTCTCTTCCCGATTTTATAAATATGTTTAAAAGATAAAATGTGTTAATTATGCTAGAAGTAGCAAATATTGTGAAGGTTGTCAATGTGTGTGATTTTGAAATGTAAAGGATTTGCTAGAAAAAGAAAATATATCTTAAATCTTCGCGTTTGTGCAAGCTTTAAATTATCAAGGATTTCTAAGAAATATATTTTATATATTACTATTTGATATAATTTCCAAAATAAATTATCAAGAGTAATTCGTATTTGAGTTCGTTGTTTCCAAAAAGGAATATACATGTGTGATTTGGATGTGAGCCTCAGCAAGAAGATTTTCTTCATATTATATTGGGAATTGAATAATTAGTCTTAGTTAAGTCGTGTTAAGTGTTTAAGCTAAGGTAGACTTTGAGATACGAGTTGAGAATATGTGATGGATTCATTCTCAAAGCATATGTGATTAGTTATATTGAAAAATAGATCCGAAGACTTCTGAAAATATAAATCGTACGATCTTTGGAAAACACCTGGTGACTGAGTGCAACCTTTTCTTGATTTATTTATCAATTATAAACATCAAAGTTGTGTTCAATGTTTCAAAATCATTGTAATGTGA
Organism: Spinacia oleracea; assembly: GCF_020520425.1. NCBI lineage: Eukaryota > Viridiplantae > Streptophyta > Magnoliopsida > Caryophyllales > Amaranthaceae > Spinacia > Spinacia oleracea. The sequence goes on from NC_079492.1 coordinate 116,475,258, forward strand.
TTACCGAGTTTAATTTGAATATGATCTGATTCACATAGAATCAGTTTTATCTTTGAAATAAATAAATCACGAAATTATATTTTAAGCCACTAAAATGAGTTTCAGGTTGGGCAATGTGTACTCGATTTCCCTGACTTTGTTATTTGAACCTGTCCTGGTGGGGGCAGAATCCTTTTTAGTGATTTTGCAGGTATTGTGTAAAGCTCGTTTGTGGATTACAGATGTGATTGAGGAAGGGATAATGTTGCTGAAATGTTATGAGACCATCAAAGTTTATGATAGGTTAAGATCTCTTGTGTATTTATAGTTGACTATAAGTGTTAATTCGGGTTTTGTTTTGTAAATTGACTTCTAAGTGTAATTAGTGGGAGATGAGTAATTCTAAATAGCAGCTCAAAATCGTGGGCTGTTACAGGTGGTATCAGAGCATGGTTGATTTTGGGTTCTCCATGATCTTCATATCATGGAAAATGAGTTGAAAATATAGTACTATTAGATAGACTAAGAATTAATGATCATACGTATTACGTTAAAGATGATGCGGCCAAAGTCTTGGGTATTCAATAGAGAAATCGGGAATTGAAATAAAGATTTCAGTAGTGATAGTTGCCTTGTGGAAATTTCAAACCGTGGATATGAAGATTTGGAATTAATTGTGATATTTTAAATATACGTTTTGGGAGTAATCTCATTTAGACTTATGGGAATGAAGTGTCGGGAATTGAAAATCGGATTATAAATATTGGTATAAATATATATTTGGAAATAATAGGATTGGGAAATGAGGATCTCCTTGCATGTTTTGGGTTAATATAATTACATTGCAGACTAGATTGTTCGAGCTTAGAAGTTAGAATTTTGATTGGTCTTTGCTATGTTCCCGTTTTCATCTCTTGATCTTGATTTCAACGTGTTAGGAATTTTTCAATCTATCTGGTATCCTTCTTCCTTAACTGCCCAGATCCTATTTTCAACGCCTGGCTCTGGGCTCTAAAATCTTCGGCGCCCAGGCCTGGGCGCTGAAAGTACCTGGGTACGTCTCTTTTCCTAATTCTTTGTGGATTAGAACTCTGCAATTCTATCTTTCCACGAACTCTTCCCTATAAATAGGCCCCTAGTTTCGACGTGAAACAACACACAACAACACATAATATATTCTGAGTATTGACTCTAAACCCCTTAGCCTAAGGCTCTCGCTGCGAAACTGTTCACGCGTTCTGTCGCAATCGATCCATAAATCGAACAGAACGTATCCTGTCCCATAATTGAGATTCGTTAAATAAAAAGGAGAAATAGCAAAGTCAAAGTGGTTAGTTTTCTGAGAACCGTGACACACCTCTCAAGGGTGCGTCGTAATGTGTCCCTTTTCGATGATTTAACTGCTTTCCTCACCCTTTTTATGAACTGTTAAACTAACCTAATCTGATTGTTCTATCACGCCTAACAAATATAATATTTTTGGGAAATCGGATTATCATGCTAGGTCCCTTAATGCTATTTAAATCAGATAATCACGATCGAATTAGTATTATATGTTGCATATTGCTAAAATCAACTCAGATTAGTTTAATAGTTAACGCATGTCCCTTCAATTATTTATGCTGAGCTAGTAAGGATATCCTGCCTCTGAAGTTATCGACGAGCGAATTACTCCTCTCGGTAGTTACAGTCCCCCGAACCCTCAATCTCTACCTTGCGGGTGTATATTGAGAGTGAAGGAAATAATGTCCTTGGTCCAAGTATGCATTCTATGTTAAGTCTAATAAATGCGGTTCAGTATTAATTGACAAGTTAATAATTCAGTGAGATCAAGTGAGCTGAATGCCTAGCTAGAGGCCGCTTCAGTTCAAGTGGAATTAATGATATTAATCCACAGCTTACTCTTGACTGAACCCGTAGGGTCACACAAATAGTACGTAAACGGATCAAGTATTTAATGGCATTAAATACTCCATCCATGGATATTCGGAATCGACGGATCTTGGTTTCAGTGGGAGCTGAGATCGTCACAGGCAAGAAATGAATGCTCCGGAAACGATGATATTGCCGGAAACGGAAATATGGATCGTATCGGAAATATAAATATTATCCAAGTCGTAGATGTTGCCGGAAACGGAAACATGGTACGTATCGGAAAATATTATCGGAAATGGAAATATTGCCGGAATCGGAAATATTGCCGGAAACGGAAATATTGTCAGAATCGGAAATATTATCGGAATCGGAAAATAATTCCGGAAACGGAAATATTAAATATTTGTTCGAAACGGAAATTAATTCCGGAATCGGAAATATTAAATATTGTTCGTATCGGAAATGAATTCCGGAATCGGGAAATTAATCGGAAGCGTATCGTACGAATTAGCATCGGACGAGGCCTGCCAGACGAAGGCCCAACACGAAGCCGGGCCATCGCCCAGCAAGCCAGCGCGCCACAAACGCACCAGCCAAGGCTGCGCCAGGCCCACCGCAAGGTAGGCCCAGCGCGCGCCAACGCTGCGGCAGCGTGTGGGCTTGTGGCAGTGGGCTGCGAGCTCGCGGGCTGCGCGCGCGCATGGCGCCCCTCGTGGGCTGCTGTGCATGCATGTGTGTTTGTGTGCTATACGAATCCTAAAGCAATCAGGTTTCAACTAATGATTAAATTCCTAAAACTAAAAGGATGAATTAATTAAATAAGAATTCTAATAGGATTCTAGTTTAATTAATTCGTATCCTAATAGGATTACGATTCCCTTTCCATACCTCTATAAATAAAGGCCTAGGGTCATTATTTTGCATAGAGTATTCAAGTATTCAAAGTGATTTTTGAGAGCAAAAATTCAGTCATACAATTGCCTATACTAGCCGAAAATTCGAAGTACCTTAAGGGCGATCCTAGTTGGTCAAGCTTAAGGCGGATCCGGACGTGCTGTGGACTATCTACGGAGGGACGACACTTGGAGTCCTAAAGACTTGTTCTTGTTCGGTTCGGGCGCAGCTAGGGAAGGCACGCAACAAAGTGTATGCATCTAAACTATGCTAAATGATTATGTGTAAATAATATGTTTTCCTGGCTTTATGGTTTTTCCGCATGATTTATGAATTGTCATATGTATCATAACCTAACAGTGGTATCACGAGCCTCTTATTATTTTCATAATCTAAATTGCATGAACATGGTTAAATATTACAAATTTGCAAAAATTAAAAAGGGTGATTAATTTTCGTAATTGTTAATTAATTGCAAATTGCGTTTATTTAATTATACGTACGCAGTTTTTCGGCAGTTTCTTTGTTACTCATCTAAATCGAGTGATTTTTGTGTCAATTCCGCATGTAAAAGGCATTCTAAAATTTTGACAAAAAAAAAATATTTTTCGGCCGAACCCAGAATTCTCAAATTCGAAGCCTAACTATGACTTTTCGGAGGTTTTAGTTTTTCGAATGCAAAATTTCGTAAATTTAAGATGTTAAATTAAATATTTGCGATTCTTGTTGATAAATCTTGAATTTTTGATTGACCTACTGTATATGTTTAACAAGTTTGAATGCCTAGCCTTGTTAATTATGCAATCTAATTTGTAATTATGATTAATTTGTTGAAAATTGGAATAATTTAGAATTAATTTGATTTTCATAATTAGTTATAATTTAATTAGATACCTATGATTAAAAACCACCATAAAAATTGTAAATTTATGTTAAATTTTAAATTTTTTATGACCTAGACTTGAATCCATTTAATCGGAAATCAATTAAATAATAAATTTTCGATTTTTCGCCCTAAAATTATGAAATTAATATTATTTATTAATTTGTCATTAATTTTGAATAAAAATTTTAAAATTTTAAGCGATTCGCTCATATAACTTGCACGCACAAAGCAATGGGCGCTACGTGTTACCCTTAAGGGGTGTTGTATAGTGCGGGCATGTGACGACGAGCAAGGGAGCTCGTCGCCCATGCGGTACGAATGCAATGAGCAAGGCCATGGTGCACGAGCACAAGGCAGCAGCCCTGCCTTGTGTCGTGGGCTGTGTGCCATGGGCGAATGAGCGAGGGCGAGAGCAAGGCACGAGCAGTCGCGTGTGGGCAGCAAGCGAGCTGCGCCATAGCGCGCACTGCCTCGCGCAAGCGTGCAGAGCCTCGCCCGTAGCGAGCGCAAGCTCGCGTGCCACGAGTGCTACGCCCAGCATCGATCGCTCGCGCGCAGCGAGCGCCATTGTGCCTGCGACGAGCGCTGCGCCCAGCGATGGCGTGCAGCATGCTTGTTGCGACGTGCGACGAGCGCTGTGCCCAGCGATGGCAAGCAGCGTACTTGTTGCGACATGCGACGAGCGCTGCGCCCAACGATGGGCTGCGGCAGCATGCTTGTTGCGTCGAGCGCTGGCGCGCGCAGCGTGCACCAGCTCGCGTGATGCCTTGCGATGGTGAGCAGCAGCGATGCGACGCAGCGCATGGGCTGCGCGCACATGGCCAGCGATGGCTGTGTGCGTGTGGCCCATGGGCGTGCGTTGCGTGGGATTGTTGCGTTGCGATTACATCGTTTTGAAACTTTAATTTGAAATTTTCAGTTTACGTAATTTTAATTAATTTTAAAATTAATAATTTAAATTATTTTCTTGGATTTTAATTTTGAATATTGTAATTATAATAAATTTTATTTATTCTAATTATTTTACTAAAATTAAAATCATGAATTAATTTAAATACGACTGAAATTAAATTTAACTTTTTGGATTCAATTATAAATTTATATGAGCTTTAAATTTTAATTAAATTTGTATGTTTCCGGTTAGACTAGAAATACATTTTTATGTTTAAAATTAGTAAAGCATATGAATTTATTGGTTTAAGTGGGAGCCCTTTTTAGTCATAAACTCTTGATTAGGTCTACAAATCCTTAAGGTTAAAACAACTTGATTAGAATTAATAAGGACTGAATAATTTGTAGATTATTGGTGCCCTTGATTAATTGCTGCAAATGTTTGTGTGATGCATAATGTGTTTTACTAACCATCTATGTGGGCCATTCATGATAATGAATGGGTGAATGGTATATATTGTATATGTACTGTTTTGCAGGTTATGAAGTGACTAGTATGGCCCAAATAGGATAGAAAATATGGTCTGCGTACCATTAATTTGAATGTAATTGGTCTAAAGTACCAAAGTTGTTTTTCAATTCAAATATGGTCTGCGTACCATCAAATAGTTGTAATTAGTTTTTAATTATAGCTTATCCTATTTGAAGAAAATGGTGCCTCCCACGGAGATGTTCAAGACGGACTTTGAAGTTAAAGCTTCAAGATGAAGTCGGGCCATACTAGATCACATTTATCTTATGCATGTTTTAAGTTATTTATTGCTTTTAAATATGTCTTAAAATGCATGAGATCAAAAGCTTGATTATGTTGCATGATTAAGGATTTTAGTTCACTTAAAATCTAACCAACATAGTAAGAGCCTTAAGTTCCAAACTTAAAAATTGAGTTAAAAGGTGCCATGCCAAAATATACACTTGGTTGGATATCCTTTACATCAATCTAGTAATAGTTTTCGCTCAGCGAGGTGTTACTTATTGGTCCTAAAGGGGCAAGGTACACAAATAATTGTGAGTACACGTTAGTTTTGGTGAAACTCAACGATATAAGTAAGGAGTCCTTTTATGTCGTGGCAAAATCGATAGGTTTACCTAATAAGTTCTTAGACGTACCTATCAACCAAGAGTAGTTTCTAGACTATTAGCAAAAGGCGTTTGCTTACCTAAAAGATTTTAGAATTGAGTCTAAATACATAATGTGCTTAATTCATCAATGGTTTTAGGATCTTGGAATCATTTTATTCACACCTGCCGGAACACATAACTTGAATAAAATGCTTAATGAACATTGAATTATGCATGTATGCTAGAATTTAAGTTTATTAAGAGAAACTGTGAATGGTTATTTATTTGTTTATTCTTTTCAATTGTAGTTTTAACTATGGCAAACAACAATCAAAACATCATCATGGGTTCTGAGCTTATGGTCAAGCTGAACCTAACAAATTTTATTGAATGGGAAGCTAAGCTAGTTGAAATAGTCAGACTCAATGGACTTGAGTATGTACTATTACATCCCATGCCAAGCTACTATGCCAGAGACATGACCCCTGAAAGATTTTCCGCCTGGGATGCGGATCTCAAAAAGGTTATGAGTCTCATGCTGAACAATATCCCTGATGAATGGGCTAGAAGGTTTGTATCTTATGAACCTTTTACGCTCATCAAGAATCTGAGGGATATCTGTCGTGGAAGCACGAAGGATAGGGACCTGAACGTCCATGAGTCGATTGAATCAATGTCTGGTCTAAAGGTTAGTTCTCCCAACAGGTGTTATAGGATGGAAGTCCAAGAAACACATGTTCAGCTCCTTCGCACTAAACAGAGGGTAGGCGTCCCACTGAGGTTCCATGTGGATCTTATGCGTTCATACTTTGATCGCCTAAGTCTACTAGGAACACCAATAAGCGAAAGGATGGCAGTCTCTATCTTGCTCAATTCACTACACAGTGGGTTTGGTCGCTTCAAGCAACTATACCTAAGTGAACCAAGAGAAGAAACAGTTGCAGAATTTGTTCACCTTGTCAGAAAGGCTGAAATAATACTGGACTGTGAAGCCAAAGATTTACTCAAGGCTAGAAGGAGACCGTTCAAGAAAAGTGGAAAGTCCAAGGGCGATGCTAAATCAAAGCAGGACAAATCCACATCAAGCTGTCTTTATTGTGATGGAATAGGCCATTACAAAAGAGAATGTCCAAAGCTAAAGGAAGATCAGAAGAACGGAACAGTCGTTCCATCTTCAGGTATTTTCGTTATAGACTGTATACTTGCTAATTCAACTTCTTGGGTATTAGATACAGGTTGTGGCTCACACTTATGTTCCAATCCACAGGGACTAAGAAGAAGTAGAAAGTTAAGCAAGGGTGAAGTCGACCTACGAGTGGGAAATGGAGCACGGATTGCTGCATTAGCTGTAGGAACTTATTATTTGTCGTTGCCCTCCGGGCTAGTTTTGGAACTGGAAGAGTGTTTCCATGTTCCAAGTCTTACTAAAAACATCATTTCAGTTTCTTGCTTAGATGCTAAGGGATTTTCCTTTTTAATAAAAGACAATAGTTGTTCGTTTTATTTTAAAGAGATGTTTTATGGATCTGCTAGATTAGTCAATGGACTTTATTTATTAGATCACGACAAAACAAGTATATAAATACCAAAAAGGCCAAAAAGGATGATTCAGATCTCACCTATCTGTGGCATTGTCGATTAGGCCATATAAACTTGAAACGTTTAGAAAGACTTCAAAAGGAAGGAATTCTAGAACCATTTGACTTAGAGGATTATGGTAAATGCGAATCATGTTTACTTGGCAAAATGACAAAGCAACCTTTCTCTAAAGTTGGAGAAAGAGCAAATGAACTATTGGGTTTAATCCATACAGATGTATGTGGACCAATGAGTACAAATGCTAGAGGTGGTTTCAGCTACTTTATCACTTTCACTGATGACTTCGGTAGATATGGTTATGTCTACCTAATGAAGCATAAGTCTGAATCCTTTGACAAATTCAAGGAATTTCAGAGTGAAGTAGAGAATCAATTAGGCAAGAAGATTAAGGCACTGCGGTCTGACAGAGGCGGTGAATATCTGAGCTATGAATTTGATGACCATCTGAAAGAATGTGGAATTCTATCAGAATTGACTCCTCCTGGAACACCACAATGGAACGGTGTGTCGGAACGGAGGAACAGAACCTTGCTAGACATGGTCAGGTCAATGATGGGTCAGGCCAAACTTCCATTAGAATTTTGGGGACATGCACTAAATACAGCTGCACTCACTATAAATAGAGCTCCGTCTAAAGCTGTCGAAAAGACTCCATATGAATTATGGTTTGGAAAGCCTCCAAATGTGTCTTTTCTTAAGATTTGGGGATGTGAAGTATACGTCAAACGATTAAATTCAGACAAACTTCATCCAAAATCTGACAAATGTATCCTTGTGGGCTATCCAAAGGAAACAAAGGGGTATTACTTCTACAATACATCTCAGAACAAGGTGTTTGTTACTCGAGATGGTGTCTTTTTGGAGAAAGATCACATTTCCAAAATGACAAGTGGGAGAAAAGTAGACCTCGAAGAAATTCGAGTCGAACAACAAACTCTAGAGAATGCTCAAAATGACATTCAGGATGAAACTCAGAGATCTTTAGAAGAATCTGGTGAGAATCATGGTCAATCTAGAAATGTTACCTCGCGTAGATCGCAAAGATATAGATCTCAACCGGAAAGGTACTTAGGTATTTTGACGAACGAGAGCTATGACGTTCTATTACTTGAAAGTGATGAACCTGCGACTTACAAACAAGCTATGACGAGCCCTAGCTCCAAGCAATGGCAAGAAGCCATGCAATATGAATTAGACTCCATGTCTGAAAACCAAGTATGGGATTTGGTCGATTTGCCAGATGGCTACCAAGCCATTGGAAGCAAATGGGTTTTCAAACTGAAAAAGGACAAGGATGGGAAACTTGAAGTTTTCAAAGCTAGATTGGTTGCAAAAGGTTACAGGCAAGTCCACGGTGTGGATTACGATGAAACCTTTTCACCAGTTGCAATGCTAAAGTCTATTCGGATAATGTTAGCAATCGCTGCATATTACGATTACGAAATATGGCAGATGGATAATGTTAGCAATCGCTGCTTTCTTAAACGGTGTTTTAACAGAAACTGTGTTTATGACACAGCCTGAAGGTTTTGAGGATCCAAAGAATGCTAAAAAGGTATGCAAGCTAAAGAAGTCAATCTACGGATTGAAGCAGGCATCCAGGAGCTGGAATATACGTTTTGATGAAGCAGTCAGTGACTTTGGTTTCATCAAGAACGCAGACGAATCTTGTGTATACAAGAAGGTCAGTGGGAGCAAAATTGCTTTCCTAGTATTATATGTCGACGACATATTACTTATCGGAAATGACATTCCTATGTTGAACTCTGTCAAGATTTGGCTTGGGAAATGTTTTTCGATGAAAGATCTAGGAGAAGCACAATACATATTGGGCATCAAGATTTACAGAGATAGATCTAAAAAGATGATTGTACTTAGTCAAAGAACTTATATCAACAAAGTGCTTGATAGGTTCAAGATGGCAGACTCCAAGCGAGGCTACCCACCCATGTCTCATGGAATAACTCTAAGCAAGACTCAGTGCCCAAAAACACTTGATGAGCGTAGACGAATGAATGGGATTCCATATGCATCATTGATTGGTTCAATAATGTATGCTATGATATGTACACGCCCGGATGTTGCGTACGCACTCAGTGCTACGAGCAAATACCAGTCAGACCCAGGAGAGGCGCATTGGACTGCTGCCAAGAATATTCTGAAGTACCTGAAAAGGCACAAAGATGACTTCCTGGTCTATGGTGGAGATGATGAATTAATTGTTAAAGGCTATACAGACGCAAGTTTCCAAACCGACAAAGATGATTTCAGATCACAGTCTGGGTTTGTCTTCTGCCTCAACGGAGGTGCAGTAAGCTGGAAAAGCGCTAAGCAAAGCACCATTGCGGATTCTACAACTGAAGCGGAGTACATTGCTGCACATGAAGCAGCAAAGGAAGCTATATGGCTAAGGAAGTTCATAGGTGAACTTGGTGTAGTCCCCTCCATTAAAGGACCAATAGCCCTGTATTGTGATAATTGTAAGGTTATGATACATATGACATTTACATAAATCATGCGGAAACAACCATTAACCCAGGAAACATATTATTTACACATAATCATTTAGCATAATTAGATGCATACTCTTTGTTGCGTGCCTTCCCTAGCTGCGCCCGAACCGAACAAGAACAAGTCTTTTAGGACTCCAAGTGTCGTCCCTCCGTAGATAGTCCACAGCACGTCCGGATCCGCCTTAAGATTGACCAACTAGAATCGCCCTTAAGGTACTAGAAAATTCGGCACTTTTATGAGCAAGATGTGTTTTAATTTTCTCTCAAAAACTCACTTTTGAATACTTTGAAACTTGTGTATAAATTATGACCCCTAGGCCTTTATTTATAGAGTTATGGAAAAGGAATCGTAATCCTAGTAGGATGCGAATTAATTGGAATTAGAATTCTACATGAATTCTACTTAATCAATTTATCCAATAGGAATAGACATTTAATCATACACTGACTCTTGCAGATTCAGGAATCTCGCATGAGCTGAAACTCACACACACACGGCAGCCACAAGGGCTGCCCATGCATGCGAGCAGCAGCCCACGCAGCGCGGCCCACGCATGCGCGGCCTTGTGCGCGCTGGGCTGTGGCGTGCGTGCTTGCTGGGCGATGGCCTGGCTTCGTGCTGGGCCTTCGTCCGGCAGGCCTCGTCCGATGCTAATTCGTACGATACGCTTCCGATTAAATTTCCATTTCCGGAATCTATTTCCGATACGAACAATACTTAATATTTCCGATTCCGGAATTAATTTCCGTTTCGAACAAATATTTAATATTTCCGTTTCCGGAATTATTTTCCGATTCCGGTAATATTTCCGATTCTGACAATATTTCCGTTTCCGGCAATATTTCCGATTCTGGTAATATTTCCATTTCCAACAATATTTTCCGATACGTACCATGTTTCCGTTTCCGGCAACATCTACGACTTGGATAATATTCATATTTCCGATACGATCCATATTTCCGTTTCCGGCAATATCATCGTTTCCGGAGTATTCATTTCTTGCCTGTGACGATCTTAGCTCCCACTGAAACCAAGATCCGTCGGTTCCGAATATTCATAGATGGAGTATTTAATGCCATTAAATACTTGATCCGTTTACGTACTATTTGTGTGACCCTACGGGTTCAGTCAAGAGTAAGCTGTGGATTAATATCATTAATTCCACTTGAACTGAAGCGGCCTCTAGCTAGGCATTCAGCTCACTTGATCTCACTGAATTATTAACTTGTTAATTAATACTGAACCGCATTTATTAGACTTAACATAGAATGCATACTTGGACCAAGGGCATTATTTCCTTCAGTCTCCCACTTGTCCTTAGGGACAAGTGTGCATTTCCTAATTCCTTTGTCGCTCGATGCTTGCTCTTGAACATAAGGTAAGAGTTGTCATCCTTATTATGTCCAGAGGTGTTCCTCGGTTTCAGAGTTCAACTGATCAAATAAACAGATAATCATAGCCTATGATTCATCCGAGCACGGCCATGCATTTCACAGTTTCTAGCTCTCCGAGTGGCCTTGTACAACTTTTAAGCATCTCATCCCGATTTATGGGAGGACAATCCCAATCTTGCGATCTTGAGATTAGACTTCGTTTGATAGGTGATTACCTGAGCGTTGCCTTTATAGCCTCCTTTTACGGTGCGACGGTTGGTCAACGTCAAAGCAACCAGTTCTCAAACAAGTAATCTCAAATCACTCAGGTATTGAGGATTTAGTGTCTAATAATTTAATGAAATTTACTTATGACAGACTTTCATCTCTTACAGTAAAGTTTCATAGGTCTTGTCCGATACTAGTCTTCCCAAAGTAAGTATCTATGCAAATGATTATGACATTGCCATGTCCACATAGTTCAAGAAACAGAACTACTAGTCATCTTGCATTCTAATCGTCTAACGTTTTCTATGCGTCCAATTTTATAGAAAACTCCGATTAGGGACCATTTTCAACCTTTGACATTCAAGTTCACTTGATAGACATTTCTTAGTCACAGGACTGGTCCTGACAGTCTATCTTGAATATATCGTCAAGTTGAAGGGACTCATCATTTAATAAACCACAAATTAAATGGAAAAATGAATTCCTTTCATTTATTGTGAATGATTAACCAATAATGTTTTACAAAGATTTAAACTCTAAAACTTTAAAACATTAAACAGAGACATCAAAGCCATTCTCCAATATGCTTGATTCCCATAGCTGCAGTGTGCGAGTTGTGCTTCGCTTGCGGCAGAGGTTTAGTTAATGGATCTGATATGTTGTCATCAGTTCCAATTTTGCTTATCTCGACTTCTTTTCTTTCAACGAACTCTCGTAGAAGGTGAAATCTACGAAGTACATGCTTGACTCTCTGGTGGTGTCTAGGCTCTTTTGCCTGTGCAATAGCTCCGTTATTATCACAATACAGGGCTATTGGTCCTTTAATGGAGGGGACTACACCAAGTTCTCCTATGAACTTCCTTAGCCATATAGCTTCCTTTGCTGCTTCATGTGCAGCAATGTACTCCGCTTCAGTTGTAGAATCCGCAATGGTGCTTTGCTTAGCACTTTTCCAGCTTACTGCTCCTCCGTTGAGGCAGAAGACAAACCCAGACTGTGATCTGAAATCATCTTTGTCGGTTTGGAAACTTGCGTCCGTATAGCCTTTAACAATTAATTCATCATCTCCACCATAGACCAGGAAGTCATCTTTGTGCCTTTTCAGGTACTTCAGAATATTCTTGGCAGCAGTCCAATGCGCCTCTCCTGGGTCTGACTGGTATCTGCTCGTAGCACTGAGTGCGTACGCAACATCCGGGCGTGTACATATCATAGCATACATTATTGAACCAATCAATGATGCATATGGAATCCCATTCATTCGTCTACGCTCATCAAGTGTTTTTGGGCACTGAGTCTTGCTTAGAGTCATTCCATGAGACATGGGTAGGTAGCCTCGCTTGGAGTCCGCCATCTTGAACCTATCAAGCACCTTATTGATATAAGCGCTTTGACTAAGTCCAATCATCCTTTTAGATCTATCTCTGTAAATCTTGATGCCCAATATGTACTGTGCTTCTCCTAGATCCTTCATCGAAAAACATTTCCCAAGCCAAATCTTGACAGAGTTCAACATAGGAATGTCATTTCCGATAAGCAATATGTCGTCGACATATAATACTAGGAAAGCAATTTTGCTCCCACTGACCTTCTTGTATACACAAGATTCGTCTGCGTTCTTGATGAAACCAAAGTCACTGACCGCTTCATCAAAACGTATATTCCAGCTCCTGGATGCCTGCTTCAATCCGTAGATTGATTTCTTTAGCTTGCATACCTTTTTAGCATTCTTTGGATCCTCAAAACCTTCAGGCTGTGTCATAAACACAGTTTCTGTTAAAACGCCGTTTAAGAAAGCAGTTTTGACATCCATCTGCCATATTTCGTAATCGTAATATGCAGCGATTGCTAACATTATTCGAATAGACTTTAGCATTGCAACTGGTGAAAAGGTTTCATCGTAATCCACACCGTGGACTTGCCTGTAACCTTTTGCAACCAATCTAGCTTTGAAAACTTCAAGTTTCCCATCCTTGTCCTTTTTCAGTTTGAAAACCCATTTGCTTCCAATGGCTTGGTAGCCATCTGGCAAATCGACCAAATCCCATACTTGGTTTTCAGACATGGAGTCTAATTCAGATTGCATGGCTTCTTGCCACTGCTTGGAGCTAGGGCTCGTCATAGCTTGCTTGTAAGTCGCAGGTTCATCACTTTCAAGTAATAGAACGTCATAGCTCTCGTTCGTCAAAATACCTAAGTACCTTTCCGGTTGAGATCTATATCTTTGCGATCTACGCGGGGTAACATTTCTAGATTGACCATGATTCTCACCAGATTCTTCTAAAGATCTCTGAGTTTCATCCTGAATGTCATCTTGAGCATTCTCTAGAGTTTGTTGTTCGACTCGAATTTCTTCGAGGTCTACTTTTCTCCCACTTGTCATTTTGGAAATGTGATCTTTCTCCAAAAAGACACCATCTCGAGCAACAAACACTTTGTTCTCAGATGTATTGTAGAAGTAATACCCCTTTGTTTCCTTTGGATAGCCCACAAGGATACATTTGTCAGATTTTGGATGAAGTTTGTCTGAAATTAATCGTTTGACGTAAACTTCACATCCCCAAATCTTAAGAAAAGACACATTTGGAGGCTTTCCAAACCATAATTCGTATGGAGTCTTTTCGACAGCTTTAGACGGAGCTCTATTTATAGTGAGTGCAGCTGTATTTAGTGCATGTCCCCAAAATTCTAATGGAAGTTCGGCCTGACCCATCATTGACCTGACCATGTCTAGCAAGGTTCTGTTCCTCCGTTCTGACACACCGTTCCATTGTGGTGTTCCAGGAGGAGTCAATTCTGATAGAATTCCACATTCTTTCAGATGGTCATCAAATTCATAGCTCAGATATTCACCGCCTCTATCAGACCGCAGTGCCTTGATCTTCTTGCCTAATTGATTCTCTACTTCACTCTGAAATTCCTTGAATTTGTCAAAGGATTCAGACTTATGCTTCATTAGGTAGACATAACCATACCTACTGAAGTCATCAGTGAAAGTGATAAAGTAGCTGAAACCACCTCTAGCATTTGTACTCATTGGTCCACATACATCTGTATGGATTAAACCCAATAGTTCATTTGCTCTTTCTCCAACTTTAGAGAAAGGTTGCTTTGTCATTTTGCCAAGTAAACATGATTCGCATTTACCATAATCCTCTAAGTCAAATGGTTCTAGAATTCCTTCCCTTTGAAGTCTTTCTAAGCGTTTCAAGTTTATATGGCCTAATCGACAATGCCACAGATAGGTGAGATCTGAATCATTCTTTTTGGCCTTTTTGGTATTTATGTTATATACTTGTTTGTCGTGATCTAATAAATAAAGTCCATTGACTAATCTAGCAGATCCATAAAACATCTCTTTAAAATAAAATGAACAACTATTGTCTTTTATTATAAAGGAAAATCCCTTAGCATCTAAGCAAGAAACTGAAATGATGTTTTTAGTAAGACTTGGAACATGGAAACATTCTTCCAGTTCCAAAACTAGCCCGGAGGGCAACGACAAATAGTAAGTTCCTACAGCTAATGCAGCAATCCGTGCTCCATTTCCCACTCGTAGGTCGACTTCACCCTTGCTTAACTTTCTACTTCTTCTTAGTCCCTGTGGATTGGAACATAAGTGTGAGCCACAACCTGTATCTAATACCCAAGAAGTTGAATTAGCAAGTATACAGTCTATAACGAAAATACCTGAAGATGGAACGACTGTTCCGTTCTTCTGATCTTCCTTTAGCTTCAAGCAATCTCTCTTCCAATGCCCCTTCTTCTTGCAGTAGAAGCATTCGGATTCAGAAGTGGGTTGACTGACCTTCCTCTTTGCAGATTTGGCGCCAGTTTGCTTAGTTGGGCTGGCCTTGTTGCCACCTTTCTTAGCATTCCTCTTCTTTCCAGATTTCTTGAACTTGCCCCCACGCACCATAAGCACATCCTGCTTATCACTTTTGAGCGTCTTTTCAGCGGTCTTCAGCATACCGTGAAGCTCAGTGAGCGTTTTGTCCAGACTATTCATACTGTAGTTCAGTTTGAACTGATCATACCCGCTATGAAGAGAATGGAGGATGGTGTCTATAGCCATTTCCTGAGAAAATTGCTGATCCAGCCGACTCATATTCTCAATGAGTCCAATCATTTTGAGAACATGTGGACTTACGGGCTCGCCTTTCTTAAGCTTGGTCTCAAGAATTTGCCTATGAGTCTCGAATCTTTCGACTCGAGCCAGATCTTGGAACATGTTCTTCAACTCACTGATGATTGTGAAAGCATCTGAGTTGATGAACGTTTTCTGCAGATCCGCACTCATAGTGGCGAGCATTGGACATTTCACATCCTTGTTGGCATCAATCCAACGATTGAGGGCTGCCTGAGTGATCCCGTCGCCTGGAGCTTCGGGCATCGCCTCATCTAGGACATACTCCTTTTCTTCCTGCATAAGAACTATTTGCAAGTTCCTTTGCCAGTCAAGGAAGTTTTTCCCGTTCAACTTCTCTTTTTCGAGAATTGATCGAATGTTGAATGAATTGTTGTTTGCCATATTAAAAACTACAATTGAAAAGAATAAACAAATAAATAACCATTCACAGTTTCTCTTAATAAACTTAAATTCTAGCATTCATGCATAATTCAATGTTTATTAAGCATTTTATTCAAGTTATGTGTTCCGGCAGGTGTGAATAAAATGATTCCAAGATCCTAAAATCATTGAAGAACTAAGCACAGTTTGTCGACTTAATCCTAGAACATCTTAGGTAAGCAAAAGCCTTTTGCTAATAGTCTAGAAACTATTCTTGGTTGATAGGTACGTCTAAGAACTTATTAGGTAAACCTATCGAATTTGCCACGACATAAAAGGACTCCTTACTTATATCGTTGAGTTTCACCAAAACTAACATGTACTCACAATTATTTGTGTACCTTGCCCCTTTAGGACCAATAAGTAACACCTCGCTGAGCGAAAACTATTACTAGATTGATGTAAAGGATATCCAAGCAAGTGTATATTTTGGCATGGCACCTTTTAACTCAATTTTTAAGTTTGGAACTTAAGGCTCTTACTATGTTGGTTAGATTTTAAGTGAACTAAAATCCTTAATCATGCAACATAATCAAGCTTTTGATCTCATGCATTTTAAGACATATTTAAAGCAATAAATAACTTAAAACATGCATAAGATATTTGTGATCTAGTATGGCCCGACTTCATCTTGAAGCTTTGACTTCAAAGTTCGTCTCGAAAATCTCCGTGGGAGGCACCATTTTCTTCAAATAGGATAAGTTATAACTAATTACAACTATTTGATGGTACGCAGACCATATTTGAATTGAAAAACAACTTTGGTACTTTAGACCAATTACATTCAAATTAATGGTACGCAGACCATATTTTCTATCCTATTTGGGCCATACTAGTCACTTCATAACCTGCAAAACAGTACATATACAATATATACCATTCACCCATTCATTATCATGAATGGCCCACATAGCTGGTTAGTAAAACACATTATGCATCACGTAAACATTTGCAGCAATTAATCAAGGGCACCAATAATCTACCAATTATTCAGTCCTTATTAATTCTAATCGAGTTGTTTTAACCTTAAGGATTTGTAGACCTAATCAAGAGTTTATGACTAAAAGTTCTCCCACTCAAACCAATAAATTCATATGCTTTACTAATTTTAAACATAAAATTGTATTTCTAGTCTAACCGGAAACATACAAATTTAATTAAAATTTAAAGCTCATATAAATTTATAATTGAATCCAAAATTTAATTTAATTTCAGTCGCATTTAAATTAATTCATGATTTTAATTTTAGTAAAATAATTAGAATAAATTCCATTTATTATAATTATAATATTCAAAATTAAAATCCAAGAAATTAATTCAAATTATTAATTTTAAAATTAATTAAAATTACGTGAACTGAAATTTTCAAATTAAACATTCAAAACGATCTAATCGAAACGCAAACACCCTACGCGTTGCACGCCCATGGGCTGTACGCACACAGCCATTGCTGGCCATGTGCGCGCAGCCCATGCGCTCGTTGCATAGCTGCTGCTGTCCCATACGCAAGCCACCGCACAGCGCCCACCGCACGCGAGCTATCGCTCGCAGCGCGCGCGCGTTACCGCGCTCGCTGGTGCGCGAGATCGCTCGCTGGTGCGCGCGAGCCATCGCTCGCTGGGGCGCTGCATCGCTCGCTGGTGCGCGCGAGCCATCGCTCGCTGGCGCGCGAGATCGCTCGCTGGTGCGCGTGAGCCATCGCTCGCTGGCGCGCGAGATCGCTCGCTGCGCGCGCGCGAGCCATCGCTCGCTGGTGCGCGACATCGCTCGCTGGGCGGGCGACGTCGCGCGCTGTGCGCGCGAGTGATGCTGTGCGCAGCGCTCGTGGCACGCGAGCTTGCGCTCGCTGCGCACGAGGTTGCGCGCTGTTGTGCGAGGCAGCGCGCGCTGTGGCGCAGCTCGCTTGCTGCCCACACGCGACTGCCTTGGCTCGCCCCTCGCCCATGCCCATCCGTTCATTGCTCGTGGCACACGACACAAGGCAGGGCTGCTGCCTTGCGCTCGTGCACTACGCCCTTGCTCATTGCATTCGTGCCGCACGGGCGACGAGCTCCCTTGCTCGTCGTCGCATGCCCGCATTATACAACACCCCTTAAGGGTAACACGAAGCGTCCATTGCTTCGTGCGTGCAAGTTATTTGAACGAATCGCATAAAAATTTAAAATTTATATTTAAAATTAATGACAAATTAATAAATATTATTAATTTCATAATTTTAGGGCGAAAAATCGAAAATTTATTATCCAATTGATTTCCGATTGTTATGGATTCAAGTCTAGGTCATAAAATTTAAAATTTATCGTAAATTTACAATTTTTATGGTGGTTTTTAATCATAGGTTTCTAATTAAATTATAATTAATTATGAAAATCAAATTAATTCTAAATTATTCTAATTTTCAACAAATTAATCATAATTACAAATTAGATTGCATAATTAACAAGACTAGGCATTCAAACTTGTTAAACATATGCAGTAGGTCAATCAAAAATTCAAGATTTATCAACAGGAATCGCAAATATTTAATTTAACATCTTAAATTTACGAAATTCTGCATCCGAAAAACTAAAACCTTCGAAAAGTCATAGTTAGGCTTCGAATTTGAGAATTCTGGGTTCGGCAGAAAAATACTATTTTTGTCAAAATTTTAGAATGCCATTTACATGCGGAATTGACACAAAAATCACTCAATTCGGATGAGTAATGAAGAAACTGCCGAAAAACTGCGTACATATAATTAAATAAACGCAATTTGCAATTAATTAACAATTACGAAAATTAATCACCCCTTTTAATTCTTGCAAATTTGTAATATTTAACCATGTTCATGCAATTTAGATTATGAAAATAATAAGGGGCTCGTGATACCACTGTAAGGTTATGATACATATGACATTTACATAAATCATGCGGAAACAACCATTAACCCAGGAAACATATTATTTACACATAATCATTTAGCATAATTAGATGCATACTCTTTGTTGCGTGCCTTCCCTAGCTGCGCCCGAACCGAACAAGAACAAGTCTTTTAGGACTCCAAGTGTCGTCCCTCCGTAGATAGTCCACAGCACGTCCGGATCCGCCTTAAGATTGACCAACTAGAATCGCCCTTAAGGTACTAGAAAATTCGGCACTTTTATGAGCAAGATGTGTTTTAATTTTCTCTCAAAAACTCACTTTTGAATACTTTGAAACTTGTGTATAAATTATGACCCCTAGGCCTTTATTTATAGAGTTATGGAAAAGGAATCGTAATCCTAGTAGGATGCGAATTAATTGGAATTAGAATTCTACATGAATTCTACTTAATCAATTTATCCAATAGGAATAGACATTTAATCATACACTGACTCTTGCAGATTCAGGAATCTCGCATGAGCTGAAACTCACACACACACGGCAGCCACAAGGGCTGCCCATGCATGCGAGCAGCAGCCCACGCAGCGCGGCCCACGCATGCGCGGCCTTGTGCGCGCTGGGCTGTGGCGTGCGTGCTTGCTGGGCGATGGCCTGGCTTCGTGCTGGGCCTTCGTCCGGCAGGCCTCGTCCGATGCTAATTCGTACGATACGCTTCCGATTAAATTTCCATTTCCGGAATCTATTTCCGATACGAACAATACTTAATATTTCCGATTCCGGAATTAATTTCCGTTTCGAACAAATATTTAATATTTCCGTTTCCGGAATTATTTTCCGATTCCGGTAATATTTCCGATTCTGACAATATTTCCGTTTCCGGCAATATTTCCGATTCTGGTAATATTTCCATTTCCAACAATATTTTCCGATACGTACCATGTTTCCGTTTCCGGCAACATCTACGACTTGGATAATATTCATATTTCCGATACGATCCATATTTCCGTTTCCGGCAATATCATCGTTTCCGGAGTATTCATTTCTTGCCTGTGACGATCTTAGCTCCCACTGAAACCAAGATCCGTCGGTTCCGAATATTCATAGATGGAGTATTTAATGCCATTAAATACTTGATCCGTTTACGTACTATTTGTGTGACCCTACGGGTTCAGTCAAGAGTAAGCTGTGGATTAATATCATTAATTCCACTTGAACTGAAGCGGCCTCTAGCTAGGCATTCAGCTCACTTGATCTCACTGAATTATTAACTTGTTAATTAATACTGAACCGCATTTATTAGACTTAACATAGAATGCATACTTGGACCAAGGGCATTATTTCCTTCAATAATAACGGAGCTATTGCACAGGCTAAGGAGCCTAGACACCACCAGAGAGTCAAGCATGTACTTCGTAGATTTCACCTTCTACGAGAGTTCGTTGAAAGAAAAGAAGTCGAGATAAACAAGATTGGAACTGATGACAACATATCAGATCCATTGACTAAACCTCTGCCGCAGGCGAAGCACAACTCGCACACTGCAGCTATGGGAATCAAGCATATTGGAGAATGGCTTTGATATCCCTTTTAATGTTTTAAAGTTTTAGAGTTTAAATCTTTGTAAAACATTATTGGTTAATCATTCACAACAAATGAAAAGAATTCATTTTTCCATTTAATTTGTGGTTTATTAAATGATGAGTCCCTTCAATTTGACGATATATTCAAGATAGACTGTCAGGACCAGTCCTGTGACTAAGAAATGTCTATCAAGTGAACTTGAATGTCAAAGGTTGAAAATGGTCCCTAGTCGGAGTTTTCTATAAAATTGGACGCATAGAAAACGTTAGACGATTAGAATGCAAGATTACTAGTAGTTCTGTTTCTTGAACTATGTGGACATGGCAATGTCATAATCATTTGCATAGATACTTACTTTGGGAAGACTAGTATCGGACAAGACCTATGAAGCTTTACTGTAAGAGATGAAAATCTGTCATAAGTAAATTTCATTAAAATTATTAGACACTAAATCCTCAATACCTGAGTTATTTAAGATTACTTGTTTGAGAACTGGTTGCTTTGACGTTGACCAACCGTCGCACCGTAAAAGGAGGCTATAAAGGCAACGCTCAGGTAATCACCTATCAAACGAAGTCTAATCTCAAGATCGCAAGATTGGGATTGTCCTCCCATAAATCGGGATGAGATGCTTAAAAGTTGTACAAGGCCACTCGGAGAGCTAGAAACTGTGAAATGTATGGCCGTGCTCGGATGAATCATTGGCTATGATTATCTGTTCAGTTGAACTCTGAAACCGAGGAACACCTCTGGACATAATAAGGATGACAACTCTTACCTTATGTTCAAGAGCAAGCATCGAGCGACAAAGGAATTAGGAAATGCACACTTGTCCCTAAGGACAAGTGGGAGACTGAAGGAAATAATGCTCTTGGTCCAAGTATGCATTCTATGTTAAGTCTAATAAATGCGGTTCAGTATTAATTAACAAGTTAATAATTCAGTGAGATCAAGTGAGCTGAATGCCTAGCTAGAGGCCGCTTCAGTTCAAGTGGAATTAATGATATTAATCCACAGCTTACTCTTGACTGAACCCGTAGGGTCACACAAATAGTGTTAGGTTATGATACATATGACATTTACATAAATCATGCGGAAACAACCATTAACCCAGGAAACATATTATTTACACATAATCATTTAGCATAATTAGATGCATACTCTTTGTTGCGTGCCTTCCCTAGCTGCGCCCGAACCGAACAAGAACAAGTCTTTTAGAACTCCAAGTGTCGTCCCTCCGTAGATAGTCCACAGCACGTCCGGATCCGCCTTAAGATTGACCAACTAGAATCGCCCTTAAGGTACTAGAAAATTCGGCACTTTTATGAGCAAGATGTGTTTTAATTTTCTCTCAAAAACTCACTTTTGAATACTTTGAAACTTGTGTATAAATTATGACCCCTAGGCCTTTATTTATAGAGTTATGGAAAAGGAATCGTAATCCTAGTAGGATGCGAATTAATTGGAATTAGAATTCTACATGAATTCTACTTAATCAATTTATCCAATAGGAATAGACATTTAATCATACACTGACTCTTGCAGATTCAGGAATCTCGCATGAGCTGAAACTCACACACACACGGCAGCCACAAGGGCTGCCCATGCATGCGAGCAGCAGCCCACGCAGCGCGGCCCACGCATGCGCGGCCTTGTGCGCACTGGGCTGTGGCGTGCGTGCTTGCTGGGCGATGGCCTGGCTTCGTGCTGGGCCTTCGTCCGGCAGGCCTCGTCCGATGCTAATTCGTACGATACGCTTCCGATTAACTTTCCATTTCCGGAATCTATTTCCGATACGAACAATACTTAATATTTCCGATTCCGGAATTAATTTCCGTTTCGAACAAATATTTAATATTTCCGTTTCCGGAATTATTTTCCGATTCCGGTAATATTTCCGATTCTGACAATATTTCCGTTTCCGGCAATATTTCCGATTCTGGTAATATTTCCATTTCCAACAATATTTTCCGATACGTACCATGTTTCCGTTTCCGGCAACATCTACGACTTGGATAATATTCATATTTCCGATACGATCCATATTTCCGTTTCCGGCAATATCATCGTTTCCGGAGTATTCATTTCTTGCCTGTGACGATCTTAGCTCCCACTGAAACCAAGATCCGTCGGTTCCGAATATTCATAGATGGAGTATTTAATGCCATTAAATACTTGATCCGTTTACGTACTATTTGTGTGACCCTACGGGTTCAGTCAAGAGTAAGCTGTGGATTAATATCATTAATTCCACTTGAACTGAAGCGGCCTCTAGCTAGGCATTCAGCTCACTTGATCTCACTGAATTATTAACTTGTTAATTAATACTGAACCGCATTTATTAGACTTAACATAGAATGCATACTTGGACCAAGGGCATTATTTCCTTCAGTCTCCCACTTGTCCTTAGGGACAAGTGTGCATTTCCTAATTCCTTTGTCGCTCGATGCTTGCTCTTGAACATAAGGTAAGAGTTGTCATCCTTATTATGTCCAGAGGTGTTCCTCGGTTTCAGAGTTCAACTGATCAAATAAACAGATAATCATAGCCTATGATTCATCCGAGCACGGCCATGCATTTCACAGTTTCTAGCTCTCCGAGTGGCCTTGTACAACTTTTAAGCATCTCATCCCAATTTATGGGAGGACAATCCCAATCTTGCGATCTTGAGATTAGACTTCGTTTGATAGGTGATTACCTGAGCGTTGCCTTTATAGCCTCCTTTTACGGTGCGACGGTTGGTCAACGTCAAAGCAACCAGTTCTCAAACAAGTAATCTCAAATCACTCAGGTATTGAGGATTTAGTGTCTAATAATTTAATGAAATTTACTTATGACAGACTTTCATCTCTTACAGTAAAGTTTCATAGGTCTTGTCCGATACTAGTCTTCCCAAAGTAAGTATCTATGCAAATGATTATGACATTGCCATGTCCACATAGTTCAAGAAACAGAACTACTAGTCATCTTGCATTCTAATCGTCTAACGTTTTCTATGCGTCCAATTTTATAGAAAACTCCGATTAGGGACCATTTTCAACCTTTGACATTCAAGTTCACTTGATAGACATTTCTTAGTCACAGGACTGGTCCTGACAGTCTATCTTGAATATATCGTCAAGTTGAAGGGACTCATCATTTAATAAACCACAAATTAAATGGAAAAATGAATTCCTTTCATTTATTGTGAATGATTAACCAATAATGTTTTACAAAGATTTAAACTCTAAAACTTTAAAACATTAAACAGAGACATCAAAGCCATTCTCCAATATGCTTGATTCCCATAGCTGCAGTGTGCGAGTTGTGCTTCGCTTGCGGCAGAGGTTTAGTTAATGGATCTGATATGTTGTCATCAGTTCCAATTTTGCTTATCTCGACTTCTTTTCTTTCAACGAACTCTCGTAGAAGGTGAAATCTACGAAGTACATGCTTGACTCTCTGGTGGTGTCTAGGCTCTTTTGCCTGTGCAATAGCTCCGTTATTATCACAATACAGGGCTATTGGTCCTTTAATGGAGGGGACTACACCAAGTTCTCCTATGAACTTCCTTAGCCATATAGCTTCCTTTGCTGCTTCATGTGCAGCAATGTACTCCGCTTCAGTTGTAGAATCCGCAATGGTGCTTTGCTTTAGCACTTTTCCAGCTTACTGCTCCTCCGTTGAGGCAGAAGACAAACCCAGACTGTGATCTGAAATCATCTTTGTCGGTTTGGAAACTTGCGTCCGTATAGCCTTTAACAATTAATTCATCATCTCCACCATAGACCAGGAAGTCATCTTTGTGCCTTTTCAGGTACTTCAGAATATTCTTGGCAGCAGTCCAATGCGCCTCTCCTGGGTCTGACTGGTATCTGCTCGTAGCACTGAGTGCGTACGCAACATCCGGGCGTGTACATATCATAGCATACATTATTGAACCAATCAATGATGCATATGGAATCCCATTCATTCGTCTACGCTCATCAAGTGTTTTTGGGCACTGAGTCTTGCTTAGAGTCATTCCATGAGACATGGGTAGGTAGCCTCGCTTGGAGTCCGCCATCTTGAACCTATCAAGCACCTTATTGATATAAGTGCTTTGACTAAGTCCAATCATCCTTTTAGATCTATCTCTGTAAATCTTGATGCCCAATATGTACTGTGCTTCTCCTAGATCCTTCATCGAAAAACATTTCCCAAGCCAAATCTTGACAGAGTTCAACATAGGAATGTCATTTCCGATAAGCAATATGTCGTCGACATATAATACTAGGAAAGCAATTTTGCTCCCACTGACCTTCTTGTATACACAAGATTCGTCTGCGTTCTTGATGAAACCAAAGTCACTGACCGCTTCATCAAAACGTATATTCCAGCTCCTGGATGCCTGCTTCAATCCGTAGATTGATTTCTTTAGCTTGCATACCTTTTTAGCATTCTTTGGATCCTCAAAACCTTCAGGCTGTGTCATAAACACAGTTTCTGTTAAAACGCCGTTTAAGAAAGCAGTTTTGACATCCATCTGCCATA
This sequence comes from Spinacia oleracea, assembly GCF_020520425.1. Classification (NCBI taxonomy): domain Eukaryota; kingdom Viridiplantae; phylum Streptophyta; class Magnoliopsida; order Caryophyllales; family Amaranthaceae; genus Spinacia; species Spinacia oleracea. Next base: position 116,500,144 of record NC_079492.1, read on the forward strand.
TTTCGTAATCGTAATATGCAGCGATTGCTAACATTATTCGAATAGACTTTAGCATTGCAACTGGTGAAAAGGTTTCATCGTAATCCACACCGTGGACTTGCCTGTAACCTTTTGCAACCAATCTAGCTTTGAAAACTTCAAGTTTCCCATCCTTGTCCTTTTTCAGTTTGAAAACCCATTTGCTTCCAATGGCTTGGTAGCCATCTGGCAAATCGACCAAATCCCATACTTGGTTTTCAGACATGGAGTCCAATTCAGATTGCATGGCTTCTTGCCACTGCTTGGAGCTAGGGCTCGTCATAGCTTGCTTGTAAGTCGCAGGTTCATCACTTTCAAGTAATAGAACGTCATAGCTCTCGTTCGTCAAAATACCTAAGTACCTTTCCGGTTGAGATCTATATCTTTGCGATCTACGCGGGGTAACATTTCTAGATTGACCATGATTCTCACCAGATTCTTCTAAAGATCTCTGAGTTTCATCCTGAATGTCATCTTGAGCATTCTCTAGAGTTTGTTGTTCGACTCGAATTTCTTCGAGGTCTACTTTTCTCCCACTTGTCATTTTGGAAATGTGATCTTTCTCCAAAAAGACACCATCTCGAGCAACAAACACTTTGTTCTCAGATGTATTGTAGAAGTAATACCCCTTTGTTTCCTTTGGATAGCCCACAAGGATACATTTGTCAGATTTTGGATGAAGTTTGTCTGAAATTAATCGTTTGACGTATACTTCACATCCCCAAATCTTAAGAAAAGACACATTTGGAGGTTTTCCAAACCATAATTCGTATGGAGTCTTTTCGACAGCTTTAGACGGAGCTCTATTTATAGTGAGTGCAGCTGTATTTAGTGCATGTCCCCAAAATTCTAATGGAAGTTCGGCCTGACCCATCATTGACCTGACCATGTCTAGCAAGGTTCTGTTCCTCCGTTCTGACACACCGTTCCATTGTGGTGTTCCAGGAGGAGTCAATTCTGATAGAATTCCACATTCTTTCAGATGGTCATCAAATTCATAGCTCAGATATTCACCGCCTCTATCAGACCGCAGTGCCTTAATCTTCTTGCCTAATTGATTCTCTACTTCACTCTGAAATTCCTTGAATTTGTCAAAGGATTCAGACTTATGCTTCATTAGGTAGACATAACCATACCTACTGAAGTCATCAGTGAAAGTGATAAAGTAGCTGAAACCACCTCTAGCATTTGTACTCATTGGTCCACATACATCTGTATGGATTAAACCCAATAGTTCATTTGCTCTTTCTCCAACTTTAGAGAAAGGTTGCTTTGTCATTTTGCCAAGTAAACATGATTCGCATTTACCATAATCCTCTAAGTCAAATGGTTCTAGAATTCCTTCCCTTTGAAGTCTTTCTAAGCGTTTCAAGTTTATATGGCCTAATCGACAATGCCACAGATAGGTGAGATCTGAATCATTCTTTTTGGCCTTTTTGGTATTTATGTTATATACTTGTTTGTCGTGATCTAATAAATAAAGTCCATTGACTAATCTAGCAGATCCATAAAACATCTCTTTAAAATAAAATGAACAACTATTGTCTTTTATTATAAAGGAAAATCCCTTAGCATCTAAGCAAGAAACTGAAATGATGTTTTTAGTAAGACTTGGAACATGGAAACATTCTTCCAGTTCCAAAACTAGCCCGGAGGGCAACGACAAATAGTAAGTTCCTACAGCTAATGCAGCAATCCGTGCTCCATTTCCCACTCGTAGGTCGACTTCACCCTTGCTTAACTTTCTACTTCTTCTTAGTCCCTGTGGATTGGAACATAAGTGTGAGCCACAACCTGTATCTAATACCCAAGAAGTTGAATTAGCAAGTATACAGTCTATAACGAAAATACCTGAAGATGGAACGACTGTTCCGTTCTTCTGATCTTCCTTTAGCTTCAAGCAATCTCTCTTCCAATGCCCCTTCTTCTTGCAGTAGAAGCATTCGGATTCAGAAGTGGGTTGACTGACCTTCCTCTTTGCAGATTTGGCGCCAGTTTGCTTAGTTGGGCTGGCCTTGTTGCCACCTTTCTTAGCATTCCTCTTCTTTCCAGATTTCTTGAACTTGCCCCCACGCACCATAAGCACATCCTGCTTATCACTTTTGAGCGTCTTTTCAGCGGTCTTCAGCATACCGTGAAGCTCAGTGAGCGTTTTGTCCAGACTATTCATACTGTAGTTCAGTTTGAACTGATCATACCCGCTATGAAGAGAATGGAGGATGGTGTCTATAGCCATTTCCTGAGAAAATTGCTGATCCAGCCGACTCATATTCTCAATGAGTCCAATCATTTTGAGAACATGTGGACTTACGGGCTCGCCTTTCTTAAGCTTGGTCTCAAGAATTTGCCTATGAGTCTCGAATCTTTCGACTCGAGCCAGATCTTGGAACATGTTCTTCAACTCACTGATGATTGTGAAAGCATCTGAGTTGATGAACGTTTTCTGCAGATCCGCACTCATAGTGGCGAGCATTAGACATTTCACATCCTTGTTGGCATCAATCCAACGATTGAGGGCTGCCTGAGTGATCCCGTCGCCTGGAGCTTCGGGCATCGCCTCATCTAGGACATACTCCTTTTCTTCCTGCATAAGAACTATTTGCAAGTTCCTTTGCCAGTCAAGGAAGTTTTTCCCGTTCAACTTCTCTTTTTCGAGAATTGATCGAATGTTGAATGAATTGTTGTTTGCCATATTAAAAACTACAATTGAAAAGAATAAACAAATAAATAACCATTCACAGTTTCTCTTAATAAACTTAAATTCTAGCATTCATGCATAATTCAATGTTTATTAAGCATTTTATTCAAGTTATGTGTTCCGGCAGGTGTGAATAAAATGATTCCAAGATCCTAAAATCATTGAAGAACTAAGCACAGTTTGTCGACTTAATCCTAGAACATCTTAGGTAAGCAAAAGCCTTTTGCTAATAGTCTAGAAACTATTCTTGGTTGATAGGTACGTCTAAGAACTTATTAGGTAAACCTATCGAATTTGCCACGACATAAAAGGACTCCTTACTTATATCGTTGAGTTTCACCAAAACTAACATGTACTCACAATTATTTGTGTACCTTGCCCCTTTAGGACCAATAAGTAACACCTCGCTGAGCGAAAACTATTACTAGATTGATGTAAAGGATATCCAAGCAAGTGTATATTTTGGCATGGCACCTTTTAACTCAATTTTTTAAGTTTGGAACTTAAGGCTCTTACTATGTTGGTTAGATTTTAAGTGAACTAAAATCCTTAATCATGCAACATAATCAAGCTTTTGATCTCATGCATTTTAAGACATATTTAAAGCAATAAATAACTTAAAACATGCATAAGATATTTGTGATCTAGTATGGCCCGACTTCATCTTGAAGCTTTGACTTCAAAGTCCGTCTTGAAAATCTCCGTGGGAGGCACCATTTTCTTCAAATAGGATAAGCTATAACTAATTACAACTATTTGATGGTTCGCAGACCATATTTGAATTGAAAAACAACTTTGGTACTTTAGACCAATTACATTCAAATTAATGGTACGCAGACCATATTTTCTATCCTATTTGGGCCATACTAGTCACTTCATAACCTGCAAAACAGTACATATACAATATATACCATTCACCCATTCATTATCATGAATGGCCCACATAGCTGGTTAGTTAAACACATTATGCATCACGTAAACATTTGCAGCAATTAATCAAGGGCACCAATAATCTACCAATTATTCAGTCCTTATTAATTCTAATCGAGTTGTTTTAACCTTAAGGATTTGTAGACCTAATCAAGAGTTTATGACTAAAAGTTCTCCCACTCAAACCAATAAATTCATATGCTTTACTAATTTTAAACATAAAATTGTATTTCTAGTCTAACCGGAAACATACAAATTTAATTAAAATTTAAAGCTCATATAAATTTATAATTGAATCCAAAATTTAATTTAATTTCAGTCGCATTTAAATTAATTCATGATTTTAATTTTAGTAAAATAATTAGAATAAATTCCATTTATTATAATTATAATATTCAAAATTAAAATCCAAGAAATTAATTCAAATTATTAATTTTAAAATTAATTAAAATTACGTGAACTGAAATTTTCAAATTAAACATTCAAAACGATCTAATCGAAACGCAAACACCCTACGCGTTGCACGCCCATGGGCTGTACGCACACAGCCATTGCTGGCCATGTGCGCGCAGCCCATGCGCTCGTTGCATAGCTGCTGCTGTCCCATACGCAAGCCACCGCACAGCGCCCACCGCACGCGAGCTATCGCTCGCAGCGCGCGCGCGTTACCGCGCTCGCTGGTGCGCGAGATCGCTCGCTGGTGCGCGCGAGCCATCGCTCGCTGGGGCGCTGCATCGCTCGCTGGTGCGCGCGAGCCATCGCTCGCTGGCGCGCGAGATCGCTCGCTGGTGCGCGCGAGCCATCGCTCGCTGGCGCGCGAGATCGCTCGCTGCGCGCGCGCGAGCCATCGCTCGCTGGTGCGCGACATCGCTCGCTGGGCGGGCGACGTCGCGCGCTGTGCGCGCGAGTGATGCTGTGCGCAGCGCTCGTGGCACGCGAGCTTGCGCTCGCTGCGCACGAGGTTGCGCGCTGTTGTGCGAGGCAGCGCGCGCTGTGGCGCAGCTCGCTTGCTGCCCACACGCGACTGCCTTGGCTCGCCCCTCGCCCATGCCCATCCGTTCATTGCTCGTGGCACACGACACAAGGCAGGGCTGCTGCCTTGCGCTCGTGCACTACGCCCTTGCTCATTGCATTCGTGCCGCACGGGCGACGAGCTCCCTTGCTCGTCGTCGCATGCCCGCATTATACAACACCCCTTAAGGGTAACACGAAGCGTCCATTGCTTCGTGCGTGCAAGTTATTTGAACGAATCGCATAAAAATTTAAAATTTATATTTAAAATTAATGACAAATTAATAAATATTATTAATTTCATAATTTTAGGGCGAAAAAATCGAAAATTTATTATCCAATTGATTTCCGATTGTTATGGATTCAAGTCTAGGTCATAAAATTTAAAATTTATCGTAAATTTACAATTTTTATGGTGGTTTTTAATCATAGGTTTCTAATTAAATTATAATTAATTATGAAAATCAAATTAATTCTAAATTATTCTAATTTTCAACAAATTAATCATAATTACAAATTAGATTGCATAATTAACAAGACTAGGCATTCAAACTTGTTAAACATATGCAGTAGGTCAATCAAAAATTCAAGATTTATCAACAGGAATCGCAAATATTTAATTTAACATCTTAAATTTACGAAATTCTGCATCCGAAAAACTAAAACCTTCGAAAAGTCATAGTTAGGCTTCGAATTTGAGAATTCTGGGTTCGGCAGAAAAATACTATTTTTGTCAAAATTTTAGAATGCCATTTACATGCGGAATTGACACAAAAATCACTCAATTCGGATGAGTAATGAAGAAACTGCCGAAAAACTGCGTACATATAATTAAATAAACGCAATTTGCAATTAATTAACAATTACGAAAATTAATCACCCCTTTTAATTCTTGCAAATTTGTAATATTTAACCATGTTCATGCAATTTAGATTATGAAAATAATAAGGGGCTCTGATACCACTGTTAGGTTATGATACATATGACATTTACATAAATCATGCGGAAACAACCATTAACCCAGGAAACATATTATTTACACATAATCATTTAGCATAATTAGATGCATACTCTTTGTTGCGTGCCTTCCCTAGCTGCGCCCGAACCGAACAAGAACAAGTCTTTTAGAACTCCAAGTGTCGTCCCTCCGTAGATAGTCCACAGCACGTCCGGATCCGCCTTAAGATTGACCAACTAGAATCGCCCTTAAGGTACTAGAAAATTCGGCACTTTTATGAGCAAGATGTGTTTTAATTTTCTCTCAAAAACTCACTTTTGAATACTTTGAAACTTGTGTATAAATTATGACCCCTAGGCCTTTATTTATAGAGTTATGGAAAAGGAATCGTAATCCTAGTAGGATGCGAATTAATTGGAATTAGAATTCTACATGAATTCTACTTAATCAATTTATCCAATAGGAATAGACATTTAATCATACACTGACTCTTGCAGATTCAGGAATCTCGCATGAGCTGAAACTCACACACACACGGCAGCCACAAGGGCTGCCCATGCATGCGAGCAGCAGCCCACGCAGCGCGGCCCACGCATGCGCGGCCTTGTGCGCGCTGGGCTGTGGCGTGCGTGCTTGCTGGGCGATGGCCTGGCTTCGTGCTGGGCCTTCGTCCGGCAGGCCTCGTCCGATGCTAATTCGTACGATACGCTTCCGATTAACTTTCCATTTCCGGAATCTATTTCCGATACGAACAATACTTAATATTTCCGATTCCGGAATTAATTTCCGTTTCGAACAAATATTTAATATTTCCGTTTCCGGAATTATTTTCCGATTCCGGTAATATTTCCGATTCTGACAATATTTCCGTTTCCGGCAATATTTCCGATTCTGGTAATATTTCCATTTCCAACAATATTTTCCGATACGTACCATGTTTCCGTTTCCGGCAACATCTACGACTTGGATAATATTCATATTTCCGATACGATCCATATTTCCGTTTCCGGCAATATCATCGTTTCCGGAGTATTCATTTCTTGCCTGTGACGATCTTAGCTCCCACTGAAACCAAGATCCGTCGGTTCCGAATATTCATAGATGGAGTATTTAATGCCATTAAATACTTGATCCGTTTACGTACTATTTGTGTGACCCTACGGGTTCAGTCAAGAGTAAGCTGTGGATTAATATCATTAATTCCACTTGAACTGAAGCGGCCTCTAGCTAGGCATTCAGCTCACTTGATCTCACTGAATTATTAACTTGTTAATTAATACTGAACCGCATTTATTAGACTTAACATAGAATGCATACTTGGACCAAGGGCATTATTTCCTTCAAATAGTACGTAAACGGATCAAGTATTTAATGGCATTAAATACTCCATCTATGGATATTCGGAATCGACGGATCTTGGTTTCAGTGGGAGCTGAGATCGTCACAGGCAAGAAATGAATGCTCCGGAAACGATGATATTGCCGGAAACGGAAATATGGATCGTATCGGAAATATAAATATTATCCAAGTAGTAGATGTTGCCGGAAACGGAAACATGGTACGTATCGGAAAATATTATCGGAAATGGAAATATTGCCGGAATCGGAAATATTGCCGGAAACGGAAATATTGTCAGAATCGGAAATATTATTAGAATCCGAAAATAATTCCGGAAACGGAAATATTAAATATTTGTTCGAAACGGAAATTAATTCCGGAATCGGAAATATTAAATATTGTTCGTATCGGAAATGAATTCCGGAATCGGGAAATTAATCGGAAGCGTATCGTACGAATTAGCATCGGACGAGGCCTGCCAGACGAAGGCCCAGCACGAAGCCGGGCCATCGCCCAGCAAGCCAGCGCGCCACAAACGCACCAGCCAAGGCTGCGCCAGGCCCACCGCAAGGCAGGCCCAGCGAGCGCCAACACTGCGGCATCGTGTGGGCTTGTGGCAGTGGGCTGCGAGCTCGCGGGCTGCGCGCGGGCGCATGGCGCCCCTCGTGGGCTGCTGTGCGTGCATGTGTGTTTGTGTGCTATACGAATCCTAAAGCAATCAGGTTTCAACTAATGATTAAATTCCTAAAACTAAAAGGATGAATTAATTAAATAAGAATTCTAATAGGATTCTAGTTTAATTAATTCGTATCCTAATAGGATTACGATTCCCTTTCCATACCTCTATAAATAAAGGCCTAGGGTCATTATTTTTCATATAGTATTCAAGTATTCAAAGTGATTTTTGAGAGCAAAAATTCAGTCATACAATTGCCTATACTAGCCGAAAATTCTAAGTACCTTAAGGGCGATCCTAGTTGGTCAAGCTTAAGGCGGATCCGGACGTGCTGTGGACTATCTACGGAGGGACGACACTTGGAGTCCTAAAGAATTGTTCTTGTTCGGTTCGGGCGCAGCTAGGGAAGGCACGCAACAAAGTGTATGCATCTAAACTATGCTAAATGATTATGAGTAAATAATATGTTTTCCTGGCTTTATGGTTTTTCCGCATGATTTATGAATTGTCATATGTATCATAACCTAACAGAGAGATCCCCACACCAGGGATCACAAGGGAACCTACGGCCGTCGTGGTCAAACATAATTGCACTCCCTTTATGTCACGATAACCGGGTTTTGTCAGTTTTTCTCATTGTCGTTAAAAACTGAATGGCGACTCCTACATTACTAGTCAATTGGGTGTATACTCACAGGAAATCCAATTACACTTGATTAAATAAAAACAATCGTCACACCCACGAGGGACAAGGTCACGCATTAGCCTCGCGCTTTTTCGACCCCCTCACACTAAGCAAAGGGTTCAACAGACTATTCCTGTAAGAATGGTTCAGGACTTCAAGTAATGATAAGTTATAGTGCATTTTTAATTTAATTTATTTGTTATTTGTCAATATGGAGTTAGGAATGTCAATGAGACCAATGGCGGTGATCTAGGAATTGTGAGATGGGGGTGCGATTCTACTAATGTAAGTTTTAATATGCTATTAAAAAAAAATTGGTGTAATTAATTCCCCTAAGAAAATTGTGTAGTGCATAATTATATCAAAATCATTCGCTCCAATTACATTATTTGACTTTGTACATCTCTCGCAACAACGAAGTACTCCATATATCTAACTAGACTATGTAACTGATTAATTTTTTTAAGGTTCAATTCATTTATCAATGTTAAAAAAAAAATTAATCGTACCGTTAGAAAATATTACATTTTAAAAAAAATGGTTAACCATACTACTATACTACTATGAATTTTTCAAATATTAATAGTAAATATTGTGTTTGCAAACAGTGAAACGACTAATTTTTTATAGGGTATTAATTACTTTTATGTATAATATATGAAAATTTTGTAAAAAATGGAAAGATACTATATTAAGAATAATTAGAATGGAAAAATAAATATCCACACAAGTACCAACTGGGACAAACATCATTTCATGACAACATATAACACATTAAATAGATATACGGTTTTTTTGATTATCAGCTTTACATCAACTTCGATTTTCTTTTTCTCGGGGAGGGGGGGGGGGGGTAAGTGTACCCCTTGTACCCCCCTAAATCCGCCCCTAAATGAGACGATACGTCTGTGAACAACTCGTGAACAAGGTCGGTCAAAACTCGTTCATTAATAAACAAACGAGTCCGCATTTTTTTAAGCTTGCATAATAAATGATACTAGCTCGAGCAACTTAGTGTTTGGCTCGTTTAGTCTCGTGAACAACTCGTTCATGTTCGTTTATAAGTTTGTTCGTGTTCGTATATAAGCTAGTTTCACTACAATTGCAAGAATTTGTATCTTTAACGACAACCTAATTACGACGGGTCAAAAATCCCGTCGCAAAAGCCTTTTACGACGGGGCTAACAACCAAATTAAATACGGGAATAACCGTCGTAAATGTCTTTTATGACGGGTTAACGACGGGATTTTCCATTAACGACGGCCCCTTTTTATGACGGATTCACGACATGAAATTCCGTCATTAATCAACAATTATTGGTCTTTAGCGACGAGATTTCCCGTCGTTAATGGTACAATTTTTTGTAGTATTTATATTAAATTTCAAAACAAAATATGAATTCTTTTTATTTATATTACATATCATAAAATTTTAACAAACTATATAATGATATTATTATATGTTTTTTGCTAAAATTAAGGCTAAAAGAAATCAAATAAACTATCAAAACTATTTATGTTTACTATTTTTATTTCCCCCAAAATCCTAAATTATATTCTTCAATAAAAATTAAAGTTTTAAAGATCAAAACCCTGAAAAATTTCACAATGCACATAGAAAGTAGAAATCACCAAGTTGCAATAGGATATTATAAAATAGTATTAGTAAGTTACTATACAAACTTTTTATTTGGGATTGGTTATTTTTTTTTAACTTTTATATGATCGTAGATTCGATCTTGCTTGTTTATTAAGGTTTGTTTGTTGAAAGCTCGTTTATATTGATATAGCTTGCTCGATTCGAACTTGAATTTAAACAAGCTACTCGTGAGTTATGTTCAAATAATGAAAAATTCAAACGAGTCAAGCTCAAACAGATGAAACAAAAGTTTGGTTAAGCTCGACTCGAGCTCGAACTCGAAAATTTCTTATCAACCCTAACTCGAACAGTCAAATACTCAACTCGACTCGATTATACGGACTACGGAGTAGTATCGACGTTCAAATAAAATCACATTTTTTGTTAATTACAAATCAAATTAAGAAAAATGTTAAAGTCAAGCAGCCGAAATATAAACCAAGCAAAGAAGAATGATAAGTGAAGCAGCCCAAATATAAACCAAGCAATTTATTTTGTTATGTGTAATTGGGCCTCACGTGAGCTACCTTTCTCATCTCTAAACCCAAGGCCATAATTAAGAGCTTTTTTTTACAATGCATAAAAACATTTCATCCATTATTTCATTAATGCAATAATTGAAGTTTCAAGCTCTTATGCACACGTACAACTATTAATATATTTAACAAAGATTGAAGCCCGTGCGATGTACGAGTTTGTAATGAACAGTACATATTTCTCTTATTATATTATCGTATACAGATAGGTATTTTATAAATTATAACCATAATAGAAAGTTAAAATAGAAAGTTGGAGTATAAATGTATTATTAATATTTAAAATGTTTATGCATAAGGCACTCATAGAAAAACCGAGTTATAAAATAGTTAGTTTAATATTGGTAAAACCCGAGTTAGTTATTCACGTGATCTCAACAAAATCATTACATATAATTTATATAAGTATATTATTACGAATATGCGTAAAACAAATACTACGTAATAAAATCGGAATAAATCGCATCAATTTCTTACAAACCGCATTTTAGGGTCCTAGACCTAGCCCCTATTGGCCTTAACATTCCACCTTATCACTTTGATTACCAGAGTTTAAAGTACCTCATATTAACGTATGTAATTGTATAAGCATAATTTTGAAGTTTCCTTTAAAACATTAGTTGATGAATTCTAATAAATTAAGTATTAGTAGTAAATAACATGATATTATCTTTCATAAATGACCCCCAATTAAACCAAAAATAATAATTTATGAATAACACAGACATGGACACATGTGGGTTTGCAACCTCGGTTATGTCAACGTTTATCATTGTATATCCTATGTTGGTGTAATTTTCACACCTAAATTGTGCTTCATTGTATTAACGTATAGTGGTTCTGTGTCGATGGTATATCATCAACGTTAAAACAGATGTAAGCATATTTTTTTTTTTTTTTTTTTTTTTTTTTTTTTTTTTGTTCTACTACGAGGAGTTCCCACCGCCTTCGGCGAGTGGACTAATCTCCAGCGGGAGTTTGCATGGGTACCTCGATGGGCAGCATCCCTCCCAGTTGAGATTTTTTCCATTCCCAAGGCTCGAACCCGAGACCTTGGTTAAGGAGCTAGAGGCCCTTAACCACTCATGCCAATCTCAATTGGTAACAGATGTAAGCATATTGACAACACTATTAATATGTTTGTGCTGCTAGTGCAACCCTAATTATTTTATCAGATTGCATAGACCGGATGGAACAACATCAAACACTGTCCACCGATCCTAAATTGAAATACATCAATATCCAAACGCCTGATGATTCACTAATATCAAAATAATTGAAAACATGAAAATTAGTAAAAGAAGATAATTCCATGAATCCTTCACCCAGCTGCATTAAAGCTCTGTTCTATCTTCACCAGTTATATACACCTACGGAGTATATGTTTACGAATAGTCGAATACATTCAACGCCGATCAAAATTTTGAAGCTCTGGTTGTCGTTCCATTTACTAACCCTCCTCATAGTCACATACTTCTCCTCATAGTTACATAAATTTCGTTAGTTAAGCTTGTATGCACCCGAGCCATTTTTTTGTTGAAGTGAAGCTTGTACGGTGTAACAACCAAAAAATTAAATGCGTAAAACTATATAATGAACTCATTGGGATTTTTGTAGATTTTTTGTTTTTGTGTGTATATATATACAAAAAGGTAGAGAAGTAGGATAAATTTTAGTGGGAATCTATCTTTATCATATTAAGTGGTTAATCATGGCAAGACTCTAATATTATGTATTTAATTAGTTATATAATAACTTAATTTATATGTGATGACGTGGAAAACCTACGTGGACGCTCTAAATACTCTCCAAAAAAACTCCCCTATATATATATATATAGAAAGACTCCCCAGAACACTTCTTACAGTGAGAACGCTTCTTACGGTAAGAACACTCTCTGCACCGTTGGATCGTTTTTAATCTAACAGCCCAAAATGAATCGATTTTAACAAATCTGGACCTTTAAAAATTTTACGGTTTGGATTAAAAGTATATATTTTTCTTTTTCAGATTTCTGTTCCTCTCTCCCAATTCCTCTCTCTTTCTCTCTCACTTCCTCTTCTATATTCAGATTTTCTCTCTCCACCACCAACGGTCGCTGCTCGTATCTCGCCGGTCGTCGGTTGCCGGTCGCTGCTCGTATCTCGCCGGTCGTCGGTTGCCGGTCGCCGCTCGTAGTTCATCGGCGCTGCTCGTAGCTTTCCGGCGCCGCTCAAAGCTCGCCGCTAGCAGTTCGCCACCACCATCCATCGGCAAATTCAATTCAATCGTCGCTAGCAATTCGCCACCACCATCCGGTGGTTATATTTCCAATCGATTCTTCGAAATTTCAAACGATTTTTCGAAATCGAAATCAATTCTAATAAATTCTAATCGAAATCAAATCTCGCGGTTTCGAAATCGATTTCGCTACTCGCCGGTCACTCCTTCTCGCGGTGGTTCCTTCTTGCGGTGGTCGCAATTATCCGGTAAGAACACGTTCCTTCTCCCATTCATCAATCGATTGATTCTCAAATCTCAATCGTAAATTCTCAATCGGCATTCTCGATTTGTTAATCGATCAAAATCGAACAAAATTGAACGAAATCTGATAAAAATTTCGAACGGTGTTGCTGGTGGCCGCGACCAGATCTGCGAATGAGTGTGAGTGATTGCTGGTGGCCTCTCGCCGCCGCCGCTGCTCGCCTCTCGCCAACGACGTTGGTGGCCTCTCGCCGACGACGCTGGTGGCCTCTCGCCGCCGCCGCTGCTCGCAAGAATTCAATCACAGTGCCTTGTTCCTTGTTCCTCCACCACGTCCCCTGTTTCCTACAAGCTCTTCTTCTTGATGCCCCTACATTCTTCGATTTCAGTCAATTCTTCGATTCTAAAATCAATCTGATGGGCAATTTCGGTAAGATTTTATGAAATCAAAATTGATTTCAATCGATTTCTCAATTCAAAAATAAAAATCGATTTCAATTGATTTCTTAATTCAAAAATTAAAATCGATTTCAATTGAATTGGTGGCTGCGAATCAGATCTAGTTTGAGCGTATATCAGGATTTAGAGCACTGTTGGATGAAGTTAGAACATGTTTGAATGAAATTTGAACACGGTTGAATAAAGTTAGTACATTCTTGAATAAATTTAGAACATATTTGATTAAAGTTAGAACATGCTTGAATAAAGTTAGAACATGTTTGTATAAAGTTAGAACATGCTTGAATAAATTTAGAACACTGTTAAATAAATTTAGAACATGTTTGTATAAATTTATAACATGCTTGAATAAATTTATAACATGCTTGAATGGATTTAGAAATGCTTGAATAAATTTTGAACACTGTTGAATAAAGTTACAGCATGCTTGAATAAATTTTGAAACATGATTGAATAAAGTTAGAACATGGTTGAATAAATTTATAACATGTTTAATAATTTTAGAACATGCTTGAATTAATTTAGAACATGCTTGATTAGATTTAGAACATGCTTGAATAAATTTAGAACATGGTTGAATAAATTTATAACATATTTAATAAGTTTAGAACATGTTTGAATTAATTTAGAACATGAGCTTGAAATTTTAGAACATGTATATATGTTGACTAGGTTCCGTGTTCTAAATTTAGAACATTGTTGGACAAATTTAGAACATGGTTGAATAAAATTAGAACATGGTTGAATAAATTTAGAACATGAGCTTGAAAATTGAGAACATGGCTAGCTGAATAATTTTAAAACATGCTTGAATTAATTTGAACATGAGCTTGAAAATTTAGAACATGGTTGAATAAAATTAGAACATGCTTGAATAAATTTAGAACACGGTTGAATAAATTTTTTGACATGGTTCACAAGTGGAAAAAGGGTCATTTGCATCGCACTTTTAAGCATATTTGCGTCGCACATCGTGCGTGGCAAAAGCTCTCGACGCAAATGACTAAAAGTCATTTGCGTCGCACATTTGTGCGACGCAAATAACCTTATTTGCGTCGCACAATTAGCAAAAGTGCGTTGCAAATAACTTTTCAACATGGTGCCTGAAAAGTCATTTGCAACGCACATTAGCTAAATGTGCGACGCAAATAAGGTTCATTTGCGTCGCACATTTAGCTAATGTGCGTTGCAAATGACTTTTCAGGCACCATGTTGAAAAGTTATTTGCAACGCACTTTTGCTAATTGTGCGACGCAAATGACTTTTAGGCGCAAAAAAAAAAAAGTCATTTGCCACGCACAATAGCTTAATGTGCGACGCAAATGACAATTTTAGCGCCAAAAAATTAAGTCATTTGCCTCGCACATTGAGCTAACGTGCGTTGCAAATGACTTATTTTTATTAAAAAAAATATTCGTTTTTTAATATTAGTTGGAAATTCCGACATGATCGTCTTTGAAATTAGACGGTTCATTCCCAATACAGGGAATACATTTATAATTAATACCTGTCACAAAAGTTTACAACGTAATTAACGTTCCCAATAAAAGGCAATTAAATTCGTCATAGATCGATCAACCAACATGTTACAACAAACATAAAATTATTACAACAAAGGTACGTAGCTATATAGCTAGAGATCAAGTTCATATTACAAATTAAGCTAAAAATTCGACATTGTTCATGAAGTAATCTGCCCAAAAATCTTTCACCTCATTAATCTCCTCCGCTGAATAAGGCAATGTTCTTGAAAAATCCTAAAAAAGTGTAAATAATTCAATTTATCAACGATTGATCAATATAATAGTTTTGTGTACTTCAATTTATTATATAAAGTACGTAGTTTATGAGAACATACCTTAGTAAGATCTTGACTATTAGCATGATTCATTATTATGTCGTACATAAAACGCATGACGTAGTAGCCACAATCTAGTGATCCCGGTTGTTGAGCACACTAAATGCATTAAAATAAATAACACAAGTAAAATTTCTATCACATTGTATGTTATAATTTTGAAAAACTTATTTCTTAGGTAAATAATAAACTAATTATATATATATATATACCTGTGCTGGAATCCATGTTAATTTAGTTCCCTTAGATTGTCCACCTAGTCTCTTGTAACTCCGAAAAGCACTACACATTCGATAAAATATGCAATTATATATACTTTGTTTACACATGTAAATGCAAAGAATATTTTACATGTAAGTGCAATTATATACTTTGTTTACACATGTAAATGCAATTATATACGTAGTAGTCACATTTAAGGCTAATTGGGTCGTACGTTCTAGGTCATTTTTAGGCAAAAATGATGTTTTCGAACCCAACTTTGAACCAAAGAACCTAAGGAATGTTTTCAAACTTATTACACGTCTCATATGCATAGTTATAACTTTCTAAGGCCCTTTACAATCTATTATTTCACATTTAAGGCTAATTGGGTCGTCCTAGGTCATTTTTAGGCAAAAATGATGTTTTCGAACCCAACTTTGAACCAAAGAACCTAAGGAATGTTTTCAAACTTATTACACGTCTCATATGCATAGTAATAACTTTGTAAGGCCCTTTACAATCTATTATTTCACATTTAAGGCTATTTGGGTCGTCATAGGTCATTTTTAGGCAAAAATGATGTTTTCGAACCCAACTTTGAACCAAAGAACCTAAGGAATGTTTTCAAACTTATTACACGTCTCATATGCATAGTTATAACTTTCTAAGTCCCTTTACAATCTATTATTTCACATTTAAGGCTAATTGGGTCGTCCTAGGTCATTTTTAGGCAAAAATGATATTTTCGAACCCAACTTTGAACTAAAGAACCTAAGGAATGTTTTCAAACTTATTACACGTCTCATATGCATAGTTATAACTTTCTAAGTCCCTTTACAATCTATTATTTCACATTTAAGGCTATTTGGGTCGTCCTAGGTCATTTTTAGGCAAAAATGATGTTTTCGAACCCAACTTTGAACCAAAGAACCTAAGGAATGTTTTCAAACTTATTACACGTCTCATATGCATAGTTATAACTTTCTAAGGCCCTTTACAATCTATTATTTCACATTTAAGGCTATTTGGGTCGTCCTAGGTCATTTTTAGGCAAAAATGATGTTTTCGAACCCAACTTTGAACCAAAGAACCTAAGGAATGTTTTCAAACTTATTACACGTCTCATATGCATAGTTATAACTTTCTAAGGCCCTTTACAATCTATTATTTCACATTTAAGGCTATTTGGGTCGTCCTAGGTCATTTTTAGGCAAAAATGATGTTTTCGAACCCAACTTTGAACCAAAGAACCTAAGGAATGTTTTCAAACTTATTACACGTCTCATATGCATAGTTATAACTTTCTAAGTCCCTTTACAATCTATTATTTCACATTTAAGGCTAATTGGGTCGTCCTAGGTCATTTTTAGGCAAATGACTCTAGGATGCCCCCCAGAGTCATTTGCGTCGCAGATTAGTAAATCTGCGACGCACTTGATTGAGTTAATTGCGTCGCAGTTTTACTAATCTGCGACGCAAATGACTCTGGGGGGCATCCTAGAGTCATTTGCGTCGCAGTTTAACAAAGCTGCGACGCAAATGACTAAATTTTATGCTAAAATTTGTCATTTGCGTCACATGTTTAGAATGGCGTGGCAAATGCGGGGATGCAAATAAGCCTTTTTCCACTAGTGGTTGAACAAATTTAGAACATCGTTAAATAAATTTAGAACATGCTCGAATAAATTTAGAACACGAGCTTGAAAATTTAGAACATTTATATATGTATGTGTTGACCTGTTCTAAATTTAGAACATGCCTGCGTAACTTTAGAACATGGTTGAACAAATTTAGAACATCGTCGAATAAATTTAGAACATTGTCGAATAAATTTAGAACATGCTTGAATAAATTTAGAACATGGTTGAATAAATTTAGAACATGGTTGAACAAATTTAGAACATGCTTGAATAATTTTAGAACATGGTTAAACAAATTTAGAACATTTTTGAATAACTATAGAACGTGGTTAAACAAATTTTGAACATTTTTGAATAATTTTAGAACATGGTTAACAAAATTTAGAACGTGCTTGAATAAATTTAGAACGTGCTTGAATAAATTTAGAACATTCAGAGTGTGAAAGTGTTCTTACCGTAAGAAGTGTTCTTACATAAGGAGGTGTTCTTACCGGATCCCTCCCCTAACCAAATGTTTATAACGTAATAATTTTTTTCAATTTTGTTTTTATATACTTTCTCTGTTATTATTTAAATGACGCAATTATTTAGTCACTTTTGTTAATACATGACTGTAAACATTAATCTTCAATTATAGATAAGAAAAAATTATAAAAAGTTGATATTTAAAACATATTTATTAAGATGAATCTAACAAGACTCCACACGACTATGTTCTTTGTTTAAGTATAAATCACAAAATGAAATCAAATGAGATTATGTGAATATTATCCTAAACCTAATTGTGTCATATAAATAAGAATAGAAGAAGTATTCATTGGGTTTAGGTATACTTGGAAAAACATCACCTCCGTGAAGCCATATTAATGTAAGAAATCAGTGAAAAATTGGTGCCCACCTTTTTGTACAAATATAAAGCTGTTATGAAATATTATGTGGATGCCTATTATACTCCTAGTATCTTTCTGGAATATTCTAGATCTAGGGTTTATTGTTCTCCAAGCAAACTCTATTATATTGTATGTATATATACCCTATTGTTCATGGAATAAAACATACCATTGTTCTCTCCCAATTTCTCCTCTATTTCTCTCTATTTCACAACACGTTATCAGCACCAACACTAGCTAGCCGACTGAGCAGACGGGAAACAAAAGAAGGCATCCATCGTTGAGGTAAATGTTATAATATTAATTCTCTAATCTAATTATTGAAAATTTGAGATTGGTATAGTATAACTTGCTATTATAGCGAACGTAGTATAATGCGATTGAAAATTCGTCGAGTAACTGGCGACTATATGCGATGCGATTGAGTATCTTGTGATTTGCGGATATGAGGTTTGTAAATCTATGTTTGGCTTGTTATTTAATTGATGTGATTACTTTTGATACTAGACTTTTGATGTTTGGCTGCTGCTATACTATTTCTTAATAATGTGATTATTTTGCTTAAGTGAATATCAATGCTGATGTGAATGTCAATATTTACTATTTTTAATGATTGATATGATGATTTAATCGATTGGAGCAATATATAATCGATTGGTCGTAGTTGTCAAACACAAACACAAACATATATTGCCGCAATTATATATTCGCATATATTCGATAATGGTCATTTAATTAATCTCTTATTGCCGCAATTGTTATACTACCGTAATTGTTATATGCGCAATATATGTTCGATTTAATTATCTTATTGTGTTTGTTTTATTTAACTATTGTACGGTTTATTGCATTATTTTGGTTAAACACAAGTTTTTTTATAATTAATTTATTGTTGAAGATAATTCCTAATTTGCAATATTTTGTATAGTGAATTATGTTGAATCTTACAAACTTGATTTTACAACCTTTAATATTAGTGGAAAGAATTATTTGTCTTGGGTGTTAGATGCAAAGGACCCTTGTGATACAATTAAAGAAGTAAATAAGTCAACAAGTCAAAACAAGGCAACGGTTATGATTTTTTTTTTCACTCCATCACCTCCATTAGGGTCTTAAGATCGAGTATTTGGTCGTACAATATCCACAAGTCTTTGGAGTAATTTAAAGGAAATATATGACCACCAGATAACCGTTATATTACCCAAAACTCGTTATAATTGATTATATTTAAGACTACAAGACGTTAAGTTTGTAAGTAAATTTAACCTAGCTATGTTCAGAATTAATTCACAGTTGAAATTATGTGGAAAGAAAATCATTGGTGTAAAAATGCTGGAGAAAACATATTCTAACTTTCTCGCAAATAATGTTGTCCTGTTGACACAATACCATGAAAAGAGATTTATGAAATATTCTGAACTTATATCTTGTCTCTCTTTGTGGCTGAAAAAAATAAAATATAACGAGCTATTGATGAAAAATTAAGAATCACGCCCAACTGGTTCTGCTCCATTCCCTGAAGCGATTGTGACATCCCATAATGGGAAAGAAAATACCACACAACAAAAGTGGTTGAGGACGTGGTCATGGACGTCGGCGTGGATACGAATATGGTCGAGTTTGAGGCCGAGATTGTTCTCTCAATAACTCATATCCCCACCAGGAGTGGGACAAAGATGTCAACAAACAAGAACAAGATAAAAATGATACTTGACCAATGTATGTTACCGCTAGGGGTGTCAATTCTCAATCCGACCCAGTGAACCCGATGGGTTTGTCCGACCGTTTAGAATCCGAACCGTTTAGAACCCGCGAGTTAAAATCCGAAATCCGATCCGATCCGATTATATTCAACCCGAATCCGACCCAACCCGTTAGTATTGATCCGATTAAGATCTGAATCCGTTAACAGACCGATCCGTGACAATCCGGATCCATTTAATCCGATCCGAAGCGATCCGAAACCCGTTTATGATCCGATCCGTTTCAATCCGAATCCGTTCCAACCCGAGGAATATCCGTTTAATCCGATCCATTTTTAATCTATGACCCGTTTAATCCGACTCGTTTCAACCCGTGACCCGTTTAATCCGATCCGTTTTTAATCCGATCCGTTTTTAATCCGTGACCTGTTTAATCCGAACTAATTCCAACCATCGATATAATAATATATTCAATAACTTATATTACTAATCTTAAATTCTTATTACTTTTAAAAGTTAGTTATTATTTTCGTCCCCTAATTAAGTCATCGATATGATAATATATAATTTGGAACTAAACTGAACCAAATTCCAACCCGCTACCAAATAACCCGATCCGATAATTACCCGAACCAATATAAAACTGAATCCAATGTAACCAGGCTAAATTAGTTTCAATCCAACCCGTTTTAGTCTGTTACCGATTAATCCGATCCGATATGAATCCGATCCGAAATGAATCCGATCCGATATGAATCCGACCCGAAATGAATTCGATCCGATATGAATCCGACCGACATGAACCCGAACCCGTTATAGTCCGACTAAACCCGTTAACAATCCGTCGTATTCCAATCCGATCCGATCCGACCCAAACCGACTACAATCCGACCCGTTTACAACCCGATCCGATATGAATCCGTGAATAAAAACTCCGACCCGATCCGGTCCGTTAAGTTTTCAATCCGATCCGATCCGACCCGTTAGCCAAATTAATCCGTTCCAATCCGATCCGTTTCAACCCGAATCCGATGAGTCGGACCCAAACCCAATCCGTTGATCCGATTTGACACCCCTAGTTACCGCTATGGAGAAAAAGGGTATTGGTCTACTAAAACAAGTAGAATTTATAATAGAATTTACTAGATAATATTGAAGAACTTAAATATGTGGTCTTGCTCTTCCCTGAAGAAAATTATTTATCAAGGGTGTTATATGTTGAAATGCGAATATACCCTTGACTGTTATTTACAAGTCAAAATAGGTTCACGACTTAAGTTTAGACTTTTGACCATTAAAGGCCCGCAGACCTTTTGGGGAAGTACAAGAAAATATGACCTAGAAAACTATAATAGTTTCTAAATCTTGTTGTTGAAGGAAATAATGCCCTTGGTCCAAGTATGCATTCTATGTTAAGTCTAATAAATGCGGTTCAGTATTAATTAACAAGTTAATAATTCAGTGAGATCAAGTGAGCTGAATGCCTAGCTAGAGGCCGCTTCAGTTCAAGTGGAATTAATGATATTAATCCACAGCTTACTCTTGACTGAACCCGTAGGGTCACACAAATAGTACGTAAACGGATCAAGTATTTAATGGCATTAAATACTCCAACTATGGATATTCGGAATCGACGGATCTTGGTTTCAGTGGGAGCTGAGATCGTCACAGGCAAGAAATGAATACTCCGGAAACGATGATATTGCCGGAAACGGAAATATGGATCGTATCGGAAATATAAATATTATCCAAGTCGTAGATGTTGCCGGAAACGGAAACATGGTACGTATCGGAAAATATTATCGGAAATAGAAATATTGCCGGAATCGGAAATATTGCCGGAAACGGAAATATTGTCTGAATCGGAAATATTATCGGAATCGGAAAATAATTCCGGAAACGAAAATATTAAATATTTGTTCGAAACGGAAATTAATTCCGGAATCGGAAATGTTAAATATTGTTCGTATCGGAAATATATTCCGGAATCGGGAATTTAATCGGAAGCGTATCGTACGAATAAGCATCGGACGAGGCCTGCCGGACGAGGGCCCAGCACGAAGCCAGGCCATCACCCAGCAAGCCAAGCGCGCCACACGAACAGCCAAGGCCACGCCAGGCTTAGCGCAAGGCCAGGCCCAGCAGGCCGTGGCAGCGCGCGCAGCTGCGAGCAGTGGGCTGCGAGCATTGCTGCAGCTCGCGTGGGCTTGTAGCTCGCGTGGGCCGTGCGGCCGTGTGGGCTGTGCGCGGGCATGGCCTGCACGCTTGCGGGTCATGCTCGCGTAAGTGTTTGTGTTCGCATACGAAACCTAAAACGTGCAGAATTCGGTTAATGATTAAATTCCTAATTCTATTTGATAAATTAATTAAATAAGAGTTTTATTATAATTCTAATTTAATTAATTCGTATCCTAATAGGATTCCAATTTTCTTTCCATACCCCTATAAATATGTGGCCTGGGTTCACAATTTATAACGAGTTATTCAAGTATTCAAAGTGAGTTTTTTGAGAGAAAAATTCAGTCACACATCTTGCTCAAAAGTGCCGAAAATTTATAGTACCTTAGGGGCGATTCTAGTTGGTCAATCTTAAGGCGGATCCGGACGTGCTGTGGACTATCTACGGAGGGACGACACTTGGAGTCCTAAAGACTTGTTCTTGTTCGGTTCGGGCGCAGCTAGGGAAGGGACGCAACAAAGAGTATGCTTCTAGACTATGCTATATGATTATGTGTAAATAATATGTATTCCTGGCTTAATGGTTGTTTCCGCATGATTTATGAATTGTCATATGTATCATAACCTAACAGTGGTATCAAGAGCCTCTTATTATTTTCATAATCTAAATTGCATGAACATGGTTAAATATTACAAATTTGCAAGAATTAAAAGGGGTGATTAATTTTCGTAATTGTTAATTAATTGCAAATTGCGTTTATTTAATTATACGTACGCAGTTTTTCGGCAGTTTCTTCGTTACTCATCCAAATCGAGTGATTTTTGTGTCAATTCCGCATGTAAAAGGCATTCTAAAATTTTGACAAAAAGAATATTTTTCTGCCGAACCCAGAATTCTCAAATTCGAAGCCTAACTATGACTTTTCGAAGGTTTTAGTTTTTCGAATGCAAAATTTCGTAAATTTAAGATGTTAAATTAAATATTTGCGATTCTTGTTGATAAATCTTGAATTTTTGATTGACCTACTGTATATGTTTAACAAGTTTGAATGCCTAGCCTTGTTAATTATGCAATCTAATTTGTAATTATGATTAATTTGTTGAAAATTAGAATAATTTAGAATTAATTTGATTTTCATAATTAATTATAATTTAATTAGATACCTATGATTAAAAACCACCATAAAAATTGTAAATTTATGATAAATTTTAAATTTTTATGACCTAGACTTGAATCCATGTTAATCGGAAATCAATTGAATAATAAATTTTCGATTTTTCGCCTTAAAATTATGAAATTAATATTAATTTATTAATTTGTCATTAATTTTAAATATAAATTTTTTAAATTTTATGCGATTCGTTCATATAACTTGCACGCACAAAGCAATGGACGCTACGTGTTACCCTTAAGGGGTGTTGTATAGTGCGGGCATGTGACGACGAGCAAGGGAGCTCGTCGCCCATGCGGCACGAATGCAATGAGCAAGGGCATGGTGCACGAGCACAAGGCAGCAGCCCTGCCTTGTGTCGTGGGCTATGAGCAATGGACGAATGGGCATGGGCGAAGGCAAGGCACGACAGTCGCGTGTGGGCAGCAAGCGAGCTGCGCCACAACGCGCACTGCTTCGCGCAAGCGCGCGCAGCCTCGCGCGCAGCGAGCGCAAGCTCGCGTGCCACGAGTACTGCGCCCAGCATCGATGCCGCGCGCAGCGAGCGCTGGCTCGCACCAAGCGAGCGCTAGCGAGCGCGCACAGCATGCGCTAGCGATGCACGAAGCGAGCGCTGGCCCGCGTGCAGCGAGCACATGCTCGCGTGCATCGAGCGCTGGCGCGCGCGCAGCGAGCACCAGCTCGCGCGATGGCTTGCGAAGGGTAGAAGCAGCAGCTATGCGACGCAGCGCATGGGCTGCGCGCACATGGCCAGCGATGGCTGTGTGCGTGTGGCCCATGGGCGTACGTTGCGTGGGGTTGTTGCGTTACGATTAGATCGTTTTGAAATTTTAATTTGAAATTTTCAGTTTACGTAATTTTAATTAATTTTAAAATTAATAATTTAAATTATTTTCTTGGATTTTAATTTTGAATATTGTAATTATAATAAATTTTATTTATTCTAATTATTTTACTAAAATTAAAATCATGAATTAATTTAAATACGACTGAAATTAAATTAAACTTTTTGGATTCAATTATAAATTTATATGAGCTTTAAATTTTAATTAAATTTGTATGTTTCCGGTTAGACTAGAAATACATTTTTATGTTTAAAATTAGTAAAGCATATGAATTTATTGGTTTAAGTGGGAGCCCTTTTAGTCATAAACTCTTGATTAGGTCTACAAATCCTTAAGGTTAAAACAACTTGATTAGAATTAATAAGGACTGAATAATTGGTAGATTATTGGTGCCCTTGATGAATTGCTGCAAATATTTACGTGATGCATAATGTGTTTTACTAACCAGCTATGTGGGCCATTCATGATAATGAATGGGTGAATGGTATATATTGTATATGTACTGTTTTGCAGGTTATGAAGTGACTAGTA
Source organism: Spinacia oleracea (assembly GCF_020520425.1). Taxonomy (NCBI): domain Eukaryota; kingdom Viridiplantae; phylum Streptophyta; class Magnoliopsida; order Caryophyllales; family Amaranthaceae; genus Spinacia; species Spinacia oleracea. The sequence goes on from NC_079492.1 coordinate 116,524,576, forward strand.
TGGCCCAAATAGGATAGAAAATATGGTCTGCGTACCATTAATTTGAATGTAATTGGTCTAAAGTACCAAAGTTGTTTTTTAATTCAAATATGGTCTGCGTACCATCAAATAGTTGTAATTAGTTTTAATTATAGCTTATCCTATTTGAAGAAAATGATGCCTCCCACAGGAGATTTTCAAGACGGACTTTGAAGTTAAAGCTTCAAGATGAAGTCGGGCCATACTAGATCACATTTATCTTACACTCTATATTATAGGGCTTTGAGTGAGTTGTGTTTTCACGATGATTGTCACCCCAATAGTATTGGATTCATGTGCCCGGAGATGATCTCGGCCACCATGTTAAAGTCCGATGCAGATCGAATTCTATTGTACATGACGAGGTCCATGAGTGCACTTAGTTCTAAGACATTCATCTTATGTCCATACTACGAAAAGTATGAAAATTACTTTGAACTTCGTTTTTAATTGATTGTTATAAATTTAACTTTTTTTTTTCTAACTACATACGTTTATTGTTTGTATGTAGGAGTCACTGGATGCTTTTAGTTCTTTGCTTGTCTAAACGTGAGGTCTACATATTTGATTCTCAACAGAAGAAGAGAAATTTGATGATTAAGGAGCCACTAAACAAGTAAGTAAAGTATGCATATGAAAATGCCATTTTTGCCTAAATTTTTGCCTAAGGTTCTTTAGTTCAAAGTTGGGTTCGAAAACATCATTTTTGCCTAAAAATGACCTAGGACGACCCAAATAGCCTTAAATGTGAAATAATAGATTGTAAAGGGCCTTAGAAAGTTATAACTATGCATATGAGACGTGTAATAAGTTTGAAAACATTCCTTAGGTTCTTTGGTTCAAAGTTGGGTTCGAAAACATCATTTTTGCCTAAAAATGACCTAGGACGACCCAATTAGCCTTAAATGTGAAATAATAGATTGTAAAGGGCCTTAGAAAGTTATAACTATGCATATGAGACGTGTAATAAGTTTGAAAACATTCCTTAGGTTCTTTGGTTCAAAGTTGGGTTCGAAAACATCATTTTTGCCTAAAAATGACCTAGGACGACCCAAATAGCCTTAAATGTGAAATAATAGATTGTAAAGGGCCTTAAAAAGTTATAACTATGCATATGAGACGTGTAATAAGTTTGAAAACATTCCTTAGGTTCTTTGGTTCAAAGTTGGGTTCGAAAACATCATTTTTGCCTAAAAATGACCTAGGACGACCCAAATAGCCTTAAATGTGAAATAATAGATTGTAAAGGGCCTTAGAAAGTTATAACTATGCATATGAGACGTGTAATAAGTTTGAAAATATTCCTTAGGTTCTTTGGTTCAAAGTTGGGTTCGAAAATATCATTTTTGCCTAAAAATGACCTAGAACGACCCAATTAGCCTTAAATATGAAATAATAGATTGTAAAGGGCCTTAGAAAGTTATAACTATGCATATGAGACGTGTAATAAGTTTGAAAACATTCCTTAGGTTCTTTGGTTCAAAGTTGGGTTTGAAAACATCATTTTTGCCTAAAAATGACCTAGGACGACCCAATTAGCCTTAAATGTGAAATAATAGATTGTAAAGAGACTTAGAAAGTTATAACTATGCATATGAGACGTGTAATAAGTTTGAAAACATTCCTTAGGTTCTTTGGTTCAAAGTTGGGTTCGAAAATATCATTTTTGCCTAAAAATGACCTAGAACGACCCAATTAGCCTTAAATGTGACTACTACGTATATAATTGCATTTACATGTGTAAACAAAGTATATAATTGCACTTACATGTAAAATTTTCTTTGCATTTACATGTGTAAACAAAGTATATATAATTGCATATTTTATCGAATGTGTAGTGCTTTTCGGAGTTACAAGAGACTAGGTGGACAATCTAAGGGAACTAAATTAACATGGATTCCAGCACAGGTATATATATATATAATTAGTTTATTATTTACCTAAGAAATAAGTTTTTCAAAATTATAACATACAATGTGATAGAAATTTTACTTGTGTTATTTATTTTAATGCATTTAGTGTGCTCAACAACCGGGATCACTAGATTGTGGCTACTACGTCACGCGTTTTATGTACGACATAATAATGAATCATGGTAATAGTCAAGATCTTACTAAGGTATGTTCTCATAAACTACGTACTTTATATAATAAATTGAAGTACACAAAACTATTATATTGATCAATCGTTGATAAATTGAATTATTTACACTTTTTTAGGATTTTTCAAGAACATTGCCCTATTCACCGGAGGAGATTAATGAGGTGAAAGATTTTTGGGCAGATTACTTCATGAACAATGTCGAATTTTTAGCTTAATTTGTAATATGAACTTGATCTCTAGCTAGCTACGTACCTTTGTTGTAATAATTTTATGTTTGTTGTAACATGTTGGTTGATCGATCTATGACGAATTTAATTGCCTTTTATTGGGAACGTTAATTACGTTGTAAACTTTAGTGACAGGTATTAATTATAAATGTATTCCCGGTATTGGGAATGAAGCGTCTAATTTCAAAGACGATCATGTCGGAATTTCCAACTAAAATATTAAAAAACGAATATTTTTTTTTAAAAAAATAAGTCATTTGCAACGCACGTTAGCTCAATGTGCGAGGCAAATGACTTAATTTTTTGGCGCTAAAATTGTCATTTGCGTCGCACATTAAGCTATTGTGCGTGGCAAATGACTTTTTTTTTTGCGCCTAAAAGTTATTTGCGTCGCACATTTAGCTAATGTGCGACGCAAATAACTTTTCAGGCATGGTGCTGAAAAGTCATTTGCAACGCACATTAGCTAAATTAATCACAATCAATCATAATCAATTATAATCAATCACAATCAATTATAATCAATCATTCACAAGATTGTGTACAAAAATACACATATTCTAACACTATTTATCTATCATTTTGTTATACCCACTCATCTTTGTATTCCCTGTTTTATTTTTTATTTTTTTCTGTTTTTTTTCCTCTTACATTCACTCACATTTTCTTGTTTTGTTCGGTTTATTTATCTGCATTAAGTGAGTAAAATAAGGGAGAAAAAAAATTAAACAGAGAGCACCGTTATTTATGGTCAAAGATTGAGGTTAATATATCTTTAACCAATATTATTTGATGAATAAAGTGTAATTATTTGATTGGACATTTTAACTATTTGATTTTTCTGAAGGGATTTTAACTTGATTATAATTAATTGATCATAAAATGATTACAATATGTGACTATTTGATTAGAAATACAGCTATTTGATAAAAAGTTTAATTATCTTATACATAAAACCGTCATAAATTTTGTGTATTCTACGAATATTAATAATTATATTTTCAAACACAATATGATGTAATTATTACTAGCTAGTAGCATGGAATAACGCGATATATAGGATTCTATTTTAATAGTACTATTACAAAAGTAAAGTATTTCCCTAAAAAAAAGGTAAAGAATGACAATTTTGATTGAATTACCTATATTGATTCAAGACAAAGAAAAGTATAACGTTTTAATTATTTTTGCTAGCATTTCTATTTTGTCTTAATGGATTATATTTTATAGGTTTTAGAGGCTATTCCACTTATTATCATACGAAGTACTCCCTCCGTCCCAAATTAGTTGTTACACTTACCTTTTGCACAAAGTTTTGGGTGATAAGTGGTTGTTTGGTTATCAATTGTTATTTTATTGAAAAAGTAGATGTGATAGGAGTTAGTGGGGTATTTTTTTAATTGAATGAGAGAGGGTGTGGGGACAAAAAACAACTTAGTGGGAAGAGAGAGACAATATAATAATTGTGAGGTCATTCCTATTTTAGAAGTGTAACAACTAATCTGGGACGGTCGAAAAAGAAAAGTGTAACAACTAATCTGGGACGGAGAGAGTATGTAATATAGTGTATGGGTTTAAGGTAAGGTGGAACCTCATTCACTCTTGTTATGTTTCTACAACCCATATTTTATGGACCGAAATATTAAGTGTATTAATTATTTTTGCTAGCACTTGTATTTTGTTTAATCAATTGGGTTTGAGTGGTCATTTCCATAGGGGTGGCTATCAATCGAGTGATCGGTCTTCAGTTCTTCACTATGCATGAGTACGTCAAAAGAAGGTGATAACCGACAACTTTAGTTTGATGGTACGTGATTACATAACAACTTCCTTAAGAAAATTCAACGTAATATTATTCCTCCAAACTTGTAAATTTGCAATAATTGGCTTCACTATAAATGAGGATAAGTGCCTTACTCAATTTCATTATACCTTGATAGTTGATACCAAAAAAACAGAAAACAAAAACTCAATAAGGTAATACGCATTTGTAATTGTATAACTACTACGTAATAGAAAATGAGAATATCCTCGCTTTTCTCAATGATGTTTCTTGGGCTCATTCTAGTAACCTTAGTCGGTCACTGTTATGGACAACTCAAGGTCGGATTTTATGAAGGCAAGTGTGGTGGAAACAATGTCGAAAATGTTATTTATAATGTAGTTAAGCAGAAGATTAAGGCGGATCCAGATACCGTGTCTGATCTTGTTCGTGTGTCATTCCATGATTGTTTCGTTAGGGTATGTACTTATATAAATTCTCTTAATCGTAACCAACATATATGATTAATTATTTTTTATTATATCTAATTAAGTAAATTAATTGTATACTTACTTGTGTACAAAGGGATGTGATGGATCCATATTTCTCGATGGAGCTAATGCAGAGAAAAGTGCTCCAGTAAACAAAGGGCTTGGTGGTCTCAAGGCTGTTGATGATATTAAGGCAGCTGTTGAGAAAGTTTGCCCAGGAGTTGTCTCTTGTACAGACGTGCTTGTGATAGGTGCTAGAGCAGCAATTTCCTTGGTATGTTAATTAAATGATACTCCTCCGTTCCTAAATAAGTGTCCACTTTGAACATTTACGCGGGATTTAATAAAACTGAATTGTATGTAAGAGGTAATGATTGAGAATGTTTTTTTTTTTTGGGAAAGGAAAAAGCAGATAATTGTTTATTGATAAAGTATATATAAAAGTGGATGTGGTGATTGAAAAGTGGTAAAAGTGTAGAATGTGTAAGAAAAAGTAATAATGATTTATAGAAAAGTGGGAAAAGTATGTGAAAAAAGTGGGAAAAATGTATAGAAAAGTGGGAAAGGTGTATGTCCAAAAATAGAAACTGGACACTTATAAGGGAACGCTGTTTATGGGAACTGGACACTTATTTAGGAAACGCAGGGAGTACTATTAGCGCGAGTTTTTCAATGTACAACAAATGTTATTTTTAATATGTACGTGTTGCTTGTTATGTGCACGCAGGCAGGAGGAAAATGGTTCGAGGTAGAAACAGGAAGAAGAGATGGATTTGTGTCACGAAAAAATGAAGCACAAGCAAGTATTCCTCCACCAACAATGCCGGTGCCTCAAGCCATTCAGTTGTTTGCTAGTAAAGGACTCAACAAGGATGATTTTGTTGTTCTTCTAGGTATTTTATTACTATGATCAATCAAATACACTCATGCAGTAAAGATAGCTTTATTTTTGGCTAAGTTTACTATTTTTTTTTTTTTTTTTTAACAGGTGGACATACTGTTGGGACTGCACATTGTCACTCATTCAGAGAACGTCTGTACAATTTCCGTAATACCAAAAAGCCGGATTCAACTATTAGCCCGACTTTACTCCAACTATTGCAAAAGACATGTCCTCGTAACAGTCAAACTGATAATGAAACATTCCTTGACCAAACTCCAAATAGCCACTTCAAGATTGATAATGGCTACTACAAGCAAATTCTAGCACATAACGGTGTAATGGAGATTGATCAAAACTTGGCGTTATATCCCTCAACTAGATGCCTAGTAACCGGATTAGCTCATAATCCTAATCAATTCCTGGAACGATTCGGCCCGGCTATGGTCAAGATGGCTAGAATCGGAGTCCTCACCGGCAGCCAGGGGGAGATAAGAAAATCCTGTGGTTCTGTCAATTAGAGGGTTCTGTCAATTAGAGGGTTCTTTGTTCAAATCACATATCTTTCTTTTTGGATATTTTGATATTCTATTCACCATTTACATTGGGCCCCATAAGCTAAGCAAAGATGCCCTTGTAAAATTGTACCGAATAATCATAATTCATAAATGGTTAAATTATGTTTGTTTCTACTCCATATATTATGGCCCTGTTTGGCAATAGGCTGGTGGCTATTGGTTGTCGGCTGTTTTACTTGGCTGGTTTGACTGACGGTTCAAGTTGGCTGTTTTACTTGGCGGGTTTGACTGACTGTTCAAGTTGGCTGTTTGACTATTGATTGTTTACATATATGTGGTAAAATCAGTTGTTGGTTGTTAATTGTAGCTATGTAAAATGACATTTAAGGACATTTAATGTCTTTTATTCATTTTTCAATACATATTCCGTATTAGTACGGAGTAAAAGGTAATAACAAATAATAAAATATAAATTAAAAATAAATTATTTTATGCAGTAGTATTAATAGATTTTTTTTTTTGGCAATTAATTAATTATATTAATAACCAAAAGAGACCTTGACAAACCAAGGCAAACAGTTTAGGAACAAGCCCCTAAAACAACAAACAGCAACCAGAAGCTAGAAACAGCTTACCAGAAACTATCAACTACAACGGCCTAACTCAGCAAAACACACAAAGTCTAAACATAGACTATTTTCTCCTTAAGGCTATCAGACCATTTTCTTCTAGTATTAATAGAATATTATTTTAATTAATAAATAATATTTAATAATTAATAGTTACTAATTAAAAATAAAAAGTTAATAGTTAATAGTTAATAGTTAATGATTAATAATTAATAAATTAATAAGTAATAATTAATAAATATAATTAATAATTTAGATAGTGATAAGCCAAAAGGCAACTCCAAAAAGCTAGTAACACTAGCTTTTCATTTTTGGCGGAAAAGCTGGCTTTTCAGCTAACTAAAAAGTCAGTTACCAAACATATTTTTTGTCTGTTTGACCAGATTAAAAAGCCAACAGCCAAAAGCCAACCAAAAAGCCAGCAAAAAGCCAATTGCCAAACAAGGCCATTTCTATCGCCAACAAGAAAACAATCTCGTTAATAGTAGACTATTAATGACGGACTCAAATCTCATCACTTTTGCCAAGGATTCTACAATGATGTATTTGGACCCGTCATAATCTAATATAAAAAATCTAACAAATTAAATGATGGCCAAAATAATTGCTACGGGGTAATCAATTATGACAACTTTTTTCACGACGTACTTGTGACGAATAATCCCGTCGTAATTTTCTTTTATGATTAATGAGAAATCTTGTCCTCAATAGTGCTTTTTCTAGTAGTGTACGTTTGTACAAACCGAAGAAATATAATATCTTGTTGTTCTGGTTTTCTCCTCCTAGCTACGTATAGTACATTTTTCATTCGGTTTTATACAAAAACAGACATCATAAATGACACATGTCACTTCTTGGTGAAAAAAATTTCCGCCAATTTTTTTTCCTTTTTATTCACTTATTTATTTCAATACCTTTTTATGGAATTTTTTTGATTATACTCCCTCCATTCCTTTTTTATCTTCCTGTTTGGAGTTTTGGGTGGAAATTAAGAAAGTGAAATCTTTTAATGATTGGGTGTAAGAGTAATGATTGGGTGTAAGAGATTGGTATTTGTGAATAAAGTAAGGAGAGAGAAAACATTAAACAAATAAGGATAATTGAGATATTTTATTAAAGTAATGGGAAAATCAGAATATTTGTTACATAAAGGGACCACTTTTGTTGAGTTGGGGACCTCAACATCAAAAAGGGACCAATGAGAATTCAGTAATCTAAAACACACAGATCAGCATACAATGGACCAACATTTTCATCATATTTTCCCTCAAAACTTTTGAGGGAAATTTCCCTCCAAAACGAAATTTTGGATTTCCCTCCAACTAAAAAAACAGAGCATACATATAAAAGAGTTCTTGTTTTACAAACATAAATATAACTTGACAAAACTTCCAACCTCAATCTCTGACATCACTTGGCTTCCAAAAAAAAAATAACAATGGCTTCAGATCAAGAGGATGATGAATTCCTCGGATTTTCAGACGATGAAGGTGATGGTTCCAGCACGGATTCTGACTCGGGGGACGAAAGAGTTGCTGTTGAAGATAATGCAGTGCCCTTAAATGCTCATCAATACGGGGACATGGAGCAATTTCAGCAAGTACCAGATTTAAATGAACTGGCACAAGACTTTCCAAATGAAGATGGGACAACATCAGCAAACTCAGCAAACTCACAGGTTGTTCCACATTTATTTGATTTAAACACCCCTCAAATAGATGAGTCAGAAACATCTCCATACCATCAAACACCAACTCCTATTAACATTGGTCATCATAAGCCGGGGAAGCCAAGGTTAACTGTTGGATTGAAGTTGGAAATTTTGATTTTCCTACTACGTAGGAAAAAACCAGGTTTAGAGAAACTCATTAAGGGGACAATCACAGAGGCAGCAATCAAATATGATTACACTCCAAGAACAATCGGAAGCATATGGAACAAGGCTAGGAGACAGAAGGAAGCAATGCAAACATATGATATGTCCACCAACTTCCACAAATGTGGCAGAAAAAGAAAAGAAGTACCATATGAACAAATTGTAGTGATTGCAATGGGGGACAGAACATGCATTATAGATCTTGCAAGGATGCTTAATTTGGGACCGACAACAGTTTGGAGATTAATCAAGAGAAAGGTGTTAAAGGCTCACTCAAGTCCCTTATGTCCCGGTATTTCAGAAACTTGCAAGATGACAAGAATGAGATGGGTACTTAGATTAATTATGGATTACTCAATACCACATGATCCAACATATTATGGCATGTATGACTTCATTCACATAGATGAAAAATGGTTTTACCTAACACAGAAAAGTCAAAGAGTATATCTTGGAAACAATGAACCAAAGCCACACAGAATTGGAAAGTCAAGAACAAAAATCCCTAAGTTTATGTTCATGGCAGCAGTGGCAAGGCCAAGATGGGGTGATGATGGCAATTGTGAGTTTGATGGCAAATGGGGTATTTTTCCATTCACAAATTCAGTTGCAGCTAAAAGAACATCAAAGAACAGAGTGAAGGGGACAATAGAAACCAAGCCAGTGAAGTCAGTGAATCAAATAGCAACAAGGGACATGATGATCAACAAGTTAATTCCAGCAATCAAAGAGAAATGACCACCTCATGTCGGGGAAAAGGTGATCTACATAATTCAAGACAACGCAAAAGCACACATATTGCAATCTGATCCAGAGTAGCAACAACACTACAAACAAGATGGATTTACTTTTGTATTAACTCAACAACCAGCAAACAGTCCAGATTGTAACATATTGGATTTGGGGTTTTTTAGGTCAATACAATCACTCATGCATAAGAAAATGCCAAAGACAGTGGAAGATTTAAGTGGAGCAGTGATTGACTCTTACAAAGAACTTCATCCAAAGACATTGTCTAATGTGTGGATGTCACTCCAATATGTGGAAAATGAAATTCTAAAACACAAAGGAGACCATAACTACCAACTTCCACACAACAAGAAAAAAATTTTAGAGGATGAAGGCAATCTGCCAGAACAAGTGAAGGCACCAATATGGGCAGTGAATGAGTGCACACAACTATATGAAGAATGGAAAGCAAATCAATGAAGCAAGGGGCAAAAGATAGGTAACTTTTTGTGTTTTCGGGACATGTTTTGAAAGTAACACGAATATTTAAAATGTCACTTTTGTGGGCTTGAATGTAAGCATTACATGTAGGCAAAACATTTTGTAAGTATCAAACATTTTGGAAAGTTCAATGAATGAAATCAATGTTATTAATCAGTTCAATGAAAAAGGAAAACACCACACTACGATCTCAGAATGTCCCCAAGCATCACCGACACAAACCCTATCCACTAACACTTAGCTCCTGAAAAGCATCAATGATGCTAATGGCGCATGAGTGTTAATGGATAGATGAGTTTGAGTCTCAGCGAATGATGACTCGTCATATATCAAACAAAACAAAGAACAAGGCAGCAATGATGACTCATCATTAATGTAGTTATTCAATCTCAGTTTCAAACAGGAAGATCAAAAAGTAATGGAGGGAGTACATGTGAAAGCACATAAAGGGGACAATAAACAACACAATAAACAAGATGTAAATTGATTTTCCGATCTAATGTCAGTTTGTATGTGAAGGAAACGATTCGTTTCTTACCACATTAAAACTGGCAAAAGATCGGAAAAAAAGGAGGAATAAGTATTGATCTCAGAATGTCCCCAAGCATCATAGTTAGAAATCCAAACTACAAACACTTAGCGCCGGAAAAGTATATCAAAAGACATACTAATGGCCGTATGAGTGGTTGTAGTTATTTGGACTTGCTTCTCAGCATTTAAAAGACTCATCATTGAACACATATACACAAGGCACATAAAGGGGACAATAAACAACACAACAAACACGACGTAAATTGATTTTCCGATCTAATGTCAGTTTGTATGTGAAGGAAACGATTCGTTTCTTACCACATTAAAACTGGTAAAAGATCGGAAAAAAAAGGAGGAATAAGTATTGATCTCAGAATGTCCCCAAGCATCATAGTTACAAATCCAAACTACAAACACTTAGCGCCTGAAAAGTATATCAAAAGACATACTAATGGCCGCATGAGTGGTTGTAGTTATTTGGACTTGCTTCTCAGCATTTAAAAGACTAATCATTGAACACATATAAACAAGGCATATAAAGGTGATACTAAACAACACAACAAACTTCACGTGAAATGATTTTTTGATCTAATGTCAGTTTGTATGTGAAGGAAATGATTCGTTTCTTACCACATTAAAACTGGCAAAAGATCAAAAAATTAAAACACGATTAAGTATTGATCTCAGAATGTCCCCAAGCATCATAGTTACAAATCCAAACTACAAACACTTAGCGCCTGAAAAGTATACAAAAGACATACTAATGGCAGCATGAGTACGTGGTTGTAGTTATTTGGACTTGCTTCTCAGCATTTAAAAGACTCATCATTGAACACATATACACAAGGCACATAAAGGGGACAATAAACAACACATCAAACAAGACGTGAATTGATTTTTCGATCTAATGTCAGTTTGAAGGAAACGATTCGTTTCTTACCACATTAAAACTGGCAAAAGATCAAAAAATTAAAACACGATTAAGCATTAATCTCAGAATGTCCCCAAGCATCATAGTTACAAATCCAAACTACAAACACTTAGCGCCTGAAAAGTATATCAAAAGACATACTAATGGCAGCATGAGTAGTTATTAAAAGACTCATCATTGAACACATATACACAAGGCACATAAAGGGGACAATAAACAACACAACAAACAAGACGTTAATTGCCTCCACAAGAATTGACTCATCACAAACCACCATGGACAGATTGCAAACAGTCGCAAATCAACTGAATACAGGGACATATGATCAATACAGGGACATATTGGCAATGATCAATACAGGGACATATGATATAGGGGCATATCAACATTTGAAAATAATATCATCATCATATAATATCATCATTTGTATACCATCATATCATCATTTGCAAACAGGGACATATAATATCATCATTTGCATACAATCATAAACCAAAACAGGGTCATATCAGCATGAATCAAAACAGAGCATTTTCCAAGATTTAAACCCTCCAAACTCCACATGATACAACAAATCCTCCTTCAACAACAACAACAAATCCAACCCTGCCAGCAAGAGATCACACTTGCTGGCCTACAATTTCAACAGCTGACCATGTTTACTAAATTTCTAATTAAAATTAAAAGAGGGGACATACTTATCTAATCATGATCATCATGATCATCTGCAGCAGTCGTGTCTTTATTCTTTGAATAAGGGAACGCTGATGATTCTTGCCCAGAGGACACAGCAGATTTGCCATCCTCATTCTCACACTCACCAACATAATATAGTTCGAACGAGTCAGATCGAGTGGGTTCCTTGCATGCAATAGGGGACATAAGATACGGGTCATTAGCATCAACATAAAAACAGAGTCTTTCAAATTACAATATTTTTTAAAATCACATGGGCATGATTTAATAATCAAAAGTCACTCCAAATACATCACAAAAAAAATGAAATTCAAATAACCCTCGATTTAATTACCAAAAGTCACTCCAACAACATCACAAACAAATCAAAAATACCCTCAAAAATACAAAAAAAATTCAAATAATTCCACATAAATTTGTGCAAGTTAAAATGGTTAATTAAATCACATGCAAATGAATATAAATCCTTATCTTTGTCATTTTCATCATCAAAAATCAAGTGAAAATAAAAAAAAACACAAACATTCAAATAATACCCAAATATAGCATGGAAATTCAGATCGTAAATTCGACAACATGCAAGTCAACAAAAACCCATATTTTTCATCTTTAACCACATATTTTAAAAAACTAAATGGGGAATATGAATCAGACAAGAATTTAGACAAGAAAACAAGAAAACTTGACATTTAACTCCTCAAAAATACCGAACAAATTCAAAAATTTCCAAATAAAATCGTGCAAATGAAGATCGTCGAATAAACCACATGCAAATGAATAAAAATCATTTTCATCAACACATTCAACTGAAACCCATTATAACATCAAAAAACGAGAAAAAATAAAAAAATCCCCAAATAATTCAGGCAAATTCAGATCGAGGATTCTATGACATGCAACTCAACAAAAACCTTAATTTTTCAAATCTTAACCATAAAACAAACAAACACAAGAATTTATACCTCATCTTTGTCATCGTCTCCAAAAAAGCGCAGATCTGAGTCCGTGGGCAACCGATCGTCGTATTTCGATTCGACCTCTTCACCAGGCTCTACCTCCCACTTCTCGAACCACGCTTTTAGATAGTTACGAGTGCTCGTATTCTCTTTCTGGGCCATCATTCTATTATGCAAAAACTCCGCCGAATATGAGTGCTCGTCGTTGGGACACTTACAGTTGGGACCCCAGTCACAATTTGGATCTGGGATTTGTTGGCTAGAAGTACCCAACAAAGAAGAGGCCAAACTTTTTGAAGTCGAAGACCCCATAAAGATCGGACCAAAATAAACCCTAGAAATCTCCGATGAAAACCCGCAAAAAAATTTGGAACAAATTTACTCGCAGCGACAAAAAGGGACGCTTATAGGGGAAAAATTTATAGGGGATCTGATCGGATCAATATTTGGATCAAAGTTTATGAAGATTTTAACTCGAAAACTCTTCAGATCCGAGAGAGAGGAGGAGAAAATGAGAGAACAGAGGCGGAGATTTTTAGGGTTTTCTGAAGAACAGAGGAGAGAGAGAGAGAACATAGGAGATTTCTTAGGAGAGAGAGACGGAAAATGAAAGATGAGGAAGTTGAATGAGGGGAGAGAGAGAGACAACGACGTTTAAAAAGGGAGGGGTGGGTGGGGTATTTGGGAATCATAAAATAATTAAATAAGGAAGGGTGATGATTTTGAGGGTTGAATTTGAAAAGATTCTAAGGTATTTGGTGTAATTATGTTGAAATATAAGGGTATTTTGGTCAAAATTTATGTCCAAAAATAGAAACAGGAAGATAATTTAGGAACGACGTAAATAGAAACAGGAAGATAAAAAAGGAACGGAGGGAGTAACTTTTACTAATTAAAATTTATCATTTCCTATTTATTTATTTCATCAACAATATAAATTTTTAGTTGTAATTTTATTTCTCAAAGTATAATATTTGTAAAATCATAAAATACATCATAATTTTATTAATCTTTTGAAAAATCTGTCAAAATTTAATTTATGAATATCCGTGCATGTACGGGACCTAATCTACACTACAAAAATTTGTATCTTTTATGACAACCTAATAGCGACGTGTAAAAATCCCGTCGCAAAAGGGCTTTTGCGACGGGGATAACAACCCAACAAAGACGGGAACAACCGTCGCAAATGTCTTTTACGACGGGTTAATGACGTGATTTCCCATTAATAACGACCCCCTTTTATGACGGGTTTGCGACGGAAAATCCCGTCATTAATAAAAATTATTGGCTCGATGGGATTTCCCGTCGTTAATAGTACAATTTCTTGTAGTGCTATTTGTCTACTACAATGTACTCCACTTCTCCGCAATGACAAATCTTAGACCAAAATAAATTGGGAATCATAATTTTTACCAATATCCTACAACTGGGTTGGGATCCGATGAGAAGGGTAGTTAATATTAGAACTGTGTGAAATTGTATCAGCCCTCACACTACTAAAAAATTTAGATACAGAGGCAACACCTTGAGGCAATTCAATTTTATGGCCTCTAAAAGTGCCTTTTAGCATTAGTTAATTATGGTAGCCTCTAAAAGTTACTTTTAGGGTCGTTGAAATTTAGCCTACCCCTAAAAGTACTTTTTAGCATTAATAAAATAATTGTTGCCCCTAAAAAGTTTCTTTAGCATCAAATGAAATTAAGTTGCCCCTAAAAAGTACCTTTTAGCATTAATGGAATAATATTTGCCTCTAAAACTGTTTTTTAGCGTCAATGAAATTTACGTTGCCCCTAAAAAGTACTTTTTAGCATTAATAAAGTAATGATTGCCTCTAAAACGTTTTTTTTAGCATCAGAAAATAATGTTTGCCTCTATAACGTGTTTTTAGCATCAATGAAATTTACGTTGCCCCTAAAAAGTACTTTTTAACATTAACTAACGGTGAAGGAGAGGGGTTAGGATATAATATAAATATATCATTGCCTAACGGAAGTGGAGACTGTGGATATATGTATGTTGTGGAGGAGTTTATTGTTCCAGCTATTCAGAACCTTTGAACCAGATATGATCATCTTGATTGCTGGACAGGACTCAAGTGTTGTAAGTCCTGTTTTTATTTTAGGGCTTAAGCTTGAGGATATTTCTTAGGTCAATAGGTCATGTGGTAATTTTATAGACTATATGAGTTGAGAACTGAGATCATTATGACATGTTGAAGTTGAACTTATTTGTATCCTTGCTGGCCTCCCTACCGTCCATCAGTCTCGAAGAAGTGTTGAGTATCATGAAGATGTCAAGCATGATATCTTCCTCCTAATAAGTCCTTGCATAGTTGTGAGTTGGGTCATGACTCATCACTCATGAGACTCCTATGCTAACTAGAGGGGTGCGTTTTTTTGGTAGTATGACTTTGGTCGACTTTATTGAGGTGTAATATCTTTAATCATGTTCATTGATTTGTTGAATTGAAAAAAAAAACCTAATTTACAAGCCCTAACTCAGACGATTTTCTCTCTCCTATATTGGTGGTGCGTCGTCCTCCACCGCTGGCATTTTCCTATTGCAGGTGATGCTGCCTTGGTTGTTGATTGATGTTTCCATGCCTCCACAATCACATATCCGCTTCTTATTCTCCTCCTCGTCGGAGCAATCACTGTTGCTGTTGCAGTTGTTATTGCCGTGCATTGTTGTTGTTGGTTTTAGTTGCTGGACTCCTGTGTTGCTGTTTCTCTGCCTCTCGGTTTTCTCTTAAGGGTATAACTCTTGCCCAACTCTTCTTTATCTATTAGTTTATCCTAAGCATATTATAATAGTTTATGGAAGTAAATCGTCATTGATTTATTATTTTGATTACATAGAAATGTTTTTGATTATTGAATTAATGTTTTTGATTATCGAATTAAGCCGATTTTGATAATATAATTGAGTAATTCAAATTTATGTGTCCTTATACAAGAAAGGGTTTTTAAATGGAAATACGATTGAGTTTTCCAAATTGATTTTATTAATCAAATAAATATTAAAATTACGATTTCAATCATAATCCACGCGGGTGGTTCAACAAGATCCAACAGAGTAAACAATTTACTTTAATAGCATGAAGATTTTTATTGTGTTTTGATGAACTTTGGTGCATAGTTTGAATTAAATTTCCATTTGAATAAGTTGTAGACTAATTGATTAATTTTCGGACTTTTCCATGTCGCCCAAGTGTATTGTTGCATATCTCATATTCGTTGAGATTGGATCCTCCGCCTCCATAGCAGCATTAAGTAAGCTAGTTTTGTTTGATTGCATAGACTTGCTTTAACAAAAGGTACTCTGATTTTTTGGTTTGTAAGTTTTTTATGCTTTGAAGTTTATCATTTCTGCTTCTTGTTGTCTTCGGGCTTAGAGTGAGGAAATGTATCGTGCATCCTTTTATATTTACAATGTCAGGAGGTATCCATTCTGAGTACTCTAATTATGGTTTTAATCTTGAATCTGGAGTCAGATTTCTACAATAATATCTCATATGATGGGATAGATTATGCTAATTCTGGTTGGTTGGTTGGCCACTGTACATGCTTCCATTATGTCTGAAAAATTTTCTGGTGCACGGGCAAGAGATCTATCTTGCTCAGTTTAGGCGACATTATTTGAAATTTTTTTCTGCTGTCCTGCTGTATTGCTTCTGTATTTCTTCTCACCCTATTTTTTGAAATCGCTTGTCTAAATAGTACTCTTTATATGACCTTCAGGATAAGAGTTGCTGCTATATTGTGTTACACACTGATAATGTGTTGTCTCGCTGCTACACTGCTGATGTCTCACTGCTACACTGCTGCTGTCTCGCTGCTACGCTGATGTCTTGTCCTGATGTCCTCCTGTTGTCTTCTTGTTGTCATACTATTGTTCTGCTTGTGAAAATTTTGTTTCTGCGATTTTTGCGATTGGTATATTACACGAAAGCATATTTGTGCGATTTTTGTTAGTTTTGGGCTTGCGGGTTGTTGCAAGCCCTAAAGTGTTTTTTTGGTTAAGATTGAATAACAATTGTTCTCATTTGGTTAATAATATTACTTGTAGTTGATAAATTTTCGATTCCTATGAAATTTGGTGTTTTACTTTTGTTATCTTATCATGGTTATTTCTTATAGGTGTTCGTGGTTACAAATGTAAATACGCTAGCAATTTTCAGGGCCTTTAAACACTTTTCATGATGATATCAAATTATTCAAGTATCGTTATTTTTAAAATAAGATACTGTCTCTAATCATATATAGTCATAATTAAATGGTTGCCTCTAAATATACGTCGTTTTAGAAACAGCCTTTTATATTGCCTCTAATTATATTTCGAGGCAAAACCATATGGTTGCCCGCGACTTTTTATTTTGCCTCTAATTATATTTTGAGGCAAAATTATATGGATGCCCCTAAATGTATAGTGTCTTTAGAATCAACTTTTAATACTGCCTCTAAATATATTTTGATGCAAGATTATAGGTTAGCCTCTAATTATATTTTGGGACAAGAATATACGGATGCCTCTAATTATATTTCGAGGCAATAATATGTGGTTGCCTCTAATTATATTTTGAGGCAAAGATATATGGTTGCCTCTAATTATATTTTGAAGCAAGTATAAATGGATGCCTCTAATTATATTTTGAGGCAACAATATGGGGTTGCCCCTAATTACATTTTGAGGCAAGGATATATGGTTGCCTCTAAATGTATGAGCTTTTAGAGGAAACACATTGTGTTGCCTCAAAAAGGGGCATTTAGAGGCAACCACTAATTAGCGACGGAATTATTAGAGGCATCCACTTTTTTGCTTCAAAAACCCATTAGAGGCTAAATCCCTATTTTTAGAGGCAATTATGACTTGTCTCTGTATCCGATTTTTCTAGTAGTGTCAGATTAAGTAGATCGTGCGGCTTTAGTTAATGCCAACGATTCACTGTAATTGTAGTACTCCGTAACTTCTACATATTGCAAAGTGCCAACTAAATAATGTGTACAGCTGGCAGCAAGTTTCCTATATGACTTAAATTTTAACATCATCGCTGTCTCCTACCTCAGCTACTCCCTTCCTCAATCTTGCCATACCAGACCAAAATAACTCCTACATCTTCATCCTTCTCATCTAGACCATAAAAAAGCAAATACATAGAAAATAGGGTTTTTTTGCCAAAAAGGACCTTTCATAAACGTTTTTTTGCGAGAAAGGACATTTTATGACGAAATTGGTGAAATGGGACCTAAAACATAAAAAATTTTGTTGATTGAGACCTTTTACCGGTTTCTTGGAGTTGACCCAAGATTCCGGCAACGACTTTGACACGTGGCATCCGGAGAAGTCCACGTGTCCATTTAATGATTTTTTTTTTAAAAAAAAATTTGCCCAAAAAAAAAGACATTTTTTTTGTCGATTTTTTTTTTGCCCCAAATCGATTTTTTTTTTTGGCAAAAATCGAATTTTTTTTGCCCCAAATCGAATATTTTTTTTTTGCCCCTAATCGAATTTGTTTTGGCCCCAAATCGATTTCTTTTTTTGCCCCAAATCGATTTTTTTTTTGGCCCTAAATCGATTTTTTTTTTGCCCCAAATCGATTTTTTTTTTGCCCCAAATCGATTTTTTTTGCCCCAATTCTCTCTCCAAAATCCCAACTTCCTTAAAGTTCGTCACTGAAATTGTTTGCCACGAATTGTTATTCATAGCCACACGAATGAGGTTTGCTATTTCCCCCCCTCAAATTCCTCCTCAATTGTTCTAATTTTGCGTCGAAAAAAGTAGGGTTCTTCGCAAAATTGGGGCAAAAAAAAAATTCGATAACAAAAAAAAAAATCGATAATATATAATTTTTTTTTTTGGGGCAATTTTTTTTTTTGTGCAAATTTTTTTTTATTTTTTTTTTAGGATTTTTTTTTTTAATTATTAAATGGACACGTGGCCTTCTCCGGTTGCCACGTGTCAAAGTCGTTGCCGGAATCTTGGGTCAACTCCAAGAAACCGGTAAAAGGTCCCAATCAACAAATTTTTTTATGTTTTAGGTCTCATTTCACCAATTTCTTCAAAAAAGGTCCTTTCTCGCAAAAAAAACGTTTATAAAAGGTCCGTTTTGGTAAAAAATTCTAGAAAATACTAGCTAGATGCATCTAATTTGCATTAGAGATACATAAAAAAGGTACTCCGTATTTGGGATACATCAGAATTACAAATACACCACAAATACTTCCAGATACATTGGAAAGACTATACACTGGATATACATTGCAAATGCTTCAATTCTCCTTCCTTTTAAATTGGACACGGGGTAAAAACTTAAAGACATACACTCTTCCTTTACCTCCCCGATTATATATCTACTAGTATTTTATGCGCGTGCGTGAATTTTAGAATGCATGTAAACCAACATTAGTAAATCGACATTAGTATTACCTATTGGAAGATTTCATCCCAAATGCATGGTTGAAAAGTTAAGAAAAAAACATATAAGCAAAATATAAAGAACATACGCAACATTATCAAATCTTAGTCTAATATGCACGCGATGCGTGCGAAAGTATAGTTAAAATTATTTTGATACAACTAACACATCTCAACTAAAAATCAGAATCCCAGTTATGCTCTCCAACATTTAAAGAATCTTCTAAACCCTTGTATAAATCAGCATGTATCTTATCTTGGTTGAGTGCAATCCACCTCAAATTATTGGCTTGCATTTTACAATTATCGACGACAAATTGTTGGAGTAGACGACCGGCTCTCGAGGTTAGAGAATCAAGATGTTGTCGCGTCTATAACACAAAATACTTGTTTTGGTCAGAAAGATAAGTATAAGATTTTAAGGATAAGATGCACAAAAAAAGTTATTAGAAATATGCACCTAAAACGCGTATGCATAGAATCCCCAGTATGTCAACTTTTTACCAGTTACTGACTCTATCATAATATCCCTATCAAAATCAATAACAAACTCGTAAATAAAAAACCACAAATGTTACACGAATTATATTGGAGTGGATAATGTAAGTTATATGCGGTGTGAAAAAAGCATTACTTAATTGCAGTTGCAATAGCGATGCATGCGAAAGATTATTAATAATTTAAAAACCACAAATGTTGTAAGAATTAGGTTGGAGAGTGGATAATGCAACTTACTCAATAATTTTTTTTAAAAAAAAGATTATTTTAAGGTTTTATTTAGATTAAAATTGAGCTTTCTTTTCCGCTAAAACGAAAGTTTTAATTTAAAATATAAAATGAATATTTTATTTTGATGCCTTTTGTTTTTCTTTTATGGTAAAACGAAATTTTCAATTAAAAATAAAATAAATATTTTATTATGAAGGCTTTTTTGTTAAACCTTTTGTTGTAAGAATAACAGGTTTGATAAAATGTAGTCAATGTGCCTATTTCGTTTCAAAACCCAAATAATCCAAGCTGGCCCATTTCATTTACAAAGCATAGATCCTCCCATCTCTATTTAAGACTAAAAGCTCTTAATTCTAACCCTATTTCATTTTGTTACTCATTTCTCTATCATTTCTCGGCCTATGCCGCTCTCTTCTCTCTTCTTAGAGATTTTTTTAGTTTGTTTTCCTTTTTCTCTCTTTTCTCACCACCTCCGATCTCACAACAGTTCTCTTCTCTCTTCCCATCTTTCCTTTCTCTCTTTAACCCATAATCTATTGCTTTTCTTCTTTTATCTCCTCAAAAAATGGCGGAAAATACATGTTGTTTCTCTCTCTACTTTGAAGATATTTGCAAAAAATGGCGAAAACACTATGAAATATGAACATCAGGAAGATCTTTGGAAAAAATGGCGATAAAACTTTGAAATCTAAACATCAGGAAGATCTCTCTCCTTTCACAGGTATATTCCTCTTCTTTTCGTCTTAAATTTGCCTTATTTGGACTTGATTTAGAATTTTAGGGTTTTGATTACTTCATGTTTTTTGGTTTATAATCGAAATTTATATTTGTGGAATAGATAGGTTATTTAGGGTTTGCTTAACTAATTTCAGTTGGGGTTCGTTTTCCTAATTATTGCTTAACTGGTTTTTTTGCAATTTTGATTTGCATGTCGTGTTGGAGAGAAAGGCGGAGAGGCGCTGGGCGAGGCGGTCTGCTTACGCGACGCATCAAAATTTCTTTTGAGTTCTAATGATTTTTTTTGCTTTATTTCCTTCTAAATTTTCAGATCTTGTTGTTTTGGTTTTGATTTTTCGTATTTCTGTTGTTTTGTTTAAGCACTAATTATTTATGGAATTTTTGGTTTGCATGTCCTGAAATTATACGGATTGGAGAGGAAGATGCAAAGGCGGATGGCGAGGCGCTGGTGAGGTTTGCTCTCTTTCTCTCTTCTAATCTTCTTTAATTTCTTTAGCTTCAACTCTTGTATTTTAACTTTTTTTTGTTTTTAATCAATTTTGTTCCGCTCATGCTTGCATTGATTTTGATAAGATTTTAATTAATCAATGTTGTTCAGCTACTGTTTGCTTCGGTTTACTATATTTTTAAAATTTTGATTGATTTTGTTGTAGATTTGTTTGATTTTCTGGACCTTGATTGGTTTTGTGTAAGTTTTGTATGATGTATTGTTGAATTTTATCCTGGTTTATTTTGCATGTTTTTTACTTTTGAATTTAAAATTTTGATTGATTTTGTTGTAGAGTTGTAGGGGATTAATTAGGGGTTTGATCCTGTTTTTTCTGTTGTTGTTTAGAGTAATTTGTGTGTTTTTCTAGGGGATTGTGTTTTTTTTTGGTGTATTGCATTCCTACATTTGGAGCCCGATCTGTATTTGTTCTTGTTCAGATCGGGAGCAGCCAGGGAAGACACACATCACATAGTATGCATACTAAATTATGCTAATTGATTATGTGGCAATTAATTTGGATTCTGGCGATTTATGATTTTTCCGCGTATCAATTAGATTGTTCATAACCTAACACTAATTTGTGTGGAGCAGTTGTTGATAGGTTGGTCAAACATAAACATCCAAAATCCTAATATGGTCATATGACGGGATTTTTCTAAATAACATATGGGATGGGGTGGAGTTATTTAGTGCCTTAGTAGATAAGAAGTTTAATAAATATGTGGTTGTTTCAAGGGAATCTACTCAATATTGAGGTGGAACTGATGCATAAAATAGGATAGTGCGAGACATATTATTGATGGTTCTAATCATGCGTTCGTCTTTTCCATTCTGAGATGAGGTATGAGGACATGAAAATCTACAGATTAACCCATTCCGAACACATTTTTTTTTAAAATAGATCATTGTCAAATTCCCTCCCGTGGTCACTTTGGAATGCTTTGACTGGTCTTTCAAATTGAGTTATGACATATTGCCTAAAATTCAGAAAATATTGAAAAGCTTTCGATTTATACTGTCCACACAAAAATGAGTAAAATCATCTAATAGTACTAAACAATACTTGTGGCCTTTAGTGCTACGAATGGGAGAGGTCAACAAATCAGCATGTATTATCTCAAACGCAGTAGACGTAGAACTATTAGAATCATAATACGGTAAGCACACATGTTTCCTTAATTGGCAAGAATTTCAAAAACTAGAGTCGTGCTCTTTATTATAAACTATGAAATTAGATCTAAGAAAACTTAAATTTGGAATTCACGAATGTCCTAGACGATCAGCCAGGTGGTTGAAGACGCGATTGCGAGGGTAGTAGCTAAGTAGGAATATGGTGTGGTAATGGTGGTGATAGGATGTAGGTCCCCATAACTTTTTTATCTCGTTATAATGCTCCTCGTACGAAAAAACCTTCACAGAAAAAACCATTTGAGTCAAATTTAATAGATACAGAATTATCAGTGGAATTTTTTTGAACTGAAATTAAGTTCTTAACTATTTGTGGGGTAAGGAGAACATCTCGAAGTAATAAGGGTGGTTTTAAATGGGAAAAATAGTATGACCATAACCTGTTACTGGAATGTGATGACTATTATCATCTAAAATATGATTATTAGTGCTTAAATTAAACAAGGGAATTAGAGTACCTGCGTTGTTGGTCATATGAGTTGTGGCACCAGAGTCCACGTACCAAGAATTATCATGTGGGAGCGCCATCATTGCAAAGTAATGGCTCAATTCAGTTGTTGTCATAGTTGGGCCATGCTCTACTGGACAGGCTTGGTAATGCAGGGTAGGCGACGGAGGTGGGGCAGACTGGTACAAGGCCGGTGGAGTTGCGTCCCGGTATTGCACGTGAGGTTGATGCTGGTGTGGGTACGGATAAGGGCATGTTTACCAATGCTGAAATTGTGGATGGATTTGAGAAGATGGAGCTTCTGGGCCGGCCCACTTCTATTGGTGTGGTGCTGCTGCCTGTGTCTGATGGGTCCGTGGCTGATTATTGTTAGCATTTCCACGCCCTCTGGCTCGTCCTTTGCTCTTGCATCCATGGCCTCGATCTGCCGCCCCCATCACCTCAACCATGTGGGGCCACCAGTTGCTGATATGGTGGGGTTGTGCTAGCGGTGGTTGTTGGTGTTGAACGGAAAAGGATTAAGCTTGGCCTATGTGATGCGCAGTTCGTCGGTCTTGCTCAAGTAAGAGGCGACAACGCGCGTTCTCAAAATTAGGAAGAGGCTCTGTTTACTAAATCATAGTAGTCACAATATCATAATCAGTACCAAACAAACCTGCAAGAAGACGTAATACCAATTTCTGTTCTGACACGGGTTGATCAATATCAGCCAACTAATCACTTATAGTTTTTAATTGTAAACGATAAGAATTAATGTCAGGAAGAGTATTCTAATGAAGAGAATTAAATTGGTTTTCAAGATATACGGTTGTGGTATGTTTGTGATCTTGAAAAATCTCCTTGAATTTATTCTAGATCTGTTGAGCCGAGTCTCCTTTGTAAAAAATTGTCTGGAGAAGGTCGAAAGAGATCGTCCCATAGATCTATTGTTTCACAATTAATTGAATCGAGCCGCTTGCACATAGGCTCGGAGACATCAGTAGGTCGAGGAATTGTGGGATCTATGTGATCAAGTACATTGAAAGAATAAGTGTGACATTCGAATAATTCGAACGAATTCGAATATTGCACCTTTTCCCGATCAAGAATTAACGGGATAGTGTTCTTGATATTGTTCACCTATAAGGCGAGGTGAAATACAGTGGATGGAGGGTTGGGCGGAGGGTCAACATCATCATTGCCCATAATAATATGTGATTGCAGTATTACCAATTATCCACTCGAAAAAAGCCAAACAAAAACACCAAAGCTAATGAATTTGTATTACTGGAAGACATATATATTGTGCGCAAAGATTAATTTTGTGTACGACAAAATAAGCTAGGCTGAAGCAGAGTAGGGGTGTTGCGTACCAAATCTACCAGGATCGAAAAAAATTTTGTGGAAGCGAGATCTAAACCTTAAGCTCTGATACCATGTTAGATATTGTGAAACTCCGTAAATTGAAGTATTGTCATTGATCAAAAATATATAATCGGTTACAATTATTAGTCCTAGTTGGATTACAAAACCTAATGCGAGTAGCTATAAGTTTATTGTACATAAAATATCCTACTAGATTTTATCTCTATCAATTACAAATATATGAAGGTCACGTACTTCACTTGATCGGATTTTTCTTATACAAATTTGCATGTCTTTATAGAATTTTTTCCAATTATACCGCTCTTGAAATTCTTATGTGGATCTAGCTGGCCGATTACATCAGGAGTTAGGTGCAGGAAAGGATATTCTTTTGTTCATTTCAAAGTCTACAGAGGAGAAAAACTTAACAAATTACTCCGTAGCAGAAATATACGTAATACTTCTGTGGAACCTTGCATTTTTTTGGCATGCACCTCTGGCTTGCAGAACACTTTTCCTTGTTTTCATTTCTTTTTTTGACAAGAGGACTAAGAAAAAAACAAGCAAAGAGAAAAAACAAAAACCTAAACTAGAAACAAAGCCGAAGAAGCACCCTACGCCTAGCAGAAGTCGCAATATCATGAGCAGGAAAATGAGATGACGTGCCACCTTACGAATATAAACCCTTGCCAGAGAATGAAATAAGGCACAGCTCCATGACCAACCAAGACACATAAATAGGGGCGATGTCAGAACCAGATAACAGATGCACTAGCGTGGAACAATCTGAATAAAGAAGTAACCTAGAAAACCCACGGCGAACGACCATTTTTGTCGCCATCAAACAAGCCGCGCGTAAGCTCAGCATGCAGAGCGGAACTCAAAATACAAGCATGAGCACCTCCCCGATCCGAGAAGTATGATCCTGAATAATCCAACCAGTCCCTGTGATATTAGATAAAGCAACCCAACCCCCGTCAAATGCAGACTTCTAAATCCGCAATATGCAACATAGACAAACCCGAGGTCGTTGAAGTACAATCCAAAGTATGAGGAATGGTACCGAACTGATGAGCACTATGGTGTTGACGAATCATATGAGTCGACGAACATCGAGACTGCCAGCCATGAATCATAGCAGATAAAACCCCAGGATTGCAAACTGCATTACGAAACCTGATTTCGTTAGGAAGAGCCCAAATACTCCAAAGCACAGACCCAAAAAGATCTAGGAAATGAGTCCTCCTTGGAGAAGAAGATGTATTAACCACAACCGAGCACACCAATCAACAAGCGACCCAACATACCGGTCGGGGAAAAACCGGGAAAAAGACCCGCATCCCAAACAAGAGAGATCAAAGGACAATCCCGGAAAAAGTGCGACCTAACTTCCTTGTTTTCTTTAGTAAAAAACAAAACAGCAAAACCCCCTTTCATTATCTAAAGTGAGCACCCTCTTAAGTACAGTCTAAAGGGTCATAAAGTACCCTTATTAAAGAGCCATTTTAAGGTTGATTGATCATAGATGCCCACTTGTACCCATTAGTCATGGTTATTGGACACCGTAATCCGTTGCTTAAAGGGTTAAGATTAATGTAAAAGAACTTTAATTAAATAAGGTTACTAATGGACTGTTATAGGACAGGGTCGGTATATTAGCCAAATAATTTAGTATAAAAGATAGATAATGTAAAAATATTAATGTTTTGGGTGTAAACAATCCCTAAGAAGGTATTATGTCTGGTTAGAGGGAACGTATGAGCACTTGATTGTTTTTGGTAATTTTGTATTAATATTAAACTTATCTCTTAAGATCAACGGGTACAACGTGCGGTATGTGTATTAAATGTGGAATGCCTTTACAAAATAATGTATGAGGACTGTTTATAGTAGCATTTAGGACACAATCATGGGCTTGTATTTGTTGTAATTGGGATTTGGGTCAAAGCCTTCTACGAATTGCCTTGTCTTGGATTTGCCTTCTTGGGCTGACGAAGGCAAAATCGGCCCAAAGTGGGGAAGCCAATTTTGACTTTCGAGGCAGGATTGGTATAAAAGTGTTTGTTGCCTTCAATTTTTCGGAATCTTGCTCATTTACTTAAAATTTGTTTCCAGAATTTTTCTCAAATTGCTCCGACTTCATCTTTGTCTCCAGTGTATCAAAGTGGTGGCGCTTCTCTTTGCCGTTTCACTGTGTTTTTCGAGGTAACTGGTTTTTCTCGACCCCTTTTCTTTTTCTTCTTCCTATTCTTTTCTTCCTTTGCTTTCTTTTTCGGCCGTTTTTTCGATGGTGGGTAGAAAACATTCGAGTAGCCGGCCAGATCCGTCCGGTGCTGGTTTTTCTGGGTGAGTGGAGGAGTTGGGGCGGCATGGCCACCGTGATTATGTTGTTGGATCTGGCGACGTTTTGGACGAGGTTTTAGGGGGTGCTCCTCTTGAAGCTGTCCCTTTAAGTCAGGTGGCTCCGGCCGGTGGTTCAAATGGTGGAGGTTCTGGACCCCCCACGCCCGACTCTGTTCTTGAGGAGTTTGGTGAGCGACGTCGAGATCAGGTGTCTGGCGAAGAGCAGAGTAAACCTGTTGGTAGTCTTTTGTGTCTCGGAATGTAGATCTAGATTATGCTGAGGAGGCTGTTGACGAGGCAGATTTTGAATGGTCTGATAAAGATGAAAACTGGGGGCCTCACACGTAGGAGCCATGGGATAAATTGTTACAGTTACATGGGGGTCAGGCGCATCTGGTTGCTGAATACTTGTATGGCGTTCGGGAGCAGACAGGTTATTGGCTTCAGATGCCAAGACCTGATTCTAGGTCTTTCTCCCCCCCGTAGGGGAAAATAGCGGTATACCAGCATATGATGGAGTATGGTCTTCGCTTTCCTCTGGATCCGTTTATTATGCGTCTGCTATCGGCGTACAACATCTGTCTGGCTCAACTGTCTGCCAAGTCTATCAGGCATGTGATCGGCTATCTGTGGAGTTGTCATTTTAAGGCCTGGAGTCCGTCTCTACGGTCTTTCCATGCGATGCATCTGCTTAAACCTTTACGGGCCGACGGGGTCGCTCCAGAGTGGTGGACGATCAATAACAAACCTGGGTATCTGACAGTATTTCCTCCTGTGCCGTCATTGAAAAACTGGAGGGATTCATGGTATTTGGTGAGGGTTCCGACCGCGCCTGGCCTTCCTTATCGGTTTACTGTTCCCCTTCACTTTCGCCGACCGGATCCCGATATGGCTCGTCTTCCTGAACTCCCAGTTGGCCCTCATGATCGTAGAACTTTGAAGGGTTTTTCCTCTGAGAAGTCTGGAAAAGTGACTTACCCAAAGAAGTGGCTTCCCCATTATCACTCTCTGCAAAATGAGAGGGTTCTTGCCTTGGGAGGTCTAAGCCACAAATTTTCTGTTGGTAAGTGTTTGGGCTGAGGCTGACCCTGTGGGCTATCATCTTCTTTCTCTACCCGGACTTCTTCATTTTCTCGTTTATTGTATTCTGTTTATTTATATCGCATTCTGAAATCTGTCATTCTTATGTTATGTTTTCTTTTTTGTGCAGCCGACGTCGAGGATAAGATTGAGTTGGGAAAGCTCGGAATTCAGTCGGATCGTCGGACGGTGATTCGCACGGTTCCCCTTGACTCGGGTAAGAACTTTGTCGTTGTTAGGAAGGAGGCTGCGATTCCTCGCGATCTGTCGGCTCGGGCTTTAAAGAAAAAGGTAGATCCTTTTGATTTTGACCGTTCTGGAGTCTGGGATTCGTCTGCTTCAGAGCCTTTACGTCCTCCTCCCTTTTCTCAGACTCTCCGTCGCCCACCAACTGCTCCCCTCCGCCCATCATTGGTAAGGCCGACGCCTCAATCTACGTTTGCTCGGGACAAGGGCAAGAGTAAGGTATCCGAAGTCGGTACGTCCGCTGAAGCGCCTTCTTTCGGTAGTCGACGTAGAATGATGGACGATCTGAACCCTTCTTATCCTGCTTTTGACGTTACTGGTGAGTTGTATGATGATCTCCTTCCTCCCCAGTCGCCTCGTGAAGAGAGGGCTCCCTGTCAACCCATTCCTATAGATCTGGAAGACTCTCCGGAGAAGAGGTCTTTATCTGAGCCGAGGTCAGATGGTAGGTCGCCGAAGCGGGCTAAGTTGGTTGGTGAAGGTCCGACTGCTGTGTCTCATCCCACTGCATCTGTCTATAGCCTGGGGGGTATTGATTAATCCTTACACATTATAGGATTAATAAATATGAAGGTCCGACTGCTGTGTCTCATCCCACTGGATCTGTCTATAGCCTCGGGTATTGTCAATGGGAGGTATTGATGATTTTATGGACAGTATGTCCCCTGCTGCTCGGGTGCCTCGCGTGTCAATACCCGAGGCGGTCAATCAGCGTCTTGCTGGTCCAAGTCAGATCACTGAAGCTGACAGTTGTCAGTCGACTGATTTTGTGGCCATGATTGAGCTGTCGAAGAGATGGTTCGAGTCTTCCTTCTTGCGAGCTGACATTCCGAAAGGTCCGGTGCCTGATCCTCTTGGGATGGCTATGTATCATTTCATGAAGGTATGACTCACTTGTTTGCTTTTCTTAATTTCTGCGGCCGACATTCTGTCTTTTCTCCTTTTTATTTTTATTTATAACATGGTGTTATACTCATGTCAAACATATGAGCATCTGACCCTTCACTCTGGGTCGTTCTTTTATGAACGGGAGACGCACGCTGAGAGGCAGCGAAAGTTTGTCGAAGACCAGCGTGAGCTGGATTTGGCAATTGCTCGCACCAAACAGGCAGGCGAGAAGATGCAGAAGGAGTTGTCTAACCTGCGGACTCGGGTAACAGAGCTGCAGGGACAAGTGAAGGCTAAGGATGAGCAGATTAAGACAAAAGATGCTCAGATCAAGCAGAAGGACGCCGAAATTAAGGCCAAAGTAGATCAGGTAAAGCTTGCATCTGATGCCGCGCCGCTGGCTAATTCCAAGTTGGGCTTTCTTGATAAAAAAGCTTAAGGAAGCTTTGGCGGAGAGGGATGCTCGGATTTCTCAAGAAGAGAGTCAGCGGCGTTGTACCAGCCGCTGGAAAGATGGTTTTCGAGACGCCCGTCGATCTGCTCAGGCTGTTGATCCTAATCTGAAATGGGGTGAAGTCCTTAAGGCCTTTCGCAGAGGTGCCTATAAGACGCCTTCGACAGAAGAGTCTCAGGAGCTGGCTGCTTTGGCTGCCAAGAAAGCTGCGGAGGAGAAAAGACTAGCCTCCAGTACTCATGGTCAGACAGGTGTGGCACCAGTTTCTTCTGGTACGCAGACCATCGTTGGGCCCTAATCTTCTCCTATCGGGGCTTCTGCTGAAAAGCCATCTGAAAAGCCATCTGGCGCCTAGGAATTCAGGCAGCTATCTCCTGAGTCTACTGGATCCTGTGGGGGAACTGAGGATCTTGTATGAGCTCCAGCACCTCTGAGCTTTTCCTTAGCTTTATTTCTTTTGTTTCGAGCTTGCCATGTACAAACAGTTTATTTTATTTTTGTGTTGTTGTTGTATGGTTGGCTTATTTTGTCTGTCAGGGGACAACTGCCAATCTATTACTTATGATTTTTTTGCTTCACAAAACTTTGATCTTTTGTGGATTTTTCATCAGTCATCCTGGCTGACTTTATTAAATTTTTACAAGTGTTTGAGTATCTTGATCTTTTTCATGTCTGATTGACCTGTTTACTGTCTTCCTTGGGGTGTTCTACGTTTTGGCATTTGTTTTAGGGAACTTTTGTCAGATCCAGTCTGTCGGATCTGGCGTCCCTTTAACAGTTCCATTTTGCCTTAGAACACCATCGGCTTTGGTCTGTGCTTATTCCGATCCAGGATGACTATGAGTCTGCTTGGTACTCGGAATTTTATTTTGATCCGTTTTTCGTTTGCCTTAGGGTGTTCTATGTTTTGGCATTTGGTTTGCGATGTTATGGGGAACTTTAGTCAGATCCTGACGGTCACAGAGAGTCTGTCGGCTCCGGCCTCCCCTTAACATGCCCATGTTTTTGCCTTTACAAACACCCGTTTTTTGCTTTGTTTTGCCTGATTCAGTCTGAGAGGAAGCTTGTTAGCTATGTTTTGAGGTATGGTTAATAAAATGAGTCTGCAAAGAGGGTCCGAGCCCGTTTTCATTTAAAGTAAAGTGTTATAGATCGGCTTTTTGCTCATCTCGGAGCTTACATCTGGGATGAAATTGACTTAGACTAAATATTTTTTCAATACGTCAGATTTCCAGTGGCTGGTGACTATGCTTCCGTCTGTTCTCTGGAGTTTGTAGGTTCCTGGCCTTTTTTCCTGATATATTTCGTAGGGTCCTTCCCAATTTGCACTCAGCTTTCCATCTATCTTGGCCTTTCCAGTGGCTGCCGATTTTCTGAGGACTAGATCTCCTACCTTAAGAGGCCTCAATCTTACTCGGCGGTTATAGTGTCGACAGACCCTCTGCATGTAGGCTGACATTTTGAGTCTGACAGCGTCTCTTTTTTCATCGAAGAAATCCAACTCTTCTCGGAGTCGTAACTCATTTTCTTGTTCGGAATAGCATTTTACCATGAAACTTTCAATTCCAATCTGAACTGGGAGGACAACTTCTGACCCATAAACCAGGCTGAAAGGGGTGTATCCGGTGGACTATTTTTCGGTCGTTCGCAGTACCCACAGGGTTCCTGGCAACTCCTCTAGCCATTTACTTTTTTACTCTTCGACCCTTTTTCTGAGTGCTCCCAGTATCGCTGCCTCTGCTTGGCCATTGCTCTGAAGATGACAGACAGCAGACTTGGCTATTTTGACCCCGAACTGATCGAGCCATTCGGACAGTGGGAAGTTATCAAATTGCCTGCATGGTCCATTACAAGGACTTTTGGGATTCCAAAGCGGGTGATGATGTTTTGCCATATGAATTTTCTAACACTGTGTTCGGAGATATTTGACAGTGCTTCGGCTTCTATCCACTTTGTGAAATAGTCTACTCCGACAACCAAATAATTTTTCTGATATGTTGCAGTTGGAAAAGGTTCCAACAAATCTAATCCCCATTGAGCGAAGGGAAGAGGGTTAAGGATCGGTGTCAGATCTCTGGCAGGCAGGTTTATCACGGGGGCGTATTTCTGGCATTTGTCGCATTTCTGGACCATCTGCTTTGAGTCAGCTATCATTGTGGGCCACCAGTATCCTGCTCTGAGGGCTTTGTGTGCCAAAGTGCGTCCTCCAATGTGATTCCCGCAGATGCCCAGGTGAATTTCTCTTAGAATATACTTGGCGTCTGCTGGGCCGACACATTTGAGAAAAGGGGATGAGAAGGATTTGCGGTATAGTTCTTCATTGATTATGCAGAAATGTGCCGCTGTGCGTTTGATTCTTTTCTGGATGTTTTTGTCCTCTGGGAGGTTATTCTCCTTTTTGAAGGCTATGATCGGATCCATCCATGAAGGGTCCGTACTGACTGGAAATGCCTCCATTGCTTCCTCCTCGATGTACTTTGTTTGTCTGACTTCGACAAATACCGATCTGTTTACGTCTGCCAGACTAGAACTTGCGAGTTTGGACAGGACGTATGCTTGAGTGTTTTGGCTTCTGGGGATCAGTTGTACTTCGAATGATCGTAGATTAGCACTCAGCGTTTTTATCTTTGTCAAGTAAAGGGCCATGTTGGGATGTATTGCTTCATACTCTCCCCTTATTTGGTTTGCGACTAGTTGCGAGTCTGTTTTTAGTAGTACGTGTTCTGTTTCTAGAGACAGACATAACTCAAGGCCTGCAATTGCCGCCTCGTATTCTGCCTCGTTATTGGATGCTCTAAAACAAAATTTGACTGCATACTCGATGATTTTATTTTCTGGAGATATGAGGACGACTCCTGCTCCTGAACCATTGACAGTAGATGATCCATCTGTGAAGACCTCCCAGGTTTTTTAGGTTTCGTCGAGTGTCTCTTGGCAGGAGCATTCTGCTAGGAAGTCTGCCAAAGCTTGGGCTTTAATTGCCGATCTGGGTTGAAACTTTATTCCGTGCTCCGTCAGCTCGAGGGCCCATCTTGCCAATCTTCCTGACTTGTCAATTTTTTCGACTGTTTTGCCCAGCAGTTGGTCTGTCACTACGACTATTTGGTGGGCGTCGAAATATGGTCTGAGTTTACGGGCTACGATGATCACTGCATAGGTTACTTTTTCAATCATTGGATACCTGATTTCGGCTGAGATTAGTGTATGGCTGATAAAGTAGATGGGTTGTTGCTGCTTGTCATTCTCTCGGAGTAATATTGCGCTGACAGTTGCCGGGCTAACGGCCACATAGAGGTATAGAGTTTCACCTTCTATAGATCTGGCCAATGTCAGTAGGCTGGCCAAGTGGGTTTTAGTTGGCTAAAAGCTTCCTTCTGTTCTGCACCCCAGACCATGTCTTTAGTTTTCAGTGCTTTGAAGAATGGGATCCCCTTGTCTGATGCTTTTGAGATGAATCGGGAGAGTCCAGCCATCCTCCCTGCTAATCTCTGGATATCTCTTTTGGTTTTAGGTTCTGGCAGATCTATAGCAGCTTTAACCTTGTCGGGATTGGCGTCGATCCCTCTTTGGCTGACCATAAACCCTAAGAATTTTCCGGATCTCACTCCGAAGACACATTTCTTCGGGTTTAATTTCATCTTGTATTTTCGGAGGTTTCCGAAAGTTTCTCTGAGGTCTGCGATGTGTTCTTCGTCTTTCTTGCTTTTGACGATTGAATCGTCTACATATACCTCAACATTTCTTCCTTTTTTCTCGGCAAAGACATGATCAACCAACCTCTGGTAAGTTGCCCCTGCATTTTTCAGACCGAAGGGCATCATGACATAATTGTATACCCCTCCGCTGGTGATCAAGGCTGTCTTTGCCCAATCATTGCTGTCCATGTATATCTGATGGTATCCAGAGAAGGCACCCATGAAGCTTAAAAGGGCGTGACCACTAGTAGAGTCTACGAGTTGGTCTATTCGTGAAGGAAATAATGCCCTTGGTCCAAGTATGCATTTAATGTTAAGTCTAATTAATGCGGTTCAGTATTAATTAACAAGTTAACAATTCAGTGAGATCAAGTGAGCTGAATGCCTAGCTAGAGGCCGCTTCAGTTCAAGTGGAATTAATGATATTAATCCACAGCTTACTCTTGACTGAACCCGTAGGGTCACACAAATAGTATGTAAACGGATCAAGTATTTAATGGCATTAAATACTCCATCTATGGATATTCGGAATCGACGGATCTTGGTTTCAGTGGGAGCTGAGATCGTCAAAGGCAAGAAATGAATACTCCCGAAACGATGATATTGCCGGAAACGGAAATATGGATCGTATCGGAAACATAAATATTATCCAAGTCGTAGATGTTTCCGGAAACGGAAACATGGTACGTATCGGAAAATATTATCGGAAATGGAAATATTGCCGGAATCGGAAATATTACCGGAAACGGAAATATTGTCAGAATCGGAAATATTATCGGAATCGGAAAATAATTCCGGAAACGGAAATATTAAATATTTGTTCGAAACGGAAATTAATTCCGGAATCGAAAATATTAAATATTGTTCGTATCAGAAATGAATTCCGGAATCGGGAATTTAATCGGAAGCGCGTCGTACGAATTAGCATCGGACGAGACTTGCTAGAAGAAGGCCCAGCACGAAGCCAGGCCTACGCCCAGCAAGCCAAGCGCCCAAACACATGCTGCCAAGCGCAGCCACGCCAGGCCCAGCGCAAGGCCAGGCCCAGCAATGTCCTTGGCGCGCGCTGCGACATGGGCTGCGACGAGTGGGCTAGCGCTGTGCGTGGGCCGTAAGGCCTGCGTGCGGTGCTAGCGTATCACTCGAAGTGTGTTACTCGAATCCTAAGGCTACCGGGATTCGTCATGTGATTAAATCTAATCCTAAAAGATTTAGTTTATTTAATTAGAGTCCTAGTAGGATTATAATTAAATAAATTAGTATCCTAATAGGATTCCAAGTCATTTTCCTTAACTCTATAAATAGGTGCCTAGGGTCACATATTTACATCGAGAATTGAAGTATTCAAAGGTAAGATTTTCAAGCAAAAATCAGCCACAAACACTTGCCCTATTACCCGAAATTTATAGTACCTTAAGGGCGATTCTAGTTGGTCAATCTTAAGGCGAATCCGGACGTGCTGTGGACTATCTACCGAGGGACGACACTTGGAGTCCTAAAGACTTGTTCTTGTTCAGTTCGGGCGCAGCTAGGGAGGGCACGCTACAAAGTGTATGCATTTGAATTATGCTAAATGATTATGTGTTAATAATATGTTTCCTGGCTTTATGGTTTTTTCGCATGATTTATGTTTTTTCATATGTATCATAACCTTACAGTGGTATCACGAGCCTCTTATTATTTTCATAATCTAAATTGCATGAACATGGTTAAATTTTACAAATTTGCAAGGAATTAAAGGGGTGATTAGTTTTCGTAATTAATTGCAAATTGCGTTTATTTAATTATATGTACGCAGTTTTTCGGCAGAATATTCGTTACTCAACCAAATCGAGTGATTTTTATGTCAATTTTGCATGTAAAAGGCATTCTAAAATTGTGACAAAAAAGTGGTTTTGGCCGAACACAAAATTCCCAAATTCGAAGCCTAACTATGACTTTTCGGAGGTTTAAGTTTTTCAAACGCAAAAGTTTGTAAATTTAAGATGTTAAATTGAATATTTGCGATTCTTGTTAATAAATCTTGAGTTTTTCATTGACCTACAGTATATGTTTAACAATTATGAATGCCTAGACTTGTTAATTATACAACCTAATTTGTAATTATGATTAATTTGTTGAAATTCGAATAATTTAGAATTGATTTGTTTTTCATAATTAATTAATAATTTAATTAGGTATCCATGATTAAAATCCACCATAAAAATTGTTAATTTATGTTAAATTTTAAATTTTTATGACCTAGATTTGAATCCATGTTAATCGGAAATTAATTAATTAACAAAATTTTCGATTTTTCGCCCTAAAATTATGGAATTAATATGATTTATTAATTTGTCGTTAATTTTAAATTAAAAATTGTAAATTTTTACGAAAACGCTCGTAAATGTTGCACGCACAAAGCAAAGGAAGCTACGTGTTACCCTTAAGGGGTGTTGTATAGTGCGGGCACGCGACGACGAGCAAGGGAGCTCGTCGCCCGTGCGGTACGAATGCAGCGAGCAGCATAGCATGGCGCGCGCGCGAAGCAAAGGAGCTGGCCGTGTGTGCTATGCGATGGGCGTGGGCGAGGGGCAAGGCAAGCGAGCAGTCGCGTGTGGGCAGCAAGCGAGCTGCGCCACAGCGCGCACTGGCTCGCGCAGCGAGCGCTGGCTCGCGTGCAGCGAGCGAGGCCTCGCGAGGGAAAGCAGCAGCAGACGCGACACAGCACGAGGCTGCGCGCAGCGTGACCAGCGATGGCTGCGTGTGCGTGTGGCCTGTGGCTGTGTGTTGCGTAGAGCTATGCGTGCCTTGTGCAGCGACCAGTCGTGCACACGATGGGACTTGGGCTCGTCGTGTTATGATTGAATCGTTTTGAATTTTAATTTGAGATTTTCAGTTCGGAAATAATTTTAATTAATTTTAAAATTAATAATTTAAATTGTTTTCTCGGATTTTAATTTTGAATATTATAATTATTATAAATTTTTATTTATACTAATTATTTTACTAAAATTAAACCTTGAATTAATTTAAATTCATTTAATTCAACTGAAAAATAAATTAAATAAATGGATTCAATTATAATTTTATATGAGCTTTAAATTTTAATTAAACTTGTATGTTTCCGGTTAGACTAGAAATACATTTTTATGTTTAAAATTATTAAAGCATATAAAGTTATTGGTTTAAGTGGGAGAAATTTTAGTCATAAACTCTTGATTAGGTCTACAAATCCTTTAAGGTTAAACAACTTGATTAGAATTAATAAGGACTGAATAATTGGTAGATTATTGGTGCCCTTGATTAATTGCTGCAAATATTTATGTGATGCATACAATGTGTTTTTACTAACAAAGTCTATGTGGGCCATTCATGATAATGAATGGGTGAATGGTATATATTGTATATGTACTGTTTTGCAGTTTATGAAGTGACTAGTATGGCCCAAATAGGATAGAAAATATGGTTTGCGTACCATTAATTTGAATGTAATTGGTCTAATGCACCAAATTTATTTTTCAATTCAAATATGGTCTGCGTACCATCAAATATTTGTAATTAGTTTAATTATAGCTGATCCTATTTGAAGAAAATGGCGCCTCCCACGGTGAAATTCAAGATGAAGTTTCCAACCATTTTCAAGACGGACTTTGAAGTTGAAGCTTCAAGATGAAGTCGGGCCATACTAGATCACATTTATCTTATACGTGCTTTAACTTATTTATTGCTTTTAAATATGTCTTAAATATGCATGAGATTGAAGCTTGATTATGTTGCATGATTAAGGATTTTAGTTCACTTAAAATCTAACCAACATAGTAAGAGCCTTAAGTTCCAAACTTAAAAATTGAGTTAAAAGGTGCCATGCCAAAATAACACTTACTTGGATGACCTTTACATCAATCTAGTAGTAGTTTCTCGCTCAGCGAGGTGTTACTTATTGATACTAAAGGGGTAAGGTACACAAATAATTGTGAGTACATGTTAGTTTTGGTGAAACTCAACGATATAAGTAAGGAGTCCTTTTATGTCGTGGCAAAATTGATAGGTTTACCTAATAAGTTCTTAGACGTACCTATTAACCAAGAGTAGTTTCTAGACTATTAGCAAAAGGCTTTTGCTTACCTAAAAGATTTTAGAATTGAGTCTAAATACATAATGTGCTTAATTCTTCAACGGGTTTTAGGATCTTGGAATCATTTTATTCACACCTGCCGGAACAATAAATTTGAATAAAATGCTAATAACTTGTTTAAATTGCATGATTGCTCTAACTTTCAAGTTATTACTCAAGATAAATGTTTAGACTTTGCATGCTTCAATGTATGTTTTAATTATTGTTTATAATTAAATATCTTGCACTGCAATAAATCCTTTTAGAAAGGTAACAGTATATTTCCTCGATTGGTAGTGAATCCAACGATTCACGGAAATGAGAGAAAATGAGCAATATAAAATGTACGTTTCTTTTAGCGACTTTTATGGTTGTTTTCGAACATCAAAGTCGAATGGAAAATCGATTGGTGCTTGTGAATACAAAATACAATGTAGTTTTGAGATCATAAAGCATTGAGTTTAAATGCTCAGCTTTACCAATGGTTAACAACCTAACATCTTTTATCCATTTAATTCTCGAATGAGTCTAGTCCCTAGACATTCGAATAGATTGATGCTTAGAGAACTTTAGAAGCTTCTGGTAAGATCATCTAGTTGAAACAGAATATTCAACATAAATGGTAAGAACTTTGTTGGAGTGACATTGGACATGTCTAAACAAAGTATAAAAGTCAACAGTAGAGAATTCAATTCTTAAGGCTATAAGAAAGGGTACAAGAAATAGGAAAAACAAGGAACAAATGAAAGAAATTTTACTATTTCGTTTCTACCTATAAGTTTATGTTTAAAGAGAAGTGACCTAGCAATCAAACTTCCTTGGTATCATATACTGCTTGAGGTTTTTACTTCGGTAATAACTCAAACAATGGAAGCTAGGCTACACTATTGACCTACAAGTGGGAAATGAAGCATGGCAATGCTACATTAGTTGTAGGGTCATCTAGTTTGTTTTAAGTCCTTTCAAAGGCTGGAACTTAATGGCTATTTTGTTCCATAATCAGCATACCTAAATTTCTGCTTCAAACACAGAAAGACTCCCATTCAAGAAAAACAAAAACAATGTTTGTTTGTTTATTTGAATGAAATGGTCATTTACGGGTTGAGTCAATATGCTTGATTAAAACAAACAACTCTTTAACAATAAGAACTTTACTAGGTTCAAATCAATCTCCTGATTTGAGTTCCACAAATCTTTGGCATTGTTGCTTAGACCATATCAACAAGTTAACATTCATAAGCTCTATTTTCGATGGACTTTTGAAAGTTGATTGATTTCTAGATCAATTCAAGACAAGCTAGTCTTACTTGGTGAAAGTAACAAAAGATATGAACTATTGTTAGAACGCCTAGACAATAGAGTTCAAAGCTAAAGAAAGGTTTTATGACTTTATTATTTCACACAGATTTGAGTGAATATAGGTTTATTTACTCAATGTGATATAAGTTTGAATCTGTTTGGCTAGTTCAAAGATTCAGAAGTATAAGTCCCACTTGGTAAGAAATCATAAAGATCTAGGATAGATCATGTTAATGATTGCTTGAGACCAAAAATCATCATCAATGATTGTGTGTTGTAATTTCACAATCTAGCTCCATGAGATATGGCATATCTAAGTTGGAATGATCGAAGTCAATTAGTACTTGATTCGATCAATGATGAATCATAAAGATTTTTCCTATAATTTCTAAAAAAAAATGCTCAACTACCACCAAACTAAACCAAATTCGTCAAAGCTATTGAAAAGTAATTTCACAATATCTTTTCATAATATATCTACAGAGTTCCTAAACTCAGTGGGAGCTTAGTGTTTGTTATTCAACAAACTAAGGCCCAAGTATATATAGATATATGTTTCATTGTGATTTTTTCAAATGAGACACAAGGGTATTGTTTCTACCACGAATTTTTGAGAACATAATGTTTGTTTGCTCGAAATAATGTGCTTTTGGAGATTCGTTTCCAAAATGACAAGTGGGAGAAAATAGACCTCGAAGTCTTCGAGGCGAACAACAAACATAAATGGACATTCGGGAGGCTTTTCGAAGTTCTTCAAAAAATCCGAACACATATTCTTAGGGACTTTAGAAGTGGCTTTAAAGAATAGACATCTCTTAGAAGACTTTACAAGTGCTTCAAGGAGAAGGGAATATTCAAAGGACTTTCAAGTGGCTATTGATATTCTATTGTTTGATGTTCTATACCCAAGTAGGCATAGAGTTCAAGTCACTGAAACTATGAGATTCTTCTATTAGATATGAAGAAACATGGAGTTCAGGTCACTGAAGCTATGCGATTCTTCTATTAGATAGTGAAGAAACCTACAACTTGCAGTCAAACTATTATCATGTAGATTAATGAGTTTGTGACCTGTAAGAAAGCTATGACGAAACCCAGATTCCCTAAAATGGTTAGAGGCCATATATAGACTCAAATGTTTTAAATGGTTAGAGGCCATAAAACATACTCAATGTTTTGATGACAAAATTGAAAATTTGTTGATTTGCAAGAATAGTTTCACACCTATTAGTTGCAAGTTTGTTTTAAGGATAAAAACCATCAAACATGAAATTGTGTTCACACACAAAGCTAGATTAGTTGCTAAAGGTTAAAAGCAAAATTCACGGTGTGGATTGTGTTGAAACCTCATACAAAATCGTAATGCTTAAGTCTATAATTCAAGCAATGATTGCATATTGGTACATATGGCAATTGGATGACAAAACGTATTCCTCGATCAAATGTTGGAAGAAACTATGTACATGGTATGTCATAGGATTTGTGGATCCAAATAAATGCTTGAAAAGGAAAAGCTAGCTTATGAAATCTAAAGTACAGATTTAAGCAAGCAATTGGGAATTGGAATTGTATTTTAGTGAAGCTAATAAGTATTTTAGTCTCATAAAATGTACATGATTCTTATAAATATATAAGAAGTTTAGTGGGAGTACATAAAAACTTAATTGGTCTTATGTGTATCACACACATATCTCTCTATTGTGAAATAACATTCAAATGCTAATGACTTAGATTTGAAAATTATTCATCAATGACGGACCAAGGCGAAACTTAGTGCATACTGGGTATTAAGATCCATTCACAAAGATCTTATAATATTGTTCTGGATTAAGTAATGGCATTTACTAAATCAAACACGAAAGACTCCATTGGAGATATTCGACCCATATGAATAAATCTAAGTAAAAGATGTTTGAACTATGTATAAGCATTTACTAAGTTAAACATCAAAGGATCCAAGTGAGATTCTTAAACCTATATTATATGTCAAAGAATTTAGCTGGATTCAGTATCTACTGAAACTAGATGAGCTAAAGCTACATGAATAGAATTCAATTGGGAATTATTCTGCAAAAGAATTTATCATGTATGATATAATATGAGGATCGCCAAAAACGTATCGTAAGGCTTTAGGCATGACGAACGTATAACCAATCTCCATTGATCTAAGTAAAGATCAACTAGATTGAGATAAAGAAAAACTTATTGTACTTGAAAAGGTACATAAGAGTAGTTCTTGATTCAAGGAAATAAAGATATGCTAAATATTGATGCTATACGCAGAAACACTGGTAAAGGATCAAGCAAGTTCCCTTTAGAGTTAACCATTGGCAAGGACGAGCTATAGAGCATCGTGTTTTGAAATGACAACATGGATTGGAGACCATGAGTTGTTGCGTGGGAAATTAAAATATTAATTTCTATGTTCTAAGATACAGCTGGAAAGTATTCCACATATCTGTGAACTGCTTGGATAAGGAAATCCAAACAAAGCATCACTAGCAACCTAAACAGTTGAAGTAAAAAGAAATTATTGCCTAAGAAGCAATGAAACAGGGTTGTTTAAGTTAAAGAGTTCTTCACTAAACTTGGGTGGATCACATGTCTGCTGACGTAATGGTTCTTCATTGCAAAATGCGTAGAACCACTATCGAAGTAAGAAAGACTAGATCACATAATAAACAAACTCAAAATATCTTATCATCCTATCTCGAAGAACATTCAATGAAAAGGATATTAAGATTGGCAAAGCATGATAACTAAACCTATGCAACAAGTGAGAAGCAACACTCACATTGTAGCACTGGAAATCAAGCATAGCTTTGAATTCCATGAACTGTTTTAAAGATGGGTTTGAGGCCCATGGTTGTAAAACATTAGGGTTGAACATTTATCATATATGAAATGTATTTTCATATTCCATTTAATCTTGGTTTAGTATTAAATGATGAGTCCCTTCAATTTGACAATATATTCAAGATAGACTGTCAGGACCAGTCCTGTGACTAGGGGTGTTCATTACCGGGTACCCGGCTTTTCGGGTACCCGGAAAATCGGGTACCCGCTTTTTCGGGTAGTTTAAAAGTCGGCCCATGACCCGACCCGCGAAAATCGGGTACCCAAAAGTCGGGTACCCGGATTTTTTTTAACCTTCATAAATGTGTCCCTGCCAAAATTAAGAATTAAACTTCTATGCCCAATTTGAAGAAAAGAAAACCATTCACATTCGTAATGAAAGTACTGAATCTCCATCTAAATGAATGTAAAATGTAGGGACTAAGATTAATTAATTCATAGATACAACCCCCAAAAGTTCCATACTTTTTCAAAAGAAGAATCACATTCAGCAGCTTGTGATTGACGAATCGGCGATGTTGATGTTGAAATTTTATGAGGTTGAGTAGTCACTCAGGGAGCCTGACTCTTGATCTGGAAATAGTGGTGTTTCGGTGGAGCGTGAAGATGTGTACATGATGGACGATGGTGAGCCGACCAGTGATTGAGTGAGTGAGATGAAAGATTAATATCTAGACTGGACGCCGACGGTGGTGCTAGTGAGTAACTGTGACAATGGGGTTGAAAATTGAAAGAGGAGAGAGAGAAGCTTAATGAATAAGTGCGGCTGCTAGTGAGATTTTGCAATGCAAATGATGAAAAGAAACCCTATGCTGGACACACACACAAACTCCCACACGCTCAATTCCTCTTTTTTTTTTATACAAAAATTAAAATAACGGGTATTCGGGTACCCGTTTAGCCAATTGACTGGCCCATGCCCCGACCCGATGACCCGGATATTTTTCCGGGTCGGGTACCCGGCCCATTTATTTAAGAAAAAATAGAAAACTACCCGGTTTATTTGTACCGGGTCAGTGAATTAGCGGGTCGGGTAATGCGGGTCGGGTATTTTTGAACACCCCTACCTGTGACTAAGAAATGTCTATCAAGTGAACTTGAATGTCAAAAGTTGAAAATGGGCCCTGGTCGGAGTTTTCTATAAAGGTGGACGCATAGAAAACTTTAGACGACTAGAATGCAAGATGACTAGTAGTTCTGTTTCTTGAACTATGTGGACATGGCAATGTCATAATCATTTGCATAGATACTTACTTTGGGAAGACTAGTATCGGACAGACCTATGAAATTTTACTGTAAGAGATGAAAATCTGTCATAAGTAAATTTTATTAAAATTATTAGACACTAAATCCTCAATACCTGAGTGATTTGAGATATATTACTGGTTTGAGAACTGCTTACTTTGACGTTGACCAACCGTCGCACCGTAAAAGGAGGCTATAAAGGCAACGCTCAGGTAATCACCTATCAAACGAAGTCTAATCCCAAGATCGCAAGATTGGGATTTTCCTCCCATAAATCGGGATGAGATGCTTAAAAGTTGTACAAGGCCACTCAGAGAGCTAGAAACTTTAAAATGCATGGCCTTGCTCGGATGAATCATAGGTTATGATTATCTGTTTATTTGATCAGTTGAACTCTGAAACTGAGAAACACCTCTGGACGTAATAAGGATGACAACTCTTACCTTATGTTCAAGAGCAAGCATCGAGCGGCAAAGGAATTAGGAAATGCACACTTGTCCCTAAGGACAAGTGGGAGATTGAAGGAAATAATGCCCTTGGTCCAAGTATGCATTTAATGTTAAGTCTAATAAATGCGGTTCAGTATTAATTAACAAGTTAATAATTCAGTGAGATCAAGTGAGCTGAATGCCTAGTTAGAGGCCGCTTCAGTTGAAGTGGAATTAATGATATTAATCCACAGCTTACTCTTGACTGAACCCATAGGGTCACACAAATAGTACGTAAACGGATCAAGTATTTAATTGCATTAAATAATCCATCTATGGATATTCGGAATCGACGGATCTTGGTTTCAGTGGGAGCTGAGATCGTCAAAGGCAAGAAATGAATACTCCGGAAACGATGATATTGCCGGAAACGGAAATATGGATCGTATCGGAAACATAAATATTATCCAAGTGTAGACACCTTTTGTCCCCATTCCCGCAAGGGAAAGGTTCGTTGATGAAAACGTAAATCTCCACTTGACAACGCATCTCCTATAAAATAAACGAATCTCAATTCCCCTGTTCATTTCACCCGAAACCTGCTATTTATGGAAACCTGCTAAAAATAGTAACTGCCGTAAAAGGTAGCTTCTAAAAGTGGCAAATCATAAAAGATAGAAACCTGTCAGAATTAGGTGTTGCATTCCAACATAAATCCTAAATGAGATAGAAAACTGCGAGAATCCTATTCCTAATATGATTCGGAAATAAGAGTTACGTATTAATTGAAACCCTAACGAGCCTAGAGTTCGTAACGGGCCCAGACGCATTCCGTCATAAAATTGATACGCGCTAAAAGACTCGGTTAAGTCTCAAACTCTACGGATTTCAGGAATCCGAATCTGACTAAAGAAAACATCCCAGACCCTATTTTCAACGCCTGGCTCTGGGCGCCGAAATCTTCGGCGCCCAGGCCTGGGCGCTGAAAATACCTGGGTACGTGTTTTTTCCTAATTCTTTATGGATTAGAACTCTGCAATTCTATCTTTCCACGAACTCTTCCCTATAAATAGACCCCTAAATTCGACGTAAAAGGAACACACAACAACACACAATTATATTCTGAGTATTGACTCCAACCCTTAGCCTAAGCCTCTCGCTGCGAAACTGTTCACGCGTTCTGTCGCAATCGATCCATAAATCGAACAGAACGTATCCTATCCCATAATTGAGATTCGTTAAATAAAAAGGAGAAATAGCAAAGTCAAAGTGGTTAGTTTTCTGAGAACCGTGACGCACCTCTCAAGGGTGCGTCGTAATGTGTCCCTTTTCGATGATTTAACTGCTTTCCTCGCCCTTTTTATGAACTGTTAAACTAACCTAATCTGATTGTTCTATCACGCCTAACAAATATAATATTTTTGGGAAATCGGATTATCATGCTAGGTCCCTTAATGCTATTTAAATCAGATAATCACGATCGAATTAGTATTATATGTTGCATATTGCTAAAATCAACTCAGATTAGTTTAATAGTTAACGCATGTCCCTTCAATTATTTATGCTGAGCTAGTAAGGATATCCTGCCTCTGGAGTTATCGACGAGCGAAGAACTCCTCTCGGTAGTTACAGTCCCCCGAACCCTCAATCTCAACCTTGCGGGTGTATGTTGAGAGATCCCCACACCAGGAATCACAAGGGAACCTACGACCGTCGTGGTCAAACATAATTGCACTCTCTTTATGTCACGATAACCGGGTTTTGTCAGTTTTTCTCATTGTCGTTAAAAACTGAATGGCGACTCCTATATTACTAGTCAATTGGGTGTATACTCACAGGAAATCCAATTACACTTGATTGAATAAAAATAATCGTCACACCCACGAGGGACGAGGTCACGCAATAGCCTCGCGCTTTTTCGAACCCCTCACGCCAAGTCGTAGATGTTGCCGGAAACGGAAACATGGTACGTATCGGAAAATATTATCGGAAATGGAAATATCGCCGGAATCGAAAATATTACCGGAAACGGAAATATTGTCAGAATCGGAAATATTATCGGAATCGAAAAATAA
The DNA here is from genome assembly GCF_020520425.1 of Spinacia oleracea. Taxonomy (NCBI): domain Eukaryota; kingdom Viridiplantae; phylum Streptophyta; class Magnoliopsida; order Caryophyllales; family Amaranthaceae; genus Spinacia; species Spinacia oleracea. The sequence goes on from NC_079492.1 coordinate 116,569,483, forward strand.
TTCCGGAAACGGAAATATTAAATATTTGTTCGAAACCAAAATTAATTCCGGAATCGAAAATATTAAATATTATTCGTATCGAAAATGAATTCCGGAATCGGGAATATAATCGGAAGCGCGTCGTACGAATTAGCATCGAACGAGACTTGCTAGACGAAGGCCCAGCACGAAGAGTGGGCTGGCGCTGTGCGTGGGCCGTAAGGCCTGCGTGCGGTGCTAGAGTATCACTCAAAGTGTGTTACTCGAATCCTAAGGCTACCGGGATTCGTCATGTGACTAAATCTAATCCTAAAATATTTAGTTTATTTAATTAGAGTCCTAGTAGGATTATAATTAAATAAATTAGTATCCTAATAGGATTCCAAGTCCTTTTCCTTAACTCCATAAATAGGTGCCTAGGGTCACATATTTACATCGAGAATTGAAGTATTCAAAGGTAAGATTTTCAAGCAAAAATCAGCCACAAACACTTGCCCTATTACCCGAAATTTATAGTACCTTAAGGGCGATTCTAGTTGGTCAATCTTAAGGCGCATCCTGACGTGCTGTGGACTATATACGGAGGGACGACACTTGGAGTCCTAAAGACTTGTTCTTGTTCGGTTCGGACGCAGCTAGGGAGGGCACGCTACAAAGTGTATGCATCTGAATTATGCTAAATGATTATGTGTTAATAATATGTTTCCTGGATTTATGGTTTTTCCGCATGATTTATGTTTATTCATATGTATCATAACCTTACAATTCGAGGGAGAGGGTAGCAGTCTTTTGGACATGCCTAGTTGATGTTTGTGAAGTCTACACACATTCTCCAGGATCCGTTGGGTGTTTTGACCATGACTACGTTTGCGAGCCATTCAGGGTATTTACAAGGCTCTATGAAACTTGCATCTTTCAATTTCTTGACTTCTTCTGACACTGCTTTACTCTTTTCTGCCGAGTAGTTGCGTAGCCTTTGTTTGATGGGTTTTGAACCTTTTATGACGTTCAGCTTGTGGGTGACTGTTTTGGGGTTGATTCCTGGCATGTCTTCGGCTGAGAATGCGAAGATGTCTTTGTGTTCTCTGAGTAGGTCGACAATCATGATTTTTAGGTCTGATCCCAGGTCTGTGCCGACTCTGATGCCTGATGGATCTCCTCCCTCTTCAAGTGAAATATCTTCCATTTCTGTGTCTGTTTGGGCTTCCCCAACGTCAGGCCTGCCTTTGATGTCCGCCGTCAAGGTGGATCTATTCGGCTATGCTGACTTTCTTTTGGTACCATCTGGCTCTTTTTTGAGATCTTGCTCATTTTCGTCTTCTGCGGGATCGTCCTCCGGGTCGTCTCCTCGATGGTTTCGGGTTTTGACTGCGTTATAATTGCATCGGCGGGCCGACACTTGATTGCCTCGTAGTTTCTCGGGAACTCCGATGTCTGACACGTATAGCATCATCTGGTAATAGGTTGATGTTATGTCTTTGACCTTGTGGATCAGTGGTCTTCCCACTATGACGTTGTAGACTGTCGGAACGTCAACTACTAGGAACTCAGTCAAGTTATTTCTTGCTGTCTGTCGTCTTTCATTGGTTAAGGGAAGTGTTATCTTTCCGTCAGGGACGACGGATGACCCATTGAAACCGATCACTGGGAAGTTGACTTTGGCTAGCTGCCTGGGGTCAAGTTTAAGTTTGTCAAAAGCGCCTCTGAAAAGGATATTGGCCGAACGAAAAGGATATAAATAGACCCCTAAATTCGACGTAAAAGGAACACACAACAACACACAATTATATTCTGAGTGTTGACTCCAACCCTTAGCCTAAGCCTCTCGCTGCGAAACTGTTCACGCGTTCTGTCGCAATCGATCCATAAATCGAACAGAACGTATCCTGTCCCATAATTGAGATTCGTTAAATAAAAAGGAGAAATAGCAAATTCAAAGTGGTTAGTTTTCTGAGAACCGTGATGCACCTCTCAAGGGTGCGTCGTAATGTGTCCCTTTTCGATGATTTAACTGCTTTCCTCGCCCTTTTTATGAACTGTTAAACTAACCTAATCTGATTGTTCTATCACGCCTAACAAATATAATATTTTTGGGAAATCGGATTATCATGCTAGGTCCCTTAATGCTATTTAAATCAGATAATCGCGATCGAATTAGTATTATATGTTGCATATTGCTAAAATCAACTCAGATTAGTTTAATAGTTAACGCATGTCCCTTCAATTATTTATGCTGAGCTAGTAAGGATATCCTGCCTCTGGAGTTATCGACGAGCGAAGTACTCCTCTCGGTAGTTACAGTCCCCCGAACCCTCAATCTCTACCTTGCGGGTGTATGTTGAGAGATCCCCACACCAGGGATCACAAGGGAACCTACGGCCGTCGTGGTCAATCATAATTGCACTCCCTTTATGTCACGATAACCGGGTTTTGTCAGTTTTTCTCATTGTCGTTAAAAACTGAATGGCAACTCCTATATTACTAGTCAATTGGGTGTATACTCACAAGAAATCAAATTACACTTGATTGAATAAAAAGAATCGTCACACCCACGAGGGACGAGGTCACGCATTAGCCTCGCGCTTTTTCGACCCCCTCACAGTGGCGACTCCACTGGGGAAAGTGAAGGAAATACTCGTGCTTGTAGGTAATCAAAATAGCCGAAGGGTGAAACGATCCTACCCCGCGTTTATTTCCCCATCAAGTTGGGACGACCTGAAAATCAGCATATTAATGTGAACGGGCAGAACCGTATAACGAATCTCTGCTCCCTCGGGAGTTGGGACTAAGGATACCTTTTTCCGCCAATAGGGGGGTGCATACGCCGCGCATGTTTCCCACTCGGTACTTGTGCAGGTAGTACACCTATCCCGAACCCAATCGCTCGCTCATTAGGTCCCTCTCGCCTGCATGCCCCCTTGGCTTGCACTTGCGGGTTGGCCTCTTGGGCGAAATTCGTCTGTTGAAGACACTACCTCGACCGGGGCATGTGTTGGATCTACGATAGAAGCGGTACCAAGCCAGGCGCAAATAAACTACCCATAGAAGCCTATCATAAACTACGTGGCATATTTATTTTTCAAATCCATGTTTGTAATGTAGTTTGTTAGGTTATGATACATATGACAATTCATAAATCATGCGGAAACAACCATTTAGCCAGGAATACATATTATTTACACATAATCATATAGCATAATTTAGATGCATACTCTTTGTTGCGTGCCTTCCCTAGCTGCGCCCGAACCGAACAAGAACAAGTCTTTAGGATTCCAAGTGTCGTCCCTCCGTAGATAGTCCACAGCACGTCCGGATCCGCCTTAAGATTGACCAACTAGAATCGCCCTTAAGGTACTAGAATTTTCGGCACTCTTAGGTAAGAAATATGGCTGAATTTTTCTCTCAAAACTCACTTTGAATACTTGATTTAATCTCTGAAAATATGTGACCCTAGGCACGTATTTATAGAGTTATGGAAAGGGAATTGGAATCCTAGTAGGATACGAATTAATTAAACTTAGAATCCTATACGAACTCTAATTAATTAATTTATCCTTTTAGGAATAGGAATTTAATCATATACCAAATCCTAATAGCTTTAGGAATCGTGCATGAACACAAACACACACACACACACGCGGCAGCCACGAGGGCCGCCCATGCGCGTGCGTGCGAGCAGCAGCCCACGCCACGAGGCCATGGCCTTGGCGCGCGCTGGGCCTGCCTTGCGGTGGGCCTGGGCGCTGCCTTGGCTGGGCGCGCGTTTGGCTTGCTGGGCGATGGCCCGACTTCGTGCTGGGCCTTCGTCCGGCAGGCCTCGTCCGATGCTAATTCGTACGATACGCTTCCGATTAAATTCCCGGTTCCGGAATTCATTTCCGATACGAACAATATTTAATATTTCCGATTCCGGAATCAATTTCCGTTTCGAACAAATATTTAATATTTCCGTTTCCGGAATTATTTTCCGATTCCGATAATATTTCCGATTCTGACAATATTTCCGTTTCCGGCAATATTTCCGATTCTGGCAATATTTCCATTTCCGATAATATTTTCCGATACGTACCATGTTTCCGTTTCCGGCAACATCTACGACTTGGATAATATTTATATTTCCGATACGATCCATATTTCCGTTTCCGGCAATATCATCGTTTCTGGAGTATTCATTTCTTGCCTATGACGATCTCAGCTCCCACTGAAACCAAGATCCTTCGATTCCGAATATCCATAGATGGAGTATCTAATGCCATTAAATACTTGATCCGTTTACGTACTATTTGTGTGACCCTACGGGTTCAGTCAAGAGTAAGCTGTGGATTAATATCATTAATTCCACTTGAACCGAAGCGGCCTCTAGCTAGGCATTCAGTTCACTTGATCTCACTGAATTATTAACTTGTTAATTAATACTGAACCGCATTTATTAGACTTAACATAGAATGCATACTTGGACCAAGGGCATTATTTCCTTCAGTCTCCCACTTGTCCTTAGGGACAAGTGTGCATTTCCTAATTCCTTTGTCGCTCGATGCTTGCTCTTGAACATAAGGTAAGAGTCGTCATCCTTATTATGTCCAGAGGTGTTCCTCGGTTTCAGAGTTCAACTGATCAAATAAACAGATAATCATAGCCTATGATTCATCCGAGCACGGCCATGCATTTCACAGTTTCTAGCTCTCCGAGTGGCCTTGTACAACTTTTAAGCATCTCATCCCGATTTATGGGAGGACAATCCCAATCTTGCGATCTTGAGATTAGACTTCATTTGATAGGTGATTACCTGAGCGTTGCCTTTATAGCCTCCTTTTACGGTGCGACGGTTGGTCAACGTCAAAGCAACCAGTTCTCAAACAAGTAATCTCAAATCACTCAGGTATTGAGGATTTAGTGTCTAATAATTTTAATAAAATTTACTTATGACAGATTTTCATCTCTTACAGTAAAGTTTCATAGGTCTTGTCCGATACTAGTCTTCCCAAAGTAAGTATCTATGCAAATGATTATGACATTGCCATGTCCACATAGTTCAAGAAACAGAACTACTAGTCATCTTGCATTCTAATCGTCTAACGTTTTCTATGCGTCCAATTTTATAGAAAACTCCGACTAGGGACCATTTTCAACCTTTGACATTCAAGTTCACTTGATAGACATTTCTTAGTCACAGGACTGGTCCTGACAGTCTATCTTGAATATATTGTCAAATTTGAAGGGACTCATCATTTAATACTAAACCAAGATTAAATGGAATATGAAAATACATTTCATATATGATAAATGTTCAACCCCAATGTTTTATAACCATGGGCCTCAAACCCATTTTCTAAAACAATTCATGGAATTCAAAGCTATCCTTGATTTCCAGTGCTACAACGTGAGTGTTGCTTCTCACTTGTTGCATAGGTTTAGTTATCATGCTTTGCCAATCTTAATATCCTTTTCATCGAATGTTCTTCGAGATATGATGATAAGATCTTTTCGAGTTTGTTTATTATGTGATCTAGTCTTTCTTACTTCGATGGTGGTTTTACTCATTTTTCAATGAAGAACCATCAAGTTAGCAGACGTTTTTCTTGCTTCAAGAGTGGTTCTACGCATTTTTCAATGAAGAACCATCAAGCCAGCAGATAGGTGATCTACCCAAGTTCAGTGAAGAACTTTAAACAACCCTGTTTTATTGCTTCTTAGGCAATAATTACTTTTACTTCAACTCTATAGGTTGCTAGTGATGCTTTGTTTGGATTTACCTATCCAGGCAGTTCATAGATATGTGGAAGATTCTCCAACTATATCTTGGAACATAGAAATTATTTATTTTAATTTCCCACGCAACAACTCATGGTCTCCAACCCTTGTTGCCATTTTCAAAACACGATGCTCTATAGCTCGTCCTTATCAATGGTTAACTCCAAAGGGTCTTGCTTGATCCTTTGCCAGTGTTTATGCGTGTAGCATCAATATTTAGCATATCTTTGTTTCCTTGAATCAAGAACTATTCCTATGTACCTTTTCAAGTATCATAAGTATTCTTGATCTCAATCTAGTTGATCTTCACTTAGATCAATAGAGATTGGTATATGTTCGTCATGCCTAAAGTCATACGATACGTTTTTGGCGATCCTCATATTATATCATACATGATAAATTCTTTTGCAGAATAATTCTCAATTGAATTCTATTCATGTAACTTTAGCTCATCTAGTTTCAGTAGATACTAAATCCAGCTAAATTCTTTGACATATAATATAGGTTAAGAATCTTACTTAGATCCTGGGATGTTTAACTTAGTAAATGCTTATACATAGTTCAAACATTCTTTACTTAGATTTATTCACATGGGTCGAATATCTCCAATGGAGTCATTCGTGTTTGATTTAGTAAATGCCATTACTTAATCTAAAACATTAATATAAGATCTTTGTAAATAGATCTTAATACCCAGTATGCACTAAGTTTCGCCTTGGTCCAACATTGATGAATAATTTCAAACCTAAGTTATTAGCATTTGAATGTTATTTCACAATAGAGAGATATGTGTGTGATACACATAGGACCAATTAAGTTTTATGTACTCCCACTAAACTTCTTATATATCTATAAGAATCATGTACATTTTATGAAACTAAAATACTTATTAGCTTCACTAAAATACATTTCTAATTCCCAATTGCTTGCTTAAATCTGTACTTAGATTTCATAAGCTAGCTTTCTTTTTCAAGCATTTATTTGGATCCACAAATCCTATGACATACCATGTACATAGTTTATTCCAACATTTTATTGAGGAATTGTTTTGTCATCCAATTGCTATATGTACCGATATGCAATCATTGCTTGAATTATAGACTTGAGCATTACGATTATGCATGAGGTTTCAACACAATCCATGCCATGAATTTGCTTGTAACCTTTTAGCAACTAGTCTAGCTTTGTGCGTGAACACAATTCCATGTTTGATGGTTTTTATCCTTAAAACAAACTTGCAACCAATAGGTGTGAAACTATTCTTGCAAATCAACAAAATTACAATTTTGTCATCAAAACATTGAGTATGTTTTATGGCCTCTAACCATTTAAACATATAGTCTATATATGGCCTCTAACCATTTTAGGGAATCTATATTTCGTCATAGCTTTCTTACAAGTCACAAACTCATTAATCTATATGATAATAGTTTGACTGCAAGTTGTAGGTTTCTTCACTATTTAATAGAAGAATCTCATAGTTTCATTGACCTGATCTCTATGTTTCTTCACTATCTAATAGAAGAATCTCATAGTTTCAGTGACTTGAATTCTATGCCTACTTGGGTATAGAACATCAAACAATAGAATATCAATAGCCACTTGAAAGTCCTTTGAATATTCTTGGTCTCCTTGAAGCACTTGTAAAGTCTTCTAAGAGATGTCTATTCTTTAAAGCCACTTGTAAAGTCCTTACAGAATAAGTTCGGATTTTCTAAAGCACTTCGAAAAGCCTCCGGAATGTCCGTTTATGTTTGTTGTTTGCCTCGAAGACTTTCGAGGTCTATTTTCTCCCACTTGTCATTTTGGAAACGAATCTCCAAAAGGACATCATTTCGAGCAAACAAACATTATGTTCTCAAAAATTCGTGGTAGAAACAATACCCTTGTGTCTCATTTGAATAAATCATAATGAAACATATATCTAGACTTGGGCCTTAGTTTGTTGAATAACAAACACTAAGCTCCCACTGAGTTTAGCAACTCTTTAGATATATTTAATTGAAAAGATATCCTGAAATTACTTTTCAATAGCTTTGACGAATTTGGTTTAGTTTGGTGGTAGTTGAGCATTTTGTTTTAGAAATTATAGGAAAAGTTTTTATGATTCATCATTAATCGAATCAAGTACCAATTGACTTCGATTATTCCAACTAAGATATGCCATATCTTATGGACCTAGATTGTGAAATTACAACACACAATCATTGATGATCATATTTGGTCTCAAGTAATCATCAACATGATCTAACCTAGATCTTTATGATTTCTTGCCAAGTGGATTTTATACTTCTGAATCTTTGAACTAGCCAAACAGATTCAACTTATATCACATTTGAGTAAATAAACCTATATTCACTCAAATCTGTGTGAAATAATAAAGTCATAAAACCTTTCTTTAGCTTTGAACTCTATTGTCTAGGCGTTCTAACAATAGTTCATATCTTTTTTTACTTTCAACAAGTAAGACTAGTTGTCTTAAAATGATCTAGAAATCAATCAATTTTCAAAAGTCCATCAAAATAGAGCTTATGAATGTTAACTTGTTGATATGGTCTAAGCAACAATGCCAAAGATTAGTGGAACTCAAATCAAGGGGTTGATTTGAACCTAGTAAAGTTCTTTAAAGAGTTGTTTGTTTTAATCAAGCATATTGACTCAACCTGTAATTGACCATTTCATTCAAATAAACAAACAAACAAGCATTGTTTTTGTTCTTCTGAATGTGAGTCTTTCTGTGTTTGAAGCAGAAATTTAGGTATGCTGATTATGGAACAAAATAGCCATTTAGTTCCAGCCTTTGAAAGGACTTAAAACAAACTTAGATGACCCTACAATTAATGTAGCATTGCCATGCTTCATTTCCCACTTGTAGGTCATTAGTGTATCCTAGCTTCCATTGTTTGAGTTATTACCGAAGTAAGAACCTCAAGCGGTATATGATACCAAGGAAGTTTGATTGCTAGGTCACTTCTCTTCAAACATAAATTTATAGGTAGAAACGGAATCGTAAATTCCTTTCATTTGTTCCTCGTTTTCCTATTTCTTGTACCCTTTCTTATAGTCTTAAGAATTGAATTCTTTAGTGTTGACTTTTATACTTTGTTAGACATGTCCAATGTCACCAACAAGGTTCTTTACCATTTTAATTTATGTTGAATATTTTGTTTCAACTAGATGATCTTACCAGAAGCTTCTAAAGTTCTCTAAGCATCGATCTATTCGAATGTCTAGGGACTAGACTTATTCGAGAATTAAATGGACAAAGATATTAGGTTGTTAACCATTGGTAAAGCTGAGCGTATTAAACTCAATGCTTTATGATCTCAAAACTACATTGTATTTTGAATTCACAAGCACCAATCGGTTTGCCATTCGACTTTGATACTCGAAAACAACCATAAAAGTCGATATAAGAAACGTACATTTTAAATTGCTCATTTTCTCTCATTTCCGTGAATCGTTCTTGGATTCACTACCAATCGAGGAAATTTACTGTTACCTTTCTAAAAGGATTTACTGTAGTGCAAGATATTTAATTATAAACAATAATTAAAACATATATTGAAGCATGCAAAGTCTAAACATTTATCATGAATAATAACTTGAAAATGAAAGCAATCATGCAATTTAAACAAGTCATTAGCATTTTATTCGAATTATGTGTTCCGGCAGGTGTGAATAAAATGATTCCAAGATCCTAAAACCATTGAAGAATTAAGCACAGTTTGTCGACTCAATTCTAAAACATTTTAGGTAAGCAAAAGCCTTTTGCTAATAGTCTAGAAACTACTCTTGGTTGATAGGCACGTCTAAGAACTTATTAGGTAAACCTATCGATTTTGCCACGACATAAAAGGACTCCTTACTTATATCGTTGAGTTTCACCAAAACTAACATGTACTCACAATTATTTGTGTACCTTGCCCCTTTAGGACCAATAAGTAACACCTCGCTGAGCGAAAACTATTACTAGATTGATGTAAAGGATATCCAAGCAAGTGTATATTTTGGCATGGCACCTTATAACTCAATTTTTAAGTTTGGAACTTAAGGCTCTTACTATGTTGGTTAGATTTTAAGTGAACTAAAATCCTTAATCATGCAACATAATCAAGCCACAATCTTATGCATAATTAAGACATATTTAAAGCAATAAATAACTTAAAGCATGCATAAGATAAATGTGATCTAGTATGGCCCGACTTCATCTTGAAGCTTTAACTTCAAAGTCCGTCTTGAAAATCTCCGTGGGAGGCACCATTTTCTTCAAATAGGATAAGCTATAACTAATTACAACTATTTGATGGTACGCATACCATATTTGAATTGAAAAATAACTTTGGTACTTTAGACCAATTACATTCAAATTAATGGTACGCAGACCATATTTTCTATCCTATTTGGGCCATACTAGTCACTTCATAACCTGCAAAACAGTACATATCCAATATATACCATTCACCCATTCATTATCATGAATGGCCCACATAGCTGGTAAGTAAAACACATTATGCATCACGTAAACATTTGCAGCAATTAATCAAGGGCACCAATAATCTACCAATTATTCAGTCCTTATTAATTCTAATCAAGTTGTTTTAACCTTAAGGATTCGTAGACCTAATCAAGAGTTTTATGACTAAAAGGGCTCCCACTTAAACCAATAAATTCATATGCTTTACTAATTTTAAACATAAAAATGTATTTCAAGTCTAACCGGAAACATACAAATTTAATTAAAATTTAAAGCTCATATAAATTTATAATTGAATCCAAAAAGTTTAATTTAATTTCAGTCGTATTTAAATTAATTCATGATTTTAATTTTAGTAAAATAATTTAGAATAAATAAAATTTATTATAATTACAATATTCAAAATTAAAATCCAAGAAAATAATTAAAATTATTAATTTTAAAATTAATTAAAATTACGTAAACTGAAAAATTTCAAATTAAACATTCATAACGATCTAATCGCAACGCAAACACCCTACGCATCGCACGCCCATGGGCCGCACGCACACAGCCATCGCTGGCCATGTGCGCGCAGCCCATGCGCTCGTCGCATAGCTGCTGCATCTTCCATCGCAAGCCATCGCACGCTATGGTGCTCGCTGCGCGCGGGCCAGCGCTCGATGCACGTGAGCCATCGCTCGCTGTGCGCGCTCGCCAGCGCTCGCTGCGCGCGAGCCATTGCTTGCTGTGCGCGCGAGCCATCGCTCGCTGTGCGCGCGAGCAATTGCGCGCGATCAATCGCTGGGCGCAGCGCTCGTGGCACGCGAGCTTGCGCTCGCTGCGCGCGAGGCTGCGCGCGCTTGCGCGAGGCAGTGCCCGTCGTGGCGCAGCTCGCTTGCTGTCCACACGCAACTGCCTTGGCTTGCCTTTCGCCCATGCCCATTTGTTCATAGCTCGTGGCCCACGACACAAGGCAGGGCTGCTGCCTTGTGCTCGTGCACCATGCCCTTGCTCATTGCATTCGTGCCGCACGGGCGACGAGCTCCCTTGCTCGTCGTCGCATGCCCGCACTATACAACACCCCTTAAGGGTAACACGAAGCGTCCATTGCTTTGTGCGTGTAAGTTATATGAACGAATCGCATAAAAAATTAAAATTTATATTTAAAATTAATGACAAATTAATAAATAATATTAATTTCATAATTTTAGGGCGAAAAATCGAAAATTTATTATCCAATTGATTTCCGATTATTATGGATTCAAGTCTAGGTCATAAAAATTTAAAATTTATCATAAATTTACAATTTTTATGGTGGTTTTTAATCATAGGTTTCTAATTAAATTATAATTAATTATGAAAATCAAATTAATTCTAAATTATTCTAATTTTCAACAAATTAATCATAATTACAAATTAGATTGCATAATTAACAAGGCTAGGCATTCAAACTTGTTAAACATATACAGTAGGTCAATAAAAAATTCAAGATTTATCAACAAGAATCGCAAATATTTAATTTAACATCTTAAATTTACGAAATTTTGCATTCGAAAAACTAAAACCTTCGAAAAGTCATAGTTAGGCTTCGAATTTGAGAATTCTGGGTTCGGCAGAAAAATACTATTTTAGTCAAAATTTTAGAATGGCTTTTACATGCGGAATTGACACAAAAATCACTCGATTTGGATGAGTAACGAAGAAACTGCCGAAAAACTGTGTACGTATAATTAAATAAACGCAATTTGCAATTAATTAACAATTACGAAAATTAATCACCCCTTTTAATTCTTGCAAATTTGTAATATTTAACCATGTTCATGCAATTTAGATTATGAAAATAATAAGGGGCTCGTGATACCACTGTTAGGTTATGATACATATGACAATTCATAAATCATGCGGAAACAACCATTTAGCCAGGATTACATATTATTTACACATAATCATATAGCATAATTTAGATGCATACTCTTTGTTGCGTGCCTTCCCTAGCTGCGCCCGAACCGAACAAGAACATGTCTTTAGGACTCCAAGTGTCGTCCCTCCATAGATAGTCCACAGCACGTCCGGATCTGCCTTAAGATTGACCAACTAGAATCGCCCTTAAGGTACTAGAATTTTCGGCACTCTTAGGTAAGAAATATGGCTGAATTTTTCTCTCAAAACTCACTTTGAATACTTGAATTAATCTCTGAAAATATGTGACCCTAGGCACGTATTTATAGAGTTATGGAAAGGGAATTGGAATCCTAGTAGGATACGAATTAATTAAACTTAGAATCCTATACGAACTCTAATTAATTAATTTATCCTTTTAGGAATAGGAATTTAATCATATACCAAATCCTAATAGCTTTAGGAATCGTGCATGAACACAAACACACACACACACACACGCGGCAGCCACGAGGGCCGCCCATGCGCGTGCGTGCGAGCAGCAGCCCACGCCACGAGGCCATGGCCTTGGCGCGCGCTGGGCCTGCCTTGCGGTGGGCCTGGGCGCTGCCTTGGCTGGGCGCGCGTTTGGCTTGCTGGGCGATGGCCCGGCTTCGTGCTGGGCCTTCGTCCGGCAGGCCTCGTCCGATGCTAATTCGTACGATACGCTTCCGATTAAATTCCCGGTTCCGGAATTCATTTCCGATACGAACAATATTTAATATTTCCGATTACGGAATCAATTTCCGTTTCGAACAAATATTTAATATTTCCGTTTCCGGAATTATTTTCCGATTCCGATAATATTTCCGATTCTGACAATATTTCCGTTTCCGGCAATATTTCCGATTCTGGCAATATTTCCATTTCCGATAATATTTTCCGATACGTACCATGTTTCCGTTTCCGGCAACATCTACGACTTGGATAATATTTATATTTCCGATACGATCCATATTTCCGTTTCCGGCAATATCATCGTTTCTGGAGTATTCATTTCTTGCCTATGACGATCTCAGCTCCCACTGAAACCAAGATCCGTCGATTCCGAATATCCATAGATGGAGTATCTAATGCCATTAAATACTTGATCCGTTTACGTACTATTTGTGTGACCCTACGGGTTCAGTCAAGAGTAAGCTGTGGATTAATATCATTAATTCCACTTGAACTGAAGCGGCCTCTAGCTAGGCATTCAGTTCACTTGATCTCACTGAATTATTAACTTGTTAATTAATACTGAACCGCATTTATTAGACTTTACATAGAATGCATACTTGGACCAAGGGCATTATTTCCTTCATAGTTATGTGTAGCGAAATATGTGATTGTGTGTGACAAACTATCCTAGAAAACCAACGACTTTAAAAATTGCCCAAACATTCATAGACTAATTTGCCAAAGAGTTATATCGAAACACGTGTTCCGCAAACCCGAATGATCGCCACAAAAATAAGCGACGCTCGGGATGGCCTGTAACGAATCCCACAAACGCTGTTACGCGTAAAGGACGTTATTAGGCAAGCACGCAAATCGATGTCGCATAAACAGAAGACAGAAAACGAGAACCAGCCAGGGACGAATTTTCAACGCCCCTGGCTGGGCGCCAGAATTTCTCACGCCCCTCGCTGGGCGCTGAAGTTGCTGCTTGGCCTTCTGGTCAGGCGCAGCAGCCTCGGTGCCCGCGCGAAAGGAAAACACGTAGCGCAAAAAAATGTTCATAAAAAGAATTGCTACGAGGACGTAAGAAAAGCACTCGATTTCAAAAAGCGACTCGCAAAAAATTAATAACTCTTTGTGTCGTTGTTAGGCCTCCTACGACGACAATACCCGGCACCAAAACCGAACGTGCTAATAACTATGAATGTCACACGGGCAAGCGTTTCGAAAATCCAAAGAATGACCAAAAAAAAAAAAAACCAAAGAGTGTACCGACAAAAGAAAGAGTGAAAAACCAATTTAGAGAGTCGAAGTCTAGACTAAGTAATGCTTGAAACTTTGGGAACCTAAACTTTAGCTTATCTTATGCCTAGGACTGGTCCTGCCACTTGGTGCCGATCAGGGAATCAACGGTTAGTGCGTCTCGAAGATACATCGCCAACACCAGGTTTAGTAACTCCAAGTTCCGTCCGTCGTCCCTCATTTCAAGGATCTCCGCTTCCCCAACCTCGATTCGCACCTTCAAACATGTCCATCGAAGATTTGCGAGACCAGATGGTCCAAATGACCCAACTTATGGGCCAACTGAAAATGGAAAATGAAGCTTTAGCGGCTGCGCAAGCCAAAAATGACCTCTATAACGAGAAGAGGATTGAAAAAATGGTCCTACAGCAAACCATGGGGAGCAAATACTTCTCCCTCGATCCTGAACCTTTTCCTGGCAAATTACCAGAAAAGTTCAGTTCATCTGACTTACCAAAGTTCAAGGCCACAGACAACCCCCGTGATCATCTACTGAGCTTTGTGAATACCATGAACTTGAAAGGCGTGGACAAGTCCATGTACTTACCTGCCTTTCCTTTGTCCTTGGAACCTGTGCCGCTCAAATGGTACTATCACCAGGACCCTAAGCTCTTCCCCACTTGGGAAGACTTTGTCAATGTCTTCATCAAGCAATACTCGTCGAACATGGATTTCCAAGTCACCATGCGCGAGCTGGAAGTTCTCTTCCGAAAGAAAAATGAGGGTTTCACAACCTACTTTGCTAGATGGAGGGACCAGGCGACCCAGCTAATCAATAGGCCTCCCGAAACAGAATTGGTCCAAAAATTCATTAACAACCTAGACCCGGCTTACAGACAACACCTTAGGTACCTGGGACTTTACACTTTCAAAAGAGTTTATGATGTGGGAATAAAGATCGAGGACGGCCTCGCCAAAACCATACAGAGCAAACCCACATATAAGACCAACACCTATAATCGGGGTAACACATCCCAAGCCCAAGAAGTCCATGCTGTAGAAGAGACTCCCGCCCGAAGAAACCCTGCAAGATGGGTCCGAGACCGAAAGTTTGCCCCACTCGGGTCAACTTGGTACAAGCCTTTGAAATACTAACCAATCAAGGAAAGTTGAGACCTATAGGCCCCACCCGTGACCCTCCTGTCAAAAGCAAATATTGGGTCGAAGGTACTTACTGCAAATTCCATCAAGGAAATGGGCATGACACTGAAAACTGCTGGAATCTAAAACATACGATCCAGGACATGATAGAGGATGAAGTGATACCTCTCCCTAATGTTGGCAAACCCAACAACAACAAGAGCCCACTCGGCTCTTGTCACATCTCTCTCGACCAACCAAAGAATTTCGACCCCACGGTGTATATTACACCTCAAGGTGCACCACTCGCTGTGGTCCCTATGGATCGAATCGAGAGGGAAGTGTGCGGTGTGTGGAATGATGATGCTGAAGATATTTACCTATCTCAAGTCTCGGGCCAGGACCTCTTCACTGAAACTTTGCCCGGGTATGCTCTCATTGACACCACCCCTCAGGAGCCCGAGGTCGACAACCTCACCCGATCCGGAAGAATATACCAACCGGATATTCACCCACCTCCTATGGACGACATCCCGGTTAGGCAAACTCCTGAGAATGGACGGCACGCCACCGTCGCGGAAGTCATTGAAAATCCTCTCCTGAAACAACTAAAAAGAACCAAGGCCGAGATTACCATCTGGGATCTTATGTGTACTTCAAAGGAACATCGCGAAAAGCTTATTCGCTCACTTGACCTCATCTCAGTACCTACAGATATCACACCTGACTCATTGGTTAGCCATGTCAAGAGAGATGCCCGAGAAAAGGCCATAGTTTTCACCGATAAAGACTTACCCAAAGAGGGGGGTGCTCACAATAAAGCCCTTTACCTAGTGGTTGGATGCAAAGGACAAAACATCCCCCTAGCGCTCGTAGATAATGGTTCGGCGGTTAACGTCTGCCCATTGCGAACCGCCCATTACATTGGGCTAGGAAACGATGACTTCCAAACCTCCACGCAAGGGGTACGAGCTTATGATAACTCCCGAAGGCCTGTATTGGGAAAAATCAACCTTGCCATACAAACCGGCCCTGTGGCACGCACCACGGAGTTTCAAATAATCGACATCAAGCCCACTTTCAACCTCCTCTTGGGGCGACCTTGGCTCCATGACTTAGGAGGTGTGGCTTCTACCTTGCACCAAATGGTTAAACTTAACCATAACGGGGTAATACTAGAAATCCGCGCCCCTCCTCTCGACGTCAGTTGTACTATGGTTGGAACGGCCGAAACTGCAGACGACCTTTATGGGTTTCAAATGGAAGAAACAATCCAGTTCATCGAAGATTATGATCCAGCATTCCTAGACCCGCATGCATCCCGAGTCATCCCTAGAATGCTGTTAGCTCAAGGTTATTTCCCAGGAACCCCATTGGGCATAAGGAAGAAGGCATACACATTCCATCCTTTTCCCGACAAATCTACTCCCTTTGACTTAGGTTATGAACCAACGGAGGAAGATATTGTTGACCGCCTATCTAGGCTACACCTTAACAAAGCCAAACAAACCACCCTCCTTCCCCCATATCAAAGGACCCTTAACGGGATGTTCGTTCGGGAAGGAGAAGAACACCCATGCTGTGATTTCCTTGAACCCTTCGTTCAGGATGGCTTGCTAAAACCCGGATTTGAAATTTTCCATGACTACCACACCTTGGATGAGGCACCCCTCCTCACCAAGACTAAAACAGCTGAAATATTGGACAACCAGGCTCTATGGAAATTGTTTAACGAATCGAGGCCTATGGAGAACGAGACTGTGATGATTACCCTAGATTTACAAGATGAAGGTTTCGATCCAACCCGGTTAATCTCTCCTGCATCAACGCTAGAAGAGGTCGAGAACGGATGGGTGAAGACATACCAGTGGGTCAATGCAAAAGGAATGGAATTCAAGATGAGTACCGGTGAAGGACCGAAGTTTTATGAGACTAAACCCCAGGCATGAGCTACATAGAGCACCATTAGTAAAAAGCGCCTAGTAGTTCTTTAGATTGATAGAAAAATTAATAGAGACTTTAGATGGTCCTAAGGCCGCTTAGAATATAGGTCAGTTTGATTTCAGTGTGTTTTCCTTACTTTCTGAATCAATAAAGGCGTAATATTTCTCCTAAAAATTTCATTCTAACACTAAATAAACACCAAATATACTTGCAAAATACAAAAATAAAGAGGCGGCCCACTATAGGCCCAACAAACAAAGCCCACTCGGTTTTGAAATAGTGCCATGGGAACCAATTCCCGAAACACACAAAATAAACCACACTATCCAATTCATATCCCCAAAACCTAAAAAGCCAACCAGTGTCATCATAAGAGCCAATCCATGCAACCCAAAATCAAAGGAAATCAAAAATCCAAAACAATGCAAATGATACCAAAAAAACAGATTCATAAAACATAGATTCCATCATACCCTTCACTAACAACCCACCTCGAAAGCCTATACAAAGATCTTCATAACTTCCGCACCCTAACTCCATTTTCAGAACAGTTTCGAGTCACCAATAGAAAAAATTAATCCGGACAAAAATGCATTTCACGCTAACAGTCAAAAAAGCCTCCAAAATAGCCTCAAAATTAACTTTAAATACGAAGCAAAATATCAAGGCACAAAAAAAAAGAAATAGAAATAAACGCAAGAACATGTGAAGCAAAGCGTCAAAAATTGACCGCCCAAGTCATTTTCAGCGCCCAGGGCTGGACGCCGGAATTTCTGACGCCCCAGCCTGGGCGTTGAAACTCTCTGCCTGCCAAAAGTTTTCTTTTCAGAAGTGCTCGTCATTTTATCCGCACACAACGGAAAAATAACGAACACTTGGGGGGTACAGTACGTATCCAAAAAGGCTTACCAACCAAGAATATAGCCATACAAATTAGTCGAATTTCGAATTTCATATTTTACACGACTTATGGCAAAAAAAAAATGGCAGATGAAAATAATGATAATACTTCACTCATTTGACCGACTAAGTAATATGTTTCCACCTCATGCATCTACCGAAATCCGGCATACTAGAACTAATTCAAAAGCTAGAACTACGCGCGACCTGATTCTGACAAGATACGTAGGCAATCCTTACCAAGGATTCGGTCCAAATAATAAAAAAAAAAAAAATCTTTGTGCAAAAAGTGTTAGACATATAAAATACATAAAAAAGAGGAGAAACAAAAATAAATGAAAACTAAAAATACGCCTTTATTAATATATAATAAGAAGGAAAACAGAGTGCTAAAAATAAAAACAAACACGACTGAAATAAATAGAGGGCACCTACACCCTAGCAAGAACTACACTACTCTAGTTCTTCTGGATCATCAAATAAAGTCTTGTAATGGGCAATATTCGCAGGATCCACTCCCACAGTCCTCTGCGCTGCCCCAATGTCAATCTCCATAAGAACCGGCTCATGGACACTAACTTCCAAAGATGCCAAGGCATCAGAAACGTTCTCAGTTATAGCCCGCTCAGCCTCGAGGGCACAGGCAATGGTGGGAGAAGGATTATTATCATCAATTAGACTAGCCACTGTTTCTACAAGCGGCTGAGCCTTTCTAACCCATACATTGTTCCGGCGACGATCTCCGCGAGAGCTTGCATTTCTTTTAACAACAGCATGCCCCTTCATGTTAGGCATCTTTTTAGGCCTGAAACTGGAACGGGGAGGAACTTCCTTTCGCTTTCGATCAGGACGAGCTTTCACAGTCTTAACACTATAGGTATGAGGTTTGGCAGAATCAGGACCCTCATACTTAACACGAATACGAGGTATCAAAAGCTCAGCCGGCTCCCCATTACGAGCCTCGGTCCTCATATCTTTGTCATCGGAGCTCATCCACAACTTGTAGTTTTCAGAAAGACCCACAAAGCCATTTGTAGCTACGGCCCAACGCGGGAGACCATCATAATACTTGGCCCACGCTAGGACCCGTGTTTGTGAAAAGGCCGCTACCTTAGGTGGTACCGTATCAGAAAAGGGGATAGTCTGCCTTAAACCATATTGACGCATGACTCGGTAAGGGAAAATATAAATGGGACGAGATAGCCCCAACAAAGAAACATAAACCGATACATCAGACCCCCCTGTCATAGTAGTCAAACCCCACCATGGTACCACCCACTTAATAGAACAAATGCCATAAGTAAAAAAGGAGGTCCATTCGGCCTCGTCCTGGCCTTGGTGCAAGTATTTTCGGTTACCCAAGGCTATAGGGCGATAGTGTTTAGGATCGGCAGGAGCTTCCAAAAGTCTAAGCCGTTCCGCAAGCCAAATCTGCAAAAACAGGCTTGATCGAATCAAAAGAGTGAAAAGAAAGAAAAAATGGTCCCTGGGGCGCAGTTTCAACGCCCAGGACCAGGCGCCGAAACCTCCAGCGCCCAGCCCTGGGCGCTGAAACTCAGCCCCAGGCAAAAAAAAATATGTGCAAAAGGGATGTATACGTGCGCAAGGAAAAATCGATCACCTGCAGTAATAGGGGGCTTCCCTTAAAATGTTCAGATTTGGCATCCTTCTTCAGCTCGTCCGCACTCAGCAAAGTCTCGGCAACAACCAACGGCATGATGGAATAGCAACTTTCCATCTGGCTAATCAAGGGGATCAACCTTATGTCACCGAACTCACTATTGTTATTCGATAGCAAATAATGATTCAACAAGCAAAATACAAGGGCTCGAATATTCAATTTATGTTCGGTCATATTTTTACTAGGCCTAAAGTGATGTTTTGCAAGTTTTGCCAAGTTAACCTTATCATCTACAACAATTTCAGCAAACATGTTATCATCTAGCCCTAGGAAAGCCCTTATGGTTGTTTTACCCTCTTCAATAGTGCCAGGGGTAACAGGAGTAGCATTAGTAGGATAACCAAGGATCGCAGCAAATTCATCGGGCAAAGGACATATTTCGTTGCCCCGAAAGGCAAAAACATGATGATCGGAGTCCCAAAAGCTTAGGGCAGCATGCAGAAAGTTATAATCAATATTAATTTGTTGTAAGCCTAAAAGTGCCTCTAAGTGGTATTCTTTTAACAAAGCTTTTTCTGTGGGAGTAAGGGCCCGTAGCCAACGTCTAACAGTCCGTTGGAGTGAGAAAGTAGGGATCGACATGGCAAAAGCAATGAATAATTAAAGCACAACAAAAAGAAAAGAAAGAATTTGAGAGTAGTAGAAAATAGGGACGTATCTAGCCCCTATATATAGCTAAACGCACCCAATGACATCCTGATCCCATTCGGAAACGTGTTAGGAAATCCGAAAGTCAAATATTACCAGGAAAGGACTTTCAGCGCCCACGGCTGGGTGCCGAAATGTTTAACGCCTGGCCTTGGGCGCTGAAAATGCAGCCCAAGGCCCAGATTTCACAAAACACGGAACAGGAAAGGACTTAAGACCGTGTTGCTAAACACGAGGCCCTATTGCAAGTAGGATCAAGCCCAAAGCACCTTTAGCTGCCAAATAAGCAAGAAAAAAATAATAAAACTTGGTCGAAACTGAGACTCGTCTCAGAAAATGCTTATGTACACTTTTCAAAAAAAGCAAGTTAAATATCATGGTCATTCTTCGAAACACCAAAAATATGTGTCGTCAAGTCATTGGTTTTCCAAATAAAAAATGTTTGTCTGTAAAAGGGTTAATCCGGGCCAAGATAAAACCGGATGTCGCCTGAAAACTAAAGTCGCTCTCCACGGCTTCGCTAAAGTAGCACACTACTATAGAAGGTCGCTCGCACATACGAGCATGACCCCAAACATGATTACAAGATGCGAAAAACAACCGACGAGCCCCAGTGCTTGGGGGCTCGCGAAAAAAATAGACTCCAACGAGGAGCGCGCGATCAAAATCACATTCCCAGACTGCGCCATACACCATATCATGTTTGGATATAGGTTCGACCTCATCGAAAGGACGTCACTGACACTTGTGCACGGTCCTCTGATCAAAGACCAAGTCGAGCCAAAAAGACTAGCTCAAAACACTAGAGGAAAAAACCTTATAGGTTGCCCTTAAAATAGGCTTATAGGTTGCCAATTGCAAGGGCAACATATGGGGGGGTCACTTTTGTGAAATTATCAAAGGTTGCCCTTAACAAGGGCAACTTATAATCTTATAAGTTGCCCTTGTTTGCAACAAGGGCAACTTATGTGAAACTTATAAGTTGCCCTTGTCGCATACAAGGGCAACTTATAAGCTTCACATAAGTTGCTCTTGTTTGAAACAAGGGCAACTTATAAGCTGCACATAAGTTGCTCTTGTTGCAAACAAGGGCAACTTTTGAGTTTCTTTTTTTTTTTTTTTTTAAATAAATCTGCACGGTTGTACCTGATATTTTGCAATATAAAATTCTGCAGTATAATTTATAGAATACTGTTTCACCAAACAATATCTTGACATTCCTCAAAAATTATATAAACTTCAAATTTCCAATAATATTTCCGAATTAATTCAAATGTAATTAATTAAATCGATAAATAACAAAATAATGTAAGAGTCACGAATAACTACAAGTCTGCTCTAATTATTACACTGAGGTAATTTACAATCGTTGAAGTAAGTAGCCCACTTGTCTCGAACTTCATCCAACTCCTCTTTGGTGAAGGGCCCCTCCCTTGGAGTTGTGAATACTTTTAAAAGAACAACGTACATGCAAACCAATAAATTAAATTAAGTTTCATATGCGAAAACACAAATTATATTGGTCGCGAAAACAACTTTCTGAGTGTACTAAGATTCATTTCAAGTTCTTTATGCACATCTAAGGCTCACTTAGCTCGAAATAGATCATATTTGGCCAAAAATGGCATTTTCGATCCCAAATATCAAAAAATGAACCTAAGTACACTTTTTAAATCTTTTCCATGATTTATATGATTAGTTATATGTTTATAAGACTCATTTCAAGTTCGTTATGCACGCTTATGGGTCATTTGGGTCGATATAGGTCATTTATGGCCAAAAATGGCATTTTCGATCCCAACTACCAACAAACGAACTATTTCCACATTCTAACCCTTTTTCATGATTCATATGATTAGTTATATGTTTATGAAACTCATTTGAAGTTCGTTATGCAAGCCTAAGGGTCATTTGGGTAGATATAGGCCATTTATGGAAAAAAATGTCATTTTCGATCCCAACTACCAACAAACGAACTTATATCCACATTCTAAACCTTTTTCGTGATTTATATGATTAGTTATATCATTATAAGACTCATTTCAAGTTCATTATGCACGCCTAAGGGTCATTTGGGTCGATATAAGTCATTTCTGGCCAAAAATGGCATTTTCGATCCCAACTACCAACAAACGAACTATTTCCACATTCTAACCCTTTTTCATGATTCATATGATTATTTATATGTTTATGAAACTCATTTGAAGTTCGTTATGCAAGCCTAAGGGTCATTTGGGTCGATATAGGCCATTTATGGAAAAAAATGTCATTTTCGATCCCAACTACCAACAAACGAACTTATATCCACATTTTAAACCTTTTTCGTGATTTATATGATTAGTTATATGATTATAAGACTCATTTCAAGTTCATTATGCACGCCTAAGGGTCATTTGGGTCGATATAAGTCATTTATGGCCAAAAATGGCATTTTCGATCCCAACTACCAACAAACGAACTATTTCCACATTCTAACCCTTTTTCATGATTCATATGATTAGTTATATGTTTATGAAACTCATTTGAAGTTCGTTATGCAAGCCTAAGGGTCATTTGGGTCGATATAGGCCATTTATGGAAAAAAAATGTAATTTTCGATCCCAACTACCAACAAACGAACTTATATCCACATTCTAAACCTTTTCATGATTTATATGATTAGTTATATGATTATAAGACTCATTTCAAGTTCATTATGCACGCCTAAGGGTCATTTGGGTCGATATAAGTCATTTATGGCCAAAAATGGCATTTTCGATCCCAACTACCAACAAACGAACTTATATCCACATTCTATACCTTTTTCATGATTTATATGATTAGTTATATGATTATAAGACTCATTTCAAGTTCGTTATGCACGCCTAAGGGTCATTTGGGTCGATATAGGTCATTTATGGTCAAAAATGACATTTTCAATCCCAACTACCAACAAACGAACCTATTTCCATATTCTAAACGTTTTTCATGATTCATATGATTAGTTATATGTTTATAAGACTCATTTTAAGTTCGTTATGCACGCCTATGGATCATTTGGGTCGATATAGGTCATTTATAGCCAAAAATGGAATTTTCGATCCCAACTACTAACAAATGAACCTAATGACACTTTCTAAATCTTTTTTATGTTTCATATGCTTAGTTAGAGTTTACTAAGATGCATTTCAAGTTCTTTATGCACACATAAGGCCTATTTGGGACGATATAGGTCATATTTGTCCCAAAATGACATTTTTGACGGTTCATGCCAATTATAGGCGAACAGTTAACATGTATAGTCCCGAGCATATATTCCCGAGCCTTTTCATTAAAAGACAACAATATAACATCTAATATTTGAACAGATCAGAAACTGATCAGTTCAGCTGCAGATCAGCAGCAACAGATCAGCAGTTGTACTGATCAGTTTCTGATCTGTTCAGTTGCAGATCAGTAGCAGCAGATCAGCTGCTGAACAGATCAGAAACTGATCAGTTCAGCTGCAGATCAGCAGCAGCAGATCAGCAGCTGAACTGATCAGTTTCTGATCTGTTCAGTTGCAGATCAGCAGTAGCAGATCAGCATCTGAACTGATCAGTTTCTGATCTGTTCAGTTGCAGATCAGCAGCAGCAGATTAGCAGCTGAACTGATCAGTTTCTGATCTGTTCAGCAGCTGATCTGCTGCTGCTGATCTGCAACTGTGCAGATCAGAAACTGATCAGTTGTGACAGGCCTTTGGTCCATTGTCAACTTTCTCATTGCGATATTATTTTTGCTCGTTTGCTCATTTTTAGAGCTACAAATGAGTTATTAACATTAGTTGTATCTTGCAACACACATTAACGCATAAAAGTCACATGAGAAGCATTCCGATATCAATAATATTCCGATAGCGCAAAGAAAAATGAAGAACATATGAATGTTATAAGAGAAACTAAGTGACAGATTTCATGGCAATTACGATAAGTCATATTTGGCCCAAAATGACATTTTTGACGGTTCATGCCAATTATAGGCGAATAGTTTTTTTAAACTAATTTCTAGCCTAATAATACATCATAAATATACTATTTTATGTACCTTTTCCAGATCTTGAACTTCCTTGCAACTTTTGAATATGTCATGCATGAATTTCATCACGTAATAGCCACACTCGACCCCACCCTCTTGTTGGGCGCACTAGATTTAAGAGAACATAAATTAATAGGAAATATAATTGTTTTGGCCGTACAATAAGTAGTGAACAAATTATTATTTACCTTAATTGATTTCCATTGAGGAATTGCGCTTTTTTTGACATTCATTTTCATCAACACTCTGCAATTCCACAATTCATTGGACGTTAATTAACATTAAATGCTTGAATGTAAAATATGATTGCAAGTTTTATTTGATATGAACAAAAAAATTTACGGAATGTACTTATTCAATAGTGACTTGACCAACACGGATCGTAATGGATCTCGACGACAAGAATCAAATTGATAAATTGTGTGGCTTGGAACACATATCACAAGGACCATCCAATGGAGGCTGCAATCACAAAATAGTGGTTTAATAATCCATAATATGCCACTAAAATCACAAAATATCATTAGAATCGACACTAATGTAGGACAATAAAGATATTAAAGCAAAGGCATACTCTTCAAAGTACGGGGCTAATATGAACTTGTTTTTAGCTTTTGTGCATTGACGGATACCGTCATCGAGATATTGATTGACTTCGGCTCGATTGTTCATGCAACTAGCACCACTTATTGATTGTGGATCCAACCACCCAATATGACTATCCGAACTAAAATCATTGAACTGAAGTGACCTAAAGAACAAGCAAACATAAGAATAATCGAAACTTGGCACACCATTTACCTTATTAAATATATTACCATAACTAACTATATTAATTACCTCATGAAGACTTGTATCATTGAGATATTAAGCATATCACCTTTAAGGAATTCACATATATCGTCTTTAGTTACCCATGCTATGCCATGCTCGAAAAAGTGGAATAATGACATGTCCATCTCAACTCCAATAGCATTATCACCCGGTAACCCACTAACAAGACTATGCAACCATTTGCACGGCTTACTGAGAGAGTCAAAGACATCTGATTCCACAAGTAAATTTGCATGAGAAACTGAACCTTTCGATGATTTAAGTTTGTAGTCTTGACTCTTGCCTTGTGAACTTCCTTTTGCAATCAACTCCATTGATCGTTGACCATCTTTGCTAGCTTGAGTTGGTGGTTTCTTTGGTTTAGCTGTCTTTGGTGGCGCTTTTAGTTTCTTGATGATCTGCAAGGTTAATTTACAAAACCAAGAGATTATGAAAAAACTTGTTTATCGAAACATATAGGAAATGTTATGCAAAATAGAAAGGCGTGGAATTAGAAACACAAAGCACCTCGTCTGAAAACTTCACCCATGCAAATGGCCATAGTACATAAGAACCGGAGGCATCGCCCAAAGTATGGAGAAAAGCATTGGGCACCGGAAGTATCCAATCCAAATAGTCTTCATGAACATTGTATGGGCTGACCGCATAATAACCACTCGGGACTTGCTTGAAGTGGACTAGTGGCCGGTCACTTTGTGGTTGTGCATTCGCATCGGCCACCACATACAATTTATCGCCATTTGATTGTCCCGGGTGTAGTAGTTCGCAAGGCGTCTCCTCCTAACATTCAACCATCACGAGTAAAAATAGCCATCACGTTATTGAATGAATTAAAACTCCAAAATTTATATAAGAACATTACTAAATTAAAACTCTATAATTCACCTCACCTTTAATTCAAACATTGGTTGAACTCCAGTAGGCAGTTGAACTCTAGCGGGTGGTTGAACTCCAGTAGGTTCTTGACCTTCAGTAGGCAGTTGAACTCTAGCAGGTGGTTGAACTCCAGTAGGTTCTTGACCTTCAGTAGGTGGTTGAAGGTCAAGAATTGGTTGGCTTGATGAATCCAAAGGGCTACGGCGGGGCAACTCCAAGCTTTGTAAGCCCATCTGTTGTAGGATTGCCTCAGGTATCTCCTTCTTCAGTTCTTCTCTCATCGAAGCAATATCTGAAGCTGTTGAAGAAGCAATGGATTTTGAGTTGGTGGGCTTGCGATATTCTTCACCATACGCCTTTTTCAAGCCAACACGTACCCCTCCAAAAGCTCTTGGATGCCCGGGAGGGTCAGGTCCAAGAGTCATGTACAAGGGATCCTTGTTTAAAAATGTAGAAACCTTGCCTTCAGCACATGCTTGTTGATATTCAACCTATTTTACGAAAACAATATAAAAAATGATTGTTATATTAACACTAAAGGTAGACAAAATGTATAATATATATATATATATATATATATTCAAATTATTGAAAATCACTCCATTTACTTACTAGTTTATCACAAGCCTCTTTTTTTTCGGGATTAACAATTATATATTTCCCGTTTTTGTCGAGACTATGCATCGAACACCACCAATCATTGGCACGGGTGTTGCCACTGTTGGGGTATAATCCTTTTTCTTTCCATCTCTTCCTCTTTTCTTCATAAGTCCCGGGACCTAGCCGATGACTATGTTTTTTCTTCTTTGCAGAATCAGATCACTTTTTGCGCTTTTCCCACAAAGTATACATGTCAACTTCAATGCAAAATGTAAACAATAAATTTATTAAGTACGTAGGTAGATTATTTGAAAATTTACCACTGCATGTGGAGTTGTTTTTTGTGCAACAAAAGCCTCCCATTCCTCTGGTGTGATGTGCTTCCAAATGTCAAAAGGGAGCTTTATAGGTGGCGCTTTTTCACCTTCTTTTTCACCTTCTTTTTCACCTTCATTTTCACCATCATTTTCTCCTTCATTTTCACCTTTCTCTGCCTTGGTTCTCTCTCTCGTCTTAGAAATCCAGCCACTCACCAACTTGGCTTTGAAATTTTTGAATCTCATACGTAGATCAGATTCAAAAACGTCCTTCTTAGCAAGGGAAGGTTCAATATGGAATTGATTCTACACAAACAAATAAAAATGGAAATGTTAGTTAACATGTATAGTCCTGAGCATATATTCCCGAGCCTTTTCATTAAAACACATCAATATAACATCTAATATTTGAACAGATCAGAAACTGATCAGTTCAGCTGCAGATCAACAGCAACAGATCGGCAGCTGAACTGATCAGTTTCTGATCTGCACCGTTGCAGATCAGCAGCAGCAGATCATCAACTGAACAGATCAGAAACTGATCAGTTCAGCTGCAGATCAGCAGCAACAGATTGGCAGCTGAACTGATCAGTTTCTGATCTGCACAGTTGCAGATCAGCAACAGCAGATCATCAACTGAATAGATCAGAAACTGATCAGTTCAGCTGCAGATCAGCAGCAGCAGATCAGCAGCTGAACTAATCAGTTTCTGATCTGTTCAACAGCTAATCTGATGCTGCTGATCTGCAACTGAACAGATCCGAAACTGATCAGTTCAGCTGCAGATCAGCAGCAGCAGATCAGCAGCTGAACTGATCAGTTTCTGATCTATTCAGCAGCTGATCTGCTGCTGCTGATCTGCAACTGTGCAGATCAGAAACTGATATGTTCATCTGTGCTGATCTGCCTATGACCCTATTAGATTACAAGGCCATTAGCCTATTTATCCCACATAGGTAAATGTTCTGTTGTCTTTATTTTGGTATGGTATGCTATGAATTGTATAGGTAAGTTTAAACACATATTGTAGAGAACAATTGGAAACTAAGAAATACTCGTCAATTGAATCCATCAGTTGAATCAGCATATTAAGGATGAGCTATGATAAAGATAGACATAATATGAAGCTAGAAAAACAAATTCAGTCTTCACTTCATATCGTGCATATATATGGTGAATTGGTGACCGGAAAAAGGAATGTACAACTTGCAGGGGGAAGGGGAGGATTCCTTGTGCTAGAAGGAAAAGCTTAATACCTTTTCGAGCACCTATTTCTTATCCTTAACCACGAAAAGGGGCTTTTATCAAATTATAACTTCATTTTACATAATGCAAAATCATGGAATGTCACTTCCACCTATGAACCTGCCCCACTAGGGCGAAAACTGCCTCAGTGGCGAAAACGGAAAGGAAGGATGCAAAACTTCAATAAAATTATACGTCAACAAGCACAGATGAACAGATCAGTTTCTGATCTACACAGTTGCAGATCAGCAGCAGCAGATCATCAACTGAACATATCAGAAACTGATCAGATCAGCTGCTGATCTGCTGCTGCTGATCTGCAGCTGAATTGATCAGTTTCTGATCTGTTCAGTTGATGATCTGCTGCTGCTGATCTGCAACTG
Source organism: Spinacia oleracea (assembly GCF_020520425.1). Lineage (NCBI taxonomy): Eukaryota > Viridiplantae > Streptophyta > Magnoliopsida > Caryophyllales > Amaranthaceae > Spinacia > Spinacia oleracea. The sequence goes on from NC_079492.1 coordinate 116,598,134, forward strand.
TGCATATCAGAAACTGATCTGTTCATCTGTGCAGATTAGAAACTGATCTGTTCATCAGCAGATCAGCAGCAGCAGATCAGCTGCTGAACAGATCAGAAAATGATCTGTTCAGCAGCTGATCTGCTGCTGCTGATCTGCAGCTGAACAGATCAGTTTCTGATCTGTTCAGCAGCTAATCATGTCGTTGTTATGTTCGGACGTATTAGTTGTGCATGCCCTAGTTATGCTCGGACTATTAGCATGCTCTAGTTCGGACATCAAGTACACGATTAGATAAATTTCTAGAATTAAAAATTAGGCTTACCATTGTATCATCCCCCAAGGTTTTCTTGAAGCCCACGGGTACATCCTCCCATTTCAACAAAATTGAAATCTCTCGCATACAAAGGCCTATAAATGTTGCATACTTACAGCGCCACTTACCACAAGGGTTATCGAATTGATTGTACTCCAAGTACATCTCTTCTCTCACCCCAAGTCCTTTTGTTGGCCCTCTCCCCTTTCTCTTCACACGCTTTTTAAAACTTTTACTCGTGCTAACTTCATTTGCCACCACATGTTGATGGTTTTCAATTGGGGGTGCCCTATCCGCCATAACCTCAAACTGATCAATTCTATGTAAATATTCATCATGTTCACGATCTTCCGGCTCACCTTTATCCTCCTCCACCGCTGCATCATAATCCCCATCCTCACTACGGTCATCGTCATCATCCATCAGCTCATCCATACTATGGTCATCATTATCATCCATGATAAAGCTATACCTGAAATTAAAGAAACAAAACCACGTCACAAAACAAATACATAATTTGCATAATAATTATCACAATATATAAAATGATTCCTATGATTAGTTATATGATTATAAGACTCATTTCAAGTTCGTTATGCACGCTTATGGGTCATTTGGGTCGATATAGGTCATTTATGGCCAAAAATGGCATTTTCGATCCCAAATCTAAACAAATGAACCTAAGCCCAAATCCTAAACCTTTTTTAGATGTTTCTAAGATTCATTTCAAGTTATCTATGGCCCAAAATGACAAACTTATATGGCCCAAAATGACATATATATAGTCCACATTCTAAACATTTCAAACATAAGCACAAAGAGAAAATAGTCAAACTTATATTAAAAGAAATGAACTTAAAAACAAAGCAAGACTACGAGGCCGAAGCCCAAATAGTCAGGCTCAAAATATGTACAATACAAAATACCAAAATACCAAATACGTACAATACATACTACCAATAGCTAAAATGTGACTACGCCCAATATAGTAACTTTAGGTTACAAATTTCAACACAACACAATACACAAGTACATTGCATCAATATGGTTTTCTTCAGTACACAATATACAAGTCTTGCACCACCAACGCAATACACAAGTCTTGCACCACCAACTGCTCCTTGTTGGTTGTTTCTTCAGGCTGGTCTGAAGTCGCCTCTTGTGTTTTCTTGATTCATGTACTGTAGACCAATTGAACATGTGGCCTGTTAGTACGGTCCAACACACAGTGACAAGAACTAAATTAAAAAGCTAGATGTTGTGCCAATTTGACTTGTTTAGTTGATACCTCTAACCATTGCTAGATTTCATCATCAACAAGTATTCCTTCCGTGTGATCTGAACGCATGTAATTTGTGTCATTATCCACATTGTTTGTCACTTCAGTTTCGAAATTGGTGAAAGGAGGTGTATCATCAAAAGCATCATACTCGTCCTCATTCTCAACATCACCGACACCGAGGATGCTTCTCTTTCCCGGTACAACAATTGACCACTTCTTATCGGCGGGGTCGGTTATATAAAATATTTGCTTAGCTTGTGATACAAGTATAAATGGCTCATCAGTCTCACGCAAACGACCCAGGTCTACAAGAGTGAACCCACAAGGATCATCCCTTTTTACACACCTCTTATTATTATCAGCCCACTTGCACCAAAACAGACCAACAGTCAATTTTGTTCCGTACTTAAGCTCCCATATATCTTGGACTCGCCCATAGTAAGACAACTCGGCATCAACCGGAGATCTATCCTTAGCACTAGCATACTCTCTTGATGACGCCACAAGGGAGACACCACTATTTTGCACTGACAACGACTTCTGATCTTGGCGCTCGGTCCAAAATGTGTATCCATTGACATCATAACCCTGATATGACTGCACGGCTTCCTGAGGACCAAGAGTTAGATACTGAACAGTTTCACAAACAGTATTACCAGCTACTTCTAGTTCACCCATCACCTTATCTTGGAACCATTTAATGAACTCTCTATTATGCAATTGCGTCAATTCTCTTTCCCCTTTGCAAGGGTATTCATTAGCCAATTCCTGCTTATGCGTCACCAAATACGGGTGGACGGCTAGAATATGATGCAACACATATAAGTGAGCTTGTAACAGCTTATGCGTAGGAGGTGAGATCAATTTTGACCCAATTGTACCCTTGCCTTCTAGTCTTCCCTCATGCCGGGATGTAGGAAGTCCAATCGGTTCAAGTTTTGCTAAATACTCGGCCACAAAATTTCCAACTTCTTCACCCACGGTGCCTTGAATCATACTACCTTCTGGTTGTGCAGGATTCCTCACTTTAACTTGTAAAACAACCATGTGTCTCTCAAAAGGATAACACCACCTCAAGAACACTGGACCGCACAACTTAATTTCTCGAACAAGATGGTAAATTAAATGAACCATTATGTCAAAGAACGAAGGTGGAAAATACATCTCAAATTCGCATATTGTTTGGATTACTTTGTTCTGAAGTTCATCGAGTGTTGACGGATCAAGCACTTTGCTACATATCGTATTGAAAAATGAACAAAGACTAGTAATAGTATGTCTCACATGCTTTGGCAATATCCCAACAATTGCAATGGGTAAGAAGGTTTGCATCATGACATGACAATCGTGAGATTTCATACTTGTCAACTTCAACTCGCCATTTAAAGACACAAATCTTTTCATGTTCGATGAGTACCCCGAGGGAACCTTAATACCATACAAGCACTCACAAAATAACCGCTTTTCTACTTTGGACAATGTGTAACAAGCCGGAGGCAAGTAATGGGTATTCTTCTTCCCTTTGTCGTTGCCCTTTTCTTTGCCTTTGCCTTTGCCTTTGCCTTTGCCTTTGCCTTTTGTCTTGGCACCCCCTGTTTCCATTTCCTTCCTTCTATTATTTTCCGAAGTCTGAGGCCACAGCTCTGGACGAAGCCCCTTACTTTTAAAGTATTCTCGCACTCCCTTGGTATCCTTTGTCTTGCCCGGAATATTCAAAAGTGTCCCAAGAATTGCTTCACAAACATTTTTCTAGATATGCATGACGTCAAGACAATGCCTAACCGGTAGATCTTTCCAATATGGAAGTTTCCAGAACACGGACTCTTTTTTCCATAATCCAGTTGTACCCCTGTCTTTCACTGACTTGCCGAAGACCGTTTCAACACCCTTGACCCGCTTATAAACTTCCTTACCAGTCAACGTTCTACGGGCGACATCCATCTCAACATCCCCATCGAATACTGTCTTCATCTTACGATAGGGATGATCACGTCTAAGAAGCCTTCGCGTTCGCAAGAACACATATTTGTGACATTCAGAAATATATTTGGATTGTGTATCATCTTCACAAGTCGGGCATGCTTTCCTTCCTTTGTTCTTGTACCCGGATAAGTTACCATAAGCAGGGAAGTCATTGATGGTGCAAAAAAGCATTGCACGCAATCTAAACGTCTCATTTGCATGTGCATCAAATACGGAAACCCCTTCATCCCACATCTTTCTCAAATCATCAACGAGAGGTTCAAGGTAGACATCTATGTCGTTTCCCGGTTGTTTAGGCCCCGATATAAGAAGCGACAACATGATGTACTTGCGTTTCATACACAACCAAGGAGGTAAATTATATATGACTAAAAGTACTGGCCATGTACTATGTTGGGAGCTAAGAGTGCCAAATGGATTCATCCCATCCGTACATAACCCAAGCCTCAAATTCCGAGGTTCCTTACCAAAAGTGTCATGAAGCTTGTCAATAGTCTTCCACTGGGTAGAATCAGCAGGATGTCTAAGAAAACCATCTTTCTTCCTTCGATCAGGATCTGCATGCCACCTCAAATTCCTTGCATCCTTTTTTATCGAAAACAGGCGCTTGAATCTCGGTATTATGGGAAGATACCACAACACCTTAGCTGGGTACACATTCTTACCCTCGCTTACCCCTTTGCGTTTGTAACGCGACACTCCGCAGCGTGGACACTTATCCAAATTCTCATACTGCTTATGATATAGCAGGCAATCATTTGGACAAGCATGTATCTTCTTGTACTCTAAACCAAAGGGACACATGAGCTTCTTGGCATAATAGTTCGACCTAGGAAGTTCATTGCCAGCCGGTAACATATCACTTAGCGCCACCAACAACTCAGTGAAACTAATGTCAGTCCAGCCTCCGCTTGTCTTGATATTGTAGAGTGTGCACACAGCGGAAAGCTTGCTATACTTTGTACAACCAGGATACAGTGGCGTTTCAGCCGCCTTAGACAAGCACTCAAAAACACGATCGCGAACCTCATCCTCGACCTCGTGTAACATGTCCTCCACACGATCATTATCATCATCAATACTATTTTCAACCTCATCGTCATCCTCAAAACAATCGGCTTCCTCTTCCACATAGATAGCTTCTTCTTGTTCATGCACAACATTCTTACTAGAATTACCTACGTACACTCCACTTTTACCATGATAAACCCATACATGGTAATTAGGTCTAAAACCACGCATAAATACATGATCTCTAATCACCAAAACATTATTGACCGTGTTCACATTCTCACAATCGGAACAAGGACAAAAAACTCTTTGACCCCCGTACTAGCTTGATGTTGCAAAGCACTCATACAGAACTCCGAAACCCCATGCATGAAATCCTTTGTGTCACGTCTACCATACATCCAACTACGATCCATCTCCGGGAACTTCTAAACAAACCAAAACCCCCGTTTAATTGGCATAGAAAAACAAAAACTCTACCACTTTAGCATATGCATACAGAAGTTGATTTATCGAATGAATGCATGCTTCCAAAGGTCCTTATCACTCCAACCTAACCCATCCTTGAACGTCTAACCCCACTAGTGAATGCATGTCAACTATTCAATTCTAAGGAAAATCCGGCAGCATTTCCCTACTGTTCACCAAGTACACGATGTAGGTAAGTTATTACCTACATATGTACCCAGAGAACAAAATAGGGAAACGACGAGCCAGTATATTCCTTAGAATCAAAAAGAAGACATACATTCACTTCCTAAGTGAGATTAGACGTCCAAGAACAGTCCCAAACCGGGGACTATTCAAGACTTACTCCTAACGAGTAAGTCTTGAACGGGTATCTAGGCATATGATGATGATGCATTTACTTCTAGCCAATAATGTAAACAGTAAACATATATGCATAAATGCTCGATAATAAAGTGTAAAGGGAGGAAAACTCACCTAAAAACCAATCGACAATTGAATTTTCTACTGAAAAGGGTGGGGAAGCCTCTAGCCTGCACATAGGAGCAAAAAGCTATTAGATTACAAACAAGTGAATTGTGTTCTTGATAATAAAAAGATTTTAGGCCGCATACATATAGATGAGATCAACAAATTAAAAATAAGGAATTGTGTTCTTGATAATAAAAACATTTTAGGCCTTATTTTCATAACTCATTTGTTTTCTTCGTTTTTATAAAATTTTAAAGTTTAATTAGTTTAGTTTTTAGTTTTCGTTATTTATTTATAATTATATTTTTACTTCTATTTGTATTTCTAATTATTTATTTATTTTTTTTATTATTATTATTATTATTATTATTATTATTATTATTATTATTATTATTATTATTATTATAATTATTTTTATTATTATTATTATTATTATTATTATTATTGTTGTTATTGTTATTGTTATTATTATTATTATTATTATTATTATTATTATTATAATTAATGTTATTATCATTAATGTTATTATTATTATTATTTATTATTATTATTATTATTTGTTATTATATCAACGTTATTGATGTCTAGCTATGCCACGATGCCTATGCTCTACCTCCCTCCCACCACCACTAAACCACCTCAAGCCACCACCTCCCCCACCACTAAACCACCTCAAGCCACTGCCTCCCCCACCACTAAACCACCTCAACCACTGCCTCACTCGTCCCACTCGTCCCCTGCATCATCCGAAAATTACACTCGTCCCACTGCCTCACTCGTCCCCTGCCTCACTCGTCCCCTGCCTCACTCGTCCCACTCGTCACCTCAAGCCACCACCTCCCCCACCACTAAACCACCTCAAGCCACTGCCTCCCCCACCACTAAACCACCTCAACCACTGCCTCACTCGTCCCACTCGTCCCCTACATCATCCGAAAATTACACTCGTCCCCTGCCTCACTCGTCCCCTGCCTCACTCGTCCCACTCGTCACCTCAAGCGCAAGAACAAAATAGATAAACCATTTTCACACAAACCAAGCAAAAACAGAGAAAATAAGAGAGTAATTTAACTACATTATGCAATTACACCATACCTAGGAACATCAACCGCCGAAAATGGAGAGAATTGCGTGAGTGAAGAGAATTGCGTGGTGAGTCGCCGGAAAAGAAAGAGAAGAGGAGGGCATGCCGGACGCCGGTGAAGAAAGACGCAGAGGAGGACGCCGGTGAGTAAAGATAATCGAGATTCAATTCATCACTGCCAAGGGTAAGGGGCTGCGAACAACAGCAGGAATCTGGAGGCGGTTGGAGGCCATCGAAGAAGAACGGCCGGACGGTGGTGATGGTGGTGATGGTGGGTGGTGATGGAGAGAAGAAGAAGAAGAAGAAGAAGGAGAAGATAGTATGGGTACGTACGGTCCTCTACGTGACTGCTGCAATGAAATGAAGGTTTAGGTTAAGTTGCGCTTGTTTTCAAATTGGAGGGAAATATTATTCAATTAATTTTTTTTTTTTAACCATCAAAAGTTGCTCTTGTTGTTTAAGGGCAACCTTTGATGGGCATCCTATAAGCATTTTTCCTCTAGTGAAATCACGAAAGCGGACGGTCGCAAGACAAAGATCCGTCTGAACACGTTGTCAGCCCACGTCCAGGTTACAACTAAATTCGAGCACCCCTCAAAAGAATTCGCTCTTGCAAGAATTAATAAAAAGAAATTATCAAAAGAAATCACAAAGAACCAAAGAAATAGGAACTTGCCCATCTTCAGTCGGCAAGATCGTGTCACAAACCGCGCGAGTTCCCAAATCGAAAAGAAAACGAATTCAGGGACGTCCACCCTCAGCGGACAGGGCTCGCCCACCCTCAGCGGGCGGGGTCTGCGTCACTATCCGCGCAGGTCCTCAGTTTTCGAAAAAAATAAAGTCTTCAAAATTAAGACAGGCTCGCCATCTTCAGCCGGCGGGGTCTACGTCACAAACCGCGTAGGTCCTTATTTTCAAAAAAGGAAAACAAATTTCAAAATAGATTCGTCCACTTCTATCGGACGGGGTGTCCACCCTTAGCGGACAAGGTTCGCCATCTTTAGCCGGCGGGGTCTACGCCACAAACCGCGTAGGTCCTTATTTTCAAATTTCAAAAACAGATTCGTCCACTTCTATCGGACGGGATGTCCACCCTTAGCGGACAGGCTCGCCATCTTTAGCCGGCGGGGTCTGCGCCATTAAAACCGCGCAGGTCCTTAGTCGCTGCAGCGATAACTTTTGTTGGATTTTCCTTCGTTTTACGTCCTATAAAAACAAGGGTGCTGGATTTTCCTTCGTTTTACGTCCTATAAAAACAAGGGTGCTGGATTTTCCTTCGTTTTACGTCCTATAAAACAAGGGGGTTTTCTCGTTTAGCTAGCCCTGAAAATGAGAATCTTTAAAAAACATTTTACCTCGTGATTGGGCTTGGTCAGGCCCAATTACACTTTACAGCTTTGATTTCGAAAAACTCTGTAGCTACTCCCAATGAAAAAGTGAGAGAGTTTCTACGCACCTTTAGATCCTTCCAATGACAAAGTGAGGAAGTTTCTATACTATCAGTTGACAAATCCCAATGACACGTGAGGGATATGTCGACACTTTAAGTGATGACCCTTAAGTCAAATGTTATCACTCGGGGGCTCGTGAGACCCTCGCAAAATAGGTCACAATACACCATGGCTTGTGTGACGCACTCCGTCTAATACTTTGACCATCGTCTTACTCCAAGACTCAGTCAAAGTGGGGGCTAACTGTAGACACCTACTTTTGTCCCCATTCCCGCAAGGGAAAGGTTCGATGATGAAAACGTAAATCTCCACTTGACAACGCATCTCCTATAAAATAAACGAATCTCAATTCCCCTTTTCATTTCACCCGAAACCTGCTATTTATGGAAACCTGCTAAAAATAGTAACTGCCGTAAAAGGTAGCTTCTAAAAGTGGCAAATCATAAAAGATAGAAACCTGTCAGAATTAGGTGTTGCATTCCAACATAAATCCTAAATGAGATAGAAAACTGCGAGAATCCTATTCCTAATATGATTCGGAAATAAGAGTTACGTATTAATTGAAATCCTAACGAGCCTAGAGTTCGTAACGGGCCCAGACGCATTCCGTCATAAAATTGATACGCGCTAAAAGACTCGGTTAAGTCTCAAACTCTACGGATTTCAGGAATCCGAATCTGACTAAAGAAAACAGCCCAGACCCTATTTTTAACGCCTGGCTCTGGGCGCCGAAATCTTCGGCGCCCAGGCCTGGGCGCTGAAAATACCTAGGTACGTGTTTTTTCCTAATTCTTTATGGATTAGAACTCTGCAATTCTATCTTTCCACGAACTATTCCCTATAAATAGACCCCTAAATTCGACGTAAAAGGAACACACAACAACACACAATTATATTCTGAGTATTGACTCCAACCCTTAGCCTAAGCCTCTCGCTGCGAAACTGTTCACGCGTTCTGTCGCAATCGATCCATAAATCGAACAGAACGTACCCTGTCCCATAATTGAGATTCGTTAAATAAAATGGAGAAATAGCAAAGTCAAAGTGGTTAGTTTTCAGAGAACCGTGACGCACCTCTCAAGGGTGCGTCGTAATGTGTCCCTTTTCGATGATTTAACTGCTTTCCTCGCCCTTTTTATGAACTGTTAAACTAACCTAATCTGATTGTTCTATCACGCCTAACAAATATAATATTTTTGGGAAATCGGATTATCATGCTAGGTCCCTTAATGCTATTTAAATCAGATAATCACGATCGAATTAGTATTATATGTTGCATATTGCTAAAATCAACTCAGATTAGTTTAATAGTTAACGCATGTCCCTTCAATTATTTATGCTGAGCTAGTAAGGATATCCTGCCTCTGGAGTTATCGACGAGCGAAGTACTCCTCTCGGTAGTTACAGCCCCCCGAACCCTCAATCTCTACCTTGCGGGTGTATGTTGAGAGATGAAGGAAATAATGCCCTTGGTCCAAGTATGCATTCTATGTTAAGTCTAATAAATGCGGTTCAGTATTAATTAACAAGTTAATAATTCAGTGAGATCAAGTGAGCTGAATGCCTAGCTAGAGGCCGCTTCAGTTCAAGTGGAATTAATGATATTAATCCACAGCTTACTCTTGACTGAACCCGTAGGGTCACACAAATAGTACGTAAACGGATCAAGTATTTAATGGCATTAAATACTCTATCTATGGATATTCGGAATCGACGTATCTTGGTTTCAGTGGGAGCTGAGATCGTCACAGGCAAGAAATGAATGCTCCGGAAACGATGATATTGCCGGAAACGGAAATATGGATCGTATCGGAAATATAAATATTATCCAAGTCGTAGATGTTGCCGGAAACGGAAACATGGTACGTATCGGAAAATATTATATTGCCGGAATCAGAAATATTGCCGGAAACGGAAATATTGTCAGAATCGGAAATATTATCGGAATCGGAAAATAATTCCGGAAACGGAAATATTAAATATTTGTTCGAAACGGAAATTGATTCCGGAATCGGAAATATTAAATATTATTCGTATCGGAAATGAATTCCGGAACCGGGAATTTAATCGGAAGCGTATCGTACGAATAAACATCGGACGAGCTTGCTAGACGCAAGGCCTAGCACGAAGCTAGGCCCAACGCCTAGCAAAGCCCGCGCACGACCAAAGCAAGCAAAGCCCAAACGCGAGAGCAAGGCCAGTAGGCGCGCGCCCCTCGTGGGCTGCGAGCACTTGCTGGGCCTAGGCTCAGCGCGCGCGCACGCAAGGCGCCCCTCGTGGGCTGCTGCTCTTGCGTGTGTGTTTGTGCTTGCGTACGAAACCTTGATTGGTTAGAATTCGTATAAGATTGATTCCTAAGTCTACTAGATAAATTAAGTGATTGAATTTTAGATTAATTCAGATTCACTAAATCGTTTCCTAGTAGGATTCTAATATCCGATACCCATGCCCTATAAATAGGTGATCAATGCTCACAATTTATATCGAGTATTCAAGTATTCAAAGTGATTTTTGAGAGCAAAAATTCAGTCACACAATTGCCTATAAGTGCCGAAAATTCTAAGTACCTTAAGGGCGACCTAGTTGGTCAAGCTTAAGGCGGATCCGGACGTGTTGTGGACTATCTACGGAGGGACGACACTTGGAGTCCTAAAGACTTGTTCTTGTTCAGTTCGGGCGCAGCTAGGGAAGGCACGCAACAAAGAGTATGCATCTAAACTATGCTAAATGATTATGTGTAAATAATATGCTTTCCTGGCTTTATGGTTTTTCCGCATGATTTATGAATTGTCATATGTATCATAACCTAACAGTGGTATCACGAGCCTCTTATTATTTTCATAATCTAAATTGCATGAACATGGTTAAATATTACAAATTTGCAAGAATTAAAAAGGGTGATTAATTTTCGTAATTTTTTTAATTAATTGCAAATTGCGTTTATTTAATTATACGTACGCAGTTTTTCGGCAGTTTCTTCGTTACTCATCCAAATCGAGTGATTTTTGTGTCAATTCCGCATGTAAAAGCCATTCTAAATTTTTTTCGGCCGAACCCAGAATTCTCAAATTGGAAGCCTAACTATGACTTTTCGGAGGTTTTAGTTTTTCGAATGCAAAATTTCGTAAATTTAAGATTTTAAATTAAATATTTGCGATTCTTGTTGATAAATCTTGAATTTTTGATTGACCTACTGTATATGTTTAACAAGTTTGAATGCCTAGCCTTGTTAATTATGCAATCTAATTTGTAATTATGATTAATTTGTTGAAAATTGGAATAATTTAGAATTAATTTGATTTTCATAATTAGTTATAATTTAATTAGATACCTATGATTAAAAACCACCATAAAAATTGTAAATTTATGTTAAAATTTTAAATTTTTATGACCTAGACTTGAATCCATGTTAATCGGAAATCAATTGAATAATAAATTTTCGATTTTTCGCCCTAAAATTATGAAATTAATATTATTTATTAATTTGTCATTAATTTTGAATATAAAATTTAAATTTTTATGCGATTCGCTCATATAACTTGCACGCACAAAGCAATGGACGCTACGTGTTACCCTTAAGGGGTGTTGTATAGTGCGCGCATGTGACGACGAGCAAGGGAGCTCGTCGCCCATGCGGCACGAATGCAATGAGCAAGGTTATGGTGCACGAGCACAAGGCAGTAGTCCTGCCTTGTGTCGTAGGCTATGTGCGATGAGCGAATGGGCGAGGGCGAGAGCAAGGCACGAGCAGTCGCGTGTGGGGCAGCAAGCGAGCTGCGGCACAGCGCGCACTGCCTCGCGCAAGCGTGTGGAGCCTCGCGCGCAGCGAGCGCAAGCTCGCGTGCCACGAGTGCTACGCCAGCATCGATCGCTCGCGCGCAGCGAGCGCTATTGTGCGTGCGACGAGCGCTGCGCCCAGCGATGGCGTGCAGCGTGCTTGTTGCGACGTGCGACGAGCGCTGCGCCCCGCGATGGCAAGCAGCGTGCTTGTTGCGCCGTGCGACGAGCGCTGCGCCCAGCGATGGCAAGCAGCTTGCTTGTTGCGACGTGCGACAAGCGCTGCGCCCAGCGATGGGCTGCGGCAGCATGCTTGTTGCGTCGAGCGCTGACGCGCGCAGTGAGCACCAGCTCGCGTGATGCCTTGCGATGGTGAGCAGCAGCGATGCGACGCAGCGCATGGGCTGCGCGCACATGGCCAGCGATGGCTGTGTGCGTGTGGCCCATGGGCGTGCGTTGCGTAGGATTGTTGCGTTGCGATTAGATCGTTTTGAAATTTTAATTTGAAATTTTCAGTTTATGTAATTTTAATTAATTTTAAAATTAATAATTTTAATTATTTTCTTGGATTTTAATTTTGAATATTGTAATTATAATAAATTTTATTTATTCTAATTATTTTATTAAAATTAAAATCATGAATTAATTTAAATACGACAGAAATTAAATTAAACTTTTTGGATTCAATTATAAATTTATATGAGCTTTAAATTTTAATTAAATTTGTATGTTTCCGGTTAGACTAGAAATACATTTTTATGTTTAAAATTAGTAACGCATATGAATTTATTGGTTTAAGTAGGAGCCCTTTTAGTCATATACTCTTGATTAGGTCTACAAATCCTTAAGGTTAAAACAACTTGATTATAATTAATAAGGACTGAATAATTTGTAGATTATTGGTGCCCTTGATTAATTGCTGCAAATGTTTATATGATGCATAATGTGTTTTACTAACCAGCTATGTGGGCCATTCATGATAATAAATGGGTGAATGGTATATATTGTATATGTACTGTTTTGCAGGTTATGAAGTGACTAGTATGGCCCAAATAGGATAGAAAATATGGTCTGCGTACCATTAATTTGAATGTAATTGGTCTAAAGTACCAAAGTTGTTTTTCAATTCAAATATGGTCTGCGTACCATCAAATAGTTGTAATTAGTTTTAATTATAGCTTATCATATTTGAAGAAAATGGTGCCTCCCACGGAGATTTCAAGACGGACTTTGAAGTTAAAGCTTCAAAGATAAAGTCGGGCCATACTAGATCACATTTATCTTATGCATGTTTTAAGTTATTTATTGCTTTTAAATATGTCTTAAAATGCATGAGATCAAAGCTTGATTATGTTGCATGATTAAGGATTTTAGTTCACTTAAAATCTAACCAACATAGTAAGAGCCTTAAGTTCCAAACTTAAAAATTGAGTTAAAAGGTGCCATGCCAAAATATACACTTGCTTGGATATCCTTTACATCAATCTAGTAATAGTTTTCGCTCAGCGAGGTGTTACTTATTGGTCCTAAAGGGGCAAGGTACACAAATAATTGTGAGTACATGTTAGTTTTGGTGAAACTCAACGATATAAGTAAGGAGTCCTTTTATGTCGTGGCAAAATCGATAGGTTTACCTAATAAGTTCTTAGACGTACCTATCAACCAAGAGTAGTTTCTAGACTATTAGCAAAAAGGCTTTTGCTTACCTAAAATGTTTTAGAATTGAGTCGACAAACTGTGCTTAATTCTTCAATGGTTTTAGGGTCTTGGAATCATTTTATTCACACCTGCCGGAACACATAATTCGAATAAAATGCTAATGACTTGTTTAAATTGCATGATTGCTTTCATTTTCAAGTTATTATTCATGATAAATGTTTAGACTTTGCATGCTTCAATGTATGTTTTTAATTATTGTTTATAATTAAATATCTTGCACTGCAATAAATCCTTTTAGAAAGGTAACAGTAAATTTCCTTGATTGGTAATGAATCCAAGAACGATTCACGGAAATGAGAGAAAATGAGCAATTTAAAATGTACGTTTCTTATAGCGACTTTTATGGTTGTTTTCGAATATCAAAGTCGAATGGCAAACCGATTGGTGCTTGTGAATTCAAAATACAATGTAGTTTTGAGATCATAAAGCATTGAGTTTAAACGCTCAGCTTTACCAATGGTTAACAACCTAATATCTTTGTCCATTTAATTCTCGAATGAGTCTAGTCCCTAGACATTCGAATAGATCAATGCTTAGAGAACTTTAGAAGCTTCTGGTAAGATCATCTAGTTGAAACAAAATATTCAACATAAATTAAATGGTAAGAACTTTGTTGGAGTGACATTGGACATGTCTAACAAAGTATAAAAGTCAACACTAAAGAATTCAATTCTTAAGACTATAAGAAAGGGTACAAGAAATAGGAAAACGAGGAACAAATGAAAGGAATTTACGATTTCGTTTCTACCTATAAGTTTATGTTTAAAGAGAAGTGACCTAGCAATCAAAATTCCTTGGTATCATATACCGCTTGAGGTTCTTACTTCGGTAATAACTCAAACAATGGAAGCTAGGATACACTAATGACCTACAAGTGGGAAATGAAGCATGGCAATGCTACATTAGTTGTAGGGTCATCTAGTTTGTTTTAAGTCCTTTCAAAGGCTGGAACTTAATGGCTATTTTGTTCCATAATCAACATACCTAAATTTCTGTTTTCAAACACAGAAAAGACTCACATTCAAGAAAAACAAAAACAAATGTTTGTTTGTTAATTTGAATGAAATGGTCATTTACGGGTTGAGTCAATATGCTTGATTAAAACAAACAACTCTTTAACAATAAGAACTTTACTAGGTTCAAATCAATCTCTTGATTTAAGTTCCACTAACCTTTAGCATTATTGCTTAAACCATATCACCAAGTTAACATTCATAAGCTCTATTTTGATGGACTTTTGAAAGTTGATTGATTTCTAGATCAATTCAAGACAAGCTAGTCTTACTTGTTGAAAGTAACAAAAGATATGAACTATTGTTAGAACGCCTAGACAATAGAGTTCAAAGCTAAAGAAAGATTTTATGACTTTATTATTTCACATGGATTTGAGTGAATATAGGTTTATTTACTCAAATGTGATATAAGTTGAATCTGTTTGGCTAGTTCAAAGATTCATAAGTATAAAATCCACTTGGCAAGAAATCATAAAGATCTAGGTTAGATCATGATTACTTGAGACCAAATATGATCATCAATGATTGTGTGTTGTAATTTCACAATCTAGGTCCATAAGATATGGCATATCTTAGTTGGAATAATCGAAGTCAATTAGTACTTGATTCGATTAATGATGAATCATAAAGACTTTTCCTATAATTTCTAAAACAAAATGCTCAACTACCACCAAACTAAACCAAATTCGTCAAAGCTATTGAAAAGTAATTTCAGAATAACTTTTCATAAAATATATCTAGAGAGTTGCAAAACTCAGTGGGAGCTTAGTGTTTGTCATTCGACAAACTAAGGCCCAAGTATAGATATATGTTTCATTGTGATTTATTCAAATGAGACACAAGGGTATTGTTTCTACCACGAATTTTTGAGAACATAATGTTTGTTTGCTCGAAATAATGTCCTTTTGGAGATTCGTTTCCAAAATGACAAGTGGGAGAAAATAGACCTCGAAAGTCTTCGAGGCGAACAACAAACATAAACGGACATTCCGGAGACTTTTCGAAGTGCTTCAGAAAAACCGAACTTATTCTTTAAGGACTTTAGAAGTGGCTTTAAAGAATAGACATCTCTTAGAAGACTTTACAAGTGCTTCAAAGAGAATAGAATATTCAAAGGACTCTCAAAGTGCCTGTTGATATTCTATTGTTTGATGTTCTATACCCAAGTAGGCATAGAGTTCAAGTCACTGGAACTATGAGATTCTTCTATTAGATAGTAAAGAAACATAGAGTTCTGGTCAATGAAACTATGAGATTCTTCTATTAGATAGTGAAGAAACCTACAACTTACAATCAAACTATTATCATGTAGATTAATGAGTTTGTGACCTGTAAGAAAGCTATGACGAAACCCAGATTCCCTAAAATGGTTAGAGGCCATATATAGACTCAAATGTTTTAAATGGTTAGAGGCCATAAAACATACTCAATGTTTTGATGACAAAATTGAAATTTTGTTGATTTGCAAGAATAGTTTCACACCTATTGGTTGCAAGTTTGTTTTAAGGATAAAAACCATCAAACATGAAATTGTGTTCACAACACAAAGCTAGATTAGTTGCTAAAAGGTTACAAGCAAAATCACGGTGTGGATTGTGTTGAAACCTCATGCATAATCGTAATGCTCAAGTCTATAATTCAAGCAATGATTGCATATTGGTACATATAGCAATTGGATGACAAAACGTATTCCTCAATCAAATGTTGGAATAAACTATGTACATGGTATGTCATAGGATTTGTGGATCCAAATGAATGCTTGAAAAAGAAAGCTAGCTTATGAAATCTAAGTACAGATTTAAGCAAGCAATTGGGAATTAGAAATGTATTTTAGTGAAGCTAATAAGTATTTTAGTTTCATAAAATGTACATGATTCTTATAGATATATAAGAAGTTTAGTGGGAGTACATAAAAACTTAATTGGTCCTATGTGTATCACACACATATCTCTCTATTGAGAAATAACATTCAAATGCTAATGACTTAGATTTGAGATTATTCATCAATGATGGACCAAGGCGAAACTTAGTACATACTGGGTATTAAGATCTATTTACAAAGATCTTATATTAATGTTTTGGATTTAGTAATGGCATTTACTAAATCAAACACGAAAGACTCCATTGGAGATATTCGACCCATGTGAATAAATCTAAGTAAAGAATGTTTGAACTATGTATAAGCATTTACTAAGTTAACATCAAAGAATCTAATGAGATTCTTCACCTATATTTTATGTCAAAGAATTTAGCTGGATTCAGTATCTACTGAAATTGAATAAGCTAAACTTACATGAATAGAATTCAATTGGGAATTATTCTGCAAAAGAATTTATCATGTATGATATAATATGAGGATCGCCAAAAACGTATCGTATGACTTTAGGCATGACGAACATATACCAATCTCTATTGATCTAAGTGAAGATCAACTAGATTGAAATCAAGAATACTTATGGTACTTAAAAGGGTACATAGGAATAGTTCTTGATTCAAGGAAATAAAGATATGCTAAATATTGATGCTACACGCATAAACACTGGCAAAGGATCAAGCAAGACCCTTTGGAGTTAACCATTGATAAGGACGAGCTATAGAGCATCGTGTTTTGAAATGGCAACATGGATTGGAGACCATGAGTTGTTGCGTGGGAAATTAAAATAATAATTTCTATGTTCTAAGATATAGTTGGAGAGTCTTCCACATATCTATGAACTGCTTGGATAGGTAAATCCAAACAAAGCATCACTAGCAACCTATACAGTTGAAGTAAAAGTAATTATTGCCTAAGAAGCAATAAAACAGGGTTGTTTAAAGTTCTTCACTGAACTTGGGTCGATCACCTATCTGCTGGCTTGATGGTTCTTCATTGAAAAATGCGTAGAACCACTCTTGAAGCAAGAAAAACGTCTGCTAACTTGATGGTTCTTCATTGCAAAATGAGTAAAACCACCATCAAAGTAAGAAAGACTAGATCACATAATAAACAAACTCGAAAAGATCTTATCATCATATCTCGAAGAACATTCGATGAAAAGGATATTAAGATTGGCAAAGCATGATAACTAAACCTATGCAACAAGTGAGAAGCAACACTCACGTTGTAGCACTGGAAATCAAGCATAGCTTTGAATTCCATGAACTGTTTTAAAGATGGGTTTGAGGCCCATGGTTGTAAAACAATGGGGTTGAACATTTATCATATATGAAAAGTATTTTCATATTCCATTTAATCTTGGTTTAGTATTAAATGATGAGTCCCTTCAATTTGACGATATATTCAAGATAGACTGTCAGGACCAGTCCTGTGACTAAGAAATGTCTATCAAGTGAACTTGAATGTCAAAGGTTGAAAATGGTCCCTAGTCGGAGTTTTCTATAAAATTGGACGCATAGAAAACGTTAGACGATTAGAATGCAAGATGACTAGTAGTTCTGTTTCTTGAACTATGTGGACATGGCAATGTCATAATCATTTGCGTAGATACTTACTTTGGGAAGACTAGTATCGGACAAGACCTATGAAACTTTACTGTAAGAGATGAAAATCTGTCATAAGTAAATTTCATTAAAATTATTAGACACTAAATTCTCAATACCTGAGTGATTTGAGATTACTTGTTTGAGAACTGGTTGCTTTGACGTTGACCAACCGTCGCACCGTAAAAGGAGGCTATAAAGGCAACGCTCAGGTAATCACCTATCAAACGAAGTATAATCTCAAGATCGCAAGATTGGGATTGTCCTCCCATAAATCGGGATGAGATGCTTAAAAGTTGTACAAGGCCACTCGGAGAGCTAGAAACTGTGAAATGCATGGCCGTGCTCGGATGAATCATAGGCTATGATTATCTGTTTATTTGATCAGTTGAACTCTGAAACCGAGGAACACCTCTTGACATAATAAGGATGACAACTCTTACCTTATGTTCAAGAGCAAGCATCGAGAGACAAAGGAATTAGGAAATGCACACTTGTCCCTAAGGACAAGTGGGAGACTGAAGGAAATAATGCCCTTGGTCCAAGTATGCATTCTATGTTAAGTCTAATAAATGCGGTTCAGTATTAATTAACAAGTTAATAATTCAGTGAGATCAAGTGAGCTGAATGCCTAACTAGAGGCCGCTTCAGTTCAAGTGGAATTAATGATATTAATCCACAGCTTACTCTTGACTGAACCCGTAGGGTCACACAAATAGTACGTAAACGGATCAAGTATTTAATGGCATTAAATACTCCATCTATGGATATTCGGAATCGACGGATCTTGGTTTCAGTGGGAGCTGAGATCGTCACAGGCAAGAAATGAATGCTCCGGAAACGATGATATTGCCGGAAACGGAAATATGGATCGTATCGGAAATATAAATATTATCCAAGTCGTAGATGTTGCCGGAAACGGAAACATGGTACGTATCGGAAAATATTATCGGAAATGGAAATATTGCCGGAATCGGAAATATTGCCGGAAACGGAAATATTGTCAGAATCGGAAATATTATCGGAATCGGAAAATAATTCCGGAAACGGAAATATTAAATATTTGTTCGAAACGGAAATTGATTCCGGAATCGGAAATATTAAATATTATTCGTATCGGAAATGAATTCCGGAACCGGGAATTTAATCGGAAGCGTATCGTACGAATAAACATCGGACGAGCTTGCTAGACGCAAGGCCTAGCACGAAGCTAGGCCCAACGCCTAGCAAAGCCCGCGCGCGACCAAAGCAAGCAAAGCCCAAACGCGAGAGCAAGGCCAGCAGGCGCGCGCCCCTCGTGGGCTGCGAGCATTTGCTGGGCCTGGGCTCAGCGCGCGCGCACGCAAGGCGCCCCTCGTGGGCTGCTGCGCCTGCGTGTGTGTTTGTGCTTGCGTACGAAACCTTGATCAGTTAGGATTCGTATAAGATTGATTCCTAAGTCTACTAGATAAATTAAGTGATTGAATTTTAGATTAATTCAGATTCACTAAATCGTTTCCTAGTAGGATTCTAATATCCGATACCTATGCCCTATAAATAGGTGATCATGGCTCACAATTTATATCGAGTATTCAAGTATTCAAAGTGATTTTTGAGAGCAAAAATTCAGTCACACAATTGCCTATAAGTGCCGAAAATTCTAAGTACCTTAAGGGCGATCCTAGTTGGTCAAGCTTAAGGCGGATCTGGACGTGCTGTGGACTATCTACGGAGGGACGACACTTGGAGTCCTAAAGACTTGTTCTTGTTCCGTTCGGTCGCAGCTAGGGAAGGCACGCAACAAAGAGTATGCATCTAAACTATGCTAAATGGTTATGTGTAAATAATATGCTTTCCTGGCTTTATGGTTTTTCCGCATGATTTATGAATTGTCATATGTATCATAACCTAACAAGAGTTCCCACACCAGGGATCACAAGGGAACCTACGGCCGTCGTGGTCAAACATAATTGCACTCCCTTTATGTCACGATAACCGGGTTTTGTCAGTTTTTCTCATTGTCGTTAAAAACTGAATGGCGACTCCTATATTACTAGTCAATTGGGTGTATACTCACAGGAAATCCAACTACACTTGATTGAATAAAAAGAATCGTCACACCCACGAGGGACGAGGTCACGCATTAGCCTCGCGCTTTTTCGACCCCCTCACACCAAGTCGTAGATGTTGCCGGAAACGGAAACATGGTACGTATCGGAAAATATTATCGGAAATGGAAATATTGCCGGAATCGAAAATATTACCGGAAACGGAAATATTGTCAGAATCGGAAATATTATCGGAATCGAAAAATAATTCCGGAAACGGAAATATTAAATATTTGTTCGAAACGGAAATTAATTCCGGAATCGAAAATATTAAATATTATTCGTATCGAAAATGAATTCCGGAATCGGGAATTTAATCAGAAGGCGTCGTACGAATTAGCATCGGACGAGACTTGCTAGACGAAGGCCCAGCACGAAGCCAGGCCTACGCCCAGCAAGCCAAGCGCCCAAACACATGCTGCCAAGCCACTTCAGGCCCAACGCAAGGGCAGGCCCAGCAATGGCCTTGGCGCGCGCTGCGACATGGGCTGCGACGAGTGGGCTGGCGCTGTGCGTGGGCCGTAAGGCCTGCGTGCGGTGCTAGCGTATCACTCAAAGTGTGTTACTCGAATCCTAAGGCTACCGGGATTCGTCATGTGACTAAATCTAATCCTAAAAGATTTAGTTTATTTAATTAGAGTCCTAGTAGGATTATAATAAATAAATTAGTATCCTAATAGGATTCCAAGTCCTTTTCCTTAACTCCATAAATAGGTGCCTAGGGTCACATATTTACATCGAGAATTGAAGTATTCAAAGGTAAGATTTTCAAGCAAAAATCAGCCACAAACACTTGCCCTATTACCCGAAATTTATAGTACCTTAAGGGCGATTCTAGTTGGTCAATCTTAAGGCGGATCCGGACGTGCTGTGGACTATCTACGGAGGGACGACACTTGGAGTCCTAAAGACTTGTTCTTGTTCGGTTCGGACGCAGCTAGGGAGGGCACGCTACAAAGTGTATGCATCTGAATTATGCTAAATGATTATGTGTTAATAATATGTTTCCTGGATTTATGGTTTTTCCGCATGATTTATGTTTATTCATATGTATCATAACCTTACAATTCGAGGGAGAGGGTAGCAGTCTTTTGGACATGCCTAGTTGATGTTTGTGAAGTCTACACACATTCTCCAGGATCCGTTGGGTTTTTTGACCATGACTACATTTGCGAGCCATTCAGGGTATTTACAAGGCTCTATGAAACCTGCATCTTTCAATTTCTTGACTTCTTCTGACACTGCTTTACTCTTTTCTGCCGAGTAGTTGCGTAGCCTTTGTTTGATGGGTTTTGAACCTTTTATGACGTTCAGCTTGTGGGTGACTGTTTTGGGGTTGATTCCTGGCATGTCTTCGGCTGAGAATGCGAAGATGTCTTTGTGTTCTCTGAGTAGGTCGACAATCATGATTTTTAGGTCTGATCCCAGGTCTGTGCCGACTCTGATGCTTGATGGATCTCCTCCCTCTTCAAGTGAAATATCTTCCATTTCTGTGTCTGTTTGGGCTTCCCCAACGTCAGGCCTGCCTTTGATGTCCGCCGTCAAGGTGGATCTATTCGGCTATGCTGACTTTCTTTTGGTACCATCTGGCTCTTTTTTGAGATCTTGCTCATTTTCGTCTTCTGCGGGATCGTCCTCCGGGTCGTCTCCTTGATGGTTTCGGGTTTTGACTGCGTTATAATTGCATTGGCGGGCCGACGCTTGATTGCCTCGTAGTTTCTTGGGAACTCTGATGTCTGACACGTATAGCATCATCTGGTAATAGGTTGATGTTATGCCTTTGACCTTGTGGATCAGTGGTCTTCCCACTATGACGTTGTAGACTGTCGGAACGTCAAATACTAGGAACTCAGTCAAGTTATTTCTTGCTGTCTGTCGTCTTCCATTGGTTACGGGAAGAGTTATCTTTCCGTCAGGGACGACGGATGACCCATTGAAACCGATCACTGGGAAGTTGACTTTGGCTAGCTGCCTGGGGTCAAGTTTAAGTTTGTCAAAAGCGCCTCTGAAAAGGATATTGGCCGAACTTCCTCCTTCGACCAGAACCCTGTGAACGGTATGGTTGGCTATGTCTATGGACACCACAAGTACGTCTTCGTGGTCATAGGTCACCCCTACACAATCCTCGGCTGAAAAAATCATAGTCGGAATCTCTGGGAGGGTGTCTGCGACGACGCTGAAGTTGACTTGATGTCTCAGCGTTCGAAGGTGTGTTTTGCACTGATGGGTCGATTTTGTTCCTCCATGGATTAAGAAGACGGCTGGTCCTTTCCCATCTGAATACTGCCTGTAGTTGCTTTTGGTTTGGATTTGTGGTCTCGCCTTGGGGGTTTCTTTGGTTTTCTTCTCCTCTCTATGGTCTGCGAGATACTTGGCCAGGTATCCTTGTCGGATGAGGTCTTCTATATTGTCTTTCAGCTGGATGCACTCTTCTGTCAAGTGTCCATGGTCGTCGTGAAAATCACACCATTTGTTTGGGTTTCTCTTGGGAGCGATCATCCTTCGGGGTTTTTCCCATCCGGCGTCCGCTCGGTTTAGGGAAAAGATTCGGCTCCTTGTTTCTAGTAGAGGAGTGTAGGTCTCGTACTTTGATTGCAGCTTGGGGGCATCCTTTCTGTCAGCGGTCTGCATTCGTACTGGGGACTCGTTCCTGCCCAGGGCTTTTTTACTTTTGGCTACCACTGTTCCCTTATCATCCTCTTGCCTACCCTGCCGACTTGCTACGTTGGAATTCCACTCCTCAGTTCTGACATAGCTCTCAGACAGTTAGTAGGCTTCTTCCAGAGTGGTTGGTTGTTTCATCAGCAGTTGGTTTCGGTATTCACCCGGGTTCAGGCCGCTTTGCAGAGCGAAAAGTGCTACATCTGCTTTGACGCAACTGATCATAGTGGCCTCCTTCGGGAAGCTGGTCATGTAGTCTCTTAGACTTTCGTCTTTGCCTTGAGTCACCGTCATCAGCTCATGGGTGCTTTTCTCTTTTCGGTAATTGCTGATGAATTGCAGCCGGAACTTCGTGACCAGATCCTTGTATCCTCCTATCGACACGGGCTTTTGTTTGAGAAACTGGGTTTGAGCGATACCGGTCAGAGTGGTCGGAAAATATTTGCACCAGGTGGCTGCACAATACAGTTGAAGGTACATATGTCCCTCGTAGGCGGCTATGTGTTCCCGGGGGGTCTGAAGATCCGTCATATTTGATATGCGCTGGCAGCTTTACCCTGGACTATACTCTTTTTTCAACCAGGTCCTTTGAGAAGGGGGAGTCTTTTGGGGTCATGATTTTATCTGACCCCGTGCTTGGGATGGATCTTCTTTCTCTTCTGGGAGGAGGTGAATCATATGCTCGAGGAGACTTTTGAGCGGGAGGGGATCTGCGTCGGCTAGGGGGAGTTCTGGTTCTCCTTCTTCCCTGGACAGTTTGGCTGACCTCCTCTGGTAGTGGTCTTCTCTGTCTGACGGGTGTATGGGACCTAGTTTCGGCTTGCTATTCCAGGGGTATGCGGGATCCTAGTCTTTGCCTAACATGAATTATGTTGCCGAGGCGATCGAGAACAGATCTCCTGATTGTTGCAGACCGGATTGTCTGCGTAGGAACGATTGACGTGGGTGTCTTAGATCTTCTTAGGTCTATCCGTCGACGCAGAGGCTGTCGTGCCGTGTGGAATCGCTCGCGTGAGCGGTTCCTCCTTCCTCGCGGTGTTAATACTGTCTGATTAGAGGCAGACAGAGTCGGTGTGGCGTCTTTAAACCTGTTTGCTTGGGCGACACATCGCTGCATGACTTCCATGGTTGTTGCGATCTGTGAGTCGGTCGGGAGGGTGTTGGCTCTTGAGCTGGTTTCTTCCCTCCTGGTTGACCTAGTGGTTCTTGTTCTTCGGCTCTCAAACGTTCGATAGGTGGACTGTTCGGGGCTCTGGGATTCTGTAGATTCCGAGGATGAGTAACGTATGATGCGGGATCTGGCCATTTGTTTTTAGTACGTTCCCCACAGACGACGCCAAATTATTTCGGGTGTAAACAATCCCTAAGAAGGTATTATGTCTGGTTAGAGGGAACGTATGAGCACTTGATTGTTTTTGGTAATTTTGTATTAATCTTAAACTTATCTCTTAAGATCAACGGGTACAATGTGCGGTATGTGTATGTAGACACCTACTTTTGTCCCCGTTCCCGCAAGGGAAAGGTTCGATGATGAAAGCATAAAAACTCCACTTGACAACGCATCTCCTATAAAATAAACGAATCTCGATTCCCCATTTCATTTCACCCGAAACCTGCTATTTATGGAAACCTGCTAAAAATAGTAATTGCCGTAAAAGGTAGCTTCTAAAAGTGGCAAATCATAAAAGATAGAAACCTGTCAGAATTAGGTGTTGCATTCCAACATAAATCCTAAATGAGATAGAAAACTGCAAGAATCCTATTCCTAATAGGATTCGGAAATAAGAGTTACGTATTAATTAAAATCCTAACGAGCCTAGAGTTCATAACGGGCCCAGACGCATTCCGTCACAAAATTGATACGCGCTAAAAGACTCGAATTAATCTCAAACTCTACGGATTTTAGGAATCCGAATCTGACTAAACAAAACTGCCCAGACCCTATTTTCAACGTCTGGCTCTGGGCGCCGAAAGGCCTGGGCGCTGAAAATACATGGGTACGTGTTTTTTCCTAATTCTTTGTGGATTAGAACTCTGCAATTCTATTTTTCCACGAACTCTTCCCTATAAATAGGCCCCTAGTTTCGACGTGAAAGGACACACAACAACACATAATATATTCTGAGTATTGACTCTAAATCCCTTAGCCTAAGCCTCTCGCTGCGAAACTGTTCACGCGTTCTGTCTCAATCGATCCATAAATCGAACAGAACGTATCCTGTCCCATAATTGTGATTCGTTAAATAAAAAGGAGAAATAGCAAAGTCAAAGTGGTTAGTTTTCTGAGAACCGTGACGCACCTCTCAAGGGTGCGTCGGAATGTGTCCCTTTTCGATGATTTAACTGCTTTCCTCGCCCTTTTTATGAACTGTTAAACTAACCTAATCTGATTGTTCTATCACGCCTAACAAATATAATATTTTTGTAAAATCGGATTATCATGCTAGGTCCCTTAATGCTATTTAAATCAGATAATCACGGTCGAATTAGTGTTATATTTTGCATAATGCTAAAATCAACTCAGATTAGTTTAATAGTTAACGCATGTCCCTTCAATTATTTATGCTGAGCTAGTAAGGATATCCTGCCTCTGGAGTTATCGACGAGCGAATTACTCCTCTCGGTAGTTACAGTCCCCCGAACCCTCAATCTCTACCTTGCGGGTGTATATTGAGAGATCCCACACCAGGGATCACAAGGGAACCTACGGCCGTCGTGGTCAAACATAATTGCACTCCCTTTATGTCACGATAACCGGGTTTTGTCAGTTTTTCTCATTGTCGTTAAAAACTGAATGGCGACTCCTATATTACTAGTCAATTGGGTGTATACTCACAGGAAATCCAATTACACTTGATTGAATAAAAAGAATCGTCACACCCACGAGGGACAAGGTCACGCATTAGCCTCGCGCTTTTTCGACCCCCTCACAGTCTATTAAATGTTGAATGCCTTTACAAAATCATGTTTGAGGACTATTTATAGTAGCATTTATGACACAATAATGGGCTTGTATTTGTTGTAATTGGGATTTGGGCCAAAGCCTTCTACGAATTGCCTTGTCTTGGATTTGCCTCCTTGGGCTGACGAAGGCAAAATCGGCCCAAAGTGGGGAAGCCAATTTGGGCCCCAACAATTAAGTATATAATTTGATAAATATTTACATGGTTTGTCTATTAGTCCGTAGCTTTCTTTTCCATTCCTTTGTCTTGCTAGATGACTCGTACCCGTAATCGACACGGTATTTACCCTTGACCCGTATCAGCCCAGCCCGCTTTTACCCTTAAAAAGTGACCCTTTAATAACCCTATCCGCTATTCGCACCAACAATAACTAATCACGTCGATCTAGTATCAACATACGAGTTGTCCCACACTAGACAAAGATAAGACAAAATGTCAACTTATAAAACTAGTTAGAGTAGATCAAATTGTCAAATCAGTTACTCGAGTCGGGTTCATGTCAGGTCATTTCGAGTCTGGTGTCAAGTGATGCACAATAGTGGCATCATATAAGTTGAAAACAGTGGTAGACATAGATGATACGATAATAATGATGTTGTTGCACTACAAGAAATTGTACTATTAACGACGGGAAATCCCGTCGCAAAAGGCCAATAATCGTTGATTAACGACGGGATTTCCTGTCGCGAACCCGTCATAAAAGGGGGCCGTCGTAAATAGTAATCCCGTCGTAAATCCGTCGTAAGCCCGTCGTAAAAGACATTTGCGACGGCTATTCCCGTCCTTGTTTGGTTGTTAGCCCCGTCGCAAAAGCCTTTTACGACGGGATTTTTGACCCGTCGTAAATAGGTTGTCGTTAAAGATACATATTCTTGTAGTGTTGATGCAAGAAATATTGTTGCATGTGAAGCCATGAAAGAAGACAAGTAGTACGTGAAGCTAGAAGACACCAATTAGACAGAGTTGATGATAATGATGTTGTTAAACGAATAATCACCTATAATGAGCATATGTTTATCGATTATTCGAGATATAATCTACTACGTAGGATTTTAGACTTTTTGTGGAGGCCAGCCTCTCTCTGTATGTTATGTGACCTTAATTTATGTGGTTGGAGAAATGTCCTTTTCTTTCATAATTAATTTATTTTAAGTTGTTTTGCGCGCTTTTCATATTTTCTGTCTTCATCAAATAATGCTTTACATAGTAATCTTATGCAGATCTTTTATTAGTTATGTCCAGATAAGTGAAATTAGGTGAATTGAACTGAACGCACCCTAACTTCATCAAATCAAATGATCACAATAAGACTTTTTTTTTAAGTTGAGAAATTACGACAAATATAATGACAATATTGTTTGGCGTAATCGAACAATTGCTTAATATTTCAAAAGCAATTTACTTCTTATCATAGTTTTGAATACTGTATACGTACTACGTTTAACATTTTCATGAAAAACACGATGTAATTCACTAATACTACTTACGTATGAAGTACTAACTTCTAAGGAAGAGTGTACAAATGTGAGAAATTATATGCAATCGCTCAAGAACACTCTTCGATCATTTCTCAGCATACCCATGCATTCATATATGAAAATAATGACACTTCATATTTCTGAAAAAACACGCCCGGCCGACAACTAGTATTGAAAAAAAAAAAAAATTAAAAGAAAAGAGAGAATATAAAGTTCAAGACATTCTTAGCAGATCATATGTGCTGGGACGGGTTTGAGCTTTGAACCATTCAAACACGTAGTACGTATAATCATTAGTTGATGTTCCAAAGCCAAGTACTTTTCGCATGATCATGATATAAAAACTATATAATATACAAAATTAACACCCATTTGTAGCCGATCCATGTGCTCTTGCCCTTCCAACCCACCATTATAATTGCAAATTTATTTATTAATTTGGATTATACTTTGACTCGAAAAACAGTAAATCCATGTCAACTCTGATTAAGATCAATGAAGCCAACATTTACAAAAATCATATCGTAAAGTCAAGAAGCATGTCTGTTTTGGGATGTACCAAACTACCAATCATGTAATCCAATATTATTCTTTCTAAAGACCCATCATTAAGCCATAATGATAAGTTCATGAGGGGATACTATAATTCACGTTCATTACATTATTATTATAAAAACTTTGTATTAAACTAACCAATCATAATACTAACATGCAAGTTTAATTAAATATATTCCAGCTTCTTCACTATAAATATAGGAGAGTTTCTTAGCAATTCTCATCACTTCATTCATTGATCATAAACACTTTTTCAACTCGTACTTTCTCTTATCGATAGAAAACACTCGATCGATAGAGAAGATGATGAGGTGTACTTCTCCTTCAGCTGCCTTAGCTCTAGGGCTCGTTTTTGTGGCTTTTGTTAGTCAATGTTACGGGAACTTACATGTTGGTTACTATAACGGGAAATGTTGGAATTACAACGCTGAAGAGATTGTCTTCAATGTAGTTAAGGCTCAATTTGCGAAGGATCCAACTATTGTAGCTGGTCTCATTCGATTACAGTTTCATGATTGCATTGTTAGGGTAAGTACCAAAATCAAATTTATTTGGAGCATGTTTTGTCTATAATTGAATTTGGCATAGAGAGAGATCAACTAATCAATCTTTTGTTTTAATTTGTTTCTTTTTAAAAGGGATGTGATGCATCAGTCCTACTTAACGGACCAAAATCAGAGAAAACAGCAA
This sequence comes from Spinacia oleracea, assembly GCF_020520425.1. Classification (NCBI taxonomy): domain Eukaryota; kingdom Viridiplantae; phylum Streptophyta; class Magnoliopsida; order Caryophyllales; family Amaranthaceae; genus Spinacia; species Spinacia oleracea. Next base: position 116,626,602 of record NC_079492.1, read on the forward strand.
AGCCAAATCTTAGCCTTAGAGGATTTTATGTTGTGGACGCTGCAAAGGCTGCCTTAGAGAAAGCTTGTCCAGGAGTGGTCTCTTGTGCTGATGTGCTTAATATGGCCGCTAGAAGTGCTGTCTTTCTGGTGAGTAATTGACACATTCCAATTCCAATTATTTTTACGCAACAGAATTAACTATCAAATTACATCCAAACTAATACAAGAATTCAATTTAGGCCGGAGGAAAATGGTATTTCGTAGAAACAGGAAGACGAGATGGTTTTGTTTCACGTCAAAGTGACGCCATTGCATATCTTCCATCAGAGAACATGCAAGTACGTGACGCCCTCCATCTATTTGCTACAAGAGGACTAAGCAAGGAAGACTTTGTTGTTCTTCTAGGTATATATGCACTTAAACTTTACCAAAATACACACTCTTCCGATCCGCTCATACAATAATCTCGATTTCATGTCTACGTATAATAACAATTATGCGTGATCATAATACAGGTGGACATTCTGTTGGAACTACACACTGTGACAAGTTCAACCACCGTCTATACAATTACCACAACACCGGTAAGCCCGATGCAAGAATGAATACCGATATGTTGTATGCCTTAAAGAAGACATGTCCAAGGAATGGAAAACAAAACAAACATGTTTACTTTAGCTACAACCCTAAAAGTCATTATCGCATGGACAACTCTTACTACAAACAACTATTGGTAAACCAAGGAATTCTTGAGATTGACGCAAACATAGCAAGTTCTCCACTTACCAATAGCATTGTGAAAAAGCTGGCTTATGCTCCTGGTTACTTTGAGAGTAGATTTGGTCCGGCCATGGTTAACATGGGCCGAATCGGCGTTCTTACCGGAAAGCAAGGAGAAGTTAGAAGATATTGTGGTGCTGTTAACCACCACAAACATTGAAGACGACATTGAGAATTGCTATCGTTCATTTTGGAACGGATTTTATCAATTCTTATATGTTCGTTAATCTTTAACTTAATGTACTTTTTGTTGTCTTATGTTTATTTTTATTTTTATTTCTTTAATTGAGGGTCTCCCCAAAATAAGCAATGCAAGCCGGGGCGGTGCTTCATATCTTCGAAATAATTTGTGTATTAGCTTGAGAATTTAATCTATTAAATATATTTTGATTTACTTTATCGATCTTACGGTTTTTTCAATAAATTTCACTGGATCCAAAACGCACGTGATCTTCAAATTATAGATCGATACCAAACTCGTCAAGACTTTGAGAATTGGTTTATACAATAGAGAGATGGATAAAATCGATATTTTGGAACTTTGATTTTCCAATCATCGGTTTGCTTAATGAACGTGATTATATAAAATGATCAAACAAAATTTGACAGGGTAAATCCATATTGATAAGTTATTAATAGCATCTGTTCCGGTGTTGTAAAGGTGGAAACAATGGGCTTCGAATGAAGGCCCTTTCGTGTGTGTTGAAGATCTTGCTTGTTTGAATGAGTCGAGTCCGAATTCACCTGCACAAGAGTAAAGTCACTAGCCTCGGGGGTGTTTCCGAGGAAAGCCCCTCCGATGCCTAAGTAAGAGTGATGCTCGGATTCTAGAGAGAAGTTCTCTAGAAGAGTAGTCTTAAGGCAATAAATTGGACGTACCTTGAGGTGTGAGCCTTGGCGGCCTATTTATAGTGTTTGCATAATAAATGCCCATAGGTCATTTATTGCTATTGGGCCTTGGGCCTTAATGGATGGCTGAATGGCCATTGTGGTAGGTTTGATGTTGCTGTTTAGAGCCATTGGGCTTTGGACTTAGTGGCCCAATTGAATATCAATTGGGAGCCCAAACAACATGCCCCCCAGACCCGGTCCATTTAGAATTAAATGGGTGGGTTTCCAGCTGTCAGAAGTCCAAAAGTTCCCTCTCTTTTTTGAAAAGGGATGATTTGCATTGATGACAAGTGTTGGGACTTGTTTTGCGTCATGGAGATCGTGGGTTTGAAAGAAGTTGGTGCGCCTTTTTTCCCTATAAATACTGGGGGCAAGGCTTCCTTCAAACCTTTACTTTCTCTCTCTTTTACACAAACTTCCTTTCTTTTTCCGGCGATCGCAGCTTTCGAGTTTCTTCAGATCTACGGAATTCAGTCAGCTTTTAACTTCGGGAACTTGTGTCGTTCGCTTTGTCGGCGAGTTCCGCTTCAGAAAAAGGTAACTTGTTTCTGAATTTTCCTTATTTTTTCGTTCTTTCCTCTACTCCTCAATCTAAACCCTAGACCGAGAATTTGCAACCATGGCGAAGAACAAGGGCAAGAGTAAGTTCGTCGTTGGCTCTTCTAGTGAGAGGGAGGAAGTGCCTTCGGGAAGGGTACATAAAGCTTCGAAGGGCTGGCCTTCGGAGAAGCCGGTGGAGAAACGCTCGACTGGTTGGGACGCCTCCAAAGATGGCTCTATTGGAGGGTCTGGTGTGTCTGAACGCGCTGCTTCTGGTAAGAAGGCTGGTTCTTCGGGTGTCCGTCGTCCTTACCCTGAGTTTCCAGTTCATTGGACTGAAGCTGATCCGACGGGTAAGTATGCTCCGATCTTGCATGAGACCACCAAGATTGATGGTCCGTTGGAGAAATCAGTCAGTGGTGACTGGTTAGTGGAAGCGAAGCTAGGGAACTATCATCGGAAGGCCGAAGAGCTATACGGAATCCAGCATGCCCTGGGGTACTAGTGTGAACTTCCCGATCAGGAGCGTCCTCGGGTGACTCATCCGCCGAAGGGGTTCATCTCTGTGTACACTCATCACTTGGAGAATGGCCTCCGCTTTCCCTTGGATCCGTTCATTTCCGAGCTCTTGGTGTCGTACAACATCAGTTTGGCCCAACTTACTCCCAAGTCAATGAGGCACATCATCGGATTTAGATGGGTGTGCGACTTCGTTAACTTTCCCTGTTCTGTCTCCGTTTTAAGGGATCTCCATGATCTGTCTTTCAATCATGCTTCCAAGGGTGATGGGTATGGTTGGTGGACCATCATCAACAAAAAGTCCCGAAGGAGAGGGGAGCCGAACTACATTACGGCATACCCTTACCTCAGCTCCGACCATAAATGGAAGACGGAGTGGTTGCTTGTTCGCGTGCCGACGGATCCGAAGCACCCCAATTTCTATCGCCCTCCCAAGTGGTTCGTGAGGCCTGATCCTGATATGGTGGAGGTGGCTGCTCCGGATCGGAACCATCAGCACTACGTGGATCTCCTCCAGTGGTTTTTGGCTCGGGAGGATAACTATAAACTGCCGTCTAGCTGGCTCCCGAACCTTAACTACATCTTGCGGGAGGACATTCTTGCTGTCGCCGGTCTCAGCAGGATTTTTGACAGGGGTAGGTGTCTTTCGGCTGGGATCGTGTTTCAGTGAGTTTGTCCTCCTCTTTTATCTTTGTTTTATTGATTCGTTTTGTAATTTGTTTTTGCAGAGTACGGCTTTAGCTGTCTTGATCCTGAGATTTTGGGCATTTCTTTGGATCTGCGAACTATTCACGACTCGGCTCCTAATTACAAGTTTGGGAAAGAGAATCCTCGTAATCCTCGTTTGAAGGATTACGTGTTGTCTCCTTCGGGTGTTGCTCGGATATCCGAAGTTCGAGCCGATCCGTGGGATTCTGCCTCTTCTCCCGAAGTTGTTCCAGTGAAGGTCGTACTTCCTCTTTTGAGGACAACTTCGGATCCAGTGAGTATTTCTATCGGTTTGGTTTTTATTTGCCTTTACTTCTTCTTTGGTTGGCCGTCGGCTAACGTCTTGGTCCTGGACCATCTTTTTAGGGTCCTGGGACTGACGTTGTGCCGCGCGCCGTTCCTTCGGTTTCATCCCCGGCTCGGATAGATATCTCTTTATCTAGGAACCGGGTACTTTGCCTTTTTTCTTTACTTCCTTTTTTGTTTTCTTCTCAATTTATTGATCCTTGGTCTGCTTTCCTTAGGATCAAAGGAAAAGGAAGGGTAGCACTCTTCTAAAGTCTTCCGCGCATCCGAAGAAGGCGAAGGTTTCTCAGTCTTCGGAAAAGGTATTTGCTCTGACCTAGGAGCTTTCTTATAGTTCGTCTTTTCCTTTTTCGAAGCTGATCTTTGGATGCTTGTTTTGTAGGAAGCGGTTTTGGAAGACATGCCTCCTCCTAAGAACCTTCTTCCCTTCATGCCCTTGCCAGGGCAGAAGTTAAAGAGTGTGGTGGTTGCGGAACCGCCGCCCGTTGACCAACCGTTGGCTGAGGAAGATACGATCCCCTCTTCGCTGAAGCCGTCTACTACTTCAGGGATCGAGATCCAGGATATCACCAAGGTGGTGGAGGCACTCGAGACCGACCCTGTTGTCCCCATCGTGGCTGAGGAGAAAGAGGAGTCTGCTGATGTTCCTCTCGAAAGAGAGAGAAGTCCAGATAAGGAGATGGTGGATCTTACGGGCCTTGATGTTGAGATTCCCGAGGCTGAGAAGGCTGTCCCTTCTGCTGAGGAAGAGCAGCCCGAACAGGGTTTGACGAGGAAGAAGCGCCACTCAACTTTGGGTTCTACTTCGACCTCGGCCCTGGATAGGCTGATCCATGCTGACCCTTGCTCGGATGTTCCGCTGAAACGAATCCCCGAGGAAGTGAGGGAAGCGATGGCTCGGTATGCTAGGGCTCTAGTTTTGGGGGAGAATCCCTTGGCTCACGTGGGTTCTTTAGTGGGTCCCGAAACCGCTCGGGAGAACCTACTTCGGGCCAATCCGCAGTGGAGGGTTCCTGGAGCTGAAGAGAGGAATCCGGCTATGATGGCCCAGTATTACCTGAATGAGGTAGGTGTTGGATTTCTTTTTGATTTGTCTCTCTGTTTTATGCTTTTCCTATTTTTGCTTATCTTTTCTTCATTCCCGGGCTGTCTTTTGGTCCTCGTTCGCTTCCGAGTGCAGCTCGGTTGAGGAGAGACAACTGAAGAAATATCAGGAGGCTTATGCTCGTGATATTCCTATCTTGGACCAGAAGGCTGGGCAGCTATTCTCCGAGCTTGTGGAAGTCAAGCAATTGTATCTTAAGTACAGTCGCGAGGCTAGAGCTATTGCTGAGGAGATCGGGACCGAAGTTGGCAAGCTCACCTTCCGAGTCGAAGAGGATGATGAGAAAATAGCTTCCTTCGACAAGGAGAAGAAAGATATGGCCGCCAAGTTTGCGAGCGAACTTGAAGAAAAAGACAGACTTCTCAAGGAGATGACGTCTAAATTTGAGGCGGCTGATAAGGAGAGCAAGGATGCGGAGGCGAGGCTCCAACAGTTTGTCAAGAATCGGGAGATGATTCAGAATCAAGCTGACAAGGTGCCTGTTCTTCAGCTGAAGATCCGAGAGAAGGATGAGACCATTCGGAAGCTGGAGCAAGACCGAGCTGACCTCTATACTGCTGATCAGTGTAGAGAGCAGTATTGGAATGGCATCCTGGGTGCTCGGCGCATGTTTGCGAAGCATATGCCTCATTTCCCTTGGAATGAGAAAGTTCCTCTTTGGATGCGGGCCCAGGATCACTTGGTGGAATGCCAGGCTGATCGAGACGAAGCTGAAGCTGAACGCCAAGCTGCTCTTGCAGAGGCTCGGGCCCAGAAGGCGATTTCCGAAGGTGACACTACTGCTGGGGGTTCTTCGAAGGATGCTCCCCTAGGGGCTGTTCCTGAGACTCCCAAGAGTTAGGGATTCGGGCAGTCGTCTTCTTCAGAGTCGATCGGTTCCAGTTGAGGACTTCCGAATGTGCGCTTGCCTTTCCCCCTTTTGCCTCGGCGCTGCGTTGTACTTGTTTCTTTTTGCTTTTTAGTACTTCGGTAGGCCGGTATTGTCTGTTGATGGCTGCCGATTTTAACTATTTTATTTTGTTTTCAATTTTTGAGGGTCCTCGGGTGTGTCCCGAGTTGTTTGATGTATTTGTACTTCCCCCGAATATTGAATAAAAAATGAATGTTTGTTACTTGGCTGCTTCTTTTCAACTTTTTGCACTTCCGAAGTTTTAAGTCTGCCTTTGAATCTGTAATTCTCGAGCTTTTCTTTTCTTTGTGGACTTGTTGAGAAATCATTTGGTTTCTGTGAGTTTTCAAATCCGTAGATCTGCTAAGAGACTCTTTAATTTTGTGAGTTCTTCAAATCCGTAGATCTGCTAAGAGACTCTTTAATTTTGCGAGTTCTTCAAATCCGTAGATCTGCTAAGAGACTCTTTAATTTTCGGACTCTTCAGATCCGTCGATCTGCTAAGAGGTCCGAATTGTTCTTCCAATCTCTTGTGGTTCGGAAACCTGGGCAAGAGATCGCTACTCTGCCTCTCAGTTATGACTTTGGCGATCCGTGGATCTGAGCCGAAGTTTTATAACTTGATTTGAGCGACTGTTTGTTGCGAACAAGTTTTATCGAGGTATCGCGAATCCGAGGATTCTGGACGATTCCCCGAAGTGCGTGATTTGGTCATTTCTTGCATTTTATCAAGGAATGGGCAAAGTCAACCTGTTTTTAGTCTCGGATTGATCAGATCCGAGGCAGCATGCATATGAAAGGACAATGAATTTAAAAATATAGAGATAGGTTTAATGAAACGCATGGTGCCACAAAAGGCTTTCCTCTTCTCATTAAACAACTTACTTAGCTTACAGAGAGGTCATACAAAATATTTTTTGAGAACATCGGTATTCCAATGGTTCTTCAAGATTGTTCCATCTAACTGCAGCATAAAAGTGCCTGGCCTTTTTTCAGAATGGATGATGTATGGTCCTTCCCAGGTGGCTGAGAGTTTGCCATGGATCCGTCCTTTCTGAACCGAGGCGGCGTTTCTGAGTACTAGATCGCCGACCTTTAGGGGTCTGGCGTTGACTCTTCGATTGTAATGCTTGTTGACCCTCTGCAAGTAAGCTGCGTTGAGTGTTCTTGCATCGTTCCGAGCTTCATCTAGTAGGTCGAGAGCTTCAGTCAGAAGTTGATCGTTGCTTTCTCCTTGGAGTCCATCATATTTGTTGTATGCCTGGATCCTCAAGCTTTCTGTTCCGATTTCCACAGGGATGACAGCCTCGGATCCGTATACTAGATGGAACGGTGTTTGTCCAGTAGCTTCTTTCTCGGTGGTCCGAAGGGACCATAACGTTCCGGTTAGCTCTTCTAACCACTTGTTTTTGTCATCCTCGAATCTTTTCTTGAGTGCGTTGAGGATGAGTTTGTTTGCAGCTTCAGCTTGCCCGTTGCTTTGTGGGTGGCAAACTGCCGAGTAAGCTAGGTGTATGCCGAATTGTTTGCACCATTTTTGCAGCGGGGTGTTGTCGAACTATTTCCCGTGGTCGAAGACCATTAGTCTTGGTATGCCGAACCTTGTGATGATGTTCTGCCATATGAACTTGCGGACCTGAGGTTCGGTGATGGAGGAGACAGCTTCGGCTTCGATCCATTTGCTAAAATAGTCGACTCCTACAATCAGCCACTTCTTCTGGTTCGTAGCTGAGGGGAAGGGACCAATGATGTCTAACCCCCACTGTGCGAATGGTAAGGGATATAGTGTTGATTGTAGAGTTTGAGCTGGTTGATGGATAGCTGGTGCGAATTTTTGGCATTTCTCGCATTTCCTTGCCATCTTCTTTGCTTCGGAAACCATAGTGCGCCACCAGTATCCAGCCCGAAGGGCTTTGTGTGCCAATGTCCTGCCTCCGATGTGGTTTCCGCATATTCCGAGGTGGATTTCCCTTAGGATATAGTCAGCGTCGGTTGGACCCACACATTTTAGCAGTGGAGCGGAGAATGATTTCCTCATGAGCTCTCCTTTGGCGTCGATGATGAACCACTTGTTGAATCTCTTCAACTTTCTCGCCTGTAGCTTATCTTCGGGAAGTTCTCCCCTTTCTTTGTATGCAATTACTGCATCCATCCAGCTAGGTTTGGTACGTAAACTGCATACTATGGGGGGTGGCAGATCAATGCTTCTCTCTTGGTGAACCTCCACGTGGACCGACCTGTTTAGGTCGATGAGTGTTGAGCTTGCGAGTTTTGACAGTGCGTCAGCTTGCGTGTTTTGTCCTCGGGGAATGAGGATGACTTCAAAGGATCTTAACTTTGACGTTAAGGATTTAATTTTCGCTAGGTAAGCTGTCATGCTGGGCCACTTGGCCTCATACTCCCCTCGGATCTGGTTGGCTACAAGCTGGGAATCAGTTTTGAGACGAACATGTTCGGCCTCCAGGGATAAGCAAAGCTCTATCCCTGCGATCGCGGCCTCATATTCGGCCTCGTTGTTAGTTGCTTTGAATCCGAACTTCAATGCATACTCTATGCTTTTCCCTGTTGGGGGGATTAATACAATTCCTTCTCCTGAGCCGTTTACTGTGGAAGATCCGTCAGTGAAGACCTCCCAAGTGCTTTTCGTATCATCCAGCATCTCTTGGTATGAGCACTCGGCCAAGAAGTCTGCCAGTGCCTGTGCCTTGATGGCTGTCCTCGGCTGATATTTGATGCCGAACTCTGATAGCTCGAAGGCCCAGGCAGCCAATCTTCCTGACCTCTCTATTTTGTCGAGTACTTTCTCGAGTGGTTGGTCGGTCAGTACTGTGATCTGATGGGAGTCGAAGTATGGCCTCGGTTTTCGTGCAGCTACCACCACTGCATATGCAACTTTCTCGGTGAGCGGGTACCGAGTTTCGACCCCTGTGAGTGTTCGGCTAGTGAAGTAGATCGGCTGTTGCTTCCTCTCTTCTTCCCGAAGAAGTACCGCACTGACGGTTCCAGGGCTGACTGCGACATATAGATATAGGGTTTCCCCTTCCTTTGGTCTGGCCAGTGTCGGCAGTTGGGCTAGGTGGGCTCTGAGCTGTTGAAAAGCCTCTTTTTGCTCTTGCTCCCATATCAGCTCGGGGTCCACTTTCCTCGGGACGCCCTTTTCTTGATTGGCTCTGCTTCTCCCCCGGGGAGGTTCTTTGGTTTTAGCGCTTTGAAGAAAGGGGCTCCTTTGTCCGAGGCTTTTGATATGAACCTTGTTAGTGCGGCTAACCTGCCAGTTAGCCTCTGCACGTCTCTCTTGGTCCTCGGCTCGGGTAGATCCAATGCTGCTTGGACTTTGTCCGGGTTCGCATCGATTCCTCTTTCGCTCACCATGAATCCGAGGAATTTTCCTGATTTCACCCCGAAGACACATTTTTTCGGGTTCAGCTTCATGCTGTATTTCCTCAGATTTCCGAAGGTCTCGGCCAAGTCCTTGACGTGGTCTTCCTCCTTGATGCTTTTTACGATGGAGTCATCCACATAAACCTCGACATTCCTCCCTTTCTGGTCGGCGAAGACGTGATCAACTAGCCTCTGGTAGGTAGTGCGGCATTTTTCAAGCCGAAGGGCATCATTTTGTAGTTGAACACTCCTGCACTCGTGATGAATGCTGTCTTCGCCCTGTCGTCGGGGTGCATGAACACTTGATGGTACCCTGAGAAGGCGTCCATGAAGCTGAGCAGTGCATGGCCGCTGGTAGAGTCGACCAATTGGTCTATCATCGGCAGGGGATAGCAGTCTTTGGGGCAGGCTCGGTTCAGATCTGTGAAATCCACGCACATTCGCCAAGAGCCGTTTCCTTTCTTGACCATCACCACGTTGGCCAACCATTTTGGGTACATGCATGGCTCGATGAATCCAGCTTCCTGCAACTTTTTCACCTCTTCGGCGATGGCTTTGTTTTTCTCCGAGGAGTAATTCCTCTTCTTCTGTTTGATTGGCCGAGCTTCAGCGTTGACGTCCAGCTTGTGGCAAATCAACTTCGGATTTATCCCTGGCATATCTGCTGCTGACCATGCAAAAATGTCTTTGTGATCCCTGAGCAGTTGGATCAAATCGATTCGGAGCCCCGAGCCTAGGCCCTTGCCTATTCAGACGCTCCTGTCTGAATCCTCTTCGAGGAAGATATCCTCCATTTCTTGATCTGGCTCGGGAGATAGGGTTTCGGGGCGGGCATCAACCTCCGCGGGAGATAAGCTGCTCGTGCCTGCTTTTCTCCTCTTTGCCTCGTTCTCCTCTCCTGGAGCATCTTTCTTTTCTCCCTCAGCCTCGGAACCGTCTCCTAATTTAGGCTTTCGGATGGCGGTGTGGCAGGTTCTTCTTGCAACCTCTTGATCACCTCTAACTCGTTCGGCAAATCCTGCGTCCGAGACGTATATCATCAGCTGATGGTACGTGGATGGGATTGCTTGCATCTTGTGAATCATGGTTCTTCCCATGATTACGTTGTATACTGAGTCGCAATCCATCACTAAGAATTCATCTCGAAGGGTTTTTGCTGCTTGACCTTCGCCCACTGTGATTGGTAGGGTGATCTTTCCGCGAGGGATAGCTGCGGATCCGTTGAATCCGATCAGGGGGTAGCTCACTTTCGTCAATGCTTCTTCTGACTCTTCGAGGATCAGTTGCTGGAAGCAATTCCTGAAGATGATGTTGACGGCACTTCCTCCGTCGACCAACACTCGGTGTACGTTGTGGTTATTGAGGTCCATGGAAATGACCAAAGGATCGTCATGTTTGTATTGGACCCCGAAGCAATCATCAGCCGTGAAGGTCATGTTTGGGGGGTGTGGTTGGTTATCTCCCACTGTGCTGAAGTTGACTCGATGGGAGAGAGCTCTTAGGTGTTTCTTGCTGGCCTGGCCAGACCTCTGTCCCCCGAACACCACTAGGATGTCATTCTTCTTGTGCCCTGTTGCTTTGTAAACCCTTTTCTGCGATTGCTCGTGATGTTTGACGATTGCGGCCTTTTCTTTTTCCTCCCTTCGGTCTAACAAGTATTGCTTCAGGTAACCTCGGCGAACGAGGTCCTCAATGTTGTCTTTCAGCGAGTTACATTCTTCCGTGTGGTGACCGAAGTCATCGTGAAACTCCCACCATTTGTTCTTGTTTCTCCGAGGTGGGTTGGACTTGAGCTTCCCTGGTAGCTTCCACTTCTCATCATTTCTGTTGAGGCTAAAGATTTCCTTTCGGGGCAGAGCTAGTGGAGTGTAGTTAGCGTATTTGGGTTGAAGTTCACCCCTTCTCCCGTCTTTCTTCGGGCTCATATCCCTAACTCCTACTTTCTCCTTCCCTTTCCTTGAGCTGCCCTCGGGCTTGCTCTGGACATTTTTTGTATCTCTCGGATCCGATGATCCTTTCAACCTTGCAGCAGCTTTGTTGAACTCTTCGGTTCTGATGAATGCATCGGCCATTTGGAGCACGTCGGCTATTTTGGAGGGGTTTTTCATTGAAAGCTTGTCACGGAATTTCCATTCCTGGAGCGCGCGCTTCAAAGCAAAAATGGCCACGTCTGGCTGCAAGTTTGGTATGTTTGTTGATTCCTTCATGAATCTGGCCATGAATTCTCTTAGACTTTCGTCTCTTTCTTGTTGGATTGAGGTTAGTTCTGCGGTGGTTCGTTCGGGGCGATTGTTGCTCACGAACTGCGTGCAGAATCTCTTTTCCAGCTTCTTCCAGCTTTTGATCGATCCCTTCGGCAGCGATCTAAACCACTCTCCCGCCACTCCGGTTAGCGTGGTTGGGAAGTATTTACACCAACATGCTTCGGAGTAGGGGCTCAAGAATATTTGTTGCTCGTAGGAGATGATGTGATCCCTCGGATCTGTGGTTCCGCTATATGTCAGGTGTGCTGGCAGCCTCACCTTAGGGATTTCTTCCATGATCAGCTCGTCCGAGAAAGGGGATGACGTGGGAGTCATGATTCTTTTCCCGAGTCTAGCCCTGATGCCTTCGTTTGCCGAGGTTCTGTGATTAGAACGCTCGGGCGTACGATGGGGGCTAGGGGTTCGATCATGCCTCCTGTCTCTTCTTCTTTCTCGGCTACTGACCTCTGGCCGTTCGCCGGATCTACTTGATTCGCCTACCCCGAATCTCGAATGGATTGAAGGTCTTAACCTTGAATGGACCGAGGGCCTCAACCTGCTGAGTACCGAGCTTCGTATCCGAGTGTTACGAGTAGTCGATTCACTTTGGAGAGCTGTTGGAGTAGGCGTTGGTCTTGCAAACCAATCTGGTTGTTGTTGTGCTCTTTTCTGGGTGTCCCACGTGCTTTCCATCCATCTCGACGTCAGGTGTGTTCCTGTCAAGGGAGGGAGCTCTCGTTCGGGTCTGGATACCTCTACACTGGGCGGCTCGTTCAGCCGTCGCCTGGTCCTCCTCTCCTCTCTGCGGTCTTTTGCTAATCCTTGTTGTTTCTCGTTGAAGAGGAAGTTTTGCATGATGGTCATGGCCGCAGTGAGTTCTTCCCTAGTTGGAATCGGAGGTCCTGCGTTTGTGGCGGTCGTAGCTCTGCTTGGCTGTGACCTCGCCACTGATTGAGGGTGCCCTTCTTCGTCAGATTCTGAATCTGACCGCACTATCATATCGTCATAATTGTTGTTGACAGCATCATTAACCATTTTGCAGAAAGAGGTGGTTAATGTCTTTCAAAGGCTTTGAAGTGTTCTTCCTCACAGACGGCGCCAAATTGTTCCGGTGTTGTAAAGGTGGAAACAATGGGCTTCGAATGAAGGCCCTTTCGTGTGTGTTGAAGATCTTGCTTGTTTGAATGAGTCGAGTCAGAATTCACCTGCACAAGAGTAAAGTCACTAGCCTCGGGGGTGTTTCCGAGGAAAGCTCCTCCGATGCCTAAGTAAGAGTGATGCTCGGATTCTAGAGAGAAGTTCTCTAGAAGAATAGTCTTAAGGCAATAAATTGGACGTACCTTGAGGTGTGAGCCTTGGCGGCCTATTTATAGTGTTTGCATAATAAATGCCCATAGGTCATTATTGCTATTGAACCTTGGGCCTTAATGGATGGCTGAATGGCCATTGTGGTAGGTTTGATGTTGCTGTTTAGAGGCATTGGGCTTTGGACTTAGTGGCCCAATTGAATATCAATTGGGAGCCCAAACAGCATCAAAGGTTTGACAGAGGTGCTAAAAGTTTTGACAGAGTAATAATAGAACGCACCATAAATAAGGCGAATACAATTGAATTGGGAATACAATTTGGAAATTCCGTTCGTCCATGTCAGCATTTAACACAGCCGGTGCATTAGCCTATAAAGCCGTCACGTTATCCGAACATTATTCGTCCACCCTGCCTTTTCAAGTGTTAAGAAAGAAACGTTACATTAGCCTTATCTATTGCTGCGGTAATAACGAGGTTGTTGTATTAGCCTTGTCTTGCCCGTCGCGTTTGTTTAGAAAGGTAGTAGTGGCGAATTAAAGTTTGTAGGAGTATTTGGATTAATGAGGTACGTACAAGACCAAATCATGACTGCAATTATATGACATGTCTCCTTAATACCTTGCGAAAAAACTGGTTTGACAGAGTTTGACAATTGTAAATTAATCACCGAAATAATTAGGTGGTGCTAAAAGTTAATAATCTTACGAATTTTATATAGATAACGTAAAGATACTCAAACATTTAGAAGAATCAATTACAAAAGGTCTTGCGCGCACTAGGTGCACAATAAATTTATTGTACACCAAGATAACTTTTAACCATTTTTTGTAACTTTAACCTAGTTTTGATTAACTTTTATTTTTGTAAAAAAAACGTTGATAGATAAACATTTTAAAGAGTTAAATGATTAATTTTATACATTATTAGTGATTTTGAAGAAATAAGTTTTATTAAAATGAAAAAATTTATCACTAAAAAATGGATAACTTTTACATATATAAGCTTAACTTTTAAACATTTTGAGTTAACTTTTACTATGCTGTACAATATTTATTGTACAACCTTTATAAATAAGAATTTGTGAATCCATTATACAGAAATCTATCATTGCAAAACGTCAACTACAGCCAACATCATGCTACACCTTTAAACAATCAGCCTGCTGCTTACGTGGCTAATTGTATGTATTTAGACTTTCATCAAATTAATCCAATAGGATATGTAAATACGTCCAAGTAAGGCTTGATTGTTGATACCGTTTGCTTTTGTTAACTTAAAAAATCAATTCCAAAATATGACGAAACCCTCCATGGCTCCATTGCCGTCCGGCCGCTTTAGTATCGTGGAGGAGCTAACTCGTTTCATGTGCCTCGATGGTTAGTTTAGAAGAGGTTGTGTTTCTCATATGTACGCTCCATAAATATTGACTGCTTTAATTTATTCACTACCAACTGAGTTATGCATTGGATGTGCAAAACCAGCTTACATGAGGACTTTGATTTACAAATGGGCCAGGATTCGTATGAGCCCAAAAAGCCAAACCTTCTTACATGGACCACATGGTAATGGTTAATTTTCTGTTTTGACAAGAGTATAGTTGTATAGTTCTACGTGCTACTTCGTAATATATGTAACAAGCTAGTCGAATACGGAGTAAAATTAGTATTCAACTTTCCCAAAAAACAAATCAAATGAACATCAGAACATGAATGTGCCCGAATTACCAGCAGTCTTTTATACGGAGTACTTAGTATATATGTATATGCATGCAGGCTAGCGCTTTAACCATAATCATGCAGGCTATACTAGCTCTTCAAAAGATATAGGGTGAAAAAAAAACATGATTATGGGTATTTGCCCACAAATATGGTTTAGATAGCCGTGATCCTGATACTTACTCATAAATATTATGAAAATTATCATGATCTTAAACTGATACGTAGTTGTATGTGTTGGAACTTATACTTTAGTATAAGTTGTTAGTTTGTTTCCTTAGTTAAGGAAGTTTGTTACTAGAATACTAACTTGTACATATGTTAGTATAAATACCTAAGCTTGTATTATTTTCATTAGTTACACAATTAATACAAAATGTAGTCCATTATTTCTCTCTCAAGGTTACGAGCTATCAAGCTCGAGCAACAATGGCTTCCATGCTTTCTTCTTCCTTTCTTCCTATTTCCTCAATTCTGACATGGTATCAGAGCGGGAACAATCCCGGCTCTTCAATTCCGCACTACACTTTCGTTCAAATCACCTCAACAAAGCTTCCACAAATTTTCTGCTTCGAAATAAATTTGACGAATTAGGGTTTTAATTTGCCCTAATATCTTCTAATTTCGCTCACATATCTTCTTTAGAACCTTTTTTTTTTGATAAGCAAGTAGTGTATTAGATTATCAAACAGTTACAAAGTGTGCAAGCCAAGAGGACAGGCCCTCAAGGCAACCAGAACAAACTGGTTAAACAAAACCTCTACCCTGCAAACAGGGTTGAGAACCAAATGTGATCCCTATTGCTTATTTCTTTGGGCATCACACCATTCACTCTATTATATACATTCTGAAGTATACTGCTGCACACTTTATCAATACACCTAACTTGAGAGTTCCACGTAGCATTATTTCTCTCAATCCAAATGTGATAAGCCACACTCATCACAAGGGTGGAGTACACTCCCCTTCTGAACTTAGTAATCCTTCTGCTGAATATCCATTGAAATGTAGCAGAGAGGAGCTTAGGAGCATTCTGCATACCAATCTTGGTAGTACACTGCATCCAGCATCTAGCACTGTATGAACAATAAAAAAATAAGTGTTTGTGACTCTCAACAACTGAAACACATAGGAAACAAACATTATCAGCAGAAACTCCTATTTTCAGTAATCTGTCCTTTGTGTTTAGTCTTTCCAACATAGCCAACCAAGTGATAAATCTATTCTTAGGGAGACTCAATCTATCCCATACTGCATTAGTCCATGGCACTTTGCATAGAACAGGAGCAAGGCAGCAATAAGCTTCTTTAATGGTGTATTTAGTGATAGAAATCAACTGAGTTTCAGACAAGTAATTCTTCATCAAATCTTTCACAGTGCATATGGATTTCCAGTACCAGCTATCACACACTTTGGGGGAATAATCCCACCAACTTCCATCCTTGATGTATACATTATTCACCCACCTCACCCACATGTTATCTTTCTTTGTGGCAATCATCCACACATGTTTTCCCATTGCTGCAATATTCCACAGTTTCAGATTAGTTAGGCAAGCCCTCATTTCTTCTTTGATTTGCTGATAGACCCCCAAGCAACCTTACCAGGGCCAATAGCATCAATAGTGCCCTTCCAAAGAAAGTTCCTGCAAATAGCATTGACAGTATTGTACACCCCTTTAGGTAGCACCATGATCTGAGACCAGTAAGTCTGCAGAGTCATGAGCACACAGAGTTGACCAATGTGAGTCTACCAGCAAAGGACATGTTCCTGGAGCTCCATATTTTAATCCTTGCACACATGTTTTCCACTATCTTTTCACACTCACCAACTCTAATTTTCTTAGAGCAAATAGGCAAACCAAGGTATCTAAAGGGGAAACTCCCTTTGGAAAACCCTGTCATGACCAGAATTCTTTGAACTTCAGTTTCAGGCATGCCAGTGCAATAAACAGATGTTTTAGAAGGGCTAGCTTGCAAGCCTGTAGTATTTGAGAACAATTTGAAACCTTGCATCATCAAGTAGACAGATCTGAAATCACCTTTACAACACAAGATGAGATCATCAGCAAAACATAGATGATTTAGTTTGGACACCTTGCATCTTGGATGAAACTGGAATTCTTCTTTCTCACCCACCACCTTCAGGATCCTGGACAAATATTCAATGCAAAGCACAAACAGGAGAGGTGACAGAGGATCACCTTGTCTAAGGCCTCTTTTGCCTTCAAAGAACCCATGGAGAGAGCCATTGATAGCCGAAGAGAATTTAGGTGATCTGACACACTGCATGATGATGATGGTAAAGTGAGGAGGGAACTTGAGTGCAACCAGCATTTCTTCCACAAAATTCCATTCAACTGTATCATATGCTTTCTATAAATCCAGTTTGATGAGAAAACTTGCAGAGCTGTTCTTCCTTTCATAACCTTGAACCAAATCCTGGCGAACCATGATATTGTGAGCAATGAATCTGCTATGCACAAAGGCACCCTGATTTTGAGCAATGAGATCAGACAACATTTCCCTCCATCTATTACACAAAACTCTGGAGATGCATTTATAGACTACATTACAGCATGAGATTGGCCTAAACTCCTGAACACTCACAGGACACTTCCCTTTTGGAATAAGGGTGATGCTAGTAGTGTTAATCTCTTTCAGCATTTTCCCAGTAGCAAGATAGCCAAGAATGGGATTGCTAACATCCTCCCCAATATCACCCCAAACACCTTTAAAGAAGGAGCTAACAAACCCATCAGGACCAGGTGCTTTCCCTCCATCAATATCCCACAAAGCAGCCTTGATTTCTTCTTTAGTGAATGGAGCATTGAGATCATTACTCATAGATACAGTCACCAAGGGGCCAGTGTGAAAAATTTGCTCCTTCACTGAAGTTCTAGACTCCACTTTTGTGCCTAGCAGCCATTTATAATACTCCAAAAATACAGCAGGAACCTGATCAGGACTAGAAGTCCACTCTCCATGCATGTCTTTGATAGAAAACACAGAATTCTGTATATGTCTTTGTCTGAGAGATCTATGGAACATATCAATGTTCTCATCACCTCCTTTGATCCAATTAGACTTAGATTTTTTAGAAAGAAAACTCAACAAAGCTTTGTGTGCTGCTAAGAACTCCTGATGTGCCTCTTTTTCTGCATCAGCCAAAGTTACATCAGCAGGATTGAGATGAAGCTCACTTTGAATTTTCCGCAAGTTTTGAGAAGCTTTCACTTTCTGAGCTTCAATGTCACCAAACCCCTCTTTGTTAAGCTGCTTTAATATAGTTCTCACTCTCTTAATTCTCTGAACCACCTGATACATCTTGGTTCCTTGTTGATGTTCTTGCCAACCTTGAAGAACAAGGTTCTTGTACTAAGGAAAGTCTTGCGACATTGGAAAAAAATTAAAAGGTTTCTTCCGCACTGCAGATTGAGGGTACACATAAATGATCCCAGGGCAATGATCAAAATACCCTTCATTCTTGAAGCAAACTTCTGTGTTTGGATAAATGTTATGCCAAAACTGATTTGTCATCACTCTGTCTAGCTTACATAACACTATATTGTTCCCCTTCTGTTTATTGTTCCAAGTGAAGAAATTCCCACTGGATTTCACATCCTCCAAACCACAACTATGAACATAATTCTGAAAATCCTGCATCTCACTGAACCTCATATCACTATCAACTCTCTCCCCATTGTTTAAAACACAATTAAAGTCCCCCATGAGCACCCAGGGACCCTTAATCCTACCAGCCAAGCTACAAACATCCTTCCATAATGTCACCCTTTCTTGCTGAGTGTTATGAGCATATATGAAATAACAATCAAACTTATACCATTTTTAACCCCAATCTTACAGTGAATCATTTGACTGGAGCAGGAAACAAGATTAACTTGGAATTCACTAGGATTCCAAGCTAGAACTACTCTACCACCAGGATGACACATATTATTGGTAGTAAAAGACCAGCCATTAAACAGATTTAGGTACAAAGCCCCCATGTTGTGAGCTTTGACCTTTGTCTCAAGGAAGCAAACCAAACTACACCTATGAGCACACAAGAAAGCTTTCATATCCTTATGTTTGGTGTGTTTGTTAACCCCCATGACATTCCAAAACATAATTCTATCCATTAGTGTCAGGAGGTTGTCCACCTCCATCCACTAACCCTTGTGTACCATCTATAGTGTTTCCTAGTACATTCCCCCCTCATGTTCTGAGTTCCTGCAACTCCAACACCTGAAAAGAGTTAGTGACTCTCACAGGTGTGGATGGATGAACCCTAGTCCTAACAGGGTTTGGAGCTTGAACAAACTCCTCCCCTGCATTCACAGTCAATGCAGCTGTGTTATTGACAGGATTATTGTGTTTTACCACCCATTTCTTCTTCATTTTCTTCTTCCTGCAATCACTGGCAACATGACCTAACAGTTTGCAGTGATCACAAACTGTAGGTTTCCATTCATACCCAATGTTGATTGTCTTCACTACTCCATGTTCATCTTGAAATTTCAAACAATCAGGAAGAGTTTGCGACAAGGCAACCTCAACTTGCACTCGAGCAAAATGCAATTTATCTCTATGAGCAGTAGCTTGGTCAGGATGAAATTGCCAACAGAACTCACTATCTTACTCAAGCTTCTATTTCCCCAAAATTTCAACTCTAAATTCTTAAATTGAATCCAGATTGGTGCCACTTTAACCTCATACTTGAAATCTACAATATCTTTATGCCAAGGTTTGCAAATCACAGGTTTCTTATCAAAAGTGGGCCTATTATCATTCAAAACTTTGTCTCGATTTTCCATAGTAAAGAAACAAACCAGAAAAACTCCATGTTCTATAGTTACCACCTTATCAACCCCCAAATCCTTCTATATACATCTAAATAAACCCTCAATCACAGATAAGGGGGGGTTTGCACCTAAAATAGCACACACAATCGCAGAATTCCAGTAATCTACCTCATCCTGAATGTCCTCCATTTCAATCGACACAATATGATCATCTTGATTGCTTTCAATTTCAAATTGAAAAATGGGTATGGGGGTTACCTGAGTAGAATGCTGTGAGTTTCCTGATTTCATCACCGACAGCCACGATGAGAAAGTTCGATGAGCTTATGAACGTGCTTGCATAGCAGAAATGGAAGTTCTCGGGGATAGAATTTCACCCTCTTCTTCAGTCGAGCCATTACCATCATCACTGGATTGAACCTCCATAGCAACAACACCCAGAAGTTCATCCATAGCTCTAGTTTTCTTAGCCTAAGACTCCGACGTAGGACCTGTCAATTTTTGTGGTTTCTTCCGAGCTTTCGATTTTCCAAGCATGGCGTCAGCGTAGGATAAGAGGAGAGCTTAACCTACGCCGAGAGAAAACTTGAGCGAGAAGAAAACTTTAACATGAGTCTACCTTAGATAGTATGAAAAATCAAATTTCAAACTTTAATGAAAACCCTTCTTTAGAACCTTGAATCAAAAATTTTTTTGATTCTTGAGTTTTCCCCAAATTCTAGGGTTCTTAAAATATTTTCAAGAATATGGCATTGCTGATAGATTCTTGAAGAAATTTTCGTTTCCGTATTCCTCGGCGGTGTTTTGATCGGAGGTTTGATCGGTGATCGATTTGGTTGTGATTCTTGAGAACAGCAGCACCCAATACGTGCTCCTCCGTCGTCGTCTTCTTCGACGGCTGCTTCTGCTAAGATTCAGTTTGATTTTTTGGCTTTCTCTGCCGATGATGTTATTGGTAATACTTAAACCCTTGAAACCTCTCTTTCTCTTTCCGAAATTTTGTTGCTGGTTCGTCATTTTTTTGGAATCATCTCAGTTGTATCGCCGCAATTTAAATTATTGCTGGCTAATTGTTGTTGCTGCCGATGATGTTTTGTGAATTTGAGAATTGTTGGAATTTTTTCTTGTCCAATCGAAAATGAATTTTTGTTGTTGTTGGCTCTTGTGTGAGAACTGGAGTGAGTTTTGGTTGAAATTGTTTCAATCTTTGGATGGATTCGTGAGATTTAGTTCACTTTCTTTGATGAATGTGTTACAGAAGGTCCCTAGCTTTTTCATCTTGGTGTAGTGACCATTTTAAACCAAATAGAGTTACATGAATATCGGGATTCTTTTCTGGAAATGTAATTAGGAGTTGAAATCCTTTGGAGTTGCTTTGCCATAAACCCCAGCCTCAGAGTCTGTTAACCAGTTAGGACTTAGGAGTTTTATCCAACCTTGATGGCAAGTTAGCTGGAAAATTGGCAATTGAGACCCATGTTCTAATGGATTTGTTGGTACTTCGTGTAAGCATGGCTCCAACGGTATATCCCAGGCTGCATTTGCATTATCAGATTCAATTCAGTTTTGGAGTTGCGGATTTTGAGCATTTAAAAGCTGACAGTTGCTCCTGGAGAGTGGTGTGAGCAATATGGGAATTCAGCACTAGTATTGCAGAAATTGTAGTTTGGTTGTTGAATGTCGGCATGCTTTGTTGCCAATAACATTGAATTTTTTTTTTGGTGTTGAAGTTTGTTTGTGACCCAACAGAGGTTGAGGTTTGTTTTGTGATGACCCAACAGAGGTTGAGGTTCATTTTGTGACCCATAGTGGTCCTTTCTCATTGATCCATAAAGATCAATTTCATGATCCATTGCGATCTTTCTTTTGATGAGACCCATTGTGGCTCATTCTTTTCGACCCATAGAGGTCATTTTCAGACCCACGGTGGTCCTTTTTAGACCCAAAGTGGTCAATTCTCAAAAGACCCAAAGGGTCAAATTCTCAAATTGTTTCTTTTTTGATCAATTTCTATCTTCAGCTTTGTTTTCATAGCTGAATTTCTCATTCTTTTCCTCTCAAACAGATTATCCTTCATTCTTTACATTGGAGTTATGGTGTATGTGTGTGATTGGTTGATGACCAATGGTGTCTTTTGGACAGCAAGAAGCTGATTTATGGTGGTTGGTTCAAACAACATTATTCTGATTGGTCAGTTCCATTTGTATGCAGTATTCTGGTGGTTTTCTCATCAATCAAGTTGTTGATCCTGGTAAGGAAGCAACCATGGATTCACATGACAATTTTCAGATGTTAAGTGTTGGAGAAACACAAAGGTTAGTAGTGTTCAGAACTTCAGATACCTCCCGTTGACAGTTTTCCAGATGTTGTGGTTGCAGTTCTCATCGCCAAGAGGAGCAACAACTGCTTCATTTCAAGATTTCAAACTAAAAATGTTTAACACCATTTTCAGTTTGAGAGGGGTGTTGGAACTTATACTTTAGTATAAGTTGTTAGTTTGTTTCCTTAGTTTAGGAAGTTTGTTACTAGAATACTAACTTGTACATATGTTAGTATAAATACCTAAGCTTGTATTACTACCTCCGTCCCGGAATACTCGACCCGGTTTGACCGGCACAGAGTTTAAGGGACTTGAATTGAGTTATTTAATTTAATAGGTAGTAGTTGATAGTGGGGTATTATTTTAATGTAGTTAGTGGGAAATGGGTAAAGGGTGGGGTTGGGGGAGAGTAGGGGTTGAATTTTTAATTATTTTTGTATGGAGTAGGGGGTAGGTGGGTTAATAGGGGTGGAGTGAGAAATAATATAATATTGTTAGAATATTTCCATTTTTAGAAACAGGTCAAGTATTAAGGGACGACCCGATAAGGAAAACAGGTCAAGTATTCCGGGACGGAGGGAGTATTTTCATTAGTTACACAATTAATACAAAATGTAGTCCATTATTGTTGATTCCCGAGTTTTGACGATGACAAACTTAAGCTATACTCACAACTGTTTATCTAAGGAATGTCAGGAACAGGTTAACATGAAGCAATCAGTACACTTAGCAAGAACAGAATACAAAGATACCAGCTGAGAAGCCATGAAGAAAACAAGTTCAAAACAGGAATTAAGATTGAGCCAAGACCAAAAAGAATGAAGGCTAGCAAGTCTTCTATGTATCGAAAGGTATAAGATCAGTGTAATTTAGATACTGCTTAGTATGGGAACAAAGTCTTTCGTAGAGTCCAAGTTATATTTTTGAAACAAAAATTAATCAGTTTATTTCTAGATAAGCTTAGAAGTTTGAAACTGATTTCACAATCCTACTTGAGGTAATATGCTTGAGAATTTGAGTTGCTATACAACACTTAAATCCGTAGAGATAGATTTTACAAAACGCGTTTTAATGAGTTTATTTGCGAAAATTTATCTTTTGAAAAGAGTCCTAAATTGTGTTGAATTGGAATCTAGGGTTAACTCTTCGTTTCTTATAAATAGACCTCAAGTTATTTTCGAAAGTTTTTTATCAGACTTTTTACTATCAAACCGGAAGCTTTCAGGTATCACCCTTAGAGTTTTAATCTTTAAAGTTTTTGTTCCTGTTCCCATATAGAGCAGTATTTGTTACTTGGTTTTATATTTTGTGTTAGTATTAAGTTTAATATCTATTCGTTTCATTATTGTGTTGAGTGATTGTATGATAAGCCTGAGTCAGGCTTACTTAAGCAAGAGTGAAGATCTCGCATGAGATCTGTGAGGTGAAACAGTTGAGGGACTGTTTTCATAAGGGAAGGAACAAAGAGGGTTGTTCCTAGTTATCTGTAATCAGAGGTGTGAGGGGGGTCGAAAAAGCGCGAGGCTAATGCGTGACCTTGTCCCTCGTGGGTGTGACGATTCTTTTTATTCAATCAAGTGTAATTGGATTTCCTGTGAGTATACACCCAATTGACTAGTAATATAGGAGTCGCCATTCAGTTTTTAACAACAATGAGAAAAACTGACAAAACCCGATTATCGTGACATAAAGGGAGTGCAATTATGTTTGACCACGACGGCCGTAGGTTCCCTTGTGATCCCGGGTGTGGGGATCTCTCAATATACACCCGCAAGGTAGAGATTGAGGGTTCGGGGGACTGTAACTACCGAGAGGAGTAATTCGCTTGTCGATAACTCCAGAGGCAGGATATCCTTACTAGCTCAGCATAAATAATTAAAGGGACATGCATTAACTATTAAACTAATCTGAGTTGATTTTAGCAATATGCAACATATAATACTAATTCGATCGTGATTATCTGATTTAAATAGCATTAAGAGACCTAGCATGATAATCCGATTTCCCAAAAATATTATATTTGTTACGCGTGATAGAACAATCATATTAGGTTAGTTTAACAGTTCATAAAAAGGGCGAGGAAAGCAGTTAAATCATCAAAAAGGGACACGTTACGACGCACCCTTGAGAGGTGCGTCACGGTTCTCAGAAAACTAACCACTTTGACTTTGCTATTTCTCCTTTTTATTTAACGAATCTCAATTATGGGACAGGATACGTTCTGTTCGATTTATGGATCGATTGCGACAGAACGCGTGAACAGTTTCGCAGCGAGAGGCTTAGGCTAAGGGTTGAGTCAATACTCAGAATATCATTGTGTGTGGTTGTGTGTCGTTTCACGTCAAAACTAGGGGCCTATTTATAGGGAAGAGTTCGTGGAAAGATAGAATTGCAGAGTTCTAATCCGCAAAGAGTTAGGAAAAAACACGTACCCAGGTACTTTCAGCGCCCAGGCCTGGGCGCCGAAGATTTCGGCGCCCAGAGCCAGGCGTTGAAAATAGGATCCGGGCAGTTTTGTTTAGTCAGATTCGGATTCCTAAAATCCGTAGAGTTTGAGATTAATTCGAGTCTTTTAGCGCGTATCAATTTCATGACGGAATGCGTCTGGGCCCATTACGAACTCTAGGTTCGTTAGGATTTTAATTAATACGTAACTCTTATTTTCGAATCCTATTAGGAATAGGATTCTCGCAGTTTTCTATCTCATTTAGGATTTATGTTGGAGTGCAACACCTAATTCTGACAGGTTTCTATCTTTTATGATTTTCCACTTTTAGAAGCTACCTTTTACGGTAGTTACTATTTTTAGCAGGTTTCCATAAATAGCAGGTTTCGGGGGAAATGAAATGGGGAATCGAGATTCGTTTATTTTATAGGAGATGTGTTGTCAAGTGGAGTTTTTATGCTTTCATCATCGAACCTTTCCCTTGCGGGAACGGGGACAAAAGTAGGTGTCTACAGTTAGCCCCCACTTTGACTGAGTCTTGGAGTAAGACGATGGTCAAAGTATTAGACGGAGTGCGTCACACAAGCCATGGTGTATGTGACCTGTTTTGCGAGGGTCTCACGAGCCCCCGAGTGATAACTTTTGACTTAAGGGTCATCACTTGAAGTGTCGACATATCCCTCACGTGTCATTGGGATTTGTCAACTGATAGTATAGAAACTTCCTCACTTTGTCATTGGAAGGATCTAAAGGTGCGTAGAAACTCCCTCACTTTGTCATTGGGAGTAACTACAGATGTTTTCGAAATTAAAGCTGTAAAGTGTAATTGGGCCTGGCCAAGCACAACCACGAGGTAAAACGTTTTTAAAGATTCTCATTTTCAGGGCTAGCTAAACGAGAAAACCCCCTTATTTTTATTGGACGTAAAACGAAGGAAAATCCAACACATCGTTCTTTTTTGGAAAAACGAAAAACCAATCCTTTAATTTTTGGAAAAAGGGAAAACCAATCCTTTAATTTTTGGAAAAAGGGAAAACCAATCCTTTAATTTTTGGAAAAGGGAAAACCAATCCTTTAATTTTCGAAAAAAGGGAAAACCGATAAAAGTTATCGCTGCAGCGACTAAGGACCTGCGTTGTTAGTGACGCAGACCCCGCCCGCTGAAGGTGGGCGAGCCTGTCCGCTGAGGGTGGACCCCCCGTCCGATAGAAGTGGACGAATTTGTTTTGATGTTTTTGAAAATAAGGACCTACGCGGTTTGTGACGTAGACCCCGCCGGCTGAAGATGGCGAACCTGTCCGCTGAGGGTGGACGCCCCGTCTGATAGAAGTGGACGAATCTGTTTTGAATTTTTTTTTGTTTTTTTGAAAATAAGGACCTACGTGGTTTGCGCCGTAGACCCCGCCGGCTGAAGATGGCGAGCCTATTTTAAATTTGAAGACTTTATTTTTCGAAAACTGAGGACCTGCGCGGCTAGTGACGCAGACCCCGCCCGCTGAGGGTGGGCGAGCCCATTTTGAATTTCTTATTTTGCCTATGTAGAAGAGCTTTTGGTGATTACAACCTGTTGGTGGGTCGTAATATTTCCTAATTAGATGTGTCCTATAAGTGGGTCCACACTGTGTATATTTTTGTTTAACAATATATTTTTTGAGATATCCAAACATGATATGGTGCGTGGCGCAGTCTGGGAATGTGATTTTGATTGCGCGCTCCTTATTGGAGTCCACTTTTTGCGAGCCCCCAAGCGTTGGGGCTCGTCGGTTGTTTTTCGCGTCTTGTAATCATGTTTGGGGTCACGCTCGTATGTGCGAGCGACCTCCTATAGTAGTGTGCTATTTTAGCGAAGCCGTGGAGTGCGACTTTCAGTGAAGAAATCGGCAATTTTCAAGCCGAATGAATATGGCAGGGCCCAATAGAAGTTAGGGCCTTTTGAGCCTGGGTTCATTTTCGGCGCCCAGGCCTAGGCGTTGAAATAATTCACGCCCAGGTGGGGCGTTGAAAGTGTTGTTTGGGCTGGTCTTTTGATGACACAGTTGGCCTCTTGTTCATTCGTTTATTTCACTTGGAAGTTCTATGTATTCTCTTCTCTTTTTGTTTTTTCTTTATTTTTAGGACGTGATGATTTTCTTGAGAAACCGTAGCCGATTGGTGGACTACGGTGCTTGTCGCTTTGGGGCGATTATTTTAAGGAACTGTTGCTCTTAAGGTGTTCAGTTATTGCAATAGTCGGGCGAGTCTATATGGCCCGAGGAACATACCTTGAGGTGTAAGACTTTGATCGCTCTTATATTTTTTGAACGTGTTCGTGAATGATGATATGTATGTGCGAATGAGCGTTCATAGAATGGCCGTTGTGTGCGGTCCATTAATCAGTTTGCTTGAATCAATTTTTTTTTTTTGAGCAATGACTGATTTTGAATAGTTTGCTTAGAAGCTTGATAGGGTTCAGGCCCATTCATGAAAGTGGGTTTAAACATCGTGCCCTTTCGATTGTTCAAACATTTGCTTCGAGAGATTTTTTTATTTTGCTATGGTCGTTTCGTAGCTTGGAGCTCCCAAGTATGCATGTTGGGATGCTTTCTTTTGGCGTACGATTTTTTAGGTTCTTTCGAGAAAGATGCCTTGGGGTAGGTGCGAGCTATCCCTTCCGTGGTAGGCAATGTTTTGCTACCTTTAATCCTTAATGTAGAAGTCGTGTGGCTTGCATTTTGAATTTGGGCGATAAGTAGTTTTTTTTTGCCTCTTTTACACATGCTCTTGGTCGTGCCTACATTAGTGTAATATGCCTTACCCTTTTTTAGACTTGTACCGTGGGACGGTTGAACTTATGGTGCAACGTAGGCTTGTGTGGCCTAACGACGTGTCTTAGAACATTCTTCCAGGTGTTGGGATATCATTTGCATTGGAGTATTTCATCATGCCTTGTTCAGGTGCTCGAATAAGTGTAGCACCTTTTGCGTGGGTTTGCACGGCTTATTACTTCGTTCAATGTGAGGATTCATAAGTGTTTCTTTCTTGTTTTTATATCAGGGCAAGATTTAGCAAGCAGAGATATTCAGTGCCCAGGCTGGGGCGTTAAAGATATCGGCGCCCAGCTCTGGGCGTTGAAAATGTTTTCTGGGCAGAACTTTGACAGTTTTTTTTTGATTTTTTTTCTTTCGCTTTTGCTTTGGAACGATGTAGACTGTGTAACGAGCGCTTTATAGGGCGAGCGTTATGTGCAGTGGTTTGATCGGAGTTTTGGTGACTCGCGATTTTCAGTTACCCTTGTTAGTGGGGTGACTTTATATATTCTAAGTAGTGCTTTAGAATTTGGGAGGGGTTGTAGCCATTCTAAGGTTTGTTTTTCACAATTAAAGCTTAGGATTGAGCCCCTATGACATATGTATCGCATTAGCGTCGAGAATTTGCGATAAAATCGTCATTTCGAGCATTTTTAGAGTGTTTTTCTCAAGCCCCCAATTGTAGCTACGGGATTGGCTTGGTGCTATAATGCTTGGCATACGTTTTTATGCATTCATGGTGACATGGATCATGAATAGTTTGAACCGGACTCGTTTAGGGCGAGGTACGTTCGAGTAGTGACCTGCTACTTCTCTTGTAAATGTCGTATTGTGCGACATTGCCATGGTCAAGGTAATCACATGTTGAAGCATGCCTTGACCAAAAGCTAGGTGCCTTTCTTTACCCATAATCATATTTAGAACGATCGGAAAGAAGTCGCTAAAGCGAAGCTTTCGGTCTTTTTGACTCACTTGCAACGTTGAGATAGACGCGTACTAAGCTTAAACCAACGACACTTTATTATGCTCGAAGAAGTTTTTTTTTAAAATCATTTGAAAATTATTTAAAATCCGAGTCCTACTGTGTACAATCCGAGGTGTCCTAAGTAGGTTGACTTTATAGAAGGGTTCGTACAGGATTACATGAGTGAATCAAAATACTGTTACGATTTTTGGAATGCTGTCTAAGGATTTGCTGGAAGCCAGGGTGCAGGCGTCAAGATATACTTGTGCCCGTTTGGCATATGGTTTTAGGCTTTTAAGGCCATCTTTTCCAGAATTGCGGGAATATAAACCGTTTTCGAGTTGACTTAGATTTACTTGGTGTATGTCTGCACAAAAGGTCAAGGTATACTTAGTTCCTTCCCTAACTCTTTCATTTCAATTCTTTAGCCCCCAGTTGCTGTTATGTCTTCCCATTAATAATGCTTTCAGATTTCGATTTTAGATGCCCGTGTCATATGTCTGAGTAGGGTGAGCCTTGGTTAAGTGCCAAGTCCTATTGACAATGTCTGTTTATTTTTTCAAAGGGGATTCGCAAGCATTTGAATTACCATGAACGGGTGCCCTGAGTTCGAAGGAACGATGGGGCAATGCCGTAGAACAATTCTCTTTATTGCAAGTTTACTGCCTTTACTACTTGTTGGCGATCATGACTGTGTCTAGTGGTGAAAGAAGGTCTTTAAGCGAACGACTATGTCTAGTGGTGAAAGAAAGTCTTTAAGTGAGTTAGTTCGCTTTTAGGGAGGGTCAAGTTGAGTACTTTAGAGGTCATGGACGCTTGCGCTAGCCCCCATTCGATTGAGGCAAAGTGATCTTTTGAGTCTTGGCTAAGTGCCTAGGAGTGTGAGTGCTCCTTCTGGCAAGGGTACGTGCCCTTATTATTTTTCGATGTGTGCTCATTAATTTTGGCATCTTGATGACTCGGATTCTTCTTTTGACTTAAGTTTTTCTTTCGACTTGGATTGCAAGTAATTAAATTTCAATAAGGGACTTCTATTTTTATTCTTGTTTTTCTATAGGCTTTAATATTTTTGCAAATTGGTTGGACCGAATCATGGATTGCCTACGTATCCGCCTTAAATAGATTTAATTTGGAATCAGGTCTTGCGTAGTTCTTAGCCTAGAAAATGGTTTCTTAGAATGCTGATTTTAAACAAGTACGTTCTGAGGTGGAACCGTAATGTTTGAAATAGGATGAGATAAGTGAAGTTCATTATTATTTTAATCTGCTGCTTTGCCGTAAGCCAAAATTTTGTTTTATTTTTTAAGTACATGTATTTTCTTTTCATGTGTTTTTGGTACGTATACCTGAATACGTGTTGTACCCCTCCAAGTGTTCGTTATTTTTCCGTGCATGTGCGGGTAAAATGACGAGCACTTCTGGACAAAATTTGGCAAGTAGAGAGATTCGGCGCCCAGGCAGGGGCGCTAAAGACTTCGGCGCCCAGCTCTGGGCGCTGAAAATGACTTCTGGGCGGATCTTTTTTGGTGCGCTAAATGTTTCTTTTTCTTTTTAGACTAACTTTTAAAGGCGCTTTGCAAAGTTTGCTTTTGTATTATGTACATTTTTTGTACTTTTCATTTGTCTTTTTTTTTTTTTTTTTTTTTATATATTCGTGACTCAAGACGGCTTGAAAGGCGGGTTGAATGAGATAGGATAATTGGTATAGGTATTGGTCAAGCATGAGGATTATCTTAGCTAGGGCTCACAATTTGCAGCCTCGAACTAGTGTCGTGAGTTTAAATCAACCGAGGTCAATGAGTAGTATGGGGACGGCTTAAGGGTATATCAACAGGATGTATCCACACAAGTTATATGGTCATTATGCTAATGGTGGTGTAAGAACAGGTTTTGGGCTTTGGAAATAATGGGTATGACGCCCGCGTCAATGGCCGTGCGTGGTTTGCGGTTGACAACAAGTTCAAGAACAAGAGTCGAGGTAATGGTTTCTTGGGTTACGGCAATGAGAACATGGATGGGTTAGATGAGCTGAACAGGGACCCCAGAGCGAATGCGTCTAGAAGCATAAGGATTGGAAAGGGTAGACATCGTAGAATTTTATGATTTGGATTGGTTGACTCAATTCTTTTCCTTCGTTTTACTTGGGTAAATGTCGCACTTTGGGAGGTACGGGCTAAGTATTTCATGGCTCGCTCTTTTCGCTCTCCCTTTTCTCTTTCCATTTTTTCTTTTTGCTTGGGATTTCTTCTCAACATAAATCCTTCAATCAATTTGGGCTAAAGGGTAGATGGTTGTGGTCTTTGAGTCACGAGGCGAGACTGAGTGAGCCTCGTTTGGTAGGCCTATAGTGGACCTCTAATTTTAGTAGGCCTAGGGTGGACCTTTAAATTGTCTTACTTTGCAAGCGTATTTAGTCGTTTCTTAAAATATGTAAATAGCGTAGATTCAAAATGTTGTTTTTACCTTATTGAATTTTAACGAAAGAATTACATCGAAAGTAATTTTTTGTTTCTTTTCAGATTCCAGTTTCTGGGATTTAATTGGAAGTTGTGATTTAGACTCAAACTTTCATTAATCCTTCTAATTATAACCCGTGTATGAATACAAGGAGGTGGCCTAGACTCAAAATAATGACGTGGCGTAAGCCTATAATACTTGACCAAGCAACTCTCTGACTTAGGCTAATTGGACCATAACTTTTGTTGGTTGACACTTTAGATTTTAACCCTTGGGTGTTCATTTGTCATGCGCCATTTTGTTTAATGTTGGCAAGGTAGTTAATTGGGGAGATCGAATTTTTATTTTTGCAAGACTAGAATCATTAGTGCGGCTTCTCTCTTAGTGTGTATTGCTTTACCCCAATGGTAGTCTTATTGGTATGCCTATTTGGGTATTTTCATGGTTGGTCATGTTGCATTCATGGAAAATCTTTTAGTCCGTACTTAATAGTATTTCAAGGAGTGAGTGACTCGAGAGGACTATGATAGTCGTGACCTAATGTGATCATAAGCTAGCCTTGAGGCCATTAATTTTTCTTGCCAATGGTATTGACACCTTAAGTTCACTTTGGGGGTTGTGCGACTATGGGGGGAATGATTTCCAGAATGTGACTGTTTCCATTTTGCAAATACTATAATATATTCTTTTTATTGGTGAGAGAGAGTATTGAGGCCGTGGATTCTTAGCAAGGGATGACAATCACATATGGGTGCTCATTGATTTAAATGTTAGGAGGGGAGACTCAATATGGTTTAACCTTTTAACTTGCAGAACGACACCAAGCATTAGGACCGATTCTATGGATAAGACAACTAAGACTTAGGATTTGGATTGTATTTTGGCATAGCCTAGTCTAGACTCGGATTTATTTTTTTTTATTCGAACATTATTTTTCTTGAAAACTCTATTTGAACATTATTTTTTGAATACTTTGCCCATGTGACATTCATAGTTATTAGCATGTTCGGTTTTGGTGCCGAGCATTGTCGTCGTAGGAGGCCTAACAACGACACAAAGAGTTATTTATTTTTATTTTTTAGTTGCTTTTAGAATCGAGTGTCTTTTCATACGCCCTCGCAGCAATTTTTTTTGAAAAGTTTTTTTTTTGCTACGTATATTTTTTTATGCGCGGGCACCGAGGCTGCTGTGCCTGACCAAAAGGCCAGGCAGCAACTTCAGCGCCCATCAGTGGGCGTGAGAAATTTCGGCGCCCAGCCAGGGGCGTTGAAAATGTGTCCCCGGCTGGTTCCCGTTTTCTGTTTGCGTCTACTTTTGTTTATGCGACTTCGATTTTGCGTGCTTGCCTAATAACGTCCTTACGCGTTGTGCAGCGTTTGTGGGATTCGTTACAGGCCACCCCGAGCGTCGCTTATTTTGTGGCGATCATTCGGGTTTACGGAACACGTGTTTCGGTATAACTCTTTGGCAAATTAGTCTATGAATGTTTGGGCAGTTTTTAAGGTCGTTGGTTTTCTAGGATAGTTTGTCACACACAATCACATATTTCGCTACACATAACTACATTACAAACATGGATTTGAAAATTAAATATGCCACGTAGTTTATGATAGGCTTCTATGGGTAGTTCATTTGCGCCTGGCTTGGTACCGCTTCTATCGTAGATCCAACACATGCCCCGGTCGAGGTAGTGTCTTCAACAGACGAATTTCGCCCGAGAGGCCAACCCGCAAGTGCAAGCCAAGGGGGCATGCAGGCGAGAGGGACCTAATGAGCGAGCGATTGGGTTCGGGATAGGTGTACTACCTGCACAAGTACCGAGTGGGCGACATGCGCGGCGTATGCACCCCCCTATTGGCGAAAAAAAGGTATCCTTAGTCCCAACTCCCGAGGGAGCCGAGATTCGTTATGTTGTTCTGCCCGTTCACATTAATATGCTGATTTTCAGGTCGTCCCAACTTGATGGGGAAATAAACGCGGGGTAGGATCGTTTCACCCTTCGGCTATTTTGATTACCTACAAGCACGAGTATTTCCTTCACTATCCCCAGTGGAGTCGCCACTGTGAGAAGGGTCGAAAAAGCGCGAGGCTAATGCGTGACCTTGTCCCTCGTGGGTGTGACGATTCTTTTTATTCAATCAAGTGTAATTGGATTTCCTGTGAGTATACACCCAATTGACTAGTAATATAGGAGTCGACATTCAGTTTTTAACAACAATGAGAAAAACTGACAAAACCCGGTTATCGTGACATAAAGGGAGTGCAATTATGTTTGACCACGACGGCCGTAGGTTCCCTTGTGATCCCTGGTGTGGAGATCTCTCAATATACACCCGCAAGGTAGAGATTGAGGGTTCGGGGGACTGTAACTACCGAGAGGAGTAATTCGCTCGTCGATAACTCCAGAGGCACGATATCCTTACTAGCTCAGCATAAATAATTTAAGGGACATGCATTAACTATTAAACTAATCTGAGTTGATTTTAGCAATATGCAACATATAATACTAATTCGATCGTGATTATCTGATTTAAATAGCATTAAGAGACCTAGCATGATAATCCGATTTCCCAAAAATATTATATTTGTTAGGCGTGATAGAACAATCATATTAGGTTAGTTTAACAGTTCATAAAAAGGGCGAGGAAATCAGTTAAATCATCGAAAAGGGACACGTTACGACGCACCCTTGAGAGGTGCGTCACGGTTCTCAGAAAACTAACCACTTTGACTTTGCTATTTCTCCTTTTTATTTAACGAATCTGAATTATGGGACAGGATACGTTCTGTTCGATTTATGGATCGATTGCGACAGAACGCGTGAACAGTTTCGCAGCGATAGGCTTAGGCTAAGGGTTGAGTCAATACTCAGAATATCATTGTGTGTTGTTGTGTGTCGTTTCACGTCGAAACTAGGGGCCTATTTATAGGGAAGAGTTCGTGGAAAGATAGAATTGCAGAGTTCTAATCCGCAAAGAGTTAGGAAAAAATACGTACCCAGGTACTTTCAGCGCCCAGGCCTGGGCGCCGAAGATTTCGGCGCCCAGAGCCAGGCGTTGAAAATAGGATCCGGGCAGTTTTGTTTTGTCAGATTCGGATTCCTAAAATACCTAGAGTTTGAGATTAATTCGAGTCTTTTAGCGCGTATCAATTTCATGACGGAATGCGTCTGGGCCCGTTACGAACTCTAGGTTCGTTAGGATTTTAATTAATACGTAACTCTTATTTTCGAATCCTATTAGGAATAGGATTCTCACAGTTTTCTATCTCATTTAGGATTTATGTTGGAGTGCAACACCTAATTCTGACAGGTTTCTATCTTTTATGATTTGCCACTTTTAGAAGCTACCTTTACGGCAGTTACTATTTTTAGCAGGTTTCCATAAATAGCAGGTTTCAGGTGAAATGAAATGGGAATCGAGATTCGTTTATTTTATAGGAGATGCGTTGTCAAGTGGAGTTTTTATGCTTTCATCATCGAACCTTTCCCTTGCGGGAACAGGGACAAAAGTAGGTGTCTACAAGAGGCGATTGACAGATTGTGGCCCGAGTAGATTAGGCTTGTAAAGAAACTGAGTTGTTTTGCCTAATTAGTGAAAGTGTTTAAGTCCCCAAAGGGGCCGTGGTTTTTTCCTCTCTATTGGGCCTAGAGAGTTTTCCACGCTAAATCTTGCTTGCATATTTTACTGTATCTGTTCCCAGTAGTTTGATTTTTGTAAAACCGTAAAATATCAATTCACCCCCCCTCTTGAGGAACTCCGTGAAACTAACAATTGGTATCAGAGCTAGAACCCTTTAATTGCAGGTAACTCTGTCGGGAAAAACGATTCTGAAGCTATGAACACTACTGAGAAACTCGAAGAGGGATACTCAACACAACGACCTCCGATGTTTAGTGGCAAGTACTATTCTTATTGGAGAAACGGGATGGAGATTTTCATTAAGGCTGAGAACTATCAAGTATGGAGAGTCATTGAAGTAGGAGACTTCCAAGTCACTAAGCTAAATGCCTCTGGAGAAACTATTCCTAAACCGATTGCTGAATTTGACAAAGCCGACTATGAAAAGCTTGAGCTTAATGCCATGGCTGTCAAAATTCTACACTGTGGACTAGGCCCAAACGAGCACAATAGAGTAATGGGCTGCAAGAATGCAAAGCAGATTTGGGATCTGCTCCAGGTCACTCATGAAGGAACAAACGAAGTCAAAAGATCAAAGATTGATCTTTTAATGCACCAGTATGAGCTGTTCTCCATGAAGCCCTCTGAAACAATTCAAGACATGATCACTCGCTTCACAAACACCATCAATGAATTGAACTCTCTTGGCAAAATCATAACTCCCGAGAAACAAGTTAGGAAGGTTCTAAGAAGTCTTCCACAAGATCCCTGGATGGCCAAAGTCACTGCTCTTCAGGAAACTAAATACTTTACCAAGTTTAACCTGGAACAACTGGTTGGATCTCTCTTAACTAATGAACTGCAACTAAATGCACGACCTTCAGAGAACACCAAAAACAGGGCCCTTGCTCTAAAAACTGAAAATGATGAAAACTCTGAAGAAGACGAGGAGACATCTTTATTTGCTAGGAGATTCAGAAGAATGTTCAGAAACTATAAAGATGGAGATCACAGAGGCAAACCAAACCGAAAATTATCCAAGACCGATACTGGATGCCATAAGTGTGGAAACTTGGAACATCGCATTAGGGAATGTCCCCTCTGGGATCAAGAACGAGGAAAAGGAAAGGAAACAGCCAAAGACAGATTCAAAGATAACAGGAACTCATTCTCCAAAACTGAGGTAAGAAAAGCCATGATTGATGCATGGGGAAACTCTTCTTCAGATGAGGAACAGGAACAACCCAATGAAGAAACAGCTCACCTGTGCCTTGTAGCTGAACACGAAGAAGACAGATCAGACTCAGAATCCGAAAAATTCCAGGCAAGTCTTGCTCAAATTAAAAATAAACTTGAATCTCTTTCAAAATTAGAACTGTTTGACCTACTTTCCTGTCTTACTAGTGATTACGAGGATCTCCTAAAAGAAAAGTTAGATTCTGATAAAGAACACCAGACTACTATAAAGGAACTCACTGAGGAACTAGAACGGACTAAAAATACAAACATAGATATAGACAATCGTTTCTTTAGTCTCTTTGATCAGAACCTCCACATAAAAGAAATCTGTGAAGCCTTGCGAAATGAGAACTCCTGGCTAAAGCAGGAATTGATTGACCTAGAAGTAGCCAAGACTAAAACCCTTTATAAAGGTGAATTAGAAAGAACTCAACTGGAACTAGTCAAAATTCACCAAGAAAAGACCATCCTAGAAGATGAATTGGCTAGAAAAACTAGACACAGAATAGAAGGAACACCAAAATGGATAGAAGAAGCTAGAACCAAACGAATAGAAGGATTAGGTTTCAATCACAAGAAACGTCACCCTAGAAAGACCAGAGTAGATATTTACAATGATATAGTATGCTCCTTCTGTGGTCTAATTGGTCATTATAGAGACTCATGCCCCAAGAACCAAAGAGGCTTGGAAAAGAACATTGAATACACCAGGACCAAATGGGTAAAGAAGAGCGATTTGATTCCAAGCAAGGAACCCAAGCTATGCTGGGTTCCTAAAAACTCTAACTAAAAATTTTCATGCAGGTCGAAGTGAGGGGGAACAACACATGGTACCTAGATAGCGGTTGTTCCAAGCACATGACAGGAGACAGAAACAGATTTTTCTCACTCACGACCTATGAAGGTGGAACCGTGACTTTTGGCGATAATAAGAAAGGTAACATCATTGGCATTGGTAAAGTTGGTAAGTCAAAGTCTCACTCCATCGACAACGTATTTTTAGTTGAAGGACTAGGACACAGTTTATTAAGCATTTCTCAATTATGTGACAAAGGAAACTATGCAAAATTCTTCTCAAATAAATGTCTAATCATCAACAGTAACACCGAAACAGTGATCTTAGAGGGACAGAGGAAAGGGAACACATATGTGGTTAACCTTAACTCGGTTCCTCACTCCAATCTGACCTGTCTAAGTGTTATTGAAGATGATCCTTTGTTATGGCACAAAAGATTTGGTCATGCTAGTTTTTCTCTAATGAACAAATTGAATTCGAAAAATTTAGTCACAGGTCTTCCGAATACAAAGTTCGCAAAACTATCAGTCTGTGATGCCTGTATCAAAGGAAAGCAAGTAAGAACGTCTTTTAAGACAAAAGGAGTAATCAGTACAACAAGACCACTGGAGCTGATCCACATGGATTTATGTGGTCCAATGAGAACTCAAAGTAGGAGTGGAAAGAAGTACGTACTCGTAATTGTAGATGATTTCTCAAGGTACACATGGGTGATTTTCCTAGCCAGCAAGGAAGAAACATTTGAGGAATTCCTGGCTTTCGCCACTAGGGTTCAACGACAAAGCAGTCACATACTAGTCCACATCAGATCAGATCATGGTACAGAATTTCAAAATAAAAGGTTTGATGATCTATGTAAAGATTCAGGAATAGACCACAATTTCTCTACTCCCAGAACACCTCAACAAAATGGTGTTGTAGAAAGAAAGAACCGAACTCTTGAAGACATGACAAGGACAATGCTGATTGCTAGTGGACTTCCAAAAAGTTTCTGGGCCGAAGCTCTAAATACAACATGCTATGTGCTCAATCGAGTGTTAATTAGAGCCATCAAAAACAAAACCCCATATGAATTGTACAGAGGAAGAAAACCCTCTATAACACATCTCAGAATCTTTGGATGCAAGTGTTTCGTCCACAACAATGGAAAGGATCAACTGGGAAAATTTGATGCACGAAGTGATGAAGCTATATTCCTAGGATATGCCTCAAACAGCAAAGCTTATAGAGTATTCAACAAAAGGACCATGTGCATGGAAGAAAGCATACATATTATATTTGATGAAACTGACTCCCAAAACTCTATTGCAGGTACCACCTTTGATGGAAACTTCGAACTAGGACTTACTAGAGTAACTGAAGACGAAGAGATAAGAAAAAATTCCCAAATAGAAGAACGAGCTCAAATTGAAGAGACATCTGAAGATAACATAATTGAAGAGGAACCGATACAGAATGAAGATCGTACAGAGAAAAATGAACAAGTAGAACAGCCTGTTGAAGAAACAACTACACCTTTCCAACCCAGACCTTGGAAACATCAAAGCGCACACCCACTTGACCAAATAATCAGTGATCTCGGACGTGGAACAACAACGAGATCCCAACTCAAAAACTTTTGTGCTTTCTATGCTTATTTATCCATGATTGAACCTAAAAATTATAAAGAAGCACTAACTGACTCTGATTGGATCATTGCAATGCAGGAGGAACTAAATGAATTCGAAAGAAATAAAGTATGGCTCCGAAGCAACCCACACCCAAAGCATCAGCAGCTAAGTCCACCGCCAAGCTGGCCATAAAAAGGAAACTCGTTCTGAAAAAGGAAGTCGCTTCACCAATTCAGGGGGAACCACACCTTCAAGTCGAGAAAAAGGTAAAACTTGAATCCCCAAAATTTCATTATTTTCCCCCCGATCGCATGCTCCCTGGGTTGAGTACTGATTTTGGTTGGTGTCGAGAGGTTGGTTTTGTTGAATTACTAGAATCAATTGAGTCACAGGGGTGGACATATTTGTTTGAAGTGTGCTCTAAAGCTTGCATGTATCCTGAGGCTATGGGAGAATTCTGTTCAAATTTCATAAACAAAGGGGGGGTTTGTCAGTCGGAGGTAAATGGAAAGTCATTCAGTTTTGATGCTGAAAAATTAGGGACTTGGTTCAAAGTTCCTGTCCTGGGGGAGGATGTTTACCATAAGGGGAAAGGTCCAATTGAATTGGGAGGTGCTACAATGGCGGATGTCTACTCTTATTTTGGGGGTCAGGGAAAACACCCAAAAGCCCTAAATCAATCTCTTCTAACTCCCTTTCAGAAAGTCCTGTTTAATGTGGTGCGTCGAGGACTTGTTCCGCGTCACGATAAACGAGCCCTAGCCAGTAGATTAGACCTCATTTACATCTTTCTTCTTGAATCTCAACGCCAAATCAACTTTCCCATGGTCTTTATTGCTCACCTCACCCACAATATTTCTCAAAACAACATGGTTGGATACGGCTCTCTTTTGACCTTTATCATGCGAAAAGTGGGGGTTGATCTCACTAAATATACATCTGAACCACATACTCCAGCCCACATTCTTAACAAAGCTTGTTTACATGGTGTAAGTCTGATTGTTGTTGATGGGGTTGTCTGTGTTGGGAAGCTGTTGGTTGGAGACACAACCCCACAGGATGAGGACGCAGAGGATGACATAGAGGATGTAGAAGAGGAGATAGATGAGGGGGACGAGCTCTCAGATGAGGAGGTGGAGGTACCATTTCCCTGTCCAGAGACAGAGGGTCAGACAGAGGGTGTTCCTGTTGACCTGTGCCCAAAAGAGAAAAGCCCTACCAAAGCCACCTCATCTCCCAAGAACATTCCAGCCACCTCATCTTATCAACCCATTCGTCGCAGCAGCCGCCTAGCCAGCTCTTCAAAAGGTGTACCTCCGGTCTATAGGGTCGAAGATTCGGATTCAGACAAGGACGGTGAAACTCAATCTGCTGCTCCCTCACCAGATGGTTCAGTTCATCTCCTGATGGCTAAAGTGGATCAACTACAGCTGGACAATGTGGTTCTGTTGTCTGCTGTTACATCTTTGCAGGAGCTGATACACAAGATGCAGCAGGATCAGGCAGAGTTCTTCAACGACATGACGGAGCGCCTTGCTGATATGATCATAGAGGAGGTGGCAAATGATGATGATGCTGCTCCTGGATCACCCCAAGCCTGACCCTGCTACTTATGCTGCCTTACCCCACCCCATATATTTTGCTCTCTGATAAACAATTAAATCTTTCTTTGATCGTTGAACATTTTATTTTGGATGTTTTGAATGCGCCAAGTTTATGACTAATGCTCATTAGTGCGCTTTTCCTACGTTCTGATAGTTGACCCACACTGACATGTAGAATTATTGCTTGTGTTGTGCTCTATGTTGTTGTTGCCTTGTTTTGCTTGCAGGGGTGCGATCAAACTCGTTGATCGACTTGAGCTGCAAACTGCTTCTTGATCGGCCTGTTGGGGTAACATAATTCTCTATTCTTTCTTCCCTCTGTCTTGTGAAATCGTTTTTCAACTACACCCTTTTTGATGATTCCAAAGGGGAAGATATTTGGGGGCAACTTGTGTTCAAATATTTGTATCTATGCGTGGGTTCGAAACCTCAGTATGTGACACATCTGTTCCTGATTGAGGTTTGAAGTATGATTGTCAGCTGCTCCATGTTTCATTCCTTAGTCAATATCTGCATATTTTATTCTTATCAAGTTGTAAGGTTGTCATCATCAAAAAGGGGGAAATTGTTGATTCTTGAGTTTTGACGATGACAAACTTAAGCTATACTCACAACTGTTTATCTAAGGAATGTCAGGAACAGGTTAACATGAAGCAATCAGTACACTTAGGAAGAACAAAATACAAAGATACCAGCTGAGAAGCCATGAAGAAAACAAGTTCAAAACAGGAATTAAGATTGAGCCAAGACCAAAAAGAATGAAGGCTAGCAAGTCTTCTAAGTATCGAAAGGTATAAGATCAGTGTAATTTAGATACTGCTTAGTATGGGAACAAAGTCTTTCGTAGAGTCCAAGTTATATTTTTGAAACAAAAATAAATCAGTTTATTTCTAGATAAGCTTAGAAGTTTGAAACTGATTTCACAATCCTACTTGAGGTAATATGCTTGAGAATTTGAGTTGCTATACAACTCTTAAATCCGTAGAGATAGATTTTACAAAACGCGTTTTAATGAGTTTATTTGCGAAAATCTATCTTTTGAAAAGAGTCCTAAATTGTGTTGAATTGGAATCTAGGGTTAACTCTTCGTTTTTTATAAATAGACCTCAAGTTATTTTCGAAAGTTTTTTATCAGACTTTTTACTATCAAACCGGAAGCTTTCAGGTATCACCCTTAAAGTTTTAATCTTTAAAGTGTCTGTTCCTGTTCCCATATAGAGTAGTATTTGTTACTTGGTTTTATATTTTGTGTTAGTATTAAGTTTAATATCTATTCGTTTCATTATTGTGTTGAGTGATTGTATGATAAGCCTGAGTCAGGCTTACTTAAGCAAGAGTTAAGATCTCGCAAGAGATCTGTGAGGTGAAACAGTTGAGGGACTGTTTTCATAAGGGAAGGAACAAAGAGGGTTGTTCCTAGTTATCTGTAATCAGAGGCGATTGACAGATTGTGGCCCGAGTAGATTAGGCTTGTAAAGAAACTGAGTTATTTTGCCTAATTAGTGAAAGTGTTTAAGTCCCCAAAGGGGCCGTGGTTTTTTCCTCTCTATTGGGCCTAGAGAGTTTTTCACGCTAAATCTTGCTTGCATATTTTACTGTATCTGTTCCCAGTAGTTTGATTTTTGTAAAACCGTAAAATATCAATTCACCCCCCACTCTTGAGGAACTCCGTGAAACTAACAATTATTTCTCTCTCAAGGTTACGAGCTATCAAGCTCTAACAGCAATGGCTTCCATGCTTTCTTCTTCCTTTCTTCCCATTTCCTCAATTCTAACAGTATGTATACTTTACCAATACCAATCAAAATCACAACATGTAATTCTTTTTTTGTAGCAAATGAGTAGAAAAAGGGCAATAAAAATTACAAACGAAAGATAGAAATTCGAACATGTGACACATTGTACAAAACAAGTATTGTAGGTATGATAAAACTAAACCTTGCATTCATAAGTGTATTAGGCTTTTAGCCATTTGTTGATACAAAAATCGAATTATTGGAACTTAAGTTATAGTCCCAAATATACTTGAAACACTCTGTTACCCCAGAACAAAATATTAAAATCAAAGACACTCTGTTAGCCCATTTTTATAACTTATACATGTTGATGTAAAGTAAATAGATTCTCCGCATAAGAAAAGGGTGTTCATGAGTAACACAAACAGCTTTGAGTTGGCAAAAGAGTGCACATAGGTGGCACAAGTACTCCTCTAGTAAGAACTAGTTAAAGACTTTTGAAAAATGTGTGAGTTTTCGTGTCAAGTTTCGGGACGAAACTTCTTTTAAGAGGGGTAGATTGTAATACCCGTAAATTTATAAAGTTATTAATATATTTTAACGTTTAATTATTTATATTTAAATGAAATTTGTGAATTTTAGAAATAAATATATATTAAATGTATATTTATTTTATTTAAATGCATTTCAAATATTTTAATGATTTATGAAATCAAACATTTTTGGAATCATAATTCAAAAAAAAAAGATTTGAAACATAGAAACAATTCGGTTTTAGAAAAGTATTCCTATTCGGGTTTGACTCGAACACTATTAAAGTTAGAAAAAGAATCCTAATTCTAGCCCAATTAAAATAGCCAAGCCCAACTCTCTTCTCCTTGCTCTTCACGTGAAATAGAAAAGAAAAAAAAAACCCCTCATAAACTCTCAAACCTGCTCTTCCTCCCTTTCACGTGAAGCAGTAACTAAATCTCCTCCTTGCTGCGCCGCCACCTCCGTTGGCCAACCACCACCCAACCGCCGGCGCTAGCCTCCTCAACCGTCCGGTCAGTTCCTTCTGGTACTCCTCTTTCGTTCTTCTTTTTCTTTATTTTGTTTTTCTCTCCTCCTTAATGCTTGTTTTATGTTCACTCAACTAGACACCTCCGGCCACCGCCGTTCGCACCACCGTCTCGCGCTGTGCCACCGACCACCCGTGCGCAAGCCATCGTTGTTGCCTTCGGCCAGCGTTCTTCTTGCTTCCCTTTTCTTTGCTTTCTTCTTTCGCAAGCTACACCACCATTCGCGCCACCACCCCTGGCTGTACCCGCTAATCGTGCCGCCCAGCCAGTGACCACCGTACCTGCTGCCGCCGTGCCTTGCCTGCTGGCAGCCTTGCTCTCTCCCTCTTTTGGTTAATTCCTTTTAAACCCTAAGCTAATTTAATTATTTAATTAAGTTTTATTAATTCAATTTATATTTTTCTTGAGTTAAGTTTATGATTTTATGATTTAATTACGAATTTAAGACTTACTTGTTTGCATAATTAAATTATCAAATTTCAGATTACATAATTCGATTGAAACAAGAATTTGAATTATTTAAGGCATGAATTTTAATGTTTTAATGGTTTTAAATCATGGTAGAATGAGTATGAATTATTGAAACTATTATTTTTATGTTCTAAGCATGATAAGTTGGTTTTGGGAAGTTTGTAAACGAATTTATATTGCTGAAAATTTAAGTATGATATTTGCAAAGAGTTTTCAACGAATTTCAATCTTTAATTCAATAATTGTTATGCTAGGAAATCAAATATTCAAGTTTTGTTATTTGAGAAAAGTTCTAAATATGTTTAGGATGTAGTTAGAATGTGTTAGTATAGTTGTGAATGATTAGAAGTTGATTGGGAATATTTGTTGGTTGTTTTAGGCGGAGAATTCTCTGTAGGCGACTTTTGAATTATTAAAGTGGTCTTGCAGTTTGTTTACACAAGGTACGTACATACCTGTGTGCTTGGAATGTGTGCTAATTGTTGAAACCATGTTGAATTTGTTGTTGAACTTGGCTATGTTGATAGTATTGTTGAACTTGGTGATGTTGATATTATTGACGAACTTAGTCAGGTTGAAATTGCATGTTTAATACTGTTGCATGGACATATTGAACCTATATTGCATTATGAGAATTATAACATGTTAGTATGGATGATTGAT
This sequence comes from Spinacia oleracea, assembly GCF_020520425.1. Classification (NCBI taxonomy): domain Eukaryota; kingdom Viridiplantae; phylum Streptophyta; class Magnoliopsida; order Caryophyllales; family Amaranthaceae; genus Spinacia; species Spinacia oleracea. The sequence goes on from NC_079492.1 coordinate 116,669,545, forward strand.
GCAAACATGTTTGATTGGGAACACTAGATTACTTTGTATATATTGATTCAGATCAGTTGATTGTTGTTCCCTTTTAGCTTTTCACTACTTTATGAGGGCCGAGGACCTTGTTTAGTAAGTTGAAACCTTATACCCATATAGAGGGGTTAATCAGTATTAAAGGAAAGGTTAGATTTAATTGGAATGAGTCTTGTTTGATCCCTTTATGATCACTTACTTAATTCCAAGATAAAAACAGTTGTGAATACATGTGGTTTGTATCCCTTATGTGATTGTTGAGTCATAACAGGGTTTCAATTTGTAAATCATGTAAAGTGAAACTGAGTAGCAATAGCTTTAGACTGTGCACGTCTAAAGTGACGGACAAACTGGAGTTGGGGTTCATGGTGGTAGCCCATGGCCTTTAATTCGGACCGGATTGATCACCGTGTCCTATTTTATTCAAACGTTCCTCGATATCGCAGGTCATTGAGGTTACGGAGTCGCGCCCGTACCTCGTCTTCCTTAGTGAAGCCTCTAGCTAGAAAACTCGGTCCATTGTCTATTTCAACTAAAATAATATTATTGTTATAAGTCTAGCCTAGTCTAGTCAAGTATGGTCGTCAAATTATCATGTTTGTCTGCCCTTATTTATGTTCATTAGTATCATGTTAGGATGGTTCGTTGATAGTATCATGTTAGGATTATTATTGCTTTTAGTATGTAGTACTCAGCTTTGCTGATTACGTGCTTTGTTTGTGTGTGTTGATCATGGCTATGCCTTTTTGATCCTGTGATGACCCATCTTTGGTGAGCAGTCTCTAAGGATCAATAAGCGTTGTCCATCTACAGGTTTGAAGATGATGCATCATTGGGATCGGGATTAGAGAGCTTGTAGTTATATTTGTTTTATTAAGTGATTTGGTTTGTTAACTTGGATTTGAAAGTTGTCGTACTATTCGTATTTCCTTATTTCCGTTAATTGGTTTTGGACTTAATATGTAATCGATTATTTATGAACCTAAAAGTTAGTTTTATGTTTTCCGCTGCAAAATTCTGAATAAGCCGTTACGTTTTCACACGGGCGATAATGCCATGATAATTCTCTACGTTTTATATTAAAAGGTTATTTTAGAAAAGAGAGAATTGTCGGGGTGTTACAATAATCATGCAGGCTATACTAGCTCTTCAAAAGATATAGGGTGAAAAAAAAACATGATTATGGGTATTTGCCCACAAATATGGTTTAGATGGCCGTGATCCTGATACTTACTCATAAATATTATGAAAATTATCATGATCTTAAACTGATACGTAGTTGTATGTGTTGGAACTTATACTTTAGTATAAGTTGTTAGTTTGTTTCCTTAGTTTATGAAGTTTGTTACTAGAATACTAACTTGTACATATGTTAGTATAAATACCTAAGCTTGTATTATTTTCATTAGTTACACAATTAATACAAAATATAGTCCATTATTTCTCTCTCAAGGTTACGAGCTATCAAGCTCTAACAACAATGGCTTCCATGCTTTCTTCTTCCTTTCTTCCTATTTCCTCAATTCTAACATGGTATCAGAGCGAGAACAATCCCGACTCTTCAATTCCGCATAATACTTTCGTTCAAATCACCTCAGCAAAGCTTCCACAAATTTTCTTCTTCGAAATTTTTGTCGAATCGGGTCTAAATTCGACGAATTAGGGTTTTAATTTGCCCTAATATCTTCTAATTTCGCTCACATATCTTCTTTAGAACCTTGAATCAAACAATTTTTTGATTCTTGAGTTTTCCCCAAATTCTAGGGTTCTTGAAATATTTGCAAGAATCTGGCATTGCTGATAGATTCTTGAAGAAATTTTCGTTTCCGTATTCCTCGGCGGTGTTTTGATCGGAGGTTTGAACGGTGATCGATTTGGTTGCGATTCTTGAGAACAGCAGCACCCAATACGTGCTCCTCCGTCGTCGTCTTCTTCGACGGCTGCTTCTGCTAAGATTCGGTTTGATTTTTTGGCTTTCTCTGCCGATGATGTTATTGGTAATACTTAAACCCTTGAACCTCTCTTTCTCTTTCCGAAATTTTTGTTGTTGGTTCGTCATTTTTTTTGGAATCATCTCAGTTGTATCGCCGCAATTTAAATTGTTGCTGGGTAATTGTTGTTGCTGCCGATGATGTTTTGTGAATTTGAGAATTGTTGGAGTTTTTTCTTGTCCAGTCGAAATTGAATTTTTGTTGTTGCTGGTTCTTGTGTGAGAACTGGAGTGAAAATTGTTTCAATCTTTGGATGGATTCGTGAGATTTAGTTCACTTTCTTTGATGAATGTGTTACAGAAGGTCCCTTTTTCATCTTGGTGTAGTGACCATTTTAAACCAAATATAGTTACATGAATATTGGGATTCTTTTCTGGAAATGTAATTAGGAGTTGAAATCATATCCTTTGGAGTTGCTTTGCCATAAACCCCAGCCTCAGAGTCTGTTAACCAGTTAAGACTTAGGAGTTTTATCCAACCTTGATGGCAACTTAATTGGAAAATTGGCAATTGAGACCCATGTTCTAATGGATTTGTTGGTACTTCGTGTAAGCATGCCTCCAACGGTATATCCCAGGCTGCATTTGCATTATCAGATTCGATTCGGTTTTGGGGTTGCGGATTTAATTTGAGGATTTAAAAGCTGACAGTTTCTCCTGGAGAATGGTGTGAGCAATATGGGAATTCAGCACTAGTATTGCAGAAAGTGTAGTTTGGTTGTTGAATGTTGGCATGCTTTGTTGCCAATAACATTGAATTTTTTTTTTTCGTGTTGAAGTTTGTTTGTGACCCAACAGAGGTTGAGGTTTGTTTTGTGATGACCCAACAGAGGTTGAGTTCATTTTGTGACCCATAGTGGTCCTTTCTCATTGATCTATAAAGATCAATTTCATGATGCATTGTGATCTTTCTTTTGATGAGACCGTGGCTCATTCTTTTCGACCCATAGAGGTCATTTTCAGACCCACGGTGGTCCTTTTTCGACCCAAAGTGGTCAATTCTCAAAAGACCCAAAGGGTCAAATTCTCAAATTGTTTTTTTTTTTTATCAATTTCTATCTTCAGCTTTATTTTCATAGCTGAGTTTCTCATTCTTTTCCTCTCAAACACATTATCCTTCATTCTTCACATTGGAGTTATGGTGCATGTGTGTGATTGGTTGATGACCAATGGTGTCGATCTTTTGGACAGCAGGAAGCTGATTCATGGTGGTTGGTTCAAAAAACATTATTCTGATTGGTCAGTTCCATTTGTATGCAGTATTCTGGTGGTTTTCTCATCAATCAAGTTGTTGATCCTGGTAAGGAAGCAACCATGCATGGATTCACATGACAATTTTCAGATGCTAAGTGTTGGAGAAACACAAAGGTTAGCAGTGTTCAGAACTTCAGATACCTCCCGTTGACAGTGTTCCAGATGTTGTGGTTGCAGTTCTCATCGCCAAGAGGAGCAACAACTGCTTCATTAATTTCAAGATTTCAAACTAAAAATGTTTAACACCATTTTCAGCTTGAGGGGGGGGTGTTGGAACTTATATTTTAGTATAAGTTGTTAGTTTGTTTCCTTAGTTTAGGAAGTTTGTTACTAGAATACTAACTTGTACATATGTTAGTATAAATACCTAAGCTTGTATTATTGTCATTAGTTACACAATTAATACAAAATGTAGTCCATTATTTCTCTCTCAAGGTTACGAGCTATCAAGCTCTAACAGCAATGGCTTCCATGCTTTCTTCTTCCTTTCTTCGTATTTCCTCAATTCTAACAGTATGTATACTTTACCAATACCAATCAAAATCACAACATGTAATTCTTTTTTTGCAGCAAATGAGTAGAAAAAGGGCAATAAAAATTACAAACGAAAGATAGAAATTCGAACATGTGACACATTGTACAAAACAAGTATGGTAGGTATGATAAAACTAAACCTTGCATTCATAATTGTATTAGGCTTTTAGCCATTTGTTGATACAAAAATCGAATTATTGGAACTTAAGTTATAGTCCCAAATATACTTGAAACACTCTGTTACCCCAGAACAAAATATTAAAATCAAAGACAATTGGAGGAAGAAAAGTAGAAATGCATAAAATCGAGCTTGAATATAGTCAAGTAACGTCAAATTAAGATGCACCATTCGATCAGATTTTGGAAGGTGTTACTCCAGTTAATAATTGTTACGGCGACAACTCTTCCTGACTTGGCCTTGACTGCCAGTAAGGACTCCAACCCTACCAAGTTTAACCATAGCACCACCAAATTGGGATGCAAAGTCTGTAGAATAAGCCAGCCTGTTAACAGTATTGGCGGTAAGTGTGTCGCTTTCAATACGTTGATCAATTTCGATAACACCCTTGCGTTGTTCTATTGCCTTGAAGAAACCGTTGTCTACCAGAAATTCGCTTCCTACAGTTTGGTCGGCGTAAACGAAGTTGGTTGATCCAGTGCTAGGGCATCTTTGTCTAAAGGACGATAGAGTGGCTGTGTTCATCGATGGGTCTGCTCGACCACTGTTCTTGTAATTATAAAGACGGTCTAAGAAATGGACACAATGAATTATTCCAACACTGTGACCACCACCTGTTTAGTACGTATAACACTCGTTATATACTAGATTTTAGAGATAAAATGACAAAAACTGAGGAAGTATATATAATATATATTTCGAGATAGAATTAGTGTACCTAAGAGGAGCACAAAATCATCAGCAGTCAAGCCTTTGTTTCCAAATGACGTTACTGCATCTGCAACTGAGATTGCTGGTCCAGGAAGGTTATTTAGAGCTTCGTCAGCAATTGAAATGAATCCGTCTCTTCTTCCGGTTTCAACGTTGTACCAGCTTCCTTTAGCCTAAATAATTTATAATTACAAATTTACATACAAATGTATTTCCGTTATCATTATGTAAATATAAATATGTAATTTGTAAACCATGACTATAATAGTAATACATACCAACAGAACTGAAGCTCTAGTTGCTATAACAATGATATCTGCGCAAGAGACAACTCCTGGACACAGTTGCTCCAATTTTGTCTTGCAAGAATCGATAAGTTCATAACCTCGAACGCTACCATTTGGAATTGCAGTTTTCTCTGAGTTGCTTACATCTAACAAAATGGATGCATCACATCCCTTTTTTCCATACAAATTAAAATAAACAACCGAAGTTAGACATCATGTTCATCAACAAACACATGCATGCATAAGTACGTGCGTAATATACTTTAAACACTGTCTAATAAGTCGGGTGAAATAATTACCCTAACAAAGCAATCATGAAACTGCAATCGAAGAAGAGCTGCGACAAGAGTTTTATCATATTGGTACGCATTAGCAACAATGCTGTAAATAATGTTCTCGACGTTGTTAGTCCCACATCTTCCATTGTAGAACCCTTGCTTCAGCTGACCATATGACTGACCGACGAGGGTCATACACAAAACTAAAATAGCTAATGTGGTAGCCCTAGCCATATTTTATTTTTTTCTAAGATATATATTTTTTTTGTTTTTTTAATTGTTGTTGTTGTTTGTTAATATGAGTTACCAGAAATAGAGATTCGTATTTATAGAGAGAATTCGAAGCTAACTTGTAAGGTGCATGTTTGATACATGTATGCACGAATTGTCCCAAATTAACGTGCATTTCACTAAAATTATTAATCATGAAACGACGTCGTCGGAACTAATTCAATTTTTTTTCAACCATTTGACGAAATGGAATTATTCAAGTTCTGTACTAGTTGACAACCACAATTAGAAATGTTATTCTCCCCCCTTGGATTTGGATCGATGACTTGGTTTGTATAACCATTATTATCTTATTTTATTCAAGAGAGATTTTGCATTAAAAGAATCTATGTAGGCATTGTCTACCACTATGTCAATGCCGACGGGCTTACCATCCACCCCTAGTTATGTGTTGGGGGAATTGGTGGAATGACATGATGTGTCTACATCAAACTCCGATTCTGGGATGACAATTTTACCCGAATCATATCCCCCGGCATGAGTACTCAATCTAACTACTCCCTTTGTCCCTAAAGGATTGTCTCATATAGTATAAATAGATGTCTTTATTTGTTTGTCCGTACCTTATTTATTTTGTGGTCCCTACATATCTCTCCTCATACTGCTTCCTCCGGTTTTATTTACATGACACAATTGATTTTGGAACATATTTTAAGGAGAGGTAAAAGAGAAAATTAAAGGATAAAAGTATCCCTTAACAACAATCAACCAACCTTCACTTTCACCAAATCTCCAAAGTGTGAGGGTATATAAATATGACAATTCACCAAGCAAAACTTTTCTATAATAGAATTGTGTCAACTAAAAAAAAATTTCCCTAAAAGAAATTTGCTTCATGTAAATAAGAACGGAAGAAGTATTATTTAACTTAACTAAAGACAAATCTATTACCCATTTGCTTTTGATTATACTCAATTCATAACAAAAGAAAATCTATGGGACGATCTTTTAGAGACGAAGGGAGTATGAGGTAAAAAAGTGAAAATCCAATTAAATAGATGAACTGGTGGTGCTAGGAAAAATGGATAATGGATCGAATCAGTTACAAACGCAACTATTTACATTTATATACGGAGTACTTCGTATGTAATAGAGTGGTAGTGAATGAAGAGATACCAGGCAAACATACCATCAATAATGATGATCATATCGAATTGCAATTTTGGATTTCAAACACGATATTATGTCTTCTTCTCCCTCTTTTTCTTTTATTTGACATGGATATTTGTTATGAATGAATCACCCTTTTGGGCTTGAATGTTGATTTGTATGACAAATTTAATGTTGGAATAATTAGAAGAAATAAATGAAGAAATTAAAACACGCACAAAGATTAAACGTGGTTCACTCTTTAATGAGCTACATCCACCTTGGGAGAGCGTTTGGAGCTTGTATTACTCTTCAACGGAGAAAGAATTACAAAGAGAAATTCTCAAAGGTGAAGAAGAGAGAATTCTATGTATGCTTAGATCTAGGGTTTCAACCTCACTTGTGTTTCATTCTCTTGAATTGAAAATCTCATTACATTTAGTATTTATTGTGTTAGACATCAAAACAATCTGAGGGTCAAGAAAAGACCACATCGATTGAAGCTTGCGGAGAAGAAAAAACAGTTCACCCGCAGGGTTCGGTCGAACCTTTAAAGGTTTGGCCGAACCAACCCAAAGTTTCGCCAAACCTCCAAAATCTCCAAGCTACTGACTCTTTTCATGTTCGGTCGAACCATCAAAGAGTGCGGCCGAACTTCCAGCAGGTTAGGCCGAACCTTATTTTTAGGTTGTTAGTATTCCGTATATGATATGATAAATTATATGTGATTATAGGATAAAGATAAATAGTATAAAGCAATTGAAGTAGCAGTACGTGGCTCGCTGGAATCGCAAAGTATTTACTTCATCCGATCCAGGATGTATATATGATGTACCATAGTACTCCGTATATGCCCTTGCTAAGTGATCTATTAAGATGCTAATAAGTCAGTGTCATGGCAGCTCCATCTATCGATTCATTGTGAAAGACATAATTGGCCCGTTCTGCTTAAAATAATAAAATACCTCTATATTCCGCTAGTAAGATTTGACAATGAATACAGTAGCGATTTGGATGAAGGTGGTGGTGCATTCACAAGTTCACACGAAGCAAATGGGAACGCAAGAGGTAATACCATTCAACATGAAGTTATAGAGTACGTAGTTAATAAGGTGTTAAAGAATCAAGGGTTGGCCCAATAGTTGGAGGCCTTCCTTCCACCCCTATGATTGGGTTTCGGTTCTTGTTTCTTACAAGAGGGAACCCCTACATATTTCCCCATGTTTGCAAAATAAAGCTTCATCTTATCTTTTAACATATAAAATAGAAATAAAGCATTCCCTTATAAATGTCGATCTTGTTCATTGATCATAAGAAAAGTACATCCGATTGTATTATAAGCCATTTGTTAATACAAAAAAAAGGAAAATTAGAACCTATATGGTTCCATACATAATTGAGACACTCAGTTGCTCCATAACAACTTATGGAAATGAAATACAATTTGAAGAAATTAAATGGTAAATAAAAGGACAAAATGCATAAGACCTCGAATCGAAAGACCGAGTATCGATCAATTCAAGAATTAACAATATTCAGATTATGGAAACGTATTAGTTGTTACGGCGGCAATTCCTCCTGACTTGGCCTTGGGTGCCAGTAAGGACTCCAACTCTACCAAGCCTGACCATAGCACCACCAAATTGGTAGTCAAAGTCCCCTTCCTTATAAGCCAGCCTATTTACAGTATCCCTGGTAATTGAGTCGCTTTCAATACGTTGATCAATTTCAAGTACACCTTGGCCTTGCTTAATTGCCTTGTAGTAACCATTGTCAACCTTCAATACACTTCCTGGAGTTTGGTCGGCGAAAACAAAGTTGTTGGATCCAGATTTAGGGCATGTGTTTCTGAAGGCAATTAGGGTGTTTTTGTTCATGGATGGGTCTTCTTTACCAGTATTCTGGTAATTGTACAACCTGTCTAGGAATTTGCTACAGTGAATAACTCCAACGGTGTGACCTCCACCTGTACGTACGTTTGAGAATATTATGTAACGAACTAAAAGGAAAGTGCATGTTAATTAAGAACATTCTGTAAGAGAGTTAGGAGTATGTCATAATTGTACCTAAGAGGAGGACGAAATCATCAGCACTCAATCCCCAACTTCCGAATAGTCTAACCGCAGCCCAAACTGGGATGTTGGTTTTAGGAAGCCCATTTTCGGCTTCTGATGCACTTGAAGTGAATCCATCTCTTCTTCCGGTTTCAACTTCGTACCACTTTCCTTCAGCCTGAAAGTATCGATCATATGTACGTTCCACATTATATTTGTGTGAATTTTTTCATATAAAACTTGTAATCAAACTGTATGTAATAAATCATACCAAGACAACTGCAACTCTGGTTGCAATGGCGATGATATCCGCGCAAGAGACAAGTCCTGGACACAATTGCTCCAATCTTGTCTTGATAGCATCGATAAGCTCGTAACCTCGAACGCTGCCGTTTGAGGGTGCAACTTTCTCTGAGCCACTTCCATCCAACAAAATGGAAGCATCACATCCCTTTTCCATTACGAACAAATTAGCATTTGTTAATATATAATCAGAAAATGTAATAACCAATATGCATATGTACTATTCACTAAATTACGTACTCTAATAGCACAATCATGAAACTGCATTCGGAGAAGAGCAGCAACAAGGGTTCTATCATTTTGGAATGCTTTATAAACTATCTCGAAGATAACACTCTCGACGTTTGTCGAACATTTTCCATTGTAGAACCCTTGCTTCAGCTGACCATAAGACTGACCGACCAGGGTCATGCAGAGAAGAACAATGGCTAGTGTCGTTGTGGAAGAAGAAATTGCTCTAGCCTTAGCCATTTTGTGCTACTATTGTATTTATTTTTTGTTTTTTGTTTTTGTTGATATGACATACAAGAAATGGAGACTCGTATTTATAGCACAACTATATGCTTCAATGCACAACCAAGTTGTTTAGTACACATGTATGCACGAAGTGTGCCCAACGATCGACGTGCACACTTTGATGTTATATTTTTTATTTTTTTAATTTGACAAATGACAACGACTTACTGTGAGAAAGATTATTCTTAATTTTATTAGTCCTAAAATTGCGAATAATTAATACGAAAGATAGTTGCCCATGGTTGATAAATGATTTGGATTGAATGTTTCTATTTAGGTAATGTCTACCACTATGTAATTTAGTTGACTAGCACGCCTTGGCCTAAATGAAAACCATGTCCAAGGGTTAACTAAAAATTAATGATTTGATTTGAATAATGTAGTTTAATGTTAACGACTTGTGCCATGTTCGACAAAACTAGAGGTAGCGGGTGGCGTTTAGCGGTTGAGTAGCGTGTACTTATTGGAGTAGATGGTAGCGGTCAATAATAGCGGATAACAGTTAAATGTCAAAGTAGAGAGTAACGGTTAGCTGTGTTAGGTAAACACTACAACAAACAAATATCGCCCTTTTAACTTTTAAGGGCGAAATAAAAATCGCCCTTAACTCGCCCTGTTAGGTTCGTGCTATTAGCTTCCCACGGCAACTGCATTTGCTCGCCCTTTTTTTTTATCAAAAGCAAAGAGGGCAAATAATTTTCGCCTTCTTTGTTTGAAAACAAGGAAGGCAACTTAAATCTTGTCCTCTTTGATTGTTTTTTGCCCTCTAAAATAGTTTAAATATGACAATTCTCTTTGCCCTGTTTGTTCAAAATCAAAGAGGGCAACTTGATAGAGTCGCCCTCTTTGTTCTATTTTTTATTTTTAAAAAAATAAATCTGGTGAACTAACAAGTAAATTACACCTTTCACAAACTATGATACTGGGACTTTAACATTTATGTCCATCTTGGGAGAGTAAAAGTATATAGACAACAAGCATTTGAATCCATATAAGGATTATGGTTAAATCAGAACCAACTTCGGTATATTTCCATCAAAAAAAAAGAGGAACAATTCACTATAGCTATTACATGCTTATATCAAATGATTGTCCAGCCAACTCAAAACCTACTCGATCAATCATCATATGCTTGTTCTCTTTTGTGCTCGTCTCTACGCTTTATGCTCCTCAGTTTTCCTACAAGACCAATACATTTTCCAACGTAAGGCATTTATTAGCTGCATATGGTGTAGACACCAACATAACTGAATATGAGGTTTGCAACTCTCATATTCAGTATACTGACTTTCTAAACCAGTAGATCAGATTTCAGATGATCAAACTTTAGGTGAGTCAAAGTACATGTAATCAGAGGCAAGTAAGATAATCTAATAGTGCCATTTCTTTGTTGCAAATTAACTCAGAAGCACAGAATTCTCAATGATTTAATTTAAATTATACACATACGCACAAATGGCATACACACACATGCAAGGTTTGAACAGACAGATAATTTTCTTGAAATTGTAACCTGTAAAATTGTTGCCCATCTCTCTTGAGTCATGATTTCAATAACTTGGTGAATAACTTGGTGAATACAGCTTCTTCAAAGCATACATCACCAGCTAAGTGGAATCCATGTTCAAATCATCCAAAGCATAGTGCATTCAAGTTTTGCTTGACTGTCATACAGTCTTCCAAATTATGTCCAGGTCCGCTCGTTTACTTCATGAAACAACATTTGACTGACCTCTTATAAAGAGTTTTGGTGGCATATACCTTGGTGCCAAAAAATGGACTATAAGGCACTCAAATTAAATTTATGAAAATTTTTGTTGCATATTGTCGATTTCATACAGATCAACAAGTCAACAAGGTTCATATTTAACATGTACGATTCAAGAGAAAACCTAAAACAGAAGGGACAAATCAATAAGGTACGCAGATAGTATGATTTAAGAGCAAACCTGAGGCAGAAGGGGCATACAACCAATCTGCATATCTATTGTTGACAATGCAGAAACAACGACAGTGTAATGTACCCCGAACTGCAAGTTTCCACAAGGATTGTTCATTCAGTTGCTCCATCTGCAATAAGTCACATATTTACAGGGAAAAAAGTTGTACTCTGTTAACATTTTTGTGATCAATCTTATGAGAATACATACATCTGATCCCTGGACTGTTTGAAGGGTTTTATTTTCTTCTTATGTTTATATTAGTGTTACGAATTCAAATATTAAATAATTACCTCAGAATAAGTTGTGTGATCGTACACAAGACCCTTACCTAAAGCAAAAGGCACAAGAAAACAAAGAAGAATAAGAAGAAAATGATATCAATAATAAATTCTATAAGTAAATAAACAGCGATGATAGAGTAAGAATTTTCAAGACAGAGCGAACCATATGTTAGTATAACATCAGCTCCTAGGAGGAACCAGAACAACAGCAAAAGTATGCAGGTATCATCTTTCATGCTATTTTCCTAGGCTGGAATCTGTTTTTATAAGTGAAATGTGTTTCCTAGAAATCGTTCTTTAAAACTGCAACAAAGTGGATACGATGTGCAATGTCCAAAACCGGGATCGGACGAATGAAAGAGAGCCGATATGGGAAAGCGAGTTACTGATGCAGCTTATAATGTCTGTAATCATCCATGCAGTGCCAAAATGTATCAAGTACATAGCTTCTATTGTTGCCAATATATCACAAGAACTTTATGATGGACAATGAAAGAAGCAATTAGTTATTTCAGTTCATGAAGTAATTCATTTTAGAGCTCTTACTTAACCCCCACTCTTATATCACTCTTACTTAACCCCCTCACTCTAGACATGGGAAAGTTTAGGCAAGCGAAATTCCCTTTTATTAAACTATACTTCTTTTCATGACATCTAAAACCATTGAGTAATGACATCCCTTCCACTAAAACAAAAGCAATACAAAACAACTTCCCACCCAATACTGACCTGGATTAGGAGGGCACGTATCTCTTTCTTCTCCAGATAAGATATGCCTACAATCATATACCAGGATCAAGTAGAAGTAAGCAAGATTGTCATGTTATGCTTGCCAAGAACGACAGAAAAGGTAAAGTAGGACATGTTAAGCATCAAATCCTGCAGAAAAGGTAAATTAGGAACCGGAACAGAACGAAGCAACTAGGATGACTAAGTATTTTGATACTTTCAAGCATACTGTTAGCTAAAATCACACATTGTATTTTTCACTACATAAATTTGCCATGCAAACTAAAACTCTGACAGCACTAGATAACACTTTAATCCAAAAACCTCAATACACTACCTTGGATTCCATATTTTATATTGCAGCAGAAAACGCTGACCTGTTTCAGCAATAAATGTGAAACTTAAATCATCAAAAACAATAAAGAGGAGCTAAATTGTCCAAATTTCAACAACAATTTCAACATCAAAAACTGTTATCATGATGAACTAGCAAAAAAAATCAAACGCAATATGATAACAGTAATTTGCACCAGTAACTAGCAAATATTACGCAAAGAAGAAGAAGTTGAGCAAATATGATACCAGACGAACTTCAGAGACGAGCAAATATGTGCGATTTGATTAAATTGCAGGACTCAAGCAAATTTCAGACGAACTCAACCAAATTTCATACGAACTCACCCAAAACGCATAAAATTAGGGTTTATGAACTGCGAAATTGAAGATGGAGAGGGAGAGAGAAAGATAAATGAGAGATTTAGGGGAGAGAAAGAGAAGGCTAAATTGAGATTTAGGGAGAGAGAAAGCTAAATTGAAGATGGAGAGGGTTTTTCATTTTGGGAAACAATGTCGAAGAAGCGTTGTACGAAGCTTAGGTAGAGGCGTCTCAGTCTGAAGTTGAAGGGGCAATTTCTTTTTTTTTTAATTAAATTGATCAAAGAGGGAGAAAGTTTACAAGTCGCCCTTTCTGTTAATTATCAAAGAAGGCAACCTCCAATTTCTCCCGGCTAATTTTTTTTTTTAATTAAATTGATCAAAGGGGGGGAAAGTTTGAAAGTCGTCCTTTTCATTAACTACCAAAGAAGACAAAGACCAATTTCGCCCTCTTTGTTTTTATCAACAAGGACAATTTTCTTTTGCCCTCATTGATTTGTTCTACGAGGACGATTTTTTAGTTGCCCTTTCTTGTACAAAAAAATCGCCCTCTTTGCTACTAATTCTTGTAGTGAAAAGTAACGGTTGAGATTGTAAAATACAACAAAAACTACATATATTGTTTAAAACTTTATTATAATTTCACACCATCAATTGACGGCGTGGCGCATTCACACGTGACATAATTTACGCGGCCTATATTCATTGAAAGCGGTTATTATAATAAATGGCTACATTAACAACACTTTAATGATGATTGTTTCTGTGGTGCCTAGTCCTACATAGAGTTTTTCTCCAATCTGGTCACGATATTGATTCACGAGTACTGCAAGTTATCCTTTCACATTCTTCTTCCTTTTTTTTCCTTCTTTGTATTTCGTTTCTTTTTTTATTTGTAATTTTTTAAAATATCTTCCTATTAAGTTTTTTTTTTGACGAGAAAGAACAATTTCATTAATAATCAGCCATATGGCATCTACAATGATAAAATAGATCTGCATACCACAGATTCAAAGAGAATACATAACTGTTACAATCAAAACAATTACTATTCTGCATCCTAAAGCACATCTCGTACTCCACCGCTTCTAGCTTAACACGAGCAGTGATTTTCGATGTTTTTGCATCTTTCCAAGTAGATCCCTTCGCAATTTGCGCACGAATTGTTTTGATCGACAAGTTGATGATAAACCCTAAACCTGTATGAATCCAAATCTCCTTCCCGATTATTGAAACCCTAAAAAAATTCTCATACATGTATGAGAATCAAGAACCTAGAAAGCTCTAGCAAAAACTCAAATAAATTGGGAACAACCCAAGAATAAATTGGGAACAAATCAACTGAAAACAAAACCAAAACAAGAAAAACCATAAAGAAAGAAAATGAAAAACAAGAAAAATGATCGAAAATAGTCTAATTTCTGAAGAAATTAGACTATTTTCGACCTAAGCGGCAAAGAAAACTGAAACCCTAAAAGATGAGAGAGAAGAGAGAAAAAGGAGAGAGATAGGGGAACGACCACTTGTTTTACCGTAATTTTCCTATTAAGTTATTAATGGATTACTTCACATATAATCAAGCTAAGGAGCCTTTATCATATAAAATATTAGAAAGTTTCTTTAATTTATAAAATATTAGGACGTTACTTTAATATTTACTAGGGTTACTTTTTGTATGGTAATGATGTTACTTCTAAACATTAAGCACAATCACAACATACTAATATTACTAAGGATTACTTCTATTTGTAATTCAAGTTACATTTATAGTTTTAAAAGAGTTACTTTTAATCCACATACTTACTTACTTCATTAGTCACTTAAAACATTAGGACGTGACTTTAACGTTTTACCGGTGTTACTTTTTGTAGGTTAATGGTGTTACTTTTAAAGAATAGACACAATCAATCTATATATTATACTAAAAGAGAGGAAATCAATGTGGTGATGACAAATAATTGGCCTCTCTTTTAGATATAACAATATTAAAAAAATAAAATACTTGATTGCAAAATTATTTAGTTAACAATATTCAATTAAGTATTTGATTCTATTTTCCTAAAAAAAAAAGATGTCATTCTATACACAAGGAACATTTTATAAAATCTTTTCAGTATTTTGGTAACAAATATAAGAATATATGATTATATTTAGCAAAAAATAAAATATATGATTAGTGACCGGTAATGAGTTAGATGGTGGATAAGATTATTGAAGTAAAGGTTGGATGAGTATAACTTTAGTTATGACACGGGTGATGAACGGGGATGAAATTAATTTTATTTACGTACCCATATCTTTTTTATTGTTTTAGATAAATAAGACAGAGAATGGGGCAATAACATGTCTATCCATGATTAATTTTAATTAGAAGAATATATGTAAACTCTATATATTCTAATAATAGTTGTTTATAATTATGGTTTAGATTTCATGCTAAATTAATATTAAGATTATAAACCGTGCATCGCACGGGTACTATACTAGTACTATATACTAAAAGATGAAGGAAATTGTTAGGTTATGATTCATATGACAATTCATAAATCATGCGGAAAAACCATTTAGCCAGGAATACATATTATTTACACATAATCATATAGCATAGTTTAGATGCATACTCTTTGTTGCGTGGCTTCCCTAGCTGCGCCCGAACCGAACAAGAACAAGTCTTTAGGACTCCAAGTGTCGTCCCTCCGTAGATAGTCCATAGCACGTCCGGATCCGCCTTAAGATTGACCAACTAGAATCGCCCTTAAGGTACTAAAAATTTCGGCACTTTTGAGCAAGGAATGTGTCTGAATTTTTCTCTCAAAAACTCACTTTAAATACTTGAAAAAACTTGTTATAAATTGTGAACCCATGCCACATATTTATAGGGGTATGGAAAGAGAATTGGAATCGAATTAGGATACGAATTAATTAAATTAGAATCACAATAAAACTCTTATTTAATTAATTTATCAAATAGAATTAGGAATTTAATCATTAAACGAATCCTGTACGTTTTAGGTTTCGTATGTGAACACAAACACCCACGCACGCACAGCAGCCCACGAGGGGCGCCATGCGCGCGCGCGCACAGCCCGAGCATCGCAGCCCACGACTGCCGCAGTCTTGGGCGCGCGCTGGGCCTGCCTTGCGGTGGGCCTGGCGCAGCCTTGGGCTGGAGTGTTGTGGCGCGCGTTTCCCTTGCTGGACGTGGGCCTGGCTTCGTGCTGGGTCTTCGTCTAGCAAGCTCGTCCGATGCTAATTCGTACGACGCGCTTCCGATTAATTTTCCGATTCCGGAATTCATTTCCGATACGAACAATATTTAACATTTCCGATTCCGGAATTAATTTCCGTTTCGAACAAATATTTAATATTTCCGTTTCCGGAATTATTTTCCGATTCCGATAATATTTCCGATTCAGACAATATTTCCGTTTCCGGCAATATTTCCGATTCCGGCAATATTTCCATTTCCGATAATATTTTCCGATACGTACCATGTTTCCCTTTCCGGCAACATCTACGACTTGGATAATATTAATATTTCCGATACGATCCATATTTCCGTTTCCAGCAATATCATCGTTTCCGGAGTATTCATTTCTTGCCTGTGACGATCTCAGCTCCCACTGAAACCAAGATCCGTCGATTCCAAATATCCATAGATGGAGTATTTAATGCCATTAAATACTTGATCCGTTTACGTACTATTTGTGTGACCCTACGGGTTCAGTCAAGAGTAAGCTGTGGATTAATATCATTAATTCCACTTGAACTGAAGCGGCCTCTAGCTAGGCATTCAGCTCACTTGATCTCACTGAATTTATTAACTTGTTAATTAATACTGAACCGCATTTATTAGACTTATCATTGAATGCATACTTGGACCAAGGGCATTATTTCCTTCAGAAATAGTGCCCTTGGTCCAAGTATGCATATAATATTAAGTCTAATAAATGCGGTTCAGTATTAATTAACAAGTTACTAATTCAGTGAGATCAAGTGAGTTGAATGCCTAGCTAGAGGTCGCTTCAGTTCAAGTGGAATTAATGATATTAATCCACAGCTTACTCTTGACTGAACACGTAGGGTCACACAAATAGTACGTAAACGAATGAAGTATTTAATGGCATTAAATACTCCATCTATGGATATTCGGAATCGACTAATCTTGGTTTCAGTGGGAGCTGAGATCGTCACAAGCAAGAAATGAATACTCCGGAAACGATGATATTGCCGGAAACGGAAATATGGATCGTATCGGAAATATAAATATTATCCAACTCGTAGATGTTGCCGGAAACTGAAACATGGTACGTATCGGAAAATATTATTGGAAATGGAAATATTACCGGAATCGGAAATATTGCCGGAAACGAAAATATTGTTAGAATCGG
Source organism: Spinacia oleracea (assembly GCF_020520425.1). Taxonomy (NCBI): domain Eukaryota; kingdom Viridiplantae; phylum Streptophyta; class Magnoliopsida; order Caryophyllales; family Amaranthaceae; genus Spinacia; species Spinacia oleracea. The sequence goes on from NC_079492.1 coordinate 116,687,046, forward strand.
AAATATTATCGGAATCGGAAAATAATTCCGGAAACGGAAATATTAAATATTTGTTCGAAACGGAAATTAATTCCGGAATCGGAAATATTAAATATTGTTCGTATCGGAAATGAATTCCGGAACCGGGAATTTAATCAGAAGCGCATCGTACGAATTAGCATCGGACGAGGCTTGCTAGACGAAAGCCCAGCACGAAGCCAGGTCCGCGCCCAGCAAGCCGAGCGCCCAACACGAGAGGCCACAGCCTCGCCAGGCCAAGCGCAAGGCCAGGCCCAGCAAGGCTGCAGGCGCGCGCGGGCTGTATGCTCGTGGGCTGCGAGGAAGCGCGGGTTGCATGCTCGTGGGCTGCGAGGCAGCGCTCACTCGTGTGGGCCGCAAGGCCTGCGCGGGTGGTGCGATGCTCGTGGTCGTGTGACTCGTGTTCGTAACGAATCCTAATCCTATCGGAATTCGTGCATTGATTAAATCCTAATCTTAATAGATTAAATTTAATATTTAGAGTTCAAATAGGATTCTAATTAATAAATCCATATCCTAGTAGGATTATAATTCCTTTTCCATATCTCTATAAATAGGTGCCTAGGGTCACAATTTATAGATACAATTGAAGTATTCTAAAGGTAAGATTTTGAAGCAAAAATCAGCCAAACGCTTGCAACCTGTTAGCCGAAAATCCTAGTAACCTTAAGGGCGATTCTAGTTGGTCAAGCTTAAGGCGGATCCGGACGTGCTGTGGACTATCTACGGAGAGACGACACTTGGAGTCCTAAAGACTAGTTCTTGTTCGGTTCGGGCGCAGCTAGGGAGGGCACGCAACAAAGTGTATGCATCTGAATTATGCTAAATGATTATGTGTGAATAATATGTTTCCTGGCTTTTGGTTTTTCCGCATGATTTATGTTTTGTCATATGTATCATAACCTAACAGTGGTATCACGAGCCTCTTATTATTTTCATAATCTAAATTGCATAAACATGGTTAAATATTACAAATTTGCAAGGAATTAAAAGGGGTGATTAATTTTCGTAATTGTTAAGTAATTGCAAATTGCGTTTATTTAATTATATGTACGTAGTTTTTCGGCAGAATGTTCGTTACTCAACCAAATCGAGTGATTTTTGTGTCAATTCCGCATGTAAAAGGCATTCTAAAATTTTGACAAAAATAGTACTTTTCGCCGAAACCCAGAATTCCCAAATTCGAAGCCTAACTATGACTTTTCGGAGGTTTTAGTTTTTCGAACGCAAAACTTTGTAAATTTAAGATGTTAAATTAAGTATTTGCGATTCTTGTTGTTAAATCTTGAATCTTTGATTGACCTACTGTATATGTTTAACATGTTTGAATGCCTAGCCTTGTTAATTATACAACCTAATTTGTAATTATGATTAATTTGTTGAAATTCGAATAATTTAGAATTTATTTAATTTTCATAATTAATTAATAATTTAATTAGGTACCAATGTTTAAAAACCACCATAAAAATTGTTAATTTGTGTTAAATTTTAAATTTTTATGACCTAGATTTGAATCCATGTTAATTGGAAATTAATTGATTAATAAATTTTCGATTTTTCGCCCTAAAATTGTGAAATTAATATGATTTATTAATTTGTCATTAATTTTGGAAATAAAAGTTTTACTTTTTATGCAATTCGCTCATAAAACTTGCACGCACAAAGCAATGGACGCTACGTGTTACCCTTAAGGGGTGTTGTATAGTGCGGGCATGCGACGACGAGCAAGGGAGCTCGTCGCCCATGCGGTACGATGCAACGAGCAAGGGCCATGGCACACGAGCACAAGGCAGCACGCTGCCCTGTGTCGAGTGTTGTGCGCATGTGGGCGAGTGGGCAAGGGCGAAGGGCAAGGCGCAAGCCAGTGGCAGACGCGTGTGGGCAGCAAGCGTGCTGCGCCACAGCGCGCGCTGCCACGCCCAGCAAGCAAGCAGAATCAAGGCGACGAGCAAGCGGGCGCGAGCAGTGTGGCCTGCAGTGATGCGTTGCCTGTGGCCTGCAGGCGCGACGATTTTAATTTTCAATATTATAATTATTATAAATTTTATTTATACTAATTATTTTACTAAAATTAAACCTTGAATTAATTTAAATTCGTTTAATTCAATTAAATTAAATTAATGGATTCGATTATAAATTTATATGAGCTTTAAATTTTAAATAAATTTGTATGTTTCCGGTTAGACTAGAAATACATTTTTATGTTTAAAATTAGTAAAGCATATGAATGTATTGGTTTAAGTGGGAGCATTTTAGTCATAAACTCTTGATTAGGTCTACAAATTTTTTAAGGTTAAACGACTTGATTAGAATTAATAAGGACTAAATAATTGGTAGATTATTGGTGCCCTTAATTAATTGCTGCAAATATTTATGTGATGCATAACGTGTTTTACTAACCAGCTATGTGGGCCATTCATGATAATGAATGGGTGAATGGTATATATTGTATATGTACTGTTTTGCAGGTTATGGAGTGACTAGTATGGCCCAAATAGGATAGAAAATATGGTCTGCGTACCATTAATTTGAATGTAATTGGTCTAATGTACCAAATTTATTTTTCAATTTAAAATATGGTCTGCGTACCATCAAATAGTTGTAATTAGTTTAATTATAGCTTATCCTATTTGAAGAAAATGGCGCCTCCCACGGTGAAATTCAAAACGAAGTTTCCATTTTCGAGACGGACTTTGAAGTTGAAGCTTCAAGATGAAGTCGGGCCATACTAGATCACATTTATCTTATGCATGCTTTAAGTTATTTATTGCTTTAAATATGTCTTAATTATGCATGAGATTGTGGCTTGATTATGTTGCATGATTAAGGATTTTAGTTCACTTAAAATCTAACCAACATAGTAAGAGCCTTAAGTTCCAAACTTAAAAATTGAGTTAAAAGGTGCCATGCCAAAATAAACACTTACTTGGATATCCTTTACATCAATCTAGTAATAGTTTTCGCTCAGCGAGGTGTTACTTATTGGTCCTAAAGGGGTAAGGTACACAAATAATTGTGAGTACATGTTAGTTTTGGTGAAACTCAACGATATAAGTAAGGAGTCCTTTTATGTCGTGGAAAAATTGATAGGTTTACCTAATAAGTTCTTAGACGTACCTATCAACCAAGAGTAGTTTCTAGACTATTAGCAAAAGGCTTTTGCTTACCTGAAAGATTTTAGAATTGAGTCTAAATACATAATGTGCTTAATTCTTTAATGGGTTTTAGGATCTTGGAATCATTTTATTCACACTGCCGGAACACATAACTTGAATAAAATGCTTAATGAACATTGAATTATGCATGTATGCTAGAATTTAAGTTTATTAAGAGAAGCTGTGAATGATTATTTATTTGTTTATTCTTTTCAATTGTAGTTTTAACTATGGCAAACAACAATCAAAACATCATCATGGTTCTGAGCTTATGGTCAAGCTGAACCTAACAAATTTTCTTGAATGGGAAGCTAAGCTAGTTGAAATAGTCAGACTCAATGGACTTGAGTATGTACTGTTACATCCCATGCCAAGCTGCTATGCCAGAGACATGACCCCTGAAAGATTTTCCGCCTGGGATGCGGATCTCAAAAAGGTTATGAGTCTCATGCTGAACAATATCCCTGATGAATGGGCTAGAAGGTTTGTAGCTTATGAACCTTTTACGCTCATCAAGAATCTGAGGGATATCTGTCGTGGAAGCACGGAGGACAGGGACCCGAACGTCCATGAGTTGAATCAATGTCTGGTCTAAAGGTTAGTTCTCCCAACAGGTGTTATAGGATGGAAGTCCAAGAAACACATGTTCAGCTCCTTCGCATTAAACAAAGGGTAGGCGTCCCACTAAGGTTCCATGTGGATCTTATGCTTTCATATTTCGATCGCCTAAGTCTGCTAGGAACACCAATAAGCGAAAGGATGGCAGTCTCTATCTTGCTCAATTCACTGCACAGTGGGTTTGGTCGCTTCAAGCAACTATACCTAAGTGAACCAAGAGAAGAAACAGTTGCAGAATTTGTTCACCTTGTCAGAAAGGTTGAGATAATACTGGACTGCGAAGCCAAAGATTTACTCAAGGCTAAAGGGAGACCGTTCAAGAAAAGTGGAAAGTCCAAGGGCAATGCTAAATCAAAGCAGGACAAGTCCACATCAAGCTGTCTTTATTGTGATGGAATAGGCCATTACAAAAGAGAATGTCCAAAGCTAAAGGAAGATGAAAAGAACGGAACAGTCGTTCCATCTTCAGGTATTTTCGTTATAGACTGTATACTTGCTAATTCAACTTCTTGGGTATTAGATACAGGTTGTGGCTCACACTTATGTTCCAATCCACAGGGACTAAGAAGAAGTAGAAAGTTAAGCAAGGGTGAAGTCGACCTACGAGTGGGAAATGGAGCACGGATTGCTGCATTAGCTGTAGGAACTTATTATTTGTCGTTGCCCTCTGGGCTAGTTTTGGAACTGGAAGAGTGTTTCCATGTTCCAAGTCTTACTAAAAACATCATTTCTGTTTCTTGCTTAGATGCTAAGGGATTTTCCTTTTTAATAAAAAACAATAGTTGTTCGTTTTATTTTAAAGAGATGTTTTATGGATCTGCTAGATTAGTCAATGGACTTTATTTATTAGATCACGACAAACAAGTTTATAACATAAATACCAAAAAGGCCAAAAAGGATGATTCAGATCTCACCTATCTGTGGCATTGTCGATTAGGCCATATTAACTTGAAACGCATGGAAAGACTTCAAAAGGAAGGAATTCTAGAACCATTTGACTTAGAGGATTATGGTAAGTGCGAATCATGTTTACTTGGCAAAATGACAAAGCAACCTTCTCTAAAGTTGGAGAAAGAGCAAATGAACTATTGGGTTTAATCCATACAGATGTATGTGGACCAATGAGTACAAATGCTAGAGGTTGTTTCAGCTACTTTATCACTTTCACTGGCACTAGTGGAAAAAACCCCTGTTGAGGGGGGCATTTCGGGCTTGTTGAGGCGAACATGGCCCGCTTCAACAGAGGGGGCTTCAAAAGGTCAGAGATCTGTTGAGGCGGGCTTGGCCCGCCTCAAAAAGATATTTGTTGAGGCGGGCATTTGAAAGCCCCCCTCAACAGACAAGTCTGTTGAGGCGAACAACTAATTGCCCCCCTCAACAGACAAGCCTGTTGAGGCGAACATTAAATTGCCCCCCTCAACAGGCAAGCCTGTTGAGGCGAACATTAAATTGCCCCCCTCAACAGACAAGCCTGTTGAGGCAAACATTGTGTTGCCCGCCCCAACTAGCAGTCTTAAATATTAATCAACATCACATAAGCTGGGCTACTACCACTAATATTCTGCTTTAATTTTCTTTGTTAGGTAATAGAAGAACCATAATACTCATAAAATAGACAATTGTAAACAATAAATACTTCATTCACATTAATATTGAAATAATACTGTTTAATGTAATTTTACAATATAAATTCACACAAAAATAATCTTTGAATCAACAATTCTATTTTTACAAAAGGGAGGGACAACACTTAAGCGGCAACATTTTGTTCCTTGACGCTCTTCCTCTCTTACTACTCGTGAAAAAAAGGGTCATCCTCTCTTCCTGGATTGTCCACATCTTCTTTCGCCTGCAAGGAAAGATGAATGACTACAATACCCACAACTTTCCCATGACATTGACAATTTATAAACATTTTAGATTGAGACTCCAACATGAAGAAAGTAAATCATGCACCGAATCAACATATGAAGATTTTAAACTTGTCACTTTATGATACACCTTAACGTGTATCGAAGGTTAAACCACGTCACGTGACAAGTTGGCCTCAATGGGACACAGCACATAAGACATACTTACAAGTCTTTTCTATGAATTCTATTAAAAACGGTTGGTTTACATTTACGTGGCCATATTACAGTAACAAGGTACAGTTCTCAGCCATCAAATAGAAGAAGATCGAAAAATTTCACAAAAACGAAAAGACAACTCACTTGCCGTAGTTGTGCATTGACTTCTGAAAGGAGACCTTCATCTAAAGAGTCTTCTTGCTCTCTTTGATTTAACTCCTGGTGAAACGTACAAAGCAAGTTAAGCAACTCAATATCTTCATACTAATCTCTTGAAAAATGCAAATAGTGGAATAAAAAACATAAAACCTCAAGAAACAAGAATAGCTAGATGAACCAGTCAAAAACATACTATAGATAATGCATAGAGTAAAATAAATAAACCCCAAACTCCCAGAGAAGATCTATGCATTATGTACATTTGATTGCAGATATTATGTAAATATGTTCCTAAATTTGAACAATTGAAAAATAAATTTTAGTCATTTACGCAGCTGTCAACCACACAATTCTATAAGAATACATCTGTTATATATAAGAATACTGTGATTTACAGTTGTGACACAGCCACACAATTCTATAAGAAATGAAGGAGCCTCAAGCAACTGGTTGGTCAAGTACTTGCAACGAAGAACATAGATAAGAAAAAGAGTATAGTGACAGTTGAGCCATTCCTGTGTATCAATTTAGTTACATATGCAGGACTATATATCAGTTGAAATTAGTTTATTACGGGAAAAAGAGAGTTTTGAAATGAACTTTTAATTTCTGCTTAAGCTCACGGATAACCTATAGTGCCTACAATTTATACACATTAAGCTAAGAACACAATTACATAAGCAAAAAGCACAAGACCATTCAAGACTAAGATAAAGCTGCAGTTCAGACTTCGGTAATCAAAAGGAAAAACTAAGGTACAAAACTGAACTAAAAGTTTGACAACAGAACAAGTCAAATTCATAAAACAAGAAAATGAAGCTTGTTCAGAGAGCATAAAATTGGGGCGGGCAAAATCTGAGGACAAAATAACCAAAGTAAATTTACGTAATGAGTACACGATAAATAACCAAAGTAAATTTACGTAATGAGTACATGAAATTCGACTAGATTTGGTCGTTACATGTTAAAAGGGTAAAAAAACAAAAAAAAACGAAGACAAACACTGATCTATATCTGATATACTATCACTCGCTCTCTCATTTTTAGTGCACTGATAAAAACTATCTCGAAAGAACGTTATGAGTATATCCTGCATTCTGATTTTACAGCTCAACCAAATACCAAGAACCTAACTTCGAAGGGAAGATAATCAAGGGGGAAAAAGTTCAAGTCTCAAATCTTATCCGGAAAAAACCCATCTTAACTGAATTTGTATAAGGAGATGAAATCCCTGTTATTACCGTGTGCTGAATTTCCATATATGCCGAGATATATAAACGGGGGAATGTATAACTCACAATCTTATCACTTGGTTGGCTGGACCTTTCTGGATATTTCTAGCAATTATCATCTGTTGTTCAAATGACGTTTTCTATGCAGCAATACCAAAAAGAAGAACACCATAAGATTCATGTTTAATATTGCATGTTTAAATTCAGCCAAAAAGGATCAACTTAGGAACATCAGAGCAACTGTCACAATATCAAAATATAACCATGTCAATCACAAACAAGTTCTAATACAAGTTCACAATATCAAACCAACATTTGTTCAAGTGTTTTTAAGGTCTAACATCCAACAATTCACGAAACACTAGCGGAAAAAACATATCTTGCCCATTCAAAATCCTACATCAGCAAGGCCACACTATTTCGTGGTTTGGTGTTGAGAACATTATATACTGTAAAATGTTGGAGGCTAGGAGCTCTAATTCCTAGTTGCGGGACTTTAAGAATGTAATCAAAATTGGAAAGACTGTAAATAACAAAATTTGCATTATCCAAACCCAAAGTCTTTAAACATTAAGAATTAGTTTTTCCCATGATAAAGTAAGCGAATGTGTGATACATTAGACTTAGGCTCTAGCCTATTAATAAGAGCATAAACATGCATGATACAGCACCAGCACTTATATGGTGACCGGTTCCCAGAACAGTTTCACCATGACACAATCCAGAGTTAAGTTTTCTAAGTTAGAAATGCTAGCAACTAAAGACCAAAACACAGACAAACAGGACCAAACCAGAAGTAGTTACAAATTTTGTTTCACCACATCAATATATCCAGTACACTCTGACTTGAAATGTTCTTGTTGAGATTGAGTGAAGATTCTTAAAATGATTAACTCTAAGTACAGCAATCAACTTGGATTTTCTAATCCACCATAAAATGACTAGCACAGAACTCGTAATGTGTTGTTATATTGCCACTAAACATTGTCATGATCTCCATGTATTGCTAGCTTTTTAACACACACCAGACAAAGCGTAAGGAGAGAATAATCAAAGTACTAATAAGTTTAAAACCAACCCTGACAGCCTCAGAAAACATAATACCAAGTTGGCATTTGAATGATAATTAACTACAACAAGATTACAATATATAAGCTACGCTACTATATAATTTCTCAATACAGCTGAATAGCAGGATTTATCTTATAGGGTACACTAGTTGCAGGAACATCTATATGATAACGGCAAAAATTTCAATGCAATAATTTAAACACACATCTGTTATACATGACTGACAACTTACAGCCACAAGCAATCATATACGTTTTTTCCAAATATATTGGGGCCCAGTCCCCGGCCACCCCCCTTAATTACTTATTTTACTATAGTACTGGTAATTAACTAATTATCACATTGGGGCCAAATTGTTGGGAAAAATGAGGTAGGCCCCACTTCCGTCAGGACAAAATTCCCGATTGGGCGATTACTGTTATTTCTCTATCACTGTTCCTATATGACCCACATCTATAGCGCTTCAACTTCTCATTTGGGATTTAACATCATTCTTCATTGTGGACACAAAGAACACGTCTTGATAAGTATTGAACGCGGTAAGGGGCACAGAGGCTGTCATAGTCTACTCACGTGGGTATGTACGTGTGAGGTGTTTGCTGCAGTACATGAACTAAGGATGGTTCATTTTACCTATGCAAGAAAACAGATGTCACCAAAGTAGTTTTAGCTTCCTTAAGAAGCCTTGTCCACCATATTATCCCTTGTCATGGCATGTTAGTTCACCTTATTTTAGGTCTTTATGACACAGATAGCTAACAGAGACAGCAGATGTTTACAACTTCTGGGTGCTTGCTTCTGTTAAAGATAGTCAAGGAATGCAAAATAACACGCAAAGAACTGAAGATTACTCTAAAAGCTTAATAGCAAGTGTGAGTTACTGAGTCCCTACTTCTCCTTACAGTCCTAAGCCTGAAAGTACCCAATTCAATTCCAGATACTATGATGTCGACTTATTATATTAATATGAATAACGAAGAAATTCAGTATGCAAATTAGAAGCGTAAAAGAGGAAAATTATTGAAATAAACCTTAATTGCGATTATTGCAAATATCGAAACCCCTAACTTAATAAATTTCAAATACAGATCTTCACATTATGCATCGAGGCATCAAAAATTATATTTAACCAATTAAAAACAACATAACATCATATATCTACACTATATACCGAAATGCGGCATCAAAAGTTCAAATTGAACAAATTCAACACTCATAACATCAATTTTTTGCAATAACAACATAAAATTAAGAAAAAAGAAAGCAGAAACGATAGATCTAGAGAGAAGAAAAGAGGTTATACCTGAATACCATGCTCGAGACAGTAAAGCTACCAGCAAGAATTTTCGACCTGGATATCAGCTTGACCGGTGTGGATTGAAATTCCTTCATTTTCGCTTGAAATTTTTAGATCTAACACGAAGATAAAATGTTGAAAGAGGAGAGAAAAAGAGAACGAAATCGAGGGTGTTTATGAAGACACCTTCTTTGAAATTGTAGAGAATGAGGGAGAGGGAGAGGGAGAGGGAGAGAAGATATACCTCCCATGGAAAGGGGCGGATGGTTTGAGGAGTTTTGAACCGGGAGAGAGGAGAGGAGAGGAGAGAGAGAAATGACTCTTTCACGCTAACAGAAGAAATGAGGAGGAGAGAGAATTAAAAGTTGGAGTATATGCGATTATTATCTGTTGAAGCGAACATTTAATGCCCCCTTCAACAATTGCTTTTGAAGCGAACAAAAAAAATGGTCGCTTCAACAACCCTTTATGATGTTTGACCCGCGTTGACCGATTGGTTATTGAAGCGTATTTTTCTATGCCCCCTTCAACAAGGGGGCTGCAATAAAGGTTTTTTCTACTAGTGTGGTGACTTCAGTAGATATGGTTATGTCTACCTAATGAAGCATAAGTCTGAATCCTTTGACAAATTCAAGGAATTTCAGAGTGAAGTAGAGAATCAATTAGGCAAGAAGATTAAAGCACAACGGTCTGATAGAGGCGGTGAATATCTGAGCTATGAATTTGATGACCATCTGAAAGAATGTGGAATTCTATCAGAATTGACTCCTCCTGGAACACCACAATGGAACGGTGTGTCGGAACGGAGGAACAGAACCTTGCTAGACATGGTTAGGTCAATGATGGGTCAGGCCGAACTTCCAATAGAATTTTGGGGACATGCACTAAATACAGCTACACTCACTATAAATAGAGCTCCGTCTAAAGCTGTTGAAAAGACTCCATATGAGTTATGGTTTGGAAAGCCTCCAAATGTGTCTTTTCTTAAGATTTGGGGATGTGAAGTATACGTCAAACGATTAATTTCAGACAAACTTCATCCAAAATCTGACAAATGTATCCTTGTGGGCTATCCAAAGGAAACAAAGGGGTATTACTTCTACAATACATCTGAGAACAAGGTGTTTGTTGCTCGAGATGGTATCTTTTTGGAAAAGAATCACATTTCCAAAATGACAAGTGGGAGAAAAGTAGACCTCGAAGAAATTCGAGTCGAACAACAAACTCTAGAGAATGCTCAACATGACATTCAGGATGAAACTCAGAGATCTTTAGAAGTTTCTGGTGAGATTCATGGACAATCTAGAGATGTAACCCCGCGTAGATCGCAGAGATATAGATCTCAACCGGAAAGGTACTTAGGTATTTTGACGAACGAGAGCTATGATGTTCTATTACTTGAAAGTGATGAACCTGCGACTTACAAACAAGCTATGACGAGCCCTAGCTCCAAGCAATGGCAAGAAGCCATGCAATCTGAATTAGACTCCATGTCTGAAAACCAAGTTTGGGATTCGGTCGATTTGCCAGATGGCTACCAAGCCATTGGAAGCAAATGGGTTTTCAAACTGAAAAAGGACAAGGATGGGAAACTTGAAGTTTTCAAAGCTAGATTGGTTGCAAAAGGTTACAGGCAAGTCCACGGTGTGGATTACGATGAAACCTTTTCACCAGTTGCAATGCTAAAATCTATTCGGATAATGTTAGCAATCGCTGCATATTACGATTACGAAATATGGAAAATTGATGTCAAAACCGCTTTCTTAAACGGCGTTTTAACAGAAACTGTGTTTATGACACAGCCTGAGGGTTTTGAGGATCCAAAGAATGCTAAAAAGGTATGCAAGCTAAAGAAATCAATCTACGGATTGAAGCAGGCATCCAGGAGCTGGAATATACGTTTTGATGAAGCAGTGAGTGACTTTGGTTTCATCAAGAACGCACACGAATCTTGTGTATACAAGAAGGTCAGTGGGAGAAAAATTGCTTTTCTAGTATTATATGTCGACGACATATTACTTATCGGAAATGACATTCCTATGTTGAACTCTGTCAAGATTTGGCTTGGGAAATGTTTTTCGATGAAGGATCTAGGAGAAGCACAGTACATATTGGGCATCAAGATTTACAGAGATAGATCTAAAAAGATGATTGGACTTAGTCAAAACACTTATATCAATAAGGTGCTTGATAGGTTCAAGATGGCAGACTCCAAGCGAGGCTACCTACCCATGTCTCATGGAATGACTCTAAGCAAGACTCAGTGCCCAAAAACACTTGATGAGCGTAGACGAATGAATGGGATTCCATATGCATCATTGATTGGTTCAATAATGTATGCTATGATATGTACACGCCCGGATGTTGCGTACGCACTCAGTGCTACGAGAAGATACCAGTCAGACCCAGGAGAGGTACATTGGACTGCTGCCAAGAATATTCTGAAGTACCTGAAAAGGCACAAAGATGACTTCCTGGTCTATGGTGGAGATGATGAATTAATTGTTAAAGGCTATACGGACGTAAGTTTCCAAACCGACAAAGATGATTTCAGATCACAGTCTGGGTTTGTCTTCTGCCTCAACGGAGGTGCAGTAAGCTGGAAAAGTGCTAAGCAAACCACCATTGCGGATTCTACAACTGAAGCGGAGTACATTGCTGCACACGAAGAAGCAAAGGAAGCTATATGGCTAAGGAATTTCATAGGTGAACTTGGTGTAGTCCCCTCCATTAAAGGACCAATAGCCCTGTATTGTGATAATAACGGAGCTATTGCACAGGCAAAGGAGCCTAGACACCACCAAAGAGTCAAGCACGTACTTCGTAGATTTCACCTTCTACGAGAGTTCGTTGAAAGAAAAGAAGTCGAGATAAGCAAGATTGGAACTGATGACAACATATCAGATCCATTGACTAAACCTCGGCCGCAGGCGAAGCACAACTCGCACACTGCAGCTATGGGAATCAAGCATATTGGAGAAGGGCTTTGATGTCCTTATTTAATGTTTTAAAGTTTTAGAGTTTAATTCTTTGTAAAACATTATTGGTTAATCATTCACAATAAATGAATAGAATTCATTTTTCCATTTAATTTGTGGTTTATTAAATGATGAGTCCCTTCAAATTTGACGAAATATTCAAGATAGACTGTCAGGACCAGTCCCGTGACTAAGAAATGTCTATCAAATGAACTTGAATGTCAAAAGTTGAAAATGGTCCCTGGTCGGAGTTTTCTATAAAATTGGACGCATAGAAAACGTTAGACGACTGGAATGCAAGATGACTAGTAGTTCTGTTTCTTGAACTATGTGGACATGGCAATGTCGTAATCATTTGCATAGATACTTACTTTGGGAAGACTGGTATCGGACAGACCTATGAAACTTTACTGTAAGAGATGAAAATCTGTCATAAGTAAATTTCATTAAAATTATTAGACACTAAATCCTCAATACCTGAGTGATTTGAGATTACTTGTTTGAGAACTGGTTACTTTGACGTTGACCAACCGTCGCACCGTAAAAGGAGGCTGTAAAGGCAACACTCAGGTAATCACCTATCAAACGAAGTCTAATCTCAAGATCGCAAGATTGGGGTTGCCCTCCCATAAATCGGGATGAGATGCTTAAAAGTTGTACACGGCCACTCGGAGAGCTAGAAACTGTAAAATGCATGGCCGTGCTCAGATGAATCATAGGCTATGATTATCTGTTTTATTTGATCAGTTGAACTCTGAAACCGAGAAACACCTCTGGACATAATAAGGATGACAACTCTTACCTTATGTTCAAGAGCAAGCATCGAGCGACAAAGGAATTAGGTAATGCACACTTGTCCCTAAGGACAAGTGGGAGATTGAAGGAAATAGTGCCCTTGGTCCAAGTATGCATATAATATTAAGTCTAATAAATGCGGTTCAGTATTAATTAACAAGTTAATAATTCAGTGAGATCAAGTGAGCTGAATGCCTAGCTAGAGGCCGCTTCAGTTCAAGTGGAATTAATGATATTAATCCACAGCTTACTCTTGACTGAACCCGTAGGGTCACACAAATAGTACGTAAACGGATCAAGTATTTAATGGCATTAAATACTCCATCTATGGATATTCGGAATCGACGGATCTTGGTTTCAGTGGGAGCTGAGATCGTCACAAGTAAGAAATGAATACTCCGGAAACGATGATATTGCCGGAAACGGAAATATGGATCGTATCGGAAATATAAATATTATCCATGTCGTAGATGTTGCCGGAAACGGAAACATGGTACGTATCGGAAAATATTATTGGAAATGGAAATATTACCGGAATTGGAAATATTGCCGGAAACGGAAATATTGTCAGAATTGGAAATATTATCGGAATCGGAAAATAATTCCGGAAACGGAAATATTAAATATTTGTTCGAAACGGAAATTAATTCCGGAATCGGAAATATTAAATATTGTTCGTATCAGAAATGAATTTCGTAACCGGGAATTTAATCAGAAGCGCATCGTACGAATTAGCATCGGACGAGGCTTGCTAGACGAAGGCCCAACACGAAGCCAGGCCCGCGCCCAGCAAGCCGAGCGCCCAACACGAGAGGCCACAACCTCGCCAGGCCCAGCAAGGCTGCAGGGGCGCGCGGGCTGTATGCTCGTGGGCTGCGAGGCAGCGCGGGCTGCATGCTCGCGGGCTGCGAGGCAGCGCTCACTCGTGTGGGCCGCAAGGCCTGAGCGGGTGGTGCGATGCTCGTGGTCGTGTGACTCGTGTTCGTAACGAATCCTAATCCTATCGGAATTCGTGCATTGATTAAATCCTAATCCTAATAGATTAAATTTATTATTTAGAGTTCAAATAGGATTCTAATTAATAAATCCATATCCTAGTAGGATTATAATTCCTTTTCCATATCTCTATAAATAGGTGCCTAGGGTCACAATTTATAGATACAATTGAAGTATTCTAAAGGTAAGATTTTGAAGCAAAAATCAGCCAAACACTTGCAACCTGTTAGCCGAAAATCCTAGTAACCTTAAGGGCGATTCTAGTTGGTCAAGCTTAAGGCGGATCCGGACGTGCTGTGGACTATCTACGGAGGGACGAGACTTGGAGTCCTAAAGACTTGTTCTTGTTCGGTTCGGGCGCAGCTAGGGAGGGCACGCAACAAAGTGTATGCATCTGAGTTATGCGCGCTAAATGATTATGTGAATAATATGTTTCCTGGCTTTATGGTTTTTCCGCATGATTTATGTTTTGTCATATGTATCATAACCTAACAAAAGACACACCAGGAATGACACATGTCATCTCCTGGTGTGTTCTTAGATTTTTTTTAAAAAAAAATTAATTAAAGAATCTTTAAAATATGTAATTTTCTTATTTACAATTTCATGTGTATTATGGCAAAAATCTAACAAAATATATTATTGACGTGATCAAACGGCAGGCCGGGCCGGGCATGGGCACAAAAAATCAGCCCGGTATGTCGGGCCGGGCCGGGCCAAGATTCGGGCCGAAAATTTGTGCCCAAATCAGCTATTTTTCGGGCCTAAATTATCGGGCTTTTCGGGCCATTTTCAGGCCGGGCCAAATTTATAACTAAAAAGTGTAGTTTTGTGTTTCCCAAACCCGCCCAAAAAAATTAAATTTTTGGGTCATGAAAGGAAAATTTATATTTTTTATGATATTATTGTTTTTATAATATATGTAGTAAGTTGCTACTCCGTAAAAGCAAAGCAGTGTTTTAATTTTCATAAACCTTTTTAAAAAAAAAATTAATTATACCCTTAGCCTACATGCAATAGTTTTAAAAAAATAATTTTTTTTTATTATATCCATATCTAAACAAGCATTTTTTTTATTATTATTTTCTTCCATATAATGTAGCGAGTACGGGTATTGTTACAGTTATGGATATCATTCAATTTTAAAAGAGAACGGTTACCTGATAAAGGTATGATAAGTATTTTTTTGCCCAACATAAGTATTTTTGTCGAAACCCTAAACACCTAAGATTGCACTAATCACTTTATAATTCGAATAAAATAATAAATTTCTCTAATTTCCCAACAACCCATGATAAAATTTGATATGATTTTGTTGCATTAAAAATTATTTTAAATAAATTAGTCAGAATAGAGAAAAAAAATTATTTAGTCTCTTCCGTGCATTGCACGGGACCTAATCTAGTTACTACTAATATTATTAAGGTTTACTTTTATTTGTAATCAGTTAATTCTATATATAATCTCCATTACTTTTATAGTTTTATAAGATGCACTTTTATTCAAGCTACTTATTCACTTAAATTAGATATTAGAATATTACTTTAATAAAGATTATTTTACTATGGTTACTTTTGTATGTTAATAGTGTTACTTTAAATATTAGGCATGCACAATTACTACTAATATTATTAAGGATTTTTTTAATATTAATGATGTTACTTAATTTCCAATGTAAAAAAAAATTTAAAAAATGATGTCACTTAATTATAAACAATAGACACCATTACTATATTACTAAGTTAAAGCAAAAAATTCCACAAGTCCATTATATTAACTAGAATGTGCCTGTGCATAAGCATGGGATATACATAATATTGGAAATAAAAATAAAGGTACACAGTCAATTTTGAATGGATAATAGTTACAAATAGACCCTCTTAAAACCATATACTCTTAGTAAAATAATTAAACATTTCAAAATTCCAATTTTAAATTTCCTTTCTTGCCGATCTGTTTCCTCCAATAGTAGAATTTTCTTCCCATCTCACTCTCAAAATCCGATGTAACTACGATATCACCATTCTCTAGCTCGAAAACATGTAGCATGAAAGTGAAATAATTCATTAAACACTCCGTCAGTTGTCCTCCAAAATGATGTCTACAAATTTCTAATTATGAATAAAATTTTGGGTCAATATATGTTGAAATATAAATATAATATATTTGCAAAATTTTGAACATTTACTTACATGGTTTAAAATTCTTTAATATCCGGAACTTTAAAATCGACGATCGTCTCAGCATGTTGTCTAGAAAGTGTAATACACATTGCACTTGTGCCATCAACAATTCTTATATTTAGTCTTATTATGTTATTACAAATATAACACAAATATTGCAATAAATTGTAGTTTCTTATAAATTTTACCGTGAAAAAAGTTTAAATACCTTTGCTTACTAAAGTAAGGGTGACATTAATTCACTCCAACAAAAGCCGAGTTAAGCAATCGATTAAAACACCTAACCAACATCACACATCGGAAATATCAAAAGTAATCCCTACCAATGCTAAACTTGAAGGATGTATTAGTAGTACGTCAGATTGAGGGTTAGATTACCCAAAAGCAAAGGCTAAAAATATCAAAGGGACCTCTTGCCTAACTTGCTAATACTTCATATATTTTAGTTACAAGCTATTCTATCTACTTAGAATTTCAGTCACATATACTCCTTCCGCTAGAAGGAATTACTTAAATTATAAAACATGTATGAAGAAAATGAAGAGGAAAAATAATGCATGGAAACATTGCGATATAAATATATATGTAAACAATATTTCTAGACAGATCACACGTTTGGATTGCTTCCATACTCGTGCTCGTAATGCAATCCTTATTTATAGTAATTGATAATCACGGGTGTAAAACTACGATCAAATTAAATATGTATTTTCAAATAAGGAAAAAAGTACCTCTTATCAAATAACACAATTCCTTTTCGTCAATTTCTCCAACTACAAAGTATTGTTCAGACACCTCTCCTCAACTGGCGATTGTCAAATATGAAAATAAGGAAACTATACATTAATATTGATTATAAAAATGAGCATTACATGACAAATAGAGCAAATAAAGAGACTACGTGAGCATCATTTAACTACATACGGATTACGGAGTAGACAACATGCATATACCATTTTTTTAGTACTACATATACCTATAGAACTGTTTAGAAATTAGGACTTTCATGAAATATCACCAATAACATTTGAAGCTTATTCATAATTAAATAGAATTTATAATGCTTCTATTTAGGGTTTGTGGTTATCCAGGAATAACAGGATTTTCATGAACATTAAGGATAATTTTAATATACTCCCTCTGACCCCACAATTATTATATTGTCTCTCTCTTCTCACTGATTTTTTGTCCCCACACCCTCTCTCATTCAATTAAAAAAATACCCCACTAACTCCCATCAAATCTACTTTTTTAATAAAATAACAATTGATAACCAAACAACTCCGTATTTATTTAAGAGATACACTTAGTCGGGCACGGGTATTAAGAAAAAGAATTGAATGAAATAAAGTAATAAAACAAGTGGGGTGGGGTAGATATTTTAATAAGTAAAACAAGTGGGGACCATGCCATTTTAGGGGATTGGGGTGGAGGTGGGGTGTAAAAATATTATTTAATTAGATGGTAGGATTGATAAGTTACTAAAAATGGCAAGTGTATCTCTTAAATAAATACGGCCGGAAAAGGCAAGTATATCCTTAAATAAATACATAGGGAGTATCACCTAAAACTTTGTGCAAAGGTAAGTGTAACGGCTACTATTTTGGGACGGAGGGAGTAGTTCTTACTCTTATCACAAAGGGAATGAATCAACATCAAATTTTAATCAAACAACCTTTGCCTAACTTACGCTTTCTTCATCCACTGTAACCACCAGGGTTTTTAGAGCTATACTTACTGGAAAAGAAATGGAAGCTACAAGTGAGCTTGTTCAGATCGATGGTTCGTGAAAGAAGCAAACTCGAATTACTGGTATGGGTTAGTATCTTGAATATCAACTTTCTTCCACATATAGGGTCTTAATTAAGAGGGGCACAAGCTACTAAGAATAGCGGAGTCGGCTCTACAAGCGAAATCGCTCGCATGTTTATTTTCAATGCGTTACAATTTGAAGGAGATTCGATCCTTGGGTAATACCATGCATTGGGGTAGCATCCACAAGATAAATCGACAACAGATTCAAATGGCACATGATCTGGTATATGCTAGTTATGTCCCTGCTTACAGGAGAAGCTCCAACTTGAAGGCGGTGAAAAGAATGAAGAATGGTGTCATATGTCTAGTAGGATGTACAGGAGTACCATACTCCTCAATGCATGATCATAGAATGATTTGTATTTTTGTCCTATGTACAACTGCTATGTACAGTTTGCTTATTTTGTTTGTCCATGCTATAGGTTTTAGTTATACCTTACTTAGTACTTCTTCTGTATTTCTTTAAGGATACACATGTTTTTTCCGGTCGTATTTATTTAAGAGATACACATGCCATTTTTATTAATTTATTAACCCACTATCTAATTAAATAGTCTATCTACACCTCCACCCCCCTCCCCCCGACCCCCTAAAATGACATGGGCCTCACTTGTTTTACTTATTAAAATATCTACCCAACCCCACTTGTTTTATTACTTTATTTCATTTAATTTTTCTTCTTAATACCCGTGCTCGACCAAGTGTATCCCTTAAATAAATACGGAGGGAGTATATATAGAAAGACATGGAGGCTGCGCAGCTTTGCAAGATTACAAACAAATATCGCACTGAAATATAGAAACCAAGCCTTGTGATTAAGGAAAACAAAACCAAACAACTTGAGCCTTCAAATTCTTTAAGTAACGTAGAAAACGTTCGGATATAACTTTCAATGTAGTAGGCTGTTAACCATTTGTTTAAACAAGCATAGCGTTGTTTGAACTTACAAATATGTAATTCAAATATTACAGAAAATACATGTTAAATTAAAGACATTTGAAGAAATGAAATCATTAAGAATAGTACTAGTGCATGAGTGCTTAATATCCAATAATAATCGAACTAACATCGACTAGTAATAGTTAAGCCTTCAAATTTAAGGAAGGTGTAAGTTATTAATTGTTACGGCGGCAATTCCTCCTGACTTGGCCTTGGGTGCCAGTAAGGACTCCAACTCTACCAAGCCTGACCATAGCACCACCAAATTGGTAGTCAAAGTCCCCTTCCTTATAAGCCAGCCTATTTACAGTATCCCTGGTAATTGAGTCGCTTTCAATACGTTGATCAATTTCAAGTACACCTTGGCCTTGCTTAATTGCCTTGTAGTAACCATTGTCAACCTTCAATACACTTCCTGGAGTTTGGTCGGCGAAAACAAAGTTGTTGGATCCAGATTTAGGGCATGTGTTTCTGAAGGCAATTAGGGTGTTTTTGTTTATGGATGGGTCTTCTTTACCAGTGTTCTGGTAATTGTACAGCCTGTCTAGGAATTTGCTACAGTGAATAACTCCAACGGTGTGACCTCCACCTGTACGTACGTTTGAGAATATTATGGAACGAACTAAAAGAAAAGTGCATGTTAATTAAGAACATTATGTAACAGAGTTAGGAGTATGGCATAATTGTACCCAAGAGGAGGACGAAATCATCAGCACTCAATCCCCAGCTTCCGAATAGTTTGACTGCAGCCCAAACTGGGATGTTGGTTTTAGGAAGCCCATTTTCGGCTTCTGATGCACTTGAAGTGAATCCATCTCTTCTTCCGGTTTCAACTTCGTACCACTTTCCTTCAGCCTGAAAGTATCGATCATATGTACGTTCCACATTATATTTGTGTGAATTTTTTCATATAAAACTTGTAATCAAACTGTATGTAATAAATCATACCAAGACAACTGCAACTCTGGTTGCAATGGCGATGATATCCGCGCAAGAGACAAGTCCTGGACACAATTGCTCCAATCTTGTCTTGATAGCATCGATAAGCTCATAACCTCTAACGCTGCCGTTTGAGGGTGCAACTTTCTCTGAGCCACTTCCATCCAACAAAATGGAAGCATCACATCCCTTTTCCATTACAAACAAATTAGCACTTGTTAATATATAATCAGAAAATGTAATAATCAATATGCATATGTACTATTCACTAAATTACGTACTCTAATAGCACAATCATGAAACTGCATTCGGAGAAGAGCAGCAACAAGGGTTCTATCATTTTGGAATGCTTTATAAACTATCTCGAAAATAACACTCTCGACGTTTGTCGAACATTTTCCATTGTAGAACCCTTGCTTCAGCTGACCATAAGACTGACCGACCAGGGTCATGCAGAGAAGAACAATGGCTAGTGTCGTTGTGGAAGAAGAAATTGCTCTAGCCTTAGCCATTTTGTGCTACTATTGTATTTATTTTTTGTTTTTGTTTTTGTTGATATGACATACAAGAAATGGAGACTCGTATTTATAGCACAACTATATGCTTCAATGCACAACCAAGTTGTTTAGTACACATGTATGCACGAAGTGTGCCCAACGATCGACGTGCACACTTTGATGTTATATTTTTTATTTTTTTAATTTGACAAATGATAACGACTTACAATGAGATATTAAAGGTTAATCTTAATTTTATTAGTCCTAAAATTGCGAAAAAATAATACGAAAGATGGTTGCCTATGGTTGATAAATTATTTGGATTGAATGTTTCTGTGTAGGTAATGTCTACCACTATGTAATTTAGTTGACTAGCCTTGGCCTAAAACCATGTCCAGCGGTTAACTCAAGATTAAAGATTTGATTTGCATAATGTAGTTTAATGGTAATGTAGTCCCTGTTAGTTAGGGATGACAATAACATGTTCATGTTTTGTAAAAATAGATCAACTCTTACGTATAGTCATTTTCATATAATATAGAAATAAAATAAAAAATAACTAAAAAAATAGGTTGAAAAAAACAATTTGCAACAAGAATTATTTTATTGCGTCATCTGTTTAAATTTTTTTTTTCGGAGGCCTCCAATAATGAACAACTAATTAAACAATATTGGTTGTTCCATACATAGATAGAGTACAACTAGTTGTATATTTAAAATGGTTGTCGTTAGGGATGTCAGTGGGGCGGGTTTCGTGGGAGACCCGCCCCGCATCCGCCCCAAGTAGGCGGGGATGGAGGTAGGTTTGGCGGGTGATGGGGCGGGGATGGGTATAAAAATCGTACCTGTCATGGGTGATGGGGCGGGTGTGGATTTTGTGTTGAACCCGCCCCATCCCCGCCCGCTCCGCCCCATCCCCACTCTCCCCGCTTCATACCCGCCATGAGTGATGGGGTAAGTGTGAATTTATTTGCATGTCTAAGAGATAATATGAATTTAGGTGAGATTTTTAAGTTTTTTGTTTGGATATTTTTGTTATGACGGGTATTTTTTTTTACTATATATGTTATTTTAGTCATAAGATTTTTTTTTCTTCCTAAAATTAACTTTCATTACTCCGTATATATGACAAATATTTGCTAAATAAGAAAAATTAGGCGGGTATTGGCGCGGGTATGGGGCGGGGATAAGAAGGGGATGGATACCCAGTTGGGTGGTAGGGCGGGGATGGATTTTAGTTTGTACCCGTTGGGGCGGGGATGGGGATGGATTTTGTACCCGCCATGGGTGATGGGGCGGGGATGGGGATGAAAATTTTAGGTGGGGATGGGAATGGAGGGACCTACATCCGCATCCGCCCCGCCCATTGACATCCCTAGTTGTCGTTTAACTTTGTCAACTTCAACAATATTTTTGTCACTGATATAGTGATATACACTAGGAGTACGCGTGGAATGTATAAGAAAACACATTATCATATTTAACTAGTTTTTAGGCCCGGGCGATGCATCGGGTTACTGCATTAGTAACATTTATATTATTCTTACTTGTATTTAAAAATATTATTAATCAGTTCCTTTTTATTACATTTATTAGTATATTTTTTTACAATGATAGCATGCAATGTGTTATAGCTCGATAGTAAACACTTCAGTGTTTAAACGTGAGGTCGCGGGTTCGAGTCTTATACATGCTACATTTTGAAATATATGAAGATTACGTGAAATGAAATAATCACAAGCAGAGCGCCACGTGGCACATAAACTTCTTTTGAAACGCGTTTTAATATATAGTATAGATAGATCTTATTAAAACTGTTATAATTGAGTACGATAACCGTTACATAAAACCGTTGTAATTTATTAGTACGAAATATTAGTACGAAAACCGTTATAAAACCGTTATAATTTATTAGTACGAAATATTATACTATATCTGTTTTAAAATGATCTTTACAGTAACTATTTTCATAAATATTAAGACAAAGTAGAAAAATTGTATAAAAATTAGGTGGATATAATAAAATATAGATAAAGTATGGTAAATGGGAGGTGAGTGAGTGTAAGAAAAAAATGAATAAAGTAAGAGAAAGTGAGTAGATAGTTGTAAATGTTATTGGGTAAGAGGGATAAGATAGTAAATTTTCATTACCAAAAATAGAATAAAGCAAAGTGTAAATAATATTATGAAACAGACTAAAATGAAAAGTGTAAACATCATTTTGAAACGGAAGTGTACAATAAGATAGTATATGTTAATTACAAATTCTTATTTACACATGGTATATGTTTTGGGCAAATTCGACTCAGAGACGAACTTGCCTTGATGAAGGTGCTAACAATCGATTGAGCTAGATAATTGAGAATGGTGAGGGCAAGTTGTAATAGCATAAGATAATCGTAGGTTTATTGCTTGAAAATCATGTATGTAAAATAGACAAGACTAAGCCATTTTATAGGCATTTACAACAAGAGTGTAACGTTTATGCTTAATTGCTCATAATTAGATAATAAATGCGTAACGAAGGCCGGCTTCATCAAGGGTTTGTAACGTTCGTTTTGAGCCCAGCAGTTGGGAATACCGCTCGAATAATGTCACCTTGCGTCTTGTTGGCAGCCACGTATGCAATGCTTGCCATGTATGCCCATGTCACCAAGAGGGTATTTTCCCCCCTAACAATTGTCCCCAAACCCATTTTGAATTTATTCCGGGAAGTTCAAAAAGGAAAAATGGGTTTCACGGAGGAAAAATGGAAACCGCCTCTTAACCTCCCCAACACTGACGGCGTTAGAGTCATGATGACTTTTGCCTTGGAGAAGCCAACCGTCCATCTGCGCCAATAAATAAGACTGCGCTTCCAACCATCCGCAATCACTTCTGCAATCTCTCTCTTCTCTTTCCCAGAAAAAACGATCGGCGCTCTTTCTCTCTCCTTTTTTCAGGTAACTGCTCGGCTTCCATGTTCTTCTTTCCTTCCTTCTTTCTTCGATTTTCTCTATGTCGCAACGAATGGGAACGAAATCCACCCGCGCGAAGCACAAGAGAGTAGTGGTGGAGTGCGATCTGGTTGAGGGGCCAATTTTCAGCCCTACCCACATTCTGGACAGAAAGAATGCTCGGCCGGCCACTTGGGGGAAGCAGGATGTGGAGGCGCTCAGGGAGGAGTGTGGTTTTCCTCCGTCGGCGGTAATTCGTTTGCCGCAGCCCGAAGAACGGGCCGATTGGGTATCGGACGGCTGGGTGTGCTTCTACGAGTATCCCTTCAGAATTGGGTATACTTATCCCTTCTCGCCACTGGTGCGAG
The DNA here is from genome assembly GCF_020520425.1 of Spinacia oleracea. Classification (NCBI taxonomy): domain Eukaryota; kingdom Viridiplantae; phylum Streptophyta; class Magnoliopsida; order Caryophyllales; family Amaranthaceae; genus Spinacia; species Spinacia oleracea. The sequence goes on from NC_079492.1 coordinate 116,711,111, forward strand.
GAGTTCTAAGGGCACTGGCGGTGCCGCCGGCGCAACTGATGCCGCAGGTCTGGAGGGTAATTCACTTGGTCGACCATCTGGCCGGCAAACTAGACATGGAGTTCCGGGTTGAGGACCTTGTGTACACCTACAAGGTCCAAAATTATGGGGCTGGTAGGTACTTGCTGCATGTCAAGGACGACAGGGAGGCCCTTCTTTGTGCGGATAAGTCGAACGACCGCGGGTGGATGGGTCGGTTCTTTTTTGTGGAGTTGGCTAGTTTAGGGCCCGACTCCGACTTCTTGACGGGGGAGTGGATGGCTAGAGGTATTTTGTTTGTTTTTTGGCATTTTTTGGTGTTTTTTGGGCTTATTGATTTGACTTTGTCTCACTTTTGTGTTTTTGTAGGTGCATCTTTCGACACAGTTGGTGTCGGTGCCGAAGCCATAGAAAAGACTGCTGTGCTGTTGGGGGTCCCTCTAAAGGACAGAGCTTTCATCGGCCTCAAAACGCGAAGAGCCTTCTCAAGAAGAAGTAGTTTCTGAACCTGCGAACATGTCGACATCAACGGGTAAACATGGATTAGGGTTAGTTTACATTTTGTTTCGGGTTCGTCGCCCTTTTTAATACAAAATACAAATTACAACTGCTGTGACGAGACTGAGTCGTCGAATAAATGCTGTCAACAGGTACTGGCCCGTCGACACGCTCTGGCAAGGCCCCATCTGCGGATGCATTGCTGAGGAAGAGGCTGGAGTCACTGGGAAGTATGTCTCGACCCAAACCTATTACTGTGTTGTCACCACCGAAGCCGCCAAAGGCTTCAACTGACGCCACGGTGACGGGGGAGACTAGCTCGCTTCTGCCTGCTGAGAAAAAGCTGCCGCCTCCATCTCGGAAGAGGAAGCTTGCAGTGGAGTTCCCTGACGACTATGGGTCAGCAGATGCGCCACGGGTTCAGCTTTGGCCCGAAGTCGACCGCCTCTGGATGCCGTCAAGCCGGGAGCGCCAGGAATCTTTGTCCCCAGTAGCTGCAACTGTCGAGAGAGTCTCGGATGCATGGAGGGTATGTGTTTTCTTTTTCTTTTTCTTTTCTTCGCCTCCTCCATCCTCATCTCGTCATTTTAGTGACTTTAAATATTTTTCTTTCGTACAGGCCCTGCAATCTGCTCTAGCCACACGTCATAATGTCATCATGTTAGAAGATCAAATAGTAAAACTGAAAAATGACATGAAGAAGGCAAAGTAGGAAGTTGGCCGTCTTGGCGGTGTGGCCAAGGAGGCGACGACAAGAGCTGAGGCGCTGCAGGTGAGCCAAGAGAAAGGGGCTGCTGAGGTCGCACAGTTGAACGCCGAGAAGGAGACTCTGGTTGCTGAGGTCGACGAGCTGAAAACGTCTCTCTCCAAAGTCAAGGCGAGGATTTACGAGTGTGCTGGTTACTACACTTGGAAAATGAAGGCCGAGATGATGGAGGAGTTCAAGGCGGGCAAACATGCGAACTGGACTCCTGACGAAGACATTGCTCAGTTCAACACTGCATTCCCCGAGGACTATATCCCCCATGGTGTCGTTAGCGATGAAGAAGACGTTGAGGAGGGTGCACCTGCAACCAGCCCCAATGTCGAGACGATGGCGGCACCAGGCGATGGCGAACAAGGGGAGAATGCAGGCCCAACAGACCATCAGGAGTAGTTCTGTCCCCCCCCCCCCCCTCTCAAAAAATTTAAAATTTTAATTTTTGTGTTTTGTTAAATAATGGCTTGTTTTAAACAATATTTTGTGTGTTCGGCCTTTGGGAAGGTAAAAATATTTGTGGCTGTGTTTCGCCTTGAAGGCGGCAGTCCTTTGTGTGTGTTTTTGGCTTGTCCAAGGGGGCAAGTCATGTAAATATTTGTGGACTTTTTAATTTTAAGTTGAGTTTGTGTGAACTGCTTGCGTGTTTGGAAAATGTGTTTGGGTTTGGTGTTTTGTTTTGCAGGTTGGGCACATACCTCGAGTTCGACTTTGGTGACGCCTCCAGCCTGTCAAAGGGGAACCTGCAAGAAATGTATGTTGTAGAAAATGTAAATCTGTATTCCATTATGTATGTAGTGTACATTGTAGTGTACCAAGCGTTTTTGTAATGGCCTAAATTGTGTTTTGTATTGTGTAAGACTTGTAATATGTAATGTATACAATCATGTTTGAATAAAATTAACAATATTTCCTACTACTTTGTTTCTTTGATCATTTGCACTCAGTTTCGAATGTTGTTTTCCTGTATGTTGTGTTGTACACTTCGCATCGTCTTTTCTTTTCTTGTCGAATCCATCATCATGTGGGCATTATACTGTCAACATAACAGAGCATGAGGATTGGCCGTTGGTGGAGCCAACGGCCCTCCGATGCCTAAGTCAGTATAGAGCGACATGAAGATGAGAGGGAATTACGACAAGAAGAAAAAAGAAAAGGAAGGTTAAAGAGAGGTACTGGACCAAGTCTTAGCCGAAATGCTTTATGTTTTTTATTCCTTCTAAGTGTACACTTCGTGTCGTTGTCACAATTATTGTCTGCAAAACAGAACGATGGCGTGAGGATTGGCCGTTGGTGGAGCCAACGGCCCTCCGATGCCTAAGTCAGTAAGGATAATAATATGTGGAGAGAAAAAGAAGTAAAAAAGATAGAGGAAAGGGACTTAACTTTTGTTACTTGTGAGTGTATACTTTCCGAGATGATCTCGGTTTTGTGATACATTGTGCCCTCTCCACTTCGGAGCGTCGTCACAGTGACGGCGAACGCTAGTACGCCTGTGTGTTAGGAAAGACTAAAAAGCAAGAAAAAGAGCTTGAGTGTTCAGAAATGAAACAGTTTTAGGTGTGTTGCATTCTAACTTCATGGAATGGATGTGCCGTCTCTATCAACCAACTCGTACGCACCATGACCTGTTCGTCTCACGATCTGGTAAGGACCTTCCCATGTTAAAGCTAGTTTGCCGTGTCGAGGATCCTTTTTATTTGGGAAGACTTTGCGCAGAACCCAATCTCCCTGCTGAAATATCCCAACCCTCACATTTTTGTTGTAGCTGTTTGCGACAGCTTGTTGGTAGGAGGCCATCCTGACCAGTGCTGCTTCCCTAAGTTCGTCAATAGTATCGATGTCATAAGCCAAGACTGAGTCGTTCATTCCTGGTGCCATGAAACTGCTTCTTGCTGTGGGGAGTTCGACTTCGGGAGGGATGACTGCCTCGCAACCAAAGACTAAGGAGAAAGGAGTGTGATTGGTCGCCGTCTTGGGCGTCGTCCTGTCGGCCCAAAGGATCATAGGTAACTCGTCTGCCCATCTTCCTTTGGCGTCGTCGAGGCGCTTCTTGAGGTTGTTGATGATGATTTTGTTACTTGACTCGGCTTGGCCATTCGCTTGAGGATATCTTGGTGTTGAGGTGTGCAAGGTGATGTTATACCTACTGCAGAATTCTTTGGTTTTGTTGCTGATGAACTGAGAACCATTGTCGCAGACGATCTCGGAAGGGATACCGAACCGACTAAGGATACTTCGTTTGATGAACGAGATGACTTAAGTATCTCGAACTCGCTTGAAAGCTTCTGCTTCGATCCATTTGGAGAAGTAATCAGTCATTGCCAACATGAAGACGCGTTGTCCTGACGCTTGTGGTAAGGGTCCTACTATGTCCATCCCCCATTTCATGAAGGGCCAAGGGGACAAGATAGGGTGGAGTACTTCACAAGGTTGATGAGAGATGGAAGCGAACCGCTGGCAGGAGTCGCACTTCCTAGCAAAGGTGATTGCGTCTTTCTTCATGGTGGGCCAGAAATATCCCATGGTAAGGGTTTTGTGGGCTAAGCTTCTTCCTCCGGCGTGGTTTCCACATTCTCCATCATGTATATTGCGCAATGTCGACTCGATTTCGTCATGATCGAGGCATCTCAGGTACGGTCCTGCAACCGACTTTCTGAACAATACTCCATGGATTAGGATAAATCTGGAGGCTTTCATGCGGAAGGCTTTTTCGTGGGTGACTCCAGGTGGGGTGGTGTTGTGTTTAAGCCAGCGTATGTAAGGGTCGCGCCATGAGGGCATTTGAGTAGGTTGGGACTGTTCGGTGATGGGTAGGTTATCTTTGGTGATGGCCGGATACATTAAGTGGACTACGGGGATGGAGGTGAGTTTAGGTTTGATGTTTGAGCCAAGATTGGCTAAGGCGTCAGCCTGGGTGTTTTGGTCTCTTGGTATTTGTTGTAAGGTGCATGAGTCGAACTTGTTCACGAGCCTTTTTGCTATTTCCAAGTAGGCCTGCATCTTTGAGTCCTTCGCTGCATACGAACCGTTAATCTGGCTGATAATCAATAAAGAATCCCAACGTACCTCAAGTCGACGGATATTTATGTCGAGTGCTAATGACAACCCCAGGATCAAAGCTTCGTACTCTGCTTCGTTGTTGGTAGCTTTGAACTCGCAACAGACAGATTGTACTATGGTGTCCCCTTGTGGCGATTTTAGCACGATGCCGAGGTCTGTCCCCCGTATGTTGGAGGAGCCGTCAGTATGTAGGGTCCATGTTGACGAGGATCCATTGTTGGTCAGTGTGTTGACTTCGTGATCGACTTCGTGTTGGAGGCTCGGGCTGAATTCAGCCACAAAATCAGCCAGAGCTTGCGACTTGATGGTTGTGCGAGGTTCGTATCTGATGTCGTAACAGCCTAATTGTATTGCCCATTTGGACATCCTTCCAGACAACTCGGGTTTCCTAATGATTGACTTCATGGGATAGTTAGTTCTAACAGTGATAGGATGACATTCGAAATAAGGGCGCAATTTAACAGAAGCGACGACTAAAGCAAGGACAAGTTTTTCGAGATGAGAGTACCTTGTTTCGGCGCTAAGTAAGGACTTACTGACGTAATAAACAGGTAGCTGCTTTCCGTCTTCTTCCCGTACTAACACTGCACTGATGGTCGACTCTGTAACTGCGAGGTATACTTGAAGCACTTCATTGTTTTTTGGTTTGGACAGTAACGGGGGGTTCGACAGGTATTGCTTGAGTTGCTGCAATGCGACTTCGTGCCGGTCAGTCCAGCTGAACTTCTCATTCTTCCTGAGGATGTCGTAGAACAACTTGCATTTGTCGGACGACCTGTAGATGAAGCGGTTGAGGGCAGCCACTCTGCCTGCTAATTTTTGTACATCCTTCTGGTTTCGAGGTGATTGTAGGTTGATGATTGCGTGGATCTGATCAGGACTAGCTTCGATGCCTCTTTGAGTAACCATGTAACCTAAGAATTTTCCAGAAGAGACTCCGAACGAGAATTTGGTGGGGTTGAGCTTCATGTTGTACTCTCGCAACACGTCGAAGGCTTGTTGAAGATGCGTGATGTGATCCGAGGCTATCTTGGATTTTACAAGCATGTCGTCGATGTAGACTTCCATTGTGTCGCCAAACTGTTTTCTGAACATTTTGTTGACTAGGCGCTGATAGGTGGCGCCTGCGTTCCTTAAACCGAACGGCATGACCTTGTAACAATAAGTTCCCCGCTCCGTGATGAAAGCAGTTTTCTCTTGATCTTCTGGGTGCATCAAAATCTGGTTGTATCCACTGAACGCGTCCATGAATGTGAGCATGTCATGTCCCGCAATAGCATCAACCATGGCGTCGATGTGGGGTAAGGGAAAAGAATCTTTAGGGCATGCTTTGTTGATGTCGGTGAAATCTATGCACACTCGCCATTTCCCATTCTTTTTCCTGACTACGACGACATTGGCCAACCAGTCTGGGTATTTTACTTCCCTGATCTTTCCTGTATCTAGTAGCTGCTGAACTTCATCGTTGATAATTTGGTTGCGTTCTAGAGCGAATTTCCGCCACTTTTGTTTAACGGGCTTGTGTCGGGGGTCGACACTGAGTTTGTGAGTGATGACGTCTGGACTGATGCCTGGCATATCTTCATGTGACCATGCGAAGCAATCCGCGTTGGCTTTGAGGAATGTAACAAGTTCCGACCTGATGTCGTCGGGTACATCACATCCAATAAAAACGAACTGTTCTGGCTTCGCAGGATCCAAGATGATCTCGTCGAGTTGTTCGGATTTGGGCTCTTCGTAGCTCGCTGGTTCGGAATTGGACTGTGATTGCTATAATGAGGATTTATTTGTGGCCGATGGTTTTAGGGCCGCCATGTAGCATTCTTTGGACTCTTGCTGATCTCCTTTGATTTCTTGAACCCCCCATCGAGTCGGGAACTTGATGGTTTGGTGATATGTTGAAGGGATGGCCTTCATGTCGTGGAACTAGGGCCTGCCCACAATAATGTTGTAAGATGAAGGGAAATCAATAACACAAAACTTTACCTGTTGGTTGATCCCTTGTGCGTAAACGGGTAGGGTAACTTCTCCGAAGGTGGTTTTTGCTTCGCCACTGAACCCTATTAGCACGGTGGATTTTTTGACGACATATGTGTCTGGGTTGAGCCCCATCTCCTTGAGGGCGTCGAGCATCATCACGTTAGTTGAACTGCCATTGTCGACAAGGACTCGTTTGATCATGCAGTTTCCAACAGGAATAGATATTACCAAGCCGTCGTGATGTTTGTCCGATATGTCCCCTGCATCAGATTCATCAAAAGATATGGGGGTTAGGTATTTGGCGGCTACGGCTCGGACTGGCCTGTCTATCTCATTTTCTCGGGCGTGTCTCTTTGCTGCAGAATAAGTTAAACCACAAATGTCAGAACCTCCAACAATAAAATTCACAGTTTTAGTATGAGGGGGAGGTGGAGGAGGTCGAGATGGAGAGTTAGAGTTGTCTTTGTTGACAACGCCACGAGCTTTATCTGACATGACGTCCTTGAGGTAACCATTTTTCAGCAGGTAGGCTACTTCTCTCCTCAACGCAACGCAGTCGTTGGTTGTGTGACCGATGTCGGCATGGAAATCACACCATTTAGAGGGATCCTTCTTCGGCTCGGGTTTGCTGGACTTCGGCGGCCATTGCACTGCTTTCCCCATCTTCAAGAGGTGGTTCATCAGACCTAAAGTGTCAACACAGAAAGAATATTCGTTAATTTTTGGAGGCAGATCCGGGCTGTTCTTCCAGTCGGAGTCGTCGTCTTCCTCCACCACTGCTACATGTTGAGGTCGGGAATAAGGGGCAGGGCGATCGTTGCTCCTCTTGGGATAGGGCAACCGTCTTTCCGTCTTCGAGTAGTCATTACCCCCTTTCCGAGAATGGAGAGTTTCTTCCAACGTAACTTGGGGCATTGCTTTGGCTTGAGCATCTTCGAACGTCTTGCAGGGGTATTTGATTAAATCCCTCCAGAGGTCAGTTTTGCCATACAATCCCTGCCTGAACGCTTCGATGGCTGTCGGGGCATCACATTCAGGAACAATCACCTTCTCCCTGATGAACCGGGCTATATAATCCTTCAGGGTTCGTCAGGACGTTGGATTACTCGGTATAAGTCGCTTGTCTGCTTCTCTAAACACCTGCTGCTAGCAAACTGTTGGTTGAACATGTTGTCGAGGTGAGCAAAAGAGGTAATGCACCCATTTGGTAGGTCAGTCAACCACTTCAAGGCGGGCCCAACCAATGTCGAACCGAACCCCTTACAAAGGCTGGATTCTCTCATGTGTTTGGGGACTGGAATGGTCATCATCCGTTGTTTGTAGGTCAAGATATGTTCTCTAGGGTCGGTCGTCCCGTCATACATGGGCATGTTGGGTGGGCTGAATCGTTTTGGGATGTCTATTGCATCAATGGGATCAGCATATGGGGAGTCGGCATAACTGTCTAGGCTAGCTTCTTTGATTGGTGTTGGTACACCAGGGATTTTGTTTATCATAGTCATGATTTGTCGGAATTGGTGATTGCTGTTCTCATAGATGCTGTTGAGCACCGGGACGAGGGGGCTAAATGTTTTGGGAAGGCTGGCTTGGAGATGTTGATAATAGGTACTCTGTGGGTATACGCCATGAGGTTGGTGAGGAGTGAACTGCGGCACCACTTGTTGCATGTAAGGGGGCGTTCCTTGAGTAGCGTGGGTACCTGCAACATAAGGGAAAGGAGTTACGAAACCGTGACTAACCGGAACGACTGACCTGTTAAGAGGAGTGTATGGAGAGTAGTTTCGAGAAGAGACAGGGCGCATTAGGGCATTGGAAAACGCTGCTTGCGGCGCCTGGCTGGCTAAAGGAACCGTCATCAACTGGGGGTGTGCTCCTGGCGCCGGAGTGACCAGGTTGACAACAGGTTGGACGACTTGCTGAGAGAAGAGTTGGTCCCATGGCATTTGAGTCGCTAGCGTTGATCCTTGCGCCGGAAGCGTAACGGGCAGAGGCATTGACATGGTCACCATTGGGGGGGGGCAACGGACGAGACACCGGAACGGAGGCGGGAGCCGTCACCACGGTGGATGTCGTCATGCCGACCTGAGGTGGGGTGACCCGGGCAGCCGTCGTGGCGACAACTGTTGCCGATGTTCCCGCAGAGGATGGTCGAATTGGAGGTGGCGGAAGCCAACTCGGGTAAGAGCGGGGCGGATTTGGTAGCGGATCGAACTCGCGGATCTGTTCGAGGACAGGGCCCCCAGGTTCGCCAAAAGGTATATGGAGGGGATGGTCTGGAGCGGCGTCAAGATCCAAGCGGCGGTTTAATCCGGAGGTGTCTCGTCGGTACTGGAACCTGGATCCGGTGGCGATGAATGCGGTGGACCTGACTTGAGAGTGCAATGCTTCATTCTCTTTCTGGAGGATGTTGATGCGCTGCTCCATGGCTTCGAAGCGACAAATAATGTCGTCGGATGAGCTAGCGTTTCCGGCCATGGTGATCGGAATGGTATTATCGAGCTGCTTTTGATTGTCAGCCCCACGGTGGGCGCCAAATTGTTTTGGGCAAATTCGACTTAGAGACGAACTTGCCTTGATGAAGGTGCTAACAATCGATTGAGCTAGATAATTGAGAATGGTGAGGGCAAGTTGTAATAGCATAAGATAATCGTAGGTTTATTGCTTGGAAATCATGTATGTAAAATAGACAAGACTAAGCCATTTTATAGGCATTTACAACAAGAGTGTAACGTTTATGTTTAATTGCTCATAATTAGATAATAAATGCGTAATGAAGGCCGGCTTCATCAAGGGTTTGTAACGTTCGTTTTGAGCCCAGCAGTTGGGAATACCGTTTGAATAATGTCACCTTGCGTCTTGTTGGCAGCCACGTATGCAATGCTTGCCACGTATGCCCATGTCACCAAGAGGGTATTTTCCCCCCTAACAGTATACAATAAATGTTGTAAATCAGGGTAAGACTTAAATGAAAATGCTTAAAAGTTATTCTGATATGTAAAAGTTATCTATTGTACTTTTTAGTGATAATTTTTTTTTTCATTTTAATAAAGAATACTCCCTCTGTCCCGTAATACACAAAATGTTTTCCTTAGAAGGTCGTCCCGGATTACTTGCAACGTTTCTAAAAATGAAAAATGTTATTAATATATATTATATCAATTTCTTACTTACCCAATGCCCCACCTACATCCCTACTCCCTGAAAAAACATTAAAAAATTCCACTACCCCCACCCCCACCTCCACCTCCTACCCCTTTAAAAGTTTGACACGCATCCCACTACCTATATTAAAAAAATACCCAACTACCATATAATTAAATAATAAGTCAATTACAATGCATTAAACTCTGTGCCGGTCAAACCGTTTCGAGTATTTCGGGATGGAGGGAGTAATTATTCTTTCAAAATCACTTATAATGTACAGAGGTAACTATTTAACCTTTTAAAATGTTTATCCATCAACATTTTTTCCTTAATATAAAAGTTACTAAAATATATTAAAAAACTATAAAAAGAATTCGGTGAAAGTTATCCCTTATACAATATATTTAATATACACCTTGTGCGTGCAAAACCTTTTAATATATCATTTTCACATATACTCTATGTTACATTAAAAATAAATATTGTCAAATTCTGTATGTGTTTTAGAAATTTTAAATAAAAAAATGAAGCAACAATTTTGAAATCGAAGGAGTAACCATTGTGTATTTTTTTTCTATCACATACCATCCTAACGTATGATAAGAACAAAATTTATTATTTAAAGGAATGTGGTGTACAATAAAATTTTACATGGCAATAAAAGTTAAGTAAAAATAGTTAAAAGTTACTTATCGAAATTCTTGAATTGGGGTTAATTTACTCCTATTGATTTACTCTCTCGCATTATTAATAGAACTATAATTAAGCTCGTGCGATGCACGAATCAATAAAGTAAAATTACAATGAGAATGCATGATTTGTTACTTTTTATGGTGTAAAAGTACACATCAACGCCTATATTATGTCGGTAATTAGATAGCATATCGTAGAATATTTCACTTAAAAGACGGGATTTGAGTCCGTCAATGAGATTGTTTTCTTTTGTGGTAATGTAGTTGCATTATATAGAGCATGTTAGTTGACTCCTAGTAAAATTTATCTCATATTATCTTTTACTAAGTATTTATTACTCCTAACAAATTTTATCTCTTATTATCTTTTCACGTACCAGTAGTTAACTCCTATTAAAACTACAAAGTATTTATTTATCTATTAATCTCTCCTTTATTTATTTGGACTCCTAGAAAGAATTATCTCTTATTATCTTTTTACCAGTAGTTGACTCCTATTAAATTTACTAAGTGTTTATTTATCTTTTACCTGGTCTTTATTTATCTATTTTTATTTTAATAAATCTGAAAAAAATATCAGTTATATATATTTGAGGACGTGGAAATCCTATATGGCGCCCTAAATGTTCTCCAAAAACCTCCCCTTTATTTATATATATTAGATTTTCAACTTTTAATGCGGTCTCACACTCTCACCTACCCCGTAGTCACGTGTATGCCTGTAGCTAAGGAAATATGTTCTTGGTCCAAGTTTTTATTTAATGTGAAATATAATAAATGTGGTTTACAAGTCCAGTGATGGATCCAGAGGGGTTCCAAAGATCCTTACGGCATATTAGAGTTAGAACATCTCCAAGAGAGCCAGTTAGAACATCTAATGTCTTTCAGATTTTGGACACTAGATTGAATGGAGATGCAGGAATGGATGGTGAAGACAACAACAGTGTTGAACAAAGGGATGTAATTAAACACATGGAAGGGGGGACCCTTCCCGCTCTCATGGATAGAGGGATAGCTTGGAATGTCAGAGGTCTCAACTCACTTCAAAAGCATAATGAAGTTAAACATTTCATTCAGAAATATGAGGTGGGGTTGGTGGGACTTCTGGAACACAAGGTGGAGCTGTCGAATTTGGGTAAGCTTTATCAGAAAGTTTTTGCAAAATGGTGTTTTACTAGTAATGCTAGTTATCATCCTGGTGGTAGAATTATTGTTGCTTGGAAGGCTGGAAGCTTTAATGTCAATATTGTTGCTGCTTCTAGTCAATTTTTACACTGTCATGTTACTCCTGTTAGTGGTATGCTTAGTTTCTTCTGCACCTTCATTTATGCTCATAATGAATCTGTTATGAGACAAGATTTATGGAGAGATTTAAGACTGCTAAACCTTGGATTTTGTGTGGTGATTTAAAGAGTGTGGGTAATCTTTTTACTTGGAACAATAAACAGCAAGGTAACAAGAGAGTATTTTCAAAGATTAATAGAATTCTAGCAAATCAAGCATGGCAAGATGGCTATCCTGATGCAGAGGTATGTTTCTTACCTGAAGGGCAGTTTGATCACTCTCCAGGCTTGCTTACTGTCTATCCTAGGGTAGATGGGGGAAAGAAGCCATTCAAATATTTTACCATGTGGAAAGCTTCTCCTGTGTTTTCTGATACTGTTAAGTCAGCTTGGAACACTCAGGTTGGAGTGAGCAAAATGTTTACTGTTGTTAGGAAATTGACAAGAGTTAAGCTTGCCCTTAAGGAGCTGAACAAAACAGGTTTTACTGATGTGCAAGCTGCTGATTTGAAAGCTTATCATGAGTTAGTTGAAGCTCAAGAAGCTATGCATAAGAATCCCATAAATCTGGAATTAGCTGATGCTGAGTTGAGAACATTAAGGAGTATAATGTTAAACATAAAACATATTTGGAGTTTTTGAGCCAAAAAGAAAAGATGGCTTGGTTGAGAGATGGTGATGAAAAACCTGCCCTGTTTCATCAGAGTATCAGAAGTAGAAATATGAAAAATCAAATTTACAGTATTCATGATATGGGTGGTGTGTGGAAGGAAAATCCTACTGAGGTTGCTGGTGCATTTCTGGATTATTATAAGCAGTTATTGGGGAGTCAACATGAGTCTAGAACTCCAGTTTTAAAACAAGTGGTGCAGTTAGGCCCTGTATGCCAGGCTCATCACAAAGAAATTCTGAATGCCACTTACACTGAAGAGGAAGTTAGGGCTGCTCTTTTCTCTATTCCAGGAGCCAAGGCACCTGGTCCAGATGGTTTTTGGTTCTCATTTCTACAAAGACTCATGGCATATTGTTGGAGATGAAGTTGTTGCTGCTGTTCTTGATATGCTGCAACATGGTAAAATTTTGAATGAGCTGAATCATACAGTCATTACTTCAATCCCTAAAACTAAGTTCCCTAAAGATGTGAGTGAATTTAGGCTTATCTCTTGCTGTAATACTCTATATAAGTGTATTACAAAGGTTTTGCGTGGGAGACTTAGACAAGTGCTGCCTGATCTCATTCTTGAAAACCAAGGTGGGTTTGTAAATGGTAGATTCATTGTTCATAACATCATGGTTGTTCAGGACTTGGTGAGACAGTATGGAAGGAAAGGAGTGAAGCCTAGTTGTCTCATGAAAATTGATTTGCAAAAAGCTTATGATACTGTTGATTGGCAGTTTCTTCAGGAAATGTTAGAATACTTGGAATTTCCTCAACATTTTGTGGATCTTGTCATGCAGTGTGTTTCCACCCCCATGTTCTCACTGATGTTTAATGGTTCCATGCATGGTTTCTTTAATTCCAAGAGGGGGTTGAGGCAAGGTGATCCTATTTCTCCACTCTTATTTGTCATATGCATGGAGTATTTGTCCAGAATCTTGCACAAAATGTGTGATATGCCTCTTTCCAGTTTTCATCCAAGGTGTAGATAGATTAAGCTTACTCATTTGTGCTTTGCTGATGACTTAATCCTCTACTGCAAGGGTGATTACCCTTCTATCTTGTTACTACTTCAAGCTTTTAAGCTTTTTTCTAATTCTTCTGGTCTCAAAGCTAACCAAAAGAAGTCCTCCATATATTGTCATGGTATGTCAGAAAGAGATGTTCAGAGGGTTGTAGATGTGTCTGGTTTTATCAGAAGTTTACTTCCTTTTAAGTATTTGAGTGTTCCAATATGTTCCAAAAAGATTTCAGTTTCTCAATGTAGTCATCTTGTGGATAAAATCATGGCCAGAATTAAGGTATGGAGCTCTAAGAATCTTTCCTATTCTGCAAGAATGCAGTTGATCAATTCTGTGCTGCTGAGTCTTCATATTTACTGGGCTCAGATTTATGTGCTTCTAAAGAGTGTGTTGCAAGACCTTGTTAAGATATGTAGGGCCTTTCTGTGGAGTGGACAAGCTTACAGTCAGAAACCTAGTAGTATTGCCTAGGAGAACACTTTTTGTGGGAAGCAAGTTGGTGGTTTGGGCTTTAGGGATGCCATCTTGTGGAATACTGCAGCAATGGGTAAGTATGTATGGGCATTAGTTAACAAGAAGGATAATGTGTGGATTAAGTGGGTTTCTTATGTGTATCTCAAGGACGGGGATTGGTGGGAGTATCAACCTCCAGTTTCTGCAAGTTGGTATTGGAAGGAAATCTGTAAGACAAAAGATCAGTTGAAACAGTTCTTCACTGAGACAGATTTAGGGGCAATGATTACTTATTCTGTGAAGCAGGTGTATGATAAAATAGTTCGGACTAAACCTACAGTGCATTGGGACAAAGTGGTCTGGAATAGATTGAACATTCCCAAGCACAGATTTATTGGTTGGTTAGCCATTCAGTCAAGACATCAGACCACCTCAAAGCTGGCCAGAATTGGTGTTAGCCAGTCAGCTCAATGCTTGATTTGTAGTCAAGGAGATGAAACCCATCAGCATTTGTTTTTTCAATGTATTTACAGTAGTGAGTGTCTCAGAGCAGTCAAAGCTTCGTTGGGTGTGTCAGTCACTAGTAACAACTTGACCAATCTGGTTAGACAAGCTAGTTGGTCATAGTAGATGTTCCAAATTCAAGAAGCATGTATGTTATGCAGCCATTGTAGCAGCAGTGTACCTGATTTGGCAATATAGGAATACCAGTTTCTGGGAGAGTTGTGTTCCTACTGTAAGTCACACTGTGACTAAGTTGAAGCAAGTGGTGAGAGGTAGAATCCAAACTGTTATGCCTAAGAGTGTCAGTAGAAGAGATAGTGATTGGTTTATGTCTTTGTAATGCTTGGCAGTTTACTTTGTTTTGTGCAGCCTTGTATAGCTTGTTTCTGCTGACTCCTTGTAGATAGGGTCCAACCTAGTTGGTTCGTATTTCTTGGAGTTAGCCTAGGTTGTTTTCTTGTTTGATCATTAATTTTATCTCTCACTTGCTTAGCAAAAAAAAATGTGGTTCAATATTAATTAAGCAAGGTATTTAATTATTCAGTGAAATCAAGTGATCTAAATGTCTAGCTAGTGGCCGCTTCAGTTCAAGTGACATTAATATTATAAATGCCACAACTTACTCTTGACTGAACCCGTAGGATCACACAAATAGTACGTACGTGAACGAATCTAGTATTTAGATGAATATTGTTAGGGGGAAAATACCCTCTTGGTGACATGGGCATACGTGGCAAGCATTGCATACGTGGCTGCCAACAAGACGCAAGGTGGCATTATTCGAACGGTATTCCCAACTGCTGGGCTCAAAACGAACGTTACAAACCCTTGATGAAGTCGGCCTTCTTTACGCATTTATTATCTAATTATGAGCAATTGAGCATAAACGTTACACTCTTGTTGTAAATGCCTATAAAATGGCTTAGTCTTGTCTATTTTACATACATGATTTCCAAGCAATAAACCTACGATTATCTTATGATATTACAACTTGCTCTCACCATTCTCAATTATCTAGCTCAATCGATTGTTAGCACCTTCATCAAGGCAAGTTCGTCTCTGAGTCGAATTTGCCCAAAACAATTTGGCGCCCACCGTGGGGCTGACAATCAAATTAAAGCAGCTCGAGAATACCATTCCAATCACCATGGCTGGAAATACTAGCTCGTCCGATGATATCACTCGTCGCTTCGAACCCATGGAGCAGCGCATCAACATCCTCCAAAAGGAAAACGGAGCGTTGCACTCCCAAGTCAGGTCCACCGCCTCCATCGCCACCGGATCCAGGTTCCAGTACCGACGATACACCTCTGGGCTGAGCCGCCGCTTGGATCTTGATGCTGCTCCAGATCACCCCCTCCATGTACCCTTTGGCGAACCTGGGGGTCCTGTTCTCCAGCAGATCCGCGAATTCGATCCATTACCGAATCAGCCCCGCTCTAACCCGAGTTGGCTTCCCCCGCCTCCAACTCAACCATCTTCCGCAGGTACATCGGCGACAGCTGCCTGGGTCACCCCATCTCAAGTCGGCATGACGACATCCACCATGGTATCGGTCCCTGCCTCTGCTCCAGCATCTCGACCGTTACCTCCCCCAATGGTAACCATGTCAATGCCTCTACCCGCTACACTTCAGACACAAGGATCAGCGCCTGTAGCTCAGATGCCATGGGACCAGTTCTTCTCTCAGCAAGTCGTCCAACCTGTCGTTAACGTAGTCACTTCGGCGCCAGGAGCACCCCCCCAGTTGATGGCAGTTCCTCTGGCCAGCCAGGCGCCACAAGCAGCGTTACCAAACGCCCTAATGCGACCTGACTCTTCTCGAAACTATTCTCCATACACTCCTCTTAACAGGTCAGTCGCTCCGGTTAGTCACGGTTTCGTAACTCCTTTCCCTTATGTTGCAGGTACCCACGCTACTCAAGTAACGCCCCCTTACATGCAACAAGTGGTGCCGCAGTTCACTCCTCATCAGCCTCATGGTGTATACCCGCAGAGTACCTATTATCAACATCTCCAAGCCAGCCTTCCCGAAACATTTAGCCCCCTCGTCCCGGTGCTCAACAGCATCTGTGAGAACACCAATCACCAACTCCAACAAATCATGACTATGATAAACAAAATCCCTGGTGTACCAACACCAATCAAAGAAGCTAGCCTAGACAGTTATGCCGACTCCCCATATGCTGATCCCATTGATGCAATAGACATCCCAAAACGATTCAGCCCACCCAACAGGCCCATGTACGACGGGACGACCGACCTAAGGGAGCATATCTTGACCTACAAGCAGCGGATGATGACCATTCCAGTTCCCAAACACATGAGAGAAGCCAGCCTTTGCAAGGGGTTCGGTTCGACATTGGTTGGGCCCGCCTTGAAGTGGTTGACTAGCCTGCCAAATGGGTGCATTACCTCTTTTGCTCACCTCGACAACATGTTCAACCAACAGTTCGCTAGCAGCAGGTGTTTAGAGAAGCAGACAAGCGACTTATACCGAGTGATCCAACGTCCTGACGAACCCCTGAAGGATTATATAGCCCGGTTCATCAGGGAGAAGGTGACTGTTCCTGAATGTGATGTCCCGACGGCTATCGAAGCGTTCGGGCAGGGATTGTATGGCGAAACCGACCTCTGGAGGGATTTAATCAAATACCCCTGCAAGACGTTCGAAGATGCTCAAGCCAAAGCAATGGCCCAAGTTAGGTTGGAAGAGACTCTCCATTCTCGGAAAGGGGGTAATGACTACTCGAAGACGGAAAGATGATTGCCCTATCCCAAGAGGAGCAACGAACGCCCTGCTCCTTACTCCCGACCTCAACATGTAGCAGTGGTGGAGGAAGACGACGACTCCGACTAGAAGAACAGCCCGGATCTGCCTCCAAAAATTAACGAATATTCTTTATGTGTTGACACTGTAGGTCTGATGAACCACCTCTTGAAGATGGGGAAAGCAGTGCAATGGCCACCAAAGTCCAGCAAACCCGAGTCAAAGAAGGATCCCTCTAAATGGTGTGATTTCCATGCCGACATCGGTCACACAACCAACGACTGCGTTGCGTTGAGAACAGAAGTGGCCTACCTGCTGAAAAATGGTTACCTCAAGGACGTCATGTCAGATAAAGCTCGTGGCGTTGTCAACAAAGACAACTCTAACTCTCCATCCCGACCTCCTCCACCTCCCCCTCATACTAAAACTGTGAATTTTATTGCTGGAGGTTCTGACATTTGTGGTTTAACTTATTCTGCAGCGAAGAGACATGCCCGAGAAAATGAGATAGACAGACCGGTCCGAGCCGTAGCCGCCAAATACCTAACCCCTATATCTTTTGATGAATCTAATGCATGGGACATCTCGGACAAACATCACGACGACTTAGTAATATCCATTCCTGTTGGAAACTGCATGATCAAACGAGTCCTTGTCGACAATGGTAGCTCAACTAACGTGATGATGCTCGACGCCCTCAAGGAGATGGGGCTCAACCCAGACACAGATGTCGTCAAAAAATCTACCGTGCTAATAGGGTTTAGCGGCGAAGCAAAAACCACCTTCAGAGAAGTTACCCTACCTGTTTACGCACAAGGAATCAACCAACAGGTAAAGTTTTGTGTTATTGATTGCCCTTCATCTTAAAACATTATTTTGGGCAGGCCCTGGATCCACGACATGAAGGCCATCCCTTCGACATATCATAAAACCATCAAGTTCCCGACTCGATGGGGGGTTCAAGAAATCAAAGGAGATAAGCAAGAGTCCAAAGAGTGCTACAAGGCAGCCCTAAAGCCATCGGCCACAAATAAATCCTCATTATAGCAATTACAGTCCAATTCCGAACCAGCAAGCTACGAAGAGCCCAAATCTGAACAACTTGACGAGATCATCTTGGATCCTGCGAAGCCAGAACAGGTCGTTTTTATTGGATGTGATGTACCCGACGACATCAGGTCGGAACTTGTTACATTCCTCAAAGCCAACGCGGATTGCTTTGCATGTTCACATGAAGATATGTCAGGCATCAGCCCAGACGTCATCACTCACAAACTCAGTGTCGACCCCCGACATAAGCCCGTCAAACAAAAGCGGCGGAAGTTCACTCCAGAACGCAACCAAATTATCAACGATGAAGTTCAGCAGCTACTAGATACAGGAAAGATCAGGGAAGTAAAATACCCAGACTGGTTGGCCAATGTCGTCGTAGTCAGGAAAAAGAATGGGAAATGGCGAGTGTGCATAGATTTCACCGACATCAACAAAGCATGCCCTAAAGATTCTTTTCCCTTACCCCACATCGACGCCATGGTTGATGCTACCGCGGGACATGACATGCTCACATTCATGGACACGTTCAGTGGATACAACCAGATTTTGATGCACCCAGAAGATCAAGAGAAAACTGCTTTCATCACGGAGCGGGGAACTTATTGTTACAAGGTCATGTCGTTCGGTTTAAGGAACGCAGGCGCCACCTATCAGCGCCTAGTCAACAAAATGTTCAGAAAACAGCTGGGCGACACAATGGAAGTATACATCGACGACATGCTTGTAAAATCCAAGAAAGCCTCGGATCACATCACGCATCTCCAACAAGCCTTCGACGTGTTGCGAGAATACAACATGAAGCTCGTTCGGAGTCTCTTCTGGAAAATTCTTAGGTTACATGGTTACTCAAAGAGGCATCGAAGCTAGTCCTGATCAGATCCGCGCAATCATCAACCTACAATCACCTCGAAACCAGAAGGATGTACAAAAATTGGCAGGGAGAGTGGCTGCCCTCAACCGCTTCATCTCCAAGTCGTCCGACAAGTGCAAATTGTTCTACGACATCCTCAGGAAGAATGAGAAGTTCAGCTGGACTGACCGACAGGAAGCCGCATTGCAGCAACTCAAGCAATACCTGTCAAACCCCCCGTTACTGTCCAAACCAACAAACAATGAAGTGCTACAAGTATACCTCGCAGTTACAGAGTCGACCATCAGTGCGGTGTTAGTACGGGAAGAAGACGGAAAGTAGCTACCTATTTATTACGTCAGTAAGTCCTTACTTAGCGCCGAAACAAGGTACTCTCATCTCGAAAAACTTGTCCTTGCTTTAGTCGTCGCTTCTGTTAAATTACGCCCTTATTTCGAATGTCATCCTATCACTGTTAGAACTAACTATCCCATGAAATCAATCATGAGGAAACCCGAGTTGTCTGGAAGGATGTCCAAATGGGAAATACAATTAGGATGTTACGACATCAGATACGAACCTCGCACAACCATCAAGTCGCAAGCTCTGGCTGATTTTGTGGCTGACTTCAGCCCGAGCCTCCAACACGAAGTCGATCACGAAATCAACACACTGACCAACAATGGATCCTCGTCAACATGGACCCTACATACTGACGGCTCCTCCAACATACGGGGGACAGGCCTCGGCATCGTGCTAAAATCGCCACAAGGGGACACCATAGTACAACCTGTCTGTTGCGAGTTCAAAGCTACCAACAACGAAGCAGAGTACGAAGCTTTGATCCTGGGGTTGTCATTAGCACTCGACATGAATATCCGCCGACTTGAGGTACTTTGCGATTCTTTATTGATTATCAGCCAGATTAACGGTTCGTATGCAGCGAAGGACTCAAAGATGCAGGCCTACTTGGAAATAGCAAAAAGGCTCGTGAACAAGTTCGACTCATGCACCTTACAACAAATACCAAGAGACCAAAACACCCATGTTGACGCCTTAGCCAATCTTGGCTCAAACATCAAACCAAAACTCACCTCCATCCCCGTCGTCCACTTAATGTATCCGGCCATCACCAAAGATAACCTACCCATCACCGAACAGTCTCAACCTACTCAAATGCCCTCATGGCGCGACCCTTACATACACTGGCTTAAACACAACACTACCCCACCTGGAGTCACCCACGAAAAAGCCTTCCGCATGAAAGCCTCCAGATTTATCCTAATCCATGGAGTATTGTTCAGGAAGTCGGTTGCAGGACAGTACCTGAGATGCCTCGATCATGACGAGATCGAGTCGACATTGCGCAACATACATGACGGAGAATGTGGAAACCACGCCGGAGGAAGAAGCTTAGCCCACAAAACCCTTACCATGGGATATTTTTGGCCCACCATGAAGAAAGACGCAATCACCTTTGCTAAGAAGTGCGACTCCTGCCAGCGGTTCGCTTCCATCTCTCACCAACCTTGTGAAGTACTCCATCCTATCTTGTCCCCTTGGCCCTTCACGAAATGGGGGATGGACATAGTAGGCC
The DNA here is from genome assembly GCF_020520425.1 of Spinacia oleracea. Taxonomy (NCBI): domain Eukaryota; kingdom Viridiplantae; phylum Streptophyta; class Magnoliopsida; order Caryophyllales; family Amaranthaceae; genus Spinacia; species Spinacia oleracea. The sequence goes on from NC_079492.1 coordinate 116,731,453, forward strand.
CCTTACCACAAGCATCAGGACAATGCGTCTTCATGTTGGCAATGACTGATTACTTCTCCAAATGGATCGAAGCAGAAGTTTCAAGCGAGTTCGAGATACTGAAGTCATCTAGTTCATCAAACGAAATATCCTTAGTCGGTTCGGTATCCCTTCCGAGATCGTCTGCGACAATGGTTCTCAGTTCATCAGCAACAAAATCAAAGAATTCTGCAGTAGGTATAATATCACCTTGCACACCTCAACACCAAGATATCCTCAAGCGAATGGCCAAGCCGAGTCAAGTAACAAAATCATCATCAACAACCTCAAGAAGCGCCTCGACGACGCCAAAGGAAGATGGGCAGACGAGTTACCTATGATCCTTTGGGCCGACAGGACGACGCCCAAGACGGCGACCAATCACACTCCTTTCTCCTTAGTCTTCGGTTGCGAAGCAGTGATTCCTCCCGAAGTCGAGCTCCCCACAGCAAGAAGTAGTTTCATGGCTCCAGGAATGAACGACTGAGTCTTGGCTTACGACATCGATACTGTTGACGAACTCAGAGAAGCAGCGTTGGTTAGGATGGCGTCCTACCAACAAGCAGTTGCAAACACCTACAACAAGAATGTGAGGGTTCGAGTATTTTAGCAGGGAGATTGGGTCCTACGCAAGGTCTTCCCAAACAAAAAGGATCCTCGACACGGCAAATTGGCCCCGACATGGGAAGGTCCCTACCAGATCGTGAGACGAGCAGGACATGGTGCATACGAGTTGGTCGACAAAGACGGCACACCCATCCCAAGAAGTTGGAATGTGACACACCTAAAACTGTACCATTTCTGAACACTCGAATAATTTTTGCTTTCTAGTTTTTCTAACGCAACAGGTACTCTAGCATTCATCACCATTATGTCGATACCCCCGAGACAGAGTGGGCATGACGTATTACGAAGTCGAGAACATCTCGAACTATATACACTAATAAGTAACAAGAAGTTAAGTTCCCCTCCTCTATCTTTTTTCCTTTCCTCCTTATATGTTATCACCATTACTGACTTAGGCATCGGAGGGCCGTTGGCTCCACCAACGGCCAATCCTCACGCCATCGTCTTGTTTTGCAGACAACACCGTGGCGACATCATAAGTATACACTTAGGCGGAATAACGAACATAAAGACTCGACTCGACTTCGTCCCGTATTTCTCCTTGAACTCTTTCTTTCTTTTTTCTCCTTGTCGTAATTTTTTCTCATTTTTATGTCTCTCCATACTGACTTAAGCATCGGAGGGCCGTTGGCTCCACCAACGGCCAATCCTCACGCTCTGCTGTGTTGACAGTAAGGTGCCCACATGGTGACGGATTCGACAAGGAGAAAACAGATGAAGCAAAGTGCACAATACATCATACAGGAAAACAAAAGTCAAAATTGTGCACGCATGTTCAGAAAAACGAAGTGAAAGGAAACAGTGTTCATTTTATTCAAAAATGATTGTATACATGACATATTACAAATCTTACAAACTACAAAACACAATTTAGGCCATTACAAAAACGCCTGGTACACTACAATGTACATTACATACATAATGGAATACAGATCTACATTTTCTACAGCATACATTCCTTGCAGGTTCCCCTTTGACAGGTTGGAGGCGTCACCAAAGTCGAACTCGAGGTATGTGCCCAACCTGCAAAACAAAACACCAAAACCAAACACATTTTTCCATACACAAAGCAAGCAACACAGATTTCGCAAACCACAAATATTTACATGCCTTGCCCCCTTGGACAAGCCAAAAACACACACAAAGGACTGTCGCCTTCAAGGCGAAACACAACCACAAATATCTTTTCGACCTTCCCAAAGGCCAAACACACAAAATATTGTTTAAAAAAGCCATTGTTTAACAAACACAACATTCAAATTTTAAATTTTTAAGGAGGGGGGACAGAACTACTCCTGATGGTTTGTTGGGCCTGCATTCTCCCCTTGTTCGCCTTCGCCTGGTGCCGCCATCGTCTCGACATCGGGGCTGGTTGCAGTTGCACCCTCCTCGACGTCTTCTTCATCGCTAACGGCACCAGGGGAGATATACTCCTCGGGGAATACAGTATTGAACTGAGCAATGTCTTCATCAGGAGTCCAGTTCGCATGTTTGCCCGCCTTGAACTCCTCCATCATCTCGGCCTTCATTTTCCAAGTGTAGTAACCAGCACACTCGTAAATCCTTGCCTTGCCTTGCCTTTGGAGAGAGACGTCTTCAGCTGTCGACCTCAGCAACCAGCATCTCCTTCTCAGTGTTCAACTATGCGACCTCAGCAACCCTTTTCTCTTGACTCACCTGCAGCGCCTCAGCTCTTGTCGTCGCCTCCTTGGCCACACCGCCAAGACGACCAGCTTCCTGCTTTGCCTTCTTCATGTCATTTTTCAGTTTTACTATTTGATCTTCTAACATGATGACATGATAACGTGTGGCTAGAGCAGATTGCAGGGCCTTTGTGAAATCAAATAATTTAAAGTCACTAAAACGACGAGATGAGGATGGAAGAGGCGAAGGAAATAAAAAGAAAGAGAAGACACATACCCTCCATGCATCCGAGACACTCTCGACAGTTGCAACTACTGGTGACAAAGATTCTTGGCGCTCCCGGCTTGACGGCATCCAGAGGCGGTCGACTTCAGGCCAAAAGCTGAACCCGTGGTGCATCTGCCGACCCATAGTCGTCAGGGAACTCCACTGCAAGATTCCTCTTTCAAGATGGAGGCGGCAGCTTTTTCTCAGCAGGCAGAAGCGAGTTGGTCTTCCCCATCACCGTGGCGTCAGTTGAAGCCTTTGGCGGCTTCGGTGGTGACAACACAGTGATGGGTTTGGCTCGGGACACACTTCCCAGTGACTCCAGCCTCTTCCTCAGCAATGCATCCGCAGATGGGGCCTTGCCAGAGCGTGTCGATGGGCCAGTACCTGTTGACAGCATTTATTTGACGACTTAGTCTCGTCACAGCAGTTGTAAATTGTATTTCATATTGAAAAGGGCGACGAACCTAAAAACTGTAAACTAACCCTAATCCATGTTTACCTGTTGATGTCGACATTTTCGCAGGTTCAGAAACTTCTTCTTCTTAAGAAGGCTCTTCGCGTTCGAACTTGAGACCGATGAAAGCTCTGTCCTTTAGAGGGACCCCCAACAGCACAGCAGTCTTTTCTATGGCTTCGGCACCGACACCAACTGTGTCGAAAGATGCACCTACAAAAGCACAAAAGTGAGACAAAGTCAAATCAACAAGCCCAAAAAACACCAAAAAACAAACAAAATACCTCTAGCCATCCACTCCCCCGTCAAGAAGTCGGAGTCGGGCCCTAAACTAGCCAACTCCACAAAAAAGAACCGACCCATCCACCCGCGGTCGTTCGACTTGTCCGCACCAAGAAGAGCCTCCCTGTCGTCCTTGACAATTGACATGCAGCAAGTACCTACCATCCCCATAATTTTGGACCTTGTAGGTGTAAACAAGGTCCTCAACCCGGAACTCCATGTCCAGTTTGCCGGCCAGATGGTCGACCAAGTGCATCACCTGTTAGGTTATGATTCATATGACAAAACATAAATCATGCGAAAAAACCATAAAGCCAGGAAAGCATATTATTTACACATAATCATTTAGCATAGTTTAGATGCATACACTTTGTTGCGTGCCCTCCCTAGCGGCGCCTGAACCGAACAAGAACAAGTCTTTAGGACTCCAAGTGTCGTTCCTCCGTAGATAGTCCACAGCACGTCCGGATCCGCCTTAAGCTTGACCAACTAGAATCGCCCTTAAGGTACTTAGAATTTTCGGCTATTGTAGGCAATTATATGACTGGATTTTTGCTCTCAAAAATCACTTTGAATACTTGAATACTCGATATAAATTATGAGCCCTTAACTCATATTTATAGACCATGGAATAAGTAATCGAATCCTACTAGGATACGAATTAATTAAATTAGAATCCTAGTAGAATTCTAATTAATTTATCTTTTAGGATTAGGAATTTTAATCATTAAACAAATCCTATACTCTTTAGGTTTCGTATGTGAACACAAACTCTACACGAGCATGACCCGCAAGCGTGCAGGCCATGCCCGCGCACAGCCCACACGGCCGCTCGGCCCACGCGAGCTACAAGCCCACGCGAGCTGCAGCAATGCTCGCAGCCCACTGCTCGCAGCTGCGCGCGCTGCCACGGCCAGTTGGGCCTGGCCTTACGCTGGGTCTGGCGTGTCCTTGGCTGTTCGTGTGGCGCGCTTGGCTTGCTGGGCGATGGCCCGGCTTCGTGCTGGGCCTTCGTCTGGCAGGCCTCGTCCGATGCTAATTCGTACGATACGCTTCCGATTAAATTCCCGATTCCAGAATTTATTTCCGATACGAACAATATTTAATATTTTCGATTCCGGAATTAATTTCCGTTTCGAACAAATATTTAATATTTCCGTTTCCGGAATTATTTTTCGATTCCGATAATATTTCGGATTCTGACAATATTTCTGTTTCCGGCAATATTTTCGATTCCGGCAATATTTCCATTTCCAATAATATTTTCCGATACGTACCATGTTTCCGTTTCCGGCAACATCTACGACTTGGATAATATTTATACGGTTTTTTCATGAAATGCCCCTGAGGTTTGCAATAATGCACCAAATGCCCCTGCGCGTTTCAAAATTCATAGAATACCCCTATTTTTTCGTACTGTTCATTAAATGCACCTGGATATAACGGACGTTAGCTTGCCGTTAGTTGTGTTTTACCAATTTCCCCTTAATTCTTATTTGACTTGATTTAAGCAAAAAAAGTGACAGAAATTCCAAAAAAAAAAACACTTCCCAACTTCTCTTTATCTCTCCTCTCCCCTGTTCCTCAATCCTCGCACACCTTCATCTCCTCCGCCCTCCTATGCGCAGGCCCCACTGCTCTCCCCTAGAACATCGACCTTCTCCGTTTCTCTCTCCTCCTTCAAGAACAAGACCCCAACTCAAAACCCCTAAAGGAAAATGCCAACATCCCGCTACTCAATGTCAATTCCTCTGCAAGACATCGTTTTCCGCCGCGAATATGGCCGAAGAAGCTCTATGCTGCCTGGAAGGACTGGATTCTGCCCGATGGTGTGGTTTCGATGGAGGATGGATTGGTTACTACTACTGGTAGGATTGGAATTGGTTCAACTTTTATGGATTTGAGTTTGCCGTCCGCAATTATGCGGTGTCGTTTAGTCGAAAATCAGGTGGTGGGTCTTGTTAAAATCGGACAGTGTGAGTTGAATGATCAATTGTTGGAGTACAACTATATGGGCAAAATTATGAGTATTGTTAGTTGGATGAATGTTGATAAAAGAAACGAAATAAGTTCCCTCCTGAGGATTTCGTTGAGAAATTCCAGATTGTGCGATGTTCTTGGGTTGTGGCTTGATGGGGAAAATGACGGGTCCCTGTATTTAGTTACTGAGAAAATGAATAATGGGTTATTGAATCTGGCGTCGTCGGGGTATGGGATTGATCAAGATAATGCGGAATGGGGTTCATTGATGAGGACAATTGGTGTTGAATTGTGTAAAGCTTTGATCCGTAATTTGCATTTGGAGGGCTTTGTTTGTGGTTGTTTGGGTCTGTCTTGCGTTTTCTTTGATGAGTTTGGGCATGTTTGTGTTGACATAGGTGAGGCCTTGGTGATAGGAAGGAAGTTACGTGAGTGTACATTGTGAACATAATCACCTTGGGTGAAACTGTAAATGTTATGTTGGAGCCGTCATTGGCTAGTGATTATTCATCAGTACACGAAGTTTTGCTCAAATGCTTGGCTTTTGATCCAAGTACTAGACCACTTGTAACGGACATCGATGTCTGGAAGTGTATCAAAGGATTCAAATTGTACCATTCTATTAATCATGTCTTTAGCGTTAACAGTCAATCCATGAGTTTGGGTATTTGGTGCAAAGAACTTTATAAATAGTTGTATACTATGCAAAAACTTTATATGTAGGTGTATTTAATGAATTATAAACATGACTTAACGGAGGACTAACGGAAAATCATAATAGGGGTATTTGGTGAACAATACAGAAAAAATAGGGGTATTATATGAATTTTGAAACGCGCAGGGGTATTTGGTGCATTATTGCAAACCTCAGGGGCATTTCATGAAAAAACCGATATTTATATTTCCGATACGATCCATATTTCCGTTTCCGGCAATATCATCGTTTCCGGAGTATTCATTTCTTGCCTGTGACGATCTCAGCTCCCACTGAAACCAAGATCCGTCGATTCCGAATATCCAAAGATGGAGTATTTAATGCCATTAAATACTTGATCCGTTTACGTACTATTTGTGTGACCCTACGGGTTCAGTCAAGAGTAAGATGTGGATTAATATAATTAATTCCACTTGAACTGAAGCGGCCTCTAGTCAGGCATTCAGCTCACTTGATCTCACTGAATTATTAACTTGTTAATTAATACTGAACCGCATTTATTAGACTTAATATTATATGCATACTTGGACCAAGGGCACTATTTCCTTCAGTCTCCCACTTGTCCTTAGGGACAAGTGTGCATTTCCTAATTCCTTTGTCGCTCGATGCTTGCTCTTGAACATAAGGTAAGAGTTGTCATCCTTATTATGTCCAGAGGTGTTCCTCGGTTTCAGAGTTCAACTGATCAAATAAACAGATAATCATAGCCTATGATTCATCCGAGCACGGCCATGCATTTCACAGTTTCTAGCTCTCCGAGTGGCCTTGTACAACTTTTAAGCATCTCATCCCGATTTATGGGAGGACAATCCCAATCTTTCGATCTTGAGATTAGACTTCGTTTGATAGGTGATTACCTGAGTGTTGCCTTTAAATCCTCCTTTTACGATGCGACGGTTGGTCAACGTCAAAGCAACTAGTTCTCAAACAAGTAATCTCAAATCACTCAGGTATTGAGGATTTAGTGTCAAATAATTTTAATGAAATTTACTTATGACAGATTTTCATCTCTTACAGTAAAGTTTCATAGGTCTTGTCCGATACTAGTCTTCCCAAAGTAAGTATCTATGCAAATGATTATGACATTGCCATGTCCACATAGTTCAAGAAACGGAACTACTAGTCATCTTGCATTCTAATCGTCTAACGTTTTCTATGCGTCCAATTTTATAGAAAACTCCGACTAGGGACCATTTTCAACCTTTGACATTCAAGTTCACTTGATAGAAATTTCTTAGTCACAGGACTGGTCCTGACAGTCTATCTTGAATATATCGTCAAATTAAAGGGACTCATCATTTAATAAACCACAAATTAAATGGAAAAATGAATTCTTTTCATTTATTGTGAATGATTAACCAATAATGTTTTACAAAGATTTAAACTCTAAAACTTTAAAACATTAAACAGGGATATCAAAGCCATTCTCCAATATGCTTGATTCCCATAGCTACAGTGTGCGAGTTGTGCTTCGCCTGCGGCAGAGGTTTAGTCAATGGATCTGATATGTTGTCATCAGTTCCAATCTTGTTTATCTCGACTTCTTTTCTTTCAACGAACTCTCGTAGAAGGTGAAACCTACGAAGTACATGCTTGACTCTCTGGTGGTGTCTAGGCTCCTTTGCCTGTGCAATAGCTCCGTTATTATCACAATACAGGGCTATTGGTCCTTTAATGGAGGGGACTACACCAAGTTCACCTATGAACTTCCTTAGCCATATAGCTTCCTTTGCTGCTTCATGTGCAGCAATGTACTCCGCTTCAGTTGTAGAATCTGCAATGGTGCTTTGCTTAGCACTTTTCCAGCTTACTGCACCTCCGTTGAGGCAGAAGACAAACCCAGACTGTGATCTGAAATCAACTTTGTCGGTTTGGAAACTTACGTCCGTATAGCCTTTAACAATTAATTCATCATCTCCACCATAGACCAGGAAGTCATTTTTGTGCCTTTTCAGGTACTTCAGAATATTCTTGGCAGCAGTCCAATGCGCCTCTCCTGGGTCTGACTGGTATCTGCTCGTAGCACTGAGTGCGTACGCAACATCCGGGCGTGTACATATCATAGCATACATTATTGAACCAATCAATGATGCATATGGAATCCCATTCATTCGTCTACGCTCATCAAGTGTTTTTGGGCACTGAGTCTTGCTTAGAGTTATTCCATGAGACATGGGTAGGTAGCCTCGCTTGGAGTCTGCCATCTTGAACCTATCAAGCACCTTATTGATATAAGTGCTTTGACTAAGTCCAATCATCTTTTTAGATCTATCTCTGTAAATCTTGATGCCCAATATGTACTGTGCTTCTTCTAGATCTTTCATCGAAAAACATTTCCCAAGCCAAATCTTGACAGAGTTCAACATAGGAATGTCATTTCCGATAAGTAATATGTCGTCGACATATAATACTAGGAAAGCAATTTTGCTCCCACTGACCTTCTTGTATACACAAGATTCGTCTGCGTTCTTGATGAAACCAAAGTCACTGACTGCTTCATCAAAACGTATATTCCAGCTCCTGGATGCCTGCTTCAATCCGTAGATTGACTTCTTTAGCTTGCATACCTTTTTAGCATTCTTTGGATCCTCAAAACCTTCAGGCTGTGTCATAAACACAGTTTCTGTTAAAACACCGTTTAAGAAAGCAGTTTTGACATCCATCTACCATATTTCGTAATCGTAATATGCAGCGATTGCTAACATTATCCGAATAGACTTTTGCATTGCAACTGGTGAAAAGGTTTCATCGTAATCCACACCGTGGACTTGCCTGTAACCTTTTGCAACCAATCTAGCTTTGAAAACTTCAAGTTTCCCATCCTTGTCCTTTTTCAGTTTGAAAACCCATTTGCTTCCAATGGCTTGGTATCCATCTGGCAAATCGACCAAATCCCATAGTTGGTTTTCAGACATGGATTCTAATTCAGATTGCATGGCTTCTTGCCATTGCTTGGAGCTAGGGCTCGTCATAGCTTGTTTGTAAGTCGCAGGTTCATCACTTTCAAGTAATAGAACGTCACAGCTCTCGTTCGTCAAAATACCTAAGTACCTTTCCGGTTGAGATCTATATCTTTGCGATCTACGCGGGGTAACATTTCTAGATTGACCATGATTCTCACCAGATTCTTCTAAAGATCTCTAAGTTTCATCATGAATGTCATCTTGAGCATTCTCTAGAGTTTGTTGTTCGACTCGAATTTCTTCGAGGTCTATTTTTCTCCCACTTGTCATTTTGGAAATATGATCTTTCTCCAAAAAGACACCATCTCGAGCAACAAACACCTTGTTCTCAGATGTATTGTAGAAGTAATACCCCTTTGTTTCCTTTGGATAGCCCACAAGGATACATTTGTCAGATTTTGGATGAAGTTTGTCTAAATTAATCGTTTGACGTATACTTCACATCCCCAAATCTTAAGAAAAGACACTTTTGGAGGTTTTCCAAACCATAACTCATATGGAGTCTTTTCGACAGCTTTAGACGGAGCTCTATTTATAGTGAGTGCAGCTGTATTTAGTGCATGTCCCCAAAATTCTAATGGAAGTTTGGCCTGACCCATCATTGACCTGACCATGTCTAGCAAGGTTCTGTTCCTCCGTTCCGACACACCGTTCCATTGTGGTGTTCCAGGAGGAGTCAATTCTGATAGAATTCCACATTCTTTCAGATGGTCATCAAATTCATAGCTCAGATATTCACCGCCTCTGTCAGACCGTAGTGCCTTAATCTTCTTGCCTAATTGATTCTCTACTTTCACTCTGAAATTCCCTGAATTTGTTAAAGGATTCAGACTTATGCTTCATTAGGTAGACATAACCATATCTACTGAAGTCATCAGTGAAAGTGATAAAGTAGCTGAAACCACCTCTAGCATTTGTACTCATTGGTCCACATACATCTGTATGGATTAAACCCAATAGTTCATTTGCTCTTTCTCCAAATTTAGAGAAAGGTTGCTTTGTCATTTTGCCAAGTAAACATGATTCGCATTTACCATAATCCTCTAAGTCAAATGGTTCTAGAATTCCTTCCTTTTGAAGTCTTTCTAAGCGTTTCAAGTTTATATGGCCTAATCGACAATGCCACAGATAGGTGAGATCTGAATCATCCTTTTTGGCCTTTTTGGTATTTATGTTATATACTTGTTTGTCGTGATCTAATAAATAAAGTCCATTGACTAATCTAGCAGATCCATAAAACATCTCTTTAAAATAAAACGAACAACTATTGTCTTTTATTAAAAAGGAAAATCCCTTAGCATCTAAGCAAGAAACTGAAATGATGTTTTTAGTAAGACTTGGAACATGGAAACACTCTTCCAGTTCCAAAACTAGCCTGGAGGGCAACGACAAATAATAAGTTCCTACAGCTAATGCAGCAATCCGTGCTCCATTTCCCACTCGTAGGTCGACTTCTCCCTTGCGTAACTTTCTACTTCTTCTTAGTCCCTGTGGATTGGAACATAAGTGTGAGCCACAACCTGTATCTAATACCCAAGAAGTTGAATTAGCAAGTATACAGTCTATAACGAAAATACTTGAAGATGGAACGACTGTTCCGTTCTTCTGATCTTCCTTTAGCTTCAAGCAATCTCTCTTCCAATGCCCCTTCTTCTTGCAGTAGAAGCATTCGGATTCAGAAGTGGGTTGACTGACCTTCCTCTTTACAGATTTGGCGCCAGTTTGCTTAGTTGGGCTGGCCTTGTTGCCACCTTTCTTAGCATTCCTCTTCTTTCCAGATTTCTTGAACTTGCCCCCACGCACCATAAGCACATCCTGCTTATCACTTTTGAGCGTCTTTTCAGCGGTCTTCAGCATACCGTGAAGCTCAGTGAGCGTTTTGTCCAGACTATTCATACTGTAGTTCAGTTTGAACTGATCATACCCGCTATGAAGAGAATGGAGGATGGTGTCTATAGCCATGTCCTGAGAAAATTGCTGATCCAGCCGACTCATATTCTCAATGAGTCCAATCATTTTGAGAACATGTGGACTTACGGGCTCGCCTTTCTTAAGCTTGGTCTCAAGAATTTGCCTATGAGTCTCGAATCTTTCGACTCGAGCCAGATCTTGGAACATGTTCTTCAACTCACTAATGATTGTGAAAGCATCTGAGTTGATGAACGTTTTCTGCAGATCTGCACTCATGGTGGCGAGCATTAGACATTTCACATCCTTGTTGGCATCAATCCAACGATTGAGGGCTGCCTGAGTGACCCCGTCGCCTGCGGCTTCGGGCATCGCCTCTTCTAGGACATACTCCTTTTCTTCCTGCATAAGAACTATTTGCAAGTTCCTTTGCCAGTCAAGGAAGTTTTTCCCGCTCAACTTCTCCTTTTCGAGAATTGATCGAATGTTGAATGAATTGTTGTTTGCCATATTTAAAACTACAATTGAAAAGAATAAACAAATAAATAACCATTCACAGTTTCTCTTAATAAACTTAAATTATAGCATACATGCATAATTCAATGTTCATTAAGCATTTTATTCAAGTTATGTGTTCCGGCAGGTGTGAATAAAATGATTCCAAGATCCTAAAATCATTGAAGAACTAAGCACAGTTTGTCGACTTAATCCTAAAACATCTTAGGTAAGAAAAAGCCTTTTGCTAATAGTCTAGAAACTATTCTTGGTTGATAGGTACGTCTAAGAACTTATTAGGTAAACCTATCGATTTTGCCACGACATAAAAGGACTCCTTACTTATATCGTTGAGTTTCACCAAAACTAACATGTACTCACAATTATTTGAGTACCTTGCCCCTTTAGGACCAATAAGTAACACCTCCCTGAGCGAAAACTATTACTAGATTGATGTAAAGGATATCCAAGCAAGTGTATATTTTGGCATGGCACCTTTTAACACAATTTTTTGAAGGAAATAATGCCCTTGGTCCAAGTATGCATTCTATGTTAAGTCTAATAAATGCGGTTCAGTATTAATTAACAAGTTAATAATTCAGTGAGATCAAGTGAGCTGAATGCCTAGCTAGAGGCCGCTTCAGTTCAAGTGGAATTAATGATATTAATCCACAGCTTACTCTTGACTGAACCCGTAGGGTCACACAAATAGTACGTAAACGGATCAAGTATTTAATGGCATTAAATACTCCATCTATGGATATTCGGAATCGACGGATCTTGGTTTCAGTGGGAGCTGAGATCGTCACAGGCAAGAAATGAATACTCCGGAAACGATGATATTGCCGGAAACGGAAATATGGATCGTATCGGAAATATAAATATTATCCAAGTCGTAGATGTTGCCGGAAATGGAAACATGGTACGTATCGGAAAATATTATCAGAAATGGAAATATTGCCAGAATCGGAAATATTGCCGGAAACGGAAATATTGTCAGAATCGGAAATATTATCGGAATCGGAAAATAATTCCGGAAACGGAAATATTAAATATTTGTTCGAAACGGAAATTGATTCCGGAATCGGAAATATTAAATATTGTTCGTATCGGAAATGAATTCCGGAATCGGGAATTTAATCGGAAGCGTATCGTACGAATTAGCATCGGACGAGGCCCGCTAGACGAAGGCCCTGCACGAAGCCAGGCCGTCGCCCAGCGAGCCAACGCGCACCATCGCACGCCAAGCCTCGACCAGGCCCAGCGCAAGGCCATGCCCAGCCAAGGCCTTGGGCGCGCGCGCAAGAGCACAGCAATGGGCAGAGCGCTGTGCGCCTAGCGTGGGCCGCAAGGCTTGCGCGGGTGTACGGTGCTCGTGCAATGCTTGTGCGGGAATCCTGAAGCAATCGGGATTCAAAGTGTGATTAAATCCTAAAACTATTAGATAATGATTATTTAATTAGAGTCCTAGTAGGGTTATAATTAAATAAATTAGTATCCTAATAGGATTCCAAAACCCTTTCCATAACTCTATAAATAGGTGCCTAGGGTCACATATTTTCATAGATTATTCAAGTATTCAAAGTGAGTTTTTGAGAGAAAATTCAGACACATTTCTTGACTATAAGTGCCGAAAATCTTTAGTACCTTAAGGGCGATTCTAGTTGGTCAATCTTAAGGCGGATCCGGACGTGCTGTGGACTATATACGGAGGGACGACACTTGGAGTCCTAAAGACTTGTTCTTGTTCGGTTCGGGCGCAGCTAGGGAAGGCACACAACAAAGAGTATGCATCTAAACTATGCTATATGATTATGTGTAAATAATATGTATTCCTGGCTAAATGGTTTTTCCGCATGATTTATGAATTGTCATATGTATCATAACCTAACATTTTTAAGTTTGGAACTTAAGGCTCTTACTATGTTGGTTAGATTTTAAGTGAACTAAAATCCTTAATCATGCAACATAATCAAGCTTTGATCTCATGCATTTTAAGACATATTTAAAAGCAATAAATAACTTAAAACATGCATAAGATAAATGTGATCTAGTATGGCCCGACTTCATCTTGAAGCTTTAACTTCAAAGTCCGTCTTGAAAATCTCCGTGGGAGGCACCATTTTCTTCAAATAGGATAAGCTATAATTAAAACTAATTACAACTATTTGATGGTACGCAGACCATATTTGAATTGAAAAACAACTTTGGTACTTTAGACCAATTACATTCAAATTAATGGTACGCAGACCATATTTTCTATCCTATTTGGGCCATACTAGTCACTTCATAACCTGCAAAACAGTACATATACAATATATACCATTCACCCATTCATTATCGTGAATGGCCCACATAGCTGGTTAGTAAAACACATTATGCATCACATAAACATTTGCAGTAATTAATCAAGGGCACCAATAATCTACAAATTATTCAGTCCTTATTAATTCTAATCAAGTTGTTTTAACCTTAAGGATTTGTAGACCTAATCAAGAGTTTATGACTAAAAAAGGGCTCCCACTTAAACCAATAAATTCATATGCTTTACTAATTTTAAACATAAAAATGTATTTCTAGTCTAACCGGAAACATACAAATTTAATTAAAATTTAAAGCTCATATAAATTTATAATTGAATCCATAAATTTAATTTAATTTCAGTCGTATTTAAATTAATTCATGATTTTAATTTTAGTAAAATAATTAGAATAAATAAAATTTATTATAATTACAATATTCAAAATTAAAATCCAAGAAAATAATTTAAATTATTAATTTTAAAATTAATTAAAATTACGTAAACTGAAAATCTCAAATTAAAATTTCAAAACGATCTAATCGCAACGCAACAACCCCACGCAACGCACGCCCATGGGCCACACGCACACAATCATCGCTGGCCATGTGCGCGCAGCCCATGCGCTGCGTCGCATCGCTGCTGCTCCCCATCGCAAGGCATCAATCGAACACGCGAGCTGGTGCTCGCTGCGCGCGCCAGCGCTCGATGCACGCGAGCCATCGCTCGCTGCGCTCGCTGCGCGCCTGCCTTTCCCGCACGCGAGCTTGCGCTCATCGCACGAGGCAGCAGTATGCAAGCTGGCGCTCGCTGCACGCGAGCCATCGACGCTGTGCGTAGCGCTCGTGGCACGCGAGCTTGCGCTCGCTGCGCGCGAGGCTCCGCATGCTTGCGCGAGGCAGTGCGCGCTGTGGCGCAGCACGCTTGCTGCCCACACGCGATTGCTCGTGCCTTGCTCTCGCCCCTGCCCACACGCCCATTGCTCACAGCCCACGACACAAGGCAGGGCTGCTGCCTTGTGCTCGTGCACCATGCCCTTGCTCGCTGCATTCGTACCGCATGGGCTACGAGCTCCCTTGCTCGTCGTCGCATGCCCGCACTATACAACACCCCTTAAGGGTAACACGTAGCGTCCATTGCTTTGTGCGTGCAAGTTATATGAGCGAGTCGCATAAAAATTAAAAATTTATATTCAAAATTAATGACAAATTAATAAATAATATTAATTTCATAATTTTAGGGCGAAAAAATCGAAAATTTATTATTTAATTGATTTCCGATTAACATGGATTCAAGTCTAGGTCATAAAAATTTAAAATTTAACATAAATTTACAATTTTTATGGTGGTTTTTAATCATAGGTATCTAATTAAATTATAACTAATTATGAAAATCAAATTAATTCTAAATTATTCCAATTTTCAACAAATTAATCATAATTACAAATTAGATTGCATAATGAACAAGGCTAGGCATTCAAACTTGTTAACACATATACAGTAGGTCAATCAAAAATTCAAGATTTATCAACAAGAATCGCAAATATTTAATTTAACATCTTAAATTTACGAAATTTTGCATTCGAAAAACTAAAACCTCCGAAAAGTCATAGTTAGGCTTCGAATTTGAGAATTCTGGGTTCGGCCGAAAAATATTGTTTTTGTCAAAATTTTAGAATGCCTTTTACATGCGGAATTGACACAAAAATCACTCGATTTGGATGAGTAACGAAGAAACTGCCGAAAAACTGCGAACGTATAATTAAATAAACGCAATTTGCAATTAATTAACAATTACGAAAATTAATCACCCCTTTTAATTCATGCAAATTTGTAATATTTAACCATGTTTATGCAATTTAGATTATGAAAATAATAAGAGGCTCGTGATACCACTGTTAGGTTATGATTCATATGACAAAACATAAATCATGCGGAAAAACCATAAAGCCAGGAAAGCATATTATTTACACATAATCATTTAGCATAGTTTAGATGAATACACTTTGTTGCGTGCCCTCCCTAGCTGCGCCCGAACCGAACAAGAACAAGTCTTTAGGACTCCAAGTGTCGTCCCTCCGTAGATAGTCCACAGCACGTCCGGATCCGCCTTAAGCTTGACCAACTAGAATCGCCCTTAAGGTACTTAGAATTTTCGGCTATTGTAGGCAATTATATGACTGAATTTTTGCTCTCAAAAATCACTTTGAATACTTGAATACTCGATATAAATTATGAGCCCTTAACTCATATTTATAGACCATGGAATAAGTAATCGAATCCTACTAGGATACGAATTAATTAAATTAGAATCCTAGTAGAATTCTAATTAATTTATCTTTTAGGATAAGGAATTTTAATCATTAAACAAATCCTATACTCTTTAGGTTTCGTATGTGAACACAAACTCTACACGAGCATGACCCGCAAGCGTGCAGGCCATGCCCGCGCACAGCCCACACGGCCGCTCGGCCCACGCGAGCTACAAGCCCACGCGAGCTGCAGCAATGCTCGCAGCCCACTGCTCGCAGCTGCGCGCGCTGCCACGGCCAGCTGGGCCTGGCCTTGCGCTGGGTCTGGCGTGGCCTTGGCTGTTCGTGTGGCGCGCTTGGCTTGCTGGGCGATGGCCCGGCTTCGTGCTGGGCCTTCGTCTGGCAGGCCTCGTCCGATGCTAATTCGTACGATACGCTTCCGATTAAATTCCCGATTCCGGAATTTATTTCCGATACGAACAATATTTAATATTTTCGATTCCGGAATTAATTTCCGTTTCGAACAAATATTTAATATTTCCGTTTCCGGAATTATTTTCCGATTCCGATAATATTTCCGATTCTGACAATATTTCCGTTTCCGGCAATATTTTCGATTCCGGCAATATTTCCATTTCCGATAATATTTTCCGATACGTACCATGTTTCCGTTTCCGGCAACATCTACGACTTGGATAATATTTATATTTCCGATACGATCCATATTTCCGTTTCCGGCAATATCATCGTTTCCGGAGTATTCATTTCTTGCCTGTGACGATCTCAGCTCCCACTGAAACCAAGATCCGTCGATTCCGAATATCCAAAGATGGAGTATTTAATGCCATTAAATACTTGATCCGTTTACGTACTATTTGTGTGACCCTACGGGTTCAGTGAAGAGTAAGCTGTGGATTAATATAATTAATTCCACTTGAACTGAAGCGGCCTCTAGTCAGGCATTCAGCTCACTTGATCTCACTGAATTATTAACTTGTTAATTAATTCTGAACCGCATTTATTAGATTTAATATTATATGCATACTTGGACCAAGGGCACTATTTCCTTCAGTCTCCCACTTGTCCTTAGGGACAAGTGTGCATTTCCTAATTCCTTTGTCGCTCGACGCTTGCTCTTGAACATAAGGTAAGAGTTCAAAAGTTTAAATAAAGCCAAGGATTTGGTCGATTTTCCAGATGGCTACCAAGCCATTGGAAGCAAATGGGTTTTCAAACTGAAAAAGGACAAGGATGGGAAACTTGATGTTTTCAAAGCTAGATTGGTTGCAAAAGGTTACAGGCAAGTCCACGGTGTGGATTACAATGAAACCTTTTCACCAGTTGCAATGCTAAAGTCTATTCGGATAATGTTAGCAATCGCTGCATATTACGATTACGAAATATGGCAGATGGATGTCAAAACTGCTTTCTTAAACGGCGTTTTAACAGAAACTGTGTTTATGACACAGCCTGAAGGTTTTGAGGATCCAAAGAATGCTAAAAAGGTATGCAAGCTACAGAAGTCAATCTACGGATTGAAGCAGGCATCCAGGAGCTGGAATATACGTTTTGATGAAGCAGTCAGTGACTTTGGTTTCATCAAAAACGCAGACAAATCTTGTGTATACAAGAAGGTCAGTGGGAGAAAAATTGCTTTCCTAGTATTATATGTCGACGACATATTACTTATCGGAAATGACATTCCTATGTTGAACTCTGTCAAGATTTGGCTTGGGAAATGTTTTTCGATGAAAGATTTAGGAGAAGCACAGTACATATTGGGCATCAAGATTTACAGAGATAGATCTAAAAAGATGATTGGACTTAGTCAAAGCACTTATATCAATAAGGTGCTTGATAGGTTCAAGATGGCAGACTCCAAGCGAGGCTACCTACCCATGTCTCATGGAATAACTCTAAGCAAGACTCAGTGCCCAAAAACACTTGATGAGCGTAGACGAATGAATGGGATTCCATATGCATCATTGATTGGTTCAATAATGTATGCTATGATATGTACACGCCCGGATGTTGCGTACGCACTCAGTGCTACGAGCAGATACCAGTCAGACCCAGGAGAGGCGCATTGGACTGTTGCCAAGAATATTCTGAAGTACCTGAAAAGGCACAAAGATGACTTCCTGGTCTATGGTGGAGATGATGAATTAATTGTTAAAGGCTATACGGACGCAAAGTTTCCAAACCGACAAAGATGATTTCAGATCACAGTCTGGGTTTGTCTTCTGCCTCAACGGAGGTGCAGTAAGCTGGAAAAGTGCTAAGCAAATCACCATTGCGGATTCTACAACTGAAGCGGAGTACATTGCTGCACATGAAGCAGCAAAGGAAGCTATATGGCTAAGGAAGTTCATAGGTGAACTTGGTGTAGTCCCCTCCATTAAAGGACCAATAGCCCTGTATTGTGATAATAACGGAGCTATTGCACAGGCAAAGGAGCCTAGACACCACCAGAGAGTCAAGCATGTACTTCGTAGATTTCACCTTCTACGAGAGTTCGTTGAAAGAAAAGAAGTCGAGATAAACAAGATTGGAACTGATGACAACATATCAGATCCATTGACTAAACTTCTGCCGCAGGCGAAGCACAACTCGCACACTGCAGCTATGGGAATCAAGCATATTGAAGATTTGGCTTTGATATCCCTGTTTAATGTTTTAAAGTTTTAGAGTTTAAATCTTTGTAAAACATTATTGGTTAATCATTCACAATAAATGAAAAGAATTCATTTTTCCATTTAATTTGTGGTTTATTAAATGATGAGTCCCTTCAATTTGACGATATATTCAAGATAGACTGTCAGGACCAGTCCTGTGACTAAGAAATGTCTATCAAGTGAACTAGAATGTCAAAGGTTGAAAATGGTCCCTAGTCGGAGTTTTCTATAAAATTGGACGCATAGAAAACGTTAGACGATTAGAATGCTAGATGACTAGTAGTTCTGTTTCTTGAACTATCTGGACATGGCAATGTCATAATCATTTGCATAGATACTTACTTTGGGAAGACTAGTATCGGACAAGACCTATGAAACTTTACTGTAAGAGATGAAAATATGTCATAAGTAAATTTCATTAAAATTATTAGACACTAAATCCTCAATACCTGAGTGATTTGAGATTACTTGTTTGAGAACTGGTTGCTTTGACGTTGACCAACCGTCGCACCGTAAAAGGAGGCTATAATGGCAACGCTCAGGTAATCACCTATCAAACGAAGTCTAATCTCAAGATCGCAAGATTGGGATTGTCCTCCCATAAATCGGGATGAGATGCTTAAAAGTTGTACAAGGCCACTCGAAGTGGTTGACTAGCCTGCCAAATGGGTGCATTACCTCTTTTAGGTAACCTTGAAGTGGTTGACTAGCCTGCCAAATGGGTGCATTACCTCTTTTGCTCACCTCGACAACATGTTCAACCAACAGTTCGCTAGCAGCAGGTGTTTAGAGAAGCAGACAAGCGACTTATACCGAGTGATCCAACGTCCTGACGAACCCCTGAAGGATTATATAGCCCGGTTCATCAGGAAGAAGGTGACTGTTCCTGAATGTGATGTCCCGACGGCTATCGAAGCGTTCAGGCAGGGATTGTATGGCGAAACCGACCTCTGGAGGGATTTAATCAAATACCCCAGCAAGACGTTCGAAGATGCTCAAGCCAAAGCAATGGCCCAAGTTAGGTTGGAAGAGACTCTCCATTCTCGGAAAGGGGGTAATGACTACTCGAAGACGGAAAGACGATTGCCCTATCCCAAGAGGAGCAACGAACGCTCTGCTCCTTACTCCCGACCTCAACATGTAGCAGTGGTGGAGGAAGACGACGACTCCGACTAGAAGAACAGCCCGGATCTGCCTCCAAAAATTACGAATATTCTTTCTGTGTTGACACTGTAGGTCTGATGAACCACCTCTTGAAGATGGGGAAAGCAGTGCAATGGCCACCAAAGTCCAGCAAACCCGAGTCAAAGAAGGATCCCTCTAAATGGTGTGATTTCCATGCCGACATCGGTCACACAACCAACGACTGCGTTGCGTTGAGAAGAGAAGTAGCCTACCTGCTGAAAAATGGTTACCTCAAGGACGTCATGTCAGATAAAGCTCGTGGCGTTGTCAACAAAGACAACTCTAACTCTCCATCTCGACCTCCTCCACCTCCCCCTCATACTAAAACTGTGAATTTTATTGCTGGAGGTTCTGACATTTGTGGTTTAACTTATTCTGCAGCGAAGAGGCATGCCCGAGAAAATGAGATAGACAGACCGGTCCGAGCCATAGCCGCCAAATACCTAACCCCTATATCTTTTGATGAATCTAATGCATGGGACATCTCGGACAAACATCACGACGACTTAGTAATATCCATTCCTGTTGGAAACTGCATGATCAAACGAGTCCTTGTCGACAATGGTAGCTCAACTAACGTGATGATGCTCGACGCCCTCAAGGAGATGGGGCTCAACCCAGACACAGATGTCGTCAAAAAATCTACCGTGCTAATAGGGTTTAGCGGCGAAGCGAAAACCACCTTCAGAGAAGTTACCCTACCCGTTTACGCACAAGGGATCAACCAACAGGTAAAGTTTTGTGTTATTGATTTCCCTTCATCTTAAAACATTATTTTGGGCAGGCCCTGGATCTACGACATGAAGGCCATCCCTTCGACATATCATCAAACCATCAAGTTCTCGACTCGATGGGTGGTTCAGGAAATCAAAGGAGATAAGCAAGAGTCCAAAGAGTGCTACAAGGCAGCCCTAAAGCCATCGGCCACAAATAAATCCTAATTATAGCAATTACAGTCCAATTCCGAACCAGCAAGCTACGAAGAGCCCAAATCTGAACAACTTGACGAGATCATCTTGGATCCTGCGAAGCCAGAACATGTCGTTTTTATTGGATGTGATGTACCCGACGACATCAGGTCGGAACTTGTTACATTCCTCAAAGCCAACGCGGATTGCTTCGCATGGTCACATGAAGATATGTCAGTCATCAGCCCAGACGTCATCACTCACAAACTCAGTGTCGACCCCCGACATAAGCCCGTCAAACAAAAGAGGTGGAAGTTCACTCCAGAACGTAACCAAATTATCAACGATGAAGTTCAGCAGCTACTAGATACAGGAAAGATCAGGGAAGTAAAATACCCAGACTGGTTGGCCAATGTCGTCGTAGTCAAGAAAAAGAATGGGAAATGGCGAGTGTGCATAGATTTCACCGACATCAACAAAGCATGCCCTAAAGATTCTTTTCCCTTACCCCACATCGACGCCATGGTTGATGCTACCGCGGGACATGACATGCTCACATTCATGGACGCGTTCAGTGGATACAACCAGATTTTGATGCACCCAGAAGATCAAGAGAAAACTGCTTTCATCACGGAGCGGGGAACTTATTGTTACAAGGTCATGTCGTTCGGTTTAAGGAACGCAGGCGCCACCTATCAGCGCCTAGTCAACAAAATGTTCAGAAAACAGCTGGGCGACACAATGGAAGTATACATCGACGACATGCTTGTAAAATCCAAGAAAGCCTCGGATCACATCACGCATCTCCAACAAGCCTTCGACGTGTTGCGAGAATACAACATGAAGCTCAACCCCACCAAATGCTCGTTCGGAGTCTCTTCTGGAAAATTCTTAGGTTACATGGTTACTCAAAGAGGCATCGAAGCTAGTCCTGATCAGATCCGCGCAATCATCAGCCTACAATCACCTCGAAACCAGAAGGATGTACAAAAATTGGCAGGGAGAGTGGCTGCCCTCAACCGCTTCATCTCCAAGTCGTCCGACAAGTGCAAATTGTTCTACGACATCCTCAGGAAGAATGAGAAGTTCAGCTGGACTGACCGACAGGAAGCCGCATTGCAGCAACTCAAGCAATACCTGTCAAACCCCCCGTTACTGTCCAAACCAACAAACAATGAAGTGCTACAAGTATACCTCGCAGTTACAGAGTCGACCATCAGTGCGGTGTTAGTACGGGAAGAAGACGGAAAGTAGCTACCTGTTTATTACGTCAGTAAGTCCTTACTTAGCGCCGAAACAAGGTACTCTCATCTCGAAAAACTTGTCCTTGCTTTAGTCGTCGCTTCTGTTAAATTACGCCCTTATTTCGAATGTCATCCTATCACTGTTAGAACTAACTATCCCATGAAATCAATCATGAGGAAACCCGAGTTGTCTGGAAGGATGTCCAAATGGGCAATACAATTAGGCTGTTACGACATCAGATACGAACCTCGCACAACCATCAAGTCGCAAGCTCTGGCTGATTTTGTGGCTGACTTCAGCCCGAGCCTCCAACACGAAGTCGATCACGAAGTCAACACACTGACCAACAATGGATCCTCGTCAACATGGACCCTACATACTGACGGCTCCTCCAACATGCGGGGGACAGGCCTCGGCATCGTGCTAAAATCGCCACAAGGGGACACCATAGTACAATCTTTCTGTTGCGAGTTCAAAGCTACCAACAACGAAGCAGAGTACGAAGCTTTAATCCTGGGGTTGTCATTAGCACTCAACATGATTATCCGCCGACTTGAGGTACGTTGCGATTCTTTATTGATTATCAGCCAGATTAACGGTTCGTATGCAGCGAAGGACTCAAAGATGCAGGCCTACTTGGAAATAGCAAAATGGCTCGTGAACAAGTTCGACTCATGCACCTTACAACAAATACCAAGAGACCAAAAGACCCATGTTGACGCCTTAGCCAATCTTGGCTCAAACATCAAACCTAAACTCACCTCCATCCCCGTAGTCCACTTAATGTATCCGGCCATCACCAAAGATAACCTACCCATCACCGAACAGTCTCAACATACTCAAATGCCCTCATGGCGCGACCCTTACATACACTGGCTTAAACACAACACTACCCCACCTGGAGTCACCCACGAAAAAGCCTTCCGCATGAAAGCCTCCAGATTTATCCTAATCCATGGAGTATTGTTCAGGAAGTCGGTTGCAGGACCGTACCTGAGATGCCTCGATCATGACGAGATCGAGTCGACATTGCGCAACATACATGACGGAGAATGTGGAAACCACGCCGGAGGAAGAAGCTTAGCCCACAAAACCCTTACCATGGGATATTTTTGGCCCACCATGAAGAAAGACGCAATCACCTTTGCTAAGAAGTGTGACTCCTGCCAGCGGTTCGCTTCCATCTCTCACCAACCTTGTGAAGTACTCCATCCTATCTTGTCCCCTTGGCCCTTCACGAAATGGGGGATGGACATAGTAGGCCCCTTACCACAAGCATCAGGACAATGCGTCTTCATGTTGGCAATGACTGATTACTTCTCCAAATGGATCGAAGCAGAAGTTTCAAGCGAGTTCGAGATACTGAAGTCATCTAGTTCATCAAACGAAATATCCTTAGTCGGTTCGGTATCCCTTCCGAGATCGTCTGCGACAATGGTTCTCAGTTCATCAGCAACAAAATCAAAGAATTCTGCAGTAGGTATAATATCACCTTGCACACCTCAACACCAAGATATCCTCAAGCGAATGGCCAAGCCGAGTCAAGTAACAAAATCATCATCAACAACCTCAAGAAGCGCCTCGACGACGCCAAAGGAAGATGGGCAGACGAGTTACCTATGATCCTTTGGGCCGACAGGACGACGCCCAAGACGACGACCAATCACACTCCTTTCTCCTTAGTCTTCGGTTGCGAAGCAGTCATTCCTCCCGAAGTCGAGCTCCCCACAGCAAGAAGTAGTTTCATGGCTCCAGGAATGAACGACTGAGTCTTGGCTTACGACATCGATACTGTTGACGAACTCAGAGAAGCAGCGTTGGTTAGGATGGCGTCCTACCAACAAGCAGTTGCAAACAGCTACAACAAGAATGTGAGGGTT
Source organism: Spinacia oleracea (assembly GCF_020520425.1). Taxonomy (NCBI): domain Eukaryota; kingdom Viridiplantae; phylum Streptophyta; class Magnoliopsida; order Caryophyllales; family Amaranthaceae; genus Spinacia; species Spinacia oleracea. The sequence continues at coordinate 116,755,252 of NC_079492.1, forward strand.
CGAGTATTTTAGCAGGGAGATTGGGTCCTACGCAAGGTCTTCGCAAACAAAAAGGATCCTCGACACGGCAAATTGGCCCCGACATGGGAAGGTCCCTACCAGATCGTGAGACGAGCAGGACATGGTGCATACGAGTTGGTCGACAAAGACGGCACACCCATCCCAAGAAGTTGGAATGTGACACACCTAAAACTGTACCATTTCTGAACACTCGAATAATTTTTGCTTTCTAGTTTTTCTAACGCAACAGGTACTCTAGCATTCATCACCATTATGTCGATACCCCCGAGACAGAGTGGGCATGACGTATTACGAAGTCGAGAACATCTCGAACTATATACACTAATAAGTAACAAGAAGTTAAGTTCCCCTCCTCTATCTTTTTTCCTTTCCTCCTTATATGTTATCACCATTACTGACTTAGGCATCGGAGGGCCGTTGGCTCCACCAACGGCCAATCCTCACGCCATCGTCTTGTTTTGCAGACAACACCGTGGCGACATCATAAGTATACACTTAGGCGGAATAACGAACATAAAGACTCGACTCGACTTCGTCCCGTATTTCTCCTTGAACTCTTTCTTTCTTTTTTCTCCTTGTCGTAATTTTCTCTCATTTTTATGTCTCTCCATACTGACTTAAGCATCGGAGGGCCGTTGGCTCCACCAACGGCCAATCCTCACGCTCTACTGTGTTGACAGTAAGGTGCCCACATGGTGACGGATTCGACAAGGAGAAAACAGATGAAGCAAAGTGTACAATACATCATACAGGAAAACAAAAGTCGAAATTGTGCACGCATGTTCAGAAAAACGAAGTGAAAGGAAACAGTGTTCATTTTATTCAAAAATGATTGTATACATGACATATTACAAATCTTACAAACTACAAAACACAATTTAGGCCATTACAAAAACGCCTGGTACACTACAATGTACATTACATACATAATGGAATACAGATCTACATTTTCTACAGCATATATTCCTTGCAGGTTCCCCTTTGACAGGCTGGAGGCGTCACCAAAGTCGAACTCGAGGTATGTGCCCAACCTGCAAAACAAAACACCAAAACCAAACACATTTTTCCATACACAAAGCAAGCAACACAGATTTCGCAAACCACAAATATTTACATGCCTTGCCCCCTTGGACAAGCCAAAAACACACACAAAGGACTGTCGCCTTCAAGGCGAAACACAACCACAAATATCTTTTCGACCTTCCCAAAGGCCGAACACACAAAATATTGTTTAAAAAAGCGATTGTTTAACAAACACAACATTCAAATTTTAAATTTTTAAAGAGGGGTGATAGAACTACTCCTGATGGTCTGCTGGGCCTGCATTCTCCCCTTGTTCGCCATCGCCTGGTGCCGCCATCGTCTCGACATCGGGGCTGGTTGCAGTTGCACCCTCCTCGACGTCTTCTTCATCGCTAACGGTGTTAGGTTATGATACATATGACATTACATAGATCATGCGGAAACAACCATTAACCCAGGACAACATATTATTTACACATAATCATATAGCATAATTTAGATGCATACTCTTTGTTGCGTGCCCTCCCTAGCTGCGCCCGAACCGAACAAGAACAAGTCTTTAGGACTCCAAGTGTCGTCCCTCCGTAGATAGTCCACAGCACGTCCGGATCCGCCTTAAGATTGACCAACTAGAATCGCCCTTAAGGTACTAGAAAATTTCGGCACTTTTATGAGCAAGATGTGTGTTTTAATTTTCTATCAAAAACTCACTTTTTGAATACTTTGAAACTTGTTATAAATTGTGAGCCCTAGCCTCATATTTATAGGGGTATGGAAAGGGAATCGAAATCCTATTCAGATACAAATTAATTAAACCTAGAATCCTACAAGAACTCTAATTTAATTAATTTTATCAAATAGAATTAGGAATTTAATCATTAACCGAACTCTGCATGTTTTAGGAAACGTGCACGAACACAAACACTTGCACACACACGCACGGCTGCCACGATGGGCCCCATGCGTGCGCGCGAGCAGCAGCCCACGCAGCGCCCGCGCGCTCTGCGCGCTGCGCGTGCTTTGCGCGATGTGCGCGCTGCGCAGCCTGCTGGGCCTGGCCTTGCGCTGGGCCTGGCGTGGCTGTTTGTGCGGCGCGCTTGGCTTGCTGGGCGATGGCCTGGCTTCGTGCTGGGCCTTTGTCCGGCATGCCTCGTCCGATGCTTATTCGTACGATGCGCTTCCGATTAAATTTTCCGATTCCGGAATTCATTTCCGATACGAACAATATTTAATATTTCCGATTCCGGAATTAATTTCCGTTTCGAACAAATATTTAATATTTCCGTTTCCGGAATTATTTTCCGATTCCGGTAATATTTCCGATTCTGACAATATTTCCGTTTCCGGCAATATTTCCGATTCTGGCAATATTTCCATTTCCGATAATATTTTCCGATACGTACCATGTTTCCGTTTCCGGCAACATCTACGACTTGGATAATATTTATATTTCCGATACGATCCATATTTCCGTTTCCGGCAATATCATCGTTTCCGGAGTATTCATTTCTTGCCTGTGACGATCTTAGCTCCCACTGAAACCAAGATCCGTCGGTTCCGAATATTCATAGATGGAGTATTTAATGCCATTAAATACTTGATCCGTTTACGTACTATTTGTGTGACCCTACGGGTTCAGTCAAGAGTAAGCTGTGGATTAATATCATTAATTCCACTTGAACTGAAGCGGCCTCTAGCTAGGCATTCAGCTCACTTGATCTCACTGAATTATTAACTTGTTAATTAATACTGAACCGCATTTATTAGACTTACCATAGAATGCATACTTGGACCAAGGGCATTATTTCCTTCAGTCTCCCACTTGTCCTTAGGGACAAGTGTGCATTTCCTAATTCCTTTGTCGCTCGATGCTTGCTCTTGAACATAAGGTAAGAGTTGTCATCCTTATTACGTCCAGAGGTGTTCCTCGGTTTCAGAGTTCAACTGATCAAATAAACAGATAATCATAGCCTATGATTCATCCGAGCAAGGCCATGCATTTCACAGTTTCTAGCTCTCCGAGTGGCCTTGTACAACTTTTAAGCATCTCATCCCGATTTATGGGAGGACAATCCCAATCTTGCGATCTTGAGATTAGACTTCGTTTGATAGGTGATTACCTGAGCGTTGCCTTTATAGCCTCCTTTTACGGTGCGACGGTTGGTCAACGTCAAAGCAACCAGTTCTCAAACAAGTAATCTCAAATCACTCAGGTATTGAGGATTTAGTGTCTAATAATTTAATGAAATTTACTCATGACAGATTTTCATCTCTTACAGTAAAGTTTCATAGGTCTTGTCCGATACTAGTCTTCCCAAAGTAAGTATCTATGCAAATGATTATGACATTGCCATGTCCACATAGTTCAAGAAACAGAACTACTAGTCATCTTGCATTCTAATCGTCTAACGTTTTCTATGCGTCCAATTTTATAGAAAACTCCGATTAGGGACCATTTTCAACCTTTGACATTCAAGTTCACTTGATAGACATTTCTTAGTCACGGGACTGGTCCTGACAGTCAATCTTGAATATATCGTCAAATTGAAGGGACTCATCATTTAATAAACCACAAATTAAATGGAAAAATGAATTCATTTCATTTATTGTGAATGATTAACCAATAATGTTTTACAAAGATTTAAACTCTAAAACTTTAAAACATTAAACAGAGACATCAAAGCCATTCTCCAATATGCTTGATTCCCATAGCTGCAGTGTGCGAGTTGTGCTTCGCCTGCGGCAGAGGTTTAGTTAATGGATCTGATATGTTGTCATCAGTTCCAATTTTGCTTATCTCGATTTCTTTTCTTTCAACGAACTCTCGTAGAAGGTGAAATCTACGAAGTACATGCTTGACTCTCTTGTGGTGTCTAGGCTCTTTTGCCTGTGCAATAGCTCCGTTATTATCACAATACAAGGCTATTGGTCCTTTAATGGAGGGGACTACACCAAGTTCTCCTATGAACTTCCTTAGCCATATAGCTTCCTTTGCTGCTTCATGTGCAGCAATGTACTCCGCTTCAGTTGTAGAATCCGCAATGGTGCTTTGCTTAGCACTTTTCCAGCTTACTGCTCCTCCGTTGAGGCAGAAGACAAACCCAGACTGTGATCTAAAATCATCTTTGTTGGTTTGGAAACTTGCATCCGTATAGCCTTTAACAATTAATTCATCATCTCCACCATAGACCAGGAAGTCATCTTTGTGCCTATTCAGGTACTTCAGAATATTCTTGGCAGCAGTCCAATGCGCCTCTCCTGGGTCTGACTGGTATCTGCTCGTAGCACTGAGTGCGTACGCAACATCCGGGCGTGTACATATCATAGCATACATTACTGAACCAATCAATGATGCATATGGAATCCCATTCATTCGTCTACGCTCATCAGGTGTTTTTGGGCACTGAGTCTTGCTTAGAGTCATTCCATGAGACATGGGTAGGTAGCCTCGCTTGGAGTCCGCCATCTTGAACCTATCAAGCACCTTATTGATATAAGTGCTTTGACTAAGTCCAATCATCTTTTTAGATCTATCTCTGTAAATCTTGATGCCCAATATGTACTGTGCTTCTCCTAGATCCTTCATCGAAAAACATTTCCCAAGCCAAATCTTGACAGAGTTCAACATAGGAATGTCATTTCCGATAAGTAATATGTCGTCGACATATAATACTAGGAAAGCAATTTTGCTCCCACTGACCTTCTTGTATACACAAGATTCGTCCGCGTTCTTGATGAAACAAAAGTCACTGACTGCTTCATCAAAACGTATATTCCAGCTCCTGGATGCCTGCTTCAATCCGTAGATTGACTTTTTTAGCTTGCATACCTTTTTAGCATTCTTTGGATCCTCAAAACCTTTAGGCTGTGTCATAAACACAGTTTCTGTTAAAATGCCGTTTAAGAAAGCAGTTTTGACATCCATCTGCCATATTTCGTAATCGTAATATGCAGCGATTGCTAACATTATTCGAATAGACTTTAGCATTGCAACTGGTGAAAAGGTTTCATCGTAATCCACACCGTGGACTTGCCTGTAACCTTTTGCGACCAATCTAGCTTTGAAAACTTCAAGTTTCCCATCCTTGTCCTTTTTCAGTTTGAAAACCCATTTGCTTCCAATGGCTTGGTAGCCATCTGGCAAATCGACCAAATCCCATACTTGGTTTTCAGACATGGAGTCTAATTCAGATTGCATGGCTTCTTGCCACTGCTTGGAGCTAGGGCTCGTCATAGCTTGCTTGTAAGTCGCAGGTTCATCACTTTCAAGTAATAGAACGTCATAGCTCTCGTTCGTCAAAATACCTAAGTACCTTTCCGGTTGAGATCTATATCTTTGCGATCTACGCGGGGTAACATTTCTAGATTGACCATGATTCTCACCAGATTCTTCTAAAGATCTCTGAGTTTCATCCTGAATGTCATCTTGAGCATTCTCTAGAGTTTGTTGTTCGACTCGAATTTCTTCGAGGTCTACTTTTCTCCCACTTGTCATTTTGGAAATGTGATCCTTCTCCAAAAAGACACCATTTCGAGCAACAAACACTTTGTTCTCAGATGTATTGTAGAAGTAATACCCCTTTGTTTCCTTTGGATAGCCCACAAGGATACATTTGTCAGATTTTGGATGAAGTTTGTCTGAAATTAATCGTTTGACGTATACTTCACATCCCCAAATCTTAAGAAAAGACACATTTGGAGGGTTTCCAAACCATAATTCGTATGAAGTCTTTTCGACAGCTTTAGACGGAGCTCTATTTATAGTGAGTGCAGCTGTATTTAGTGCATGTCCCCAAAATTCTAATGGAAGTTCGGCCTGACCCATCATTGACCTGACCATGTCTAGCAAGGTTCTGTTCCTCCGTTCTAACACACCGTTCCATTGTGGTGTTCCAAGAGGAGTCAATTCTGATAGAATTCCACATTCTTTCAGATGGTCATCAAATTCATAGCTCAGATATTCACCGCCTCTATCAGACCGCAGTGCCTTAATCTTCTTGCCTAATTGATTCTCTACTTCACTCTGAAATTCCTTGAATTTGTCAAAGGATTCAGACTTATGCTTCATTAGGTAGACATAACCATACCTACTGAAGTCATCAGTGAATGTGATAAAGTAGCTGAAACCACCTCTAGCATTTGTACTCATTGGTCCACATACATCTGTATGGATTAAACCAAATAGTTCATTTGCTCTTTCTCCAACTTTAGAGAAAGGTTGCTTTGTCATTTTGCCAAGTAAACATGATTCGCATTTACCATAATCCTCTAAGTCAAATGGTTCTAGAATTCCTTCCTTTTGAAGTCTTTCTAAGCGTTTCAAGTTTATATGGCCTAATCGACAATGCCACAGATAGGTGAGATCTGAATCATCCTTTTTGGCCTTTTTGGTATTTATGTTATATACTTGTTTGTCGTGATCTAATAAATAAAGTCCATTGACTAATCTAGCAGATCCATAAAACATCTCTTTAAAATAAAACGAACAACAATTGTCTTTTATTAAAAAGGAAAATCCCTTAGCATCTAAGCAAGAAACTGAAATGATGTTTTTAGTAAGACTTGGAACATGGAAACATTCTTCCAGTTCCAAAACTAGCCCGGAGGGCAACGACAAATAGTAAGTTCCTACGGCTAATGCAGCAATCCGTGCTCCATTTCCCACTCGTAGGTCGACTTCACCCTTGCTTAACTTTCTACTTCTTCTTAGTCCCTGTGGATTGGAACATAAGTGTGAGCCACAACCTGTATCTAATACCCAAGAAGTTGAATTAGCAAGTATACAGTCTATAACGAAAATACCTGAAGATGGAACGACTGTTCCGTTCTTCTGATCTTCCTTTAGCTTCAAGCAATCTCTCTTCCAATGCCCCTTCTTCTTGCAGTAGAAGCATTCGGATTCAGAAGTGGGTTGACTGACCTTCCTCTTTGCAGAATTGGCGCCAGTTTGCTTAGTTGGGCTGGCCTTGTTGCCACCTTTCTTAGCATTCCTCTTCTTTCCAGATTTCTTGAACTTGCCCCCACGCACCATAAGCACATCCTGCTTATCACTTTTGAGCGTCTTTTCAGCGGTCTTCAGCATACCGTGAAGCTCAGTGAGCGTTTTGTCCAGACTATTCATACTGTAGTTCAGTTTGAACTGATCATACCCGCTATGAAGAGAATGGAGGATGGTGTCTATAGCCATTTCCTGAGAAAATTGCTGATCCAGCCGACTCATATTCTCAATGAGTCCAATCATTTTGAGAACATGTGGACTTACGGGCTCGTCTTTCTTAAGCTTGGTCTCAAGAATTTGCCTATGAGTCTCGAATCTTTCGACTCGAGCCAGATCTTGGAACATGTTCTTCAACTCACTGATGATTGTGAAAGCATCTGAGTTGATGAACGTTTTCTGCAGATCCGCACTCATGGTGGCGAGCATTAGACATTTCACATCCTTGTTGGCATCAATCCAACGATTGAGGGCTGCCTGAGTGACCCCGTCGCCTGCAGCTTCGGGCATCGCCTCATCAAGGACATACTCCTTTTCTTCCTGCATAAGAACTATTTGCAAGTTCCTTTGCCAGTCAAGGAAGTTTTTCCCGTTCAACTTCTCCTTTTCGAGAATTGATCGAATGTTGAATGAATTGTTGTTTGCCATGTTAAAAACTACAATTGAAAAGAATAAACAAATAAATAACCATTCACAGTTTCTCTTAATAAACTTAAATTCTAGCATACATGCATAATTCAATGTTTATTAAGCATTTTATTCAAATTATGTGTTCCGGCAGGTGTGAATAAAATGATTCCAAGATCCTAAAATCATTGAAGAACTAAGCACAGTTTGTCGACTTAATCCTAGAACATCTTAGGTAAGCAAAAGCCTTTTGCTAATAGTCTAGAAACTATTCTTGGTTGATAGGTACGTCTAAGAACTTATTAGGTAAACCTATCGAATTTGCCACGACATAAAAGGACTCCTTACTTATATCGTTGAGTTTCACCAAAACTAACATGTACTCACAATTATTTGTGTACCTTGCCCCTTTAGGACCAATAAGTAACACCTCGCTGAGCGAAAACTATTACTAGATTGATGTAAAGGATATCCAAGCAAGTGTATATTTTGGCATGGCACCTTTTAACTCAATTTTTAAGTTTGGAACTTAAGGCTCTTACTATGTTGGTTAGATTTTAAGTGAACTAAAATCCTTAATCATGCAACATAATCAAGCTTTTGATCTCATGCATTTTAAGACATATTTAAAACAATAAATAACTTAAAGCATGCATAAGATAAATGTGATCTAGTATGGCCCGACTTCATCTTGAAGCTTTGACTTCAAAGTCCGTCTTGAAAATCTCCGTGGGAGGCACCATTTTCTTCAAATAGGATAAGCTATAACTAATTACAACTATTTGATGGTTCGCAGACCATATTTGAATTGAAAAATAACTTTGGTACTTTAGACCAATTACATTCAAATTAATGGTACGCAGACCATATTTTCTATCCTATTTGGGCCATACTAGTCACTTCATAACCTGCAAAACAGTACATATACAATATATACCATTCACCCATTCATTATCATGAATGGCCCACATAGCTGGTTAGTAAAACACATTATGCATCACGTAAACATTTGCAGCAATTAATCAAGGGCACCAATAATCTACCAATTATTCAGTCCTTATTAATTCTAATCAAGTTGTTTTAACCTTAAGGATTTGTAGACCTAATCAAGAGTTTATGACTAAAATACGCTCCCACTTAAACCAATAAATTCATATGCTTTACTAATTTTAAACATAAAAATGTATTTCTAGTCTAACCGGAAACATACAAATTTAATTAAAATTTAAAGCTCATATAAATTTATAATTGAATCCAAAAAGTTTAATTTAATTTCAGTCGTATTTAAATTAATTCATGATTTTAATTTTAGTAAAATAATTAGAATAAATAAAATTTATTATAATTACAATATTCAAAATTAAAATCCAAGAAAATAATTTAAATTATTAATTTTAAAATTAATTAAAATTACGTGAACTGAAATTTTCAAATTAAACATTCAAAACGATCTTTAATCGTAACGCAAACACCCTACGCGTTGCACGCCCATGGGCCGCTCGTCGCATAGCTGCTGCATCCCCATCGCAAGCCTCCGCACGCATTGGTGCTCGCTGCGCGCGCCAGCGCTCATCGCACGCGAGCTATCGCTCGCAGTGCGCGCGCGACATCGCTCGCTGGGCGCGCGAGCAATGCTGGGCGCAGCGCTCGTGGCACGCGAGCTTGCGCTCGCTGCGCGTGAGGCTGCGCGCTCTTGTGCGAGGCAGCGCGCGTTGTGGCGCAGCTCGCTTGCTGCCCACACGCAACTGCCTTGGCTCGCCCTTCGCCCATGCCCATTCGTCCATTGCTCGTGGCACACGACACAAGGCAGGGCTGCTGCCTTGTGCTCGTGCACTACGCCCTTGCTCATTGCATTCGTGCCGCACGGGCGACGAGCTCCCTTGCTCGTCGTCGCATGCCCGCATTATACAACACCCCTTAAGGGTAACACGAAGCGTTCATTGCTTCGTGCGTGCAAGTTTTATGAACGAATCGCATAAAAATTTAAAATTTATATTTAAAATTAATGACAAATTAATAAATAATATTAATTTCATAATTTTAGGGCGAAAAATCGAAAATTTATTATCCAATTGATTTCCGATTGTTATGGATTCAAGTCTAGGTCTTAAAAATTAAAAATTTATCATAAATTTACAATTTTTATGGTGGTTTTTAATCATAGGTTTCTAATTAATTCTAAATTATTCTAATTTTCAACAAATTAATCATAATTACAAATTAGATTGCATAATTAACAAGACTAGGCATTCAAACTTGTTAAACATATGCAGTAGGTCAATCAAAAATTCAAGATTTATCAACAAGAATCGCAAATATTTAATTTAACATCTTAAATTTACGAAATTTTGCATTCGAAAAACTAAAACCTTCGAAAAGTCATAGTTAGGCTTCGAATTTGAGAATTCTGGGTTCGGCCGAAAAATACTGTTTTTGTCAAAATTTTAGAATGCCTTTTACATGCGGAATTGACACAAAAATCACTCAATTCGGATGAGTAACGAAGAAACTGCCGAAAAACTGCGTACGTATAAATAAATAAACGCAATTTGCAATTAATTAACAATTACGAAAATTAATCACCCCTTTTAATTCTTGCAAATTTGTAATATTTAACCATGTTCATGCAATTTAGATTATGAAAATAATAAGGGGCTCGTGATACCACTGTTAGGTTATGATACATATGACATTACATAGATCATGCGGAAACAACCATTAACCCTGGACAACATATTATTTACACATAATCATATAGCATAATTTAGATGCATACTCTTTGTTGCGTGCCCTCCCTAGCTGCGCCCGAACCGAACAAGAACAAGTCTTTAGGACTCCAAGTGTCGTCCCTCCGTAGATAGTCCACAGCACGTCCGGATCCGCCTTAAGATTGACCAACTAGAATCGCCCTTAAGGTACTAGAAAATTTCGGCACTTTTATGAGCAAGATGTGTGTTTTAATTTTCTCTCAAAAACTCACTTTTTGAATACTTTGAAACTTGTTATAAATTGTGAGCCCTAGCCTCATATTTATAGGGGTATGGAAAGGGAATCGAAATCCTATTCAGATACAAAATAATTAAACTTAGAATCCTACAAGAACTCTAATTTAATTAATTTTATCAAATAGAATTAGGAATTTAATCATTAACCGAACTCTGCATGTTTTAGGAAACGTGCACGAACACAAACACTTGCACACACACGCACGGCTGCCACGATGGGCCCCATGCGTGCGCGCGAGCAGCAGCCCACGCAGCGCCCGCGCGCGCTGCGCGCTGCGCGTGCTTTGCGCGATGTGCGCGCTGCGCAGCCTGCTGGGCCTGGCCTTGCGCTGGGCCTGGCGTGGCTGTTTGTGCGGCGCGCTTGGCTTGCTGGGCGATGGCCTGGCTTCGTGCTGGGCCTTTGTCCGGCAGGCCTCGTCCGATGCTTATTCTTACGATGCGCTTCCGATTAAATTTTCCGATTCCGGAATTCATTTCCGATACGAACAATATTTAATATTTCCGATTCCGGAATTAATTTCCGTTTCGAACAAATATTTAATATTTCCGTTTCCGGAATTATTTTCCGATTTCGGTAATATTTCCGATTCTGACAATATTTCCGTTTCCGGCAATATTTCCGATTCTGGCAATATTTCCATTTCCGATAATATTTTCCGATACGTACCATGTTTCCGTTTCCGGCAACATCTACGACTTGGATAATATTTATATTTCCGATACGATCCATATTTCCGTTTCCGGCAATATCATCGTTTCCGGAGTATTCATTTCTTGCCTGTGACGATCTTAGCTCCCACTGAAACCAAGATCCGTCGGTTCCGAATATTCATAGATGGAGTATTTAATGCCATTAAATACTTGATCCGTTTACGTACTATTTGTGTGACCCTACGGGTTCAGTCAAGAGTAAGCTGTGGATTAATATCATTAATTCCACTTGAACTGAAGCGGCCTCTAGCTAGGCATTCAGCTCACTTGATCTCACTGAATTATTAACTTGTTAATTAATACTGAACCGCATTTATTAGACTTAACATAGAATGCATACTTGGACCAAGGGCATTATTTCCTTCAAACGGCACCAGGGGGGATATACTCCTCGGGGAATACAGTATTGAACTGAGCAATGTCTTCATCAGGAGTCCAGTTCGCATGTTTGCCCGCCTTGAACTCCTCCATCATCTCAGCCTTCATTTTCCAAGTGTAGTAACCAGCAAACTCGTAAATCCTAGGCTTGCCTTTGGAGAGAGACGTCTTCAGCTGTCGACCTCAGCAACCAGCGTCTCCTTCTCGGCGTTCAACTATGCGACCTCAGCAACCCTTTTCTCTTGACTCACCTGCAGCGCCTCAGCTCTTGTCGTCGCCTCCTTGGCCACACCGCCAAGACGACCAGCTTCCTGCTTTGCCTTCTTCATGTCATTTTTCAGTTTTACTATTTGATCTTCTAACATGATGACATGATAACGTGTGGTTAGAGCAGATTGTAGGGCCTTTGTGAAATCAAATAATTTAAAGTCACTAAAACGACGAGATGAGGATGGAAGAGGCGAAGGAAATAAAAGAAAGAGAAGACACATACCCTCCATGCATCCGAGACACTCTTGACAGTTGCAACTACTGGTGACAAAGATTCCTGGCGCTCCCGGCTTGACGGCATCCAGAGGCTGTCGACTTCAGGCCAAAAGCTGAACCCGTGGCGCATCTGCCGACCCATAGTCGTCAGGGAACTCCACTGCAAGATTCCTCTTTCGAGATGGAGGCGGCAGCTTTTTCTCAGCAGGCAGAAGCGAGTTGGTCTTCCCCATCACCGTGGCGTCAGTTGAAGCCTTTGGCGGCTTCGGTGGTGACAACACAGTGATGGGTTTGGCTCGAGACACACTTCCCAGTGACTCCAGCCTCTTCGTCAGCAATGCATCCGCAGATGGGGCCTTGCCAGAGCGTGTCGATGGGCCAGTACCTGTTGACAGCATTTATTTGACGACTTAGTCTCGTCACAGCAGTTGTAAATTGTATTTCATATTGAAAAGGGCGACGAACCCAAAAACTGTAAACTAACCCTAATCCATGTTTACCTGTTGATGTCGACATGTTCGCAGGTTCAGAAACTTCTTCTTCTTGAGAAGGCTCTTTGCGTTCGAACTTGAGACCGATGAAAGCTCTGTCCTTTAGAGGGACCCCCAACAGCACAGCAGTCTTTTCTATGGCTTCGGCACCGACACCAACTGTGTCGAAAGATGCACCTACAAAAGCACAAAAGTGAGACAAAGTCAAATCAACAAGCCCAAAAAACACCAAAAAACAAACAAAATACCTCTAGCCATCCACTCCCCCGTCAAGAAGTCGGAGTCGGGCCCTAAACTAGCCAACTCCACAAAAAAGAACCGACTCATCCACCCGCGGTCGTTCGACTTGTCCGCACCAAGAAGAGCCTCCCTGTCGTCCTTGACAATTGACATGCAGCAAGTACCTACCATCCCCATAATTTTGGACCTTGTAGGTGTAAACAAGGTCCTCAACCCGGAACTCCATGTCCAGTTTGCCGGCCAGATGGTCGACCAAGTGCATCACCCTCCAGACCTGCGGCATCAATTGCGCCGGCGGCACCGCCAGTGCCCTTAGAACTCCTCGCACCAGTGGCGAGAAGGGATAAGTATACCCAATTCTGAAGGGATACTCGTAGAAGCACACCCAGCCGTCCGATACCCAATCGGCCCGTTCGTCGGGCTGCGGCAAATGAATTACCGCCGACGGAGGAAAACCACACTCCTCCCTGAGCGCCTCCGCATCCTGCTTTCCCCAAGTGGCCGACCGAGCATTCTTTCTATCCAGAATGTGGGTAGGGCTGAAAATTGGCCCTTCAACCAGATCGCACTCCACCACCACTCTCTTGTTCTTCGCGCGGGTGGATTTCGTTCCCATTCGTTGCGACATAGAGAAAATCGAAGAAAGAAAGAAGGAAAGAAGAAGATGGAAGCCGAGCAGTTACCTGAAAGAAGGAGAGAGAAATAGCGCCGATCGTTTTTTCTGGGAAAGAGAAGAGAGAGATTGCAGAAGTGATTGCGGATGGTTGGAAGCTAGTCCTATTTATTGGTGCAGATGGACGGTTGGCTTCTCCAAGGCAAAAGTCATCATGCTTCTAACGCCGTCAGCGTTGGGGAGGTTAAGAGGCGGTTTCCATTTTCCTTTCGTGAAACCCATTTTTCCTTTTTGAACTTCCCGGAATAAATTCAAAATGGGTTTGGGGACAATTGTTAGGGGGGGAAATACCCTCTTGGTGACATGGGCATACGTGGCAAGCATTGCATACGTGGCTGCCCACAAGACGCAAGGTGGCATTATTCGAACGGTATTCCCAACTGCTGGGCTCAAAACGAACGTTACAAACCCTTGATGAAGTCGGCCTTCATTACGCATTTATTATCTAATTATGAGCAATTAAGCATAAACGTTACACTCTTGTTGTAAATGCCTATAAAATGGCTTAGTCTTGTCTATTTTACATACATGATTTCCAAGCAATAAACCTGCGATTATCTTATGATATTACAACTTGCTCTCACCATTCTCAATTATCTAGCTCAATCGATTGTTAGCACCTTCATCAAGGCAAGTTCGTCTCTGAGTCGAATTTGCCCAAAACAAATACTATAAATACTCAAATAATACATACTCGAAAATGATGGATGTTGGTTTCAGTGGGAGCTAAACAAACCATCAAATGGCAAAAATGGGAATATTTGTCTGTAACGAAGATATTGACGGAAATGGAATTAATATGGTTCATATAGGAAATAAAAATATTGCAACAATCAAAAATATTTTTCGAAATGGAAATATTGTCGGAATCGGATATATTCTTCGAACTGGAAATATTGCCGAAAATGGAAGTATCGTCGAAATCGGAAATATTGTCGGAATCGGAAATAGTGCCAGAAACAGAAATATTTTTCGAGTCGGAAATATTACCGTAATCGGAAATCAGATCGGAAACACGTACCTTGATCCATGAGCCGAAAGCACGGGCCGAAGGGCCGCGTGCAATACGACCCATGGAAAGCACAAAGGCCTGCCCAACGTCATCGCTAGACCAGCCCACACGCGAAACAAAGTCAACCCGCAAGGCAGGCCAGCGCTGCAGCGCGCAGTTGCTTGGGCCTGCGCTATGCGTGGAAGCCCACGGTTGCTTGGGCGCCAAGTCTACTTTCCAAGCAAGTTGACTTGGACCACAAGAAACCGATTTTGGTTGAGATTAGGTTTCTAGTATTAGTTTCCTAATCTAACTAAAGTCGCTAGTTTCCTAGATCTGCCCCCTATCTAAATAAGTATCCTAATCCTAGTGCGCTATGGATTGTGGAAATAATAGAATGTTCCGTATACTATAAGTATGAGCCTAAGGCGAATTATTTATCAACACTTTTACAACACACAAGCCACACGTGTGAATCATAATTTAAGGGAGAATCGTGACTTTGCCTATCACCTAAAAGTGAGATCCCGAAATTCTAAAATTAACCTTACACTGAGATTCTAGTTGGTCGAATTTAAGGCGGATCCGAACGTGCTAAGAACTATCTACGGAGGGGATAGTAACATGTAGTTGATATAATTATGCATTTATTGTGGTTACTCATCTATATTGTTGAACTGGGGTTTAATCCTCTTGATTTTCTCTCTCCGCATTATTAATAGAATTTTTCCATGTTGAACATTTGTTTGCTGGTAGAAGTAATCATAGTACCCAATTCCACCATGTGTGAGTAGTGCGTCAATTTGTTTATGGGTTTAGATGACCCCTAGTATGTTATGGTGTGAATTAATTGCTCCCGTAATCCCCTCGTGTGGTTAATTGTCATGCTTATGCTAATTAGGAATTTCTAGTAGACTTTGAACTACCCCATGAAAATGGGTGGTAGGGAATTAGTTGAATATATGTTAGGATAATACGTTCAAAGTATTTTTCTTTTCTTGATCTGGGCCTAGTGATAGTAGTGTAGAGGAAGTCGTTGATTTTGCTCGTAGTAAGAGGGCTCCGATATTACATAGAGTGCATCTATTCTCTTAAATATTTCATTTTATCGTTATTGTAGTAGCGGAAGTAATTCACCCAATGCATGCTAGCTAGTGGGAAGTCTTATATCCTAGACTTTAAACCAACTGTTTATTCGTTTATTTCTTAGTTATTCTGGATAGAATTAGTATGTCCTTAATCAACCACCAAACGATTTTCTCTTTAGCAATTAGATTAATTGTCGATTTAGTTCTATGAGTCAATCCCCGTGGATTCGACCATAGTTGCACTACTACATAGTTAGTTGCACAAGTTAGGTATTATTTTTGTATAGGTGTGCAACCTCCAATCAGGCTATCACCTATTTTAAATTTTAGCACGTACAGGGCCTCTATTTTCTTTGGGTGATGCATGCGTACTTTTGTAAAGTTTTGATGGTACAATTTTCTTACTTACGTAAGGGGAAAGGTGCATCCTAACACTTAAGTCATTACTTAAGTTATGCATGTTATACTTCACCAACATAATTAATTAACAAGCTAATTAAGTAACATAGGAAAAGCTCGGATATAACTTTCATTGTATTAGGCTGTTAGCCATTTGTTTAAACATGCAAGTATCGCCGGCGTTGTTTAAACGTACAAAAAGATCATTCAAAGAAATGAAATGATTAAGAAAAGTACAAATGCATTAGTTCTTCATTTTGGAATATCCAATAATAATCCAACTAACCATCAAACAGTTATAGTTAAGCCTTCAAATTTATGAAAGGTGTTGGTTAATAGTTGTTACGGCGGCAATTCTTCCTGACTTGGCCTTGGGTACCGGTAAGAACTCCAACCCTACCAAGTTTAACCATAGCACCGCCAAATTGGTAGTCAAAGTCCCCAACCTTGTAATCCAACCTGTTTACAGTATTCATGGTAAGTGAGTGGCTTGCAATACGTTGATCAATTTCAAGTACACCCTGCCCTTGTGTTATCGCCTTGTAGTAACCATTGTCAACCTTCAATACACTTCCTGGAGTTTGGTCAGCAAAAACAAAGTTGTTCGACCCAGATTTAGGGCATGTTTGTCGGAAGGACCATAGGGTGTTTTTGTTCATGGATGGGTCTTCTTTGCCAGTGTTCTGGTAATTGTACAACCTGTCTAGGAACTTGCTACAGTGAATAATTCCAACGGTGTGACCTCCACCTGTACGTATAACAATATATGTTAAGAATATTATGAAACGAACTAAAAGGAAAGTGCATGTTAAAGAACATTATGTAACAGAATTAGGGGTATGGCATAATTGTACCTAAGAGGAGGACGAAATCATCAGCACTCAATCCCCAGTGTCCGAATAACTTAACTGCATCTGAAACTGGGATTTTTGGTGAAGGAAGACTACTTTCGGCTTCTTTTGCACTTGATATGTATCCATCTCTTCTTCCAGTTTCTACATTGTACCACTTTCCTTGAGCCTGAAACAGTCATTCTACATATTATACTACGTACTACTACATATGTGTAATTAATTAGTTGATTATTTCATGTTAAATTGGTAAGTTCTTTACAATATACAAACTTGTATAATACGTTGATAATACATACCAAAACAACTGAAACTCTAGTTGCAATGACGATGATATCTGCGCAAGAGACAACTCCTGGACACAGTTGCTCCAATCTTGCCTTGATGGCATCAATAAGTTCATAACCTCGAACGCTGCCGTTTGAGGGTCCAGTTTTCTCTGACCCGGTTACGTCTAACAAAATTGATGCATCACATCCCTTTCCATAGAAATAAAAAACAGTCCTCAGTCATCATATCAACAAGCACACACATTATTAGGAAAATAAGTAGAAAAAAGAAACAATATTGGTTGCACTTATTATACACTCGTACATTAAAAAAAATTGCATAACATAAAATTTGAGTTTGTGTTACAGCAAAATTACCCTAACAGCGCAATCATGAAACTGCATTCGGAGGAGAGCAGCGACAATGGTTTTATCAGTTTCGAAAGCATTAGCAACAATGCCGTAAATAATTTGCTCGACGTTGTTAGTCCCACACCTTCCACTATAGAACCCTTGTTTGAGCTGACCATAAGACTGACCGATGAGGGACATACACAGAATGAAAATGGCTAATGTTGTGGTAGAAAAAGAAGTTGCTCTTGCCCTAGCCATTTTTTCTTTAAGTTAAAAAAAATGTACTACTATTTATGTTTTGTTTTTGAAAGATATGACATACCAAAAATTGAGATCCATATTTATAAAGGGTTTGAAGCTCGCTTAGCACAGCAAGTTGATAAATTAAAATGGAACTAGTAAGCACGAAATGTCAACGTGCATTAATGCATTACACATCGTCAAAATTATTCAAATTTTTTTCTCCAAATTGATAAGTGATAACCCACGAAAAGGCAATGGATTCTTCTCTTTGGAGCAATGATTGGTAGAATATTTCTATTATTGTTATTTTCATTTGTGCTCTCTTGAGTAGCCGGAAACTTTGCACTTCAAGTTAAGGCATACTCGGTCAGAAAAATTCGACCAAAGATCCAAACAAAATACAAATTTTTGTAAAGCTCTGTTTGACGGTTTATTAACGGTCATACCTAGAGATGAGAATGGATCCTGAACCTGATCCGGATCCTGTGGATCCAAATCCGTTTCATAGGATATTGATCTCCAAATTTGGGACCCTGCGGATTTGGACCCGAATCTAGATCTGTTTCTGGGGGATAGGATGTAAATCTTGTTTTTGAGATCCAGATACGGTCCAAATCCTGCCAATGTATCCTTTTTGAAAAAATTTATTTTTAATTAAAAAAATATGTATAAACATGTACTACCCCCGTTTCAAGATGATCTTTACACTTTTCAGTTTTAGTACATTTCATAATGTTCTTTACCCTTTGCTTTATTCTATATTTGGAAATGAAATTCATTATCTTACCCCTCTTACCCTACAATATTTACAATTTTTCATTCAATTTCTTTTTTTTTTTCTTTTTTTCATTCACTCACTAACTTTTGTACCCATCAACCATACTTTATCCATATTTTATTATATTCACCCACCTTTTTACACACTTTTTTTTTATCTTAATATTTAATTTGTGCAAATAGTAACGATAAATATCATTTTGAAATGGAGGTAGCCTAAAATAATTTGAACTTTAATTTTTGCATGATTTTGATATTTATTTTCTTTAATCTGGTAGAGTATATTTTGCATCCTATGGTGAATGCATAATTTTTATTTTTATTTTTATAAAACGTAGCATAAGAATAATATTTTTTGAAGGAAAAAAAATATACACGTGGATCCAGATCTTAGCCGCGGATCCGTTGGATCCAATGGATCTCGATCTGGATCCATGTGTGCAATACAGATTTGGATCTGAATCTAGTAGGATCGTGTCCATATCCTATTCGTCGCCATTCCTAGTCATACACTCATACCATATGCTATACCATTCATATCCTATCCATGTAAAATATTATTAGTTCTTTGTCTAACAAATAAGTATATGCCAGAAAAAATAAATGTTGCCCCACTATAATTTATAACTAAAATAAGTTAAATTAAGTTCAGATAAGATAAATTCAGAAAAATAAATAAAACATAAGATGACGATTACGTGTTGTTAATATTTGAAAAATTATTTTGTATAATATTTGAAAGTTCACATATGTATTCTGTAAAAGATTGCCCCATTGCAATTTTGTGGGTCAACCTTTGAAAATGTTGATCATGTATTCTCATTAACCTAGCTATAAGAAATAATATAGTCATGCGGGGTCTTATTAGATTCGTTTTAATACACTTCCTCTGTTCATAAATACTCGCAACGTTTGATATTTTTACACTATTCACATATTCCACTTTGACTATTGTTGGTGATTTATATGTCAAATAAAACATAGTCATGTTGGATGATGTTAGATTAGTCTCAATACGTATTTTCAAAATATCAACTTTTTATAATTTTTGCTTGAAGATAATTTAAGATATTAATTATCTAAATTGTGCATTGCATGCGTGAAAGTGACAAACGATGCGAGTATTTATGAATGGAGAAAATATATTTTTGGAATATCAACTTTTTAAAATATTTACGCGTTTAGAATTAATATTTACATTTTAAGTCATGTCTTGAAGACCGTGAAAAGTCAAATGAGGCAATCTTTTAAGGATAGAGGGACTAGTTTCCCAAAGCAAAACTAGCTAGTTGTTCCGGGTTGAAACGATGGTAGGAGCGTCCTTGATATCTTGAGTTCCGATCATGTACGGTGCCTGCAAGATGAACTCCGGGCCAAGGGGGGGTCCCCGAGGCGGAGCCTCCGACGCTCAAATCAGTAAAATTGATGTATAAAATGAGAGTATTTTGGGGAGAGAGAGTGTATGGTGGCTTCACTAAGGTTAGAGAATGACCCTTTTACCTTGCCCCTTGAGGGGTATATATAGTGTTTTATTGGGCCTTTGAGGCCTTGTAAGTGATATTGGGCTTGAGTGGGTTTTATTGGCCATTTTGGGTTAAAATGATGGCTTTTGGGTTAAAATGATGTGCCCATTTTAACACCCCAACAAATGCCCCCCAAACCCAATTCTATTTCAAAAATGGGTTGGGTTTTGATTTTGATCACGTCCAAGCAAAAGTCGATTTCATCTCGGAATTTTTATCTTCGGCTCAGTTTTTAACCTCGGCTCGGTTTTTAACCTTCGGCTCGGGTTTCACCTTCGGCTCGGTTTTTAACCTCGGCTCGGTTTTTAACCTTCGGATCGGGTTTTAACCAATGCCCGATGGCGATGCCGATGTTCAATTTCTTCCATGTTTCTTTTGATCCGTAGATGCATCCAAGAACTTGCTCTTTTATCCAAGATTCTTGTGATCCGTAGATCTTTCCAAGACTTGCTCATTTATCCAAGAATTGGGAATCTGTAGATCTTTTCATAGACTTGCGTTTAATCCAAGCTCATCAAATCCGTAGATTTGTTCAGAGACTTGCGTATAATCCAAGCTCATCGAATCCGTAGATTTGTTCAGAGACTTGCGTGGACTTGCATTTAATCCAAGTTCATCAAATCCGTAGATCTGTTCGGAGACTTGCGTTTAATCCAAGCTCATCAAATTCGTAGATCTGTTCAGAGACTTGCGTTTAATCCAAGCTCATGAAATCCGTAGATTTGTTTAGAGACTTGCGTTTAATCCAAGCTCATCAAGTCCGTAGATCTGTTCAGAGACTTGCGTTTAATCCGAGCTCATTTGTTCAGAGACTTGCGTTTAATCCAAGCTCATCCAATCTGTAGATCTGTTCAGAGACTTGCGTTTAATCCAAGCTTATCAAATCCGTGGATCTGTTTAGAGATTTGCGTTTAATCCAAGCTCATCAAATCCGTAGATCTGTTCAGAGACTTGCGTTTAATCCAAGCTCATCAAATCCGTAGATTTGTTCAGAGATTGCGTTTAATCCAAGTTCTTCAAATCCGGAGATCTGTTCAAGAACTTGCTTCTCTTCCAAGCGGATGAAATTCGGTTACTCGAGGGCAATTCCCGATGCTTAAGGTTTACAAACCCTTGTGATTCGAGGATAAGGAAAGAGTTTGCTGAATATCCGAGTGGATGAACCTTGGTTAGGTGAGATGCTCTATCACAAAAAGGAATTTTGACATTATTCTTTGTTCATTTTGCTGTTATGAAGTTGACTTGGAAATTCGATAGTGTGATACATCAACAAATAAGTATATCTGAATATTGCAGATTGTAGATTGCATTATTGACATATATTCATGGTTTAAAAAATCAAACTTAATTTCATATTTTAAAGAAATATTATATTCTTACTCTTCAGTACATATTCTCAGCATGCCCCCCACTCATGAGTTGAGTTTTGGTCGACTTATGATTAGTATTGGATAAGGTAAGTATAATATAGTTGTGCTAAGATGACCATTTGATGGAATATTATCTTAAAAATACACCAAATTTGTCATTACTCGATTGTTTAACCAACTATGAGCTTTACACGTCTTGTTGGTAGACCAATTGAATATTATAATGCAAGTATGCTCGGCTAATATGTTTTATCATTGTCAGATAAATGCCAAGACAAACAAGATTATGCAAAAAAGTATGAGAGGCTACACAGTTTTGAGCTCTATATTTAGCGTACTTCTGCTTGTCAAACATAAATATATAATTCGTTTTGATTATGATAAATAATTTGAGGTGTATGCTCTTACATAATGACTTAGGATTAGACAATTTCTGCCAAATTAAGTCTCCAAGAATATCTTGCATTTTACCAAATTAATCAAGTCACGTAAATTTTAAAGTTGACAGACATATAGTATAAACTTAAATACATAGAGGACTTAGCTTTGAGGTGCGAAGTGAGAAATTATTGTACTGAAAAAACTCCTCGTCCTCTTATATTGCAATATGTTTGTCTTTCTTTGGTTGGCCCACCAACCGTTATAGAAGACTCCTTCTGCAATATGCTTGTGCAATGCTTTTTTGGATTTTATTTGATTTGCCCACCAGAGTGTTGGAGGGCGTCAAAATCGCAGCCAGGCATGTATTATGAAATACATGCCATGGGCTTGTTTGTAATTTCCCAGCCATTTTGAAATTTTTGAATAGTCAACCTCATTTGCCAACTTGGATCCCGTTACTGAGGTGTGTTTGCCAACGTGCCATCAATAATCATTAAAATGAATACCATATATAAAAATTGAGTACCAATTTTGTAATATGAATACCATTTTAAAATATTTAGCACCATTTTTGTGATATTAATACCACTTTATAAAATTTAGTACAAAACGAGTACCATTTAAGGAAAATGAATTTCATTTAGAAAAAGTTTAGTACCATTTTTGTAATACCAATACCATTTTTCTAATAATAAAACCATTTTTATCAATTTTGGAAAATAAGAGTAAAATATGGTTAATAATTTGTATTTAGAGTGAACTTAGGGTTAATAATTATAATTAAGAGTAAATAATGGTTAGATGAATTATGATTCATGATTCGATCCACAATGAACTAAGGTGAATGATTCATGAATTGGAGTTAATGATTTAAATTGAGAGTGAAATAAGGTGAATGATTCACGATTCGATTCCACAATGAACTAGTGAGGATGGTTAATGATGATCCACAATGAACTAGGGTTAATGGTTATTGATGATTCGATGTAACGATACGATTTAACGATTCGATTTATGATTCGACATAAGATTCATGGTTAATCATTCGAATTAGGATAATGATTCGATTTATGATTCGACTTATGCTTTAGGCTTTAGGTTTTAGGATTTAGGGTTTGGGGTTTAGGGTTAGGATTTTCAAATTTCTCATTAAAAAAAAAAAATCAATGTAAACAAAAGTGACTTTGTTAACAAAAGTGACTTTTTCAAATGATGATGAATTTTAAAAAATGAATATCATTTTTGGGTAAATGAGTATCATTTATGTAAAAAGAAAACTATACATTTCTACCATTTTTGAAATATGATACCATTTTAGATTACTCTGAATACCATTCCGGAAAATAAAATACCATATTTGGAATATTAAAACCATTTTTAACAATTTGAATACCATTTTGGAAAACGGTAAATATAAATGGAGGAATATGGTTAATAATTTGTATTTAGAGTGAACTAAGGGTTAATAATTTTAATTAAGAGTAACATAATGGTTAATGATTCGATCATAGGATGAATTATGATTCATGATTCGATTCTACGATGAATTGGAGTTAATGATTCAAATTAAAAGTGACATAAGGTGAACGATTCACGAATCGATTCCACAATGAACTATATAGGGTGTATGGTTAATGATGATTCGATTTAAAGATTCGATTTAATGATTCGATTTATGATTCATGGTTAATCATTCGAATAAGGATAATGATTCTTTTCAATGATTCGACATAAGATTCGACTCATTAGGATTAGGGTTTAGGGTTTAGCCGTTTAGGTCATTAGACAAAGGGTTTAGGGTTCTAAGTTAGTCATTGGAATTTTTATGGTTTTAGGGTTCAATTTATAGGTTATTCGTTCCAATTACAAGTGTTTTGATCTATATTATGGTTACTCATTCGACTTAAGAATCCTGGTTAATAATGATTCTAATTGAAGTGATCATTCGATTTAGGGTTCGATTTATGTTGATTCAATGTTACGATTTGTTTCGTTTCGTTTCGTCTGGACTCAATTCTAAGTACACTTAATGATCAAGAACTACTTAGACCAAAACATGAATTTTCGAATTATTCAATTCTTACAAAAATTAATCTAACACTTCTCAAGATAATAAATAAACATGATTTTTCAAAGTGAATTAAAGAGTACCATTATGAAAAACGAAAACCATTTTAATGGTAATTTAATACCATTTTCGAACACTAGTATCGGTTTAGAATATTAAATACCATTTTTCATAATTTGCTTCCTTTATAAAATAATGAATATCATTTTTCATAAAATAATACCATTTTTATCTATTTAAATACCATTTTGGAAAATGGTTATGAGTGAAATATGGTTAATTTTGAATTTAGGGTTAATAATTATAATTAAGAGTTAAATAATTTGAATCATAGGATGAATTATGATTCAGGTTTCGATTCTACGATGAATTGAAGTTAATGATTCAAATTAATAAGGTTGATTAATGACGATTCGATTCCATGAACTAGGGTTAATAGTTATTGATGATTTGATTTAAAGATTCGATTTATGATTCGACATAAGATTCATGGTTAATCATTCGAATAAGGATGATGATTCGATTTATGATTCGGCTTAAGAATCTGAATTGGATGGGTTAATCATTCTAATGATTCGATTTGATGATTCGATATATGATTCGACTTAAGAATCATGGTTAGTCAATCGAACATGGTTAATGACTTAGACATCATAGTTTAATCAATCAAATATGGTTAATGATTTGATTCAATGATTTGATTTATGATTCGACATAAGAATCATGGTTAATCACTTGATAGGGTTAGGGTTTAGGGTTTAGGGTTAGGCTTTAGGGTTAGGGTTTAGGGTGTTTAAGTTTAGTTTTTAGGGAACATGGTGTAAAATTTGGTTTATGATTCAATTAAAGTTATTCATTCCAATTACAATTTCTATATTAATTGTTAGTGGATTATGATAATAATCCTTATATCAAACATAACATTTCAAAGTGTATTAAAGAATACCATATTTGAAAACTGAACACCATTTTTGGTTACACTAACACCATATTTGAAAAATGAATACATTTTTATGTGAATAAGTGCCATTTTACATACCATTTTGGATAAATAAGTGTAATTTTTAGGTGACTAAGTGCCATTTGATATATTTAAGAATACCATTTTGGCTAAATGAGTGTCATTTTTGGGATGACTTGTGCCTTTTTTATATAAATGAATACCATTTTGGCCAATAGAGTGTCATTCATCCTCCATATGAACTCTTCTTCTTCATCAACCTCGCGACAACCGGCGTCACCATTTTCAGCCTCCCCCCTGTGCCAGCCCCACTGCCCTCATCCATTTCCGAAATTAACATTAATGGATAACTTTTAAGCTAACCCCCAACTGAAAAAATAAAGCTTATCCACCAATTAATCAAATGTCGAGGAAGAAGAAGAGGAGAACCAGAAGAAGAAGATGAACATTTCTGTATTTTTTTGGAAAAAACGAATGGATAATTTATAGAACAGATCCAGATTCATACCCATTTTCAGTCTTCTTCTTCTTCTTCTCCTTCAACCTCGCGACTACCTTCACCATTTTCGTCACCAATTTCGTCACCAATTTCAGCCCCACTGCCCTTCATTTCCGAAATTAACATTATGGAACAACTTAAACTAACCCCCACATAAAATCTCACCAAACGTGGATGAAGAAGAAAAGGAGAACAAGAAGATGAAAATGGGTTTGATTTTTTTTTTTGGAATTTCTGTGTTCAAAATTCTCGAATAAAAATGGTGGTGTGCGAAAATGGTGGTGTTCGAATAATTGGAACCCAGTAAGTGAGAAAAGAACTAAGGGAAAGGGGGTAAAAATATTTAACATTTACATTTACCTTTTTATTTGGGGTTGGCATGTATTTCATAATACATGCCTGGCATGTATTCGGACTTCCTCCAGAGTGTTGTATTAGTTGGCATTAATTGAAAAATCAATTGCAAATTTGAGTCAGAACCTTCTTTTTTTGTAGGACATTAATGGTCGATCTCTACTATGTGTTCTAGCTCTTTTCTTTCGCATCTAAAGAGGCATATCCCTCGGCAAGCCTCGTTCGGCTCCGATCTCTGTTGAGCTGATCTCTTCACGGCGGTTTAACCTCGATGACCTCAGATGCAAAGCTTTGCTGGGCACAGACCTCGGCTGCTCGGCACAGACCTCGGCTGCTCGGCACAGACCTCGACGGTCAACCTCGGTGGTCAATGCTCGACACTGAGTTTCAGTAATGAGCTTCGGCCATAAGTTTCAGCAATGAGCTTCGGCCATGAGATTCGGCTATGAGCTTCGCCGCTTCTGGAGCTACTATGCTTGGCCCTGCTCTTCGGCACCGACCTTGGCGCTGAGCTCGACACTGGCTTTTTCGGCAAGAACCTCGGGAGGTGGCTACGTTCGGCCCTGAGCTCCAACAATGAGCTTCGAGAGCTGCTTGGTTAGGTCCTCGGGTCGGACTTCGGGAGCAATGCAGACTTTCGGGAAGAAGCTTTTAACTACTTCGAAGGTCTTCGGGAGCAAAGTGCTCTAGCTCCTTCAGCTCCGAAGTTGGAGAAAAATTCCGGTCTTGGCAAGCTCAATACTGAGATTTTTTTAATTTGCTCTTTCGGCTCCGATGTCGCAGCTTGGATTCCCAAATAGGTGCTGCCACCTTCGGCTCCATATCTACCACTCAAAATGATGAGGCGAGATGTAGAATGTTGAAGCTTTGTAGTCTTATACTTCCTTTTTCAGAGGATCAAGCTAAGTATAATTACTCAATTGATTATACTCGATTTTCTTTTTTGAGTGAATTAAGCAAAGTTACTGTGCGTACTTTGCGGTCCACTAGCTCCAATATAGTAGCCATTTATTATTTGTGAGCCAAATAATACAAGTTTTATGCTCCAGAAGCATTAATGTGTGGCTTTGGCCAATCTAAGATCCAACTTAGCTTGTTCCCTTTGAGATGGGATACACGAAATAGTTAGATTTTGGCCAAACATATTGGTTTTTTTTTCTTTTCTTACCCATTTTTGTGGTTGAACACAACAGTCATGAAAGAGTGTATATTTATGGGTTATTGTACTATCTCCCCACAGACGGCGCCAAATTGTTTCGGGTTGAAACGATGGTAGGAGCGTTCTTGGTATCTTGAGTTCCGGTCACGTACGGTGCCTGCAAGATGAACTCCCGGCCAGGGGGGTCCCCGAGGCGGAGCCTCCGACGCTCAAGTCAGTACAATTGATGTATAAAATGAGAGTATTTTGGAGAGAGAGAGGGTGGCTTCTCTAGGATTAGAGATGACCATTTAACCTTGCCCCTTGAGGGGTATATATAGTGCTTTGTTGGTCCTTTGAGGCCTTGTAAGTGATATTGGGCTTGAGTGGATTTTATTGGCCTTTGGGTTAAAATGGTGTGCCCATTTTAACACCCCAACACTAGCTATATTTGAAATAAATCATTGCCTAATATTTCTTTAAAAAAACGTAATGAGTAACTTTTATACTCACTCTACAATTGTTTATTATTTTATAATTTTATATGGACTTACATAAATCATAAATAATTCCACTTTGGTACATAACTTTTACACTCACTTGCTTCTTTTTCTATTTCTTTATTATCAACTACCACACTTGCATCATTACTATAGCTAATTCAATTATTTTTGTTAATACGTACTTGTGTCGGTCAATATTTAGTCCCTAAAAAATACAGAGGGAGTACCAAAAATGGAATTGTAATTCTTAAAAAGGTACGGCCGGAAGTAGTAATTGCAACTCCTAAAAGAATACAGAGGGGGTGTTTTCTACTCGTATTTTTCATCCGAGTAAAACTTAATTACCAAACTATCGTTCACGTAGCATCGAAAAAGCTTATTCAAAAAAAATCAAGAGAAAAATCATCTGGTTATAAGTACGTGCTTACCTCAAATAGGTTTTTACTATATATATGACGTATATTTCCTCCGTTCCACAAATATCACACCATGTTGACTTTTACACTATTTACGTTGTGTCTTTGCCTATCTTTTGTAATATATACGTAAAAAAAAATATGTAATCATGCATGTAGGATCTTATTAGATTCATATCGATATAAATACTTTCTAAATATCAATTTTTTGTCATTTTTACTTATGCCTAATTCGAGATATAAGGAGTCACAGTCATATGTTAGGGAGCGGGAAGTCAACATGGTGCAATATTTAAGGAACGGTGGAAGTATAATTCTTTATTAAAAAGAATAAAGCTGGCATCCCAGATAAAAAATTTACTACTGTGAAAACGCATTCTACGATACTGGTTCTGTAGCCAAACCAGTATCTGAAACATCGGTTTTGCTAGGCAAAACTGATGTTAGCAAAACCGATGTTTCGGATGATGGTTTCCTCTGGAAGTTTTTGTTTTAAAAAAAATGTTCAATAAACTTATTTGATCCTACATGGACGGTATTTAAGTTTCATTCCAATGCAAAATAAAAAACATATTTTAAAAGAACCATACTTTCATCGACGGTTCCTTAAAAGTTCCCGCGGGCGCTCTAGGAAATTTAATTAATACTACATACGAAATATATAATTAAAGGGGTAATATTTTTCAGGTAGCTTACTATGTTTTGTATTTAAAAAAATAATAGTTGATTAAACTCTTGGGATGGTATCCAAAAGGCCAAGATCCCGTTCTACGTACATAATTTTTCTTGGTGGTTCTTTCTATGAACGCTTAAAAAAACTATTTCAGTACATTAGATATTCCTAAGATTGTGTGATACTTTATAGACTCATATATGGGTTTATGGCCTTATAGGAGGGTTTTGGGATATAAATGAAAATCAATGAATCTATACTAATATATTAAAAGACGTTGAGAAAAAGTCTATGTGCCACGTAGTACTCTTCCCATTCACCACATTAGTGACTCACCAAATTATATGTTCGATCCAGACCTCAAGTGTGGAAGATAGTTCTCATTACTATCTAAACCAACCACCAATTGTGGTTTATCTATTCACATCAATTTATAAATGAATGTTAACATGAAATCTAACAACCTAAATTATTATGTGACTTTTTATTTTCTATTGACTATTTTGGAAAAATAAAATTATTAAATAATTAGGAGAAACATGAATAAACATGATATCATAACTATCATAAGCATCAACTAAATAAATGTCTTTCATGGCTGCATATATCTAATTTGGTGTTTAGTAATTTAAATCATTTAGTTCCACTAGAAAACAAATTACACAAATTGTAAGATATATGGTATAATTGAAAAATTATTTCCCATGATAAACGACATAGTGTGTTTGTGTAATAGACGAACTTGATAGATGTTTTTCACTATATAGTATACATGTATTTTATCAAATATCGAGCTCAAGAAAAATTTAAAATTTTAACTATTCAATAGCAATCGGGGCATCGCCCGGGCCACACACTAATTTGTGACCTAATTTTGGTTGAAATTTTTTATCGAAATTTTAACTAACTTCTACCTGTGATTTACTTCGACCTAAACCATACATGGGCTTAAGAATATCACGAATTGAAGTTCCTTCAAGACGATGATTATTTTGAACAGAACCCATAATCAATCAACACATACTTGTTCTAACCTGATTCGACACAACCCAAATCCAAAATTTAGTCTGACACAAATTTCACAAAAACGGATACTGATATATATCAGAGATTATAGACTACTTGACTTGATTCTGATAGATAGAAATCTACTAGGATTTAATCTTTTAAGATATTTGATGTATATTAGACTTTAAATCATATTAGTGTTCCTAATTCTATTAGGACTAATATTGTAATCCCTATATATTTGATTAATAGAATACACTCTAATTCTCACACAATCTAGCACGGTATCAGAGCTTAGGTTGTAAAAGTTAGCTTCCACAAATTTCTTAATTTTTAATTTGTCTGATCTTGGTCATCCTAGTGTTAAGCCCCACATAGCTTCCGCCTACCTTAGTCTCACAAATTAAACATTAGTGCATTTATTGGTTTTCTAGTTCTTGCGCCACCTTGGTCTCACAATTAGTTCTTTTATTTATTTTTTGTTCTTAGGAAAAGTAGTATTATATCCCAACACACATTATGAGCAAGGACGGCGAGATTCATCCTCCCCCGATTTCATAATTTCACCCGGCATTAGGAGTTAACAATATCGAGAACACTATCCCTCCTATTCTTGATCGTGAAAAGGTATGATATTCCAATTGGGTTAAATTATTTGAATGTCGTGCTCATACTTTTAATGTTCTAGATCACATAGATCAAAATACTCCTAAATTTACAGATATATCAGAACCCTTGTGGAAGCGTTTATATTTGATTGTGAAACAATGGATTTATGGGACAATATCTAATGACTTATTACAAACAATCCTCCGCCGCGGGGATACGACACAACAAATCTAGAACAAACTTAAGGGAATTTTTCAAGATAACAAAAACACCCGGGCAGTGTATCTTGAGAATCAATTCACTGCTTTACATTTGAATAATTTTTCTGATGTTAATTCTTATTGTAATCACTTGAATGTTTTGGCAGATCAATTGGCTAATGTTGATCAACCGATAACGAAACAAAAATTAGTCTTACGTCTTGTTGCAGGTCTTGAACACTAATTTTGACACTGTGGCAACCATGATTCAACAAACAGATCGAAATCGTCTCCTTGCCAGAGAAGAAAGGCGTTCCCATGACACTAGAGGCTCAAACGCCGCTTTTTTTGCTCAACCACCACAACCGGTGGCTGCCCAACCCAACCACCAGCTTGCCCAGCCACCTCGCAACTTGGGCGGTGGCGGCAAGGGTGGTGGTGGGCGGGGCCGTGGCCGTGGCAGAGGAAGGGGAAGAGTGAAGGAAATAGTGCCCTTGGTCCAAGTATGCATATAATATTAAGTCTAATAAATGCGGTTCAGTATTAATTAACAAGTTAATAATTCAGTAAGATCAAGTGAGCTGAATGCCTAGCTAGAGGCCGCTTCAGTTCAAGTGGAATTAATTATATTAATCCACAACTTACTCTTGACTGAACCCGTAGGGTCACACAAATAGTACGTAAACGGATCAAGTATTTGATGGCATTAAATACTCCATCTTTGGATATTCGGAATCGACGGATCTTGGTTTCAGTGGAAGCTGAGATCGTCACAAGCAAGAAATGAATACTCCGGAAACGATGATATTACCGGAAACGGAAATATGGATCGTATCGGAAATATAAATATTATCCAAGTCGTAAATGTTGCCGGAAACGGAAACATGGTACGTATCGGAAAATATTAATGGAAATGGAAATATTGCCGGAATCGGAAATATTGCCGGAAACGGAAATATTGTCAGAATCGGAAATATTATCGGAATCGGAAAATAATTCCGGAAACGGAAATATTAAATATTTGTTCGAAACGCAAATTAATTCCGGAATCGGAAATATTAAATATTGTTCGTATCGGAAATGATTTCCGGAATCGGAAATTTAATCGGAAGCGTATCGTACGAATTAGCATCGGACGAGGCTCGCTAGACGAAGGCCCAGCACGAAGCCAGGCCATCGCCCAACAAGCCATACGCATCACCAACACACGCCAAGCCTCGACCAGGCCCAGCGCAAGGCCAGGCCCAGCCAAGGCCTTGGGCGCGCGCGCGGACACAGGTAGCAGCATGGGCCGAGCGCTGTGCGCTCAACGTGGGCCGCAAGGCCTGCACGAGTGTGCGGTGCTCGTGCGATGCTCGTGTACGTGCTATACGAATCCTAAAGCTATCAGGATTCGGTATATGATTAAATTCCTAATCCTAAAAGGATAAATTAATTAAATAAGAGTTCTACTAGGATTCTAGTTTAATTAATTCGTATCTTAGTAGGATTCCAGTTCCTTTTCCAAACCTCTATAAATAGGTGCCTAGGGTCATAATTTATAGACACAATTGAAGTATTCTAAAGGTAAGATTTTGAAGAAAAATCAGCCATACACTTGCACCTAAATAGCCGAAATTCCTAAGCAACCTTAAGGGCGATTCTAGTTGGTTAAGCTTAAGGCGGATCCGGACGTGCTGTGGACTATCTACGGAGGGACGACACTTGGAGTCCTAAAGACTTGTTCTTGTTCGGTTCGGGCGCAGCTAGGGAGGGCACGCAACAAAGTGTATGCATCTAAACTATGCTAAAGGATTATGTGTAAATAATATGCTTTCCTGGCTTTATGGTTTTTCCGCATGATTTATGTTTTGTCATATGAATCATAACCTAACAGTGGTATCAGAGCCTCTTATTATTTTCATAATCTAAATTGCATGAACATGGTTAAATTTTACAAATTTGCAAAGAATTAAAGGGGTGATTAATTTTCGTAATTAATTGCAAATTGCGTTTATTTAATTATATGTACGCAGTTTTTCGGCAGTTTCTTCGTTACTCATCCAAATCGAGTGATTTTTGTGTCAATTCCGCATGTAAAAGCCATTATAAAATTTTGACAAAAATAGTCTTTTTCGGCCGAACCCATAATTCCCAAATTCGAAGCCTAACTATGACTTTTCGGAGGTTTTAGTTTTTCGAACGCAAAAGTTTGTAAATTTAAGATGTAAAATTAAGTATTTGCGATTCTTGTTGATAAATCTTAAGTTTTTGATTGACCTACTGTATATGTTTAACAATTATGAATGCATAGACTTGTTAATTATACAACCTAATTTGTAATTATGATTAATTTGTTGAAATTCGAATAATTTAGAATTGATTTGTTTTTCATAATTAATTAATAATTTAATTACGTATCCATGATTAAAATCCACCATAAAAATTGTTAATTTATGTTAAAATTTTAATTTTTATGACCTAGATTTGAATCCATGTTAATCGGAAATTAATTGATTAATAAATTTTCGATTTTTCGCCCTAAAATTATGAAATTAATATGTTTTATTAATTTGTCATTCATTTTAAATTAAAAATTTTAAATTTTTATGAATATGCCCATAAATGTTGCACGCACAAAGCAATGGAAGCTACGTGTTACACTTAAGGGGTGTTGTATAGTGCGGGCACGAGACGACGAGCAAGGGAG
This sequence comes from Spinacia oleracea, assembly GCF_020520425.1. NCBI lineage: Eukaryota > Viridiplantae > Streptophyta > Magnoliopsida > Caryophyllales > Amaranthaceae > Spinacia > Spinacia oleracea. Next base: position 116,788,266 of record NC_079492.1, read on the forward strand.
CTCGTCGCCCGTGCGGTACGAATGCAGCGAGCAACGAGCGTGGCATGCGCAAGGCTGTGCGCCTAAGGGGCGTGTGCTACGCGTGTGGGCGATGGGGCAACGGGCGAGCAAGTGCAGCGAGCAAGGCAAGCACGCGTGGGCAGCGATGGAAGCTGCGCCACACATGCGTTGCCTCGCTCAGCAGCACGCCAAGGCAGTAGCCAAGGCAGCGACAAGCGCAGCACAACGTGCATGCGGGCAGCGTTGGCTGGCCTGTCCAGCGAGTGTTGCCCAGCAGCGCGCCAAGGCGATGGGCGAGTGGGCTGCGCGCAAGCGTGGCTCGCTGGGCCTGACGCATTGGTGCGTTGTTGCTTGGGCTTTGCGGTACGATCAATCGAGTGACAAGGGGTTTGTTGCTTGTTGGACTTGACGAGGTAGGGGCGCAAGCCCATGGCCTTGTCTTGACCCGATTGGTTCGTTTTAAATTTTAATTTGAATTTTTCAGTTCGGAAATGATTTTAATTAACGTTAAAATTAATAATTTAAATTGTTTTCTCGGGATTTAATTTTGATTATTATAATTATTATAAATTTTAATTTATACTAATTATTTTACTAAAATTAAACCTTGAATTAATTTAAATTCGTTTAATTCAACTGAAATAAATTAAATCAATGGATTCGATTATAATTTTATATGAGCTTTAAATTTTAATTAAACTTGTATGTTTCCGGTTAGACTAGAAATACATTTTTATGTTTAAAATTAGTAAAGCATATAAAGTTATTGGTTTAAGTGGGAGCATTTTAGTCATAAACTCTTGATTAGGTCTACAAATCCTTTAAGGTTAAACAACTTGATTAGAATTAATAAGGACTGAATAATTGGTAGATTATTGGTGCCCTTAATTAATTGCTGCAAATATTTATGTGATGCATACAATGTGTTTTAACTAACCAATTATGTGGGCCATTCATGATAATGAATGGTATATATTGTATATGTACTGTTTTGCAGGTTATGAAGTGACTAGTATGGCCCAAATAGGATAGAAAATATGGTCTACGTACCATTAATTTGAATGTAATTGGTCTAAAGCACCAAATTTGTTTTTCAATTCAAATATGGTCTGCGTACCATCAAATAGTTGTAATTAGTTTAATTATAGCTTATCCTATTTGAAGAAAATGGCGCCTCCCACGGTGAAATTCAAGACGAAGTTTCTAATCCATTTTCAAGACGGACTTTGAAGTTGAAGCTTCAAGATGAAGTCGGGCCATACTAGATCACAATTATCTTATGCATTCTTTAAGTTATTTATTGCTTTTAAATATGTCTTAAATATGCACACTAGTAGAAAAAACCCCTGTTGCAGCCCCCTTGTTGCAGCGTACATGTATAAATACGCTTCAACAACCAGTCGGTCAACGCGGGTCAAACCCTTTAAAGGGTTATCGCAGCGTACATTTTAGTTGTTCGCAGCAAATGTGTTTGTTGCAGCGTACAAAATAAAAGCCCGCAGCAACAACCCGACTTTATTGCAGCGTACATGTTATTGCCCGCTGCAACAAGTCCGCGTTTCAAAATTTTTTACTTTCCTATGCAACAAACCGCGCTCAAACGAGCGGTCTCAAACGTACGTTGTTCTTTCTCTGCTCCAAGATTTTTCCCTTAAACAAATATCCAAACAAACCGTCGAACTCAGCCGTCGAACTCAGCCCTGCGTCGCCGTCGAACTCAGCCCTACGTCGCCGTCGAACCCAAGCGTTGCTCAGCCCTGCGTCGCTGTCTTCGCCGGTGTGTGGTGTTCTCGCCTCATCTCCCCCATCCCGTTCAATTCTCGCGCGGCCTGTCACTGAAAGGTTATATTCTTGCACTAGTAGAAAAAACCCATGTTGCAACCCCCTTGTTGCAGCGTACATGTAATAATACGCTTCAACAACCAGTAGGTCAACGCGGGTCAAACTTTATAAAGGGTTGTTGCAGCGTACAAATTAATTGCCCGCAGCAAGAGAGTTTTTTGCAGCGTACAAAGTAAAAGCCCCCTGCAATAGCCCATTTATTTTGCAGCGTACAGATAAAAGCCCGCTGCAATAAAAAAATTTCGCTGCAAAGCTAATTAAGAAAAACATTTCGGATCTCAAACCTAAGGACGCTCATACTCCCTCTTCTTCCCTCAGCTTTCCCTGCGTACTCTCTCACCTCCTCATTCTTCTTCTTCTTCATCTGCTCTCTTTCTCTCTCCTAAATCCCTTTTTTCTCCGCCATATTCCCCCAATTCTGAGGTCGTTTTCGTGAATTCTCCCCCGTTTTCTCGCCGCGGTTTCTTCCCCAGGTAACTCCCATTTCGACGCTTTTTTCTGAATCCCCCCTTTTTTGTTCTAAGTTTTCTCTAATTCGTGGTTTTTTTGGGTTTTTTGCAAGTAATTGTTGAAATTGGGTGACAATTCGTCTTGGTTTTTGTGAAAATGTGCTCGACTCTTTCTCTCCAAGCATCTGGCCTTCGACCTCAGCCTTCGAACTCAGCCGCCTTCGAAATTGAGGAGGTATAGTTTTCTAACTTTTTGTATTTGTTTTTCCCTAATTTCGTATTTTTAGGGTTTTCTTTCAGTCAATTCTTGATTTTTCCCCTAATTTCGTATTTTTAGGGTTTGATAATATAAATTATTCTTATTCTTATTTTTTGTGTTACTTGATCTTTTGGTGATACCACATTACAACTATTTGAGCCACGCATCTCAAAAATATACGTTGGTAAAAATACTTCTCTGCGATAATGATTATGTTGAAACTACTGTTGATTTGAATCTTTAAGTTTTAAGCATGTCCCTTTTATGTTAGTTTATTTTTAATGACTTCGCAGTGAGTCTGTACTTCAGCCCCTCAACCAGTTGCCTCCTCCAAATGTCAAACGGGAGCTTATAATGCTTTCTTTACCGGCAATAGCTAGCCAGGCCATTGATCCTATGGCTCAGCTGATGGAGACAGCTTATATTGGCAGTTTAGGTTGAAATCTTATTCTTTATTTTGAATTTAAAAAAAACTTTGTTTTCTCTTATTTTGTGTGTGTCAATGATCTCACTTTGTTTTCATTATGTGTGCAGGTCCTGTACAGCTGGCATCCGCTGGTGTTTCTATGTCTATCTTTAATATCATTTCAAAGCTATTCAACATACCACTTCTTAGTGTTGCTACTTCTTTCGTAGCTGAAGATTTAGCAAAGTCTTCTTCAGGTAAAATATTCTGAATGTTGTCATTCTGGTCATAATCTTTGCCATTGAACTATTGTATTACTTGATTATCATGTATTTTGTTTGCACCTTCTAGATGGCGATGAAAAAAATGAAAGAAAACAGTTATCATCAGTTTCGACAGCGTTATTTCTCGCTCTAGGCATTGGCATCATTGAGGCGCTAGCTTTACTTTTGGGAGCTGGATCATTCCTCAGGTTAATGGGTGTCTCAGCAGTAAGTTCTAAATAGTTAAATGGTTATTGAGATTTTGTTTCCATGACGAATTCAGTAGTGAAACTCGTGAAGTTGACCAACGAGCCCTTTGTTATCCCTGCTGGTCATGATCAAATTTATTCTTAGTACATTGATTACGTATTGCATACTGGCGTTATTTAATGTTCAACTGCAATTGCCTTGCAGGATTCTCCTATGCGAGTACAAGCAGAGAAGTTTCTGTCACTTAGAGCTCTTAGTGCCCCCGTTGTTGTACTTTCTCTGGCTCTTCAGGGTGTGCTGAGGGGATTTAAGGACACAAAAACCCCTGTATTCTGTCTAGGCATGTTTTCAAGCCTCAACATTGCATTTGTACTTTTTTTTTTATCCCCTGGTTACTCTATTTTAATTGTTATAATTTATTTCTGTTTATTTTTAGTCTCTATTTCTTAATTTCCTTCTTTTTGACTTTTTATGTCTGTACATTGATGATCTGCATGCAGGTGTTGCCAATCTTGCAGCTGTTTTTCTGTTCCCGCTTTTCATAAATTATTTTCAGATGGGTGTCACTGGAGCAGCCACTGCCACTGTTGTGTCTCAGTATGCACTTTCTTCCTGAAGTCTGTTAGTCGGCTTTCTTTTAACTATATTGGTAATCATGCTGCTTGTTTGTGCTCCAGATACATAGGTAGCTTCTTGATGATTTGGTTTCTTAGCAAGAGAGTAATATTATTACCTCCAAAATTTGGAGATCTGAAGTTTGGGGTCTATTTAAAATCTGGTGAGTGTTAGAGAAATGTTTATGGTTATTTTCTGTTTTTGATTCTTTATCCAACACATTGATTTTAATAACCTTCTACTTAATAATCACCATTACAAACTTCTTAAATTAGTCTGCTTAAGTGGCCATTGTTTGTACCTACTTAAAGTGTTACTCGTACATGTTTGGATTGCCGTCTGTTTCCTTATGTTTACCTTTTTTCCAGGTGGATTTCTGATTGGAAGAACTGTGGCTGTTTTGATAACTATGACGATTGGGACCTCGATGGTTGCTCGTCAAGGTCCTCTAGCTATGGCTGCTCATCAAATCTGTATGCAAGTGTGGTTGGCTGTCTCTCTTTTAACTGATGGATTGGCCGCATCTGGTCAGGTATGAGCTTTCATCTAACTAGGAGGTTCGATATCCAGGCTATAGATTTTTCAGGCATCTAGACTACCTCTATTCTACAGTGCTTGTCCATTATGATTTATGATTATCACAAAAGTTGAAGATTGTGAATAATGTGTGGGTTTTAACCAAAAAGGAAAAGCTTCTTGGATTAATAAGCATTTGTTGTTGTCCAAAGATCCTGATTTGTGAACAATAAACCAAATAGGAAAAGCTACATATTTTCTCAGAGTATTACACTTATTACATGTTTAATATGAATAGTTTTAACTTTCTAAGACTCATTCCAATCTACTTATGCAAATTTAAGGCTTGTTTGGTCGTTAATTCGTTATAGGTCATATTAGGCTAAAATGAGGCTTTTTTGCTCCCAAAAATGAAATAAAGAACCTTAGGACTCATTTTAAACATATTAAATGTTTTATATGATTAGTTTTAACTTTACAAGACTTAATCCAATCTATTTATGCACATTCATGACTTCTTTGGCCGTTATAGGTCATATTTAGGCTAAAATGACATTTTCGCTCCCAACTTTGATCTAACGAACTTAAAAACTAATTTCAAACTTATTACATGATTCATATGATTATTTTTAACTTTTCAAGACTCAATCCTATCTATTATGCACATTTGAGACTTGTTTGGTCGTTATAGGTCATATTTAAGCTAAAATGAGACATTTTCGCTCCTAACCTTGAACTAAAGAACCTAAAGACTCGTTTTAAACCCTTTACATGATTAATATGCTTAGTTTTAACTTTCTAAGACTCATTTCAATCTATTTATTCACATTTAAGGCTTATTGGGTCGTTATAGGTCATATTAAGGCTAAAATGAAGCATTTTCCCTCCCAACTTTGAACTAAAGAACCTAAGGACTCATTTTATACTTATTACATGTTTAATATGAATAGTTTTAACTTTCTAACACTCATTCCAATCTACTTATGCAAATTTAAGGCTTGTTTGGTCGTTATAGGTCATATTAGGCTAAAATGAGGCTTTTTTGCTCCCAAATATGAAATAAAGAACCTTAGGACTCATTTTAAACATATTAAATGTTTTATATGATTAGTTTTACCTTTACAAGACTTAATCCAATCTATTTATGCACATTTATGACTTCTTTGGCCGTTATAGGTCATATTTAGGCTAAAATGACATTTTCGCTCCCAACTTTGATCTAACGAACTTAAAAACTAATTTCAAACTTATTACATGATTCATATGATTATTTTTAACTTTCTAGGACTCATTCCAATCCATTTATGCACATTTAAGGCTCATTGTGTCGTTATAGGTCATATTTAGGCTAAAATGACATTTTCGCTCCCAACTTTGAACTTAAGAACCTAATGACTCATTTTAAACTTATTATATGATAAATATGCTTAGTTTTAAGTTTCTAAGACTTATTCTAATCTATTTATGCACATTTAATGCTTGTTTTATCGTTATAGGTCATATTTAGGATAAAATAAGGCATTTTCGATCCCAACTTTAAAATAAAGAACCTAAGGACTTATTTTAAACTTATTACATGATTAATATGCTTAGTTTTAAGTTTCTAAGACTTAATCTAACTACTTATACACATTTAAGGCTTGTTTGGTCGTTATAGGACATATTTAGGCTAAAATGACATTTTCGCTCCCAACTATGAACCAAAGAACCTAAGGACTCATTTAAAACTTACTAAATGTTTTATATGCTTATTTTTAACTTTCTAGGACTCATTCCAATCCATTTATGCACATTTAAGGCTCATTGTGTCGTTATAGGTCATATTTAGGCTAAAATGACATTTTCGCTCCCAACTATGAACCAAAGAACCTAAGGACTCATTTTAAACTTACTAAATGTTTTATATGCTTATTTTTAACTTTCTAGGACTCATTCCAATCCATTTATGCACATTTAAGGCTCATTGTGTCGTTATAGGTCATATTTAGGCTAAAATGACATTTTCGCTCCCAACTTTGAACTTAAGAACCTAATGACTCATTTTAAACTTATTATATGATAAATATGCTTAGTTTTAAGTTTCTAAGACTTATTCTAATCTACTTATACCCATTTAATGCTTGTTTGATAGTTATAGGTCATATTTAGGCTAAAATGAGGCATTTTCGCTCCTAACTTTAAAATAAAGAACCTAAGCACTCATTTTAAACTTAATACATGTTTAATATGCATAATTTTAACTTTATAAGACTCGTTCCAATCTATTTATGCACCTTTAAGGCTCATTAGGTCGTTGTAGGTCATATTTAGGCTAAAATGACATTTTCGCTCCCAACTATGAACTAAAGAACCTAAGGACTCATTTTAAACCTACTAAATGTTTTATATTCTAGTTTTAACTTTCTAGGACTTATTCCAATCCATTTATGCACATTTAAGGCTCATTGTGTCGTTATAGGTCATATTTAGGCTAAAATGACATTTTCGCTCCCAACTTTGAACTTAAGAACCTAATGACTCATTTTAAACTTATTATATGATAAATATGCTTAGTTTAAGTTTCTAAGACTTATTCTAATCTGTTTATGCACATTTAATGCTTGTTTGATAGTTATAGGTCATATTTAGGCTAAAATGAGGCATTTTCGCTCCTAACTTTAAAATAAAGAACCTAAGCACGCATTTTAAACTTAATACATGTTTAATATGCATAATTTTAACTTTATAAGACTCGTTCCAATCCATTTATGCATATTTAAGTCTCATTGTGTCGTTTTAGGTCATATTTAGGCTAAAATGACATTTTCGCTCCCAACTTTGAACTTAAGAACCTAAGGACTCATTTTTAAATTATTATATGATTAATAAGCTTAGTTTTGAGTTTCTAGGACTTATTCTAATCTACTTATACCCATTTAATGCTTGTTTGATCGTTATAGGTCATATCTAGGCTAAAATAAGGCATTTTCGCTCCCAACTTTAAAATAAAGAACCTAAGGACTCATTTAAAACTTATTACATGTTTAATATGCATAATTTCAACGATCTAAGACTCGTTCCAATCTATTTATGCACCTATAGGCTCATTGGGTCGTTATAGGTCATATTTAGGCTAAAATGACATTTTCGATCCCAACTTTGAACTAAAGAACCTAAGGACTCATTTTAGACTATTAGGACATTGTCATTAGTTTCTTGAATGTTAAAATGTGATATTTAATTTGTATTTAATCTAATGTTTAATTTAAATTTCTGTTTTTGTAAAGGTCTACACTCCGAGGATTGCGCCTTATGCGAGGAATTTGATGTGGTTCGTGAGCAATGGGCTAAGTTTTTTACAAAACAAGTATTTATTATTGGCTTTAGCGCGCTTGATCGAGTTGGTTTAGTTGTTATAGAATAAATTTTATATTAAAATCTATGTTTATGTTGAAATTGGAACATATATTTAAATGTAATATGTGCACTTTGGTTTTGGGATATATAGTATACAAAACTCCAGTTGTTGTTTTTATATTTGTTATACAGGTTGCGTTATTATATTATTGTTTTGACAGGTTTCTATATTTGGTGCAAGGCACTCTAGGTATCCCTAAACAAAATTAGAATTTTCCCGCCAAAAGTGCTTTTTTGCAGCGTACATATATGTTGTACGCTGCAACAAGGGAAAAAAATTTCGCAAAAATTCAGACTTGTTGCAGCGTACAAATAAATGTACGCTGCAAAAAATTGAGTAATTCAGACTTGTTGCAGCGTACAAATAAATGTACGCTGCAAAAAGTTGAGTCTTTTGCAGCGTACATATATATGTACGCTGCAACAAGTCCAAAATTTTGCCAATTTTTTGGCACTTGTTGCAGCGTACATCTAAAAGCCCGCTGCAACAAATCACTTTTTGCAGCGAACATTGAACGCTGCAACAAGTTCAGACTTGTTGCAGGCCCCCCAGTTGCAGCATACGATGTACGCTGCAACAGGGGTCTAAAAGCCAGCTGCAATAAGGGTTTTTTCTACTAGTGTTGGTCGGCCGGGGGTTCAGCATCTCCCCGTCGCGTCGTGGTTCCGGTGGTTGCTCGGCGTCGTGGTTCCGGTGGTTTTGCTATGGTGTGTTCAATTTTTATTTTCGTTTTTTATTTTCGTTTTCAGATTAGGGTTCAATTTTAGTTTTTGATTTTCGTTTTGATTATTGTTTTTTATTTTCGTTTTTGATTTTCGTTTTGATTTTCGTTTTGATTTTCGTTTTTGATTTTCGTTTTGATTTTCGTTTTGATTTTCGTTTTGATTTTCGTTTAAGGGAAAAAGCTCTGAGCTTCTTAGTGTAATCCTTTTCTCTATCCTTCAATTTAATTACCATTATGTTTTATTATTAGGTTTAATTTAGGGTATTCCTAATATGATCGATTTCTGCTTCTATTTTTATAAATTTGCTTCAATTCATCATGTTGAATCGCATGTTTGACGCTCTAATTAAGCTAAAATCCATCTTGCTAATAATTTATGGTCTGTAAATATGACTATATTGGTTATTTGGGGATTACCCTTGAACATTTGTTTGCAATAGATGTTAGATGACCCTTTTTCTTGTTTTTTTTTTGGGATTAACCTAGAATTTTGTTTGTTTTGTCATAAACTATGCTCATTATGCAACATTAATCTGGAGACAAATGGGTTTTGTAAATACCAATTAGCTCACATTAGCTTTCGTTGTGTTTTCAATTGCATTCCGTTACTCTGTAGATTAATTGGTGTCAAGCTTCAAGCTTATGAAGTGATTTTTTAGCAGAAAACCTAAGGAATGTCATTGTGTAATTTTACGGTGTTGGTTGGTTGATTTCTTGTGGGTTTTTTGTACTTGTTCTACAATTGATTTGACGTTTTTAGGTTCCAAAGGCTCAGGTTTTTGAGAGGTTTGAGCTTGGGAATGGATATTTGGAGAATAATTTATGAGAGATTAAGAAAACAACAATCACCCTTCTAGCACGGTTCTGTGGTGAATAATAGGGTGAAAGGAGGCAGGTGCCATGTGTTATTTTATTCTTCTAGCCTTTGTTTTCAGGAAATAAACCACCAGGAGTTCAGGTCTAATCTCAGGCCTTAAGGAACATTTTGATATGTCGGTGATCAATGTATTTTACTCCGTACTTGTTACCTTTTTGTAATGTTCTTCGTAGGATATCTGTGTTTTTCTGTAATGTTCTTCGTGATAGCAGTTGTTCTCATAGAGTGATAAATACTGATAAAGATGCGAGTGTCCAGTTTCTTGCTTTATTCAGCATATCAGCTTCCTCTCCAACTTTTTTTTCTTGTTTATACAAAAAGGGATAGCAGAAGTGAAATTGTATATGCATGCTCATTTGGCTGGTTTCTTGAATCAACACATTGCTGTATGTTGATGCAGGTCCAAGACGAGCTTGTTTCTTCCATTAAAGATGCAGAGGAAGGACTTTTTCACCTAAAACGTGCCCGGCTGTTACGTGAAGTTGATTCAGCTGTGCAGGACTCTATATATTCCCATAAAGACGCTGCGGTCGAGCTTATAAATCCAGCAAATTTGGGTGGTTCCCAACTTCCGTGCGAAGACTTAGAGGTAGAACCATTAGATTCTACTAATGTTGAGGCAGAAATATTGGGAGACCCAAGTTATTTTATTGGATCAAAATGTAGATTCCGCCACATCGATGGGCGTTGGTATAATGGTCAAATTGTTCAGTTGGATGGTTCTTCTTCCGCCAGAGTTTCTTTCCTCAATCCAACGTCAGAGAAGATGATGGTGAGTTCCTTGTAATCTAAAGCTGGCCCCTGTTGTTATACTCCCCACCACCACAACATTATAGTTACTCAATACTTTGTAGGTCTGTATTTGTTGTTTTGTACTTGCTTGTCTTATTATAGCTATATATAGGTAATGGCAGAGTATTTAAATAAGATGCCTTGTAGGAGGTGCTGTCATTCTTTGGCAGGATGGTTTGTATCTGTTTGTTCTTCCTCGAAGTGGAAGGAAACCCTATCAGTGGTTTGAAACTTAAAGTAGTATTATTGTTCTGCTTTAGCAAAATGTAGACCCCTAAGTTCAAGCTAGTGGGGATAGGTGGTATAATGGAGTTGGCGGCATGGCACTAGAAGCACCGTTTTAAAAGTTGTATAGCTATTCTATATTGTGTCTCCCCAATGTTCAAAGGTGGTTTCTTTTGAAGTTAATGGCAAGATCCTATAGGGTTTCGGGAAGTTTTGGTTCTGTTTCTTTGGCCTTAGGGAGGGAAGTGTCCTTAGGAGTCTTAGGATTCCCAGTTTTTCTGGCTGGAATGCTGGATACAGATGGGAGTTTAGTCTGATTTTATATGTGCTTCACAAGCTGGACTCCTAACAAAGCTGAAATACTTTTAACCAGTGGGTTTAGAATTAAACCTAAATACTTCATATTTCTTGCTTGCAATCTAGATTGGAGTAACCATAAAACTAAAGGCAAATGATAATTTTAACACTGACGTATCTGATATATACAAGTATTAGAATATAACTGCAATCACTAAGCATGACTGCACGAGTGCTCATGTATCTCTGTATTACTCTACTCTCTTGAAAATCCTAGATGTTTTGAGATGTAGAGGAAGAAAATTAACTGCCTTTTATTTTCTTTATCTTTATGTACTGATGGTAGACCACAAAGTGCAGATATGCAAGTTCTTCCTTCAACAACGACGTCGATATGGTGCTAACTGCCGGTTATCGCATGGTATGTTTGTGAATTGTGTATAATTCTGCTATGCAGAACAGTTAGACTTTGGAGTTTGGAGACAGTTGCTGTGTTGGGTAGTAGGAATT